>NC_135340.1:41939880-43359880 GCF_023851605.1 Tamandua tetradactyla
GTTAAATTTCCATATTGTCAAAGGAGTGCTGGAATGCAGCATCTATCCGCTGAAATGAAATGAAGTGCTATTGGATCTATTTCACTGATTTCCGAAACTGATTTTCTGGGTTCTTTCAACTGCCATGAAGTGACTCATTGCCCATGCTGTTGTTATTCATCCAGTCACAGCAAGAAGGCTTAAGGACTTCCTTTGCTCTTAACATTCAGAACTGAATGTCCTCCTTTACATGTACAACTACGTGCCTTTTAAAATGAGATGAGGTTTTCACTCAAAGAGAGCAGGAAGTCGAATGATGTGTCTTTCTCATTTTTCCCTTAATGATCCTAACCCTAACCCTAGCCCTAACCCTAACCCTAACCCTATCCCTAGCCTAGCCCTAACTCTCACCCTAACCTAAGCACAGGTTCAAATAGCAGTAAGTGAGATTTAGAAAAATGTCGTTTGCCCTGACTTCACTGCAGCATATCTTGCCTGCTGTTTCCTCTGCTTTGCTGAACACATTTCTGGTAACTTTCAAATAGCACTATGTGAGACCATTGTTTAGATGCTCTTTATCACACAAAGAAGAGCAGGGAAGTTCCAGGTGGCGCCAAATGACTTGATTTTTAAAATCGGATTTGTGGATCCTTCCAAATAGAACTAAGTCTGGGTTTCTCCAAGATACACTTTCTCACAAAATAAGGGCAGGGAATGAGGTCCTTTTTCCATTTCACTTCCTTCACACAGGAGACTCTGGGGTTAAATTTCCATAGTGTCAAAGGCGTGCTGGAATACAGGGCAGCTATCCCGTATTAAACGACGTGAAGCTACTATTAGATCTATTTCACTGATTTTCCAAAACTGATTTTCTGGGTTCTTTCAACTGCCATGAAGTGACTCGTTACCCATGCTGCTGTTATTGATACCAGTCACAGCAAGAAGGCTAAAGCACTTCCTTTGCTCTTAACTTTCTAAACTGAATGTCCTCCTCATTCCATGTACATCTACGAGCCTTTTAAAGTGAAATAGAGGTTTTCACTCACATAAGAGCAGGAAGTCGAATGATGTGTCTGTCTCACATTCTTTCCCTTAAAGATCCTAACCCTAACCCTAACCCTAACCCTAACCCTAACCCTAGCCCTAGCCCTAGCCCTAACCCTAACCCTAACCCTCACCCTAAAGCACACATTCAAACAATGGTAAGTGAGATTTAGGAAGACGTTGTTTGCCCTCACTTCACTGCAACGTGTCTTGTACTGCTGCTACTTCGCCTGCCTTGCCGAAACAACTCTCTGGCAACTTTCAGTGAGCACTATGTGAGAATGAGGTTTAGATGCCCTTTATCACTCAAAGAATACCAGGGAAGCTCCAGGTGGCGCTAATTGACTTGATTTCTAAAATCCGATTTGTGGACCCTTCCACATAGAACAAAGTCTAGGTTTCTCCAACATACACTTTCTCACAAAATAAGAGCAGGGAATGAGGTTTTCTTTCCATTTGACTGCTTTCACATAGAGGACTTTGGGGTTAAATTTCCATATTGTCAAAGGAGTGCTGGAATGCAGGCATCTATCCCGCATGAAACGAAATGAAGCTGCTATTGGATCTATTTCACTGATTTTCCAAAACTGACTTTCTGGGTTCTTTCAACTGCCATGAAGTGACTCATTCCCCATGATGCTGTTATTCATAACAGTCATGGCAAGAGTGCTAAAGGACATCTTTTGCTCTTAACATTCAGAACTGAATGTCCTCCTCATTCCGTGTACATATACGTGCCTTTTTAAATGAAATAGAGGTTTTCACTCAAGTAAGAGCATGAAGTCGAATCATGTGTCTGTCTCATGTTCTTTCCCTTAATGATCCTAACCCTAACCCTAGCCCTAACCCTAACCCTAACCCTAACCCTAGCCCTAGCCCTAGCCCTAACCCTAACCCTAACCCTAACCGTAAAGCACACATTCAAACAATGGTAAGTGAGATTTAGGAAGATGTTGTTTGCCCTCACTTCACTGCAATGTGTCTTGTACTGCTGCTACTTCGCCTGCCTTGCCGAAACAACTTTCTGGCAACTTTCACATAGCACTATGTGAGAATGAGGTTAAGATGCCCTTTATCACTCAAAGAATAGCAGGGAAGCTCCAGGTGGCGCTAATTGACTTGATTTTTTCTAAAATCGGTTTTGTGGATCCTTCCCCATAGAACTAAGTTTAGGATTCTCCAACATACACTTTCTCACAAAAGAAGGGCTGGGAATGAGGTCTTCTTCCATTTGATTGCTTTCACATAGAGGACTTTGGGGTTAAATTTCCATATTGTCAAAGGAGTGCTGGAATGCAGACATCTATCCCGCATGAAATGAAATGAAGCTGCTATTGGATCTATTTCACTGATTTTCCGAAACTGATTTTCTGGGTTCTTTCAACTGCCATGAAGTGACTCATTGCCCATGCTGTTGTTATTCATACCAGTCACGGCAAGAAGGCTTAAGGACTTCCTTTGCTCTTAACATTCAGAACTGAATGTCCTCCTCATTACATGTACAACTACGTGCCTTTTAAAGTGAGATAGAGGTTTTCACTCAAAGAAGAGCAGGAAGTCGAATGATGTGTCTTTCTCATTCTTTCCCTTAATGATCCTAACCCTAACCCTAGCCCTAGCCCTAACTCTCACCCTAACCCTAAAGCACAGGTTCAAATAGCAGTAAGTGAGATTTAGAAAAATGTCGTTTGCCCTGACTTCACTGCAGCATATCTTGCACTGCTGTTGTTTCCTCTGCTTTGCTGAAACACATTTCTGGTAACTTTCAAATAGCACTATGTGAGACCATTGTTTAGATGCTCTTTATCACACAAAGAAGAGCAGGGAAGTTCCAGGTGGCGCCAAATGACTTGATTTTTAAAATCGGATTTGTGGATCCTTCCAAATAGAACTAAGTCTGGGTTTCTCCAAGATACACTTTCTCACAAAATAAGGGCAGGGAATGAGGTCCTTTTTCCATTTCACGTCCTTCACACAGGAGACTCTGGGGTTAAATTTCCATAGTGTCAAAGGCGTGCTGGAATACAGGGCAACAATCCCGTATTAAACGAAGTGAAGCTACTATTGGATCTATTTCACTGATTTTCCAAAACTGCTTTTCTGGGTTCTTTCAACTGCCATGAAGTGACTCGTTACCCATGCTGCTGTTATTGATACCAGTCACAGCAAGAAGGCTAAAGCACTTCCTTTGCTCTTAACTTTCTAAACTGAATGTCCTCCTCATTCCATGTACATCTACGAGCCTTTTAAAGTGAAATAGAGGTTTTCACTCACATAAGAGCAGGAAGTCGAATGATGTGTCTGTCTCACATTCTTTCCCTTAAAGATCCGAACCCTAACCCTAACCCTAACCCTAACCCTAACCCTAACCCTAGCCCTAGCCCTAGCCCTAACCCTAACCCTAACCCTAACCCTGAAGCACACATTCAAACAATGGTAAGTGAGATTTAGGAAGATGTTGTTTGCCCTCACTTCACTGCAACGTGTCTTGTACTGCTGCTACTTCGCCTGCCTTGCCGAAAAAACTCTCTGGCAACTTTCAGTGAGCACTATGTTAGAATGAGGTTTAGATGCCCTTTATCACTCAAAGAATACCAGGGAAGCTCCAGGTGGCGCTAATTGACTTGATTTCTAAAATCCGATTTGTGGACCCTTCCACATAGAACAAAGTCTAGGTTTCTCCAACATACACTTTCTCACAAAATAAGAGCAGGGAATGAGGTTTTCTTCCATTTGACTGCTTTCACATAGAGGACTTTGGGGTTAAATTTCCATATTGTCAAAGGAGTGCTGGAATGCAGGCATCTATCCCGCATGAAACGAAATGAAGCTGCTATTGGATCTATTTCACTGATTTTCCAAAACTGACTTTCTGGGTTCTTTCAACTGCCATGAAGTGACTCATTCCCCATGATGCTGTTATTCATAACAGTCATGGCAAGAGTGCTAAAGGACATCTTTTGCTCTTAACATTCAGAACTGAATGTCCTCCTCATTCCGTGTACATATACGTGCCTTTTTAAATGAAATAGAGGTTTTCACTCAAGTAAGAGCATGAAGTCGAATCATGTGTCTGTCTCATGTTCTTTCCCTTAATGATCCTAACCCTAACCCTAACCCTAGCCCTAGCCCTAGCCCTAGCCCTAACCCTAACCCTAACCCTAACCGTAAAGCACACATTCAAACAATGGTAAGTGAGATTTAGGAAGATGTTGTTTGCCCTCACTTCACTGCAATGTGTCTTGTACTGCTGCTACTTCGCCTGCCTTGCCGAAACAACTTTCTGGCAACTTTCACATAGCACTATGTGAGAATGAGGTTTAGATGCCCTTTATCACTCAAAGAATAGCAGGGAAGCTCCAGGTGGCGCTAATTGACTTGATTTTTTCTAAAATCGGTTTTGTGGATCCTTCCCCATAGAACTAAGTTTAGGATTCTCCAACATACACTTTCTCACAAAATAAGGGCTGGGAATGAGGTCTTCTTCCATTTGACTGCTTTCACATAGAGGACTTTGGGGTTAAATTTCCATATTGTCAAAGGAGTGCTGGAATGCAGGCATCTATCCCGCATGAAATGAAATGAAGCTGCTATTGGATCTATTTCACTGATTTTCCGAAACTGATTTTCTGGGTTCTTTCAACTGCCATGAAGTGACTCATTGCCCATGCTGTTGTTATTCATACCAGTCACGGCAAGAAGGCTTAAGGACTTCCTTTGCTCTTAACATTCAGAACTGAATGTCCTCCTCATTACATGTACAACTACGTGCCTTTTAAAGTGAGATAGAGGTTTTCACTCAAAGAGAGCAGGAAGTCGAATGATGTGTCTTTCTCATTCTTTCCCTTAATGATCCTAACCCTAACCCTAGCCCTAACCCTAACCCTAACCCTATCCCTAGCCCTAGCCCTAACTCTCACCCTAACCCTAAAGCACAGGTTCAAATAGCAGTAAGTGAGATTTAGAAAAATGTCGTTTGCCCTGACTTCACTGCAGCATATCTTGCACTGCTGTTGTTTCCTCTGCTTTGCTGAAACACATTTCTGGTAACTTTCAAATAGCACTATGTGAGACCATTGTTTAGATGCTCTTTATCACACAAAGAAGAGCAGGGAAGTTCCAGGTGGCGCCAAATGACTTGATTTTTAAAATCGGATTTGTGGATCCTTCCAAATAGAACTAAGTCTGGGTTTCTCCAAGATACACTTTCTCACAAAATAAGGGCAGGGAATGAGGTCCTTTTTCCATTTCACTTCCTTCACACAGGAGACTCTGGGGTTAAATTTCCATAGTGTCAAAGGCGTGCTGGAATACAGGGCAACAATCCCGTATTAAACGAAGTGAAGCTACTATTGGATCTATTTCACTGATTTTCCAAAACTGATTTTCTGGATTCTTTCAACTGCCATGAAGTGACTCGTTACCCATGCTGCTGTTATTGATACCAGTCACAGCAAGAAGGCTAAAGCACTTCCTTTGCTCTTAACTTTCTAAACTGAATGTCCTCCTCATTCCATGTACATCTACGAGCCTTTTAAAGTGAAATAGAGGTTTTCACTCACATAAGAGCAGGAAGTCGAATGATGTGTCTGTCTCACATTCTTTCCCTTAAAGATCCTAACCCTAACCCTAACCCTAACCCTAACCCTAACCCTAGCCCTAGCCCTAGCCCTAACCCTAACCCTAACCCTCACCCTAAAGCACACATTCAAACAATGGTAAGTGAGATTTAGGAAGACGTTGTTTGCCCTCACTTCACTGCAACGTGTCTTGTACTGCTGCTACTTCGCCTGCCTTGCCGAAACAACTCTCTGGCAACTTTCAGTGAGCACTATGTGAGAATGAGGTTTAGATGCCCTTTATCACTCAAAGAATACCAGGGAAGCTCCAGGTGGCGCTAATTGACTTGATTTCCAAAATCCGAATTGTGGACCCTTCCACATAGAACAAAGTCTAGGTTTCTCCAACATACACTTTCTCACAAAATAAGAGCAGGGAATGAGGTTTTCTTTCCATTTGACTGCTTTCACATAGAGGACTTTGGGGTTAAATTTCCATATTGTCAAAGGAGTGCTGGAATGCAGGCATCTATCCCGCATGAAACGAAATGAAGCTGCTATTGGATCTATTTCACTGATTTTCCAAAACTGACTTTCTGGGTTCTTTCAACTGCCATGAAGTGACTCATTCCCCATGATGCTGTTATTCATAACAGTCATGGCAAGAGTGCTAAAGGACATCTTTTGCTCTTAACATTCAGAACTGAATGTCCTCCTCATTCCGTGTACATATACGTGCCTTTTTAAATGAAATAGAGGTTTTCACTCAAGTAAGAGCATGAAGTCGAATCATGTGTCTGTCTCATGTTCTTTCCCTTAATGATCCTAACCCTAACCCTAGCCCTAACCCTAACCCTAACCCTAACCCTAGCCCTAGCCCTAGCCCTAACCCTAACCCTAACCCTAACCGTAAAGCACACATTCAAACAATGGTAAGTGAGATTTAGGAAGATGTTGTTTGCCCTCACTTCACTGCAATGTGTCTTGTACTGCTGCTACTTCGCCTGCCTTGCCGAAACAACTTTCTGGCAACTTTCACATAGCACTATGTGAGAATGAGGTTTAGATGCCCTTTATCACTCAAAGAATAGCAGGGAAGCTCCAGGTGGCGCTAATTGACTTGATTTTTTCTAAAATCGGTTTTGTGGATCCTTCCCCATAGAACTAAGTTTAGGATTCTCCAACATACACTTTCTCACAAAATAAGGGCTGGGAATGAGGTCTTCTTCCATTTGATTGCTTTCACATAGAGGACTTTGGGGTTAAATTTCCATATTGTCAAAGGAGTGCTGGAATGCAGACATCTATCCCGCATGAAATGAAATGAAGCTGCTATTGGATCTATTTCACTGATTTTCCGAAACTGATTTTCTGGGTTCTTTCAACTGCCATGAAGTGACTCATTGCCCATGCTGTTGTTATTCATACCAGTCACGGCAAGA
The DNA here is from genome assembly GCF_023851605.1 of Tamandua tetradactyla. Taxonomy (NCBI): domain Eukaryota; kingdom Metazoa; phylum Chordata; class Mammalia; order Pilosa; family Myrmecophagidae; genus Tamandua; species Tamandua tetradactyla. Next base: position 41,946,905 of record NC_135340.1, read on the forward strand.
AGGCTTAAGGACTTCCTTTGCTCTTAACATTCAGAACTGAATGTCCTCCTCATTACATGTACAACTACGTGCCTTTTAAAGTGAGATAGAGGTTTTCACTCAAAGAAGAGCAGGAAGTCGAATGATGTGTCTTTCTCATTCTTTCCCTTAATGATCCTAACCCTAACCCTAACCCTAACCCTAGCCCTAGCCCTAACTCTCACCCTAACCCTAAAGCACAGGTTCAAATAGCAGTAAGTGAGATTTAGAAAAATGTCGTTTGCCCTGACTTCACTGCAGCATATCTTGCACTGCTGTTGTTTCCTCTGCTTTGCTGAAACACATTTCTGGTAACTTTCAAATAGCACTATGTGAGACCATTGTTTAGATGCTCTTTATCACACAAAGAAGAGCAGGGAAGTTCCAGGTGGCGCCAAATGACTTGATTTTTAAAATCGGATTTGTGGATCCTTCCAAATAGAACTAAGTCTGGGTTTCTCCAAGATACACTTTCTCACAAAATAAGGGCAGGGAATGAGGTCCTTTTTCCATTTCACTTCCTTCACACAGGAGACTCTGGGGTTAAATTTCCATAGTGTCAAAGGCGTGCTGGAATACAGGGCAGCTATCCCGTATTAAACGACGTGAAGCTACTATTAGATCTATTTCACTGATTTTCCAAAACTGATTTTCTGGGTTCTTTCAACTGCCATGAAGTGACTCGTTACCCATGCTGCTGTTATTGATACCAGTCACAGCAAGAAGGCTAAAGCACTTCCTTTGCTCTTAACTTTCTAAACTGAATGTCCTCCTCATTCCATGTACATCTACGAGCCTTTTAAAGTGAAATAGAGGTTTTCACTCACATAAGAGCAGGAAGTCGAATGATGTGTCTGTCTCACATTCTTTCCCTTAAAGATCCTAACCCTAACCCTAACCCTAACCCTAACCCTAACCCTAACCCTAGCCCTAGCCCTAGCCCTAACCCTAACCCTAACCCTAACCCTAAAGCACACATTCAAACAATGGTAAGTGAGATTTAGGAAGATGTTGTTTGCCCTCACTTCACTGCAACGTGTCTTGTACTGCTGCTACTTCGCCTGCCTTGCCGAAACAACTCTCTGGCAACTTTCAGTGAGCACTATGTGAGAATGAGGTTTAGATGCCCTTTATCACTCAAAGAATACCAGGGAAGCTCCAGGTGGCGCTAATTGACTTGATTTCTAAAATCCGATTTGTGGACCCTTCCACATAGAACAAAGTCTAGGTTTCTCCAACATACACTTTCTCACAAAATAAGAGCAGGGAATGAGGTTTTCTTTCCATTTGACTGCTTTCACATAGAGGACTTTGGGGTTAAATTTCCATATTGTCAAAGGAGTGCTGGAATGCAGGCATCTATCCCGCATGAAACGAAATGAAGCTGCTATTGGATCTATTTCACTGATTTTCCGAAACTGATTTTCTGGGTTCTTTCAACTGCCATGAAGTGACTCATTGCCCATGCTGTTGTTATTCATACCAGTCACGGCAAGAAGGCTTAAGGACTTCCTTTGCTCTTAACATTCAGAACTGAATGTCCTCCTCATTACATGTACAACTACGTGCCTTTTAAAGTGAGATAGAGGTTTTCACTCAAAGAAGAGCAGGAAGTCGAATGATGTGTCTTTCTCATTCTTTCCCTTAATGATCCTAACCCTAACCCTAGCCCTAACCCTAACCCTAACCCTAACCCTAGCCCTAGCCCTAACTCTCACCCTAACCCTAAAGCACAGGTTCAAATAGCAGTAAGTGAGATTTAGAAAAATGTCGTTTGCCCTGACTTCACTGCAGCATATCTTGCACTGCTGTTGTTTCCTCTGCTTTGCTGAAACACATTTCTGGTAACTTTCAAATAGCACTATGTGAGACCATTGTTTAGATGCTCTTTATCACACAAAGAAGAGCAGGGAAGTTCCAGGTGGCGCCAAATGACTTGATTTTAAAAATCGGATTTGTGGATCCTTCCAAATAGAACTAAGTCTGGGTTTCTCCAAGATACACTTTCTCACAAAATAAGGGCAGGGAATGAGGTCCTTTTTCCATTTCACTTCCTTCACACAGGAGACTCTGGGGTTAAATTTCCATATTGTCAAAGGAGTGCTGGAATGCAGACATCTATCCCGCAAGAAATGAAATGAAGCTACTATTGGATCTATTTCACTGATTTTCCGAAACTGATTTTCTGGGTTCTTTCAACTGCCATGAGGTGACTCATTGCCCATGCTGCTGTTATTGATACCAGTCACGGCAAGAAGGCTAAAGCACTTCCTTTGCTCTTAACTTTCTAAACTGAATGTCCTCCTCATTCCATGTACATCTATGAGCCTTTTAAAGTGAAATAGAGGTTTTCACTCACATAAGAGCAGGAAGTCGAATGATGTGTCTGTCTCACATTCTTTCCCTTAAAGATCCTAACCCTAACCCTAACCCTAACCCTAACCCTAACCCTAACCCTAGCCCTAGCCCTAGCCCTAACCCTAAACCTAACCCTAACCCTAAAGCACACATTCAAACAATGGTAAGTGAGATTTAGGAAGATGTTGTTTGCCCTCACTTCACTGCAACGTGTCTTGTACTGCTGCTACTTCGCCTGCCTTGCCGAAACAACTTTCTGGCAACTTTCAGTGAGCACTATGTGAGAATGAGGTTTAGATGCCCTTTATCACTCAAAGAATACCAGGGAAGCTCCAGGTGGCGCTAATTGACTTGATTTCTAAAATCCGATTTGTGGACCCTTCCACATAGAACAAAGTCTAGGTTTCTCCAACATACACTTTCTCACAAAATAAGAGCAGGGAATGAGGTTTTCTTTCCATTTGACTGCTTTCACATAGAGGACTTTGGGGTTAAATTTCCATATTGTCAAAGGAGTGCTGGAATGCAGGCATCTATCCCGCATGAAACGAAATGAAGCTGCTATTGGATCTATTTCACTGATTTTCCGAAACTGATTTTCTGGGTTCTTTCAACTGCCATGAAGTGACTCTTTGCCCATGCTGCTGTTATTCATACCAGTCACGGCAAGAAGGCTTAAGGACTTCCTTTGCTCTTAACATTCAGAACTGAATGTCCTCCTCATTACATGTACAACTACGTGCCTTTTAAAGTGAGATAGAGGTTTTCACTCAAAGAAGAGCAGGAAGTCGAATGATGTGTCTTTCTCATTCTTTCCCTTAATGATCCTAACCCTAACCCTAGCCCTAACCCTAACCCTAACCCTAATCCTAGCCCTAGCCCTAACTCTCACCCTAACCGTAACCCTAAAGCACAGGTTCAAATAGCAGTAAGTGAGATTTAGAAAAATGTCGTTTGCCCTGACTTCACTGCAGCATATCTTGCACTGCTGTTGTTTCCTCTGCTTTGCTGAAACACATTTCTGGTAACTTTCAAATAGCACTATGTGAGATCATTGTTTAGATGCTCTTTATCACACAAAGAAGAGCAGGGAAGTTCCAGGTGGCGCCAAATGACTTGATATTAAAAATCGGATTTGTGGATCCTTCCAAATAGAACTAAGTCTGGGTTTCTCCAAGATACACTTTCTCACAAAATAAGGGCAGGGAATGAGGTCCTTTTTCCATTTCACTTCCTTCACACAGGAGACTCTGGGGTTAAATTTCCATAGTGTCAAAGGCGTGCTGGAATACAGGGCAGCTATCCCGTAATAAACGACGTGAAGCTACTATTGGATCTATTTCACTGATTTTCCAAAACTGATTTTCTGGGTTCTTTCAACTGCCATGAAGTGACTCGTTACCCATGCTGCTGTTATTGATACCAGTCACAGCAAGAAGGCTAAAGCACTTCCTTTGCTCTTAACTTTCTAAACTGAATGTCCTCCTCATTCCATGTACATCTACGAGCCTTTTAAAGTGAAATAGAGGTTTTCACTCACATAAGAGCAGGAAGTCGAATGATGTGTCTGTCTCACATTCTTTCCCTTAAAGATCCTAACCCTAACCTTAACCCTAACCCTAACCCTAACCCTAGCCCTAGCCCTATCTCTCACCCTAACCCTAACCCTAAAGCACAGGTTCAAATAGCAGTAAGTGAGATTTAGAAAAATGTCGTTTGCCCTGACTTCACTGCAGCATATCTTGCACTGCTGTTGTTTCGTCTGCTTTGCTGAAACACCTTTCTGGTAACTTTCAAATAGCACTATGTGAGATCATTGTTTAGATGCTCTTTATCACACAAAGAAGAGCAGGGAAGTTCCAGGTTGCCCCAAATGACTTGATTTTTAAAATCGGATTTGTGGATTCTTCCAAATAGAACTAAGTCTGGGTTTCTCCAAGATACACTTTCTCACAAAATAAAGGCAGGGAATGTGGTCCTTTTTCCATTTCACTTCCTTCACACAGTAGACTCTGGGATAAATTTCCATAGTGTCAAAGGCGTACTGGAATACAGGGCAGCTATCCCGTATTAAACGAAGTGAAGCTACTATTGGATCTATTTCACTGATTTTCCAAAACTGATTTTCTGGGTTCTTTCAACTGCCATGAAGTGACGCGTTACCCATGCTGCTGTTATTGATACCAGTCACAGCAAGAAGGCTAAAGCACTTCTTTGCTCTTAACATTCAGAACTGAATGTCCTCCTCATTCCGTGTACATCTACGTTCCTTTTAAAGTGAAATAGAGGTTTTCAGTCAAATAAGAGCAGGAAGTCGAATTCCGTGTCTGTCTCACATTCTTTCCCTTAAAGATCCTAACCCTAACCCTAACCCAAACCCTAGCCCTTACCTTGACCTTTACCCTAACCCTAACCCTAACCCTATCCCTAACCCTAACCCTTACCCTAAAGCACACATTCAAACAATGGTAAGTGAGATTTAGGAAGATGTTGTTTGCCCTCACTTCACTGCAATGTGTCTTCTACTGCTGCTACTTCGCCTGCCTTGCCGAAACAACTTTCTGGCAACTTTCAAATAGCACTATGTGAGAATGAGGTTTAGATGCCCTTTATCACTCAAAGAATAGCAGGGAAGCCCGAGGTCGCACTAATTGACATGATTTCTAAAATCGGTTTTGTGGATCCTTCCACATAGAACTAAGTCTAGGTTTCTCCAAGATACACTTTCTCACAAAATAAGGGCAGGGAATGAGGTCTTCTTTCCATTTGACTTCTTTCACATAGAGGACTTTGGGGTTAAATTTCCATATTGTCAGAGGAGTGCTGGAATGCAGGCAGTTATCCCGCATCAAACGAAATGAAGCTGCTATTGGATCTATTTCACTGATTTTCCAAAACTGACTTTCTGGGTTCTTTCAACTGCCATGAAGTGACTCATTGCCCATGCTGCTGTTATTCATACCAGTCACGGCAAGAAGGCTTAAGGACTTCCTTTGCTCTTAACATTCAGAACTGAATGTCCTCCTCATTACATGTACAACTACGTGCCTTTTAAAATGAAATAGAGGTTTTCACTCAAATAAGAGTAGAAAGTCGAATGTTGTGTCTGTCTCACATTCTTTCCCTTAAAGATCCTAACCCTAACCCTAACCCTAACCCTAACCCTAACCCTAATGCACACTTTCAAACAGCAGTAAGTGAGATTTAGGAAGATGTTGTTTGCCCTGACTTCACTGCAGCATATCTTGCACTGCTGCTGTTTCGCCTGCCTTGCCGAAACAAATTTCTGGCAACTTTGAAATAGCACTATGTGAGAATGAGGTTTAGATGCCCTTTATCACTCAAAGAATAGCAGGGAAGCCCCAGGTGGCACTAACTGACTTGATTTCTAAAATCGGATTTGTGGATCCTTCCAAATAGAACTAAGTTTAGGTTTCTCCAAGATACACTTTCTCACAAAATAAGGGCGGGGAATGAGGTCTTCTTTCCATTTGACTTCTTTCACACAGAGGACTTTGCGGTTAAACTTCCATGTTGAAAAGGATTGCTGGAATGCAGGCAGCTATCTAGCAGCAAAGGAAATGAAGCTGCTATTGGATCTATTTCACTCATTTTCCAGAACTGACTTTCTGAGTTCTTTCAACTGCTATGAAGTGACTCATTGCACATGATACTCTTATTCCTAACAGTCATGGCAAGAGTGCTAAAGGACATCTTTTGCTCTTAACATTCAGAACTGAATGTCCTCCTCATTCCGTGTACATATACGTGCCTTTTAAAATGAAATAGAGGTTTTCACTCAAGTAAGAGCATGAAGTCGAATGATGTGTCTGTCTCATGTTCTTTCCCTTAATGATCCTAACCCTAACCCTAGCCCTAACCCTAACCCTAACCCTAACCCTAGGCCTAGCCCTAACTCTCACCCTAACCCTAACCCTAAAGCACAGGTTTAAATAGCAGTAATTGAGATTTAGCAAAATGTCGTTTGCCCTGACTTCACTGCAGCATATCTTGCGCTGCTGCTCTTTTGTCTGCTTTGCTGAAACATCTTCTGGTAACTTTAAAATAGCACTATTTGAGATCATTGTTTACATGCTCTTTATCACACAAAGAAGAGCAGGCAAATTCCAGGTGGCGCCAATTGACTTGATTTTTAAAATCGGATTTGTGGATCCTTCCAAATAGAACTAAGTCTGGGTTTCTCCAAGATACACTTTCTCACAAAATAAGGACAGGGAATATGGTCCTCTTTCCATTTCACTTCCTTCACACAGGAGACTCTGGGTTAAATTTCCATAGTGTCAAAGGAGTGCTGGAATGCAGGCATCTATCCCGCATGAAACGAAATGAAGCTGCTATTGGATCTATTTCACTGATTTTCCAAAACTGACTTTCTGGGTTCTTTCAACTGCCATGAAGTGACTCGTTACCCATGCTGCTGTTATTGATACCAGTCACAGCAAGAAGGCTAAAGGACTTCCTTTGCTCTTAACTTTCTAAACTGAATGTCCTCCTCATTCCGTGTACATATACGTGCCTTTTTAAATGAAATAGAGGTTTTCACTCAAGTAAGAGCATGAAGTCGAATCATGTGTCTGTCTCATGTTCTTTCCCTTAAAGATCCTAACCCTAACCCTAACCCTAACCCTAACCCTAACCCTAATACCCACTTTCAAACAGCAGTAAGTGAGATTTAGGAAGATGTTGTTTGCCCTCACTTCACTGCAATGTGTCTTGTACTGCTGCTACTTCGCCTGCCTTGCCGAAACAACTTTCTGGCAACTTTCAAATAGCACTATGTGAGAATGAGGTTTAGATGCCCTTTATCACTCAAAGAATAGCAGGGAAGTTCCAGGTGGCGCCAAATGACTTGATTTTAAAAATCGGATTTGTGGATCCTTCCACATAGAACAAAGTCTAGGTTTCTCCAACATACACTTTCTCACAAAAGAAGGGCTGGGAATGAGGTCTTCTTTCCATTAGATTCCTTTCACATAGAGGACTTTGGGGTTAAATTTCCATATTGTCAAAGGAGTGCTGGAATGCAGGCAGTTATCCCGCATCAAATGAAGTGAAGCTGCTATTGGATCTATTTCACTGATTTTCCAAAACTGACTTTCAGGGTTCTTTCAACTGCCATGAAGTGACTCATTTCCCATGCTGCTGTTATTCATACCAGTCATGGCAAGAATGCTAAAGGACTTCCTTTGCTCTTAACATTCATAACTGAATGTCCTCCACATTCCGTGCACATCTACATGCTTTTTAAAATGAAATAGAGGTTTTCACTCACATAAGAGCAGGAAGTCGAATGATGTGTCTGTCTCATATTCTTTCCCTTAGTGATCCTAACCCTAACACTAGCCCTAACCCTAACCCTAACCCTAATCCTAGCCCTAGCCCTAACTCTCACCCTAACCTTAACCCTAAAGCACAGGTTTAAAGAGCAGAAATTGAGATATAGCAAAATGTCTTTTGCCCTGACTTCACTGCAGCATATCTTGCGCTTCTGCTGTTTCATCTGCTTTGCTGAAACACCTTTCTGGTAACTTTCAAATAGCACTATGTGAGATCATTGTTTAGATGCTCTTTATCACACAAAGAAGAGCAGGGAAGTTCCAGGTGGCGCCAAATGACTTGATTTTTAAAATCGGATTTGTGGATCCTTCCAAATAGAACTAAGTCTGGGTTTCTCCAAGATACACTTTTCACAAAATAAGGGCAGGGAATGAGGTCCTTTTTCCATTTCACTTCCTTCACACAGGAGACTCTGGGGTTAAATTTCCATAGTGTCAAAGGCGTGCTGGAATACAGGGCAGCTATCCCGTATTAAACGAAGTGAAGCTACTATTGGATCTATTTCACTGATTTTCCAAAACTGATTTTCTGGGTTCTTTCAACTGCCATGAAGTGACTCGTTACCCATGCTGCTGTTATTGATACCAGTCACAGCAAGAAGGCTAAAGCACTTCTTTGCTCTTAACTTTCTAAACTGAATGTCCTCCTCATTCCATGTACATCTACGAGCCTTTTAAAGTGAAATAGAGGTTTTCACTCAAAGAAGAGCAGGAAGTCGAATGATGTGTCTGTCTCATTCTTTCCCTTAATGATCCTAACCCTAACCCTAACCCTAACCCTAACCCTAACCCTAGCCCTAACCCTAACCCTAACCCTAACCCTAAAGCACACATTCAAACAATGGTAAGTGAGATTTAGGAAGACGTTGTTTGCCCTCACTTCACTGCAACGTGTCTTGTACTGCTGCTACTTCGCCTGCCTTGCCGAAACAACTCTCTGGCAACTTTCAGTGAGCACTATGTGAGAATGAGGTTTAGATGCCCTTTATCACTCAAAGAATACCAGGGAAGCTCCAGGTGGCGCTAATTGACTTGATTTTTTCTAAAATCGGATTTGTGGATCCTTCCACATAGAACTAAGTCTAGGTTTCTCCAAGATACACTTTCTCACAAAATAAGAGCAGGGAATGAGGTTTTCTTTCCATTTGACTGCTTTCACATAGAGGACTTTGGGGTTAAATTTCCATATTGTCAAAGGAGTGCTGGAATGCAGGCAGCTATCCCGCATCAAACGAAATGAAGCTGCTATTGGATCTATTTCACTGATTTTTCAAAACTGACTTTCTGGGTTCTTTCAACTGCCATGAAGTGACTCATTGCCCATGATGCTGTTATTCATAACAGTCATGGCAAGAGTGCTAAAGGACATCTTTTGCTCTTAACATTCAGAACTGAATGTCCTCCTCATTCCGTGTACATATACGTGCCTTTTAAAATGAAATAGAGGTTTTCACTCAAGTAAGAGCATGAAGTCGAATATTGTGTCTGTCTCACATTCTTTGCCTTAAAGATCCTAACCCTAACTCTTAACCTACCCCAAACCAGAGCCCTACCCCTACCGCTAACCCTAACCCTAACCCTAAAGCACACATTCAAACAATGGTAAGTGAGATTTAGGAAGATGTTGTTTGCCCTCACTTCACTGCAACGTGTCTTGTACTGCTGCTACTTCGCCTGCCTTGCCGAAACAACTTTCTGGCAACTTTCAAATAGCACTATGTGAGAATGAGGTTTAGATGCCCTTTATCACTCAAAGAATAGCAGGGAAGCTCCAGGTGGCGCTAATTGACTTGATTTCTAAAATCCGTTTTGTGGATCCTTTCACATAGAAGTAAGTCTAGGTTTCTCCAACATACACTTTCTCACAAAATAAGGGCTGGGAATGAGGTCTTCTTTCCATTAGATTCCTTTCACATAGAGGACTTTGGGGTTAAATTTCCATATTGTCAAAGGAGTGCTGGAATGCAGGCATCTATCCCGCATGAAACGAAATGAAGCTGCTATTGGATCTATTTCACTGATTTTCCAAAACTGATTTTCTGGGTTCTTTCAACTGCCATGAAGTGACTCATTGCCCATGCTGTTGTTATTCATACCAGTCACGGCAAGAAGGCTTAAGGACTTCCTTTGCTCTTAACATTCAGAACTGAATGTCCTCCTCATTCCATGTACATCTACGTGCCTTTTCAATTGTAATAGAGGTTTTCACTCAAAGAAGAGCAGGAAGTCGAATGATGTGTCTTTCTCATTCTTTCCCTTAATGATCCTAACCCTAACCCTAGACCTAACCCTAACCCTAACCCTAACCCTACCCCTAGCCCTAACTCTTACCCTAACCCTAACCCTAAAGCACAGGTTCAAATAGAAGTAAGTGAGATTTAGAAAAATGTCGTTTGCCCTGACTTCACTGCAGCCTATCTTGCACTGCTGTTGTTTCGTCTGCTTTGCTGAAACACCTTTCTGGTAACTTTCAAATAGCACTATGTGAGATCATTGTTTAGATGCTCTTTATCACACAAAGAAGAGCAGGGAAGTTCCAGGTGGCGCCCATTGACTTGATTTTTAAAATCGGATTTGTGGATCCTTCCAAATATAACTAAGTCTGGGTTTCTTCAAGATACACTTTCTCACAAAATAAGAGCAGGGAGTGAGGTCCTCTTTCCATTTCACTTCCTTCACACAGGAGACTCTAGGGTTAAATTTCCATAGTGTCAAAGTCGTGCTGGAATACAGGGCAACTATCCCGTATTAAACGTAGTGAAGCTACTATTGGATCTATTTCACTCATTTTCCAAACTGATTTTCTGGGTTCTTTCGACTGCCATGAAGTGACTCATTGCCCATGCTGCTGTTATTCATACCAGTCACGGCAAGAGGCTTAAGGACATCTTTTGCTCTTAACATTCAGAACTGAATTCCTCCTCATTCCGTGTACATCTTCGTGCCTTTTATAATGAGATAGAGGTTTTCACTCAAATAAGATCAGGAATTCAAATGATGTGTCTGCCTCATGTTGTTTCCCTTAATGAGCCTAACCCTAACCCTAGCCCTAACCGTAACCCTAACCCTAACCCTAGCCCTAGCCCTAGCCCTAACTCTCACCCTAACCCTAACCCTAGCCCTAGCCCTAGCCCTAACTCTCACCCTAACCCTAACCCTAAAGAGGAGGTTTAAATAGCAGTAATTGAGATTTAGCAAAATGTCGGTTGCCCTGACTTCACTGCAGCATATCTTGCGCTGCTGTTGTTTCGTCTGCTTTGCTGAAACACCTTTCTGATTACTTTAAAATAGCACTATGTGAGATCATTGTTTAGATGCTCTTTATCACACAAAGAAGAGCAGGCAAGTTCCAGGTGGCGCCAATTCACTTGATTTCTAAAATCGGATTTGTGGATCCTTCCAAATAGAACTAAGTCTGGGTTTGCCGCGTCCGGCTCTTGAAGCCGAGTCAGAAGAGGGGCGTCGATGTTGATTTAAGAAATCAGCACTCAGGAGACAAGCATGGTTCATGACTCAGGCCCCCTGCTTCTTAGGAGTGAGCTCTCTTTATTATTTCTTTCTTAGTAGTTCCCCATCTTAGTAGTAGTAATCATTTTATGTTTTTTTACCTCCCTATTTGTATCGTCAGAGCTTCCCTTATAGGAGGGAGTTTGCGCTTACGGGAAGGTCCCAGCGGGAACCTTGAAGTACTATCTCTAGCGGGTCATCTCCCCCAGGTCACACCTGCTTCTTCTTTACCCCCCTTACAGTGGGCATTGTTTTCAGAAACTTCTGCATGCAATGATCCAGGAAGTTCTAGTCCCTCGGGCCGGAGGGTAGATAATTGTAAATCAACTGGAACACCTGTTAGCTGCTTGCTCAACAGAGCTTGTAAAAGAGCTTGTAAAAGAGCTTGCCCAATATTAACCTCATAAATGCCTGCAACTTCTCACTGATAGGGGAAATAGGGGAATTACTTTATTCCCAGGCACAGATGTCCCTCTGGCCAGGAGTCAACATCTCACCCCTTTTTCTTTTGAGTAGTTTGGGAAGGACTCCCTGTCTTAGGTCGACCCCTAGCCCCTGCCACAGGACCCGTCATTGGAGGTACCTGCTCCTGGCTTAGGTAGATGTGGCAAGCGGGGAAGTTGCCCGTCATTGGGTGGTCAAACAGCCTTTACTAGGCCTTCATGAGGTTCTGTGGGCGTCCCATGTTGCAGGTGGTGCAGAATCTTATTAACAGAAACGCATGCAGTGACATGAAAGGAGAGAAGAACGGGTGCGACCTGCCCTCCCTGCTCCCGCCTCCCTGGGGTTTCCACTAAGTCCTAAGAAGCAAAAAAGGGGAGATCAGCATATAAACAGTCATCAAGCAGAAGGAGGGAAATTGTTGTCAAGCACTGTCATCTGGAGGAAGACGGCAGGAATCACTGTCCCCTCAATGCAGTAATTGCGGTATTAGTGAGCCAAGGCAGGGCTGTGTTACTGGATTCCTAGAAACAAGGCTTAAAAGGAGAACTTATTTTATACAATCACGGGGAGCTCAAACGAGCTCCTCTTTCAAATGCATGAAATGAATGTGAGCGATCTCCCTATCAACTCTATGTATCTGCTGCTTCATAAATTCTATTACTCTGGATAAAATGCATGGCCCAAAAGTTATTACCAGCAAAAGTACCAGCAAAGGCCCTGCTATAGTAGAAATTAAGGTGGTCAGCCATGGCGACTGGGCAAACAAATTTTCAAACCAGCCTTGGTGTTCTCTCAATCTTTTCTCCCTGGCTTCTAATCTCTCTCCCAATTTCCTCATGGAATCTCTGACTACCCCTGTGTGATCTGCATAAAAACAGCATTCTTCCTTTAAGGCTGTGCACAGCCCTCCCTCCTTTAAAAACAACAAATCAAGGCCCCTTCTATTTTGAAGCACAACTTCTGATAGGGATGTTAAAGATTTTTCCAGAGCCTCCATGGCTTGCTTTATAGACGTTAAGTCCTCATTGACAGCAGACTCTAAAAGAGCCATCTGTTGATTCCCCTGAACTATGGCTGCAGTGCCTGTGCCCACTCTGGCCATCACTCCAGCAGCTAACAGTATTGCCAAGGTTACAGAGACCACTGCTCTTTTGTGTCGGTGCTTCATTTCCATGGCTTCCTCAAAATCATCGGCAGCCTGATAACTCTCGGCAAAACCTGTACTAGGATGCAAAACTGTGAGTTGTTGAAAACACTAGTACTGACACAGGGTGTTAGATCCGTGCTACATGCCCATTTAAGTCCTGGCGAAGGAATTAGGTAGGTGTTTCCTGAGGAATTGAACTCATTGGATGCATTTCTACTACAAAGCCCCTGGAAATCTGCCAGTGGTGTGCCAATGCAAGTGCCCTTACCCGGCACTTCAGGGAGGGTAAGTCCTAGGTCACTATGCCAATCACAAGAATCTGAGGACTTACTAACATTAAAGGTGCCATTGACAGCGATCCCCTCATAATATGGAGGACTAGACTGCAGGCATAACCAACATTCTTTAGTAAAATTTGGATTGGTGTCATTTAATGCTTCATAACTTCCCAGAATTAAGTTAAACATTCTGTTGTCTAAGGGGGTTCTGGTACCAGAGGGAGGAGAAGCACTAGAACTCAAGGATCCAACGACGGAGCTGTGTTTTCCTCACATGGTCCATACGCCTCCTGCAAAACATAAAACGAAATTTTCTCAGGGTGCAAAATCCTGGAGGCCGATTTTAACATTTCCCAACTTCTTGGGGACTTTCTTTTGACTCAAGGTCATGGACAGGCCTGACACATCGCTCCGGCACCCATATTGGTTTTTCGGCGCCAGTTGGGTAGACGCACACGGCGCCTCTAACCCTGGCCAATATTGGAGCCACCATGGCTTCAACTGATGCAGGAATGGAAAAATGCCACTGTGCAGCACTGTATCATTTGTTGTCCAAAAACAAAAAAAATTTTAAATGAAAGAGTAATGCCTGTGGTTCTAGGCACTCTTGGTATACCTCACCCTCTTTTGTTTTTTGCAAATAGGTTTTGAGGTGGCGATGTGCTCTCTCAACAATCGCTTGCCCTTGAGGGTTATAAGGGATACCTGTGCTGTGTTTGATATCCCATACTTTACAAAATTTAGAAAATTGGTTGCTAGTGTAAGCAGGGCCATTATCAGTTTCTGTGTGGCGAGGTACCCCCAAGACCGAAAATGCAGCAGTACAGTGATCTATTACATGTTTAGTTTTTTCCCCCGAATGTAAGGTAGCCATGATCATGCCTGAGTGGGTGTCCACCGACACATGTAGATAGTGCCTAGCTCCCAGGTTATTAATATGAGTAACATCCATTTGCTATAATTCATTTGCTTTTTGACCTTGAGGATTAACCCATGATGCAAATGGGAGTGCATTCAAAGTTCCACAGGTTGGACAAGTCCTGACAATGTCCTGAGCTTACTGTTTAAAAAAGATGGAAATTTTTTTCACAGCCCTTTGCTATTGATGTCAATTTGTGAAGTGTTGTGGGATTTTGAATTACCCCCACAAGAGTATCTGCTTGCTGATTTTGTAATGATAAAGGACCTGGAAGATTGGTTTGAGCTCTTTATATGCATGATAAAAAGGGGAGCAATTCAGCTTTTGACTAATGTTTGTGAATGTAAAAACATTCAGGACAATTCATTTCTTTTAAACAAAGAAGCCATCTCAATGTGAGTAACTGTCTGGTAAACATATTCAAAATCAGAAACAATATCAAGAGATTGTGGAAAACTTTGCAATACTTGAATTACAGCTACTAATTCAGTACGCTGGGCTGAGGTATAAGGCATTTTCTAACTTGTTTTCCACTGGGGTGACATATGCAGCCTTCCCATTAATATTATCATTGGTAAAGACAGTAATAGCTAGCGGGGAAGCTGGAACTATTTTAGGCAAAATCCATTGCGTTCATTTTTAAAAATTGTAAAAGTTTTGACATAGCAAATGATTATTCATTTGTCCTTTAAAGTCACTTAATGCTATTTGCCAAGAGGTATTGAAAATATATAGACTTTGAACCTCTTCCTTTGTGAGATCACACACTATGCAATTAGGGATCATGACCTCTTAATTGATAATATCTTTGGTGACCTTTGACTATTAAAGAAATAATCTTTTGCAAGTATGTATTTAAACATTTTTGTCAATTGTTTGGTAAAAAAAATCCATTTTAAAACACCGTCTTACTAAAATAGGCCTGTGGGAGATTGCAAGGTAAAGAAAATAATAAAATAAACAGGCTTTTTTAGATCTATTTGAACAAGCTGTCCTTTTTGAATGCATTGTTCAATTAATTGTAACTCTCATTCAGCTGCAGCTGTTAACTGCCTTTTGCTTAATAAATCAGAATCTCCTTGTAAAATATCAAACAAGTTTTGTAACATATAATTAGGAATCCCTAAAGTGGCAGGTAGCAAAAATGAAAGCAGGGTGTCAATAGTGACGTGTATCCATAGTAAATGACCAGATTTTTAAAATTGAATTCATTGGATTGATTAAAAAGGAATGCAAGAATGTGGATTCTTTATAATTGGTTGTGCATTTTTGCTAATTTTAAGTTTATTTCATGCAGTTTTTATGATATTTTCTCACAATAGTGGCCAAATTCTGATTTGCTTACATGACCGGGCCCAGTTGGGTCCTCTGGGAACTGGCTAGGGACCAAGAGGAGCTTCCTGGGACCTAGATATCTTTATTAAAGTACACCTCCTTCTGGGGGGATAGCCAGTCCTCCCAGCTAGAGTGTACATTTTAACTATTTCTTACCAAGGTCATGTGATAGCAATATCAGTTGCATGTAATGGCAACATCAGGTGAACAAAAAAGACTCCACAAGTATATTTTTTCCTTGCATTCAACCCTCAAATCTGATCTGCTTCCACTATAAGCCATGGTTATTTTGGGATAAATTTAGTTTATACATATATAGTTTATATAAAGATTGGACAAAGCCTTAAGATATTTTGGCTTAAAAGAATATAGATTTTTATATGATTTGAATATGATTTAGCTAGCAATAGATTCATTTATAGTAATAGTACTTAGATAAATAGATTAAGCCACCTGGTTTAGGGCAAGAAAAGAAGCACTCCCTGCCAGGAGAAAATCAGTATTTTTTATACAGATAACAACATGACAAAAGTTAACATAAGCTATCTTGATAAAACACAGACTTTTTGCTTTTTAACTAATTATTTAGAATCTTTTATATCTTTTCATTAGAACAGGCTGGGAGTTCAAGAAAACATTATCATTTTAGACTCATTAAATCTTTCTTGATTTTAACCATAATTTCTATTTTTACAAACCCTCAGCACTTATTATATTAGTTTAGACTTTATTCCATATTTTATTATTCAAAATTAATGCGTAGGGGGCAATTTTTTGAATAATGACCCGATTTGTTACAATTAAAACAGATCTTTCCCGACTGCAAGGAGTTTCCCTGATTATCCCATCTAGATCTACACTCACCACTCCAATGATTTCCCTTCTTACAGCACGGGCACAGCCCTGGCGCCTGTCCTTCCCTGATTTTTTGTTGTCCTCCCCTAATTTGGCCCTTATTAGGGCAATCCCTTCTGACGTGTCCCATTTGTCCACACTGAAAACAGCCTTTGGAGTGAGCGCCTATCCCTGGCCCGGAGCCTTGTAAGCCCCGAGCAATGGCTGCTGCCATGACTTGTCCCTGAATATGATTGCCATCAATGTCCTTACAAATCCTAATCATTTCATTAAGACTTTTATTCTTATGAGCCCTAAGCGCTTCCTTGCAGTACTTGTTAGCATTTTCAAAAGCCAATTGTTTTACTAGGGGCATGGCCTGGGTGGCTGATAGCTGCAAAAGCTTAGAGGCAAATTCTGCGTAAAGCTCAGAGGATCCCTGAATAATCTGGGAAACATGCTGTTCTCCTCCCTTTGTTGGGAGGGTTTTCCAGGCCTTAGTGGCCACAGTGGCGATTTGTGTGTAGGTGCTGCGGACTATCTCAGCACAACGTTCCTGGAATTCACCTCGCCACAAAAGGAAATCTCCCCTGCTCAAGGCGGCCCTGCACAATTGCTGCCAGTCACAAGGTGTTAGCCAAGTTTCTTGATACGATTCCACAACGGCTACCGTGAAGGGAGCCTGTGAAACATAATTGGTAACTGCCTTTTTTAATTGTTTCATCTCTTTGAACGTAAGTGGATCATGCTGTCTCGCAGGTGGGCCCTGACCTTGGGCAGGAGGGACCTCTCGAACTAAGTAGGTCATTGGACTCAGAGGCATGATCCTGTGGATGCGCCGGGTTTCGTCAGCCTCATCTCTCCGAGACATATATTCATAGTTGTATGGGGGCGGCGGTGGTGCTGAAGGGAAACTATTCTCGGTCTTGGGGTTCCTGATGCTAATTGAAGGGTCTATCACTTTTCCCAATTTTTTGATATCCTTTTTTAGTTCTTTAGATTCTAAATCATCCTCCGAACCACTTTCATTTTCAGTCTCAGAGGCGGAGGATGTCACGGACTCCCTCCTCCCTGGTCCCCTTTTAATTTGGACCTCCTCTATTTCAGTAAGATTATCCTCCTGGAGGGATCTATTTGTCTCTTCCTCTTGTATTTCTCCAAAAGTTTTAACTGTTCTTTAATTATAACATGACTTGTGAGGAGAGCATCTTTCACAAGCCTCCAAAGGGAGAAGGTCGCGATGGGGACTTCGTTGGGACCTCGCTCCCTGAGAGCCTTTTGTAATTCAATTTCAATCTGTTCCCAATCTGTGATGTTAAAATTTTTCCCTGTCAGGAACCAGGGACTAACATCTCCTATGGTCTTAATAAAATCGAGTGCGGTACTTGACTTAATTGCAGTTTCCTGTTTTCTTAATGTTTCCTTCAGTTCCTTTAGTTCCTTTAGTTCCTTCAGTTCGGAAGCCAACCGAACTCGTGAGCTCATTATTTTTATTTAACTTCCTTTAACTTCCTTTTGAGATTATCAGGCGCGCCTACCCTGGACTATTGCCCAGTCCTCCCCCGGTCCTTACCGTGGAGCCTCGTCCGATGATCCCTCGTTCCCGATCTCGGTGGGACCTCCAGTTGCCGCGTCCGGCTCTTGAAGCCGAGTCAGGAGAGGGGCGTCGAGGTTGATTTAAGAAATCAGCACTCAGGAGACAAGTATGGTTCCATCACTCAGGCCCCCTGCTTCTTGGGAGTGAGCTATCTTTATTATTTTTTTCTTAGTAGATCCCCATCATAGTAGTAGTAATCATTTTATGATTTTTTGCCTCATTATTTGTATCCTCAGAGCTTCCCTTATAGGAGGGAGTTCGTGCCGACGGGAAGGTCCCGGCGGGAACCTTGAAGTACTATCTCTAGCGGGTCATCTCCCCCAGGTCACACCTGCTTCTTCTCTACCCCCCTTACAGGGGGCATTGTTTTCAGAAACTTCTGCATGCAATGATCCAGGAAGTTCTACTCCCTCAGGCCGAGGGTAGATAATTGTAAATCAACTGGGACACCTGTTAGCTGCTTGCTCAACAGAGCTTGTAAAAGAGCTTGCCCAATATTAACCTCATAAATGCCTGCAACTTCTCACTGATAGGGGAAATAGGGGAATTACTTTATTCCCAGGCACAGATGTCCCTCTGGCCAGGAGGCAACAGGGTTTCTCCAAGATACACTTTTCACAAAATAAGGGCAGGGATTGAGGTCCTCTTTCCATTTCACTTCCTTCACACAGGGGACCCTGGGGTTAAATTTCCATAGTGTCAAAGGCGTGCTGGAATACAGGGCAGCTATCCCATATTAAATGAAGTGAAGCTACAATTGGATCGATTTCACTGGTTTTCCAAAACTGATTTTCTGGGTTCCTTCAACTGCCATGCAGTGACTCATTACCCATGCTGCTGTTATTGATACCAGTCACAGCTAGAAGGCTAAAGCACTTCCTTTGCTCTTAACTTTCTAAACTGAATGTCCTCCTCATTCGGTGTACATCTACGTACATTTTAAAGTGAAATAGAGGCTTTCACTCAAATATGAGCAGGAAGTCGAATGATGTGTCTATCTCACATACTTTTTAACAGGTGTCCCTTAAAGATCCTAACCCTAACACTAACCATAATCCTAAGCCTAACCCTAACCCTAACCCTAGCCCAAACCCTAACCCTAACCCTAACCCTAACCCTAAAGCACACATTCAAACAATAGTAAGTGAGATTTAGGAAGATGTTGTTTGCCCTCACTTCACTACAACGTATCTTGTACTGCTGCTACTTCGCCTGCCTTGCCGAAACAACTTTCTGGCAACTTTGAAATAGCACTATGTGTGTATGAGGTTAAGATGCCCTTTATCACTCAAAGAATAGCAGGGAAGCTCCAGGTGGCGCTAATCGACTTGATTTCTAAAATCTGATTTGTTTATCCTTCCAAAGAGAATTAAGTGTAGGTTTCTCCAAGATACACTTTCTCGCAGAATAAGGGCGGGGAATGAGGTCTTCTTTCCATTTGACTTCTTTCACACAGAGGAATTTGGGGTGAAATTTCCATATTGTCAAACGAGTGCTGGAATGCAGGCAGCTATCCCGCATCAAACGAAATGAAGCTGCTATTGGATCTATTTCACTGATATACCAAAACTGACTTTCTGGGTTCTTTCAACTACCATGAAGTGACTCATTGCCCATGTTGCTGTAATTCATAAAATTCACGGTAAGAAGGCTAAAGGACTTCCTTTGCTCTTAAGTTTCTAAACTAAATGTCCTCCTCATTCCGTGTATATCTACGTGCCTGTTAAAGTGAAATAGAGGTTTTCACTCAAATAAGAGCAGGAAGTCGAATGATGTGTCTGTCTCACTTTATTCCCTTAAAGATCCTAACCCTAACCCTAACCCTAACCCTAACCCTAACCCTACCCCTAGCCCTAGCCCTAACCCTAACCCTAACCCTAACCCTAAAGCACACATTCAAACAATGGTGAGATTTAGGAAGATGTTGTTTGCCTTCAATTCACTGCAACGTGTCCTGTACTGCTGCTACTTCGCCTGCCTTGCCGAAACAACTTTCTGGAAACTTTCAAATAGCACTATGTGAGAATGAGGTTTAGATGCCCTTTATCACTCAAAGAATAGCAGGGAAGCTCCAGGTGGCGCTAATCGACTTGATTTCTAAAATCGGATTTGTGGATCCTTCCACATAGAACTAAGTCTAGGTTTCTCCAACATACACTTTCTCACAAAATAAGGGCAGGGAATGAGGTCTTCTTTCCATTTGACTTCTTTCACACAGAGAACTTTGGGGTAAAATTTCCATATTGTCACAGGAGTGCTGGAATGCAGGCAGCTATCTCGCATCAAACGAAATGAAGCTGCTATTGGATCTATTTCACTGAGTTTCCAAAACTGATTTTCTGGGTTCTTTCAACTGCCATGAAGTGACTCATTGCCCATGCTGTTGTTATTCATACCAGTCATGGCAAGAAGGCTTAAGGACTTCCTTTGTTCTTAACATACAGAACTGAATGTCCTCCTCTTTCCGTGTACATCTACGTGCTTTTTAAAGTGAGATAGAGGTTTTCACTCAAAGAAGAGCAGATAGTCGAATGATGTGTCTGTCTCACATTCTTTCCCTTAAAGATCCTAACCCTAACCCTAACCCTAACCCTAACCCTAACCCTAACCCTTGTCCTAACCCTAAACCTAACCCAAACCCTAGCCCTAGCCCTAACTCTCATCCTAACCCTAACCCTAAAGCCAGGTTTAAATAGCAGTAATTGAGTTTTAGCAAAATGTCGTTTGCCCTGACTTCACTGCAGCATATCTTGCACTGCGGCTGTTTCGTCTGCTTTGCTGAAACACCTTTCTGGTAACTTTCAAATAGCACTATGTGAGATCATTGTTTAGATGCTCTTTATCACACAAAGAAGAGCAGGGAAGTTCCAGGTGGCACCAATTGACTTGATTTCTAAAATCGGGTTTGTGCATACTTCCAAATAGAAATACGTCTGGGTTTCCCCAAGATACACTTTTCACAAAATAAGGGCAGGGAAATAGGTCCTCTTTCCATTTCATTTCCTTCACACAGGGGATTCTGGGGTTAAATTTACATAGTGTCAAAGCGTGCTGGAATACAGGGCAGCTATCACGTATTAAACGAAGTGAATCTACTATTGGATCTATTTCACTGATTTGCCAAAACTGATTTTCTGGGTTCCTTCAACTGCAATGAAGGGACTCGTTACCCATGCAGCTGTTATTGATACCAGTCACAGCAAGAAGTCTAAAGCACTTCCTTTGCTCTTAACTTTCTAAAGGGAATGTCTTTCTCATTGCATGTACATCTACGTGTCATTTAAAGTAAAATAGAGGTTTTCACTCAAATAAGAGCAGGAAGTCGAATGATGTGTCTGTCTCGCATCCTTTCCCTTAAAGATCGTAACACTAACCCTAACCCTAACCCTAACCCTAACCCTAACCCTAGCCCTAACCCTAACCCTAACCTTAACCCTAGCCCTAGCCCTAACTCTCATCCTAACCTTAACCCTGAAGCACAGGTTCAAATAGCAGTAAGTGAGATTTAGAAAAATGTCGTTTGCCCTGAATTCACTGCAGCATATCTTGCACTGCTGGCGTTTCGTCTGCTTTGCTTAAACATCTTTCTGGTAACTTTCAAATAGCACTATGTGAGATCATTGTTTAGATGCTCTTTATAACTCAAAGTAGAGCACGGATTTCCAGGTGGCACCAAATGACTTGATTTTTAAAATCGGATTTGTGGATCCTTCTAAATAGAGCTAAGTATGGGATTCTCCAAGATACACTTACTCACAAAATAATGGCAGGGAATAAGGTCCTCTTTCCATTTCACTTCCTTCACACAGGAGACTCTGGTTTAAATTTCCATATTGTCAAAGGCGTGCTGGAATACAGGGCAGCTATCCCGTATTAAATGAAGTGAAGCTACTATTGGATCGATTTCACTGATTTTCCAAAACTGATTTTCTGGGTTATTTCTACAGCCATGAAGTGACTCGTTACCCATGCTGCTGTTACTGATACCAGTCACAGCAAGAAGGTTAAAGCACTTTCTTGGCTCTTAACTTTCTAAACTGAATGTCCTCCTCATTTCGTGTACATCTACGTGCCTTTTAAAGTGAAATAGAGGTTTTCACTCAAATAAGAGCAGGAAGTCGAATGATGTGTCTGTCTCACATTCTTTCCCTTAACGATCCTAACCCTAACCCAAAAGCTACCCCTACCCCTAACCCTAACCCTAACCCTAGCCCTAGCCCTAACGCTAACCCTAAACCTAACCCTAAAGCACACTTTGAAACAGCAGTAAGTAAGATTTAGGAAGATGTTGTTTGCCCTCACTTCACTGCAACGTGTCTTGTACCGCTGCTACTTCGCCTGCCTTGCCGAAACAACTTTCTGGCAACTTTCAAATAGCACTATGTGTGTATGAGGTTAGATGCACTTTATCACTCAAAGAATAGCAGGGAAGCTCCAGGTGGCGCTAATTGACTTGATTTCTAAAATCTGATTTGTGTATCCTTTCAAAGAGAACTAAGTGTAGGTTTCTCCAAGATACATTTTCTCACAGAATAAGGGTGGGGAATGAGGTCTTCTTTCCATTTGACTTCTTTCACACAGAGGACTTTGGGGTGAAATTTCCATATTGTCAAAGAGTGCTGGAATGCAGGCAGCTATCCCGCATCAAATGAAATGAAGCCGCTATTGGATCTATTTCACTGAGTTTCCAAAACTGATTTTCTGGGTTCTTTCAGCTGCCATGAAGTGACTCATTGCCCATGCTGTTGTTATTCATACCAGTAAAGGCAAGAAGGCTTAAGGACTTCCTTTGCTCTTAACATTCAGAACTGAATGCCCTCCTCATTCCATGTACATCTACGTGCTTTTTAAAGTGAGATAGAGGTTTTCACTCAAAGAAGAGCAGGAAGTCGAATGATGCATCTGTCTCACATTCTTTCCCTTAAAGATCCTAACCCTAACCCTAACCCTAACCCTAACCCTAACCCTAACTCTAGTCCTAACCCTAACCTAACCCAAACCCTAGTCCTAGCTCTAACTCTCACCATAACCCTAACCCTAAAGTCAGGTTTAAATAGCATTAATTGAGTTTTAGCAAAATGTCGTTTACCCTGACTTCACTGCAGCATATCTTGCGCTACGGCTGTTTCGTCTGCTTTGCTGAAACACCTTTCTGGTAACTTTCAAATAGCACTATGTGAGATCATTGTTTAGATGCTCTTTATCACACAAAGAAGAGCAGGGAAGTTCCAGGTGGCACCAATTGACTTGTTTTCTAAAATCGGATTTGTGGATCCTTCCAAATAGAAATAAGTGTGGGTTTCTCCAAGATACACTTTTCACAAAATAAGGGCAGGGAATGAGGTCTTCTTTCCATTTGACTTCCTTCACACAGGGGATTCTGTGGTTAAATTTACATAGTGTCAAAGCGTGCTGGAATACAGGGCAGCTACCACGTATTAAACGAAGTGAAGCTACTATTGGATCTATTTCACTGATTTTCCAAAACTGATTTTCTGGGTTCTTTCAACTGCCATGAAGTGACTTGTTACCCATGCTGCTGTTATTGATACCAGTCACAGCAAGAAGGCTAAAGCACTTCCTTTGCTTTTAACTTTCTAAACTGAATGTCCTCCTCATTCCGTGTACATCTACATGCCTTTTAAAGTGAAATAGAGGTTTTCACTCAAATAAGAGCAGGAAGTTGAATGATGTTTCTGTCTCACATTCTGTCCCTTAACCATCCTAACCCTAACCCTAAAGTTACCCCTAACCCTAACCCTAACCCTAACCCTAGCCCTAGCCCTAACGCTAACCCTAAACCTAACCCTAAAGCACACTTTGAAACAGCAGTAAGTAAGATTTAGGAAGATGTTGTTTACCCTCACTTCACTGCGACGTATCTTGTACTGCTGCTACTTCGCCTGCCTTGCTGAAACAACTTTCTGGCAACTTTGAAATAGCACTATGTGTGTATGAGGTTAAGATGCCCTTTATCACTCAAAGAATAGCAGGGAAGCTCCAGGTGTCGTTAATTGACTTGATTTCTAAAATCTGATTTGTTTATCCTTCCAAAGAGAATTAAGTGTAGGTTTCTCCAAGATACACTTTCTCACAGAATAAGGGCGGGGAATGAGGTCTTCTTTCCATTTGACTTCTTTCACACAGAGGACTTTGGGGTGAAATTTCCATATTGTCAAACGAGTGCTGGAATGCAGGCAGCTATCCCGCATCAAACGAAATGAAGCTGCTATTGGATATATTTCACTGATTTTCCAAAACTAATTTTCTGGGTTCTTTCAACTGCTATGAACTGACTCGTTACCCATGATGGTGTTATTGATACTAGTCACAGCAAGAAGGCTAAAGCACTTCCATTGCTCTTAACTTTCTAAACTGAATGTCCTTCTCATTCCGTGTACATCTACGTGCCTTTTAAAGTAAAATAGAGGTTTTCACTCAAATAAGAGCAGGAAGTCGAATGATGTGTCTGTCTCACATTCTTTCCCTTAACGATCCTAACCCTTACCCTAAAGCTACCTCTAACCCTAACCCTAACCCTAACTCTAGCCCTAGCCCTAACTCTCACCCTAACCTTAACCCTAAAGCACAGGTTCAAATAGCAGTAAGTGAGATTTAGAAAAATGTCATTTGCCCTGACTTCACTGCAGCATATCTTGCACTACTGTTGTTTCGTCTGCTTTGCTAAAAAACTTTCTGGTAACTTTGAAATAGTACTATGTGAAATCATTTTTTAGATGCTGTTCATCACACAAAGAAGAGCAGGGAAGTTCCAGGTGGCGCCAATTGACTTGATTTTTAAAATCGGATTTGTGGATCCTTACAAATAGAACTGAGTTTGGGTTTCTCCAAGATACACTTTCTCACAAAATAAGGGCAGGGAATGAGGTCCTCTTTCCATTTGGCTTCTTTCACACAGGAGACTCTGCAGTTATATTTCCATAGTGTCAAAGGCGTGCTGGATACAGTGCAGCTATCCCCTATTAAACGAAGTGAAGCTACTATTGGATCTATTTCACTGATTTACCAAAACTCATTTTCTGGGTTCTTTCAACTTCCATGAAGTGACTCGTTACCCATGCTGCTGTTATTGATACCAGTCACAGCAAGAAGGCTAAAGCACTTCCTTTGCTCTTAACTTTCTAAACTGAATGTCCTCCTCATTCCGTGTACATCTACGTGCCTTTTAAAGTGAAATGGAGGTTTTCACTCACATAAGAGCAGGAAGTCAAATGATGTGTCTGTCTCACATTCTTTCACTTAACGATCCTAACCCTAAACCTAATCCTAACACTAACCCTAACCCTAACCCTCACCCTAGCCCTAGCCCTAACGCTAACCCTAATCCTAACCCTAAAGGACACATTCAAACAATGGTAAGTGAGATTTAGGAAGATGTTGTTTGCCCTCACTTCACTGCAACGTGTCTTGTACTGCTGCTACTTCGCCTGCCTTGCCGAAACAATTTTCTGGCAACTTTTAAATAGCACTATGTGAGAATGAAGTTTAGATGCCCTTCAACACTCAAAGAAGAGCAGGGAAGCACCAGGTGGCGCTAATTCACTTGATTTCTAAAATCGGATTTGTGGATCCTTACAAATAGAACTAAGTTTAGGTTTCTCCAACATACACTTTCTCACAAAACAAGGGCGGGGAATGAGGTCTTCTTTCCATTGGACTTCTTTCACACAGAGGACTTTGCGGTTAAACTTCCATATTGTCAAAGGAGTGCTGGAATGCAGGCAGCTATCCCGCATCAAACGAAATGAAGTTGCTATGGGATCTATTTCACTGATTTTTCAAAACTGACTTTCTGGGTCTTTCAACTGCCATAAATTGACTCATTGCCCATGCTGCTGTTCTTCATACCAGTCACGGCAAGAAGGCTAAAGGACATCCTTTGCTCTTAACATTCAGAAATGAATGTCCTCCTCATTCCGTGTACATCTACGTGCGTTTTAAAATGAAATAGAGGTTTTCACTCAAATAAGAGCAGGAAGTCGAATGATGTGTCTGTCTCACATTCTTTCCCTTAAAGATCCTAACCCTGACCCTAACTCTAACCCTAACCCTAGCCCTAGCCCTAAAGCTAACCCTAACCCTAACCCTAACCCTAGCCCTAGCCCTAACGCTAACCCTCACCCTAACCCTAAAGCACACTTTCAAACAGCAGTAAGTGAGATTTAGGAAGATGTTGTTTGCCCTCACTTCACTGCAACGTATCTTGTACTGCCGCTGCATCACTTACCTTGCAAAAACAACTTTCTGGCAACTTTGGAATAGCATTATGTGTGTATGAGGTTTAGATGCCCTTTATCACTCAAAGAATAGCAGGGAAGCTCCAGGTGGCGCTAATTGAATTGATTTCTAAATCGGATTTGTGGATACTTCCAAAGAGAACTAAGTCTAGGTTTCTCGAAGATACACTTTCTCACAAAATTAGGGCAGGGAATGAGGTCTTCTTTACATTTGACTTCTTTCATACAGAGGACTTTGGGGTTAAATTTCCATATTGTCAAAGGAGTGCTGGAATGCAGGCAGCTATCCTGCATCAAACGAAATGAAGCTGCCTTTGGATCGATTTCACTCATTTTCCTAAACTAATTTTCTGGGTTCTTTCAACTACCATGAACTGACTCATTGCCCATGCTGCTGTAATTCATACCAGTCACGGCAAGACGACTAAAGGACTTCCTTTGCTCTTAACTTTCTAAACTGAATGTCCTCATTCCGTGTACATCTACATCCCTTTTAAAGTGAAATAGAGGTTTTCACTGAAATAAGAGCAGGAAGTCGAATGATGTGTCTGTCTCCCATTATTTCCCTTAAAGATCCTAACCCTAACCCTATCCCTAACCCTAACCCTAACCCTAAACCTAACCCTAGCCCTACCCCTATCCCTAACCATAACCCTAACCCTAACCATAACCCTAACCCTAACCCAAACCCTAGCCCTAGCCCTAACTCTCACCTTAACCCTAACCCTAAAGCACAGATTTAAATAGCAGTAGTTGAGTTTTAGCAAAATGTCATTTGCCCTGACTTCACTGCAGCATATCTTGCGCTGCGGCGGTTTCGTCTTCTTTGCAGAACCACGTTTCTGGTAACTTTCAAATAACACTATGTGAGATCATTGTTTAGATGCTCTTTATCACACAATGAAGAGCAGGGAAGTTCCAAGTGTCACCAATTGACTTGATTTCTAAAATCGGATTTGTGGATCCTTCCAAATAGAACTAAGTCTGGGTTTCTCCAAGATACACTTTTCACAAAATAAGGGCAGGGAATGAGGTCCTCTTTCCATTTCACTTCCTTCACACAGGGGACTCTGGGGTTAAATTTATTTAGTGTCAAAAGCGTGCTAGAATACAGGGCAGCTATCCCGTAATAAACGAAGTGAAGCTACTATTGGATCTATTTCACTGATTTTTCAAAACTGATTTTCTGGGTTCTTTAAACTGCCATGAAGTGACACGTTACCCATGCTGCTGTTATTGATACCAGTCACAGCAAGAAGGCTAAAGCACTTCCTTTGCTCTTAACTTTCTTAACTGAATGTCCTCCTCATTCCGTGTACATCTACGTGTCTTTTAAAGTGAAATAGAGGTTTTCACTCACATAAGAGCAGGAAGTCGAATGATGTGTCTGTCTCACATTCTTTCCCTTAAAGGTCGTTACCCTAACAATAACCCTAACCCTAACCCTAACCCTAGCCCTAACTTTAACCCTAACCCAAACCCTAGCCCTAGCCCTTACTCTCACCCTAACCTTAACCCTAAAGCACAAGTTCAAATTGCAGTAAGTGAGATTTAGAAAAATGTCGTTTGCCCTGACTTCACTGCAGCATATCTTGCACTGCTGTTGTTTCTTCTGCTTTGCTTAAACATCTTTCTGGTAACTTTGAAATAGCACTATGTGAGATCATTGTTTAGATGCTCTTTATCACACAAAGAAGAGCAGGGAATTTCCAGGTGGCGCCAATTGAATTGATTTTTGAAATCGGATTTGTGGATTCTTCCAAATAGAACTAAGTCTGGGTTTCTGCAAGATACACTTTCTCACAAAATAAGGGTAGGGAATGAGGTCCTCTTTCCATTTCACTTCCTTCACACAGGAGACTCTGTGGTTAAATTTCCATAGTGTCAAAGGCGTACTGGAAGACATGGCAACTATCCCGTATTACACGAAGTGAAGCTACTATTGGATCTATTTCACTGATTTTCCAAAACTGATTTTCTGTGTTCTTTTAACTTCCATGAAGTGACTCGTTACCCATGCTGCTGTTATTGATACCAGTCACAGGAAGAAGGCTAAAGTACTTCCTTTGCTCTTAACTTTCTAAACTGAATGTCCTCCTCATTCCGTGTACATCTACGTGCCTTTTAAAGTGAAATAGAGGTTTTCACTCACATAAGAGCAGGAAGTCGAATGATGTGTCTGTCTCACATTCTTTCCCTTAAAGATCCTAACCCTAACCCTAGCCCTCGCCCTAGCCCTAACCCTAACCATAACCCTAACCCTAAAGCACACGTTCAAACAGCATTAAGTGAGAATTAGAAAGATGTTTTTTGCCCTCACTTCACTGCAACGTATCTTGTACTGCTGCTACTTCGCCTGCCTTGCTGAAACAACTCTCTGGCAACTTTCAAGTTGCACTATGTGAGAATGATGTTTAGATGCCCTTTATCACTCAAAGAATAGCAAGGAAGCTCCAGGTGGCGCTAATTGACTTTATTTCTAAAAGCGTATTTGTGGATCCTTCCAAATAGAAATAAGTCTAGGTTTCTCCAAGATACACTTTCTCACAAAATAAAGGCAGGGTATGAGGTCTTCTTTCAATTTGACTGCTTTCACACAGAGGACTTTGTGGTTAAATTTCCATATTGTCAAAGGAGTGCTGGAATGCAGGCAGCTATCCCGCATCAAACGAAATGAAGCTGCTGTTGGATTTATTTCACTGATTTTCGAAAACTGATTTTCTGGGTTCTTTCAACTGCCATGAAATGACTCATTGCCCATGCTGCTGTTATTCATACCAGTCACGGCAAGAAGGCTAAAGTACTTCCTTTGCTCTTAACTTTCTGAACTGAATGTTCTCTTCATTCCATGTACATCTACGTGCCTTTTAAAGTGAAATAGAGTTTTTCACTCTAATAAGAGCAGGAAGTCGAATGATATGTCTTTCTCATTCTTTCCCTTAATGATCCTAACCCTGACCTTAGCCCTATTCTTAACCCTAACAGTTAACCTAGCCCTAGCCGTAACTCTCACCCTAATCCTAAACCTAAAACACAGGTTCAAATAGCATTTAGTGAGATTTACAAAATGTCGTTTGCCTTGACTTCACTTCAGCGTATCTTGCACTGCTGTTGTTTTGTCTCCTTTGCTGAAACACCTTTCTTGTAACTTTCAAATAGCACAGTGTGAGATCATTGTTTAGGTGCTCTTTATCACACAAAGAAGAGAAGGGAAGTTCTAGGTGGCGCCAATTGACTTGATTTCTAAAATCGGATTTGTGGATCCTTACAAATAGAACTAAGTGTGGGTTTCTTGAAGATACACTTTCTCACAAAATAAGGGCAGGGAATGAGGTCCTCTTTCCATTTCACTTCCTTCACACAGGAGACTCTGTGGTTAAATTTCCATAGTGTCAAAGGCGTGCTGGAATACAGGGAAGCTATCCCGTATTAAATGAAATCAAGTTACTATTGGATCTATTACACTGAATTTCCAAAACTGATTTTCTGGGTTCTTTCAACTGCCATGAAGTGACTCATTACCCATGCTGCTGTTATTGATCCCTGTCACACGTCCTTTGCTCTTAACTTTCTAAACTGAATGTCCTCCTCATTCCATGTACATCTACGTGCCTTTTAAAGTGAAATAGAGGTTTTCACTCAAATAAGAGCAGGAAATCGAATGATGTGTCTGTCCCACATTATTTTCCTTAAAGATCATAACCCTAACACTAACCCTAACCCTGACCCTAACCCTAACCCTAGCCCTAGCCCTAACCCTAACCCTAACCCTAACCCTAAAGCACACGTTGAAACAGCAGTAAGTGAGATTTAGGAAGATGTGATGTGATCATGAATTCGATGGTGAGATGGGATGACGAGTTGGGATGATGAAACTGGATGAGTTCGAGATGAGACAGAACAATGAGACAGAATGAAAGGGTGAGATGAGATGATGAGATATGACAAGAGGACACAATGAGATGAGATGATGAAATGAGACAATGAGTTGAGATGACTAGATGGGATGATGATATGATGAGATAATGAGACAAGATGGTGGAATGAGAAATGGAGATGAGATGGGAAGACTAAACAGGATGACGAGATGAGACGAGATGATGAGATGGGATGATCAGAGGAGACGATGAGATGAAGCGAAAGAATTAGACGAGATGAGATGACGAGATGATGAGATGAGGTGACTAGACGAGATGACAATATGAGAAGATGATATCAGATGATGAGATGGGATGATGAGACAGACAATGAGATGGGCTCACGATATGGGTTGATGAAACGGGATGAAGAGATGAGATGGTATAACAAGAAAGAAT
Organism: Tamandua tetradactyla; assembly: GCF_023851605.1. Taxonomy (NCBI): domain Eukaryota; kingdom Metazoa; phylum Chordata; class Mammalia; order Pilosa; family Myrmecophagidae; genus Tamandua; species Tamandua tetradactyla. Next base: position 41,977,273 of record NC_135340.1, read on the forward strand.
GACAGGATGAGATGAAACGACGAGATGAGACAATAGGAGATGATGAGATGAGATGATGACATGGTACGATGAGATGAGATGATGAGATAGGACAATGAAATGATGTGAAAATGAGATAAGATGGTGGGAGAAGTCATGGAGATGAGAAGAGAAGATGAGTTGGCACGACAAGAAGAGATGAGATGACGAGATGGGATGATGAAAGGTGATGACGAGATGAAGTGAGAGGATGTGACCAGATGAGATGATGAGATGATGAGATCAGATGACGAGATGAGTCTACAAGATGAGTAGATGACATGAGATGATGAAACGGGATGACAAGATGGATGATGAGACAGGATCACAAGATGGGTGATGAGACAGGATTATGAGACGAGACAGGACAACAAGACAGAAAGACGTGATAAAATGAGATGATGAGACTAGGAAACATGAGACGGTGACATGAGATGATGAGATAGGATGATGAGCAGAGATGATGATATGGGATGATGAAATTGTGAGACAATGAGAAAAGACAGTGGGATGAGACGTGGAGACGAGTGGGGAAGATGAGACGGGATGACGAGATGAGACGATGAGATGGGATGATGAGAGGAGAGGACGAGATGTAGCGAGATGATGAGATGAGATGAGATGACGAGAAGATGAGATGAAATGACAAAATGAGACGATGACATGAGATGATAATACAGAATGACGAGGTGGAAGATGGGACGAGATGACGAGATAGGATGATGAGATGGTATGACAAGACGAGATGGGACAGTGAGAAAGAATGAAGAGATGAGATGAGATGAGGAGATGAGACAAGATGAGATGGTGAGATAAGACAATGCCACAGGACGATGAGATGAGATGATGAGATGGGACGATAAAATGATGAGACAATGAGACAAGTTGGTCGGATGAGACATGGAGATGAGACAGGAAAACAAGACAAGATGACGAGATGGACGAGACGACGAGATGGGATGATGAGAGGAGAAGATGAGGTGAAGCAAAATTATGAGACAAGAAGAGATGACGAGAAGATTAGATGAAATGCAAAGATGAGATGACGACATGAGATGCTGAGACGGGATGATGAGATGGACGATGAGACAGAATCATGAGATGAGACGGGACAATGAGACAGAATGACCAGATGACATGAGATGACAACACAAGACTGGAAAAAGAGACAGAATGATGAGAGGAGATGAGAAGATGAGATGAGACAAGATGAGACGATGAGATGAGATGAGATGATGTGATGGGATGATGAGAGGAGATGACGAGATGGGATGATGAAATGATGAGACAATGTGACAAGACGGGCAGAGGAGACATGGAGATGAGACAGGAAGATGATATGGGATGACGAGATGCAACCAGATGATGAGATGTGATAATGAGAGGGGATGAGATGAAGTGAGAAGATGAGATGAGATGAGATGAAGAGACGATGAGATGAGATGATGAGACGAGATGACAAGATGACATGATGACATGAGATGATGAGACGGGATGATGAGACGGACGATGAGACAGGAGGACGAGATGGGATGATAAGACGGGATGACAAGACGAGACGGGACAATGAGACTGAATGACAAGACGAGATGAGATGACAAGATGAGACAAGATGAGATGATGAGATGAGACAATGAGACAGAGTGATGACATGAGATGATGAGATGGGAGAATGAGATGAAGAGACAATGAGACAAAACGGTGGAATGAGGCACGGAGATGAGATGGGAAGATGAGACAGGATAATGAGATGAGTTGAGACGATGAGATGGGATGATGAGAGGGACAATGAGATAAAGCGAGAAGATGAAATGTGATGAAATTATGAGACGATGAGATCAGTTGGCAAGGCAAGACAACAAGATGAGACAACGACATGAGATGATGAGACAGGATGAGGAGATGGACAAAGAGACGGGATGATGAGATGGGATGATGAGTGTCGACGACGAGATGAAGTGAGAAGATGAGACGAGATAAGATGATGGGATGAGATGATGAGATGAGACGAAGACATGAGATGGTGAGACAGAATGACAAGAAGGACGATGAGATGGGATGATGAGACAGTGTGAAGAGACGAGACAGGACAATTAAACAGAAGGATGAGATGACATGAGATGATGAGATGAGACAAGATGAGACAATGAGATGAGATGATGTGATGGGATGATGAGATGAAATGAAGAGATGGGATGCTGAAATGATGAGACGTGAGAAAAGATGGTGGGATGAGACATGGAGACAGATGGGAAGACAAGACAGGACAATGAGATGAGATGAGACAATGAGATGGAATGATGAGAGGAGACGACGAGATGAAGCGAGATGATGAGACAAAATGAGATGATGAGATGATGAGATTAGATGATAGATGAGATGACGAGATGAGATGACACAAGATGAGGAGATGGGATGACAAGATGAGATGGAAAAACGAGATAGAACCATGAGATGTTATGAGATGACAAGACGAGAAAAGATGAGATGATGAGATGAGAGGATGAGATGGGATGATGAGATGAGATGATGAGATGGGATGCTGAAATGACGAGACAATGAGATAAGACGGTTGTATGAGATATGGAGACGAGACGGGAAGACGATACGGGACAACGAGATGAGAAGAGGGGACGAGATGGAATGATGAGAAGAGACAACAAGATGAAGCGAGATGATGAGATGAGATGTGATGACGAGATGATGATATGAGATGACGAGATGAGACGATGAGTTGGGACGATGACAAGAGATGATGAGACGGGATGATGAGATGGACAACAAGATGGGATGATGACATGGGAAGATGAGACAGGATGATGAGACAAGATGGGACAACGAGACAGAATGATTAGATGAGATGATACGATGAGACGAAACAAGATGAGATGATGCGATGAGACGATGAGAAAGGACAATGAGATGAGATGATGAGATGGGACGATGAAATGATGAGACAATGAGACAAGACGATGGGATTAGACATGGAGATGAGATGGGAAGATGAGACAGAAGGACGAGATGAGATGTGAAGATGAGATGTGATGATGAGAGGGGCCGATGAGAAGAAGCAAAATGATGAGTTGAGATGAGATGATGTGATGATGAGATAAGATGACAAGATGAGATGACAAGATGAGATCATGACATGAGATGAGACAGAATGATAAGACAGACGATGAGAGGGTATGAGGAGATGGGATGATGAGACAGAATGATGAGATGTGATGAGATGAGGAGAGGAGACAAGATTAGACAATGAGATGAGACGATGAGACAGGATGATGAGATGAGGTGATGAGATGGGATGATTAAATGACGAGACAATGAGACAAGGCAGTGGGATGAGATATGGAGATGATATAGGAAGATGAGACAAGAGGAGGAGATGAGACAAGACGAGATGGGTTGATGAGAGAAAACAACAAGATAAAGCGAGACAATGAGACGAGATGAGATGACGTGACGATGTGATGAGATGATGAAACAGGACTACGAGATGAGACAATGACATGAGATGATGAGATGGGATGACAAGACGGACGATGAGAAATGGATGATGAGATGGGATGATGAGATGGGATCATGAAACGAGACGGGAAAATGAGACAGAATGACGAGTTGAGATGAGACAACGAGACGAGACAAGAAGAGATGATGAGAAGAGATGATTAGATGTGACAAAGAGATGAGATGACGAGATGGGATGAAGAAATGATGAGACAATGAGACAAGAGAGTGGGATGATGCATGGATATGAGACAGGAAGATGAGATGGAACGATGAGTTGAGACAAGACGACGAGAGGGTATGATGAAAGGAGATGACGAGATGAAGCGAGATGATAAGCAAGATGAGAAGACGAGACGATGAGATGAGATGATGAGACAGGACTACGAGATGAGACGATGACATGAGAAGATGAGACAGGATGATGAGACAGATGAGAAATGGATGACGAGATGGGATGATGAGATGGGATGACGAGACGAGATGGGACAATTAGACAGAATGATGAGATGAGATGTGATGACGAGACGAGACAAGATGAGACAATGAGATGATGAGACAGGACTATGAGATGAGATGACATGATTGGATGATTAAATGACGAGACTATGAGACAACACAGTGGGATCAGACATGGAGATGAGATGGGAAGACGAGACAGGACGATGAGATGAGACGAGATGATGAGATGGGATGATCAGAGGAGACGATGAGATGAAGCGAGATGATGAGACGAGATGAGATGATGAGATGATGAGATGAGACTATGAGATAAGACGACGACATGAGATGATGAGATGGGATGACGAGATGGATGATGAGAAGGAATGACGAGATGGGATGATGAGACGGAATGACAAGACAAGATGGGACAACGAGAAAGAATGACGAGATGAGATGAGACGACAAGATGAAAAAAGATGAGACGATGAGACAGGATGATGAGATGAGATGATGAGATGAGATAATGAAATGATGAGACAATGAGAAAAGATGGTGGGATGAGACATGGAGATGAGAATGGGAAGATGAATCGGGACATTGAGATGAGACAAGTCAACGAGATGGGATGATGAGAGGAGACGATGAGAGGAAACGAGAAGATGAGATGAGATGATGACATGAGATGAAGAGACGGGAAGATGAGATGATGTTGAGACAGGATGACGTGATGGGATGATGAGACGGGGTGACGAGACAAGAAGGGACAATGAGAAAGAATGATGAGATGAGATGTGATGACAAGATGAGGCACGATGAGATGATGAGATAAGACGATCAGACAGGACGATGAGATGAGGTGACAAGATGTAATGATGAGACAATGAGACAAGGTGGTGGAATTAGACATGGAGGCGAGATGGGACAATGAGATGGGACAACGAGATGAGACAAGACGTGAGATGGGATAATGAGAGGAGACGACGAGATGAAGCGAGACGATGAGATAAGATGAGATGATGAGATGATGAGATCAGATGACAAGATAAGACGACGAGATGAGACGATGACATGAGATGATGATACAGGATGACAAGACGGATGATGAGACGGGATGATGAGATGGCATGAAGGGACAGGATGAAAATTGGATGGAACAATGAGATAGAATGAAGAGATGATATTAGACGACGAGATGAGACAAGATGAGAAAATGAGATGCGATGAAGAGATGGGACGTTGAGATGAGAGGACGAGAAAGGATGATGAAATGATGAGACAATGAGACAAGATGATGGGATGAGACGTAGAGAAGAGATGGGAAGAAGAGATGGGATGACGGGATGAGACGAGATGACGAGATGGGATGATGAGAAGAGATGACTAGATGAAGCGAAACAATGAGATGAGATGAGATGATGAGACGATGAGTTGAGATGACAAGACGAGACAACAAGATGATGACATGAGATGATGAGACGGGATGATGAGACGGACGATGAGATGGGATGACCAGATGGGATGATGAGACGGGATGACAAAATGAGACAGGACAATGAGACAGAATGTCGAATTGAGATGAGATGAATAGACAAGTCATGATGAGACGATGAGATGAGATGATGAGACTGGATGATGAGATGAGATGACGAGATGGGACGATGAAATGAGGAGACAATGAGACAAGATGGTGGGATGAGACATGGAGACAAGACAGGAAGATGAGACAAGAACTCGATATGAGAGGAGACTATGAGATGGGATGATGAGGGGAGACAACGAGATGAAGCAAGACGATGAGACGAGATGAGATGATGAGATGATGAGATGTGATGATGAGATGAGATGAAGAGTTGAGATGACAATATGAGATGATGAGATGGGAAGACAAGTCGGACCATGAGACGGGATGATGAGATAAGATGATGAGAATGGATGACAAGATGAGACAGAACAACGAGATGAAATGACAAAATGAAATTGGATGACGAGACGAGATAAGATGAGATGATGAGATGAGACGACGTGATGGGACGATGAGATGAGACGATGAGGTGGGATGATGAAATAACGAGACAATGAGAAAAGATGGTGGGATGAGACATGGAGAAGAGACAGGATGACCAGAGGGGATGATGATGAGATGAGACTAGATCAGATGATACGACGAGATGGGATGATGAGAGGAGATGATGAGATGAAGCGAGATGATGGGAAGAGGTGAGATGACGAGATGATGAGATTAGATGGAAAGATGACAACGAGATGAGACGACAGCATGAGATGAGATGGGATGAAGAGACAGACGATGAGATGGGATGACGATATGGGATGATGAAATGAAGAGACAATGAGACAAGATGGTGGGATGAGATGCAGAGATGAGATGGAATGATGAGATGAGACGTGACAACGAGATGGGATGATGAGAAGAGATGACAAGATAAAGTGTGTGATGTGATGAGATGAGATGATGAGATGATGGGATGAGATGATGAGACAAGATGACAATATGAGATGACGATGGGAGATGATGAGACAGGATGGCAAGACGGACGATGAGATGGGATGATGAGATGAGACGGGACAAAGAGACGAGATGAGATGATGAGACAATGAGATGTGATGACGAGATGAGATGACGAGTGGAGATGATGACGATATGAGATGATGAGACGGGATGACGAGATAGACAATGAGATGGGATGAGGAGATGGGATGATGAGATGGGATGATGAGATGAGATGGGACAACAAGATAGAATGACGAGATGAGATGGGTTGATGAGACGAGACAAGATGAGACGATGAGATGGGAACTTGAAATGGGATGATGACATGAGATCACGAGATGGGATGATGAAATGATGAGACAATGAGGCAAAACGGTGGGATGAGAGGAAAGACGAGATGGGATGACAAGATGAGATGAGACAATGAGATGGGATGATGAGAGGAGATGACGAATTGAAGTGAGATGATGAGATGAGATGAGATGAGGAGACGATGAGATGAAATGACGAGACAAAATGATGAGATGAAATGATGACATGAGATGATGAGAGTGGATGATGAGATGGACGATGAGACAGGATGGCGAGATAAGATGATGAGATGGGATGACAAGACGAGATGGGATAACGAGACAGAATGATGAGATGAGATGAGACGACGAGCCGAGAGAAGATGAGACGATGAGATGAGATGATGAGACGGGACGATGAGATGAGTGATGAGATGGGACAATGAAATCACGAGACAATGAGACAGGATGGTGGGATGAGACATGGAGATGAGATGGGAAGATGAGATGGGAAGACGATATGAGATGTGATGATGAGATGGGATGATGAGAAGAGATGACGAGATGAAACGAGATGATGAGACGACATGAGATGGTGAGATGATGAGATAAGATCATGGGATGAGAGGATGAGATGGGACAACAACATGAGATGATGAGACGGGATGACGAGACAGACAATGAGATGGGATGATGAGATGAGACGATGAAATGATGAGACAATGAGACAAGACAGTGGGATGAAACATGGAGATGAGACGGGAAGACAAGGTGGGATGAAGAGATGAGACGAGACAATGAGATGGGATGATGAGAGGAGATGAGGATTGAAGCGAGATGATGAGATGAGATGAGATGATGAGACGATGAGATGAGATGACTAGATGAGAGAAGAGGCAATGAGAGGAGACAATGAGATGGGACAATGAGATGAGATGATGAGATGGTACAATGGAATGATGACACAATGAGACAAGATGGTGGAATGAGACAAGGAGTCGAGAAAGATAGATGAGACGGGACAATGAGATGAAAGGAGATGACTAGATGGATGATGAGAGGAGATGAAGAGATGAAGTGAGACGATGAGATGAGATGAGATGACGAGATGATGAGATGAGATGACGAGATGAGACAACAACATGAGATGATGAGATGGGATGATGAGACAAGAAGGGAAACGAGACAGAATGACAAGATGAGATGAAACGACAAGATGAGACAAGATGAGACGATGTGATGAGATGATGAGATGGGACGATGAGATGAGATGACGAGATGGGACAATGAAATGACTATATAGTGAGACAAGACAGTGGAATGAGACATGGTGACAAGACAGGAAGATGAGATGGGATGATGAGATAAGATGAGGTGATGAGATGGGATGATGAGTGAAGATGATGAAATGATTCAAGACGATGTAATGAGATGGGATGATGAGACAATGAGATGAGATGATGAGACAAGACTATGAGATGAGACAATGACATGAGATGATGAGATGGGATGACAAGCCAGATGATGAGACAAGATGAGGAGATGGGATGATGAGACGGATGATCAGATGAGACAGGACAATGAGACAGAATGACGTGTGAGATCAGATGATGAGATGAGACAATATGAGATGATGAGATGGGATGAAGAGATGAGATGATGAGATGTGATGATGAAATGATGAGACAATGAGACAAGATGGTGGGATGAGAAAATGGAGATGAGATGGGAAGACAAGATGGGAAGATGAGATGGTGAGATGGAATGATGAGAGGAGACGAGGAGATGAAGTGAGACTATGAGACAAATGAAAAGATGAGACATTCGGATGAGATGATGAGACGAGATGATGAGATGAGATGATGACATGAGATGATGAGATGGGATGACGAGATGGATGATGAGATGGGATGATGAGAGGAGATGGGACAAGGAGACAGAATGACGAGATGAGGTGAGATGACGAGACAGGTCAAGATGAGACGATGAGATGGGATGATGTGACGGGATGATGAGAAGAGATGACAACATGAGATGATGAAATGGGAAGACGAGATGGATGATGAGATGGGTGATGAAATGGGATGATGAGATGGGATGATGAAACAAGATGGGACAGTGAAACAGAAAGATGAGATGAGATAAAACGATGAGATGAAACAAGATGAGACAATGAGATGAGACGATGGGACGGGATGATGAGATGAAATGACGAGATGGGATGATGAAATGACCAGAAAATGAGACAAGACGGTGGAAAGAGACATGGAGATGAGATGAGAAGATGAGACAGGACAACAAGATGGGATGATGAAATGAGACGACGAGATGAAGCGAGACAATGAGATGAGATGAGATGATGAGACGATGAGATGAGTCGACGAGACGAGACTACGAGGTGAGATGATGACATGAGATGATGAGATGGGATGTCGAGACGGACAATGAGACAGAATGATGAGATGGGATGATGAGATGAGATGAGACGACGACATGAGACAAGATGAGATGATGAGATGTGATGATGAAATGGGAGGATGAGAGGAGATGACGAGATGTGATGATGAAATGATGAGACAATGGGACGAGACATTGGGATGAGACATGGAGACAAGATGGGAAGATGAGATGTTACGAGATGGGATGATGAGAGGAGATGACAAGATGAAGCGAGACAATGAGACAAGATGAGATGATGAAAGAATGAAATGAGATGATGAGATGAGATGACAACATGAGATGATGACATGAGATGATGACATGGGATGATGAGATGGACGATGAGACAGGATGACGAGATGGGATTATGAGACGGGATGACAAGATGAGACAAGACAACAAGACAGAATGAGGAGATGAGATGAGATGATGAGTCGAGACAAGATGAGACGATGAGATAAGACGATGAGATGGGATGATGAGATGAGAAGACTGAGGGGATGATGAAATGATGAGGCAATGAGACAAGATGGGGGGGTGAGTCTTGGAGATGAGATAGGAAGACCAGAACGGAGGAAGAGATGAGACGAAATGACGAGATGGGATGATGAGAGGAGATGACGAGATGAAGTGAGACGATGAGATGAGAAGAGATGATGAGACGATGAGATGAGTTGACGAGACGAGACTATGAGGTGAGATGAAGACATGAGATGATAAGATGGGAGGATGTTTTGGACGATGAGATGGGATGATGAGATGGGATGATGAGACGGGATGATGAGATGAGATGGAACAATGAAACAGAATGATGGGATGAGATGAGATGATGAGACAAGACAAGATGAGACGATGAGATGTGACGATGAGACAGGACGATGAGAAGAGATGAGGAGATGAATTGAGATGATGAGATGAGATGAGATGACGAGAAGATGAGATGAGATGGAGAGACAAAACGATGAGATGAAACCATGACATGAGATGATGAGAGGGGATGACGAGACGTAGGATAAGATGGGATGAGGAGACGGATGAAGAGACGGGATGATGACAGGAGATGGGACAATGAGACAGAATGATGAGATGAGATGAAAAGACGAAACATGATGAGATGATGAAATGAGATGATCAGACGGACGATGAGATGAGAGTAGGAGATGGGACAATGAAATAACAAAACAATGAGATAAGATGGTGCAATGAGACATGGAGACAAGACAGGAAGATGAGACGGGACTCTTAGATGAGAAGAAATGGTGAGATGTGATGATGAGAGGAGACGATGAGATGAAGAGAGACAATGAGATGAGATGAGATGTCAAGATGATGAGATGAGATGATGAGACAAGACGACAAGATGAGATGATGAGATGGGATGATGAGATGGATGATGAGACGGGATGACAAGATGGAATGATGAGACAGGATAACGAGACGAGATGGGACAACGAAACCAAATGATATGAGATGAGGTGACGAGACGAGACAAGATGAGACGATGAGATGAGATGCTGAGAAGGGAAGATGAGATGAGATGACGAGATGAGATGATGAGATGATAGGATGACATGAGATGATGAGACGGGATGACGAGGTGGATGATGAGATGGGATGACGAGATGGGATGATGAGACAGGAACATGAGACGAGACAGGACAATGAGACAGAATGATGAGATGTGATGAGATGACGTGATGAGACAAGGTGTGAGGATGAGATGAGACGATGAGACGGGATGATGAGATGAGATGATGAGTTGGGACAATGAAATGACGAGACAGTCAGACAAGATGTTGGGATGAGACATGGAGATGAGACTGGTAGATGAGACGGGATGACGAGATGAGATGAGATGATGAGATGGAATGATGAGAGGAGATGATGAGATGAAGCGAGATGATGAGGCAAGATGAGATGACAAGATGATGAGATGAGATGACGAGACGAGACAACGAGATGAGATGATGACATGAGATGATGAGATGGGATGATGAGATGGACGATGAGACAGGATGACGAGATGAGATGATGAGAAGGGATGACAAGACGAGATGGGACCATGAGACAGAATGACAAGATGAGATGAGATGACGAGATGAGACAAGATGAGATGACGAGATGAAATGGTGAGACGGGATGATGAGATGAGATGTCAAGATGGGATGATGAAATGTTGAGACAATGAGATTAGATGGCAGGAAGAGACATGGAGACAAGATGGGAAGATGAGATCGGATGAAAGAAGAGATGTCGAGTTTTGATGAAGACAGGAGACAATGAGTTAAAGTGAGATGATGAGACGAGATGAGAAGACGAGATGATGAGATGAGATGATGAGATGAGATGACGAGTTGAGACGATGACATGAGATGATGAGACGGGATGACGAGCTGGACGATGAACAGGATGACGAGATGGGATGATGAGACCGGATGATGAGACGAGACCGGACAATGAGACAGAATGATGAGATGAGATGAGACGATGAGAGAACACAAGATGAGATGATGAGATGAGACCTTGAAGTGGGATGAAGGGATGAGATGACGAGATGGGATGAGGAATGATGAGACAGTGAGACAAGACTGTGGGATGAGACATGGAAACGAGACAGGATGATGAAATGAGATGAGACAATGAGATTGAATGATGAGAGGAGACGACAAGATGAAGCGAGATGATGAGATGAGATGAGATGATGAAACAATGAGATGAGATGATGAGACGAGATGATGAGATGAAACGACAACATGAGATGATGAGACAAGATGACAAGATGTATGATGTGACAGGATGACGAGATGGGTTGATGAGATGGGATGACGAGATGAGATGGCACAATGAGACAGAATAACGAAATGAGATGAGATGATGAGATGAGACAAAATCAGACGATGAGATGAGACAAGGAGATGGGATGATGAGATGAGATGTTGAGATGGGACGATGAAATGTCGGGACAATGTGACAAGATGGTGGGATGAGACATGGAAACGAGATGGGATGACAAGATGAGATGAGACAATGAAATGGGATGTTGAGAAGAGAAGATGAGATGAAGTGAGATGATGAGACAAGATGAGACGACCACACAAGATGATGAGACAAGATGATGAGATGGATGATGAAATGGGATGACGAGATGGGATGATGAGATGGGAGGATGAGTCAAGATCGAATTAAGAGACAGAATGACGAGATGAGATGAGATGACGAGATGAGTCAAGATGAGACGATGAGATAAGATGAAGAGATGAGATGACGAGACAAGACGATGAAATGATGAGACAATTAGACAAAACCTTGGGATGAGACATGGAGATGAGACGGGATGATGAGGTGAGACAAGACGATGAGATGGGATGATGAGTGGAGATGATGAGATGAAGAGAGATGATGAGACAAAATGAGAAGAGATGATGAGATGAGATTACGAGATGAGATGACGAGATGAGACGATGACATTAGATGATGAGACGGGATGATGAGATGGACGATGAGACAAGATGATGAGATGGGATGATGAGATGGGATGATGACACAAGCCGGGATAACAAGACAGAATGATGAGATGAGAAAAGACAATGAGATGAGACAAGATGAGATGATGAGATGAGACGATGAGACAGATGATGAGATGAGGTGATGAGATGGGATGATGGAATGATGAGACAATGAAACAAGACAGGATGAGACATGGAGAGGAGACGGAAAGACAAAACGGGATGATGAGATGAGAGGAGATGATGAGATGAAACGAGAGGATGTGACAGATGAGATGACGAGATGATGAGACGAGATGATGAAATGAGATGACGACATGAGATGATGAAACAGGATGACAAGATGGACGATGAGAAGGGAAGATGAGACGAGACAAGACAATGAGACAGAATGACGAGATGAGGTGAGATGATGAGACGAGACAAGATGAGGCAATGAGATGAGACGATGAGACAGGACGATGAGTTGAGATGACGAGATGGGATGATGAAAAGATGAGACAATGAGAGAAGACAATGGGATGGGACATTGAGATGAGATGGGAAGATGAGACAGGACAAGATGTGACTAGACGATGAGATTGGATGATGAGAGGAGATGAAGAGATGGAGAGAGACGATGAGATGAGATGAAATTATGAGATGAGATGAGATGGACGACGATGTGAGATGAAGAGATGGGATGAGGAGATGGATGACGAGATGGAATGACAAGATGAGATGGGACAACAAGATAGAATATCAAGAGGAGATGAGACGATGGGATAAGACAAGAGGAGACGATGAGGTGAGACGATTAGATGGGACAATGAAATGAGATCATGAGATGGGATGATAAAATGTCGAGACAATGAGGCATAATGGTGGGATAAGTCATGGAGACGACACGGGAAGATGAGACAGGACGATGAGATGAGATGAGATGAAGAGATGGCATGATGAGAGGAGACATCAAGATGAAGTGAGTTGATGAGACAAGATGAGATGACAAGATGATGAGATGACAAGACGAGATGACGAGATGAGACAACAACCTGAGATGATGAGACAGGATGACAAGTAGGATGATGAGAAGGGATGACGAGATGGGATGATGAGAGGAGACGATGTGATGAAGCAAGACGATGAGACGAGATGAGATGATGAGACGATGAGATGAGATGACGAGATGAGAGGATGAGATGATAGGGCGACATGAGATAATGAGACAGGATGACAAGATGGATGATGAGATGGGATGATGAGATGGGATCATGAGACAGGATGACGAGATGAGATGGAACAATGAGACAGAATGACGAGATGTGATGAGATGACAAGACGAGACAAGGTGTGACAATGAGATGAGACGATGAGAAGGGATGATGAGATGAGATGACGAGTTGGGACGATGAAATGATGAGACAGTCAGACAAAATGTTGGGATGAGACATGGAGATGAGACTGGTAGATGATATGGGATGATGAGATGAGACGAGACAATGAGATGGGACGATGAGAGGAGATGACAAAATGAAGTGAGACGATGAGACAAGATGAGATGACCAGACAATGAGATGAGATGATGAAACAAGATGAGATGAGATGATGACATGAGATGATGAGATGGGATGACGAGATGGATGATGAGACTGGATGACAATTTGGGATGATGAGATGGGATGACAAGACGAGCTGGGACAATGAGACAGAATGAGGAGATGTGAAGAAATGATAAGACGATACAAGATGAGACGATTAGATGAGATGATGAGACGAGACAATGAGATAAGATGACAAGATGGGATGATGAAATGATGAGAGAATGAGAAAAGATGGTGGGATGAGACAAGGAGATGAGACGGGAAGATGGGATGTTGAGAAGAGAGAATGAGATGAAGTGAGACGATGAGATGAGATGAGATGAGGAGATGACGAGATGAGATGACGAGACAAGAAGACGAGATGAGTCAATGACATGAGATGATGAGACAGGATGACAAGAAGGACGATGAGATGGTATGACGAGATGGGATAATGAGACAGGATGACAAGACAATTTGATGAGATGAGATGAGAGGAAGAGATGAAATGACAAGACAATGAGAAGAAACAATGGATGGGACAGTGAAACTGGATGATGTGATGAGACAGGAGGATGAAATGGGACAACAAGAAGAGATGAGACAATGAGATGGTATGAGAAGAGTCAATGAGATGAGATGAAAAAATGGGATGATGAGACAAATGACGAGACAGGGCATCAAGATGAGATGAGTCAATGAGAAGGGATGATGAGATGGGATGACGAGATTGGACAACGAGATGATGAAACAGGATGACGAGACTGGACAATGAGATGATGAGATGGGACATGGAGATGAGATGACATAATGAGCCAAGATGACGAGACAGGTGTATGACATGAGACAAAAAGACGGGAAGATGAGAAGAGATGAGACGAGGAGATGGAACAATGAGATGGGAAGACGAGATGAAACAAGATGACGAGTCGAGATGAGATGAGATGATGAGATGGGATGATGAGATGGGATGATGAGATGGGAAGATGAGACAAGATGGGACAATGAGACAGGATGATGAGATGAGACAAGATGGGACGATGAGATGAGATGATGAGATGGGACGATGAAATGATGAGACAATGAGACAAGAGGGTGGGATGAGACAAGGAGACGAGACATGAAGATGAGATGGGATGACTAGATGAGATGAGAAGATGAGATGGGATGGTGAGGGAAGATGACAAAATGAAGCGAGAAGATGAGATGAGAAGAGATGACGAGATGATGAGATGATGAGATGAGACTACGAGATGAGATGACGACATGAGATGATGAAATGGGATGATGAGACGAATGATGAGACAGGATGATGAGATGGGATGATGAGACATGATGACGTGATGGAAGATGAGATGTGATGATGATATGGGATGATGAGGCAGGATGACGAGATGAAATGAGAGAAAAATACAGAATGATGAGATGAGATGAGATGACGAGATGATGAGATGAGATGATGAGACGAGATAACGAGATGAGATGATGAGATGGGATGACGAGATGGATGATGAGACAGGATGACAATATGGGATGATAAGGTGGGATGACGAGACGAGACAGAAGAATAAGACAGAATGACGAGATGAGATGAGATGACAAGATATGAGAAAAGATGACATGATGAGATGAGATGATGAGATGAGACAATGAGATGAGATGACGAGATGGGATGCTGAAATGACGAAACAATGAGATGAGATGGTGGGATGAGACATGGAGACAAGATGAGAATGCAAGACGGGATGACAAGATGAGACGAGATGACGAGATGGGATTTTGAGACGGGATGATGAGACAGATGATGAGATGGGATGATGAGATGGGATGATGAGACGGGATGACCAGACGAGATGGGACAATGAGACAGAATAATGAGATGAGATAAGAACACGAGATGAGACAAGATGAGATGATGAGATGAGACAACGTGAAGGGACAATGAGATGAGATGACGAGATTGGACAATGAAATGATGAGACAGTGAGACAAGCCGGTGGGGTGAGAAAATGCAGACAAGATGGGAAGACAAGATGGGATGATGAGATGAGATGAGATGACGAGATGGAATGATGAGAGGAGATGAGGATTGAAGGGAGATGATGAGATGAGATGATGAGACGATGAGATGAGATGACTAGATGAGAGACAAAGAGGCAATGAGAGGAGACAATGAGATGGGACAATGAGATGTGATGATGAGATGGTATGTTGAATTGATGACACAATGAGACAAGATGGTGGAATGAGACAAGGAGTCGAGAAAGATAGATGAGATGGGACAATGAGATGAAACGAGATGAAGAAATGGGATGATGACAGGAGACAACGAGATGAAGTGAGACAATGAGACGAGATGAGATGATGAGACAAGATGACGACATGAGATGATGAAATGGGATAACGAGACAGACAATGAGATGGGATGATGACAAGGGATGATGAGATGAGATGGGAAACGAGACAGAATGACAAGATGAGATGAAATGATGAGATGAGACAAGATGAGACAATGTGATGAGACAATGAGACGGGACGATGAGATGAGATGACGACATGGGATGATGAAATGAAGAGATAGTGAGACAAGACAGTGGGATGAGACATGGTGACAACACAGGAAGATGAGACAGGATGATGAGACGAGACGAGGCGACGAGATGGGATGATGAGTGGAGATGACAAATGATTCAAGACAATGAAACGAGATGGGATGATGAGACACTGAGATGTGATGATGAGACAAGACTACAAGATGAGACGACAACATGAGATGATGAGACGGGATGACAAGCCAGATGATGAGACGGGATGAGGAGGTGGGATGAGGAGACGGGATGACCAGACGAGATGGGACAATGAGACAGAATGATGTGTGAGATCAGATGATCAGACGAGACAATATGAGACGATGAGATGGGATGATGAGATGAGATGACGAGATGTGACGATGAAATGACGAGATTATGAAACAAGACGGTGGGATTAGAAAATGGAGACTAGACAGGAAGACGAGATGAGATGTTGAGATGAGGCGAGACGGTGAGATGGAATGATGAGAAGAGATGAGGAGATGAAGCAAGACGATGAGACGAATGAGATGACAAGATGTTCAGATGAGATGATGAGACGAGACGATGAGATGAGATGATGACATGAGATGATGAGATGGGATGACGAGATGGATGATGAGACGGGATGATGAGAAGCGTTGATGAGACAGGATGATGAGACGAGATGGGACTAGGAGACAGAATGACGAGATGAGATGAGATGACGAGATGAGTCAAGATGAGATGATGAGATGAGACGATGTGATGGGACGATGAGAAGAGATGATGAGATAGGACGATAAAATGAATAGACAATGAGAGAAGATGGTGGAATGTGACATGGGGACCAGACAGGAAGAAGAGACGGGACAATGAGATGAAATGAGGAGATCAGATGGGATGATGAGAGGAGACAAAGAGATGAAGCGATAAAATGAGACAAGATGAGATGATGAGATGATGAGATGAGATGACGAGATGAGATGAAGGGATGAGATGACATGAAATGATGAGACGGAATAACAAGATGGAAGGATGAGACACGATGATGAGACAAGACGTGACAATGAGACAGAATGATGAGATGAGATGAGATGACAAGATGAGATGATGAGATGAGACAATGAGGCAGGATGATGAAAAGAGATGATGAGATGAGACAATGAAATGACAAGACAATGAGACAATATGGTGGGATGAGATATGGAGATGAGATGGGAAGATGAGGTGGGATGACGAGATGAGATGAGACTTTGAGATAGGATGATGAGAGGAGATGCTGCGATGAAGCGAGACAATGAAATGAGCAGAGATGATGAGACGATGAAATGAGATGACGAGACGAGAGGATGAGATGAGATGATGACATGAAATGATGAGACAGGATGACGAGATGGGATCATGTGACAGTATGACGAGGCGAGACGGGACAATGAGACAGAATGATGTGATGAGATGTGATGACAAGACGAGACAGGAGGAGATGATGAGATGAGACAATGAGACGGGATGATGAGATGAGTTGATGAGATGGGACGATGAAATACTGAGACAATGAGACAAGATGGTGGGATGAGACGAGATGGGAAGATGAGACATGGATGATGAGATGAGACGAGATGATGAGTTGGGATGATGAGAAGAGACAACAAGATGAAGAGAGAAGATGAGATGAGATGAGATGACAAGATGAGACGACGAGATGAGATGACAACATGAGATGAGACAGGATGATGAGACAGATGATGAGATGGGATGAGAAGAAGGGATGATGAGACAGGATGATGAGACAAGACAGGACAATGAGACAGAATGACGAGATGAGATGAGATGATGAGAGGAGACAAGATGAGACAATGAGATGAGACGATGAGACGGGATGATGAGATGAGATGACGAGATGGGACGATGAAATAATGAGACAATGAGACAAGATGTTAGGATGTGACATGGACATGACATGAGAAGATGAGCTGGGACAATGAGATGAGATGAAACGACGAGATAGGATGATGAGAGGAGATGACGTGATGAAGCGAGACAATGAGACAAGATGAGATGACGAGACAATGAAATGAGATGATGAGATGAGATGAAGAGATGAGACAATGACATGAGATGAAATAAGGAGACAATGAGACAAGATGGTGGGATGAGACATGAAGATGAGATGGGATGATGAGACGGGATGACGAGATGAGATGAGACGATGAGATGGGTGGATGAGAGGAGACGATGAGATGAAGCGAAATGATGAGATGAGAATAGATGACGACGCAACAACGAGTGGAAACGACTTCATGAGATGATGAGATGGGATGATGAGATGTACGATGAGACGGGATGATGAGATGGGATGATGAGATGGGATGACGAGTCGGATGATGAGATGGGATGAAGAGATGGGATGATGAGACTGGATGATGAGACGAGATGGGACAATGAGACAGAATGTCAAGATGAGATGAGACGATGAGATGAGACAAGATGAGACAATGAGATGAGACAATGAGAAGGGATGATGAGATGAGATGATGAGATGGGATGATAAAAAGATGAGACAATGAGACAAGATGGTGGGATGAGACATGGATACAAGATGGGAAGACGAGACGGGACGACGAGATGAGACAAGATGATGAGATGGGTGGATGAGAAGAGACAACAAAATGAAGTGAGATGATGAGATGAGAATAGATGACAACACAACAACAAGTTGAGATGACTTCATGAGATAATGAGATGGGATGACGAGATGGACGATGAGATGCGATGACGAGATGGGATGATGAGATGGGATGATGAGATGAGATGATGAGATGGGACGATGAAATGATGAGACAATGAGACAAGACAGTGGGATGAGACATATAGACGAGATGGGATGACAAGACGGGATGACAAGATGAGAGGAGATGATGAGAAGGGATGATGAGAGGAGATGAGGAGATGAAGCGAGACGGTGAGAAGAGATGAGATGATGAGATGATGAGACGAGATGACGAGATGAGAAGATGAGATGAGACGACGACATGAGATGATGAGACAGGATGACGAGATGGACGATGAGATGGGATGACGAGATGAGACAGGACTATGAGACAGAAAGTCAAGAAGAGAGGAGACGATGAGACGAGACGAAGACATGAGATGACGACATGAGAAGATGAGATGGAATGACGAGGAGGACGATGAGACGGCATGACGAGATCGGTTGTTGAGACGGAATGACGAACCAAGACAGGAAAACGAGAAAGAATGATGAGATGAGACGACAAGATGAGACAAGATGCGATGAAGAGATGAGGCAATGAGACAGGACGATGTGATGATATGAAGAGATGGGACAATGAAGTGACGAGACAATGAGACAAGATGGTGGGATGATACATGGAGATGAGACAGGTAGACGAGATGAGATGATGAGATGGACGAGATGACGAGTTGGGATGATGAGAGGAAACAACGAGATGAAGCGAGACGATGAGACAAGGAGAGATAACGAGAAAATGAGATGAGATGACAAGAAGAGACGAGGAGATGAGACAACGTCATGAAATGATGAGACGGGATGACGAGACGGATGATGAGACGGGATGAGGAGATGGGATGATGAGACAGGATGAAGAGATGAGATGGGACAACGGACAGAATTACAAGATGAGATGAGACGATGAGATGAGACAAGATGAGACGATGAGATGAGATGATGAGACGGGACAATGAGATGAGATGATGAGATGGGACAATTAAATGACGTGAAAATGAGACAAGATGGTGGGATGAGATATGGAGATGAGACAGGAAGATGACACAGGATGACGAGATGAGAGGACATGTCGAGATGGGATGATTAAGGGACACGACGAGATAAAGTGAAACGATGAGATGAGATGAGATGAGATGATGAGACGATGAGAAAAGATGAGGAGATGAGACAACGAGATGAGATGATGACCTGAGATGATGAGACGGGATCACAAGACGGATGATGAGATGGGATGGCGAGATGGTATGATGAAAGGAGATGATGAAATGAAGCGAGATGATGAGAAGAGATGAGATGATGAGACGATGAGATGAGATGGTGAGACGAGAAAATGAGAAGAGACGACAACATGAGATGATGAGACGGGATGATGAAACAGACAATGACACAGGATGACGAGCTTGGATGAAGAGATGAATGACGAGACCTGACAGGACAATGGCAAAAAATGATGAGATGAGATGAGACAGGGTGATGAGACAAGATGAGATGATGTGATGAGATGATGAGATGGGACAATGAGAATAGATGACGAGATGGGATGATGAAATGATGAAACAATGAGACAAACTGTGGGATGAAACATGGAAACGAGACTGGAAGACGAGTTGGGATGATGAGAGGAGAGAGAGGGTGAGATGGGATGATGAGAGGAGATGACAAGACGAAGCAAGACAATGAGATGAAATGAGAAGACCAGACGATGAGATGATATGATGAGATGAGACTATGAGATGAGATGATGACATGAGTTGATGAGATGGGATGATGAGACGGACCATGACACAGGGTGATGAGATGGGATGATGAGACAGAATGACGAGAGGAGATGTGACAACGAGATAGAATGACGAGATGAGATGGGACGAAGAGACGAGACAATATGAGACAATGAGATGAGACGATAAGACTGGATGATGAGATGAGATGATGAGATGGGACAATGAAATGACGAGACAATGAGATAAGACAGTGGGATGAGACATGGAGATGAGACGAGAAGATGAGATGGGATGAAGAGATGAGACAAAACGATGAAATGGAATAATGAGAGAAGACGAAGAGATGAAGGGAAATGATGAGATGAGATGAGATAACAAGACGATGAGATGAGATGATGAGATGAGACGAGAAGTTGAGATGATGACATGAGATGATGAGACTGTATGATGAGACGGAAGATGAGATGGGACGACGAGATGGGATGATCAGATGGGATGACGAGACGAGATGGGAAAACAAGACAGAATGACAAGATGAGATGAGACGATGAGATGAGACAAGATGAAACGATGAGATGATGAGATGGGACGATGAGATGAGATGACGAGTTGGGACGATGAAATGACAAGACAATGAGACAAGATGGTGGGATGAGACATGATGAGACAGGAAGATGAGATGGGATGATGAGATGAGATGAGATGATGAGATGGAATGATGAGAGGAAATGAAGATATGAAGTGAGAAAATGAGATGAGATTAGATCACGAGACGATGAGATGAGATGATGAGACGAGATGATGACATGAGACAATGACGTGAGATGATGAGATGGGATGATGAGATAGGATGATGAGAGGAGATGATGAGATGAAGTGAGACAATGAAATGAGATGAGATGATAAGATGAGAAAGTGAGATGAGACAAGACGACGAGATGGGATGAAGAGAGGAGACCATGAGATGTAGTGAAACAATGAGACGAGATGAGATGAAGAGATGATGAGATGAGATGATAAGACGAGATGACGAGGTCAGACGATTACATGAGGTGATGAAATGGGATGACAAGTCAGATGATGACATGGGATGATGAGATGCGATGATTAGACATGATGACGAGACGAGATGGGACAATGAGACCCAATGACGAGAAAAAATGAGACGATGAGATGAGACGATGAGACGGACGATGAGAAGAGATGAGGAGATCGGATGATGAAATGATGAGACAATGACTTCCAGAGAAGATGGCTGCTTAGTAAGGCACACGGGTCTTAGTCCCTCCTCCAGAACAACTACAAAAGATATAGATACAGTACAGAACATATCCCAGAGCCATGACTGAGACCAGACACTCAGCATACCCCTTCCAGAACTGCTGGGCTGACTAAGAGACTCCACTGTGGTGAGGTCCCCGAGAGGCGCGCGCTTCCCTGGGCCATGGTGGCTGGCAGCCGGAGCCCCTCCATCCCTCATTCCTGGGCCGGCTTGGAGCTTTTGATCAGGTTCCCCAAGCTTCGGTGACAGGAGCCCCTTTCACACACTTGGCTTCCCAGGCCAGCTGGGAGCTTTGGATAGGTGGGGTTCCCCAAGCCGCAGTGGCCCACGGCCCTCCCCCACACATGGCTTCCCGGGCCGGCTGGTAACCTCAGAACAGCAGTCACCCAAGCTGCGGTGGCTGGCAATTGCAGCTCCTTCCACACACGCAGCTTCCCGGGCTGGCTGGGAGCATCGGAACAGCGGTTCCCCTTGCCACATCAGCTCGCGAACCTCCACCACAGGCGACTTCCCAGAGGAAAAGGAAAGAGTCTCCAACAGTAGTAGAGACTGAGCCCAACCTAACACCAATAGTGACATTAAAGAACAACTTCTGACTACTAAAAATAGGCCCTTAGTTCAGGTGAAACTGATCAAGGCAGAAGTCACTGATGCGCTAACTGCAAAAGAGGAAAGGGGGTGAAACAGAGCCTTCTGTGGCTGTTTCTACGGAGGCATCATTGCCTCTGGGCGCAGTGCTTGGATTACATAAGTTACAACTGCCTTGAGCACAGAAACAGGCCACTTTTAGGGCTCTCTACCACCTGAACATTCCCCACGGGAGGGGTGAAACGCAACACAGGTGGAATACCTCTCTCAAGGAATTCAGATTCCAGGTCTTCACAATTTGAAGCCATTAAAACCAACCTACAGCCTTTCCTCTGTCTCCACCACACACCCAGCAGTGAGAGTCTTCCAAAGTTAAAATAGCCACAACATCTTTTGCGGGTGGGACCCGCAGACAGACAAGCACCACATACTGGGCAGGATAAGAAAAACAGAGCCCAGAGTCTTCACAGGAACGTCTTACATCATGCTGGATCCCACACTCAGGGAAATCTGATTAAATGCCCGGAGGCCAGCAAAAAAATAACAAATCACACCAGGAAAATTGAAGCTCTGGCCCATTCAAAGGAACAAACCAACAGCTCAAATCAGATACAAGAGCTGAGACAACTAATTCAGAATATACAAACAGAAACGGAAAACCTCTTCAAAACCAAATCAATAAATTGAGTGGGGACATGAAGAAGGCATGGATTCAACAAAAAGATGAGATGGAAAGTCTGAAAAAACAAATCACAGAACTTATGGGATTGAAAAACAGAGTTGAAGAGATGAAAAAAACAATGGAAACCTACAATGGTAGATTTAAAGAGACAGAGGATAGAATTAGTGAACCGGAGGATGGAACATATGAAATCCAAAAAGAAATAGGAACTATAGGGAAAAGAATGGAAATATTTGAGCATGGGCTCAGGGAATTGAATGATAATATGAAGCACACAAATATACGTGTTGTGGGTGTCCCAGAAGGAGAAGAGAAGGGAAAAGGAGGAGAAAAACTAATGGAAGAAATTATCACTGAAAATTTCCCAACTCTTATGAAAGACCTAAAATTACAGATCCAAGAAGCACAGTGCACCCCAAAGAGGAGACACCCAAATAGGCATTCTCCAAGACACTTACTAGTTAGAATGTCAGAGGTCAGAGAGAAAGAGAGGATCTTGAAAGCAGCAAGAGAAAAACAATCCATCACATACAAGGGAAACCCAATAAGACTATCTGTAGATGTCTCAACAGAAGCCATGGAAGCTAGAAGACAGTGGGATGATATACTTAAATTACTAAAAGAGAAGAAATGCCAACCGAGACTTCTATATCCAGCAAAATTGTCCTTCAAAAATGAGGGAGAAAGTAAAAAATTTTCAGACAGTCACTGAGAGAATTTGTGACCAAGAGACCAGCTCTGAAAGAAATACTAAAGGGAGCATGAGAGTCAAATATGAAAAGACAGAGGAGAGAGGTATGGAGAAGAGTGTAGAAAGAAGGAAAATCAGATATGATATATATAACACAAAAGGCAAAATGGTAGAGGAAAGTATTACACAAACAGTAATAACACTAAATGTTAATGGACTGAATTCTCCAATCAAAAGAATGGATTAAAAAACAGGATCCTTCTATATGCTGTCTACAAGAAACACATCTTAGACCGAAAGATAAACATAGGTTGAAAGTGAAAGGTTAGGAAAAGATATTTCATGCAAATAACAACCAGAAAAGATCAGGAGTAGCTATATTAATATCCAACAAATTAGACGTCAAAAGTAAAACAGTTAAAAGAGACAAAGAAGGAAACTATGTACTAATAAAAGGAACAATTAAACAAGAAGACATAACAATCATAAATATTTATGCACCGAATCAAAATGCCCCAAAATATGTGAGGAATACACTGCAATCACTGAAAAGGGAAATACACACATCTAACATAAAAGTCAGAGACTTCAATTCACCATTCTCATCAATGGACAGAACATCTAGACAGAGGATCAATAAAGAAACTGAGAATTTGAATATTACAATGAAATAGCTAGACTTAACAGACATTTATAGGGCATTACACCCCATGAAAGCAGGATACACCTTTTTCTCAAGTGCTCATGGATCATTCGCAAAGATAGAACATATGCTGGGTCATAAAGCATGTCTCAACAAATTTAAAAAGATTAAAATCATACACAGCACTTTCTGGGATCATAAAGGAATGAAGTTGGACACCAATTATAGGCAGAGTGCCAGAAAATCCACAAATACGTGGAAGTTAAGCAACACACCCTTAAACAACGAATGGGTCAAGGAAGAAATTACAAGACAAATTAGTAAATATCTCGAGGTGAATGAAAATGAAAACACAACATATCAAAACCCATGGGATGCAGCAAATGAAGTGCTAAGAGGGAAATTTATTACCCTAAATGCCTATATCAGAAAAGAAGAAAAGGCAAAAATGCAGGAATTAACTGTCCACTTGGAAGAACTGGAGAAAGAAGAGCAAACTGATCCCAAAGCAAGCAAAAGGAAAGAAATAACAAAGATTAGAGCAGAAATAAATGAAATCGAGAACATGAAAACAATAGAGAAAATCAATAAGACCAGAAGTTGGTTCTATGAGAAAATCAATAAGATTGATGGGCCCTTAGCAAGATTGACAAAAAGAAGAGGAGAGAGGATGCAAGTAAATAAGATCAGAAATGGAAGAGGAGATATAACCACTGACCTCACAGAAATAAAGGAGTTAATAACAGGATACTATGAACAACTTTATGCTAATAAATACAACAATGTAGATGAAATGGACAAGTTCCTAGAAAGGCATGAGCAACCAACTTTGACTCAAGAAGAAATAGATGATCTCAACAAACCAATCACAAGTAAAGAAATTGAATCAGTCATTCAAAACTTTCCCCAAAAGAAATGTCCATGACCAGAAGGCTTCACATGTGAATTCTATCAAACATTCCAGAAAGAATTAGTACCAACTCTCCTCAAACTCTTCAAAAAAATCGAAGTGGAGGGAAACCTACCTAATTCATTCTATGAAGCCAACATCACCCTCATACCAAAACCAGGCAAAGATATTACAAAAAAGAAAACTACAAACCAATCTCTCTAATGAATATAGATGCAAATATCCTCAACAGAATTCTAGCAAATCGAATCCAGCAACACATTAAAAGATTTATACATCATGACCAAGTAGGATTCATCCCAGGTATGCAAAGATGGTTCAACATAAGAAAACCAATTAATGTAATACACCATATCAACAAATCAAAGCAGAAAAATCACATGATCATCTCAATTGATGCAGAGAAGGCATTTGACAAGATTCAACATTCTTTCCTGTTGAAAACACTTGAAAGGATAGGAATACAAGGGAACTTGCTTAAAATGATAAAGGGAATATGTGAAAAACCCACAGCTAATATCATCCTCAATGGGGAAAAATTGAAAAATTTCCCCCTAAGATCAGGAACAAGACAAGGATGTCCATTATCACCACTATTAGTCCACATCGTGTTGGAGGTTCTAGCCAGAGCAATTAGATAAGAAAAAGAAATACAAGGCATCAAAATTGGAAAGGAAGAAGTAAAACTATCACTGTTTGCAGATGATATGATACTATACGTTGAAAACCCGGAAAAATCCACAACAAAACTACTAGAGCTAATAAATGTCTACAGCAAAGTAGCAGGTTACAAGATCAACATTCAAAAATCTGTAGCATTTCTATACACTAGCAATGAACAAGCTGAGGGGGAAATCAAGAAATGAATTCCATTTACAATTGCAGCTAAAAGAATAAAGTAATTAGGAATAAATTTAACTAAAGAGACAAAAGACTTATACAAAGAAAACTACAAAAAACTGTTAAAAGAAATCACAGAAGACCTAAGTAGATGGAAGGGCATACCGTGTTCATGGATTGGAAGACTAACTATAGTTAAGATGTCAATCCTACCTAAATTGATTTTCAGATTCAATGCAATACCAATCAAAATCCCAACAACTTATTTTTTGGAAATAGAAAAACCAATAAGTAAATTTACCTGGAAAGGCAGGGTGCCCCGAATTGCTAAAAGTATCTTGAGAAAAAAAACGAAGCTGGAGGTCTCAAGCTGCCGGACTTTAAGGCATATTATGAAACCACAGTGGACAAAATAGCATGGTATTGACATAAAGATAGATATATCGACCAATGGAATCAAATAGAATGCTCAGATATAGACCCTCTCATCTATGAACATTAGATCTTTGATAAGGCAGTCAAGCCAATTCAACTGGGACAGAACAGTCTATTCAATAAATGGTGTCTAGAGAACTGGATATCCATATGCAAAAGAATGAAAGAGGACCCGTATCTCACACCCTATACAAAAGTTAACTCAAAATGGATCAAAAATCTAAACATTAGGTCTAAGACCATAAAACAGTTAGAGGAAAATGTAGGGAGATATCTTATGAAACTTACAATTGGAGGCGGTTGTATGGACCTTAAAACCTAAAGCAAGAGCACTGAAGTAGGAAATAAATAAATGAGAGCTCCTCAAATTAAACACTTTTGTGCATCAAAAAATTTCATCAAGAAAGTAGAAAGACAGCCTACACAATGGGAGACAATATTTGGAAATGATATATCAGATAAAGGTCTAGTATCCAGCATTTATAAAGAGATTGTTCAACTCAACAACAAAAAGACAGCCAACCCAATTATAAAATGGGAAGAAGGCTTGAACAGACACCTCTCAGAAGAGGAAATACAAATGGCCAAAAGTCACATGAAAAGATGCTCAATATCCCTGGCTATTAGAGAAATGCAAATAAAAACCACAATGAGATATCCTCTCACACCCACCAGAATGGCCATTATCAACAAAACAAAAAATGACAAGTGCAGGAGAGGATGCGGAGAAAGAGGCACACTTATCCACTCTTGGTGGGAATGTCAAATGGTGCAACCACTGTGGAAGGCAGTTTGGTGGTTCCTCAAAAAGCTGAATATAGAATTGCCATATGATCCAGCTATGCCATTGCTAGGTATCTACTCAAAGGACTTAAAGGAAAAGACACAAATGGACATTTACACACCATTGTTTATAGTAGCATTATTTACAAATGAAAAGAGATGGAAATAGCCAAAATGTCCATCAAGAAACTAGTGGCTAAACAAACTGTGGTATATACATATGATGGAATATTATGCAGCTTTAAGACAGAATGAACTTATGAAGCATGTAATAACACAGATGGACCTAGAGAACATTATGCTGAGTGAGTCTAGCCAAAAACTAAAGGACAAATGCTGTATGGTTCCACTGATGTGAACCAACATTAGAGAATAAATTTTGAAGATGTCATTGGTAACAGAGACCATCAGGAGTTAGAAACAGGGTTTGATAATGGGTAATTGGAGCTGAAGGGATACAGACTGTGCAACAGGACTAGATACAAAAACTCAAAAATGGACAGCACAATACTACCTAATTGTAATGTAATTATGTTAAAACACTGAATGAAGCCACATCTGTGCTAGAGCTTTTTTGTTTGTTTGTTTATATATATATATTTTTGTATTTTGTATTTTTATTCTTTTCTCTATATTATCGTTTTATTTCTTTTTCTGTTGTCTTCCTATTTCTTTTTTAATCGATGAAAATGTACTAGGAAAGGAGGATCATACATCTATGGGATGATATTAAGAATTACTGATTGCATATGTAGAATGGAGTGATTTCTAAATGTTGGCAGTTAATTTATTTTTAATTAATGAAAAAATGACAAGAGAATGAGACGAGACAGTGGGATGAGACAGGGAGATGAGACGGGAAGACAAGAAGGGATGATGAAATGAAAAGAGAAGACGAGATAAGATGATGAGAGGAGATGATGAGATGAAGCAAAACGATGAGATGAGATGAGATGATGAAACGAGATGACGAGATGAAGTGATGACATGAGATGTTGAGGTGGGATGACGAAAGAGACGATGGGATGGGATGACAAGATGGGATTATGAGATGGGATGACGAGACAGGATAATGAGACAGAATGATGAGATGAGATGAGACAATGACATGAGACAAGATGAGACAATTAGATGAGATGATGGGATGTAACGATGAGATGAGATGATGAGATGGGACGATGAAATCATGAGACAATGAGACAAGATGGTGGGATAAGACATGGAGATGAGACAGGAAAATGAGACGGGATGACAAGATGAGATTAGATGATGATATGGGATGATGAGATTAGAAGACGAGTTGATGCGAGACGATGAGATGTGATGAGATGACGAGACAGTGGGATGAGATGACGAGACGAGACTACGAGATGAGACGATGACATGAGTTGATGAGACGGGATGATGAGATGGATGATGAGACAGGATGATGAGATGAGACGAGCCAGAGACATAATGATGAGACAAGATGAGACAATGAGACAGGACGATGGGATGAGATAATGGGATGGGACAATGAAATGATGAAACAATGAGACATGACAGTGGGATGAGACATGGAGACAACACAGGTAGATGGGACGTGATGATGGGATGAGATGAGAAAACGAGATGGGATGATGAGAGGAGACAATGAGATGAAGTGAGATGATCAGACGAGATGAAATGATGAGATGAGTTGATGAGATGATGAGACAAGATGACAAGATGAGACAACGACATGAGATCATGAGACGGGATGATGAGATGGATGATGAAGTGGGATGACAAGATGGGGTGATGAGATGGGATGACGAGATGAGACAGGATAATGAGACAGAATGACGAGGGGGATGTGACAATGTAACGAGACAAGATGAGATGATGAGATGAAATAATGAGATGGGACGTTGAGATAAGATGACGAGATGGGACGATGAAATGACGAGACAATGAGACAAGAGAGCAATGAGACATGGAGATGAGACGGGAAGATGAGATGAGACTAAATGATGAGATGGGATGATGACAGGGGATGACGAGATGAAACAAGACGAGATGAGATGAGAAGACAACATGATGCGAAGAGATGACTAGACGAGATGATGAGATGAGATGATGACATGAAATGATGAGATGGGATGATGAAACGGACAATGAGACGGGATGACGAGATGAAGTGAGATGATCAGACGAGATGAGATGATGAGATGATTAAATGAGATGATGAGATGAGACGATGAGATGAGATGACGACATGAGATGATTAGAAGGGATGATGAGATGGATGATGAGATGGGATGAAGATATGGGATGATGAGACAGGATGACAAGACGAGACAAGCAAGGAAATGAGATGACAAGATGGGATGATGAAATGACGAGACAATGAGACAAGACGGTGGAATAAGACATTGAGATGAGACAGGAAGATGAGAAGGGATGACGAGATGAGACAAGACGATGATATGGGGTGATGAGATTGGAAGATGAGTTGAAGCAAGATGATGAGACATGATGAGATGACGAGACATTGAGATGAGACTATGAGATGAGATGATGACATGAGATGATGAGATGGGATGACGAGATGGATGATAAGACGGGATGATGAGATGGGTTGATGAGACAGGATGACGAAACGAGACAGGACAACATGACATAATGACGAGATGAGATGAGACAATGAGATGAGACAAGATGAAAGGATGCGATGAGACATGAGACGGGATGATGAGATGAGATGATGAGTCCGGATGTTGAAGTGACGAGACAATGAGATAAGACATTGGAATGAGACATGGAGATGAGACGGGAAGACAAGAAGGGATGATGAGATGAGACGAGACGTTGAGATAGGAAGATGATAGGAGACGATGAGATGAAGGGAGATGATGAGAAGAGATGAGATGATGAGATGATGAGATATGATGACGAAATGAGACAATGAAATGAGATGAAGACATGAGATGATGAGACGGGTTGACGAGACGGATGATGCGACAGAATGAGGAGATGAGATGATGAGATGGGACAACGAGATGAGATGGGACAATGAGATAGAATGACGAGATGAGATGGGTTGACGAGACGAGAAAAGATGGAATGATGAGATGAGACAATGAGACAGGATGATGAGATGAGATGATGACATGGGACAATGAAATGAGACAACGAGACAAGACGGTGGGATGAGACATGGAGATGAGATGGGAAGATGAGATGGGACAAAACGATGAGATGAGACATGGAGGCGAGACAGGAAGACAAGACAGAGCAATGGGATGAGACCAGACATCGAGACGGGATGATGAGAGGAGATGACGAGATGAAGCAACATGATGAGATGAGATGAGATGATGAGACAATGAGATTAGATGATGAGATGAGATGATGAGATGAGGCGACGACATGAGATGGGATAATGAGTTGGACAATGAGATGGGATGATGAGACGGGATGATGAGATGAGATGGGACAATGAAATAGAATGACAAGAAGAAATGAGACAACTAGACGAGATAAGATGTGATGATAAGATGAGATGATGAGACAAGACGATGAGATGCTATGATGAGAGGAGATGACACAATGAAGCAAGACGATGAGACGAGATGAGATGACGAGACAATGAGATGAGATGATGAGACAAGACGATCAGATGAGATGACTACAGGAGATGATGAGACGAGATAACGAGAAAGACAATGAGATAGAATTACGAGATGGGATGATGAGACTGGATAATGAGATGAGGCGGGACAATGAGACAGAATGACAAGAAGAGATGAGACAATGAGACGAGACAAGGTGAGATGATGAGATGAGATGATGAGACGGGATGAAGAAATGAAATGATGAGATGGGACGATGAAATTATGAGAAAATGAGACAAGATGGTGGGATGAGACATGGAGACGAGATAGGAAGAAGAGACAGGATGATGAACTGAGACAAAATGATGAGATGGGATAATGAGAGCAGATGATGAGCTGAAGCAAGACAATGAGACGAGATGATACGTTGAGACAATGAGATGAGATGACAACATGAGTTAATGAGACGAGAAGACGAGATGGAGGATGAGAAGGGATGACGAGATTGGATGAAGAGATGGGATGACGAAACAAGATGGAACAACGAGACAGAATGATGAGATGAGATGAGACGATGAGATGAGACAAGATAAGATGATGAGATGAGGCGATGAGACAGGATGATGATAAAAGATGATGAGATGAGAAAATGAAATGACGAGACAATGAGAAAAGATGGTGGGATGAGACAAGGAGACGAGATGGGAAGAACAAACTGGATAATGAGATGAGATGAGACAATGAGATGGGATGATGAGTGGAGATGATGAGATGAAGTGAGACAATGAGACGAGATGAGAACATGAGACAATGAGATGAGATGACAAGATGAGAATATGAGATGAGACAACAACATGAGATGATGAGATGGGATGACGAGATGGACAATGAGACGGGATGACAATATGGGATGATGAGACAGGATGATGAGATGAGATGGGACCATGAGACAGGATCACAAGATGAGATGAGACGAGATGAGACCAGATGAGATGATGAGATGAGATGATGAGATGGGATGATGAAATGATGAGACAATGAGACAAGACAGTGGGATGAAACATGGAGACATGACTGGATGATGAGATGAGACGATGAGATGGGATGATGAGAGGAGATGAGGAGATGAAGTGAGGCAATGAGACGAGATAAGATGGCGAGACGATGAGATGACATGAGGGGACGAGACTATGAGATGAAATGACATGAGATGATGAGACGGGGTGTTGAGACGAACAATGAGATGGGATGATGAGATGGGATGATGAGACGGGAAAAAGACGAGATGGGACAACGAAACAGAATGACGAGATGAGATGTGATGACTAGAAGAGACGACGAGATGAGACGATGACATGAGATGATGAGATGGAATGATGAGACAGATGATGAGAAGGGATGACGAGATGGGATGATGAAATGGGATGATGAGATGAGACAAGATGAGACGATGAGATGAGACAATGAGATGGGATGATGAGATTCGATGATGATATGGGACAATGAAATGACAAGACAATGAGACAAGACGGTGGGATGACACATGGAGATGAGAGGGAAGATGAGATGAGATGAGACCATGAGATGTGATGATAAGAAGAGATGACAGATGAAATGAGATGATGAGAAGAGATGCAATGACAAGATGAGATGAGATGACGAGACGAGAACTACGAGATGAGATGATGACATGAGATGATGAGATGAGATGATGAGATGGACGATGGGATGGGATGCTGAGATGGGATGATGAGATGGGATGACGAGTCGAGATGGGACTACAAGAGAGAATGAAGAGATGAGATGGGATGATGAGACGATACAAGATGATATGATGAGATGAGATGATGAGACAGGACGATGAAATGGGATGATGAGATGAGATGACAAGATGGGACAATAAAATGACGAGACAATGAGACAAGACGTTGGGATGAGGCATGGAGACGAGATGGGGAGATGAGACAGAATGACGAGATGAGACAAGACGACGAGATGGGATGATGAGAGGAGATGACGAGATGAAGCAAGATGATGAGACAAGATGAGATGAAGTGATGATGAGATGAAATGACAAGACGACACTATGAGATTAGACGACGACATGAGATGATGAAACGGGATGATGAGTTGCGGTGATGAGATGGGATGATGAGATGAGACGGGACCACGAGGCATAATGACGTGATGAGATGAGATGATGAGACGAGACAAGATGAGATGATGAGATAGGGTGAAGAGACAGGATGATGAGGTGAGATGATGAAATGGGATGATGAAATGATGAGACGATGAGACAAGATGGTGGGATGAGACATGGAGAAGAGACAGAAAGATGAGACAGGACGACGAGATGAGATGAGATGATGAGAAGACATGATGAAAGGAGATTATGAGATGAAGTGAGACAATGAGATGAAATGAAATGAAAAGATGATGAGATGAGATGATGAGATGATATGAAGACATGAGAGGATGAGACAGGATGACGAGACAGATGATGAGACAGGATGACGAGATGGGATGATCAGACAGGATGACGAGATGAGATGGTACAATGAGACAGAATGATGAGATAAGATGAGACGAGGAGACGAGACAAGATGAGACGATGAGATGAGACTATGAGACGGACGACGACAGGAGATGAGATGGGACGATGAAATGATGAGACAATGAGACAAGACGTTAGTATGAGACATGGAGACGAGATGGGAAGACAAGACGGGACGAGGAGATGAGATGAAACAATGAGACGGGATCGTGAGGGGAGATGACAAGATAAAGTGAGACGATGAGACCAGATGAGATGACAAGACGAGGAGATGAGATGATGAGACAAGACGACAAGATGAGCCAATGAAATGAGATGATGAGACGGGATGACTAGTCAGACGATGAGACGGGATGATGAAATGGGATGATGAGAAGTGATGATGAGACAAGATGGGACAACAATACAGAATGAGGAGATGTGATGAGATGACGAGACAAGACAAGATGAGACGATGTGATGTGATGAACAGATGGGAGAATGACATCAAATGACAAGAAGGGATGATGAAATAAGGAGACAGTGAGACAAGACAGAGAGTGAGACATGGAGATGAGACAGGAATACAAGACGGGACAAAGAGATGAGACAAGGCAATGAAATGGGATGATGAGATGAAATGAAAAGATGAGATGAGATGATGAGACGAAACGATGAGATGAGATGATGACATGAGATGATGAGGCAGGATGACAAGACGTATGATGAGACGGGATGACGAGATTTGATGATGTGATGGGATGAAGAGATGAGATGAGACAAAGACACAAAAAGATGAGATGAGATGAGACGATGAGACGAGACAAGATGAGATGATGAGATGGGATGATGAGATGGCATGATGTGATGGGACGATGAAATGATGAGACAATGAGACAAGACGGCAGGATGAGACATGGAGACGAGAGAGGAAGATGAGACGGGATGATGAGATGAGACAAGATGACGAGATGGTATGATGAGAGGAGACGACGAGATGAAGCGAGATGATGAGATGAGATGAGATGACAAGACAATGAGATGAGATGACGTGACGAGACGATCAGATGAGATAACTACAGGAGATGATGAGACAAGATGACAAGAAAGATGATGAGATGGAATGACGAGATGGGATGATGAGACAGGATGATGAGATGAGGCAGTACAAAGAGACAGAATGATGAGATGAGATGAGAAAACAAGACGAGAAAAATGAGACAATGAGATGAGATGATGAGACGGGATGAAGAAGTGAGATGATGAGACGGGACAATGAAATGATGAGAAAATGAGATAAGATGGTGGGATGAGACATGGAGAGGAGATGGGAAGAAGAAACAGGATGACGAAATGAGACAAAATGATGAGATGGAATGATGAGAGGAGATGAGATGAAGTAAGACGATGAGATGAGATGATATGATGAGATGATGAGATGAGATGATGAGATGAGATGAAGAGATGAGATGACAACATGAGTTAATGAGATGGGAAAATGAGATGGAGGATGAGAAGGGATGACGAGATGGGATGATGAGATGGGATGACAAAACAAGATGGGACAATGAGACAGAATAATGAGATGAGATGAGATGATGAGATGAGACAAGATGAGATGAGGAGATGAGACGAAATGGGATGATGAGAAAAGATGATGAGATGAGAAAATGAAATGATGAGACAATGAGACAAGATGGTGGGGTGAGACATGGAGACGAGATGGGAAGAACAAAACGGGACAATGAGATGAGATGAGACGATGAGCTGGGATGATGAGAGGAGATGACGAGATGGAGCGAGACGATGAGACAAGAAGAGAACAGAAGACAATGAGATGAGATGACAAGATGAGACTATGAGATGAGACAACGACAGGAGATGATGAGATGGGATGATGAGATGGACAATGAGACAGGATGATGAGATGGGATGATGAGATGGGATGACGAGATGAGACGGGGCAATGAGACAGGATCATGAGATGAGATGAGACAACAAGGCAAACCAAATGAGACGATGAGATGAGATGACGAGATGGGATGATGAAATGACGAGACAATGAGACAAGACAGTGGGATGAGACATGGAGACGTGACTGGACGATGAGATGAGACAACGAGATGAGAAGATGAGAAGAGAGGACGAGATGAAGTGAGAAAATGAGATGAGACGTGATGACGAGACGATGAGATGAGATGACGAGATGAGATGACAAGAGGAGAAAACAACATGAGATGATGAGATGAGATGAGGAGACGGACGATGAGATGGGATGACGAGAAGGGATGATGAGATGGTATGACGAGACGAGAAGGGACAATGAGACAGTATGACGAGATGAGGTGAGACGATGAGATGAGACAAGATGAGACGATGAGATGTGAAGATGAGACAGAATGACAAGATAAGATGATGAGATGGGATGATCAAATGATGAGACAATGAGACAAAACAGTGGGAAGAGACATGGAGATGGGATGAGAAGACGGACAGGACGACAAGATGAGAGGAGATGACGAATGGGATGATGAGAGGAGATGACGAGATGAAGCAAGATGATGATTTGTGAGGAGATGACGAGATGATGAGATGAGATGACAAGATGAGACGATGAGATGAGACTACGACATGAGCTGATGAGATGAGATGATGAGATGGGGAATGAGATGGGAGAATGAGATGGGATGATGAGACGAGATGACGAGACAAGATGGGACAATGAGACAGTCACAAAATGAGATGAGACGACGTGATGAGAGAAGATGAGTGGATGAGGTGAGATAATGAGAAGGGAAGATTGAATGAGATAACGAGATGGGGGTGAAATGATGAGACAATAAAACAAGGTGGTGGAATGAGACATGGAGACAAGATGGTAAGATGAGATAGGACGACAAGATGAGACCAGACGGCGAGAAGGGATGATGAGATGAGTCGACGAGATGAGATTATGACCTGAGATGATGAGACAGGATGACGAGTCAGATGATGAGACGGGATGATGAGATGGGATGATGAGACGGGATGACGAGATGAGATGGGACAATGATACAGAATGATGAGACGAAATGAGAAGATGAGATTAGACAAGATGAGACGATGAGATGAGAAGATGAGACAGGAAAATGAAATGAGATGATGGGATGGGACAATGAAATAATGAGACAAAGATGGTGATAAGAGACATGGAGACGAGACTGGAAGAAGAGATGGGACAAGACGTCAAGATGGGATGATGAGAGCAGACGACGAGATGAAGTGAGACGATGAGATGAGATGAGATGATTGAGATGATGTGATGAGATGATGAGATGAGAAGATGAGATGAGACGATGACAGGAGATGATGAGACAGGATGACGAGATGAGGTGGGACAACGAGACAGAATGAAGAGATGAGATGAGTAGAAGAGAAGAAACAAGATGAGACGAAGAGATGAGACAACGAGATGAGACAAGAAGAGATGATGTGATGTGATGAAGTATGAAACAATGACATGAAATGAGAAGAAGGGTCGATGAAATGATTGTCATCCCATCTCATCATCCCATCTCGTCATCCCTTCTCATCCTCCATCTCATCTTCCCATCTCATTAACTCATGTTGTCATCTCATCTCTTCATCTCATCTCGTCATCTCATTTCATCATCTCATCATATCATCTCATCTCATCGACAATGAGACAAGATGGAAGGATGAGACATGGAGACGAGACAGGAATATGAGATGGGACAACGAGATGAGATGAGATAGTGAAATGGGATAATGAGAGGAGACTACGAGATTAAACGAGATGATGAGACAAGATGAGATGACGAGACAATGAGGTAAGATGAGGAGCGAGACTACAAGATGAGACAATAACATGAGATGATGAGACGGGATGATGAGACTGATGATGAGTCAGGATGACGAGATGGGATGATGAGACGGGATGAAGAGACGAGATGGGACAATGAGACAGAATGATGAGATGAGATGAGATGACGAGATGAGACAAGAAGAGACAATGAGATGAGAAGATGAGATGACAAGATGGGATGATGAAATGACGAGACAATCAGACAAGACAGTGGGATGAGACATGGAGACAAGTCGGGAAGATGAGACGTGATGACGATATGAGATGGACGACGAAATGGGATGATGAGAGAAGAGGACGAGATGAAGCGAGACGATGAGATGAGGTGATCAGACAATGAGACGAGATGATGAGATGAGACAATGACATGAGATGATAAGATGGGATGATGAGATGGGATGATGAGACAGGATGACGAGATGGATGACGAGACAGGATGATGAGATGGAATGACGAGAAAAGACAAGACAATGAGAAAGAATGACGAGATGAGATGGGACAAAGAGACTAGACAAGTTGAGATGATGAGATGAGATGATGAGACAAGAAGGGACCACGAGATAGAATGACGAGATGAGATGAGACAATGAGTCGAAGCAAGATGAGACAATGAGATGAGACAATGAGAAGGGAAGATGAGATGAGATGACAAGATTGGATGATTAAAGGATGAGACAATGAGACAGGACGGTGGGATTAGACATGGAGATGAGATGGGAAGATGAGATGGAATGAAGAGATGAGACGAGATGACGAGATGGGATGACAAGAGGAGAAGATGAGATGAAATGAGACGATGAGACAAGATGAGATGTCAAGGGGATGAGATGAGATGATGAGTCGAGACTACGAAATGGGATGACAACATGAGATGATGAGATGGGATGACAAGACGGGCGATGAGAAGGATGAGGAGATGGGATGATGACACGGGATGATGAGATGAAACGGGACAATGAGACAGAAAGACGAGATGAGAGGAGATGACAAGATGAGACAAGATGAGATGCTGAGATGAGACGATGAGACGGGATGACAAGAGGGGATGATGAGAAGGGATGACGAGACCAGACAGGACAATGAGACAGAATGACGAGATGAGATGAGAGAAGGAGATGAGACAAGATGACACGATGAGATGAGATGATGAGACAGGACGATGAGATGAGAGGACGAGATGGGACGATGAAATGATGAGACAATGAGACAAGATGGTGTGATGACACATGGTGATGAGATGGGAAGACAAGACGGGATGACGAGATGAGTTGAGACGAAAAGATGGGATGATGGGGAGCGACGATGAGGTGAAGTGAGACGATGAGAAGAGATGAGATGATGAGACGAGGAGATGAGATGACAAGATGAGACAAAGAGCTGAGACGACAGCATGAAATGATGAGACAGGATGATGAGACAGATGATGAGATGGGATGATGAGACAGGATGATGAGATGGGAAGATGAGATGGGATGATTAGATGGAATTTGGAGACAGGAGGTCAAGATGAAATGGGACAAAGAGACTGAATGACGAGATGAGATGAGACAGCGAGATGAGAAAAGATGAGATGATGAGATTAGAGGATGACATGGGACAATGGGATGAGATGAAGAGATGGGACGATGGAATGACAAGACACTGAGACAAGACGGTGGGATGAGACATGGAGACAAGATGGGAGAACCAGGCGGGATGACAAGATGAGGTGAGACGATGAGATGGGATGATGAGAGGAAATGATGGGAGGAAGGGAGGCGATGAGACAAGATGAGAAGACGATATGATGAGATGAGATAATGAGACGAGACTACAAAATGAGACGATAACATGAGATGATAAGACAGGATGATGAGATGGATGATGAAAAGGGATGACGAGATGGGATGATGAGGCGGGATGATGAGACGAGATGGGACAATGGGACAGAATGAAGAGATGAGATGAAACGATGAGATGAGACAAAATGAGATGAAGAGATGAGACGATGGGATGAGACAATGAGATGAGATGATGAGATGGAATGATGAAATGAAGAGACAATGAGACAAGACAGTGGGATGAGACATGGAGATGAGATGGGAAGATGAGATGGAATGATGAGATGAGATGAGACGACAAGATGGGATGACAAAAGGAGGCGACTGATGAAGTGAGAAGATAAGACGAGATGAGTTGAAGAGACGATGAGATGAGATGACGAGAAGAGACTATGAGATGAGATGACGACATGAGATGATGAAGCTGAATGACTAGATGGACAATGAGATGAAATGACGAGATGGGATGATGAGACAGGAAGTCAAGACGAGAGGGGTCAATGAGACAGAATGACGAGATAAGATGAGATGATGAGACAAGACAAGATGAGACAATGTGATGAGACAATGAGATGGGACGATGAGATGAGATGGCAAGATGGGACGATGAAATGACGAGACAAGAGAAAAGATGGTGGGATGAGACATGGAGATGAGATAGGAAGACAAGACGGGACAATGAGATGAGATGACTAGATGGGATGATGAGAGGAGACAATGAGATGAAGAGACAATGAGATGACGAGACGAGACTACAAGATGAGACGACAACATGAGATGATGAGACGGGATGATGAGACGGACGATGAGACAGGATGACGAGATGGGATGAGGAGATGAGATGACGAGAGGAGACGGGACAATGAGCCAGAATGTCGAGAGGAGATGAGATGATGAAACGAGACAAGATGAGATGATGAGATGGGATGATGGAATGATGAGATAATGAGACAAGAGGGTGGGATGAGACATGTAGATGAGACAGGAAGTCTAGATGGGATGATGAGTTGAAAAGAGACGATGAGATGGGATGACAAGAAGAGATGACGAGATGAAGCGAGGCGATGAGATGACATGAGATGACGAGACGATGAGATGAGATGATGAGACGAGACTATGAGATGAGATGATGACATGAGATGATGAGACAGGATGAAGAGACATACGATGAGACAGGATGATGAGACAGTATGATAGAAAGGGATGAAGAAACGAGACGGGACCATGAGACAGAATGATGAGAGGAGATGAGATGACGAGATGAGAAAACATGAGACGATTACATGAGACGATGAGATGGGATGATGAGATGAGATGGGAAGACGAGACGGTATGACCAGATGAGACGAGAAGATGAGATGGGATGACGAGAGGAGATGACGAAATGAAACATGACAATGAGACGAGATGAGATGATGAGACGAGGAGATGAGATGACGAGATGAGACTATGAGGTGAGATGAGAACATGAGATGATGAGATGTAAAGATGAGATGGACGATGAGACAGAATGACAAGATGGGAAGATGAGATGGGATGAATAGATGAGACAAGACAAAGAAACAGAATGACGAGATTATATGAAATGACAAGACAAGAAAAGATGAGACGATGAGATGAGACAATGAGATGGGACGATGAGATGAGATGACGAGATGGGATGATGAAATGATGAGAAAATAAGACAAGACGGTGGGATGAGATGTGGAGAAGACATGGGAAGATGAGATGGTATGACAAGATAAGACGAGACGATGAGATGGGATGACGAAAGAAGACAATG
The DNA here is from genome assembly GCF_023851605.1 of Tamandua tetradactyla. NCBI lineage: Eukaryota > Metazoa > Chordata > Mammalia > Pilosa > Myrmecophagidae > Tamandua > Tamandua tetradactyla. The sequence goes on from NC_135340.1 coordinate 42,019,024, forward strand.
AGTTGAAGGGAGATGATGAGATGAGATGAGATGACGACACGAAGAGATGAGATGAGATGAAACTATGAGATGAGATGACAACATGAGATGATGAGATGTGATGACAAGATGTATGATGAGACAGGATGATGAAATGGGATGATGAGATGGGATCACGAGACGAGATAGGACAATGAGACAGAAGGACAAGATGAGATGGGACATCGAGATGCAATCACGAGACGAGATAGGACAATGAGACAGAAGGACAAGATGAGATGGGACATCGAGATGAGACAAGATGAGATGATGAGATGAGACGATGAGATGGGACGATCATATGAGATGACAAGATGGGATGATGAAATGACGAAACTTTGAGACAAGACGGTGGGATGAGACATGGAAAGAAATGGGAAGATGAGATGGGATGACGGCATGAGATGAGTCGATGAGATGGGAAGATGAGAGGAGATGACAAGATGAAGCGAGACGATGAGACTAGATGAGGTGATGAGATGCTGAGATGAGATGACAAGATGAGACTACGAGATGAGACAATGACAGGAGATGATGAGATGGGATGACGAGAGGAACGATGAGATGGGATGACGCAATGGGTTGATGAGACAAGATGACGAGATGAGACGGGACAACGAGACAGAATGACGAGATGAAATGAGATGATGAGACAAGACAAGATGAGATGATGAGAAGGAATGATGAGAAGAGATGATGGAAAGGGACAATGGAATGATGAGACAATGAGACAAGATGGTGGGATGAGACATGGAGATGAGATGGGAAGATGAGACAGGATGACAAAATGAGATGAGACAACAAGATGGGATGACGAGAGGAGATGACGAGATGAAGCGAGATGATGAGACGAGGAGACGAGATGACGAGACTATGAGATGAGATGAAGGCATGAGATGAGACAGGATGATGAGACGGATGATCAGACAGGATGATGAGATGGGATGATGAGACGGAATGACAAGATGATATGGGACAATGAGAAAGAATGACAAGATGAGATGAGATAACGAGATGAGACAAGATGAGACAATGAGACGGGACAATGAGATGAGATAATGCGATGAGATGACGAGACAAGACAAGATGAGACGATGAGATGAAGACGATGAGATGGGAGGATGTGATGAGATGACAAGATGGGACGATGAAATAATGAGACAATGAGACAAGATGGTGCAATGAGATGTGGAGATGAGATGGGAAGATGAGATGAGACAATGAGATGAGATGAGACAACGAAATGTTATGATGAGAGGAGACGAGGAGATGAAGCGAGATGATGAGAGGAGATGATGAGACGAGGAGATGAGATGATGAGATGAGACTACGAGATGAGACAATGACATGAAATGATGAGACAGGATGACGAGATGGACAATGGGATGGGATGACCTGATGGGATGATGAGACAGGATTACGAGACAAGATGGGACAACGAGACAGAATGATGAGATAGGATGAGATGGCAAGAAGAGACAAGATGAGACAAAGAGATGAGATGATGAGACAGAACGATGAGATGAGATGACGAGATGGGATGATGAAATGATGAGACAATGAAACAAGATGGTGGGATGAGATGTGGAGATGAGACAGGATGACAAGATGAGACTATATGACGAGATGGGATAATGAGAGGAGATGACGAGATGAAGCGAGACGAAGAGATGAGATGAGAAGATGAGATGAGGAGATGAGATGATGAGAAGGGACGAGGAGATGAGATGATGACATAGGATGATGGAATGACAAGACAATGAGACAAGATGGTGGGATGAGACATGGAGACGAGATGGGATGATGAGAGGAGATGATGAGATGAAGTGAGACGATGAGACGAGATGAGAAGATGAGATGATGAGATGAGATGATGAGACAAGACTATGAGATGAGATGACGACATGAGATGATGAGATGGGATGATGAGATCAGATGACGAGATCAGACGATGAAATGACGAGACAATGAGACAAGACGGTGGGATGAGATATGGAGATGAGATGGAAAGACGATATGGGACGACAAGACCAGGAGATAAGATGATGAGACGAGACTATGAGATGAGACAACAACATGAGATGATGAGACGGACAATGAGATAGGATGATGAGATGAGATGATGAGATGGGAAGATGAGACGAGACAGGTCAACAAGACAGAATGACGAGACAAGATGAAATGACGAGACGAGACAAGATGAGACAATGAGATCAGATGATGAGACGGGACGATGAGATGAGATGATGAGATGAGACAATGAAATGACGAGACAATGCGACAAGATGGTGGGATGAGACGTGGAGATGAGAGGAGAAGATGAGAAGGGATGATGAGATGATGAGATGATGAGATGATGAGACGAGACGAGATGACGAGAGGAAGAGATAGAATGACAAGACGAGACTACGAGATGAGATGACGACATGAGATGATGAGATGGGATGATGAGGCAGACAATGAGACAGGATGATGAGATGGGATGACAAGAGCATGCAACGAGATGAAGTGAAACGATGAGACGAGATGAGATGACAAGACGATGAGATGAAATGGTGAGATGAGACTACGAGATGAGACGACAACATGAGATGATGAGACGGGATGACGAGATGATATGATGAGACAGAATGACGAGAGGGACAATGAGATGGGATGACAAGACCAGACAGGACAATGAGACAGAATGTCGAGATGAGATGAGACAACGAGATGAGAGAAGATGAGACGATGAAATGAGATGGGATGATGAGATGAGATGATGAGAAGGGATGATGAAATGATGAGACAAAAAACAAGACGGAAAATTAGACATGGAGACTAGATTGGAAAATGAGATGGGAAGATGAGATGAGACGAGACGACAAGATGTGATGATGAGAGGAAATGATGAGATGATGACAAAATGAGATGAGATGATGAAATGAAACTACTAGATGAGACGATGACATGAGATGGAATGACGAGATGAGACGGGACAACCAGCCAGAATGATGAGATAAGATGAGACAACGAGATGAGACAAGATGAGATGATGAGATGAGACAATGAGATGGGATGATGAGATGAGATGATGAAATGGGATGATGTAATAATGAGACAAAAAGACAAGACGGTGGGGTGAGACATTGAGACGAGATGGGAAGACAAGATGGGATGACGAGATGAGACGAGACGACGAGAGGGTATGATAAGATTACACGATGAGATGACGAGACAATGAGATGAGATGACAAGACAAGGCTACAAGATGAGATGACATGAGACGATGAGATGGGATGATGAGATGGACGACGAGACAGGGTGACAAGATGGGATGATGAGACGGGATGATGAGACGAGATGGGACAACAAGACAGAATGGCAAGATGAGATGGGATGATGAGATGAGACAAGGTGATTCGATGAGATGAGACGATGAGATGGGATGATGAGATGAGATGAGGGACGGGACAATGGATGAGACAATGAGACTAGACTTTGTGATGATACATGGAGATGAAACAAGAAGACGAGATGGGATGATGAGATGAGAAGAGATGACAAGATGGGATGACGTGATGAGAGGACGAGATGAAGCGAGATGATGAAATGAGATGAGATGAGGAGACGATAAGATGAGATAATGAGAGGAGACCATGAGATGAGATGACCACATGAGATGATGAGATGGGATGATGAGATGGACAATATGACGGGATGACGAGAAGGGATGATGAGATGGGATGACGAGACGAGACAGGACTATGAGACAGAATGAGGAGATGAGATGAGATGACGAGATGAGACAAGATGAGATGATGAGATGGGATGATGAGATGTGATGATGAGATGGGACAATGAAATGATGAGACAATGAGACCTGACGGTGGGATGAGACATAGAGATGAGACAGGAAGACAAGACGGGATGATGAGATGAGACAAGATGACGAGATGGAATGACAAGAGGAAATGATGAGATGAAGCAAAATGATGAGACGAGATGGGATGATGAAACGATGAGATGAGATGATGAGATGAGACTATGAGATGAGATGATGGCATGTGATGATGAGACAGGATGATGAGACGAGATGGGACAAAGAGACAGAATGACAAGATGAGATGAGACAATGAGACGAGGCAAGATGAAACGATGAAATGAGACGATGAGACGGGACGATGAGATATGATGACGATATGGGATGATGGAATGATGAGATAATGACACAAGACGGTAGGATGAGATGTTGAGACGAGATGGGAGACCAGATGGGACAACGAGATGAGATGAGATGATGAGACGGGATGACGAGAGAAGACAAAATGAAATGAGATGATGAGACGAGATGAGATGATGAGACAATGAGATGAGATGATGAGATGAGACTACGAGATGAGAGATGACGAGATGGGGTGATGAGATGGACAATGAGACATGATGATGAGACGGGATGATGAGACGAGATGAGATGATGAGATGATGAGATGAGATGACGAGACGAGACTATGAGATGAGACGACGGGATGAGGAGATGGACAATGAGACGGGATGAAGAAATGGGATGATGAGATGCCATGACGAGACTAGATGGTACATTGAGACAGAATGACAAGATGATATGAGATGACAAGATCAGACAAGATGCGATGATGAGATGAGACAATGGGATGGGACAATGGAATGAGATAAAGAGATGGGACTGGGACATGAGATGATGAGACTGGATGACGAGACAGTTGATGAGAAGGAATGACGAGATGGCATGATGAGACAGGATGACGAGACGAGATGGGATGAGACAGAATGACAAGATGAGATGAGACGACAAGACGAGACAAGATTACATGATGAGATGAGATGATGATACAGGGCGATGAGATGAGATGATGAGATGGGACGATGAAATGACCAGATAATGAGACAAAACGGTGGGATGAGATATAGAGTCTAGATGGGAAGATGAGACAGGATGATGAGATGAGACGAGATAATGAGATGGGATGATGACAAGAGACGAGGAGATGAAGCGAGATGATGAGACGAGATGCGATGATGAGACGATGAATGAGATGATGAGATGAGACTACGAAATGGGACGATGACATGAGATGATGAGATGGGATGACGAGATGAGACAGGACAACGAGACAGAACGACGAGATGAAATGAGACGACAAGAGGAGAGAAGAGGAGACAATGAGATGAGACGATGAGATGGGATGACCAGAAGAGATGATGAGTTGGGATGAAGGAATGACGAGACAATGAGACAAGACGGTGGGATGAGACATGGAGACGAGATGGGAAGACGAGATGGGACAACGAGATGGTATGATGAGAGGAGATGATGAGATGAAGCGAGACAATGAGATGAGATGAGATGATGCTACGAGATGAGATGATGACATGAGATGATGAGACGGGATGACAAGACGGACAATGAGAAGGGATGATGAGATGGGATGATGAGACGGAATGGTGAGATGAGATGGGACAACAAGACAGATTGACAAGATGAGATGAGACGATGAGACGAGACAAGATGAAACGATGAGATGAGATGATGAGAAAGGAAGATGAGATGAGATGACAAGATGGGATGATGGAACGATGAGAGAATGAGACAAGATGGTGGGATGAGACATGGAGACAAGATGGGAACCAAGACGAGATGACAAGATGAGATGAGACGATGAGTTGGGATGATGAGAGGAGACAACAAGATGAAGCGAGATGATGAGACGATTTGAGATGGCAAGAGGAGAAGGTGAGAGGACGAGGCAAGACTATGAGATGAAATGACAACATGAGATGATGAGACGGGATGACAAGACGGATGAGGAGACGGGCTGACGAAATGGCAAGATGAGAAGGGATGACGCGATGAGATGGGACAATGAGAGAAAATGACAAGATGAGATGTGATGACAAGAAGAGACAAGATGAGATGATGGGATGAGATGATGAGACCGGACGATGAGATGAGATGACGAGATGGTACAATGAAATGATGATACAATGAAACAAGACAGTGGGATGAAACATGGAGACGAGACGGAAAGATGAGACAGATTGATGAGAAGAGATGAGATGAGGAGATGAGATGATGAGTGGAGGCGATGAGATGAAATGAGACGATCAGACAAGATGAGATGATGAGACGAGGAGCTGAGATGATGAGATGAAACTACGAGATGAGATGACAACATGAGATGACGAGACGGGATGATGAGATGGACAATGAGACAGGATGACGAGATAGGATGATGAGATGGGATAATGAGAAGAGATGGGAAAATGAGACAGAATGATGAGATGAGATGAGATGATGAGATGAGACAAGATGAGACGATGAGATGAGATGATGAGACGTGATGATGAGATGAGATGACGAGATGGGACGATGAAGTGAGGAGACAATGGGACAAGATGGTGGGATGAGACATGGAGACAAGACGGAAAGATGAAATGGGACAACGAGAAGAGACAAGATGACGAGATGGGATGACGAGTGGAGATGACGAGATGAAACGAGACAATGAGTTGAGATGAGATGACGAGACGAGCAGCTGAGATGACGAGACAAGACCACAAGATGAGATGATGACATGAGATGATGAGATGGGATGACGAAATGGACAATGAGACGGGATGATGAGATGGGATGACGAGACGAGACAGGACAATGAGACAGAATGACGAGATGAGATGAGATGATGTGACGAGACAAGATGAGATGATCAGATGTGATGATGAGATGGAACGATGAGATGAGATGACGAGATGGGACAATGAAATGATGAAACAATGAGACAAGACGGTGAGATGAGACATGGAGATGAGACAGGAAGCCGAAACAGGATGATGAGATGACATAAGACAACTAGATAGGATGACAGGAGGAGACGACAAGATGAAGCGAGACGAGGCGAGATGAGATGACAAGACGAGGAGATGAAATGACCATATGAGACTACGAGTTGAGATGACGACATGAGATGATGAGACGGGATGTCGAGATGGACAATGAGATGCGATGACAAGACGTGATGATAAGATAGGAAGATGAGACGAGATGGGACAATGAGACAGAATGATGAGACGAAATGAGACGACAAAACGAGATAAGATGAGACAATGAGATGAGACGATGAGATAGGATGATGAGATGAAATGAGGAGATGGGACAATGAGATGACTAGACCATGAGACAAGATGGTGGGATGAGACATGGAGATAAAATGGGAGAACAAGACGGGATGATGAGATGAGTTGAGACACCGAGATGTGATGACAAGGGGAGACGATGAGAGGAAGTGAGATGATGAGACAAGATATGATGATGAGACGAGAAGATGAGATGATGAGAAGAGACTATGAGATGAGACGACGACATGAGATGATAAAACTGGATGACTAGACAGATGATGAGATGGGTAGATGATACGGGATGATGAGATGGTAAGACAAGATGAGAGGGGACAATGAGACACAATGACGAGTTGAGATGAGAAGACGAGACGAGACAAGATGAGACGATGAGATGAGATGATGAGACAGGATGATGAGATGATAAGGTGATGGTATGATGAAATGATGAGACAATGAGACAAGACGGTGGGATGACACATGGAGATGAGAGGGGAAGATGAGACGGGATGACGAGATGAGACTAGATGACGAGTGGGATGACGAGAGGAGATGACAAGATGAAGCAAGACGATGAGATGAGATGAGATGATGAGATGAGGAGATGAGATGACGAGACAAGGCTACGAGATGAGATGCAGACATGAGATGATGAGACGGACGATGAGGCAGGATGAAGAGACAGGATGATGAGATGGGATGATGAGACAAGATGGGATAATGAGACAAAATGATGAGATACTATGAGATGACGAGATGAGACAAGATGAGACGATGAGATGGGATGACGAGACAACATGGGAGAACAAGACAGAATGACGAGATGAGATGAGATGACAAGACAAGATGAGACAATGACTTGAGAAATGAGATGGGATGATGAGATGGGATGATGAAATGACGAGACAATGAGACAAGATGATGGGATGACACAGGGAGGTGAGAAGGGAACATGGGATGGGATGATGAGATGAGATGAGACGATGAGATGGGATGATTAGAGGAGATGATGAGATGAAGTGCGACAATGAGAAGAGATGAGATGATGAGACGATGAGATGAGATGACGAGACGAGACTAAGAGATGAAGCAACAACAAGAGATGATGAGATGGGATGAGGAGATGGACGAGGAGACAGGATGACGAGATGGGACAATGAGACGGGATGATGAGATAAGACAGGACAATAAGACAGAATGACGAGATGAGATGAGACAATGAGACAAGACAAGATGAGATGATGAGAAGAGATGATGACATGGGATGATGAGATGAGAGGACGAGATGGGATGATAAAATGACAAGACAATGAAACAAGACAGTGGAATGGGACATGGAGATGAGACAGGAAGATGAGACGGGAAGACGAGATGAGATGAGACGATGAGATGAGATGACAAGAGGAGACGACGAGATGGGATGATGAGAGGAGATGACCAGATGAAGCAAGAGGATGAGATGAGATGAGATGATGAGACGAGGAGATGAGATGACGAGACTGCGAGATGAGACGACAACATGAGATGATAAGATGGGATGATGAGACAGACAATGACAGGGGATAACGAGATGGGATGATGAGATGGGATGATGAGAGGAGATAGGACAATGAGACAGAATGATGAGATGAGATGACGAGATGAAAAAAGATGAGACAATGAGATGAGATTATGAGACGAGACAATGAGATGAGATTGTGAGACGAGGCTGCGAGATGAGACAACAACGTGAAATAATAAGAGGGTATGACAAGACGGATGATGACATGGGATAACAAGATGGGATGATGAGACGGGATGATGAGAGGAGACGGGACAACGAGACAGAATGACGAGATGAGACGAGACGATGAGACGAGACAAGATGAGACGTTGAGGTGAGACGATGAGACGGGACAATGATATGAGATGACGAGGTGGGATGATGAAATGATGAGACAATGAGACAGGACGGTTGGAAGAAACATGGAGATGAGACAGGAAGATGTGACAGGATGATGAGATGAGACAAGACAGTGAGATCGGATGATGAGAGGAGATGATGAGATGAAGTGAGATGATGAGATGAGATGGGATGATGAGACAATGAGTTGAGATGATGAGATGAGACTGTGAGATGAGACGATGACATGAGATGGTGAGATGGGATGATGAGACAGATGATGAGACAGGATGACGAGATGGGATGATGAGATGGGTTGACGAGACGCGACGGGACAATGAGACAGGATGATGAAATGACATAAGATGAAGAGGGGAGACAAGATGAGACGATGAGATGAGATGATGAGACAGGATGATGGGATGAGATGATGAGATGGGATGATGGAATGACAAAATAATGAGTCAAGACGGTGGGATGAGACATGGAAATGAGACGGGAAGACGAGATGGGATGACCAGAAGAAACGAGACGATGAGATGGAATGACGAGAGGAGATGATGAGTGACGAGACGATGAGATGAGATGACGAGATGAGACTATGAGATGAGACGATGACATGAGATGATGAGATGGGGTGAAGAGATGGATGATGAGATGGGATGATGAGACGGAATGATGAGATGGGATGATGAGATGAGATGGGACAAAGAGAGAGAATGATGACATGAGATGTGATGATGAGATGAGACAACATGAGACGATGTCATGAGATGATGAGATGGCACAATGGCATACGATGACAAGATGGGATGATGGAATGATGAGAGAATGAGGCAAGACGGTGGGATGAGACATGGAGACGAGACGGGAAGATGAGACGGGATGACGAGACGGGAAGATGAGACGGGATGACGAGATGAGACAAGACGAAGAGTTGGGATGACGGGAAGAGACGACAAGATGAAGCGAGGTGATGAGACGAGATGAGATGAGAAGACGATGAGATGAGATGATGAGATGAGACTCCAAGATAAGACAATAACAGGAGATGATGAGATGGGATGATGAAACGAGACGGGACAATGAGACAGAATGACGTGATGAGATGAGACGATGAGACGAGTCAAGATGAGACAGTGTGATGAGATGATGAGATGGGATGATGAGAGGAAATGACAAGATGGGACAATGAAATGATGAGAAAATGAACAAGACGGTGGTAGGAGACATGGAGGCGAGACGGGAAGATGAGACATGACGACAAGATGAGAGGATATGACAAGATGGGATGAAGGGAGGAGATGATGAGATCACGAGAAAATGAGAAAAGATGACAAGAAGGGATAATAAAATGACAAGAAAAAGAGACAATGGATGGATGAGACATGGTGACGAGATGGGAAGACGAGACAGGATGACGAGATGAGAAGAGATGACGAGATGTGATGATGAGAGGAGAGGACAAGATGAAGCGAGACGATGAGGCGAGATGAGATGATGAGACAATGAGATGCGAAGATGAGACGAGACTACGAGATGAGACGATGACATGAGATGATGAGATGGGATGAGGAGGTGGACGATGAGACAGGATGATGAGACAAGATGGGACAACTAGATAAAATGACGGGATGAGGTGAGACAATCAGACGAGTCAAGATGAGACAATGAGATGAGACGATGAGATGGGATGATAATATGTGATGACGAGATGGGACGATGGAAGGACGAGACAATGAGATAAGATGGTGGGATGAGACATGGAGATGAGATGGGAAGATGAGATGGGAAGACGAGATGAGATGAGAGGACGAGATGGGATGATGAGAGGAGATGATGAGATGGAGCTAGACGATGAGATGAGATGAGATGACGAGACACTGAGATGAGAAGATGAAACGAGAATGCAAGATGAGACGACAACATGAGATGATGAGACGGGATGATGAGACGGGATGATGAGACAGGATGACGAGATGAGACAGGACCATGAGACAGAATGACGAGATGAGATGATGAGACGCATCAAGATGAGATGATGAGATGAGATGATAAGACGGGGCACTGAGATGAGATGACAAGATGGGATGATGGAATGACGAGACAATGAGACAAGACAGTGGGATGAGACGGTGAGATGAGACAGGAAGACGAGAGGGGACAATGAGATGAGACAAGACTATGAGATGGGATGATGAGAGGAGATGACGAGATGAAGAAAGATGATGAGATGAAATGAGATGAAGAGGTGAGGAGATGAGATGACGAGATGAGACTATGAGATGAGACAATGACATGAGATGATGAGATGAGATGACGAGACGGATGATGAGATGGGATGATGAGACGGGATGATGAGACAGGATGACAAGATGAGATGGGATGAGCCAGAATGCTGATATGAGATGAGACGATGAGACGAGACAGAATGAGATGATGAGATGAGACGATAAGAATTGACAATGAGATGAGATGACAAGATGGGTCCATGGAATGATGAGGCAATGAGACAAGATGGGGGGATGAGACATGGAGACAAGATGGGAGGATGAGACGTGAGAATGAGATGAGACGAGACAATGAGATAGGATGACAAGAGTAGACGATGAGATGAAGCGAGACGATGAGACGAGATGGGAAGATGAGACAATGAGATGAGATGATGAGACAAGACTATGAGACGCGGCGATGACATGAGATGATGACACGGGATGATCAGATGGACGATAAGATGGGATAACGAGATGGAATGATGAGATGGGATGACAAGATGAGATGAGACTAGGAGACAAAATGAGATGAGATGAGAGGACAAGACGAGAGGAATGATGAGATGAGATGAGAGGATGAGATGAGAATGATGAGAAGAGATGAAGTGACACAACCCAGGGACAGACAAACCTCGACCTGAGGGAGGGAGTGAGAATTGGGGGGACAAGAGACACAGAGAATGGAGACAACACAGGATTCTGATCAAGTCTCAATTTATTGAGGGCAAATCCAGGATATTTATCCATTAGGTGTTGGCAGGTGATAGGCATTGCACGGTGGCTAGGCCAATCCGCAGAAACTAAGATAGCAAAAGCAGACCAGCCAAGGCTAGTCAGCAGATTTCTGGGCAGAGCAGAGCAAACATAAGAAAATAGAAACTTTACTTGAGATAAAAACTTAACTTGAGTGAGTATCCAAGATGGTGTTGGACCACAAGTTGGTCAGTAGATGACGTCAGACACCAAGCTGATGGCTGGTACACTGCCGGTGCCATATGCGGCTTCCCAGAGGTCCCCCTTTTTTATTATTTTTAAAAGATGGAGACTGCAACAACGGTCTATCCCAAGTGAACTGTGCCTGTCTTAGGTCGGGACACCACAAAGTAGGCACTCTGCAACATTACCCATCATGGAGGTTCAAGACAGCATAAGGCCAGGCCTCTGTCTTAGGTGGTGGATCGCTCAGACGAAGGTGTCCAGTTGCCTGTCATTGCCTACCCAGTCCTGCACTTTGGGATGTGCAGATGGAGTGTTTATAGATGTTTATTACCATTGCCACTTTGCTGTGGCCAGTCTAAAATTGGAGACTGGAGGGGACACATTTTTATGGCATTTTAGTTATTGTTTTAGAAGGCCATCACTTTATTGAAAAGGATAGGTCCTAGTGAAAATAATATTAGTAAGCCAAGCAAAGGCCCTAGGGGAATTGGGGTCAGATTTTCCCTGAAGGAGGTCAAATAATGGTTTGAGATCGCCAGTGGCTAATTTTAAGTAAGGTTGGAGCCAATTAATATCTCCTAAAATTTCTGGAAGTCATTTAATGTTACTAATTCGTCCAATATTAGTTCCATTTTTTGGTTGATGATTTTATTTCCACTTAAGTGAAACCCTAAATATGTGTATGGGTCTTGTAACTGAATTTTATCAGGAGCGATTTGGAGTTTATGAGATGCTAAAGCTTTAGTTAGATCATGATAACATTTTAAAACATCCTGACCATTTTTTCCTGCTATTAATATATCATCCATATAATGAATAATTTACAGAGCCTCCCATTTTTCTCAAATGCTGGAAATGACTGAACTTACAAATTTTTGACACAAGGTGGGGCTATTAGCCATACCTTGGGGCAGAACTTTCTATTGATATCTTTTCATGGGTTCTCTGAAATTAGTGGATGGTACACTAAACGCAAAACGCTTTTGATCTTCTGAATGTAGGGGAATGGTAAAGAAACAGTCTTTTAGATCTATAATGATTTTATAATGATTAAGAGGAATGGCTACAGGAGAGGGCAATCCTGGTTTCAAAGCTCCCATAAGTGTCATAGTTTTATTTACCACACTTAAGTCCTGTAATAACCTCCATTTTCCTGATTTTTTCTTAATGACGAAGATAGGTTTATTCCAAGGTGAATTACTTTCAGTAGTATGACCTGCACTAACTTGTTCCTGTACTAATTGTTGGACAGTCTGCCCATTATTATTATCATTAGTAAAGATGGTAATAGCTAGCGGGGAAGCCAGAACTATTTTAGACTAAATCCATTGTGTTCATTTTTAAAAATTATAAAAGTTTTAACATAACAAATGATTATTCATTTGTCCTTAAAAGTCACTTAAAGCTATTTGTCAAAAAGTATTGAAGGTAAACAGAGTTCACACACTATATGATTAATAAATCAAAATCTCCTTGTAAAATATTAAGTGGGTTCTGTAACATATAATTAAGAATTCTTAAAGTGGCAGGTAGATAAAAAAATGAAAGCAGAATGTTAATAATGATAAGTGTCCATAATAAATCGACTAGATATAAAATGAATTTATTAGATTGATTGAAAATGAATGTAGGGATGAGAATCTTTTTTAATTGGTTGTCTGTTTTTGCTAATTTAAAATTTGTTGCATGCAGTTTTTATGATATTTTTCTACAATAGTGGCTCAATTCTAATGTGCTCACATAACCGGGCCCAGTTTGGTCCTCTGGGAACTGGCTAGGGACCAAGAGGGGCTTTCTGGGACCTAGATATCTTTATGAAAGTACATCTCTTTCCAGGAGAGTAGCCAGTCCTCCCAACTAGAGTGTACATTGTAATTGTTTCTTTTCAAGGTCATCTGATAGCAACATGAGCTGCATGTAATGGCAAGATTAGGTGAAAAGAACAGATGCCACAAGTATATTTTTTCTTGCATTTAGCTTTCAAATTTGATTTGTTTTCAACTTAAGTCATAGTTATTTTGGAATAAATTTAGTTTATACCTAAGTAGTTTATATAAACACTGGATAGAGCATTAAAATATATTGGCTTAAAGGAATTTAGATATTTATATGAGTTGAATATTATTTAGTCAGTTATAGATTTATTTACAGCAATATTACTTAGATTAAAAGAAATAGTTTTTTGCCAGTATAATGAAACCCAGAAGAAAATCAGTGTATTTTATACAGATAATGACATGATAAATTAACGGAAGCTATTTTGATAAAACATAGATTATTTGCCTTTTACACTGATTATTTAGAAAAAAAAATTTATATCTATTAAGAATCCAACAAAACATTGTTGTTTTACACTCATTAACTCTTTCTTGATTTTGATCATAATTTCCACCTTTATAAACCTTCAGAAATTATTATATTAGTTCAGTCTTTGTCTTACATTTTTCTCATTTTGTAACAGTTATTCATTTTATCTTAAGATAAAACTATTTTCTTTATTAATAAAAATACATCATTCATATTTTTATATTTAAATCTTTATTTTAAACAAATATTTTATCACATATAATTACCATCAAAATTGAATTTGTTAAAATAATGTTAAATACTTAGAATATTTTAGTTAATGCATCTTTGAAACATTAATATATAGTTTTAACAAGAATTTTTAGTTTTAAAGTTCTGATAATATATTTTTCTTTTCAAACATGAATAGGAGCTAAACTCAAGGCTAGTTTCCAAATTGCTGTTTGTCGAGAATTTAAGTTAACAAAGGGAGATGGGGCTGCCATTCCCATTCTGAGTCATAGGATTTTATCTGCAACATTGGTATAAATTTCAGTAGAATAATTATTTTGATTAAACCAAGGTAACTTAACAGAACACTTTGAGTCAGAACTATAATCTTGAATTGCATACCCCTTGGGGACTAATTTGTTATAATCCCATAGGAACCATTAATGAGTACTGACTCTTGTTCTGCAGTGATCCTATTGAATGTTTTTTGACTCAGATGTATATGAATTTTTATACAAAGGCAGCTTATTAAGAACTTTTTCTTTGCTAAAGATATGGTAAAGAAGCAGTCTTGTAAATCTATCATAATAATAAGAAACATTATAGCCATTATGCTGTAGCCAATAACTTCTTTGTGTGACATGTTTAAAAAGTTTCTTAAGTAGAGCATCAGACGCCTCCATGTACGTGGAGTGTAACAATTTCTTAAGTAAAGATAAATATTCCCGTTGTATCGATGGTAAGTTACTCATTATAAAACATAAATTTAAAAACCCTCCCAAATTCCAGGAGGCATGTACACTTTCAGTTCCTCAGTACAAGTATATTCCTATGCTGTGACATAAAACATAAATCTGAAAGCCCCTCACAAATTCCAAAGGTGCCTTATCTATTGTGGGAACCGGAGACAAACTTCTTTGAAAAATTCAAAACATTTCAACAAATCTTTAACTTTAACTTTTACTCTCCATGTCTTTAAAGCATGTTAGACTTTCTACAAAGTTTCATGCTGACTAATTGCTTGTCCCATAATTGTGATGACTACTCACCGAGGATCATGTCTGCAGGGCAGGTTCCCCCACAGTGTCCTCTATGCTACTCCTTTGAGCCTATTATTCAGGTCTTTTTCTTCTACATCACCCGGCCAGGGTTTCACAGTCAGCATTCTTCACTGGACCCCTCGTACTCAGGTCCCTGTTCGGATGCCACTTGACCCGACCCACAGGACAGATGAACCTGGACCTGAGGGAGGGAGTGAGAATTGGGGGGACAAGAGACACAGAGAATGGAGACAAGACAGGATTCTGATCAAGTCTCAATTTATTGAGGGCAAATCCAGGGTACTTATCCAGTGGGAGGGATAGTGCCTTGTATCAGGCATTAGCAGGTGATGGGCATTGCACAGTGGCTAGGCTAATCTGCAGAAACTAAGATAGCAAAAGTGGACCAGCCAACACTAGTCAGCAGGTTTCTGGGCAGAGCAGAGCAGACATAAGAAAATAGAAACTTTACTTGAGATAAAAACTTAACTTGAGTTAGTATCCAAGATGGTGTGGGACCACAAGGTTGTCAGTAGATGACTTCAAACACCAAGCTGATGGCCGGCACACTGCCAGTGCCATAAGTGGCTTCCCACAATGATGAAACGGGACGATGAGATGTAATGATGAGATGGGACAATGGAATGATGAGACAATGAGACAAGACGGTGGCATGAGACATGGAGATGAGATGGAAAGACGAGATGGGATGATGAGATGAGACGAGAGGATTAGATTTGATGACAAAAGAAGATGATGAGATCAACAAAAAGCATTGAGATGAGATGAGATTATGCGACGATGAGATGAAATGACAAGAGAAGACTACAAGATGAGATGACGAGATGAGATGATGAGACGGGATGATGAGACAGGATGATGAGATGGGATGACAAGACGAGATGGGATAATGAGACAGAATGACGAGATGAGATGCTACGATGTGACGGGTCAAGATGAGACTATGAGATGAGATGACGAGACAAGACTGCGAGATGAGACGAAGACATGAGATGATGATACAGGATGATGAGATGCAATGGGATAATGAGAAAGGATGATGAAATGACATGAGACGAAGAGAGGAGACAAGATGAGAAGATGAGATGAGACGATGAGATGGGACGATGGGATGAGATGACGAGATGGGATGATGGAATGACAAGACAATGAGACAAGATTTTGGGATGAGACATGGAGATGAGACGGGAAGACGAGATGGGACGATGATATGAGATGAGACGATGAGATGGGATGATGAGAAGAGACGATGAGATGAAGCGAGATGACACGAGATGAGATGACAAGACAGTGAGATGAGATGAAGAGATGAGACTATGAGAGGAGATGATGACATGAGATGATGAAATGGGATGATGAGATGGACGATGAAATGGATGACGAGATGGGATGATGAGACAGGATGACGAGATGAGATGGGACAGTGAGACAGAATGACAAGATGAGATGAAACGATGAGACGAGACAAGAGGAGATGATGAGATGAGACAATGAGATGGAACGGTGAGATCAGATGATGGGATGGGACAATGAAATGAGGAGACAATGAGACAAGACGGTGGGATGAGACCTAGAGATGAGACGGGAAGATGAGATGGGAGGAGGAGATGTGATGAGACAATGAGATGGCATGATGAGAAGAGACGATGAGAAAAAGTGAGACAATGAGACAAGATGAGATGATGAAATGATGAGATGAGATGGCAAGACGAGACTATGAGATGAGATGAGGACCTGAGATGATGAGGCGGGATGAGGAGATGAACAATGAGACAGGATAATGAGACGTGATGATGAGATGGGATGATGGAATGACAAAACAATGAGACAAGACAGTGGGATGAGATATGGAGATGAGAAGGTAAGATGAGATGGGATGAAGAGAAGAGATGAGACAACGAGATGTGATGATGAGAAGAGATGATGAGATGAAGTGAGATGATGAGACGAGATGAGATGATGAGACGATGTGATGAGATGATGAGATGAGGCTACTAGATGAGACAACGACATGAAATAATGAGATGGGATGACAAGATGGACGATTAAACCGGATGATGAGATGGGATGATGAGATGCGATGACGAGACGAGATGGGACAATGAGACAGAATGACGAGATGTGATGAGACAAGATGAAATGATGAAATGAGACGATGAGGTGTGACGGTGAGATGAGATGACAAGATGGGATGATGGAATGACGAGACAATGAGTCAAGATGGTGGGATGAGACATGGAAACGAGAATGGAATATGAGATGGGACGATGAGAGGAGATGAGATGATGAGATGGGATGATGAGAGGAGACCAAGTGATGAAGCGAGATGATGAGACGAGATGAGATGACGAGACAATGAGATGACATGACGAGACGAGACTTTGAGATGAGATGATGACATCAGATGATGAGAGGGGATGACGAGACAGACAATGAGAATGATGACAAGACAGCATGATGAGACGGGTTGACGAGATGAGATGGGACAACCAGACAGTAGGATGAGATGAGATGATGAGATGAGACAAGATGAAATGATGAGATGAGACAATGAGATGGGACGATGAGATGAGATGATGAGATGGGACTATGAAATGATGAGACAATGAGACAAGATGGTGGGATGAGACATGGAGATGAGATGGGAAGACAAGACTGGACCGTGAGAGGAAATGAGATGATGAGATGGGATGACGAGAGGAGATGACAAGATGAAGCGAGACGATGAGATGAGATGAAATGATGACATAATAAGATGAGATGACGAGATGAGACTATGAGATGAGATGATGAAATGGGATGATGAGATGGGATGACAAGATGGAGGATGAGACGGGATGATGAGACGGGATGATGAGATGGGATAACAAGATGAGAGGGGTAACAAACCTGAATGATGAGATGAGATGAGATGACAACATGACACAAGATGAGAAGGTGAGATGAGACAATGAGATGGGACGATGAGATGAGATGACGAATGGGTCGATGAAATGATGAGACAATGAGACAAGACGATGGGGTAAGAAATGGAAACAAGACAGGAAGGCGAGACGGGATGAAGAGATGAGAAGAGATGACGAGAAGGGTTGACAACAAGAGATGACGAGATGAAGCGAGATGATGAGACGAGATGAGATGACAAAACGATGAGATGAAATGTCAAGACAAGACTAGGAGATGAGACAATGACATGAGATGATGAGACAGGATGATTAGATGGAAGATTTGATGGGATGACAAGATGGGATGTTGACATGGAATGATGAGACGAGACTGAACAATGAGACAGAATGATGAGATCAGATGAAATGATGAGACAAGACAAGAGGAAAAGATGAGATGAAGGGATGAGACGGGGCGATGAGATGAGGTGACGAGATGGGACAATGAAATGATGAGACAATGAGACAAAATGGTGGGATGAATCAAGGAGACAAGACATGCAGACGAGATGGGATGACAAGAGGAAACCAGATGACGAGCTGCAATGACGAGTGAAGACGACGAGATGAAGCGAGATGATAAGACACGATGAGATGACAAGGCGAGGAGATGAGATGACGAGACGAGACTACGAGATGAGACTATAAGAGATGATGACATGGGATGACAAGATGGGATGATGAGACGGGATGACCAGACGAGATGGGGAAACGAGACAGAATGACAAGATGTGATATGACGAGGAGAAGAGTCAAGATGAGACCATGAGATGAGACGGTGAGATGGGATGATGAGCTGTGATGTTGAAATGGGACGATGGAATGATGAGACAATGAGACAAGATGGTGGGATGAGACATGGAGATGAGACGGGAAGATTAGATGGGACGATGAGATGAGATGAGATGATGAGATGCGATGACAAGATGCGATGATGAGAGCAGACGACGAGATGAAATGAGACAATGAGACGAGATGAGATGACGAGACGAGACTACGTGATGAGACGACAACATGAGATGGTGAGATGAGATGAGAAGACGGACAATGAGACATGATGACAAGATAGGATGAAGAAATGGCATGACGAGACAAGACGGGACAACGAGACAGAATGTCGAGATGAGATGAGATGACGAGATGAGATCAGATGAGCGGATGAGTTGAGACCACGAGATGGGGTGATGAGATGAGATGATGGGATGGGATGATGAAATGATGAGACAATGAGACAAGATGGTGGGATGAGACATGGAGATGAGACGGAAAGATGAGATGGGACGACGAGATGAGATGAGAAGTTTTGATGGGATGACAAGGGGAGAAGATGAGGTGAAGCGAGGGGATGAAATGAGATGAGCTGACGAGATGAGGAGATGAGATGACGAGATGAGACTATGAGATGAGACGACGACTGAGTTGATGAGATAAGATGATGAGATGGACGATGAGACGGGATGACGAGATGGGACGACGAGAGGATACGACGAGATGAAATGAGACAATGAGACTAGATGAGATGATGAGACGATGAGATGAGACGATGAGATGAGACAATGAGATGAAATGACGACATGAGATGATGAGACAGGATGAGGAGATGGATGATGAGACGGGATGACCAGACGGGATAATGACATGGAATGACGAGACGAGATGGTACACCGAAACAGAATGACGAGATGAGATGAGACGATGAGACGAGACAAGATGAGATGATGAGATGAGACAATGAGATGGGACGAGGAGTTGAGATGATGAGATGGTACAATGAAATGACAAGACAAAGAGACATGATGCTGGTATGAGACAAGGATACAAGATGGGATGACGAGATGGGATGATGAAATGAGACGAGACAATGAAATGGGATGATGAGAGGAAACGATGAGATGTTGAGACTATGAAATGAGATGATGAGATGAGAATATGAGATGAGATGATGACACGAGATGATGAGACAGGATGAGAAGACGGATGATGAGACGGGATGATGAGATGGGATGATGAGATGGGATGATGACATGAGAAGGGACAAAGAGACAGAATGACGAGATATGATGAGACGATGAGATGATGAGACCAGATGATGAGATGAGATGATGAGATGGGACAATGGAATGAGGAGACAATGAGACAAGATGGTGGGATGAGACATGGAGACAAGATGGGAAGACGAGACAGACGATGAGATGAGATGAGACAAAGAGATGGGATGATGAGAGGAGACAACTAGATGAAGTGAGATAATGAGACTAGATGAGATGACAAGACAATGAGATCAGATGATGAGACAAGACTATGAGCTGAGACGATGACATGAGATGATGAGATGGGATGATGAGATGGATGATGAGATGGTATGATGAGATGGGAAGATGAGATGGGATGACAAGATGAGACGGGACCATGAGAAAGAATGAAGAGATGAGATGAGACGATGAAACAAGACAAGATGAGATGATGAGATGAGATGATGAGATGGGACGATGAAATGATGAGACAATGAGACAAGACAGTGGGATGAGACATGGAGATGGGATGGGAAGACGAGGCGAGATTATGAGAAGAGATGAGAAAATGACATGGGATGATGAGAGGAGACAACGAGATGAAGGGAAACGAGATGAGATGAGATGATGAGGCAAGAAGATGAGATGACAAGATGAGACTAAGAGATGAGATGATGACATGAGTGGATGAGATGGGATGATGAGACAGATGATGAGACCGGATGACGAGATTAGATGATGAGATGGGATGATGAGACGAGATGGGACAATGAGATAGAATGATGAGATGAGATGAGATGAGATGACGAGATGAGACATGCTGAAATGAGATGATGAAACGTGATGGTGAGATGGGATGACAAGATGGGACAATGGTATGATGTGACAATGAGACAGGATGGTGGGATGAGACATGGAAGCAAGACTGGAATATGAGACGGGACGACAAGAGGAGACGAGATGACGAGATGGAATGTAGAGAGGAGATGAAGTGATGAAGTGAGATGATGAGACAAGATGAGATGACGAGATGATGAGATGAGATGACGAGACGAGACTTCAAAATGAGATGATGACATCAGATGTTGAGACAGGATGACGAGACGGATGATGAGAAGGGATGATGAGACGGGATGATGAGACGGGATGATGACACGAGATGGGACAACCAGACAGTAGGACGAGATTAGATGCAATGACAAGACGAGACAAGATGAGATGATGAGATGAGACTATGAGATGGGATGATGAGATGAGATGACAAGATGGGACAATGAAATGATAAGATAATGAGACAAGATGGTGGGATGAGACAAGGAGACGAGATAGGATGATGGGATGGGAGAACGAGATGAGATGAGATGACGAAATGGGATGATGAGAGGAAATGATGGGATGACAAGACGATGAGATGAGATGACGAGACGGAATGATGAGACAGACGATGAGATGGGATGACCCCATAGGATGATGAGATGGGTTGACGAGACAAGACTAGACAATGAGACGGAATGACGAGATGAGATGAGATGATGAGATGAGCCAAGATGAGAGCATGAGATGAGAGGATGAGAAGGGACAATGAAATGAGATGATGAGATGGGACGATGGAATGATGAGCCAATGAGACAATGAGACAAGACGATGGGATGAGACATGGAGACTAGATGGGAAGTCGAGATGGGATGACAAGATGAGATGCCACAACGAGATGGGATGATGACAGGAGATGATGAGATGATGAGAAGATGAGAAGAGGTGACGAGATGGGATGATGAAATGATGAGACAATGAGAAAAAACGGTGGGATGAGACATGGAGACGAAATGGAAAGATGAGACGGGATGACATGATGAGCTGAGATAATGAGATGGGATGATGAGAGGAAACAATGAGATGATGAGATGATGAGATGAGATGATGAGAAGAGACTATGAGATGAGACAACGACATGAGATGATGAGACAGGATGATGAGATGAGATGAGATGATGAGACAAGACAAGATGAGAGCATGAGATGAGATGATGAGAAGGAATGATGAGATGAGATGACGAGATGGGATGATGGAATGACGAGACAATGAGACATGATGGTGGGATGAGACATGGAGACAAGATGGGAAGACAAGATGGGATGACGAGATGAGATGAGACAATGAGATAAGATGACGATGAGATGAAGTGAGACGATTAGATGAGACGAGATGACGAGATGATGAGATGAGAAGACGAGACGAGATTACAAGATGAGACGATGACATGAGATGATGAGACGGGATGATGAGATGGGATGATGAGACGGGATGATGAGACGAGATGGGACAATGAGACTGAATGACAAGATGAGATGAGACGACGAGACGAACAAAGATGAGATGATGAGATGAGAAGATGAGACAGGATGTTGAGATGAGATGGCGAGATGGGACAATGGAATGATGACACAATGAGACAAGATGGTGGGATCAGACATGGAGATGAGATGGGAAGATGAGACGGGACAACGATGTGGGATGATGAGAGGAGTGGACGAGATTTAGTGAGATGATGAGACAAGATGAGATGACAAGACGATGAGATGAGATGACGAGATGAGACTATGAGATGAGATGATGACATGAGATGATGAGACAGGATGAAGAAATGGACGATGAGACAGGATGACAAGACGGGATGATGAGACAGGATGAGGAGATGAGACGGAACAATGAGAAAGTATGATGAGGTAAGATGAGGCGACGAGATGAGACAGGACAATGAGACAGTATGATGAGATGAGATGAGATGATGAGACAAGATATGATAAATGATGAGATGATATGATGAGACTGATGGTGAAATGAGATGACAGGATGGGATGATGGAATGATGAGACAATTAGAAAAGGTGGTGGGATGAGACATGGAAATGTGACTGGAAGATGAGATGGAACGACAAGAGGAGACGAGATGATGAGAAGGGATGACGGGAGAAGACGACGTGATGAAGCGAGATGATGAGACAAGATGAGATGAAGAGATGATCAGATGAGATAAAGAGACAAGACTGAGTGATGAGACGATGACATGAGATCATGAGACGGGATGACGATTCCGACGATGAGATGGGATGATGATAAGGGATGATGAAACGAGATGGGACAACGAGACAGAATGATGAGATGAGATGTGATGACAAGATGAGACAAGATGAGACAATGAGATCAGATGATGAGAAGGGAAGATGAGATGAGATGACGAGATGGGACGATGAAATGATGAGACAATGAGACAAGATGGTGGGATGAGACATGGCAAGGAGATGGGAAGGCAGGACAGGACGGCGAGAAGAGATGAGATGACGAGATGGGATGACAGGAGGAGACGACAGTGTGAAACAAGATGATGAGATGATGAGATGAGATGATGAGATGAGACTACGAGATGAGATGACAGCATGAGATGATGAGACCGGATGACAAGAGGGATGATGAGATGGGATGACGAGATGAAATAGTGAGATGGGATGATGAGAAGTGACAGAAAAACGAGACAGAATGAAGAGATGAGATGAGATGACGAGGCGAGACAAAGTGAGACGATGAGATTAGATGATGAGACGCGACGATGAGATGAGATGATGAGATCGGATGATGGAATGACAAGACAATGAGACAAGACCATGTGATGGGACATGGAGATGAGAGGGAAGAAGAGACGGGACGATGAGAGGAGACAAGACAACGAGATGGGAAGATGAGAGGAGACAAAGAGATGAAGCAAGACGATGAGATGACATGAGATGATAAGACGATGAGATGAGATGATGAGACGAGACTATGAGATGAGATGACCACATGAGATGATGATAATGGTTTATGAGATGGCAAGATGAGATAGGATGACGAGACGAGACAGGACAATGAGACAGAATGACGAGATGAGATGAGACGATGAGATGAGACAAAATGGGACGATGAGATGAGATGATGAGACGCGAAAATGAGATGAGATGATGAGATGGGACAATGAAATGATGACACCATAAGACAAGATGGTGGGATGAGACATGGAGACGAGATGGGAAGATGAGACGGGACAACAAGATGAGACGAGATGGTGAGATGGGATGATGGGGTGAGACGATGAGATGAAATGAGACGATGAGACGAGATGAGATGATGATATGATGAGATGAGATGATGAGACAAAACTACAAGATGGGACGGACGATGATATGAGATGATGAGACAGGATGACAAGACATATGATGAGACAGGATGACAAGAAGGGATGATGAGAGGGGATAATGAGACGAGATGGGACAACGAGACAGAATGATGAGATGAGATGAGGCGACAAGACAAGACAAGAAAAGATGATGAGATGAGAGGATGGGACAGGACAATGAGAAGAGATGGGATGGTGAAATGATGAGACAATGAGACAAGAAGGTGGGAAGAGACATGGAGCTGAGACAGTAAGAAGAGGTGGGACGATGAGATGGGATGATGAGAGGAGATGACGAGATGGGACAATGAAATGATGACACATTAAGACAAGATGGTGGGATGAGATATGGAGACGAGATGGTTCGACAAGATGAGACGAGATGGCGAGATGGGATGATGAAGTGAGACAATGAGATGAAATGAGATGATGAGACGAGATGAGATGAGATGATGAGATGAAACTGCGAGATGGGACGATGATATGAGATGATGAGATGGAATGATGAGACATATGATGAGACAGGATGACAAGATGGGATGATGAGAGTTGATGACAAGACGAGACAAGACAACAAGACATAATGATGAGATGAGATGAGACAACGAGACAAGACAAGATAAGATGACGAGATGAGAGGATGGCACAGGACGATGAGAAGAGATGACGAGATGGGATGGTGAAATTTTGAGACAATGAGACAAGATGGTGGGAAGAGACATGGAGTCGAGACAGTAAGAAGAGGTGGGACGATGAGATGGGATGATGAAAGGAGACGACGAGATGAAGTGAGAAAATGAGATGAGATGAGATGAGATGACGAGATGATGAGATGAGATGACGAAATGAGACAATGAGATGAGACAATGACATGAGATGTTGAGACAGGATGACAAGATGGACGATGAGATGGGATTATGAGATGGGTGATAAGCTGGGATGACGAGATGGGACAACAAGACAGAATGACGAGATGAGATGAGATGGCAAGATGAGACAAGATGAGACAATGAGAGGAGACGATGAGACAGAACGATGAGATGTGATGACATGATGGGAAGAGGAAATGATGAGAAAATGATACAAGGCAGTGGGAAGAGACATGGAGAAGAGATGGGAAGATGAGATGGGACAACGAGGTGAGACAAGGTGACGAGATTTGATGACGAGAGGAGACGATGAGATGAATTGAGATGAGACGAGATGAGATGATGAGACGATGTGATGAGATGACCAGATGAGACTATGAGATGAGATGACAACATGAGATGATGAGACGGGATGACGAGATGGATGATGAGATGGGATGACGAGATGGAATGATGAGACAGAATGACGAGATGAGACGTGACAACGAGACAGAATGACAAGAAGAGATGAGATGATGAGACAAGATGAGACGATGTGATGAGACGATGAGACGGGGTGATGAGATGAGATGACGAGATGGGACGATGGAATGATGAGACAATGAGACAAAACTGTGGGATGAGACATGAAGACGAGACCAAAGATGAAACCAGAGATGGGACGAGATGAGGAGATGGGATGAAGAGAAGAAATGATGAGATGAAGCGAGACGATGAGACAAGATGTGATGATGAGATGATGAGATGAGATGACGAGATGAAACGATGACATGAGATTATGAGATGGGATGACGACACTGATGAAGAGATGGGATGATGAGATGGGATGATGAGTTGGGATGACGAGACAAGACGGGACTATGAGACAGAATGACAAAGTGAGATGAGACAATGAGATGATACAAGATGAAACGATGAGATGAGATGATGAAACAGGAAGATGAGATGAGATGATGAGATGGGATGATGGAATGATGAGACAATGACACAAGACAGTGGGATGAGACATGGAGACAAGATGGGAAGACGAGGCGGGATGATGAGATGAAATGAGAAGGTGAGATGGGATGATGAGATGAGACAATGAGATGGGAAGATGAGATGAGATGACGAGATTGGAAAATGAAATGATGAGACAATGGGACAAGACGTTGGGATGAGACATGGAGACGACACGGGAAGACGAAATGGGATGACTAGATGAGATGATGAGAGGAGACGACAAGATGAAGTGAGACCATGAGACAAGATGAGATGACGAGACAAAGATATGAGATGAGATGACAACATGAGATATGAGATGGAAAGATGAGATGGACGATGAGACGGAATGATGAGATGGGATGATGACATGGGATGACGAGATGAGACAGGACAATGAGATAGAATGATGAGATGACATGAGATGACGAGACAAGACAAGATGAGATGATGAGATGAGACTATGAGAAAGGAGGATGAGATGAAATGACGAGATGGGATGATGAAACAATGAGACAAGATGGTGAAGTGAGACATGGAGATGAGATGGGATGATGAAATGGGATGACGAGATGAGACGAGATGACGAGATGGGATGATAAGAGGAGATGACGAGATGAAGCGAGACGATGAGATGAGATGAGATGATGAGATGATGAGATGAGATGACGAGACCAGACTACGAGATGAGACAACGACATGAGATGATGAGACAGGATGACACGATGGACCATGATATGGGATGATGAGACAGAATGATGAAACGAAAGGAGGAGACCAGACAGGACAATGAGACAGAATGACGAGATGAGATGAGATGACGAGACGAGGCAAGATGAGACAATGAGATGTGATGATTAGACAGGATGATGAGATGTGATGATGAGAAGGGATGAAGAAATGAGGAAACAATGAGACAAGATGCTGGGATGAGACATGAAGACGAAACAGGAAGCTGAGATGGGATGATGAGATGAGATGAGAGGATGAGATGGGATGATGAGAAGAGACGACGAGATGAAGCTAGACGATGAGATGAGATGAGATGACGAGACAATGACATGAGATGATGATACGAGACTGTGAGATGAGATGAGGACAGGAGATGATAAGATGGGATGATGAGACGGACGATGAGACAGGATGATGAGACAAACAATGAGATGGGTTGATGAGACAGGATGATGAGACAGATGATGAGATGAGAAGAGACCAAAAGATAGAATGACGAGATGAGATGAGACAAGATGAGACGATGAGATGAGATGATGAGAAAGGAAGATGAGATGAGATGATGAGATGGGACAATGGAATGAAGAGACAATGAGACAAGATGGTGGGATGAGACATGGAGATGAGATGGAAGACAAGAGGGATGATGAGATGAGACGAGACTATGAGACGAGACAAGATGACACGATGAGTGAGACGATGAGACAGGATGATGAGAGGGGAGATGAGATGGGACAATGAAATGATGAGACGATGAGACTAGACAGTGGGGTGAGACATGGAGATGAGATGGGAAGATGAGAGGGATGACGAGATGAGATGAGAGGACAAGAAGTAATGACGAGAGGTGATGACGAGATGAAGCGAGATGATGAGATGACATGAGATGATGAGACAATGAGATGAGATGATGAGACGAGACTACGAGATGAGACGATGACATGAGATGATGAGACGGCATGACGAGATGGGATGATGAGATGGGATGACGAGACGAGATGGGACAAGGGACAGTATGATGAGATGAGATGAGATGATGAGACAAGACAAGATGAGACGATGAGATAAGATGATGAGACGTGACGATGAGATTAGATGACAAGAAGAATGATGGAATGACGAGACAATGAGACAAGATGGTGGGATGAGACATGGACATGACACTGGAAAATGAGATGGAACAACGAGAGGAGATGAGATGACAAGAAGTGTTGAAAGGAAGAGACAAGGAGATGAAGCGAGATGATGAGATGAGATGAGATGACGAGATGATGAGATGAGATGATGAGCGAGGCTATGAGATTAGAGAATGACATGAGATGATGAGACGGGATGATGAGAGGGACAAAGAGATGGGATGACGAGACGGGATGATGAGATAGGATGATGACGTGAGATGGGAGAATGAGACAGAATGATGAGATGAGATGAGATGACAGGACGAGACAAGATGAGATGATGAGATGAGAAAAGGTGACTGGATGATGGGATGAGATGACAAGATGGGACAATGGAATGACTAAACAATGAGACAAGATGGTGGGATGAGACATGTAGATGAGATGGGAAGATGAGACAGGACAACGAAATGGGATGATTAGAGGAAACCATGTGATGAAGTGAGAAGATGAGATGAGATGAGATGACGAGATGATGAGATGAGATGATGAGACAAGGCTATGAGATGAGACGACGATATGACATGATGACAGAATGACGAGATGGATGATGAGACGGGATGATGAGACGAGTCGGAACAATGAGCCAGAATGATGAGATGAGATGAGACGATGAGATGAGACAGGATCAGATGATGAGATGAGATGAAAGATGGGACAATGAGATGAGATGACAACATGGGTAAATGAGATGATGAGACAATGTGACAAGACAGTGGGATGAGACAGGGAGATGAGCTGGGAAGATGAGACAGGATGACGAGATGACACGAGACTATGAGATGGGATGATGAGAGAAGATGATGAGATGAAGAGAGATGATGAGTCGAGATGAGATGGTGAGACGAGGAGAGGAGATGACGAGATGAGATTACAAGATGAGATGACAACATGAGATGATGAGATGGGATGAGAAGATGGACGATGAGACGGGATGATGAGATGGGTTGATGGGATGGGAAGATGAGACGAGAGTGGAAAATGAGACAGAATGTCGAGATGAGATGAGACGATGAGACGAGACAAGATGAGAAAATGAGATGAGATGACGAGATGGGACAATGAAATGACGTGACAATGAGACAAGACCTTGGGATAAGATGTGGAGACGAGATGGGAAAATGAGACTGGACGACGAGATGAGACAAGATGACGAGATGGGCTGAGGAGAGGAGATGATGAGACGAAGCAAAATGATGAGACGAGATGAATTGACAAGACGAGGAGATGAGATGACGAGACGAGACTACGAGATGAGATGATGACATGAGATGATGAGACGAGATGACAAGATGGACGATGAGATGAAATGATGAGATGGGATGATGAAACAGGATCATGAGAAGAGAAGGGACAAAGAGACAGAATGACAAGATACGATGAGATGACAAGATGATACAAGATGAGACGATAAGATGAAACAATGAGACGGGATGATATGATGAGATGGGATGATGAAAAGACGAGACAATGAGACAAGATGGTGGGATTAGACAAGGAGATGAGACGGGAAGACAAGACGGGACAGTGAGATGAGATGAGACAATGAGATGGGATGACGAGAGGAGACAACGAGATGAAACGAGATGATGAAACGAGATGGGATGACGAGACGATGAGATGAGATGATGAGACAAGACTATGAGATGAGAACATGACATGAGATGATGAGATGGGATGACAAGATGGACGATGAGAGGAGATGACGAGACAGATGATGACACAGTATGATGAGACGGGATGATGAGATGGAATGACGTCACGAGACGGGACAATGAGACAGAATGAGGAGATGAGATGAGATGACAAGACAAGATGAGACGGTGAGATGAGACGATGGAATGGGACGATGAGATCAGACGGCGAGATTGGACAATGAAATAACGAGACAATGAGACAAGATGGTGAGATGAAACATGGAGTTGAGATGGGAAGAGGAGATGGGAAGACGAGATGAGACGAGAAGACGAGATCGGAAGATGAGAGGTATGATGAGATGATGAGACGATGAGATGAGATGACGAGACGAGACTACGAGATGAGACGACGACATGAGATGATGAGACAGGATAACGAGATGGATGATGAGACTGGAAAACGAGATGTGATGATGAGATCAGATGACGAGATGAGATGAGACAACGAGACAGAATGATGACAGATGAGACGACGAGATGAGACAAGATGAAACGATGAGATGAGGTGATGAGATGGGACGATGGGGTGAGATAACGAGATGGGATGATGGAATGACAAGAAAATGAGATAAGACTATGGGATGAGACATGGAGACAAGATGGTAAGATGAGACAGGACGACAAGATGAGAAGGGATGATGAGATGGGATGATGAGAGGAGACGAGATAAAGCGAGACAAGAAGATGAGATGAGATGATGAGACAATGAGATAAGATGACAAGACAAGACTATGAGGTGAAACGACGACATGAGATGATGAGACGGGATGATGAAACTGACGAGACGAGATGACAGGAAGGGATGATGAGATGGGATAATGAGAAGAGACGGGACAATGAGACAGAATGACGAGATGAGATGAAGAGACTAGACATGAAGAAATGATAAGATGAGATGATTAGATGGTGCGATGGGATGAGATAACGAGATGGGACGATGAAATGAGACAATGAGACAAGGTGGTGGGACAAGACATGGAGATGAGATGGGAATTGGAGGTGAGATGAGAGGACGAGATGGGATGATGAGAGGAGACAAAGAGTTGAAGTGAGATGATGAGATGAGATGGGATGATGAAACGATGAGATGAGATGATGAGATGAGTCTATGAGATGAGACGATGACATGAGATGATGAGACGGGATGACGAGATGGATGATGAGACAGAATGACGAGATGAAATGATGAGATGGGATGATGAGATGAGAAGGGACCACGAGATAGAATTATGAGATGAGACGAGACGATGAGATGAGACAAGATGAGATGATGAGATGAGACAATAAGAAGGGATGATGAAATGAGATGATGAGATGGGATGATGAAAGGATGAGACAATGAGACAAGATGGTGGGATGAGTCATGGAGATGAGACGAGAAGAAGAGACAGGATGACATGATGAGACGAGAGGGTGAGATGGGATGAAGAGAGGAGACAATGATATGAAGTGAGACTATGAGACGAGATGTGATGATGAGACAATAAGATGAGATGACGAGACGAGACTCCAAAGTGAGACAATGACGTGAGATGATGAGACGGGATGATGATATGGACAATGAGACAGGATGATGAGACGGGATGATGAGATAGGATGACGAGACAAGATGGGACAACAAGACAGAATGATGAGATGAGAAGAGACAACAAGACGAGACAAGATGAGATGATGAAATGAGACCATGAGACGGGATGATGAGATGAGATGACGAGATGGGACGATGAAATGATGAGACAATGAGACAAGACAGTGGGATGAGACGTGGAGATGAGACAGGATGACGAGATGACATGTGACAATGATATGGGATGACGAGAGGAGTCGACAAGATGAAGCAAGACAATGAGACCAGATGAGATGACGTGACAATGAAATGAGATGATGAGATGAGACTACGAGATGAGACGACCTCATGAGATGATGAGATGGGAAGATGAGACAGACGATGAGACGGGATGATGAGATGGGAGGATGAGATGAGACGTAAGATGAGATGGGATGATGAGAGGAGACGATGAGATGAAGCGAGATGATGAGACGAGATGAGATGATGAGACAATGAGATGAGATGACAAGATGAGAGTACGAGAAGAGATGATGACACAAGATGATGAGACGGGGTGACAAGACAGACATTGACACAGGATAACGAGATGGTATGATGAGATGGGATGACGAGATGGACGATGAGATGAGATGAGGAGATGGGTTGATGAGACCGGACTACAAGACAAGATGGGACAATGAGACATAATGATGAGATGTGATGATAAGATGGGGCAATGGAATGATGAGACAATGAGACAAGATGGTGGGATGAGACATGGAGACGAGACTGGAAGATGAGATGGGTTGACGAGAGGAGATGAGACGACGAGATGGGATGACAAGAGGAGATGATGAGATGAAGCGAGATGATGAGACGTGATGAGATGAGGAGACAATGAGATGAGATGACGAGACGAGACTATGAGATGAGACAATGACATGAGATGATGGGATGGGATGATGAGACGAACGATGGGACGGGATGACAAGGTGAGATGGGACAATGAGACAGAATGACAAGATGAGATGAGATGATGAGACGAGACAAATTGAGACGATGAGATGAGATGATGAGATGGGACGATGAGACGGAACAATGAGAGACAATGACCAGATCAGATGATGAAATGACAAGACAATGAGACAAGAAGGTGGGGTGAGACATGGAGACGAGATGGGAAGACGAGGCAGGATGGCTGAAGAGATGAGACAACGAGATGGGATGATGAGAGGAGACAACGAGATAAAGCAAGACGATGAGATGAGATGATGAGACGATGAGATAAGATGATGAGATGAGAGTACAAGATGAGTCGATGACATGAGATGATGAGATGGGATGACAAAATGCATGATGAGACGGGATGACGAGATGGGATGAGATGACGAGATGGGACAACAAGACAGAATGAAGAGATGAGATGAGACGATGAGATGGGACAATGAGATGAGATGACCAGGTGGGACGATGAAATGAGAGACAATGAGACAAGACGGTGGGATGAGATATGGAGATGAGATGAGAAGACGAGATGGGACGACAAGATGAGACGAGACGGCGAGATAGGATGATGATATGAGACAATGAGACGGGATGATGAGATGAGATGATGAGATGGGACAATGAAATAATGAGACAATGAGGCAAGACAGTGGGATGAGACATGGAGATGAGACGGGAAGACGAGACGGGGTGATGAAATGATGAGACAATGATACAAGACGGTGGGATGAGACATGGAGACAAGACAAGAAGATGAGACAGAACAACTAGATGGAATGATGAAGGGAGACGACGAGATGAAGCAAGATGATGAGACGAGATGAGATGATGAGACAAGGAGATGAGATGACAAGATGAGACTATGAGATGAGATGATGACATGAGATGATGAGACGGGATGATGAGAGGGACAATGAGACAGGATGATGAGATTGGATGGTGAGAAGGGATGATGAGACGGGATGACGAGATGAGACGGGACAATGAGACGGAATGATGAGATGGGATGTGACGAGATGAGAGGAGATAAGATGAGATTATGAGATTAGAAGATAAGATGGGACAATGAGATGAGATGATGAGATGGGACGATGGAATGACGAGACAATGAGACAAGACGGTAGGATGAGATATGGAGATGAGACGGGAAGACGAGATGAGACGAGATGATGAGATGTGATGACGAGAGGACACGACAAGATGAAGCAAGACGATGAAACTAGATGAGATGACGATACGATGAAATGAGATGTTGAGACAAGGCAATGAGATGATACGACGACATAAGATAATGAGATGGTAAGAAAAGACAGATGATGAGATGGGTGACAAGACGGGATGAAGAGATGGTATCACGAGACGAGTCGGGTTCATGAGAAATAATGACGAGATGAGATGAGATGAAGAGAATAGACAAGATGAGACAATGACATGAGAAAATGAGACAGGACGATGAGATGAGATGACGAGATGGAATGATGAAATGACAAGACAATGAGACAAGATGATGGGATAAGACATGGAGGTGAGACGGGAAGATGGAATGGGATGACGAGATGAGACGAGATGATGAGATGGGTTGATGAGAGGAGATGATGAGATGAAGTGAGATGATGAGATGAGATGAGATGATGAGACGAGATGATGAGATGAGACTAGGAGATGAAGCAATGGCAAGAGATGATGAGACGGGATGAAGAGATGACAAGGAGATGGGATGACGAGATGGGACAATGAAACAGGATGATGAGACAGGACAATAAGACAGAATGACTAGATGAGATGAGACGACGAGATGAGACAAGATGAGACGATGAGAAGAGATGATGACATGAGATGATGAGATGAGAAGACGAGATGGGATGATGAAATGACAAGACAATGAAACAAGACAGTGGAATGGGACATGGAGATGAGACAGGAAGACGAGATGATATGAGATGACGAGATGGGATGACGAGAGGAGACGACGAGATGGGATAATGAGAGGAGATGACCAGATGAAGCGAGAGGATGAGACGAGATGAGATGACGAGACAAGACTGCAAGATGAGACGACAACATGAGATGATAAGATGGGATGATGAGACAGACAATGACAGGGGATAACGAGATGGGAAGATGAGACGGGATGATGAGAGGAGATGGGACAATGAGACAGAATGACAAGATGAGATGAGACGACGAGATGAGAAAAGATGAGACGATGAGATGAGATCATGAGACGAGACGATGAGATAAGATGATGAGATGAAACTGCGAGATGAGACGACAACATGAGATGATAAGAGGGTATGACGAGACGGATGATGACACAGGATAACGAGATGGGATCATGAGATGGGATGATGAGAGGAGATGAGACAATGAGACAGAATGACGAGATGAGATGAGATGATGTGATGAGACAAGATGAGACATTGAGGTGAGACAATGAGACGGGACAATGATATGAGATGATAAGGTGGGATGACGAAATGACGAGACAATGAGACAGGATGGTTGGAAGAAACATGGAGATGAGACAGGAAGACGTGACAGGATGACAAGATAAGATGAAACAGTGAGATGGGATGATGAGAGGAGATGACAAGATGAAGTGAGACAATGAGACAAGATGGAATGATGAGACAATGAGATGAGATGACGAGATGAGACTGCGAGATGAGACAACAACATGAGATGGTGAGATGGGATGATGAGGCAGACGAAGAGACGGGATGATGAAACGAGATGATGAGATGGGATGACAAGAGGTGATGGAACAATGAGACAGGATGACGAAATGACATAAGATGAAGAGGGGAGACAGGATGAGACGATGAAATGAGACGATGAGACAGGAGGTTGGAATGAGATGACGAGATGGAATGATGGAATGATGAGACAATGAGACAAGATGGTGGGATGAGACATAGAGACGAGGTGGGAAGACGAGACGGGATGACCAGATGAGACGGGGCAACGAGGTGGAATGATGTGAGGAGACGATGAGTGACGAGATGATGAGATGAGATGATGAGATGAGACTACGAGATGAGACGATGACATGAGATGATGAGACGGGGTGACGAGATGGGCGATCAGTCGGGATGATGAGAATGGATGATGAGACCAGATGACAAAATGAGACATGACAACAAGACAAAATGACGAGATGAGATGAGATGATGAGACAAGATCAGATGATGTGATGAGAAGATGAGACAGGACGATGAGATGTGATGACAAGATGGGACAATGGAATGATGAGACAATGAGACAAGGCAGTGGGATGATGCATGGAGACAAGACAGAAAGATGAGACCGGATGATGAGATGAGATGAGATGACGAGATGGGATGATGAGAGGAGATGACGAGATGAAGCGAGATGATGAGATGAGATAGATGATGAGACGAGACTTCGAGATGAGATGACGACATGAGATGATGAGACGGGATGAGGAGATGGACGATGAGATGGGATGACAAGAAAGGATGATGAGGCGAGATGATGAGATGAGACGGGACAATGAGAGAGAATGACAAGATGAGATATGACGACGAGATGAGACAGAATGAGAGGATGAGATGAGACGATGAGACGAGATGATATGAGAAGACAAAATGGGACAATGAAATGACAAAACAATGAGGAAAGACGGTGAGATTAGACATGGAGATGAGATGGGAAGATGAGATGGTACGACAAGATGAGACAAGACGATGAGATGGGATGACTAGAGGTGACGACGAGATGAAGTGAGATGATGAGATGAGATGAGATGATGAGACGATGAGATGAGATGACGAGATGAGACTATGAGATGAGCCAACGACCTGAGTTGATGAGAGGGGATAACATGACGGATGATGAGACGGGATGACGAGACAGGATGATGAGCCTGGATGACTAGACAAGATAGGTGAATGAGACAAAATGACGAGATGAGGCGAGACGACATGATGAGACAAGATGAGATGATGAGATGAGATGATGAGACAGGATGATGACATGAGATGATGAGGTGGGATTATGAAATGATGAGAAAATGAAACAAGCCAGTGGGAAAAGACATGGAGACAAGAAGGGAAGATGAGACAGGACGACGAGATGAGAAGAGATGACCAGATGGGATGAAGAGAGGAGATGACGAGATGAAGCACAACGATGAGATGTGAGAAGGCGAGATGATGAGATGAGATGATGAGATGAGACTATGTGATGAGATGACAACATGAGATGATGAGACATGATGATGAGACAGACTATGAGACAGGATGACGATATGGGATTATGAGACGGGATGACAAGACAAGTCAGGACAATGACAGAGAAGGACAAGATGAAGCGAAACGATGAGACGAGATGAGATGGTGAGACGATGAGATGTGATGACGAGATGAGACAGCGAGATGAGACGACAACATGAGATGATGGGACAGGATGACAAGACGGACGATAATATGCAATGATGAGATGGGATGATGAGACGGGATGATGAGAAGAGACGGGACAATGAGACAGAATGATGAGATGAGATGAGGTGATGAGATGTGACAAGATGAGACAATGAGATGAGACGATGAGATGGGATGATGAGATGATGAGGTGGGAAGATGAAATGATGAGAAAATGAGACAAGACAGTGGGATGAGACATGGAGACGAGACGGGAAGGCAAGAAGTGACGATGAGATGAGACGAGATGGTGAGATGGGGTGATGAGATGAGACGACGAGATGAAGTGAGATGATGAGATGAAATGAAATGATGAGATGATGATATGAGATGACCAGATGAGATGGGACAACGAGGCAGAATGATGAGATGAGATGAGATGACGAGATGAGACAAGATGAGATGATGAGATGAGACGATGGGGGGAAGATGAGATGAGATGATGAGTTGGGACAATGAACTCATGAGACAATGAGACATGACGGTTGGAGGAGACATGGAGATGAAACAGGAAAACAAGATGGGATGATGAGATGAGACGAGATGATGAAGGGATGACAAGAGTAGATGATGAGATGAAGCAAAGCAATGAGACAAGATGAGTTGATGAGGCAAGGAGATGAGATGATGAGACGAGATTATGAAATGAGACGACCACATGAGATGATGAGACAAGATGAGGAGACAGACGATGCGATGGGATGATGAAAGGGGACAATGACATGGGATGATGAGACAAGATGGGACAACGAGACATTATGACGAGATGAGATGAGATGATGAGATGAGACAAGATGAGACAATGAGATGAGACGATGGGATGGGACGATGAGATGAGATGATGAGATGGGACGATGAAATGAGGAGACAATGAAAGAAGACAGTGGGTTAAGACGTGGAGACGAGACAGGAAGAGGAGATGGGACGATGAGATGAGACGAGACAATGAGAAGGGATGACGAAAGGAGACGATGAGATGAAGCGAGACGATGAGATGAGATGAGATGATGAGACGAGGAGATGAGATAACGAGACAAGACTACAAGATGAGACAATGCCATGAGATGATGAGACGGGATGTCGAGAAGGATGATGAGATGGGATGAAGACATGGGATGATGAGATGGGATGACGAGACAAGACAAGACAACAAGACAGTATGACAAGATGAGATGAGATGACGAGACGAGACAAGATGACACGATGGGATAAGAAGATGAGATGGGACAATGAGATGAGATGACGAGATAGGAGGATGAAATGACAAGACAATGAGACAAGATGGTGGGATTAGACATGGAGACAAGACGGGAAGACGAGACGGGACAACGAAATGAGATGAGACAACAAGATCTGATGATGAGAGGAGATGACAAGATGAAGTGAGATGATGAGATGAGATGAGATACTGAGATGAATAGATGAGATGAGGAGATGAGACTATGAAATGAGAAGATGACATGAGATGATGAAACGGGATGACGAGATGGACAATGAGATGGGATGATGAGATGGGGTGATGAGAGGGGATGACGAGACGAGATGGGACAATGAGACAGAATGACAAGATGAGACAAGATGCGATGATGAGATGAGACGGTGTGAAGGGACGATGAGATGAGTTGAGATGATGGGACGATGAAATGATGAGACAATGAGGCAAGACAGTGGGATGGGACATGGGGATGAGACGGGAAGATGAGACAGGATGACGAGATGAGACGAGACAATGAGATGAGATGATGCGAGGAGACAATGAGATGAAGTGAGATGATGAGATGAGATGACGAGACGATGAGATGAGATGATGAGATGAGACTACGAGATGAGATGACAATATGAGACGATGAGACAGGATGATGAGACGTACGATGAGATGGGATGACAAGACAGGCAGATGAGATGGGATGACAAGGTGAGATGGAACAATGAGACAGAATGATGAGATGAGATGAGACAACGAGATGAGACAAGATGAGATGATGAGATGAGATGATTAGATGGGATGATGAGATGAGATGATGAGATGGTACAATAAAATGAAGAGACAATGAGACAAGATGGTGGGATAAGAGGTGGAGACATGATGGGAAGACAAGACGGGATGACGAGTTGAGACGTGATGATGAGATGGGATGATGAGAGGAGATGATGAGATGAAGCGAGATGATGAGATGAGATGAGATCACGAGATGATGAGATGAGAAGACGAGACGAGACAACAACAGGAGACGATGAGACAGGAAGACAAGACGGATGATGAGACGGGGTGGGAGAACAAGACAGAATGATGAGAAGAGATGAGATGACGAGACGAGACAAGATGAGATGAAGAGATGAGTCAATGAGATGGGACGATGAGATGAGAGGATGAGATGGGACGATGAAATGACGAGAAAATGAGACAAGACAGTGGGATGAGATGTGGAGACGAGACGGGAAGATGAGATGGGATGACAAGATGTGACGAGATGATGAGATAGGATGACAAGAGGAGACAACGAGATGAAGCGAGACGTTGAGACAAGATAAGATGACGAGATGAGGAGATGAGATGATGAGACGAGACTACAAGATGAGACAATGACATGAGATGATGAGAAAGGATGATGAGATGGACGACGAGACGGGTTGACGAGATAAGATGATGAGACGGGATGATGAGACGAGACGGGACAATGAGACAGAATGACGAGATGAGGTGAGAGACGAGACGAGAAAAGATGAGACAATGAGATGAGACATTGAGATGTGACGATGAGATGATATGATGAGATGTAACGATGATATGATGAGACTCTGAGACAAGATGGTGGGATGAGATGTGGAGACAAGATGGGAAGATGAGACGGGATGACGAGATGAGACAAAACGATGAGATGGGATTATGAGAGGAGATGATCAGATGAAGTGAGACAATGAGATGAGATGAGGTGACGCGATGTTGAGATTAGATGATGAGATGAGACTACAAGATGAGACAACGACATGAGATGATGAGACAAGATGACAAGTGAGATGATGGAATGATGAGACAAAAAGACAAGACGGTGGGATGAGACATGGAGACAAGACAGGAAGATGAGACGGGACACAAAATGAGACGAGATGATGAAATGGGATGATGAGAGGAGACAACGAGATGAAGCAAGACGATGAGATGAGATTATGAGACGAAGAGATTAGATGACGTGATGAGACTATGAGATGAGATGATGACATGAGCTGATGAGACGGGATGATGAGACGAGACAGGACAAGGTGAAAGAATGAGGAGATGAGATGAGATGATGAGATGAGACAAGATGAGATGATGAGATGGGACGATGTGATGAGATGATGAAATGGGATGATGGAATGACAAAACAATGAGAGAAGACTGTGGGATGAGACATGTAGATGAGACGGGAAGATGAGATGGGACGACGAGTTGAGATTTGATGATGAGATGGGATGACAAGAAGAGACAATGAGATGAAGTGAGATGATGAGATGAGATGATGAGATGAGAAGATGAGATGATGAGATGAGACTATGAGATGAAACAACGAGAGGAGAAAATGAGATGGGATGATGAAACAGATGATGAGACAGGATGACAAGACAGAATGATGAAACGGGATGATGAGACAAGACAGGACAATGACAGAATGATGAGATGAGATGAGATGACGAGATGAGACAAGATGAGACGATGTGATGAGAAGTTGAGATGGGATGATGTGATGAGATGACGAGATGGGACGATGAAATGATGAGACAATGAGATAACATGTTGGGATGAGAGGTGGAGACGAGATGGGAACTGGAGATGGGACGATGAGATGAGACGAGATGATGAGATGGGATGATGAGAAGAGACGACGAGATGAAGTGAGATGATGAGACTAGATGAGATGATGAGACAAGGATATGAGATGACGAGACAAGCCTACGAGATGAGACGATGATATGAGATGATGAAATGGGATGACAAGACGTACAATGAGATGGGATGAAGAGATGGAGTGATGAAACAGGAAGACGACGAGATGGCTCAACGAGACAGAATGACGAGATGAGATGATGAGACGAGACAAAATCAGATGATGAGATGAGATGATGAGATGGAACAATGACAGGAAGATGAAATGGGACACAAATGAGATGAGATGATGAAATGGGATGACGAGAGGAGACAATGAGATGAAGCAAGATGATGAGACAAGATGAGATGATGAGATGGCAGATGAGATGATGAGACGAGACTACGAGATGGGATGAAGAGACAAACAATGAGATGGGATGTTGAGACAGGATGATGGGACAGGATGACGAGATGAGATGGGACAAGGAGACAGAATGATGAGATAAGATGAGACAAAGAAATGAGATGATGAGACTAAATGATGAAATGACGAGGCGATGAGGTGAGAGAACGAGACGAGACTATGAAATGAGGCGATGACATGAGATGATGGGAAGGGATGACGAGATGAGATGAGATGATGAAACGACACAAGATGAGACAATGAGATGAGATGATGAGATGGGATGATGGAATGATGAGACAATGAGATAAGATGGTGGGTTTAGACATGGAGAGAGACGGGAAGATGAGACGGCAAAATGAGATGAGACGAGATGATGAGATGGGATGAAGAGATGAGATGATGAGACGAGATGAGAAAATGAGTAGAGATGGCAGCATGAGATGATGAGACAGGATGACGAGACAGACGATGTGATGGGATGATGAGATGGGATGATGAGACAGGATGATGAGACGAGATGGGACAACAAGACAGAATGATGAGCTGAGATGAAATGATGAGATGAAAGAAGATAAGACTATGAGATGAGACAATGAGATGAGATGATGAGATAGGATGATGGAATGATGAGACAATGAGACAAGACGGTGGGATGAGACATGGAGATGAGATGCGAAGACAAGACAGGACGATGAGATGAGAGGAGACGTGGAGATGGGATGACGAAAGGAGATGACCAGATGAAGTGAGACGATGAGATGAGATGAGATGACAAGACTAGGAGATGAGATGTCGAGACGAGACTACGGGATGAGATGACATGACATGATGAGACGGGATGACGAGACGGGCAATGAGACAGGATGATGAGATGGGATGATGAGACGGCATGACGACACGAGACGGGACAATGAGACAGAATGACAAGATGAGATGAGACGACGAGATGAGATGAGATGACAAGACAAGGAGATGAGATGATGAGATGAGACTGTGAGATGAGATGACAACAGGAGATGATGAGTTGCAATGATGAGATGGGATAATGAGACGGGATGATGAGATGAGATGGGA
This sequence comes from Tamandua tetradactyla, assembly GCF_023851605.1. Lineage (NCBI taxonomy): Eukaryota > Metazoa > Chordata > Mammalia > Pilosa > Myrmecophagidae > Tamandua > Tamandua tetradactyla. The sequence continues at coordinate 42,061,794 of NC_135340.1, forward strand.
CAACAAGACAGAATGATGAGATGAAACAAGACGATGAGATGAGTTGTCATGACGAGACGATGAGATGAGATGATGAGACGAGACTACGAGATGAGACGACGATTTGAGATGATGAGATGGGATGATGAGATGGGATGATGAGATGGACGATGAGACAGGATTATGAGATGGGATGATGAGACGGGATGATGAGAAGAGACAGGACAACAAGACAGAATGACAAGAGAAGATGAGATGATGAGACGAGACAAGATGAGACAATGAGATGAGAAGATGAGACGGGACTATGAGATGAGATGATGAGGTGGGACAATGAAATGATGAGACACTGAAACAAGATGGTGGGAAGACGAGATGGGGTGACGAGATGAGACGAGATGGTGAGATGGGATGATGAGCTGAGATGATGAGATGAAGTGAGATGATGAGACGAGATGAGATGATGAGACGATGAGATGAGATGACAAGATGAGACTACGAGATGAGACAATGACATGAGATGATGAGATGGACAATGAGACGGGATGACGAGATGAGATGATGAGATGGGATGATGAGATGAGATGGGACAATGAGACAGAATGACGAGATGAGATGAAACAAAAAGACGAGACAAGATGAGACGATGAGATCTGACAATGAGACAGGACGATGGGATGAGATGACGAGATGGGACTATGAAATGATCAGACAATGAGACAAGACGGTGGATGAGACATGGGGATGAGATGGGAAGATGACATGGGACAATGAGAAGGGATGATGAGAGGAGACAACGAGATGAAGTGAGACGATGAGATGAGATGATGAGATGATGAGATGAGATGAAGTGACAAGAGAATGAGGTGAGACAACGACATGAGATGATATGATGAGATGACGAGATGGACGAGGAGATGGGATGACGAGATGGGATGATGAGACGGGATGACGAGATGAGATGGGACAACGAGACAGAATGATGAGATGAGATCACACGACAAGATGAGAAAAGATGAGCCGATGAAATGATACGATGAGATGGGACGATGAGATGAGATGACAAGATGGTACGATGTAATGATGAGACAATGAGAAAAGATGGTGGGATGAAATATGGAGACGAGATGGGAAGACAAGACAGAATGACAGGATGAGACGAGATGACGAGACAGGATGAAGAGAGGAGATGACATGAAGTGAGACGATGAGACAAGATGAGATGATGAGAAAATGAGATGAGAAAATGACAAGACGAGATGACAAGAGACTACGAGATGAGATGACGACATGAGAATGTAAGATGGGATGACGAGATAGACGATGAGATGGGATGATGAGATGGGATGATGAGACAGGATGACAAGACGAGACAGGAAAATGAGACAGAATGATGAGATGTGATGAGATGATGAGATGAGAGAAGATAAGATGATGAGATGAGACAATGAGATGGGACAATGAGATGAGATGACAAGATGGGATGATGGAATGATGAGACAATGAGACAAAACGGTGGGATGAGACATGGAGATGAGTTGGGAAGACAAGACGGGATGATGAGATGAGATAAGGCGGTGAGATGGAATGAGGAGAGGAGACGACGAGATGAAGTGAGACGATGAGACGAGATGAGATGACGCAAAGAGTAGAAGAGATGTCGAGACGAGACTATGAGATGAGACAATGAGATAAGAAGATGAGACTGGATGACGAGATGGACGATGAGACAGGATGACAAGAGGGGATGATGAGACGGGATGACGAGACGAGATGCGACAATGAGACAGAATGAGGAGATGGGATGAGATGACAAGATGAGACAAGATGAGATGATGAGATGAGAAAATGAGACGTTATGATGAGATGAGATGACGAGATGGGATGATCAAATGACGAGACCATGAGACAAGACAGTGAGATGAGACATGAAGATGAGATGGGAAGATGAGGTGGGATGAGGAGATTGAGGGGAGACAACGAGTACAAATGATGAGAGGAGACAATGAGATGAAGTGAGACGATGAGATGAGATGAGATAATGAGACAAGGAGATGAGATGATGAGAAGAGACTACGAGATGAGAGGATGACATGAGATGATGAGACGGGATGACAAAATGGGATGATGAGACAGGATGATGAGATGAGACAAGACAATGTACAGAATGATGAGATGAGATGAGACGATGAGATGAGACAAGAGGAGACGATGAGATGAGACAAGATGAGATGATGAGATGAGAAGATGAGACAGGATTATGAGATGAGATGATGAGGTGGGACAATGAAATGATGAGACAGTGAAACAAGACAGTGTTATGAGACATGGAGACGAGACGGGAAGACGAGACTGGGTGACGAGATGAGATGAGATGATGAGATGGAGTAACGAAAGGAGATGACGAGATGAAGAGAGACGATGAGATGAGATGAGATGACGAGACGAGGAGATGAGATGACGAGATAAGACTGCGAGATGAGACGACGACATGAGATGATGAGACAATGACAAGATGTGATGATGAGACAGGATGATGAGATGAGACAGGACAATGAGACAGAATGATGAGATGAAGCAAGATGATGAGACGATTTGTGGTGATAAGACAATGAGAAGAGATGATGAGACGAGACTAAAAGATGAGACAATGACATGAGATGATGAGATGGGATGACGAGATGGATGATGAGATGGGATGATGAGATGGGATGATGAGATGGGATGACGAGACGAGACGGGACAATGGAACAGAATGACAAGATGAGATGAGACAATGAGACAAGACAAGATGAGATGATGAGATGAGAAGATGAGACAGGACTATGAGATGAGATGATGAGGTGGGACAATGAAATGACAAGACAGTGAAACAAGATGGTGGTATGAGACACGGAGACGAGACGGGAAGATGAGACTGGGTGACAAGATGAGATGAGAGGATGAGATAGGATGATGAGCTGAGATGACAAGATGAAGCGAGATGATGAGATGAGATGGGAAGACGGGATGATGAGATGAGATGATGAGACGAGACTATGAGATGAGACGATGATATGAGATGATGAGACAGGATGTCGAGACGAACAATAAGATGGGGTAATGAGATGGGATGATGGGACCAGATGATGAGATGAGATTGGACAATGAGAGAGAATGATGAGATGAGATGAGATGACGAGATGAGACAGAATATGACAATGAGATGAGACGGTGAGACAGGACGATGAGATGTGATGACGAGATGGGATGATGGAATGACAAGACAATGATACAAAATGGTGGGATGAGACGTGGAGACGAGACGGGGAGATGGGATGGGATGACGGAATGAGACGAGACAATGAGATGGGATGACAAGAAGAGAGTATGAAATCAGATGATGACATGAGATGATGAGAGAGGATGATGAGATGGGATGATGAGATGGGATGATGAGAAGAGATGGGACAATGAGACAGAATGACGAGATGAGATGAGACAACGAGACGAGACAAGATGAAATGATGAGATGAGAAGATGAGACAGGACTATGAGATGAGATGATGAGGTGGGACAATGAAATGATGAGACAGTGAAACATGATGGTGGTATGAGACATGGAGACAATATGGGAAGACGAGACAGGGACGAAATGAGATGAGACGGTGAGATAGGATGATGAGCTGAGATGACGAGATGAAGTGAGATGATGAGACGAGATGGGAAGATGAGATGATGAGATGAGATGACGAGACGAGACTACGAGATGAGATGATGACATGAGATGATGAGACGGGATGATGAGACAGACAATAAGACGGGATAATGAGATGGAATGATGAGATGGGATGATGAAATGAGATGGGACAATGAGAGAGAATGATGAGATGAGATGAGATGATGAGATGGGACAGAATATGATGATGAGATGAGACGTGAGATGGGACAATGAGATGTGATGACAAGATGGGACGATGAAATGATGACACAATGACACAAGATGGTGGGATGAGACGTGGAGACGAGACGGGGAGATGGGATGGGATGACGGAATGAGACGAGACAATGAGATGGGATGACAAGAAGAGAGTATGAAATCAGATGATGACATGAGATGATGAGAGAGGATGATGAGATGGGATGATGAGATGGGATGATGAGAAGAGATGGGACAATGAGACAGAATGACGAGATGAGATGAGACAATGAGACGAGACAAGATGAAATGATGAGATGAGAAGATGAGACAGGACTATGAGATGAGATGATGAGGTGGGACAATGAAATGATGAGACAGTGAAACATGATGGTGGTATGAGACATGGAGACGATATGGGAAGACGAGACAGGGACGAAATGAGATGAGACGGTGAGATAGGATGATGAGCTGAGATGACGAGATGAAGTGAGATGATGAGACGAGATGGGAAGATGAGATGATGAGATGAGATGACGAGACGAGACTACGAGATGAGATGATGACATGAGATGATGAGACGGGATGATGAGACAGACAATAAGACGGGATAATGAGATGGAATGATGAGATGGGATGATGAAACGAGATGGGACAATGAGAGAGAATGATGAGATGAGATGAGATGATGAGATGGGACAGAATATGATGATGAGATGAGACGTGAGATGGGACAATGAGATGTGATGACAAGATGGGACGATGAAATGATGACACAATGACACAAGATGGTGGGATGAGACGTGGAGACGAGACGGGGAGATGGGACGGGATGACTGAATGAAATGAGACAATGAGATAGGATGACAAGAAGAGAGTATGAGATGAGATGATGCATGAGATAATGAGACGGGATGACGAGATGGGATGATGAGAAAGGATGATGAGAAGAGATGGGACAATGAGACAGAATGACAAGATGAGATGAGATGATGAGACGAAACAAGATGAGACGATGAAATGGGACGATGAGAAAGGATGAAGAGATGAGATGATGAGATGGGATGATGAAAGCACAAGACAATGAGACAAAACAGTGGGATGAGACATGGAGATGAGACAGGAAGATGAGACAAGACAATGAGATGATATGAGAGGATGAGATGGGATGACGATATAGGTTGATGAGAGATTACAAGATGAAGAGAGACAATGAGATGAGATGAGATGACGAGACGATGAGATGAAATGCAAGACGAGACTACGAGATGAGACGACCACATGAAATGATGATTCAGGATGACGAGACAGATGATGAGACGGGATGATGAAAAGGGATGATTAGATGGGATGACGAGATGAGATGGGACAAAGAGCCAGAAAAATGAGATGAGATGAGATGGTGAAACAAGACAGGATGTGACGATAAGATGAGACAATAAGACGGGACAATGAGATGAGATGACGTGATGGGACAATGAAATGATGAGACAATGTGGCAAGACAGTGGAATGAGACAGGGAGACGAGACAGGAAAATGAGACAGGACGACGAGATGAGATGAGACTACGAGATGGGATGATGAGAGGATACCACAAGATGAAGCGAGACAATGAGTTGAGTTGAGATGATGAAACAAGACTACAACATGAGATGGTGAGACATGATGATGAGATGGACGATGAGAAGGGATGAAGAGATGGGATGATTAGATGGGATGACGAGACAAGACTGGACAACGAGACAGAATGATGAGATGAGATGAGACGACAAGGCGAGATAAGATGAGACAATTAGATGAGACAATGAGATGGGTTGATGAGATGAGATTACATGATGGGACGATGAAATGACAAGACCATGAGACAAGACGGTGGGATAAGACATGGAGATGAGACGGGAAGGTGAGACGGGAAGGCGAGATGAGACGAGATGAGACGATGAGATGAAGCAAGACGAGGAGATGAGATGAGATGATGAGACGATGAGATAAGATGACAAGATGAGACTACAAGGTGAGATGATGACATGAGATGATGAGACAGGATGACGAGACTGACAATGAGACGAGATGACAAGAAGGGATGATGAGATGGGATAATGAGAAGAGATGGGACAAGGAGACAGAATGACGAGATGAGATGAGATGAGATGACGAGACTAGACATGAAGAAATGATAAGATGAGACGATTAGACAGTGCGATGGGATGAGATAATGAGATGGGACAATGAAATGATGAGGCAATGAGACAAGGTGGTGGGATGAGACATGGAGATGAGACAGGAATAGAAGATGAGATGAGAGGACGAGATGGGATGATGAGAGGAGACAAAGAGATGAAGTGAGATGGTGAGATGAGATGGGATGATGAAACGATGAGATGAAATGATGAGATGAGTCTATGAGATGAGAGGATGACATGAGATGATGAGACAGGATGATGAGATGGACAATTAGACAGACTGACGAGATGGAATGATGAGACGGGATGATGAGATGAGAAGGGACCACGAGATAGAATGATGAGATGAGACAAAATGATGAGACAAGACAAGATGAGATGATGAGACAATAAGAAGGGATGATGAAATGAGATGACAAGATGGGACGATGAAAGGACAAGACAATGAGACAAGACAGTGGGATGAGTCATGGAGACGAGACGAGAAGAAGAGACAAGATGACATGATGAGATGAGAGGATGAGATGGGATGAAGAGAGGAAACGAGATGAAGCGAGACGATGATACAAGATGTGATGATGAGACGATAAGATGAGATGATGAGACGAGACTACAAGATGAGATGATGACATGAGATGATGAGACGGGATGATGAGATGGTCGATGAGACAGGATGATTAGACGGGATGATGAGATGGGATGATGAGACGAGATGGGACAATAAGACAGAATGACGAGATGAGAAGAGATGATGAGACGAGACAAGATGAGATGATGAGATGAGATCATGACATGGGATGATGAGATGAGATGACGAGATGGGATGATGAAATAATGAGAGAATGCGACAAGACAGTGGGATGAGATGTGGAGATGAGATGGGAAGACAAGACAGGACGACGAGATGAGATGTGATGATGATATGGGATGATGGGAGGAGTCGACGAGATGAAGCAAGGCAATGAGACGAGATGAGATGACGTGATGATGAGATGAGATGACGAGATGAGACTATGAGACGAGACGACCTCATGAGATGATGAGACGGGAAGATGAGATGGATGATGAGACGGGATGACGAGATGGGATGATGAGATGAGATTACGAGAGAAGACGGGACAATGAGCCAGAATGACGAGATGAGATGAGACGATGAGATGAGACAGGGTGTGAAGATGAGATGAGATGATAAGATGGGACAATGAGATGAGATGATGACATGGGACAATGAAATGATGAGACAATGTGACAAGACGGTGGGATGAGACAGGGAGACGAGAGGGGAAGATGAAATGGGACAATGAGATGAGACAAGACTACGAGATGGGATTATGAGATGTTATGATGAGGCAGGATGATGAGACAAGATAAGACAATGAGACAGAATGACGAGAGGAGATGAGACAACAAGACGAGACAAGATGAGACAATGAGGTGAGACGATGAGATGGGACGATGAGATGAGATGAAGAGATGGGATGATGGAATGCTGAGACCATGAAGCAAGACCATGGGACGAGACATGGAGACGAGACAGGAAGATGAGTTAGGACAACGAGATGGGATGAGGAGTGGAGACAACGAGATGTAGCGAGATGATGAGGCGAGATGAGATGACGAGACGGATTATGAGATGAGATGACGACATGAGATGATGAGATGGGATGATGAGACGTACAATGAGATGGGATGATGAGATGGGATGATGAGATGGGATGACAAGATGAGATGGGACAACGAGACAGAACGATGAGATGATATGAAATGAGATGAGACAAGATAAGATGATGAGATTAAACAAGGAGATGGGACAATGGGATGAGATGAAGAAATCATACAATGGAATGACTAGACAATGAGACAAGATGGTGGGATGAGACATGAAGATGAGAAGGGAAGTTGAGATGGGACAACAAAATGGGATGATGAGATGAGACAATGAGATGAGATGACAAGAGGGGATGGCCAGATGAAGTGAGACGATGAGATGAGATGAGATGACAAGACAATGAGATGAGATGACGAGATGAGACGACAAGATGAGGCGACGACATGAGATGATGATATGGGATGATGAGATGTACAATGAGACGGGATGACGAGACGTATGATGAAATGGGATGACGAGACAGGATGATGAGATGAGATGAGACGACGAGATGAGACAAGATGAGAGGATGAGATGAGATGATGAGAAGTGATGAAGAGATGAGATGAAGAGATGGGGTGATGGAATGAAGAGACAAAGAGACAAGATGGTGGGATTAGACAGGGAGACAAGATGGGAAGACAAGACGGGACAACAAAATGAGATGAGACAACGAGATCTGATGATGAGAGGAGACGACAAGATGAAGTGAGATGATGAGATGAGATGAGATACCAAGACAAATAGATGAGATGAGGAGATGAGACTATGAAATGAGAAGACAACATGAGATGATGAAACGGGATGACGAGATGGACAATGAGATGGGATGATGAGATGGGGTGATGAGAGGGGATGACGAGACGAGACGGGACAATGAGACAGAATGACGAGATGAGATAAGATGACTAGATGAGACAAGAAGAGATGATGTGAAGGGACGATGAGATGAGTTGAGGTGATGGGACAATGAAAATGAGACAATGAGGCAAGACAGTGGGATGAGACATGGAGATGAGAAGGGAAGATGAGGCGGGACAACGAAATGGGAGATGAGATGAGATGATGAGATGAGATGACAGGAGGGGATGGTGAGTTGAAGTGAGATAATGAGACGAGATGAGATGACAAGACAATGAGATGAGACGACAAGATGAGACTACGAGATGAGATGACAACATGAGATGATGAGATGGGATGACGAGACGTATGATGAGATGGGATGACGAGACAGGCAGATGAGATGGGATGACGAGATGAGATGGGACAATGAGACAGAATGACGAGATGAGATGAGATAACGAGATGAGACAAGATGAGATGATGAGATGAGATGATTAGACGGGACAATGAGATGTGATGACGAGATGGTACAATGAAATGATGAGACAATGAGACAATCAGTGGGATGAGAGGTGGAGACATGACGGGAAGACAAGATGGGATGACAAGATGAGACATGATGACGAGATGGGATGATGAGAGAAGATGATGAGATGAAGCGAGATGATGAGATGAGATGAGATGATGAGACAATGAGATGAGAAGACGAGACGAGACAATGACAAGAGACAATGAGACAGGATGACAAGATGGATGATGAGACAGGATGATGAGATGGGATGGGACAATGAGACAGAATGACGAGAAGGGATGAGATGATGAGACGAGACAAGATGAGACGATAAGATGAGTTGATGAGATGGGACGATGAAATGACGAGACAATGAGACAAGACAGGGGATGAGATGTGGAGATGAGATGGGAAGAGGAGACGGGATGACAAGATGTGATGAGAAGACGAGATGGGATGATGAGAGGAGATGACGAGATGAAGCGAGATGATGAGACGAGATGAGATGATGAGACAATGAGATGAAATAACAAGAAGAAGCTACGAGATGAGATGACAACATGAGATAATGAGACACGATGATGAGATGGACGAGGAGATGCAATGACAAGATGGGATGATGAGATGGGATGAAGAGACGAGACAAGACAATGAGACAGAATGATGACATGAGATGAGATGACGAGATGAGACAAGATGAGGCAATGAGATGAGATGATGGGACAGGACAATGAGATGAGATGATGAGATGGGACGAAGGAATGACCAGACAATAAGACAAGACAGTGTGATGAGACATCGAGATGAGATGGGAAGATGGAATGAGACGAGACACCGAGATGGCATGACAAAAGTATACGACAAGATGAAGCGAGATGATGAGACGAGATGAGATCATGAAACAAAGAGATGAGATGATGAGACGAGACTATGAGATGAGATGATGACATGAGATGATGAGATGGGATGACAAGATAGAGGATGAGACGGGATGATGAGATGTTATGATGAGACGGGATGACGAGACGAGACAGGACAACAAGACAGAATGACGAGATGAAATGAGACGATGAGATGAGACAAGATGAGATGATGAGATGAGATGATGAGAAGGGATGATGAGATGAGATGACGAGATGGGACAATGAAATGACCAGACAATGAGACAAGACAGTGGGATGAGACATCGATACAAGATGGGAAGATGAGAAAGGACGATAAGATGAGACGAGACATCAAGATGGGATGAGGAGAGGAGACGACGAAATGAAGCGAGACAATGAGATGAGATGGAATGATGAGACGAGGAGATAAGATGATGAGACGAGACTATGAGATGAGATGACGACATGAGATGATGAGATGGAATGATGAGACGGAGGATGAGACGGGATGACAAGATGGGATGATGAGATGGGATGACAAGATAAGATGGGACAGAATGACGTGATGAGCTGAGATGACGAGACAAGACAAGATGAGAAGATGAGATGAGATGATGGGATGGGACAATGAGAAGAGATGATGAGATGGGATGACAGAATGATGAGACAATGAGACAAGATGGTGGGATGAGACATGGGGACCAGATGGGAAGACGAGAAGGGATGATGAGATGGGATGATGAGAGGAGATGACAAGATAAAGTGAGACGATGAGATGAGATGAGATGAGAAGAAGAAATGAGATGACAAGATGAGACAACGAGATAAGATGATGACATGAGATGATGAGACCGGATGACAAGATGGACGATGAGATGGGATGACGAGATGGGATGATGAGTCAGAAAGACGAGACGAGACAGAACAATGAGACAGAATGACAAGATGAGATGAGACGACGAGATGAGACAAGATGAGACGATGAGAGGAGATGATGAGATGGGAGGAAGAGATGCGTTGACGTGATGTGATGATAAAATGATGAGACAATGAAACAAGACAGTGGGATGAAACATGGAGACAAAAGGGGAAGATGAGACGGAACGACAAGATGAGTCGAGACGGCGAGATGGGATGATGAGTGGTGACGAAGAGATAAAGTGAGATGATGAGATGAGATGAAATGATGAGACGATGAGATGAGATGATGAGACGAAACTATGAGATGAGATGACAACATGAGATGATGAGATGGGATGACGGGATGGATGATGAGATGGGATGATAAGATGGGATGACTAGACGAGATGAGACAATGAGCAAGAATGGTGAAATGAGATGAGATGACAAGATGAGACAAGATGAGAAGATGAGATGAGACAATGAGACGGGATGATGAGATGAAATGACGAGGTGGATGATGAAATGATGAGATAATGAGACAAGACGGTGGGATGAGACATGGAGATGAGATGGGACGACGAGAGGAGACAAGATGATGAGATATGATGATGAGAGGAGACGATGAGGTGATGAGACGATGAGATGAGATGAGGAGACGAGACTACAAGATTAGACAATGACATGAGATGATGAGATGGGATGATGAGATGGACGATGAGATGGGATGACGAATTGGGATGATGAGACAGGATGATGAGACGAGACAGGATAATGAGACAGAGTGATGAGATGAGATGAGACGATGAAATGAGAGAAGACAAGACTATGAGATGAGAAGATGAGATGGGATGATGAGATGAAATGACGAGACAATGAGACAAGACAGTGGGATGAGACATGGAGATGAGATGGGAAAACGAGTTGTGAGAACAAGATGAGACAAGATGATGAGATGGGATGATGAGAGGAGTGAACAAGATGAAACGAGAGGATGAGATGAGATGAGATGATGAGACGATGAGATGAGAAGACAAGACAAGACGATAACAGAAGATAATGAGACAAGATGATGAGAGAGACAATGAGATGGGATGACGAGATGGGATGATGAGATGAGATGGAACAATGAGACAAAATGATGAGATGAGATGAGATAAGATGAGACGAAGAGATTAGACAATGAGATGGGATGATGAGATGAGATGACGAGATGAGATGACAACAGATGATGACGAGACAGGATGATGAGATGGACGATGAGACAGGATGAAGAATTGGGATGATGGGACGGGATGATGCTATGAGATGGGACAATGAAACAGAATGATGAGATGAGATGAGATGACAAGACGAGATAAGATGAGATGATGAGATGAAACAATGAGATGGGACATGAGATGAAACAACGAGATGAGATGATGAAATGATGAGACAATGAGAAAAGATGGTGGGATGAGACATGGAGAGGAGATGGGAAGATGAGACGGGATGACGAGATGAGATGAGACATTGAGATGGGATGACTAGAGGAGATGACGAGATGAAGCGAGACTATGAGATGAGAGGAGATGATGAGACGAGAAGATGTGATGACGAAATGAGACTATGAGATGATACAATGACATGAGATGATGAGACGGGATGACGAGACAGATGATGAGACGGGATGATGAGATGGGATTATGAGACGGGATGATGAGACGAGACGGGACAATGAGACAGAATGACAAGATGAGATGAGATGATGAGATGAGACAAGATGAAACGATGAGATGGAACGATGAGACGGGACGATGAGATGAAACGAGAACATGAGATGGAATGACGAGAGGAGACTACGAGATGAGATGATGGCATGAGATGATGAGACGTGATGATGAGACAGATGATGAGACAGGATGACGAGATAGACGGTACAATGAGACAGAATGATGATATGAGATGAGACAATGAGATGAGAAAAGATGGGATGATGAGAAGAGACGAAGAGATGAAGCGAGACTATGAGACGAGATGAGATGATGAGATGAGAAGATGTGATGACGAGATGAGACTATGAGATGAGAAAAGATGGGATGATGAGAAGAGATGAAGAGATGAAGCGAGACGGTGAGACAAGATGAGATGATGAGATGAGATGATGAGATGAGACTACGAGATGAGATGATGACATGAGATGATGGAACGGGATGACGAGATGGACGAAGAGATGGGATGATGAGACAGCATGATTGGATAGGATGACGAGACTAGAAGGGACAACGTGACAGAATGACAAGATGAGATGAGACAACGAGATGAGACAAGAAGAGATGATGAGATTAGACAATGAGACGGGAGGATGAGATGAGATGACGAGATGGGATGATGGAATGATGAGAGAATTAGACACGACAGTGGGATGAGATATGGAGACAGGATGGGAAGATGAGACGGGCAATGAGATGAGATGAGACGATGAGATGGGATGACGAGAGGATACAACGAGATGAAGCGAGATGATGAGATGAGGTGGCGAGAGGAGGAGATGAAATGACAAGACGAGTCTATGAGATGAGACAACGATATGAGATGATGAGATGGGATGACGAGACGGACGATGAGATGGGATGACGAGATGGAATGATGAGATGAGATGATGTGATGAGATGGGACAATGAGAGAGAATGACGAGGTGAGATGAGATGACAAGATGAGACAAGATGAGACAATGAGGTGAGATGATGAGACGGGATGATGAGATGAGATGAGGAGATGGGATGATGAAATGACAAGATAATGCGACATGAAGTTGGGATGAGCATGGATACGAGACGGGAAGACGAGTCAGGATGACAAGAAAAGATGAGACGACAAGAAGGGATGATGAGTGGAGGCGATGAGATGAAACGAGATGATGAGATGAGATGAGATGAAGAGACAAGGAGCTGAGATGATGAGATGAGACTACGATATGAGATGATGACATGAGATGATGAGACGGGATGCCGAGACGGACAATGAGATGGAATGACGAGACGGGGATGATGAGATGGGAAGATGAGTCGAGACGGGGCAATGAGACAGAATGACAAAATGAGATGAAATGATGAGACGAGACAAGATGAGACAATGAGGTGAGACGATGAGATAGGACGATGAGATGAGACGATGAGATGAGATGATGAAATGATGAGACAATGAGAAAAGATGGTGGGATGAGATGTGGAGATGAGACGGGAAGATGAGTCAGGACGACGAGATGAGATGAGATGATGACATGGGATGACAAGAGCAGATGAGATGAAGCGAGATGATGAGAAGAGATGAGATCATGAGAAGAGGAGATGAGATGAAAAGAAGAGACTACGAGATATGACGATGACAGATGATGAGACTGGATGACAAGACAGACAATGACATGGGATGAAGAGACGGGATGATGAGATGGGAAGACAAGATGAGAGGGGACAACGAGACAGAATGATGAGATGAGGTGAGATGATGAAACGAAACTAGATGAGATGATGAGATGAGATGAGATGACGAGATGAGATGATGAAATGACGAGACAATGAGACAAGACAGTGGGATGGGACGAGGAGACGACATGGGAAGACAAGACAGGATGACAAGATGAGATGAGACGACGAAATGGGATGATGAGAGGGGATGACGAGATCAAGCGAGATGAGACGAGAGGAGATGACGAGATGAGATGGTGAGATGAGAGGATGACAAGAGATGACACAAGATGAGACAATGAGATGAGATGATGAGACGGGAAGATGAAATGAAATGATGAGATGGGATGATGGAATGAGGAGATAATTAGACAAGATGGTGGGATGACACCTGGAGATGAGACGGGAAGATGAGACGGGACAACGAGATGAGATGAGACGAAGAGATAGGATGATGAGAGGCGACGATGAGATGAAGTGACATGATGAAACGAGATGAGATGACAATAGAAGATGATGAGACAGGATGATGAGACGGACGATGAGAAGGGATGATGACACGTGAGGATGTGATGGGATGATGATACAATATGGGACAAAGAGAGAGAATTACGAGATGAGATGAGATGACGAGATGAGACAAGATGAGACAATGTGACGGGACGATGAGATGAGATGATGAGATGGGATGATGGAATGACCGGACAATGAGACAAGACTGTGGGATGAGAGGGGGATACGAGATGGGAAGAGATGATGAGATGACATGATGAGTGGAGATGACAAGATGAAGCAAGACGATGAGATGAGATGAGATGACGAGATGAGTAAATGAGATGATGAGACAAGACTATGAAATGAGACAACGCCTTCAGATGATGAGACGGGATGATGAGTCGGGACGACAAGATGAGATGAGACAACGAGATGGGATGACAAGTGGAGACGTCGAGATGAAATGAGACGAACACACGAGATGACATGAAGAGATGATGAGCTAAGATGACGAGAGCTCATGATGACATGAGATGACAAGACAGGATGATAAGACGAACAATGAGATGGGAAAATGAGATGGGAAGAAGAGACGGGATGACGGGTCGAGATGGGACAATGAGACAGAATGATGAGATGAGATGAGATGACGAGATGAGACAAGATGAGACAATGAGATGAGAGGATGAGACAGGATGATGAGATGAGATGACAAGATGGGACAATGAAATGATGAGACAATGAGACAAGACAGTGGGATGAGACATGGAGTTGAGATGGGAAGAAGAGATGGGACGACAAGATGAAACGAGATGTTTTGATGGGATGATGGGAGGCACCAGCAAGATGAAGTGAGATGATGAGATGAGATGAGATGATGAGACAAGGAGATGAGTTGACGAGACGAGACTACAAGATGAGATGACAATATGAGATGATGAGATGGGATGATGAGATGGACTATGAAATGGGATGACAAGATGGGATGATGAGACGGGATAACGAGATGAGACGTGACAATGAGAATGAATGATGAGATGAGATGATGAGACGAGGCAAGATGAGATGATGAGATGAGACGATGGGACGGGACGATGAGATGAGATGACAAGACGGGACGATGAAATGACTAGACCATGAGACAAAATGGTGGGATGAGACATGGAGATGAGATGGGAAGATGAGACAAAACGATGAGATGAGATGAGACAACGAGATGGGATGACAAGAAGAGACGAGGAGATGAAGTGAGAGGATGGGATGAGATGAGATGACGAGACGAGGAGATGAGATGATGAGAAGAGACTATGAGATGAGGCAACGACATGAGTTGATGAGACTGGATGACTAGAGGGACAATGAGACGGGATGACGAGACAGGTTGATGAGACGGGAAGATGACACGAGAGGGGACAATGAGACATAATGATAACATGAGATGAGACAACGAGATGAGACAAGATGAGATGATGAGATGAGACGATGAGACAGGATGATGAGAAGAGATAACGAGATGGAATGATGAAATGACAAGACAATGAGACAAGATGGTGGGATGAAACAAGGAGACGAGATGGGAAGACAGGGCAGGACGATGAGATGATGACACGAGACTATGAGTTGAGATGATGACATGAGATGGTGAGACAGGATGACGAGATAGACGATGAGAAGAGATGATGAGATGGGATGATGAGACAGGATAATGAGAAGAGATGGGACAAGGAAACAGAATGACAAGATGAGATAAGATGATGAGACTAGACATGATGAGATGATAAGATGAGATGATTAGACAGGACAATGAGGTGAGATGACAAGATTGGATGATGAAATGATGAGACAATGAGACAAGACAGTGGGATGAGACATGGAGATGAGACGGGAATAGGAGATGAGATGAGAGGACAAGATGGGATGATGAGAGGAGACAAAGAGATGAAGTGAGATGATGAGATGAGATGGGATGATGAGATGATGAGATGAGATTGATGAGATGAGTCTACGAGATGAGATGACGACATGAGATGATGAGACAGGATGACGAGATGGACGATGAGACGGAATGATGAGACGGGATGATGAGATGAGAAGGGGCCACGAGATAGAATGACAAGATGAGATGAGACAACGAGATGAGACAAGATGAGATGATGAGATGAGACGATGAGAAGGGATGATGAGATGAGATGATGAGATGGGATGATGAAAGGACGAGACAATGAGACAAGACGGTGGGATGAGTCATGGAGATGAGATGGGAAGAAGAGACGGGACGATGAGATGAGATCAGAGGATGAGACGGGATGAAGAGAAGAGACAACGAGATGAAGCAAGATGATGAGATGAGATGGGATGATGAGACGATAAGATGAGATGACGAGACAAGACTATGAGATGAGACGATGACATGAGATGATGAGACGGGATGATGAGACAGACGATGAGACAGGATGATGAGATGGGATGATGAGACGGGATGACGAAACGAGATGGGACAACAAGACAGAATGATGAGATGAGAAGAGACGATGAGATGAGACAATCAGATGAGATGATGAGATGGGACGATGAGATGAGATGACGAGATGGGACAATAAAATGATGAGAGAATGAGAAAAGATGGTGGGATGAGACATGGATACGAGACGGGAAGACGAGATGAGATGAGACGATGAGATGGGATGATGAGAGGAGACAATGAGATGAAGCGAGATGATGAGATGAGATGGGATGACGTGACAATGAGATGAGATGATGACATGAGATTATGAGATGAGACAACCTCATGAGATGATGAGACAGACAATGAGACAGGATGATGAGACGGGATGATGAGACAGGATTATGAGAGGAGGTGGGACAACGAGGCAGAATGATGAGATGAGATGAGATGATGAGATGAGACAGCATGAGAAGAGGAGATGATAAGATGGGACAATAAGATGAGATGATGAGATGGGACAATGAAATGATGAGACAATGTGACAAGACAGTGGGATGGGACAGGGAGATGTGATGGGAAGATGAGACGGGAAAATGAGATGAGACGAAACTATGAGATGGGCTGATGAGAGGAGACGACGAGATGAAGAGAGACAATGAGTCAAGATGAGATGATGAGACGAGGAGATGAGATGACGTGACTAGACTGCGAGATGAGATGACGACATGAGATGATGAGACAGGATGACAAGACGGACGATGAGACGGGATGACAAGTCGGGATAATGAGACTGGATGATGAGACGAGACGTGACAACGAGTCAGAAGGACAAGATGAGATGAGATGATGAGACGAGACCAAATGAGACATTAGATGAGAAAATGAGAGGGGGCAATGAGATGAGATGACAAGATGGGACGATGAAATGATGATACAATGAGACAACATGGTGGAATGAAACATGGAGATGAGATGGGAAGATGAGACGGGAAGATGAGACGGGATGACAAGATGAGATGAGACGACAAGATGGGATGATGAGAGGAGACGATGTGATGAAGCAAGACGATGAGATGAGATGAGATGATAAGATGATGAGATGAATTGATGAGATGAGGCAATGGGAGGAGACGACGACATGAGATGATGAGATGGGATGATGAGATGGATGATGAGACGGCATGATGACATGAGATGATGAGACGGGATGACGAGAAGAGATGGGATAATGAGACAGAATGAGGAGATGAGATGAGATGACGAGATGAGACAAGAGGAGATGATGAGATGAGACAATGAGAGGGGACGATGAGATGAGATGAGGGGATGATGAGATGAGATGAGGGGACGATGAGATGAGATGAGGGGACGGTACAATGAAATAATGAGACAATGAGACAAAATGGTGGGATGTGACCTGGAGATGAGACGGGATGATGAGATGAAATGAGACAATGAGATGGGATGACCAGAGGGGACAACAAGATAAAGCGAGATGATGAGACGAGATGAGATGACAAAAAATGAGATGAGATGATGAGAGGAGACTACAAGACAAGATGACGACATGAGATGATGAGATGGGATCACAAGATGGACAATGAGACAGGATGACGAGAAGGGATGATAAGATGGGATGACGAGAGGTGATGGGACAATGAGACAGAAGGACGAGATGAGATGAAATGACGAGATGAGACAAGATGAGACAATGGGATGAGATGATGAGATGGGACAATAAGATGAGTTGATGAGATGGGACGATGAAATGATGAGACAATGAGACAAGACAGTGGGAGGAGACATGGAGAAGAGACGGGAAGATAAGATGGTATGACGAGATGAGACGAGACGACTAGATGGGATGACAGGAGGAGAAGACGAGATGAAGTGAGATGATGAGACGAGCTGAGATGATGACACGATGACATGAGATGACGAGACTATGAGATGAGACAAAAACAGAGGTGAAGAGACAGGATGACAGGACGGACAATGGGACAAGATGACGAGATGGGATGATGAGAGGATACGACGAGTTGAAGCAAGAAGATGAGATGAGATGTGATGATGAGACGATGAGATGAGATGATGAAACGAGACTACGAGAGGAGATGATGACATGAGATGATGAGATGGGATGATGAGATGGACGATGAGATGGGATGTTGAGATGGATGATGAGATGGAATGATGAGATGGGATGATGAGATGGGATGACGAGATGAGACAGGACCACGAGACAGAATGACGAGATGAGATGAGATAACAAGACGAGTCAAGATGAGACGATGAGATGAGATGATGAGATAGGGCGCTGAGATGAGATGACGAGATGGGACAATGGAATGATGACACAATGAGACAAGACAGTGGGATAAGATGTTGAGATGAGACGGGAAGACAAGACGGGACAATGAGATGAGACGAGACTACGAGATGGAATGATGAGAGGAGACGACAAGATGAAGAGAGATGATGAGATGAGATGAGATGACGAGATTAGGAGATGAGATGATGAGAGGAGACTACGTGATGAGACAATGACATGAGATGATGAGACAGGATGATGAGACAGATGAGATGGGATAATGAGACAGGATGATGAGATGGGATGATGAGTCAAGACGGGATGAGCCAGAATGACGAGACGAGATGAGACAATGAGACGAGACAGGATGAGATGATGAGATGAGATGATAAGAATTGACAATGAGATGAGATGACAAGATGGGACAATGAAATGATGAGACAATGTGACAAGATGGTGGGATGAGACAGGGAGACGAGTCAGGAAGATGAGACAAAATGACGGGATGAGATGAGACTATGAGCTGGGATAATGAGAGGAGACGATGAGATGAAGTGTGACGAGGAGATGAGATGAGATGATGAGATGATGAGATGAGATGACAAGATGAGATTATGAGATGAGATGAACACATGAAATCATCAGACACGATGACGAGACGGACGATGAGATGGGATGATGAGACAGGGTGATGAGATGAGACGGGACCATGAGACAGAATGATGAGATGAGATGAGATGATGAGACGAGTCAAGATGAGATGATGAGATGAGATGATGAGATGGGACAATGGAATGATGACACAATGAGACAAGACAGTGGGATAAGATGTTGAGATGAGATGGGAAGACGAGATGGGACAATGAGATGAGATGAGACTACGAGATGGAATGATGAGAGGAGACAACGAGATGAAGAGAGATGATGAGATGAGATGATGAGATTAGGAGATGAGATGATGAGAGGAGACTACGTGATGAGACAATGACATGAGATGATGAGATGGGATGATGAGACAGATGATGAGATGAGATAATGAGACAGGATGATGAGATGGGATGACGAGTCAAGACGGGATGACCCAGAATGACGAGATGAGATGAGACGATGAGACGAGAAAGGATGAGATGATGAGATGAGATGATAAGAATTGACAATGAGATGAGATGACAAGATGGGACAATGAAATGATGAGACAATGTGACAAGATGGTGAGATGAGACAGGGAGACGAGTTGGGAAGATGAGATGGAATGACGAGATGAGATGAGACTATAATGAGAGGAGACGATGAGATGAAGCGCAATGAGGAGATGAGATGAGATGATGAGACGATGATATGAGATGATGAGATGAGATTATGAGATGAGATGAACACATGAAATGATCAGACAGGATGACGAGACAGTGATGAGATGGGATGATGAGACAGGGTGATGAGATGAGATGGGACCACAAGACAGAATGACAAGATGAGATGAGAGGATGAGACGAGGCAAGATGAGACAATGAGATGAGATGATGTGACCCGACTCACGGTACAGACGAACATGGGCCTGAGGGAGGGAGTGAGAATTGGGGGGACAAGAGACACAGAGAATGGAGACAACACCAGATTCTGATCAAGTCTCAATTTATTGAGGGCAAATCCAGGGTATTTATCCAGCAGGACGGGGGAAGGGCCTTGTATCAGGCGTTAGCTGGTGATAGGCATTGCACAGTGGCTAAGCAAATTCGCCGAAACTAAGATAGTAAAGTGGACCAGCCGAGGCTATTCAGCAGATTCCTGGGCAGAGCAGAGCAAACATAAGAAAATAGAAACTTTACTTGAGATAAAAACTTAACTTGAGTTAGTATCCAAGATGGTGTTGGACCACAAAGTGGTCAGTAGATGATGTCAGACACCAAGCTGATGGCCGGCACACTGCCAGTGCCATAAGCAGCTTCCCACAGGTCCCCTTTTATTATTATTTTTAAAATACAGAGACTGCAACAACGGCCTATCCCAAGTGGACTGTGCCTGTCTTAGGTAGGGACACCACAAAGTAGGCAATCTGCAACCTTACCCGTCATGGAGGTTCAAGGCAGCATAAGGTCAGGCCTCTGTATTAGGTGGTGGATCGCTCAGACTAAGGTGTCCAGTTGCCTGTCATTGGCTACCCAGTCCTGTACTTTGGGATATGCAGATGGAGTGTTTATAGATGTTTATTACCATCGCAACTTTGCTGTGGCCAGTCTGAAGTTGGAGACTGAAGGGGCCGCATATTTATGGCATTTTAGTTATTGTTTTAGAAGGCCATCACTTTATTGAAAAGGATAGGTCCTAGCGAAAATAGTATTAGTAAGCCAAGCAAAGGTCTTAGGGGAATTAGGGTCAGAATTTCCCTGAAGGAGGTCAAATAATAGTTTGAGATATCCAGTGGTTAATTTTAAGTAAGGTCAGAGCCAATTAATATCTCCTAAAAGTTTCTGGAAGTCATTTAATGTTACTAATTCGTCCAATCTTAGTTCCATTTTTTGGTTGATGATTTTATTTCCACTTAAGTGAAACCCTAAATATGTGTATGGGTCTTGTAACTGATTTTTATCAGGAGTGATTTGGAGTTTATGAGATGCTAAAGCTTTAGTTAGATCATGATAACATTTTAAAACATCCTGACCATTATTTCCTACTATTAATATATCATCCATATAATGAATAATGTATAGAGCCTCCCATTTTTCTCAAATGCTGGAAATGACTGAACTTACAAATTTTTGACACAAGGTGGGGCTATTAGCCATACCTTGGGGCAGAACTTTCCATTGATATCTTTTCATGGGTTCTCTGAAATTAGTGGATGGTACACTAAATGCAAAACGCTTTTGATCTTCTGGATGTGGGGGAATGGTAAAAAAAAGTCTTTTAGATCTATAATGATTTTATAATGATTAAGAGGAATGGCTACAGGAGAGGGCAATCCTGGTTTCAAAGCTCCCATAAGTATCATAGTTTTATTTACCACACTTAAGTCCTGTAATAGCCTCCATTTTCCTGATTTTTCCTTAATGACGAAGATAGGTGTATTCCAAGGTGAATTACTTTCAGTAATATGACCTGCACTAACTTGTTCCTGTACTAATTGTTGTACAGCCTGCCCATTATTATTATCATTAGTAAAGATGGTAATAGCTAGTGGGGTAGCCGGAACTATTTTAGACAAAATCCATTGTGTTCATTTTTAAAAATTATAAAAGTTTTAACATAACAAATGATTATTCATTTGTCCTTAAAAGTCACTTAATGCTATTTGTCAAAAAGTATTGAAGGTAGGCGGGCCGCGGTGGCTCAGCGGGCAAAGTGCTTGCCTGCTATGCCGGAGGACCTCGGTTCGATTCCCGGCCCCAGCCCATGTAACGAAAACGGAGAAACAAAATACAATAAAAACAAGAAAATGTTTAAAAGATGTTTCCCTTTCTTCCTCTCTTCCTTCCTTCTATCCTTCCTTCCTTCTCTCTGTCTTTCCTTTAAAAAAAAAAAAAAAAAAAGTATTGAAGGTAAACAGAGTTCACACATTATGCAATTAATAAATCAAAATCTCCTTGTAAAATATTAAGTGGGTTCTGTAACATATAATTAAGAATTCTTAAAGTGGCATGTAGAAAAAAAATGAAAGCACAATGTTAATAATGATAAGTGTCCATAATAAATCAACTAGATATAAAATGAATTTATTAGATTGATTGAAAATGAATGTAAGGATGAGGATTTTTTATAATTGGTTGTGTGTTTTTGCTAATTTCAAATTTGTTTCATGCAGCTTTTATGATATTTTTCTACAATAGTGGCTCAATTTCAATGTGCTCACATGACCAGGTCCAGTTTGGTCCTCTGGGAACTGCCTAGGGACCAAGAGGAGCTTTCTGGGACCTAGATATCTTTATGAAAGTACATCTCTTTCTGGGAGGGTAGCCAGTCCTCCTAACTAGAGTGCACATTGTAATTGTTTCTTTTCAAGGTCATGTGATAGCAACATGAGCTGCATGTAATGGTAACATTAGGTGAATAGAACAGATGTCACAAGTATATTTTTTCTTGCATTTAGCTTTTAAATTTGATTTGTTTTTAATTTAAGGCATAGTTATTTTGGGATAAATTTAGTTTATACCTAAGTAGTTTATATAAACACTGGATAAAGCATTAAAATATTTTGGCTTAAAGGAATTTAGGTATTTATATGAGTTGAATATTATTTAGTCAGTAATAGATTTATTTACAGCAATATTACTTAGATTAATAGAAACAGTTTTTTGCCAGTATAATGATACCCAGAAGAAAATCAGTGTATTTTATACAGATAATGACATCATAAATTAATGTAAGCTATTTTGATAAAACATAGATTCTTTGCGTTTTACACTGATTATTTAGAAAAAAATTTATATCTATTAAGAATCCAAGAAAACGTTGTTGTTTTAGACTAATTAACTCTTTCTTGATTTTGACCATAATTTCCACCTTTATAAGCCTTCAGAAATTATTATATTAGTTCAGGCTGTGTCTTACATTTTTCTCATTTTGTAACAGTTATTCATTTTATCTTAAGATAAAACTATTTTCTTTATTAATAAAAATACATCATTCATATTTTTATATTTAAATCATTATTTTAAACAAATATTTTACCACATATAATTATCATCAAAATTGAATTTGTTAAAATAATGTTAAATACTTAGAATAATTTAGTTAATGCATCTTTGAAACATTAATATATAGTTTTAACAAGAATTTTTAATTTTCAAGTTCTGATAATATATTTTTCTTTTCAAACATGAATAGGAGCTAAACTCATGACTAGTTTCCAAATTGCTGTTTGTCGAGAATTTAAATTAACAAAAGGAGATGGGGCTGCCATTCCCATTCTGAGTCATAGGATTTTATCTGTAACATTGGTATAAATTTCAGTAGAATAATTATTTTGATTAAACCAAGGTAACTTAACAGAACACTTTGAGTCAGAACTATAATCTTGAATTGTATACCCCTTGGGGACTAATTTGTTATAATTCCATAGGAACCATTAATGAGTACTGACTCCTGTTCTGCAGTGATCCTATTGAATGTTTTTTGACTCAGATGTATATGAATTTTTATACAAAGGCAGCTTATTAAGAACTTTTTCTTTGCTAAAAGTATGGTAAAGAAGCAGTCTTGTAAATCTATCATAATAATAGGAAATATTATAGCCATTATGCTGAAGCCAATAACATTTTTGTGTGACATGTTTAAAAAGTTTCTTAAGTAGAGCATCAGAAGCCTCCATATCCATGAAGTGTAACAATTTCTTAAGTAAAGATAAATATTCCCATTGTATCGATGGTAAGTTGCTCATTGTAAGACATAAATTTAAAAGCTTTCCCAAATTCCAGGAGGCATGTACACTTTTGGTTCTTCAGTAAAGGTATATTCCTATGCTGTGACATTAAACATAAATCCAAAAGCCCTGCACAAATTCCAAAGGTGCCTTATCTCTTGTGGGAACCAGAGACAAACTTCTTTTAAAAATTCAAACCATTTCAACAAATCTTTAAATTTAACCTTTACTCTCTGTGTCTTTAAAGCATGTTAGACCTTCTACAAAAGTTTCATGCTGACTAATTGCTTGTCCCATAATTGCGCTGACTACTCACCGAGGATCCTGTCTGCAGGGCAGGTTTCCTGGCACTGTCCTCTATGCTACTCCTTTGAGCCTATTATTCACGCCTTATTCTTCTACGTCACCTGGCCGGGGTTTCACAGTCAGCATTGTTCACTGGACCCCTTGTACTCAGGTCCCTGTTTGGGCACCATTTGACCCGACCCATGGGACAGATGAACCTGGACCTTAGGGAGGGAGTGAGAATTGGGGGGATAAGAGACACAGAGAATGGAGACAGGACAGGATTCTGATCAAGTCTCAATTTATTGAGGGCAAATCCAGGGTATTTATCCAGCAGGAGGCGGAAGTGCCTTTTATCAGGCATTAGCAGGTGATAGACATTGCACGGAGGCTAGGCCAATCCACAGAAACTAAGATAGCAAAAGTGGACCAGCCAATGCTAGTCAGCAGATTTCTGGGCAGAGCAGAGCAGACATAAGAAAATAGAAACTTTACTTGAGATAAAAACTTAACTTGAGTTAGTATCCAAGATGGTGTAAGACCACAACATGGTCAGTAGATTACATCAGACACGAAGCTGATGGCCGGTACACTGACGGTGCCATAAGCAGCTTCCCACAACAATGAAATGGGATGATGAGATGTGATGACAAGATAGGACGATGGAATGATGAGACAATGAGACAAGGCGGTGGCATGAGACATGGAGACGAGATGGGAAGATGAGACAGGATGATGAGATGAGATGAAAGGATGAGATTTGATGACAAAAGGAGATGATGAGATAAAGCAAAATGATGAGATGAGATGAGATGATGAGATGATGAGATGAGATGACAAGACGAGACTACAAGATGAGACGACGAGATGATGAGATGGGATGATGAAATGGATGATGAGACGGGATGATGAGATGGAATGATGAGATGGGATGACAAGACGAGATTCTATAATGAGACAGAATGACGAGATGAGATGGTACAATGAGACGAGACAAGATGAGACTATGAGATGAGATGACGAGACGAGAATGCGAGATGAGATGATGACATGAGATGATGAGATGGGATGACGAGACCGACGATGAGACAGGATGATGAGACAGGATGATGAGAGGGAATGAAAAGAGGAGATGGCACAACAAGCCAAAATGATGAGATGAGATGTGACGTGGAGACAAGAAAAGATGAGATGATGAGATGAGACAATGAGAAGGGATGATGAGATGAGATGGGTTGATGAAATGATGAGACAAAGAGAAAAGACAGTGGGATGAGGCATGTGGATGAGTTGGGAAGATGAGACGGGACAACTAGAGAAGATGAGACGATTAGATGGGATGATGAGAGGAGACGATGAGATGATGAGACGATGAGATGAGATGATGAGATGAGACTATGAGATGAGAGGACGACATGAGATGATGAGATGGGATGAGGAGATGGATGATGAGAAGGGATGACAAGGGATGATGAGATGGGATGACGAGATGAGATGGGACAATGAGACAGAATGACGAGATGAGATGATGAGATGAGACAACATGAGATGATGAGATGTGACAATGGAACGGGACAATGAGATGAGATGACGAGATGGGATGATGAAATGATGAGACAATGAAACTAGACGGTGGGATGAGACATGGAGAGGAGATGGGAAGATGAGACGGAACGATGACATGAGCAAGATGACTAGATGGGATGATGGGAGGTGATGACAAGATGAAGCGTGACGATGAGATGAGATGTGATGACGAGATAAGGAGATGAGATGACGAGACGAGACTCCAAGATGAGATGCTGACATAAGATGATGATACGCGATGACGAGATGGACGATGAGACAAGATGACGAGACGGGAAGATGAGTTGGAAAGACGAGATGAAATGGGACAATGAGACAGGATGACGAGATAGGACACGACGAGACAAGACAACAAGAAATGACGAGATGACATGATGAGACAAGATGATGAGATGTGAAGAAGAAATGGGATGATGAAATGATGAGACAATTAGACAAGACAGTGGGATGAGACATGGAGACGAGATGGGAAGATTAGAAGGGATGAAGAGATGAGATAAGACGACGAGATGGAATGACGAGAGGAGATGATGAGATGAAGCGAGATGATGAGATGAGATGTGATGACGAGATAAGGAGATGAGATGATGAGACGAGACTATGAGATGAGATGACGACATGTGTATGATGAGACGGGATGACGAGACACACAATGAGACAGGATGAAGAGATGGGATGATGAGATGGGATGACAAAATGAGATGGAACAATGAGCTAGAATGACAAGATGAGATGAGACAATGAGACGAGACAACAAGAGATGATGAGATGACACGATGAGACGGGATGATGAGATGTTAAAAAGAAATGGGATGATGAAATGATGAGACAATTAGACAAGACGGTGGGATGAGACATGGAGACGAGATGGGAAGATTAGAAAGAATGACGAGATGAGATAAGATGATGAGATGGAATGACGAGAGGAATCGACGAGATGAAGCGAGACAATGAGATGAGATGGGAAGATGAGACAATGAAATGAGATGATGAGACGAGACTATGAGATGAGCCAACGACATGTGCATGATGAGACGGGATGATGAGATGGATGATGAGACGGGATGAAGAGATGGGATGATGAGATGGGATGACAAAACGAGACGGGGCAATGAGCCAGAGTGACAAGATGAGATGAGACGATGAGACGAGACAAGATGAGATGATAAGATGAGACGATGAGATGGGACAATGAGATGAGATGATGAGATGGGATGTGAAATTACAAGACAATGAGACAAGATGGTGGGATGAGACATGGAGATGAGGCCAGACGATGAGACGGGATGACAAGATGAGACAAGATGAAGAGATGAGATGATGAGACGATCGACGAGATGAAGCAAGACGATGAGACGAGATGGGAAGACAAGACAATGAAATGAGATGACAAGACGAGACTATGAGATGAGCCGACAACATGAGATGATGAGACAGGATGAGGAGACAGATGATGAGATGGGATGATGAGATGAGATGGGACAACGAGAGAGAATGATGAGATGAGATGAGATGACGAGACGAGACAAGATAAGACGGTGAGACAATGAGACGGGATGATGAGATGAGATGATGAGATGGGATGATGAAATGATGAGACAAAGAGGCAAGAAGGTGAGTTGAGATATGGAGACGAGATGGGAAGATGAGATGGGACAAGTAGATGAGACAAGGTCATGAGACGGTATGATGAGAAGAGACGATGAGATGACGAGATGATGAGACGAGATGATGAGATAAGACTACAAGATGAGACAACAATGTGAGATGATGAGATGGGATGACAAGACAGACAATGAGACAGGATGACGAGAAGAGATGATGAGATGGGATGACAAGACTAGACGGGACTATGAGACAGAATGACACGATGACCTGAGACGATGTGATGAGACAATATTAGAGGATGAGATGAGATGATGGGACAGGATGACAAGAAGAGATGATGAGATGGGATAATGGAATGACGAGACAATGAGACAAGATGGTGGGATGAGACAGGGAGATGAGATGGGAAGATGAGACGGGATGACGAGATGGGATGATGAGAGGAGATGATGACATGAAGCGAGATGATGAGATGAGATGACAAGACAATGAGATGAGAACATGAGATGAGACAACGAGATGAGATAACGACATGAGATGATCAGACGGGATGACGAGACAGACGATGAGATGGGATGAGGAGATGGGATGATGAAACGGGATGATGAGACGAAACAGGACAATGAGACAGAATGATGAGATGAGATGGGATTACGAGACAAGACTAGATGAGACGATGAGATGAGACTATGAAAGGGGATGATGAGATGATATGATGAGATGGGATGATGCCATGACAAAACAAGAGGCAAGATGGTGGGATGACGAGATGGGAAGACAAAACGGGACAACAATATGAGACGAGATGTCGAGATGGGATGATGAATGGAGATTATGAGATGATGAGACGATGAGATGAGATGAAGAGACGAAACTGCAAGATGAGATGACGACATGAGATGATGAGATGGGATGATGAGATGGGAAGGGGAGAAGAAAGGGGAAAACGAGAGAGAATGATGAGATGAGATGAGATGACGTGACGAGACAAGATGAGATGGTGAGATGAGACGATGAGATGGGACAATGAGATGAGATGATGAGATGGGATGATGAAATGACGGAGACAAGACAGTGGGATGAGACATGGAGACGAGACAGGAAAATGAGACGGGATGACGAGATGAGACGAGATGACGAGATGGGATGATGAGAGGAGACAACGAGATGAAATGAGATGATGAGATGAAAAGAGATGATGAGATGTGGAGATGAGATGACGAGACGAGACTATGAGATAAGATGACATGAGTTGATGAGACGGAATGACAAGACGGATGATGAGACAGGATGATGAGAAGGGATGATGAGATGGGATGATGAGACGAGGGGAGACAATGAGACAGAATGACGAGATGAGAAGAGATGACGAGATGAGACAAGATGCGACGATGAGATGAGGAAAAGAGATGGGACAATTAGATGAAATGACGAGATGGGACTATGAAATGACAAGACAATGAGACAAGATGGTGGGATGAGACATGGAGACGAGACTGGACGATGAGACAGGATGACAGGATGATACGACATGGAAAGATGAGAGGAGATGATGAGACGACGAGATGAGACTATGAGATGAGACGATGACATGAGACGATGAGATGGGATAACAAGACGGACAATGAGACCAGAAAACTAGATGGGATGATGATATTGGATGATGAGACGAGCCACGATGAGAAAGAATGATGAGAAGAGATGAGACTATGAGATGAGACAAGATGAGACAATGAGATGAGACGACGAGATGGGACAATGGGATGAGATGATGAGATAGAACGATGGAATGACAAGACAATGAGACAACACCATGGGATGAGACATGGAGACCAGACAATAAGACGAGGTGGGATGAGGAGATGAGATGAGACGATGAGATGGGATGATGAGAGGAAATGACGAGATGAAGCAAGATGATGAGACGACATGAGATGATGAGACGATGAGATGAGATGACGAGACGAGACTACGAGATGAGATGACAACATGAGATGATGAGAAGGGATGATAAGATGGATGATGAGAATGTATGATGAGATGGCATGATGAGACAAGATGATGAGACAAGATGGGACAATGAGACCGAATGATGAGATGAGATAAGTTGATGAAATGAGACAAGATGAGAGGATGAGATGAGACGATGAGACGGGATGATGAGATGAGATGACGAGATGGGACGATGAGATGATGAGACAATGAGACAAGACAGTGGTTAGAGACATGGAGACAAGACGGGAAGACGAGACAGGACAATGAGGCGGGATGATGAGATGAGATGAGACAACAAGATGGGATGACAAGAGGAGACATTGAGATAAATGAGATGATGAGACAAGATGAGATGATGAGACGATGAGATGAGACGACGAGACAAGACTGCAAGATGAGTCGACCACATGAGATGTTGAGATGGGATGACGAGACAGTTGATAACATGGCGAGACGAGATAATGAAATGGGATGATGACACGAGATGGGACAATGAGACAGAATGACAACATGAGATGAGACGATGAGACAAGACAAGATGAGACGATGAGATGAGGTGATGGAATGGGATGATGAGATGAGATGATGAGATGGGACAATGAAATAATGAGACAATGAGACAAGACGGTGGGGTGAGACATAGATATGAGATGGGAAGATGAGACGGCATGATGAGATGAGATGAGACGACAAGATGGGATGATGAGAGGAGACGATGAGATGACGAGACGATAAGATGAGATGATGAGACGAGACTATGAGATGAGACGACAACATGAGATGATGAGACGGGATGACGAGACTTATGATGAGACAGGATGACAAGGCGAGATGCGACAAGATAGAATGTGGAGATGAGAGGAGACAACAAGACGAGACAAGATGAGACGATGAGATGAGACGATGAGACAGGAGGATGGGATGAGATGACAAGATGTGATGATGGAATGACAAGACAATGAGACAAGATGGTGGGATGAAACATGGAGATGAGATGGGAAGACGAGATGGGAGGATGAGATGAGATGAGACGACGAGATGGGATGACGAGGAGAGACAATGAGATGAAGCGAGATGATGAGACAAGATGAGATGATGAGACGATGAGATGACAAGAAGAAACTACGAGATGAGACGTCGACATGAGATGATGAGATGGGATGATAAGACGGATGATTAGAATGGATGACTAGATGGCATGATGAGACAGGATGATGAGACAGGATGGGAAAACAAGACAGAATGATGAGATGAGATGACGAGATAAGACAAGATGAGACGATGAGATGAAATGATGAGATGGTACATTGAGATGAGATGATGAAATGGGATGTTGATATGACGAGACAATGAGATAAGATGGTGGGATGAGATATGGAGATGAGATGGGACAATGAGATGAAATGAGATGATGAGAAGGGATGACGAGAGGAGACGACGAGATGAAGTGAGATGATGAGATGAGATGAGATGACGAGAAGAGAAGATGAGAAGTTAGGAGGAAACTACGAGATGACACGACGACATGAGATGATGAGACAGGCTGACAAGATGGACAATGAGATGGGATGATGAGATGGGATGATGAGACAGGATGACGAGACGAGACAGGAAAATGAGACAGAATGACGAGATGAGATGACTAGAGGAGACAAGATGAGATGAGACAAGATGAGATGATGAGATGGGATGATGAGATGAAATGAGGAGATGAGACAGTGAAATGATGAGACAATGAAAAAAGACAGTGGGATGAGACATGGAAATGAGATGGGAAGACGACATGAGACGAGATGACCAGATGGGATGATGAGAGGAGACGACGAAATGAACCGAGACGATGAGACGAGATGAGATGATGAGACGAGGAGATGAGATGATGAGATGAGACTACGAAATGAGACGACGACATGAGATGATGAGACGGGATGACGAGATGGATTATGAGACAGGATGAAGAGATGGGATGATGAGACGATATGGGATGAGACAGAGTGATGAAATGAGATGAGATGACGAGACGAGACAAGATGAGATGATGAGATGAGATGATTAGACAATGCGACAAGACAGTGGGATGAGACGTGGAGATGAGATGGGAAGACGAGATGGGACAATGAAATGAGATGAGACGATGAGCTGGGATGACAAGAGGAGATGACGAGATAAAGTGAGATGATGAGACGAGATGATATGATGAGACGAGGAGAATGACATGAGATTATGGGACGGGATGACAAGATGGACGATGAGACGGGACAACGAGATGGGATGACGAGACGAGATGGGACAACGAGACAGAATGATGATATGAGATGACACAATGAGAAGAGACAAGATGAGGTAATGATATGAGATGATGAGATGGGACGATGAGATAAGCTGATGAGATGGGATGATGAAATGATGAGACAATGAAAAAAGACAGCGGGATTAGACATGGAAATGAGATGGGAAGACAAGACGGGACGACGAGATGAGAGGAGATGACCAGATGGGATGACGAGAGGAGAGGATGAGATTAAGCGAGAGGATGAGATTAGATGAGATGATGAGACGAGGAGATGAGATGATGAGACTAGACTATGAGATGAGATGATGACATGAGATGATGAGATGGGATGATGAGACAGGATGATGAGACGGGATGACTAGATATGACGTGAAAACAAGACAGAATGATGAGATGAGATGAGATGGTGAGATGAGACAAGATGAGATGATGAGACGGGACAATGAGATGAGATGATGAGATGGGATGATGAAATGACGAGACAATGAGACAAGCTGGTGGGATGAGACATGGATATGGGACCGGAAGATGAGATGGGACAATGACATGTGACGAGAAGATGAGATGGGATGGCGAGAGGAGAAGACGAGATGAAGCGAGATGATGAGATGAGATGAAATGAGGAGACAATGAGATGAGATGAAGACATGAGATGATGAGACGGGATGGCGAGACAGACAATGAGATGTGATGATGAGACGGGATGATTAGATGGGGTGACGAGACGAGACAGGACAATGAGACAGAATGACGAGATGAGACAAGACACAATGAGACGATGAGATGACGGGACAGGATGATAAAATAATGAGACAATGAGACAAGATGGTGGGATGAGACATAAAGATGAAATGGGAAGATGGGACCAGATGATGAGATGAGACGAGACGATGAGATGGAATGATGAGAGGAGAAAACGAGATGAAGTGAGACGATGAGATGAGATGAGATGACAAGACAATGAGATGAGATGACTAGACGAGAGTACGAGATTAGATGACAAAATGTGATGATGAGATGGAATGAGGCGACAAGTACAACAAGATGAGACCAGACGAAGAGATAGGATGATGAGAGGAGACATGGAGGTAAAGCGAGACGATGAGACAAGATGAGATGACGAGATGAGGAGATGAAATGATGAGACGGAATGATGGGATGAGATGACAAGATGGGATGATTGAATGATGAGACAATGAGACAAGAGCATGGGATGAGATATTTAGATGAGATGGGAAGACAAGTCAGGACAATGAGATGAGACAAGATGACGAGACATGGAGATGAGAGGGGAAAATGAGACGGGATGATCAGATGGGATGATGAGATGAGATGGGTAAACGAGACAGAATGAGGAGATGAGAGGAGACGACGAGATGAGACAAGATGAGATGATGAGAGGAGACAATGAGACGGGACGATGAGATGAGATTGCAAGATGAGACAATGAAATGATGAGACAATGAGACAAGACTGTGTGATGAGACATGGAGACGAGACAGGAAGATGAGTTGAGACGATGTATGAGATGAGACAACGAGATGTTATGATGAGAAGAGATGACGAGATGAAGCAAGACTATGAGACGACATGAGATGACAAGACAAGGAGATGAAATGAGGAGATGAGACTACGAGATGAAACAACAACATGAGATGACAATATGGGATGATGAGATGGAAGAAGAGATGGGATGATGAGACAGGGTGATGAGACGGGATGAGGAGACGAGATAGGACAAGAGACAGAATGACGAGATGAGATGAGATGACAAGACAAGATGAGACGATGAGATGGGATGATGTGATTAGATGACAAGATTGGATGATGAAATGACAAAACAATGAGAAAAAATAGTGGGATGAGACATGGAGATGAGACGGGAAGACAAGATGGGACGAAGAGATGAGATGAGATGACGAGATGGGACGATGAGAGGAGATGACGAGATGAAGCGAGACGATGAGATGAGGTGAGATGAGATGAAACGATGAGATGGGATGATGAAATGATGAAACAATGAGATAAGATGGTGGGATGAGTTGTGAAGACAAGGAGGGAAGACGAGACGGGATGACAAGATCTGATGATGAATGGAGATGACGAGATGAAGTGAGATGATGAGACGAGATCAGATGAAGAGATGAGATGAAGAGATGAGACTATGAGATGAGAGGATGACATGAGACGATGAGATGGGATGATGAGACGTACGATGAGATGGGATGATGAGACAGGCAGATGAAATGGGATGATGAGATGAGATGGGAAAACGAGACAGAATGATGATATGAGATGAGACAACAAGATGAGACAAGATGAGACGATGATATGAGATGATGAGATGGGATGATGAGATGAGACGATGAGATGAAGTGAGATGATGAGACGAGATGAGGTGATGAGACGATGAGATGAGAAGATGAGACAAGACAACAACAGGAAATGATGAGACAAGATGACAAGATGGACGATGAGACAAGATGACGAGATGGGATGATGAGACGGGATGATGAGACGGGATGGGACAATGAGACAGAATGACGAGAAGAGATGAGATGACGAGACGAGGCAAGAACAGACAATGAGATGAGTCGATGAGACGGGATGATGAGATGAGATGATGAAATGAGACGATGAAACGATGAGACATGAGAAAAGACGTTGGGATGAGACATGGAGACGAGACGGGAAGACAGGACAGGATGATGAGATGTGACGAGACGATGACATGAGATGATGTGAGAAGATGATGAGATGAAGTGATACGATGAGACAAGATGAGATGATGAGATGAGATGAGATGATGAGATGAGACTATGAAATGAGATGATGATATGAGATGATGAGACGGGATGACAAGACGAGATGGGAAAATGAGACAGAATGATGAGATGAGATGAGATGGTGAGACGAGACAAGATGAGAGATGAGATGAGACGTTGAGATGGGACACTGAGATGAGATGAGACAATGAGATGGAATGATGAGAGGTGATGTTGTGAGGAAGCAAGAAGATGAGATGAGATGATATGACGAGATGATGAGATGAGAGGATGAGGCGAGACAACAAGATGAGACAAAGATATAAGATGATAAGACGGGATGATGAGATGGAGGATGAGATGGGATGACGAGAGGGGATGATGAGATAGGATGATGAGACGAGATGGGACAACAAGACAGAATGACGAGATGAGATGAGATGACGAGATGAGATGAGATGAGATGAGATGAGACGATGAGACGATGAGATGGGAGGATGAGATGAGATGACATGATGGTACGATGAAATGATGAGACAATGAGACAAGACAGGGCAATGAGACATGGAGACGTGACGGGAAGACAAGACGGGACTACAAGATGAGACGAGACAACGAGATGGGATGACAAGAGGAGACGATGAGATGAGATATGATGATGAGATGAGGAGATGAGATGATGAGACGACACTATGAGATGAGATGATAACATGAGATGATGAGACGGGATGATGAGATGGACGATGAGATGGTATGATGAGACAGGATGATGAGACGGGATGACGAGACCAGACAACGAGACAGAATGACGAGATGAGATGATGAGACAAGATGAGATGATGAGATAAGATTATGTGATGGAACGATGAAAGGACATGATGAGATGGGACGATGAAAAGATGAGACAATGAGACAATGCAGTGGATGAGACATGGAGACAAAATGCGAAGACGAGATGGGACAATGAGATGAGATGAGATGACGAGATGGAATGATGAGAGGAGACGATGAGAGGAAACTAGACAATGAGAAGAGATGAGATGATGAAACGAGGAGATGATATGACCAGATGAGAGTATGAAATGAGATGATGACATGAGATGATGAGATGGGATGATGAGACGGACGATGAGACGGGATGACGAGATGGGATGATTAGACAGGATGACAAGATGAGACAGGACAATGAGACAGAATGATGAGATGAGATGATGAGACAAGATGAGACGATGAGATGAGACGATGAGATGGGGCGATGAGACGAGATGACGAGATGGGATGATGAAATGACAAGACAATGAGACAAGACAGTGGGATGAGACATGGAGATGAGATGGGAAGAAGAAATGGGATGACTAGATGAGACGAGATGACAAGATGGGATGATGAGAGGAGATGACGAGATAAAGTGAGACGATGAGACGAGATGAGATGACAAGACGAGGAGATGAGATGATGAGAGGAGACTATGAGATGAGACAATAACATGAGATAATGAGATGGGATGACAAGGTGGACAATGAGATAGGATGACGAGAAGGGATGATGAGATGGGATTACGAGACGAGATAGGAAAACGAGACAGAATGATGAGATGAGATGAGACAAAGAGATGAGACAAGATGAGATGATGAGATGGGACGATGAGACGGGATGAAGAAATGAGATGATGAGAAGGGACGATGAAAAGACGAGACAATGAGACAAGACGGTGGGAAGAGACATGGAGATGAGGCGGGACGACGAGACGGGATGACCAGATGAGACGAGGAGACAAGATGGGATGATGAGAGGAGACGAAGAGATGAAGCAAGACAATAACACGAGATGAGATGACGAGACGATGAGATGAAATGACGAGATGAGACTATGAGTTGCGATGAGGACATGAGATGATGAGATAGGAAGATGAAACGGACAATGAGACGGGATGATGAGATGGGATGATGAGATGGGATGACTAGACGAGACGGAACAAAGAAACAGAATGATGAGATGAGATGAGATGACGAGATGAGAAAATATGAGATATGAGATGAGACGGGACGATGAGATGAGATGATGAGATGAGACGATGAAATGACGAGACAATGAGACAAGACAGTGGGATGAGACATGGAGATGACACGGAAAGATGAGACAGGATGACAAGATGAGATAAGGCAATGAGATGGGATGATGAGAGGAGACGAGATGAAGCAAAATGATGAGACGAGTTGAGATGACGAGATGAGGAGATGAGATGATGAGATGAGACAATGAGATGAGACGATGACATGAGATGATGAGATGGGATGAGGAGATGGACGATGAGATGGGATGATGGGATGGAATGATGAGATGGGTTGACAGGATGGAATGATGAGATGGGATTACGAGACGAGACGGGATAATGAGCAGAATGACAAGATGAGATGAGACAACGAGATGAGACAAGATGAGATGATGCGATGAGATGATGAGATGGGATGATGAGAACAGATGATGAGATGGGACGATGGAATGATGAGACAATGAGACAAGACAGTGGGATGAGACATGGAGATGAGATGGGAAGATGAGAGAGGATGATGAGATGAGACGAGACGATGAGATGGGATGACGATAGGAGGCAACGAGATGAAGCGAGAGGATGAGACGAGATGAGATGACGAGATGATGAGATGAGATGACAAGATGATACAAGATGAGAAGATGAAATGATGAGACAATGAGCCAAGATGGTGGGATGAGACATGGAGACAAGATGGGAAGAAGAGGCGGGACGACGAGATGAGACAAGATGATGAGATGGGATGATGAGAGGAGATGATGAGATGAAGCGAGGCGATGAGACGAGATGAGATGACAAGTCGAGGAGATGAGATGATGAGAAGGGATGATGAGATGAGATGATGACATGGGATGATGGAATGACGAGACAATGAGGCAAGACATTGGGATGAGACGTGGAGATGAGATGGGAAGACAAGATGGGATGACGAGATGAGATGAGATGATGAGATGGAATGATGAGAGGAGACGATGAGATGAAGTGAGATGATGAGATGAGATGAGATGACAAAATGATGAGATGAGATGACAAGACGAGACTACGAGATGAGACAACGACATCAGATGATGAGAGGGGATGATGAGACAGAAAATGAGATGGGATGATGAGACAGGATGATGAGATGGGATGATGAGACAAGATGAGAAAATGGAAAAGAATGATGAGATATGATGAGAAGATGAGACAGGAGGAGACGATGAGTTGAGATGATGAGACAGGATGATGAGATAAGATGACAAGATGGGACGATGAAATAAGACAATGAGACAAGATGGTGGGATGAGTCATGAAGATGAGTCGGAAAAACGAGATGGGACAACGAGATGATATGGACCACGAGATAGGATGATGACATGAGATGATAAGATGAAGGAAGACGATGAGACAAGATGAGATGACAAGATGATAAGATGAGAAGATGAGATGAGATGATGACAGCAGATGATGAGACAGGAGGACGAGATGGACAATGAGACAGAATGACGAGATGAGATGAGACGATGAGATGAGACAATACAAGACAATGAGATGAGATGATGAAACAGGATGATGAGATGAGATGACGAGATTGGACGATGAAATGATGAGATAATGAGACAAGACATTGGGTTGAGACATGGAGACGAGACGGGAGACGAGATGGGAAGACGAGACAGGACAACGAGATGATGAGATGATGAGATGGGATGATGAGAAGAGACAATGAGATGAAGCGAGATGATGAGACAAGATGAGATGACGAGACGATGAGAGCAGAAGACGAGACGAAGACGACGACAGGAGATGATGAGACAGGATGAAGAGATGGATGATGAGACAGGATGACGAGCTGGAATGATGAGTAGGAATGACGAGACAAGATGGAACAAAGAGACAGAATGACGAGATGAGAAGAGATGACGAGATGAGACAAGATGAGAAGATGACATGAGATGATGAGATGGGAGGATGAGATGAGATGACGAGATGGGATGATGGAATGACGAGACATTGAGACAAGACATGGGATGAGACATGGAGACAAGATGGATGGAAAGAGGAGATGAGATGACGAGATGGGATGACGAGAAGAGATGACGAGATGAAACGAGACGATGAGACGAGATAAGATGAGGAGATGAGGAGATGAAATAATGAGATGAGACTACAAGATGAGAGGATGACATGAGATGATGTGACGGGATGAAGACACGAATGATGAGACGGGATGACGAGATGAGATGATGACACAGGATGACGAGACGAGATAGAACAACATGTCAGAATGACGAGATGAGAAGAGACAACAAGACGAGACAAGATAAGACGATGAGATGAGACGATTAGACAAGACGATGAGATGAGATGACAAGATGGGACAATGAAATGATGAGACAATGAGACAGGACGTTAGGATGAGACCTGGAGACAAGATGGGATGAGACAGGAAGACAAGATGAGACAAGAGGACGAGATGGGACGATGAGAGGAGATGACAAGATCAAGCGAGACAATGAGATGAGATGAGATGACAAGACGGCGAGATGAAATGACGAGACGAGACTATGAGATGAAACAACATGAGATGATGAGACGGGAAGATGAGTTGGACGATGAGACAGGATGATGAAATGAGATGATGAGAAAGCATGAGAAAACAAGACCGGACAATGAGACAGAATGACGAGAAGAGATGAGATTAGGAGACGAGACAAGATGAGACAATGAAATGAGACGATGAGACAGGACAATGAGATGAGATGACAAGATGGGATGATGAAATGACGAATCAATGAGATATGATGGTGGTATGAGATGTGGAAATGAGATGGGAAGACGAGTCGGGACGACGAGATGATATAAGACGATGAGATAGGATGACAAGAGGTGACGACGAGATGAAGTGAGATGATGAGATGAGATGAGATGATGAGATGATAAGATGAGAAGATGAGACGAGATGATGACAGGAGATGATGAGACAGGATGAAGAGACAGATGTGGGGCAGGATGACGAGATAGGATGATGAGTCAGGATGACAAGACGACATGGCACAAGAGACAGAATGACAAGATGAGAGGAGATGACGAGACAAGACAAGATGTGACGATGAGATGAGATGCTGAGTTGGGACGATTAGATGAGATGACGAGCTGGGACGATGGAATGACAAGACATTGAGACAAGACAGTGGGATGAGACATGGAGATGAGACAGGAAGACGAGACAGAATGACGAGAGGAGATGAGACGACGATATGGGATGATGAGAAGTGATGACGAGATGAAGCGAGACAATGAGATGAGATGAGATGACAAGATGATGAGATAAGATGATGAGACAAGACTACAATGGGAGAAAATGACAGGGGATGATGAGACGGGATGATGAGATGATCAATGAAATGGGATGATGAGACGGGATGATGAGAAAGATGATGAGACGAGACGGGAAAACGAGAGAGAATGACGAGATGAGATGAGATGATGAGATGAGACGAGATGAGACGAGATGAAACGATGAGACTGGATGAGGAGATGAGATATTGAAGGGGTGAAGAAATGACAAGACTGTGAGAGAAGATGGTGGAATGTGACGTGGAGACGAGAAGGTAAGACAAGACAGGATGACAAGAGGAGATGAGATGATGAGATTGGATGATGAGAAGAGACGATGAGATTCAGCGAGACGATGCGAGAAGATGAGATGATGAGATGATGAGATGGGATGATGAACTGAGATGATGAGATTGGACGATGAGGTGATGAGACAATGAGACAAGATGGTGTGATGATACGTGGAAAAGAGACAGGAAGACGAGACGGGACGATGATGTGAGGAGAGATGATGAGATGGGATGAAGAAAGGAGATGATGAGATGAAGCGAGACGATGAGACGAGATGAGATGACGAGATTAGGAGATAAGATGATGAGATGAGACTATGAGATGAGAGGATGACAGGAGATGATGGGATGGGTCGACGAGATGGACGATGAGACAAGATGTTGGATAGGATGATGAGACGGGATGACGAGACAGACAATTAGACGGGATGATGAGACAGGATGATGAGACCAGATGGGACAAGATAGACAAGACGGGACAAGACAGAATGCTGAGATGAGATGAACCGATGATATGAGACAAGATGAGATGATGAGATTAGATGATGAGATGGGATGATGAAATGAGATGACGAGATGGAATGATGAAATGATGAGAAAATGCGACAAGATGGTGTAAAGAGACGTGGAATCGAGATGGGAAGATGAGACAGGATGAGGAGATGAGACGAGACGACAAGATGGGATGATGAGAGGAGATGACGTGATGAAGCGAGACAAGGAGATGGGAAGAGATGATGTGATGATGAGATAAGATGATGAGATGAGTCCATGATGTGAGATGAAGACAGGAGATGATGAGACGGGATGACGAGACAGACAATTAGACGGGATGACGAGACAGGATGATGAGACCAGATGGGACAACAAGATAGAATGACGAGATGAGATGAGACAACGAGACGAGACAAGATGAGATGATCAGATGGGACGATGAGATGAGATGAAGACGTGGGATGATGAAATGACGAGACAATGAGACAAGATGGTGGGATGAGATGTGGAGACGAGATGGGAGAATGAGATGGGATAATGAGATGAGATGAGACGACGAGATGGGATAATGAAAGGAGAGGACGAGATGAAGTGAGAAGATGAGATGAGATGACAAGATGATGAGATGAGAGGACGAGATAAGATGATGACAGGAGATGATGAGATGGGATAACGAGACAAACGATGAGATGGGAGGACGAAATGCGTTGACAAGACGAGATGGGACAATGAGACAGAATGATGAAGTGAGATGAGATGATGACATGAGACAAGATGAGACGATGAGATGAGACAATGAGATGGGACGATAAGATGAGAAGATGAGACGAAGAGATGAGATGACGAGATGAGATGATGAGATGAGACAATTCCATGAGATGATGAGATGTGATGATGAGATGTACGATGAGATGGGATGACGAGATGGGATGATGAGACAGGATGATGAGACGAGATGGGACAATGAGACAGAGTGACGAGATGTAATGAGATGATGAGATGAAACAAGATGAGACGAAGAGACGGGACAATTAGATGAGATGACGAGATGGGACAATGAAATGATGAGACAATGAGACAAGTCGGTGAGATGAGACATGGGAAGAGATGGGAAGACGAGATGGGATGATGAGATGAGACGAGATGATGAGATGGGATGATGAGAGGAGATGATGAGATGAAGCGAGATGATGAGACAAGATGAGGTGACGAGACACTGAGATGAGAGGACGAGACGAGACTATGAGATGAGATGATGACATGAGATGATAAGAAGGAATAATGAGAGGGACGATGAGATGCGAGGACGAGATGGGATGACGAGATGAGATGGGAAAACAAGAGAGAATGACGAGATGGTATGAGACGATGACATGAGACAAGATGAGATGATGAGATGACACAATGAGATGGGATGATGAGATGAGATGACGAGATGGGACGATGGAATGATGAGACAATGTGACAAGATAGTGGGATGAGACATGATGACAAGAAGGGAAGACGAGATGGGACAACGAGATGAGGCGGAATGATGAGATAGGATGAAAACAGGAGAAGACGAGATGTAGCAAGAAGATGAGATGAGATGACGAGATGATGAGATGAGATGACGAGACAAGACTACGAGATGAGAGGATGACAGGAGATGATGAGATGGGTTGACCAGATGGAT
The DNA here is from genome assembly GCF_023851605.1 of Tamandua tetradactyla. NCBI lineage: Eukaryota > Metazoa > Chordata > Mammalia > Pilosa > Myrmecophagidae > Tamandua > Tamandua tetradactyla. The sequence continues at coordinate 42,105,059 of NC_135340.1, forward strand.
GATGAGATGGGATGTCGAGATGGGATGATGAGACAGGAAGATGAGACAAGATGGCACGAGACAGAATGCCGATATGAGATGAACCGATGACATGAGACAAGATGAGATGATGAGATGAGATGATGAGACAGGACGATGAAATGAGATGATGAGATGGGACGATGAAATGATGACACAATGAGACAAGATGGTGTAATGAGATGTGGAATCGAGACGGGAAGACAAGACGGGATGACAAGATGAGACGAGATGACAAGATGGGATGATGAGAGGAGATGACGTGATGAAGCGAGATGATGAGATGAGAAGAGATGATAAGATGATGAGATGAGAGGACGAGATGAGACTACAAGATGAGATGATGACATGAGATGATGAGACGGGATGATGAGATGGACAATGAGACGGGATGACGAGAAGGGATGATGAGATGGTATGATGAGATGAGATGGGACAATGAGACAGAATGAGGAGATGAGATGAGACGATGAGACAAGACAAGATGAGACAATGAGATGAGACAATAGAACGGGACCATTAGATGTGATGATGAGATGGGACGGTGGATTGATGAGACAATGTGACAAGGTGGTGGGATGAAACACCAAGACAAGACTGGAAGATGAGATGGGATGATGAGATGAGATGAGACAATGAGATGGGATGATGAGAGGTGACAATGAGATGAAGGAGACGATGAGATGAGATGACGAGGTGATGAGATGAGATGACGAGACGAGACTATGAGATGAGACAGCGACATGAGATGATGAGATGGGATGACTAAACGAACGATGAGACGGGTTGATGAGACGGGGTGATGAGACAGGATGACGAGATGAGACGGGACAATGAGACAGAATGACGATATGAGATGAAACAAGACGAGACAAGATGAGATGATGCGATGAGACAATGAGACTGGACGATGAGATGAGGGGATGGGACAATAAAATGATGAGACAATGAGACCAGACAGTGGGATGAGACATGGAGATGAGATGGGATGAAGAAATGAGACGAGATGACAAGATGGGATGACGAGAGGAGATAACGAGATGAAGCAAGATGATGAAATAAGATGAGATGATGAGACAATGAGATGTGACGCTGAGACAAGACTATGAGATCAGACAACTATTTGAGATGATAAGACAGGATGATGAGACGGACGATGAGACAGGATGACGAGATGAGACGGGAAAACGAGACAGAATGATGAGATGAGAAGAGACGATGAGACAAGAAAAGAGACAATGAGATGAGATGATGTGACGGGACAATGAGATGAGATGACGAGAGGGGTCAAGAAATGAGGAGACATTGAGACAAGATGGAGGGATGAAACATGGAGAGGAGATGGGAAGACAAGAAGGGACGACGAGATCTGAGGATGATAGGAGATGACGAGATGAAATGAGACGATGAGACGAGATGAGATGACGAGATGAGGAGATGAGAGGACAAGAAAAGACTTCGAGATGAGACGATGACATGAGATGATGAGATGTGATGACAAGACATATGATGAGATGGGATGCCAAGACAGAATGAAGAGACAGGATGACGAGACGAGATGATGAGAGGGGATGACAAGACGAGATGGGAAAATGAGACAGAATAACGAGATGAGATGAGACAATGAGACAAGACAAGATGAGACGATGAAATGAGACAATGAGATGGGACGATGAGATGAGATGATGAAATGAGACTACGAGATGAGAAGATGACATGTGAAGATGAGACAGGATGACGAGATGGATGATGAGACAAGATGAGGAGACGAGATGGGACAACGAGACAGAATGATGAGATGAGATGAGATGATGAGATGAAACAAGATGAGATGATGAAATGAGACATTGTGACAGGACGATGAGATGAGATGACGAGATGTGATGATGATATGACAAGACATTGAGACAAGATGGTAGGATGAGATGTGGAGATGACACGGGAAGACAAGACGGGACGGGGAGATGAGACGAGACAACGAAATGGGATGATGAGAGGAGATGACGAGATGAAGCAAGATGATGAGACAAGATGGGATGACGAGACGAGGAGATGAGATGATGAGACGAAACTACGAAATGAGATGATGACATGAGATGATCAGATGGGTTGACATGATGGAGGATGAGACGGGATGACTAGATGGGATGATGAGACGGGATGACGAGATGAGATGGGACAACGAGACAGAATGATGAGATGAGATGAGACGAGGAGACAAGACAAGATGAGACAGTGAGATGAGGCAATGAGATGGGACAATGAGATGAGATGATGAGGTGGGATGATGAAATGATGAGACAGTGAAACAAGATGGTGGGATGTGACATGGAGACAAGATGGCCAGATGAGATGGGATGACAAGAGGAGATGAGACGATGAGATGGGATGATGAGAAGAGATGATGAGATGAAGTGAGACAATGAGAAGAGATGAGATGATGAGATGAGATGAAGAGATGAGACTAGGAGATGAGACGATGACATGAGATGATGAGACAGAATGATGAGACGGGTGATGAGGTGGGATGATGTGATGGGATGATAAGACAGGATGATGAGATGAGACAGGACAATGAGACAAAATGATGATATGAGATGAGATGACGAGATTAGAAAAGATGAGACAATGAGATGAGACGATGAGATGGGATGATGAGATGGGATGATGAGATGGGATGATGAGACGTGCGATAAGATGGGATGACGAGACAGAATGATGAGATAGGATGAGGAGACAGAATGATGAGACGGGATGATGAGACAAGATGGGATAACAAGACAGAATGACGAGATGAGATGAGATGACGAGACAAGACAAGATGAGATGAGATAAGAAGATGAGACAGGATGATGATGAGATGATGAGATGTGATGATTAAATGGTGAGACAATGAGACAAGACAGTTGGATGAGGTGTGGAGATGATATGGGAAGATGAGACGGGATAACGAGATGAGACAAGACAATGAGATCTGATGATGAGAGGAGACGATGAGATGAAGTGAGATGATAAGACGAGATGAGATGACAAGAAGAGGAGATGAGATGAGGAGACAAGACTACAAGATGAGATGACAACATGGGATGATAAGACGGGATGAGGAGATGGACGATGAGACGGGATGACGAGATGGGTGATGAGATGGGATGATGAGACAAGACGGGCCAATGAGACAGAATGATGATTTGAGATGAGAGAATGGAACGAGACAAGATGAGACGATGAGATGAGATGATGAGACCAGACGATGAGATGAGATGAGGAGATGGGACGATGAAATGACTAGGCAATGAGACAAGGTGGTGGGATGAGACATGAAGATGAGATGGGAAGATGAAACGGGACGATGAAATGAGATGAGATGACAAGATGAGATGATGAGAGGAGATGACGAGATGAAGCAAGACGATGAAACGAGATGAGATGACAAGACAATGAGATGTGATGAGACTACGAGACTATGAGATGAAACGACGGCATGAGATGATGAGATGGGATGATGAGATGGATGATGAGACAAGATGACGAGACAGGATGATGAGATGGGATGATGAAACAAGATGGGACAATGAGACAGAATGATGAGAAGAGATGAGATGACGAGACAAGACAAGATGTGACAATGAGATGAGATGAAGAGACAGGACGATGAGATGAGATGACGAGATGGGAATATGAAATGATGAGACAATGAGACAAGATGAAGAAATGAGACATGGAGACAAGACGGGAAGACAAGATGGAACAAGATGAGATGAGACGACAAGATGGGATGATGAGTGGAGATGATGAGATGAAGCGAGACGATGAGACGATATGAGATGACGAGGTGAGTAGATGAGGTGACGAGATGAAACTATGAAATGAGATGACGACTTGAGATTATGAGACAAGATGACGAGACGGATGATGAGACGGGATGATGAGACTGGATGATGAGACGGGATGCCGAGATGAGACAAGACAATGAGACAGAATGACGAGATGAGATGAGACAATGAGACGAAACAAGATGAGATGATGAGATGAGATGATGAGATGGGCTAATGAGATGAGATGATGAAATGGGACGATAAAATGATGAGACAATGAGACAAGACAGTGGGATGAGACAGAGACGAGATGGGAAGATAAGACAGGACGACAAGATCTGATGATGATAGGAGACGACGAGATGAAGCAAGATGATGAGATGAGATGAGATGATGAGACGAGGAGAAGAGATGACGAGACAAGACTATGAGATGCGACGACTACATGAGATGATGAGACGGGATGATGAGATGGACGATGAGATGTGACGACGAGACGGGATGATGAGACAGGATGATGAGACGAGATGGGACAAGGAGACAGAATGATGAGATGAGATGAGATGACAAGACGAGACAAGATGAGATGATGAGATGAGACGATGAGATGGGACGATGAGATGAGATGATGAGATGGGATGATGAAATGACAAGACAATGAGACAAGACTGTGGGATGAGCCGGGAAGATTAGACGGGAAGATGAGATGGGATGACCAGATGAGATGAGATGACGAGATGGGATGATGAGATGAGATTACGAGATGAGACGACAGGAGATGATGAGATGGGATGATGAGTTGGATAATGAGATGGGATGACGAGACGGGATGATGAGATGGGATGATGAGAAGAGATGGGACAATGGGACAGAATGACAAGATGAGATGACACGACAAGATGAGACATGATGAGACGATGAGATGAGATGATGAGACAGGATGATGGATGAGATGACGAGATGGGATGATGGAATAATAAGACAATGAAACAAGACGGTAGAATGAGACATGGAGACTAGATGGGAAGACGAGATGGGACGATGAGATGAGACAATGAGATGAAGAGACAATGAGAAAAGATGACGAAATGGGGTGATGAAATGATGAGACAATGAGACAGGACAGTGGGATGAGACATGGAGACAAGACGGGAAGATAAGACGGGAAGATGAGACAGGATGATCAGATGAGACGAGACGATGAGATGGGATAATGAGAGTGGACAACGAGATGAAGCATGACGATGAGGTGAGATGAGATGATGAGAGGATGTGATGAGATGATTAGACAAGACTATAAGATGAGACGACGACATGAAATGAGGAGATGGGATGAAGAAATAGACAATGAAATGAGATGACAAGATGGGATGATGAGATGGGAAGACAAGACGAGACAATGAAACAGATAGACAGGATGAGATGAAACAAAGAGACAAGTCAAGATGAGACGATGAGATGAGATGATGAGATGGGTGATGAGATGAGATGACGAGATGGGATGATGAAATGATGAGACAATGAGACAAGATAGTGGGATGAGATATGAACATGAGACGAGAAGACAGGATGGGACAATGAGATGAAATGAGAAGACGAGATGGGATGATGAGAGGAGATGACGAGATGAAGAGAGATGATGAGGTGAGATGAGATGATGAAACGATGAGATGATGAGATGAGACTACGAGATGAGATGATGACATGAGATGATGAGACAGGATAAGGAGACAGATGATGAGAAGGGATGATGAGATGGGATGATGTGACAGGATGATGAGACGAGACGGGACAATGAGACAGAATGACGAGATGAGATGAGATGACAAGATGAGACAAGGTGAGATGATGAGATGAGACAATGAGATGGGACAAGGTGGTGAGATGATGAGATGGGGCAATGAAATGACGAGGCAAATAGACAAGAAAGTTGGATGAGACATGGAGACAAAATGGGAAGACAAGATTGGGTGATGAGATGAGATGAGACGATGAGATGGGATGATGAGAGGGAGACGATGGGATAACGAGACAATGAGATGAGATGAAGAAACGAGAATACGTGATGAGACAATGACATGAGATGATGAGATGGGATGACAACATGGAAGAAGAGAATGGATGATGAGATGGCATGATGAGACAGGATGACGAGACTAGATGGGATGAGACAGAATGACGAGATCAGATGAGATGATGAGACGAGACAAGATGGGACAATGAGATGAGATGAGACGACGAGATGGGATGATGAGAGGAATCGATGAGATGACGAGACGAAGAAATGAGATGATGAGATGAAACTATGAGATGAGACAATGACATGAGATGATGAGATGGGATGATGAGACAAAATGGGACAACAAGACAGAATGACAGATGAGATGAGTCGAGACAAGACAAGATGGGACGATGAAATGAGATGATGAGACAGGACGATGAGATGAGATGATGAGATTGGATAATGAAATGAAGAGACAATGAGACAAGACCATGGGATGAGACATGGAGATGAGACTGGAAGAAGAGACAGGATGACGAGATGAGAAGAGATGACAAGATGCGATGACGAAAGGAGACGACAAGATGAAGCGAGACGATGAGATGAGATGAGAATCGAGACTACGAGATGAGATGACAACATGAGTTGATGAGACGGGATGATGAGACGGATGATGAGACGGGATGATGAGATGGGATGATGAGACAGGATGACGAGACGAGATGGGAAATGAGATAGAATGACGAGATGAGATGAGACGACGAGACAACACAAAATGAGACAATGACATGAGACGATGAGTCGGGACAATGAGATGAGACGACGACATGGGATGATGAGAGGAGATGATGACATGAAGCGAGATGATGAGATGAGATGATGAGCTGAGCTGACGAGATGTGACTATGAGATGAAACAATGACATGAGATGATGAGATGGCATGAGGAGATGAGATGCGACAATGAGCCAGAATGATGAGATGAGATGAGACGACAAGATGAGACAATGAGATGAGATGATGAGACAGGTCAATGAGATGAGATGACGAGATGGGACGATGGAATGACAAGACAATGAGACAAGACAGTAGGATGAGACATGGAGATTAGATGGGAAGATGAGACAGGATGACGAGATGATACGAGATGACAGGATGAGATGATGAGAGGAGACAACAAGACGAAGCGAGAGGATGAGATGAGATGAGATGATGAGACAAGACTATGAGATAAGATGACGACATGAGACAATGAGATGGGATGACGAGGCAGGCGATGAGAAGGGATGACGAGATGGTATTATGAAATGGGATGACGAGACGAGATGGGACAAAGAGAAAAATAATGACGCGAGATGAGATGACGAGACTAAACAAGATGAGACGATGAGATGAGATGAGGAGATGGGACATTGAGATGAGATGAAGAGATGGGACATTGAAACGATGAGACAATGAGACAAGACAGTGGGATGAGACATGGAGACGAGACAGGAAGATGAGACTGGACAACAAGATGAGATGAGACGACGAGATGGGATGATGAGAGGAGACAAGGAGATGAAGCGAGAAGATGAGACGAGATGAGATTACAAGACAATGAGATGAGATGACAAGAGGAGATTACGAGATGAGGCGACCACATGAGATGATGAGATGGGATGATGAGATGGTCGATGAGACAGGATGACAAGAATGGATGATGAGATGGAATGACAAGAGAGGACGAGACAACGAGACAGAATGACGAGATGATTTGAGATGAGGAAACAAGACAAGATGAGATGATGAGATGAGACAATGAGACGGGACAAGGAGATGAGATGATGAGATGGGATGATGAAATGACGAGACAAAGAGACAAGACAGTGGGATGAGACATGGAGATGAGATTGGAAGATGAGACGGGACGAGGAGATGAGATGAGACCTGGGGATGTGATGATGAGAGGAAACGATGAATTGACGAGATGATGAGATGAGATGATGGGACAAGACTATGAGATGAGACAATGACATGAGATGATCAGGCAGGATGAGGAAACAGACAATGAGATGGAATGATGAGATGGGATGATGAGATGAGACAGGATAACAAGCCAGAATGAGGAGATGAGATGAGATGACGAGACGAAACAAGATGAGATGATGAGATGAGACAATGAGATGGGATGATGAGATGAGATGATGAGATGGGACAATGAAATGACATGACAATGAGACAACACAGTGGGATGAGACATGGAGATGAGACGTGAAGACAAGATGGGATGACGAGATGAGATGAAACGACGAGATGGGATGACGAGAGGAGATGACGAGTTGAAGCTAGACGATGAGACGATATGAGATGACGAGATGATGAGATGACAACACGAGACTACGAAATGAGATGACAACATGAGATGATGAGACAGGATGATGAGACAGACAATGAGAAGGGATGACGAGATACGGTGATGAGATGGGAAGATGAGATGAGATGGGAAAACGAGACAGCATGACGAGATGAGATGAGATGACGATGAGATGAGACAAAATGAGATGATGAGATGGGACGATGAGTTGAGATGATGAGATGAGATGATGAAATGATGAGTAGATGAAACAAGACAGTAGAATGTGACATGGAGATGAGACAGGAAGACAAGACAGGATAATGAGATGAGACAGACGACGAGATTGGATGACGAGAGGAGATGATGTGATGAAGCGAGATGATGAGATGAAATGAGATGATGAGACAAGACTACAAGTTGAGATGACCACATGAGATGATGAGACGGGATGATGAGATGGACGATGAGACCGGATGACAAGAAAGGATGATGAGACGAGAAGAGACAGCGACACAGAATGACGAGATGAGATGAGATGATGTGACGAGAGAAAATGAGACGATAAGATGGGAAGATAAGATGGGACGATAAGACAGGACGATGAGAAGAGATGACGAGATGAGATGATGAAATGATGAGACAATGAGACAAGATGCTGGGATGAGACATAGAGACAAGACATGAAGATGAGATGGGATGACGAGATGAGACCAGACGATGAGATGGGATGACGAGAGGAGACGATGAGATGATGCGAGACAATGAGATGAGATAGGATGATGAGACGATGAGATGAGATGATGAGACAAGACTACGAAATGAGACGACGACATGAGATGATGAGATGGTATGACGAGATGGACGATGAGACGGGATGACGAGATGGGATGATGAGAGGGAATGAAAAAAGGAGACAGAACGAGCCAAAATGACGAGATGAGATGTGATGAGGAGACGAGAAAAGATGAGACGATGAGATGAGACAATGAGTCGAGATGATGAGATGAGATGAAATGATGAGACAAAGAGACAAGACAGTGGGATGAGACATGTAGATGAGTTGGGAAGACGAGATGGGATGATGAGAGGAGACGAGACGATGAGATGGGATGATGAGAGGAGACGATGAGATGATAAAACGATGAGATGACGAGATGAGACTACAAGATGAGACGATGACATGAGATGATGAGACGGGATGACAAGAAGGGATGATGAGACGGGATGATGAAACGAGATGGGACAATGAGACAGAATGACGAGATGAGATGAGACGACGAGATGAGACAACATGAGACGATGAGATGAGATGATGGTATGGGACGAGAGATGAGATGATGAGATGGGACGATGAAATGATGAGACAATGAGACTAGATGGTGGGATGAGACATGGATACAAGATGGGAAGACGAGACGGGATGATGAGATGAGACGAGATGACTAGATGGGATGACGAGAGGAGAGGATGAGATGAAGTGAGACAATGAGATGAAATGAGATGACGAGATGATGAGATGAGAAGACGAGACGAGGCTAAGAGATGAGATGATGACATGAGATGATGAGACAGGGTGATGAGAGGGAATGAAAAGAGGAGAAGGCACAATGAGCCAAAATGACGAGATGAGATGTGACGTGGAGAAGAGAAAAGATGAGACGATGAGATGAGACAAGGAGACGGGACGATGAGATGAGATGATGAGATGGGACGATGAAATGATGAGACAAAGAGACAACACGGTGGGATGAGACATGTAGATGAGTTGGGAAGATGAGTCGGGATGACAAGAGGAGATGAGATGATGAGATGGAATGATGAGAGGAGACGATGAGATGATGAGACGATGTGATGAGATGACGAGATGAGACTATGAGATGAGACGATGACATGAGATAATGAGACGGGATGAGGAGATGGACGATGAGATGGGATGACGAGAAGGGATGATGAGACAAGATGAGGAGACGAGACGGGACAATGAGACAGAATGACGAGATGAGATGAGAAGACAATATGAGACAACATGAGACGATGAGATGAGAAAATTGGATGGGTCAATGAGATGAGATGACGAGATGGGATGATGAAATGACAAGACAATGAGACTAGACGGAGGGATGAGACATGGAGACGAGACTGGATGATGAGACGGGACGACGAGATGAGATGAGACGAGGAGATGAGATGACGGGAAGAATCGACGAGATGAAGCGAGACAATGAGACGAGATGGGAAGATGAGACAATGAGATGAGATGACGAGATGAGACTACGAGATGAGCCAACAACATGAGATGATGAGACAGGATGAGGAGTCAGATGATGAGATGGGATGATGAGACAAGATGGAACAATGAGACAGAAGAACGATACGAGATGAGATGACAAGATGAGACAAGATAAGATGGTGAGATGAGACAATGAGATGGAATGATGGGATGAGATAATGAGATGGGATGATGAAATGATGAGACAAAGAGACGAGAAGGTGGGTTGAGACATGGAGATGAGATGGGAAGACGAGATGGTACAAGAAGATGAGATGAGGCGACGAGACAGTATGATGAGAAGAGACGATGAGATGACGAGGTGATGAGACGAGATGATGAAATGAGACTACGAGATGAGACGATGACATGAGATGATGAGACAGGATGATGAGACGAGATGATGAGATGGAATGATGAGACTAGACGGGACAATGAGACAGAATGACGCGATGACCTGAGATGATGTGACGAGACAATATTAGAGGATGAGATGAGATGATGGGACGGGATGACAAGATGAGATGATGAGATGGGACAATGGAATGACGAGAAAATGAGACAAGATGGTAGGATGAGACAGGGAGATGAGACAGGAAGATGAGATGGGATGACGAGATGGGATGATGAGAAGAGAGGACGACATGAAACGAGATGATGAGACAAGATGAGATGACGAAACAATGAGATGAGATGACGAGATGAGACAACGAGATGAGAGGTTGACATGAGATGATAAGATGGGATGACGAGATGGACGAAGAGACAGGATGAAGAGGCGGGAAGATGGGATGGTACGATGAGATGAGATGACGAGATGGGATGATGAAATGATGACACAATGAGATAAGATGGTAGGATGAGACATGGAGATGAAATGGGAAGACGAGACAGGCCAATGAGATGAGAAGAGACAACGAGATGGGATGATGAGAGGAGACGACTAGATGAAGTGAGACGATGAGATGAGATTAAATGACAAGATGATGAGATGAGATGACGAGATGAGACTACAAGAGGAGATGACGACATGAGATGATGAGACGGGATGATGAGACTGATGATGAGACAGGATGATGAGATGGAATGATGAGATGGGATGATGGGATGAGACGGGACAAAGAGACAGAATGATGAGATGAAATGAGGCAATAAGATGAGATAAGATGAGATGAAATAAGATGATGAGACGGGACGATGAGATGATGAGATATTGAGACAAGATGGTAGGATGAGACATGGAGACGAGACAGGAAGATGGGACGGGATGATGAGATGAGATGAGAGGATGAGATGGGATGACGAGAGGAGACAATGAGATGAATAGAGATGATGAGACGAGTTGAGATGACGAGACGATGAGATGAGATGACGAGGCGAGACTACGAGATGAGACGACGACATGAGATGATGAGATGGGATGAGGAGACGAACAGTGAGACCGGATGACGAGATGGAATGATGAGACGGGATGAGGAGTCGAGATGGGACTATGAGACAGAATGACAAGATGAGATGACACGACGAGACACGGCAAGATGAAACGATGAGGCAGGAGGATGAGATGTGATGATGAGATGGGATGATGGAATGAGGAGACAATGAGACAAGACGGTGGGATGAGACATGGAGATGAGACAGGAAGAAGTGTCAGGATGATGAGATGAGATGAGAAGACGAGATGGAATGACGAGAGGAGACAACGAGATGAAGCGAGATGATGAGACGAGATGAGATGATGAGACAATGAGATGAGATGACAAGAAGAGGCTACGAGATGAGACGACAACATGAGATAATGAGACGGGATGATAAGATGGATGATGAGATGTGATGACAGGATGGGATGATGAGACGGGATGAAGAGACGAGACAGGACAATGAGACAGGATGATGAGATGAGATGAGACGACGAAATGAGACAAGATGAGGTGATGAGATGAGACGATGGGATGGGACGATGAGATGAGATGATAAGATGGGATGAAGGAATGACCAGAAAATAAGACAAGACAGTGTGATGAGACATCGAGATGAGATGGGAAGATGGAATGAGATGAGATGCCGAGATGGGATGATGAAAGGAGACGACGAGATGAAGCGAGACGATGAGACGAGATGAGATCATGAGACAAGAAGATGAGATGACGAGACGAGACTACGAGATGAGATGATGACATGAGATGATGAGATGGGATGACAAGATGGAGGATGAGATGGGATGATGAGATGATATGATGAGATGGGATGATGAGATGAGACAGGACAATGAGACAGAATGACTAGATGAGATGAGATGACGAGACGAGATAAGATGAGACAATGAGATGAGACGATGAGATGGGAAGATGAGATGAGATGATGAGATGGGATGATGAAATGATGAGACAAGATGGTGGAATGAGACTTGGAGATGAGACGGGAAGATGAGACAGGACAATGAGATGAGACAAGATGAAGAGATGTTATGATGAGAGGAGATGACGAGATGAAGCGAGACGATGAGATGAGATGACGAGACGAAGAGATGAGATGAGAAACGAGACTACAAGATGAATCGATGACATGAGATGATGAGATGGGATGACAAGATGGACAATGAGATGGGATGACGAGATGGGATGATGAGATGGGATGACGAGACGAGATGGGACAATGAGACAGAATGACAAAACGAGATGAGACAATGAGACGAAACAAGATGAGAAGTAGATGAGATGATGAGACGGGAATGAGAAGAGATCATGAGATGGGATGATGGAATGATGAGACAATGAGATAAGACAGTGGGATGAGATGTGGAGACGAGACGGGAAGATGAGATGGGACAATGAGATGATATGAGATGAGGAAATGAGATGACGAGAGGAGATGACGGGATGAGGCGATGACATTAGATAATGAGACGGGATGACGAGACGGATGGAGAGATGGGATGACGTGAAAGGATGATGTGACGGGATGATGAGACAGGATGATGAGTGTAGATGATGAGATGAAATGATGTGATGAGACCAGATGAGATGATGAGACACGGAGCTGAGATGACGAGACAAGTCTATGAGATGAGATGTCGATATTAAATGAAGAGATGGGATGAAGAGACGGACAATGAGACAGGATGACGAGATGGGATGATGAGCCGGGATGATGAGACGAGATGGGACAATGAGACAGAATGACGAAATGAGATGAGACGACAAGACAAGACAAGAGGAGACGATGAGATGAGACAATGGGACGGGATGATGAGATGAGATGATGAGATTGGATGATGAAATGATGAGACAATGAGACAAGATGGTAGGATGAGACGTGGAGATGAGACGGGAAGATGAGACGGATGATGAGATAAGATGAGACGACAAGATGGTATGATGAGGGGAGACGACAAGATGAAGCAAGACAATGAGATGAGATGAGATCACAAGATGAGATGATGAGATGAGACTATGAGATGAGACGACGAAATGAGATGATGAGATGGAATGATGAAACAGATGAAGAGATGAAATGACAAGATGGGAGGATGAAATGGAATGACGAGACGTGACGGGATGAGACAGAATGACAAGATGAGATGACGAGACGAGACAAGATGAAACAATGAGACGAGATGAGAGGACGAGACAAGGAGCTGAGATGATGAGACGAGACTATGAGATGAGACGAAGACATGAGATGATGAGATGGGATGACGAGACAGACAATGAGACGGGATGATGAGATGGCATGAAGAGACGAGATGCCGAGACGAGATGGGACAACGAGACAGAATGACGAGATGAGATGAGATGACAAGACGTGTCAAGATGAGACGATGAGATGAGACAATGAGATTGGATGATGAGATGAGAGGACGTGATGGAACAATGGAATGATGAGACAATGACACAAGACAGTGGGATGAGACATGGAGGCGAGATGGGAAGATGAGACAGGATGACGAGATGAGACAAGACTATGAGATGGGATGAGGAGAGGAGACGGCAAGTGGAAGCGAGACGATGGGTCGAGATGAGATAACGAGACGGGGAGGTGAGATGACGACACGAGGCTATGAGTTGAGACGATGACATGAGATGATGAGACATGATGATGAGACATACGATGAGACGGGATGACGAGATGGGATGATGAGAAGGGATGACGAGATGAGATGGGAAATGAGACAGAGTGACAAGATGAAATGAGACGACGAGATAAGAAAAGATGAGACGATGAGATGAGATGATGAGATGGGATGATGAGTTGAGATGATGAGATGGGACGATGAAATAATGAGACAATGAGACAAGACAGTGGGATGAGACATGGAAAGAGATGGGAAGACGAGACGGTATGACAAGATGAGATAAGACAACGAGATGGGATGATGAGAGTAGATGATGAGATGAAGCGAAACGATGAGACGAGATGAGGTAATGAGATGCTGAGATTAGATGACAAGATGAGACTACAAGATGAGACGACAACATGAGATGATGAGACGGGATGATGAGATGGATGATGAGACGGTATGACGAGATGGGATGATATGACGGGATGATGAGATGAGATGATGAGACAGGATGATGAGACGAATGGGAAAACGAGAAAGAATGACGAGATGAGATGAGATGACGAGATGAGACAAGATGAGACAATGAGACAGGACAATGAGATGAGATGACGAGATGAGATGATGGAATGACGAGACAATGAGAGAAGACTGTGGGATGAGACATGGAGACGAGGCGGGAAGATGAGATGGGATGACAAGATGAGACGAGATGGTGAGACGAGACAAGGTGAGACAATGAGACAGGATGTTGAGATGAGATGAAGAGATGGGACAATGAAATGACGAGACAATGAAACAAGACAGTGGGATGAGATGTGAAGACGAGATGGGAAGATGAGTTGGGATGATGAGATGAGATGAGACGACAAGATGGGATGACGAGAGGCAACGACGAGATGAAGTGAAATGATGAGATGAGATGAGATGACAACATGAGGAAATGAGATGATGAGACAAGACTATGAAATCAGACGATGACATGAGATGAGACAGGATGATGAGACGGATGATGAGATTGGATGATGAAATGGAATGATGAGACACGATGACGAGAGGATACGTATGATGAGACGGGATGATGAGATGGGATGATGAGACGAGATGGGACAACGAGATAGAGTGACGAGATGAGAGGAGAAGAGAAGACGTGACAAGATGAGATGATGAGATGAGACGATGAGACGGGACGATGAGATGAGATGATGAGATGGAACGAAGAAATGACGAGACAATGAGAAAAAACTGCAGAGTGAGACATGGGATGAGATGGGGAGATGAGAAGGAATGACGAGATGAGATTAGACAATGAGATGGGATGATGAGATGAGGCGACGAGATGTGATGAGAGGAGATGATGAGATGAAGTGAGACAATGAGACAAGATGAGATGACAAGATGATTAGATGAGTTGACGAGACGAGATTACGAGATGAGACGAAGACATGAGATGATGAGATGGGATGACGAGAAGGACAAAGAAATGGGATGATGAGATGGGAAGATGAGACGGGATGACGAGACAAGATGGGACAATGAGACAGAATGATGAAATGAGATGAGACGACGAGATGAGACAAGATGAGACAATGAGATGAGATGATGGGAAGGGACAATGAAATGAGATGATGGGATGTGATGATGAAATGACAAGACAATGAGACACGTAGTCAAAACGGGAAGATGAGATGGGATGACGAGATGGGATGATGAGATGAGATGACGAGATGAAGCAAGATAATGAGACAAGATGAGATGACAAGACAATGAGATGAGACGACAAGACGAGACTACGAGATGAGACGACAACATGAGATGATGAGACAGGATGACCAGATGGATGAAAAGATGGGATGATGAGATAGGACAATGAGACAGGATGACAAGACGAGATGGGACAATGAGACAGAATGATGAGATGAGATGAGACAATGAGATGAGACAAAATGAGACGAAGAGATTAGATGATGAGACGGGATGATGAGATGAGATGACAAGATGGGACAATGGAATGATGAGACAATGGTACAAGATGGTGGGATGAGACATGGAGAGGAGATGGGAAGACAAGATGGGACGATGAGATGGGATGATGAGAGGAGACAACGAGATGAAGTGAGACGGTGAGACAAGATGAGATGATGAAACAATGAGATTTTGATGAGACGAGACTATGAGATGAGACACGACATGAGATGAGGTGGTATGATGAGACAGACGAAGAGACGGGTTGAGGAGCGGGATGATGAGATGGTATGACAAGACGAGACAGGGCAATGAGACAGAATGATGAGAGGAGATGAGATGACAAAACGAGACAAGATGAGAGGATGAGATGAGATGATGAGACGGAACAATGAGATGAGATGATGAGGTGGGATGATGAAACAACGAGACAATGAGACAAGAAGGTGAGATGAGACATGGAGAAGAAACGGGAATATGAGACAGGATGACAAGATGGAATAATGAGAGGAAGCAACGAGATGAAGCTAGAGGAAGAGACAAGATGAGATGATGAGAAGATGAGATAAGATGACGAGACAAGACTACGAGATGAGATGACAACATGAGATGATGAGACGGGATGACGAGATGGATGATGAGATGGCATGCCGAGATGGGATGATGAGACGGAATGAGGAGACGAGATGGGAAAAAGAGAATGAGATGAGACGATGAAATGAGACAAGATGAGATGATAAAATGAGATGATGAAATGGGACAATGAGACGAGATGAGAGATGGGATGATGAAATGACGAGACAATGAGACAAGACAGTGGGATGAGACATGGAGACGAGATGGGAAGATGAGACAGGACAACGAGATGAAGAGATGGGATGATGAGAGGAGACAATGAGATGAAGTGAGAAGATGAAATGAGATGAGATGATGAGATGAAATGAGGAGACGAGACTGCAAGATGAGACAATGACATGATATGATGAGACAGTATGATGAGATGGACAATGAGAAGGGATGATGAGATGGGATGTCGAGATGAGAAGGGACAACAAGAGAGAATGATGAGATGAGATGAGATGACAAGACAAGACAAGATGAGACGATGAGATGAGATGATGAAACAAGATGATGAGATGACGAGGTAGGATGATGAAATGACGAGACAATGAGCCAAGACAGTGGGATGTGACATGGAGACGAGATGAGATGAGATGACGAGATGGGATGAGGAGAGGAGATGATGAGATGAAGGGAGATGATTAGATGCGATGAGATGACAAGATGATGAGGTGAGATGACAAGACGAAACTATGAGATGAGGTGACGACATGAGATGATACAACGGGATGACGAGACAGATGATGAGATGGGATGATGAGACAGAATGATGAGAAGGGATGATGAGATGAGACCAGACAATGAGACAGAATGACGAGATGCGATGAGATTATGAGACAAGACAAGCTGTGATGATGAGATGAGACATTGAGACAGGACGATGAGATGAAATGATGAGGTGGGATGATAAAATGATGAGACAATGGACAAGACAGTGGGATGAAACATGGAGACGAGACAAGAAGATGAGCCAGAATGACGAGATTAGATGAGATGATGAGATGGGAAGATGAGAGAAAATGAAGAGATGAAGCGAGACGATGAGACAAGATGAGATGATGAGATGAGGAGATGAGATGATGAGACAAGACTATGAGATGAGATGACGACATTAGTTGATGAGACGGGATGATGAGATGGAAGATGAGACAGGATGATGAGATGGGATGATGAGATGGGTTGATGAGGCGAGATGGGACAATGAGGAAGAATGATGAGATGAGAAGAGAGGACGAGACGAGACAAGATGAGGCGATGAGATGAGACGATGAGGCGGAATGATGAGATGAGACAATGAAATGACGAGACAATGAGACAGGACAGTGGGATGAGATGTGGAGATGAGATGTGAAGACAAGACAGGATGATGAGATGACATGAGATAACGAAATGGGATGATGAGAGGAGATGACAAGATGAAGCGAAATGATGAGACCAGATGAGATGAAAAGACGAGGAGATGAGATGATGAGACGAGACTACGAGATGAGACGACAATATGAGATGATGAGATGGGAAGATGAGAGGAACAATGAGATGGGATGATGAGATGGGATAATGGGATGGGATGAAGAGACGAGATGGGATAACGAGACAGAATGATGAGATGAGATGGGATGATGACACGAGAAAAGATCAGACGATGAAATCAGATGATGAGACCAGATGATGAGAAGAGATGACGAGATGGGACAATGAAATGATGAGACAATGTGACTAGACAGTGGGATGAGATGTGCTGATGAGAGGGGAAGATGAGACAGGATGACGAGATGAGATGAGATGACCAGATGGGATGATGAAAGGAGATGAGGAGATGAAGTGAAATGATGAGATGAGATGAGATGATGAAATGAAGAGATGAGATGACAAGATGAGACTATGAGATGAGATGACGAGTTGAGATGATGAGATGGGATGACGAGGTGGGCAATGAGATGGGATGACGGGATGGGATGATGAGATGATATGACGAAACGAGTTGGTACAATGAGACAGAATGACGAGATGAGATGAAACAACGAGACAAGACAAGATGTGATGATGAGATGAGATGATGAGATGGGATGATGAGATGAGATGACGAGATGAAGTGAGACAATGAGACGAGATGAGGTGACAAGATGAGGAGATGAGATGATGAGACAAGACTACGAGATGAGATGATGACATGAGATGATGAGATGGGATGATGAGACAGACAATGAGACACGATGACGAGACAGGATGATGAGACCGGATGATGAGATGAAATGGGACGAGACAGAACGACGAGATGAGATGAAATGATGAGACAAGATAAGATGTGATGATGAAATGAGACGTTGAGATGAGATGATGATATGAGATGACGAGATGTGAGAGGGGCAACGATATGAGATAAGACATCGAGATGGCATGAAGAGAAGAGATGACGAGATGAAGAAACATGATAAGATGAGTTGAGATGATGAGACGAAGAGATAAGATGATGAGATGAGACTACGAGATGAGACAACGACCTAAGATGATGAGATGGGATGACGTGATGGACGATGAGATGGGATGATGACACGGGATGATGAGATGGGATGACAAGACGAGATGGGACAATGAGACAGAATGATGAGATGAGGTGAGACGACGAGACGAGACAAGATGAGATGATGAGATGAGACAATGAGAATGGATGATGAGATGAGATGACAAGATCGGATGATGAAATGACGAGACAATGAGACAAGATGGTGGGATGAGAAATGGAGATAAGATGGGAAGATGAGATGGGATGATGAGATGAGATGAGATGAGATGAGATGAGATGAGATGGGATGACGAGAGGAAATGAAGAGATGAAGTGAGACGATGAAATGAGATGAGATGACAAGATGAGGAGATGAGATGACAAGATGAGACTATGAGATGAGACAATGACATGAGATGATGAGATGGGATGAAGAGACGTATGATGAGATGGAATGATGAGACGGGATGATGAGACAGGATGACGAGATGAGACGGGACAATGAGATGAGATGAGATGATGAGATGAGACAAGAAGAGATGATGAGATGAAACGATGAGATAGGAGATTGAGATGAGATGATGAGATGGTACAATGAAATGATGAGACAATGAGACGAGATGGTGGGATGAGATGTGGAGACAAGTGGGAGGACGAGATGGGATGACAAAATGAGACAAGAAGACGAGATCTGATGAGGAGAGGAGATGACGAGAAGAAGTGAGATGATGAGATGAGATTAGATGATGAGACGAGGACATGAGATGATAAGACAGCATGATGAGACAGAATGATGAGACAGGATGATGAGAAGAGATAGGACAACGAGGCAAGATAGGATAATGAGACAGAATGACGAGATGAGATGAGATGACGAGGTGAGACAAGATGAGATAATGAGATGAGATGATGAGATGGGACAATGAGATGAGATTATGAGCTGGGACGATGAAACAATGAGACAATGAGAAAAGAGAGTGGGATGAGACATGGAGATGAGATGGGAAGAGGAGATGAGATGACATATGAGATGAGACAATGTGATGGTATGATGAGAGGAGACAAGGAGATGAAGTGAAACAATGAAATGATATGAGATGACGAGATGAGGAGATGAGATGACAAGATGAGACTACGAGCTGAGATGACAACAAGAGATGATGAGACAGGATGACAGGACGGACGATGAGAAGGGATGATGAAACGAGATGGGACAACGAGACAGAATGTGAGATGGGATGAGACAATGAAATGAGACAAGATGAGACGATGAGATGAGACGATGAGATGGGACGATGAGATGAGATGACGAGGTGGGAGGATGGAATGACGAGACAATGAGACAGGATGGTGGGATGAAACATGGAGATGAGACGGGAATGAGAAAGGAGGATGAGATGAGACAAGAAGACGAGATGGGACGATGAGAAGAGACGACGAGATCAAACGAGACGATAAGATGAGATGAGATGACGATATGATGAGATGAAATGAGGAGACGAGACTACAAGATGAGATGACGATATGAGATGATGAGATGGGATGATGAGTCAGATGATGAAACAGGATGACGAGACGGGATGATGAGATGGCATGACGAGATGAGACTGGGCGAGACAGAATGACTAGATGAGATGAGGAGACGAGACAAGATGAGATGATCAGATGAGATGATGAGACAGGACAATGGCATGAGATGACAAGATGGGACGATGAAATGATGAGACAATGAGACAAGACAGTGGGATGAGATGAGGAGAAGAGACAGGAAGATGAGATGGGATGATGAGATGATATGAAAAGATGAAGCGAGACAATGAGATGAGATGGGATGATGAGACAGAATGAACAGATGAGATGAGATGATGAGACGAGACAAGATGAGACGAGGAGATGAGACAATGAGATGGGATGATGAGATGAGATGAGAAGATGGGACAATGAAATGTGGAGACAATGAGACAAGATGACAGGATGAGACACAGAGACGAGATGGGACAAAGAGATGATATGAGACATTGAGATGGAATGATGAGAGGAGATGATGAGATGAAGCGAGATGATGAGATGAGATGAGATGATGAGATGATGAGATGAGAAAATGAGACAAGATGACAACAGGAGATGATGAGACACGATGATGAGATGGACGATGAGACCAGATGACGAGATGGGATGATGAGTGAGGATGATGAGATGAGATGGGACAACAAGACAGAATAACGAGATGAGATGAGATGAGACAACGAGATGAGACAAGATAAGACGATGAGATGAGATGATGAGACGAGACCATGAGATGAGATGAAGAAATGGGATGAAGAAATGAGGAGACAATGATACAAAACGGTGGGATGAGACATGAAGATGAGATGGGTAGATGAGATGGGATGATGAGATGAGATGAGACGAAGAGATGGGATGATGAGAGGAGACGAGGAGATGAAGTGAGACAATGAGACGAGATGAGATGACGAGTAGAGGAGATGAGAGGATGAGACAAGACTACGAGATGAGACAATGATATGAGATGATGAGATGGGATGACAAGACGCACCATGAGACGGGATGATGAGATGAGACAGGACAACAGACAGAATGATAAGATGAGATGAGACGATGAGACGAGACAAGATGAGACGATGAGATGAGATGATGTGATGGTACGATGAGGTGAGATGTTGAGATGGGAAGATGAAATTGTCTCATTGTCTTGTCATTTCATCAGACAAGATGGTGGGATGAGAGGTAGAGATGAGATGGGAAGATGAAAGAGAACAATGAGATGAGACAAGATGACGAGATGGGATGACAAGAGGAGAAAACGAGATGAGGTGAGATGATGAAATGAGACGAAATGACGAGACGAGGAGATGAGATGATGAGATGAGAGTACAAGATGAGACATGAAATGAGATGATGAGATGGGATGAGGAGACGGACGATGAGACTAGAAGATGAGCTGGGATGATGAGACAGGATGATGAGAGGAGATGGGACAATGAGACAGAATGAGGAGATGAGATGAGAAGTCGAGACCAAACAAGATGAGATGATGAGATGAGACGATGAGACGGTACGATGAGATGACATGACAAGATGAGACAATGAAATGTTGAGACAATGAGACAATTGTTTGATGAGACATGGAGATGAGACAGGAAGACGAGGTGAGATTATGAATGAGATGAGACAATGAGATGGTATGATGAGAGGAGAAGATGAGATGAAGCGAGACAATGAGATGATATGAGATGATGAGACGAGGAGATGGGACGAAGAGTCGAGAATATGAGATGAGATGATGCGATGAGATGATGAGACAGGATGACGAGATGGACAATGAGATGCAATGATAAGATGGGATGAGGAGATGGGATGACAAAACAATACGGGATAATGAGACAGAATGACGAGATGTGATGAGAAGACGAGACAAGATGAGATGAAGAGATGAGATGTTGTGACAGGATGAAGAGATGAGAAGACAGAAGGGAAAAGGAAATGATGACACAATGAGACAAGATGATGGGATGAAACATGGAGACGAGACGGGGAGATGAGACGGGATGACGAGATGAGATGAGATGAGGAGATGGGATGATGAGAGGAGACGATGAGATGAAGCTGGATGATGAGATGAGATGAGATGACGAGATGAGATGACGAGAAGAGATGACAACATGAGATAATGAGATGGGATGATGAGATGGGATGATGACACGATATGGGACAACGAGACTGAATGACGAGTTGAGATCAGACGATGAGACGAGACAAGATGAGACGATGAGATGAGACGATGAGACCAGATGATGAGATGAGATTACGAGATGGGATGATGAAATGATGAGACAATAAGACAAGACGGTGGGATGAGAGGTGGAGATGAGATGGGAAGATGAGATGGAACAACGAGATGAGATGAGACGATGAGATGGGATGAAGAGAAGAGACAAAGCGATGAAGCGAGACTATGAGAAGAGATGAGATGACAGGACGAGGAGATGAGATGATGAGATGAGAGTACGAGATGAGATGACAACATGAGTTGATGAGATGGGAGGACGAGCCAGACAATGAGAAGGGGTGATGAGATGAGACGGGTCTATGAGACAGAATGACGAGTAGAGACGAGACGATGAGACAAGACAAGAGGAGATGATGAGATGAGATAATGAGACAGAACGATGAGATGAGATGAAGAAATGGGGCAATGAAAAGACGAGACAATGAGTCAAGATGGTGGGATGAGAAGTGGAGTTGAGACAGGAAGACGAGATGGTATGATGAGATGAGACAAAACGAAGAAATGGGATGACAAGAGGAGATGATGAGATGAAACGAGATGATGAGACCAAATCAGATGACGAGACGAGGAGATGAGATGATGAGAGGAGATTAGGAGATGAGACGATGACATGAGATGATGAGATGGGATGATGAGATGAACGATGAGACTGGATGACGAGACGGGATGATGAGACGGGATGATGAGACAGGATGATGAGACACACATGACAATGAGACAGAATGATGAGATGAGACGACGAGATGAGACAAGATGAAATGATGAGATGAGACGATGAGGGGGGAGGATGAGATGAGATGACGAGATGGATGATGAAATGATGAGAAAATGAGACAAGACGGTGTGATGAGGCATGGAGACGAGACAGGAAGACGAGACGGGACAACGTGATGAGACGATATGATGAGATGTTACGAAGACAGGAGAGGACGAGATGAAGCGAGACAATGAGCTGAGATGAGATGACGAGACGAGGAGATGTGATCATGAGATGAGACTACGAGATGAGACGACGACATGAGATAATGAGACAGGATGAGGAGACGGACAATGATATGGGATGATGAGATGGGATGACGAGACGTGATGGGACAAAGAGACAGAATGACGAGATGAGATGAGATGACGAGATGAAACAAGATGAGATGAAGAGATGAGACGATGAGACAAGACAAGATGAGACGATGAGATGAGATAATGAGATGGGATAATGAGATGAGATGACGAGATGGGACGATGAAACGACGAGACAATGAGGCAAGACGGTGCGATGAGATGTGGAGATGAGATGGGAAGATGAGACAGAATGACGAGATGAGTTGAGACATCGAGATGGGATGACGAGAGGAGAGGATGAGATGAAGTGAGATGATGACACGAGATGAGATGATGAGACGAGGAGATGAGATGATGAGACAAGAAAATGTGATGAGACAATGACATGAGATAATGAAATGGGAAGATGAGATGGACGATGAGATGGGATGACGAGACAGGATGATGAGATGGGATGACGAGACAAGACAGGAAAACAAGACAATGACGAGATGAGATGAGATGATGAGATGAGGCAAGATGAGACGATGGGACAATGAGATGAGATGATGAGATGGGATGATGAAATGACTAGACAATGAGCCTAGACAGTGGGATGAGACATGGAAATGAGACGGGAAGAGGAGATGGAATGACGAGATGAGACAAGATGACGTGATCAAATGAGGAGACAAGAGGACGTTATGAAACGAGACAATGAGACCAGATGACACGATGACAGGAGATGATGAGATGGGATGAAGAAATGGACAATGAGATGGGTTTACTAAACGGGATGATGAGAAGGGATAATGAGACGAGATGGGACAATGAGACAGGATGAAAAGATGAGATGAGATGATGAGCAAGACAAGATGAGACAATGAGAGGAGACAATGAGATGAAACCATGAGATGAGATGATGAAATGGGATGATGAAATGACGAGACAATGAGACAAGTCGGTAGAATGAGACATGGAGATGAGACGGGAAGATGAAGCAGGATGATGAGATGAGACGAAATGACGAGATGGGATGATGAGAGGAGATGACGAGATGAAGCGAGACAATGAGATGAGATGAGATGAGGAAATGATGAGATGACAAGACGAGACTTCGAGATGAAACGACGACATGAGATGATGAGACAAGATGACGAGACGGATGATGAGATGGGATGACGAGATGGGATGATCAGACAGGATGATGAGACGAGACGGGACGAGACAGGATGACGAGAGGAGATGAGATGATGATACAAGACAAGATGAGATTAGGAGATGAGACGATGAGATGGGACGATGAGATGTGATGATGAGATGGGACAATGAAATGATTAGAAAATGAGACAAGATGGTGGGATGAAAGTGGAGATGAAATGGGAATATAAGAAAGGACGACAAGATGAGACGAGACGATGAGATGCGATGAGGAGAGGAGACGATGACATGTAGCGAAACAATGAAATGAGATGAGAAGAGGAGATGAGACTACAAGATGAGACAACAACATGAGATATGAGACGGGAAGACGAGACGGATGATAAGACGGGATGATGAGATGGGATGATGAGACGGGATGATGACACGAGATGGGACAACGAACCATAATGACGAGATGAGATGAGACGACGAGACAAGGCAAGATGAGACAATGACATGAGATGATGAGATGGGATGATGAGACAGAATGACGAGATGAGATGAGAAAACAAGATGAGACACGATGAGGCGATGAGATGAGACAATGAAAGGGGACGATGAGATGAGATGATGAGATGGGACGATGAAATGATGAGATGATGAGACAAGACAGTGGGAAGAGACGTGGAGATGAGATGGGAAGATGAGATGGGAAACGAGATGAGACGACAAGATGGGGTTATGAGAGGAGGTGAAGAGATGAAACAAAGATGATGAGATGAGATGAAATTACGAGATGTTGAGATGAGCTGACGAGATGAGAATACAAGATGAGATGACGACATGAGATGATGAGAGAGGATGATGAGACAGATGATGAGATGGGATGATGAGACGGAATGATGAGACAGGATGAGAGCTGAAGCTAGATGATGACACAAGATGAGATGATGACAGGAGATGATGAGATGGGATGACGTGAAGAACAATGAGATGGGAAGAGGAGATGGGATGATGAAACGGGATGATGAGACGAGACAGGAAAATAAGACAATATGATGAGATGAGATGATGAGATGAGACAAGATGAGACGAAGAGATGAGATGATGAGACGAAGAGATGAGATGATGAGATGGGATGATGAGATAAGATGATGAGATGGGATGAAGAAATGACAAGACAATGAGACAAGACCATGCGATGAGATGTGGAGACGAGATGGGAAGACGAGATGGGATGACAAGATGAGATGATACGAAGAGATTGGATGATGAGAGGAGATGCCGAGATGAAGTGAAATGATGAGATGGGATGAGATGAAAGATGAGGAGATGAGATGACAAGAGAAGACTGAGATGAGATGATGACATGAGAGGATGAAATGGGATGATGAGACAGACAATGAGACAGGATGAGGAGATGGGATGATGAGATGGGATGAGATGACGAAACGATGAGATGAGAAGATGAGAGGAGAAGAAGACAGGAGATCATGAGACAGGATGAGGAGACGGACAATGAGATGGGATCACGAGATGAGATAATGAGACGGGATGATAAGACGAGATGGAACCATGAGACAGAATGACAAGATGAAATGAGACTATGAGACAAGACAAGATGAGACAATGAGATGAGATGATGAGAAGGGATGATGAGATAAGATGATGAGATGGGATGAAGAAATGACAAGACAATGAGACAAGACCATGCAATGAGATGTGGAGACGAGATGGGAAGACGAGACGGGATGACAAGATGAGACGATACGAAGAGATGGGATGATGAGAGGAGATGCCGAGATGAAGTGAAATGATGAGATGGGATGAGATGAAAGACAAGGAGATGAGATGACAAGACAAGACTATGAGATGAGACGATGACATGAGATGATGAAATGGGATGACGAGACAGACAATGAGACAGGATGAGGAGATGGGATGATGAGATGGGATGAGATGACGAGACGAAGAGATGAGAAGATGAGAGGAGAAGAAGACAGGAGATCATGAGACAGGATGAGGAGACGGACGATGAGATGGGATCACGAGATGAGATAATGAGACGGGATGATAAGACAAGATGAAACCACGAGACAGAATGACGAGATGAAACGAGACTACGAGAAAAGACAAGATGAGACGATGAGATGAGATGATGAGAAGGGATGATGAGATGGGATGATGAGATGGGACGATGAAATGATGAGACAATGAGACAAGATGGTGGGATGACACATGGAGACGAGACAGGAAGACGAGATGGGACGACGAGATGAGATGAGACGACGAGATGGGATGATGAGAGGAGACGACGAGATGAAGTGAGACGATAAGATGTGATGAGATGATGAGATGAGAAGACGAGATGAGACAATGACAGAAGATGATGAGACGGGTTGATAAGACAGATGATGAGATGGGATGATGAGACGAGACTATGAGATGAGACGACGACATGAGATGATGAGACAGGATGACAAGACAGATGATGAAATGGGAAGATGAGATGGGATGATGAGACAGGATGACAAGATGAGACGGGATAATGAGACAGAATGACAAGATGAGATGAGATGACGAGACGAGACAAGATGAGAAGATGAGATGAGATGATGAGACAGGACGATGAGATGAGATGACTAGATGGGACAATGAAATGATGAAACAATGAGACAAGATGGTGTGATGAGACATGAAGACGAGACAGGAAGATGAGACAGGACAACGAGATGAGACGAGATGACGTGATGGGATGATGAGAGGAGACGATGAGATGAAGCAAGACAATGAGACAAGATGAGATGACGAGATGAAGAGATCAGATGATGAGACGAGATGATGACAACAGATGAGGAGGCAGGATGAAGAGACGGATGATGAGACGGGATGACGAGACGGGATGATGAGACGGAATGACAAGAAGAGATGGGACAATGAGACAGAATGACGAGATGAGATGAGATGACGAGATGAAACAAGAGGTGACGATGAGATGAGATGATGAGATGGGATGATAAGATGAGATGATGAGATGCGATGATGAAATGATGAGACAATGAGACAAGACGGTGGGATGAGACTTGGAGATGTGATAGAATGATGGGACGGGACGATGAGATGATATGATACAACGAGATGAGATAATGAGAGAAGATGATGAGATGAAGCGAGACGATGAGACAGGATGAGATGAGATGAAAAGACGAGACGAGAAGATGACTGGAGATGATGAAACGGGATGATGAGACAGACAATGAGATGGGATAACAAGACAGGATGACAACATGAGATGGGACAATGAGACAGAATGACGAGATGAAATAAGATGACGAGAAGAGACAAGATGAGACGATGAGATGAGACGATGAGATGGGACGATGAGATGAGATGACGAGTTGTGACAATGAAATGAAAAGACAATGAGAAAAGACAGTGGGATGAGACATGGAGACGAGATGGGAAGATGAGACAGGACGACGAGATGAGACGAGATGACAAGATGGAATGAAGAGAGGAGACGACGAGTGGAGGCGAGATGATGGGACGAGATGAGATGACGAGATGGGGAGATGAGATGATGAGACAAGACTAGGAGATGAGATGACAACATGAGATGATGAGACGTGATGATGAGACATACGATGAGATGGGATGATGAGATGGGATGATGAGAAGGGATGACGAGACAAGACAGGACAACGAGACAGAGTGACGAGATGAAATGAGATGACAAGATGAGACAAGATGAGATGATGAGTTGAGATGATGGGATGGGACAATGAGACAGAATGACCAGATGAGATGAGATGATGAGATGAGACATGATGAGACGATGAGATGAGATGATGAGATGGCGTGATGAGAGGAGATGATGAGATGGGACGATGAAATGATGACACAATGAAACAAGATGGTGGGATGAGATGTGGAGAGGAGACGAGACGATGAGACAGGATGACAAGATGAGATGAGATGACGAGATGGGATGAAGAGAGGAGAGACAAGATGAAGTAACACGATGAGATGAGATGATGAGATGAGAAGATGAGATGATGAGATGAGACTAGGAGATGAGACGATGACAAGAGATGATGAGACGAGATGAAGAGATGGATGATGAGACGGGATGATCAGATGGGATGATGAGATGAATCGGGACAACGAGACAGAATCACAAGATGAAATGAGGTGATGAGATGAGACATGATGAGAAGATGAGATGAGATGATGAGACGGGATGATGAGATGAGATGACGAGATGGGACGATGAAATGACAAGACAATGAGACAAGACAGTGGGTTGAGACATGGGAAGAGATGGGAATACGTGACGGGATGACGAGATGAGACAAGCGACAAGATGGGATGATGAGAGGAGATGACGAGATGAAGCGAAACAATGAGATGAGATGAGGTGACAAGACGCTGAGATGAAATGATGAGACGAGACTATGATAGGAGATGACGACATGAGATGATGAGATAAGATGATGAGATGAGATGGGACAATGAAAAAGAATGATGAGATGAGATGACGAGATGAGACAAGATGAGATGATGAGATGGGACAATGAGAGGAGATGATGGATGAGATGAGGGAATGATGAGACAATGAGAGAAGACTGTGGGATGAGACATAGAGACAAGAAGGGAAGACAAGTCAGGGTGACAAGATGAGACGAGACGATGAGATGGGATGATGAGAAGAGATGACGAGATGAAGCAAGATGATGAGACGAGATGAGATGATGAGATACTGAGATGAGATGACAAGATGAGACTATGAGATGAGACAATGACATGAGATGAGGAGATGGGATGATGAGACGGGATGACGAAATGAGACAGCACAACGAGTCAGAATGATGAGATGAGATGAGACGATGAGATGAGATAAGATGAAATGATGAGATGAGATGTTGAGATGGGACGATTAGATGAGATGAAAAGATGTGACAATGATATGACGAGACACTGAGGAAAGACGGTGGGATGAGGTGTGGAGAGCAGATGGGAAGACGAGATGGGATGATGAGATGAGATGAGATGACAAGATGGGATGACGAGAGAAGACGATGAGATGAAGCGAGACGATGAGATGGGATGAGATGAGATGACGAGATGGGACGATGAAGTGAGTCAACAATGAGACAAGACAGTGGGATGAGATGTGGAGACGAGATGGGAAGATGAGACAGGATGACGAGAGAAAACGAGATGACAAGATGGGATGACGAGAGGAGATGACGAGATGAAGCGAGACGATGAGACGAGTGAGATGATGAGACGAGGAGATGAGATGATGAGACAAGACTATGAGATGAGATGATGACATGAGATGATGAGATGTGATGATGAGACGTACGATGAGATGGGATGACGAGATGAATGATGAGATGGGATGATGAGATGAGACAGGACATCGAGACAGAATGACGAGATGATATGAGATGATGAGACGAGACAAGATGAGACGATGAGATGAGACATTGAGATGGGACAATGAGATGAGATGACAAGATGTGATGTTGATATGATGAGACACTGAGACAAGACGGTGGGATGAGATGTGGAGATGAGAAGGGAAGATGAGACGGGACGATTAGATTAAACAAGACGATGAGATGGGATTACGAGAGGAGACAATGAGATGAAGTAAGAAGAATAGACGAGATGTGATGACAAGACAAGGAGATGAGATTATGAGACGAGATGATGAGAAGAGATTATGACATGAGATAATGAGACAGGATGATGGGACGGACGATGAGATGGGATGACGAGATGGGACAATAAGACGCGATGACAGGCAAGATGGGACAATGAAACAGAATGATGAGATGAAATGAGACGACAAGACTAAACAAGATGAGATGATGAGATGAGATGATAAGACACGACGATGAGATAAGAAGACAAGATGGGACGATGAAATGACGGATGAGACAATCAGACAAGACTGTAGGATGAGACGTGGAGATGCAACAGGAGGACGAGACCAGACAACGAGATGAGACGAGATGATGAGATGGGATGACAAGAGGAGACAACAAGATGAAGCTAGACGATGAGACGAGATGAGATGAGACGAGGAGATGAGATGATGAGACGAGACTATGAGATGAGACGAAGACATGAGATGATGAGACTTGATGACAAGACGGATGATGAGACAGGATGATGAGATGGGATGATGAGAAAGAATTACAAGATGAGATGGGATGACGAGATGAATCTAGATGATGAGACGAGATGAGATGACGAGATGAGGAGATGAAATGATGAGATGAGTCTACGAAATGAGATGAAGACATGAGAGGATGAGATGGTATGACGAGATGGATGATGAGACAGGATGATGAGATGGGATGATGAAATGGGATGATGAGGTGGGACAATGGAATGATAAGACAATGAGACAGGATGGTGGGATGAGACATGGAGACATGATGGGAAGCCATGATGGGACAACGAGAAGAGACGAGGTGACGAGATGGGATGACGAGAGGAGACAATGAGGTGAAGAGAGATGATGAGAGGAGATGAGATGAGAAGGCAATGAGATGAGGTGACAAGATGGGACTAGGACATGATGAGAGATTGAGATAAGACCATGCCATGAGACAAAGAGATGAGATGTGAGGACGAGATGGGACGAAGAGATGACAGCAGACGATGAGATGGGATGACGAGAGGAGACAACGCGATGAAGCGAGATGATGAGATGAGACGAGATGATGAGACAATGAGATGAGATAATGAGACAAGACTACGAGATGACATGACGACATCAGATGATGAGACGGGATGACGAGATGGATGATGAGATGGGATGATGAAATGGGATGATGAGATGGGATGACAAGAGGAGACGGGACAATGAGCCAGAATGATGAGATGAGATGAGACAACGAGATGAGACAAGATGAGACGATGAGATGAGACAATGAGACGGGACAATGAGATGAGATAACGAGATGGGACAATGAAATGATGAGACAAAGAGACAAGATGGTGGGATGAGACATGGAGATGAAATGGGAAGATGAGAGGGGACGACAAGATGAGATGAGATGACGAGATGGGATGATGAGATGACGAGACGAGATGTGATGATGAGAGGAGATGACGATATGAAGCGAGATGATGAGATGAGATTGACGAGATGATGAAAGGTGATGACAAGACAAGACTACGAGATGAGAAAACCACATGAGATGATGAGACAGGATGACGAGATGGAAGATGAGATGGGAAGACCAGATGGGACAATGAGATGAGGCGAGATGATGAGTTGGGATGACGAGAGGAGACAACGAGATGAAGCCAGATGATGAGATGAGATGAGATGACGAGATGAGGAGATGAGATGATGAGAAGGGACTATGAGATGAGACTACAACATGAGATGATGAGACGGGATGATGAAACGGATAATGAAACAGGATGACGAGATGTGATGATGAGACAGGATGACAAGACGAGACGGGAAAATGAGACAGAATGATGAGATGAGATGAGACAACGAGATGAGACAAGAGGAGACGATGAGATGAGATGGTGAGATGAGACGATGAGATGAGATGACGAGATGGGTCGATGAAATGACGAGATAATGGACAAGACGGTGGGATGAGACATGGAGACGAGATGGGAAGATGAGACAGGACGACGAGATGAGACGAGATGACAAGATGGAATGAAGAGAGGAGACAACGAGTGGAGGCGAGATGATGGGACGAGATGAGATGACGAGATGGGGAGATGAGATGATGAGACAAGACTAGGAGATGAGATGACAACATGAGATGATGAGACGTGATGATGAGATATACGATGAGATGGGATGATGAGATGGGATGATGAGAAGGGATGACGGGACAACGAGACAGAGTGACGAGATGAAATGAGATGACAAGATGAGACAAGATGAGACGATGAGTTGAGACGATGGGACGGGACAATGAGATGAGATGACGAGACGGGACAATGAAATAATGAGACAATGAGACAAGACAGTGGGATGAGACATGAGAAGAGATGGGAAGATGAGATGGGATGACAAGATGAGATGAGACAACGAGATGGGATGATGAGAGGAGATGACGAGATGAAGCGAAATGATGAGATGAGGTGACAAAACTCTGAGATGAGATGATGAGACGAGACTACAAGATGAGATGACAACATGAGATGATGAGATGGGATGATGAGAGGGATGATGAGAAGGGATGATGTGATGGGATGATATGATGGGATGATGAGATGAGACTGGAGAATGAGAGAGAATGATGAGATGAGATGTGAGACGAGATGAGAAAAGATGAGATGATGAGATGGGACAATGGAATGATGAGACAATGAGACAATACGGTGGGATGAGACATGGAGACAAGATGGAAAGACGAGAAGGGATGATAAAATGAGATGAGACGATGAGATGGGATGATGAGAGGAGATGACGAGATGAAGCAAGATGATGAGATGAGATGAGATTACAAGACGAGGAGAAGAGATGATGAGATGAGACAACGAGATGAGAAGATGACATGAGATGATGAGATGGGATGATGAGACAGGATGATGAGATGAGACGGGAAAACAAGACAGAATGATGAGATGAGATGGGAAAGCAAGATGAGACAAGATGAGATGATGAGATGAGACAATGAGATGGGACGATGAGATGAGAAGAAGAGGTGAGATGATGAAATGATGAGACAATGAGACAAGACGGTGGGATGAGACGTGGAGATGAGACAGGAAGATGAGACGGGATGACGAGATGACATGAGATGACGAGATGGGATGATGAGAGGAGCTGACGAGATGAAGCGATACGATGAGATAAGATGAGATGATGAGACGAGAAGATGAGAAGACAAGGCGAGACTACGAGATGAGACGATGACATGAGATGATGTGACAGGGTGAAGAGACAAACGATGAGATGGGAAGACGAGATGCAATGACGAGATGATGGGATGAAATGACGTGACGAGACACTGAGATGAGACAATGACATGAGATGATGAGACGGGAGGATGAGATGGACGATGAGACAGGATGATGAGACAGGATGATGAGACAGCATGATGAGATGAGACCAAACAATGAGACAAAATGACGAGATGAGATGGGATGAGGAGACGAGACAAGATGAGACGATGAGATGAGATGATGTGACAGGACGATGAGATGAGATGACAAGATGGGACGATGAAATGACAAGACAATGAGACAAGATGTTGGGATGAGACGTGGAGATGAGATGGGAGGACGAGACAGGATGACGAGATGATATGAGACGATGAGATGCGATGATGAGAGATGACCAGATGAAGCGAGATGATGAGATGAGATGAGATGATGAGATGATGAGATGAGAAGACGAGACGAGACAATGACAGGAGATGATGAGGCAGGATGAAGAGACGGACGATGAGATGGAATGAAAAGATGGGATGATGAGTCGGGATGATGAGACGAGATGGTACAATGAGACAGAATGACGAGATGAGAGGAGACAATGAGACGAGACAAGATGAGATGATGAGATGAGACGATGAGACAGGACAATGAGATGAGATGACGAGATGGGACGATGGAATGATGAGACATTGAGAAAAGAAGGTGGAATGAAATGTAGAGACAAGATGGGAAGACAAGACAGAACGACGAGAGGAGATGAGATGACGAGATGGGATGACAATAGATCATGACGAGATGAAGTGAGATGATGAGACGAGATGAGATGATGAGACATTCAGATGAGATGACAAGATGAGAATATGATGTGTGACAATGACAGGAGATGATGAGACAGGATGATGAGACAGATGGTGAGATGGGATGACGAGACAGGATGATGACACAGGATGATGAGATGAGATGGGACAATGAGACAGAATGACGAGATGAGATGAGGCGATGAGATGAGATAAGATGAGATGATGAGATGAGACAATGAGACAGGAAGATGAGATGAGATGATTAGGTGGGACAATGAAATGATGAGACAAGACGGTGGGATGAGACATGGAGACAAGACGGGAAGACGAGATGGGATAATGATATGGGACAAGACGGCGATATGGGATGACGACAGGAGAGGACGAGATAAAACAAGAGGATGAGACAAGATGATGACGAGACAATGAGATGAGAAGACAAGACGAGACAATGACAGGAGATGAAGAGATGGGACAATGACACAGACAATGAGATGGGATGATGAGATGGGATGACGAGATGAGATGGGACAATGAGAGAGAATGACGAGATGAGATGAGATGATGAGATGATACAAGATGGGACGATGAGAAGAGATGATGAGATGGGTTTATGAGATGAGATGATGAGATGGGACGATGAAATGATGAGACAATGAGATAAGACAGTGGGATGAGAAGTGGAGACGAGACAGGGGATGAGACAGGATGACAAGATGAGACAAGACAATGAGATGGGATGGTGAGAAGAGACGGGGAGATGAAGCGAGATGATGAGATGAGATGAGATGATGAGACGATGAAATGAGATGATGAGACTACGAGATGAGACAATGACATGAGATGATGAGACGGGATGATGATATGGACAATGAGACGGGATGACAAAATGGGATGATGAGACGGGATGACTAGACGAGATGGGAAAACAAGACAGAATGACGAGATGAGATGAGATGATGTGATGAGTCGATGAGATAGGATGATGAGGTGAAAAGATGAGATGGGACGATGAAATGATGAGACAATGAGACAAGACGGTAGGATCAGACATGGAGACGAGATAGAAAGGTGAGACAAGACAACGAGATGAGATGAAATGACGAAATGGAATGACGAGAAGAGATGATGAGATGAAGTAAGACGATGAGAAGAGAAGAGATGATGAGACAAGGAGATGAGAAGACGAGACGAGATGATGACAGATGATGATAATACAGGATAATGAGATGGACGATGAGACAGGATGACAAGATGGGATGATGAGATGCGATGATGGGACGAGACGGAACAATGAGTCAGAATGACCAGATGAGATGAGACGATGAGACGAGACATGATGAGACGATGAGATGAGATGATGAGATGGGGTGATGAGAGGAGATGACGAGATGGGACGATGAAATGATGACACAATGAAACAAGATGGTGGGATGAGATGTGGAGAGGAGACGAGACGATGAGACAGGACGACAAGATGAGATGAGATGACGAGATGGGATGAAGAGAGGAGAGACAAGATGAAGTAACACGATGAGATGAGATGATGAGATGAGAAGATGAGATGATGAGATGAGACTAGGAGATGAGACGATGACAAGAGATGATGAGACGGGATGAAGAGATGGATGATGAGACGGGATGACCAGATGGGATGATGAGATGAATCGGGACAACGAGACAGAATCACAAGATGAAATGAGGTGATGAGATGAGACATGATGAGAAGATGAGATGAGATGATGAGACGGGACGATGAGATGAGATGATGAGATGGGACGATGAAATGACAAGACAATGAGACAAGACAGTGGGTTGAGACATGGGAAGAGATGGGAATACGTGACGGGATGACGAGATGAGACAAGCGACAAGATGTGATGATGAGAGGAGATGACGAGATGAAGTGAAACAATGAGATGAGATGAGGTGACAAGACGCTGAGATGAAATGATGAGACGAGACTATGATAGGAGATGATGACATGAGCTGATGAGATGAGATGATGAGATGAGATGGGACAATGAAAAAGAATGATGAGATGAGATGA
The DNA here is from genome assembly GCF_023851605.1 of Tamandua tetradactyla. Lineage (NCBI taxonomy): Eukaryota > Metazoa > Chordata > Mammalia > Pilosa > Myrmecophagidae > Tamandua > Tamandua tetradactyla. Next base: position 42,142,422 of record NC_135340.1, read on the forward strand.
GATGACGAGATGAGACAAGATGAGACGATGAGATGGGACGATGAGAGGAGATGATGGATGAGATGAGGGAATGATGAGACAATGAGAGAAGAGTGTGGGATGAGACATGGAGACGAGAAGGGAAGACAAGTCAGGGTGACAAGATGAGACGAGACGATGAGATGGGATGATGAGAAGAGATGACGAGATGAAGCAAGATGATGAGACAAGATGAGATGATGAAACACTGAGATGAGATGACAAGATGAGACTATGAGATGAGACAATGACATGAGATGATGAGATGGGATGATGAGACAGACGATGAGATGGGATGACAAGATGGGATGATGAGACGGGATGACGAAATGAGACAGCACAACGAGTCAGAATGATGAGAAGAGATGAGACGAGATGAGATAAGATGAAATGATGAGATGAGATGTTGAGATGGGACGATTAGATGAGATGACAAGATGTGACAATGATAGGATGAGACACTGAGGAAAGACGGTGGGATGAGGTGTGGAGACCAGATGGGAAGACGAGATGGGATGATGAGATGAGATGAGATGAGTAGATAGGATGATGAGAGAAGACGATGAGATGAAGCGAGACGATGAGATGGGATGAGATGAGATGACGAGATGGGACGATGAAGTGAGTCAACAATGAGACAAGACAGTGGGATGAGATGTGGAGCAAGATGGGAAGACGAGACAGGACGACGAGAGAAGACGAGATGACAAGATGGGATGACGAGAAGAGATGATGAGATGAAGCGAGACGATGAGATGAGTGAGATGATGAGACGAGGAGATGAGATGATGAGACAAGACTATGAGATGAGATGATGACATGAGATGATGAGATGTGATGATGAGACGTACGATGAGATGGGATGACGAGATGAATGATGAGATGGGATGATGAGATGAGACAGGACATCGAGACAGAATGACGAGATGATATGAGATGATGAGACGAGACAAGATGAGACGATGAGATGAGACATTGAGATGGGACAATGAGATGAGATGACAAGATGTGATGTTGATATGATGAGACACTGAGACAAGACGGTGGGATGAGATGTGGAGATGAGAAGGGAAGATGAGACAGGACGATTAGATGAAACAAGACGATGAGATGGGATTACGAGAGGAGACAATGAGATGAAGTAAGAAGAATAGACGAGATGTGATGACAAGACAAGGAGATGAGATTATGAGACGAGATGATGAGAAGAGATTATGACATGAGATAATGAGACAGGATGATGGGATGGACGATGAGATGGGATGACAAGATGGGACAATAAGACGCGATGACAGGCAAGATGGGACAATGAAACAGAATGATGAGATGAGATGAGACGACAAGACTAAACAAGATGAGATGATGAGATGAGATGATAAGACACGACGATGAGATAAGAAGACGAGATGGGACGATGAAATGACGGATGAGACAATCAGACAAGACTGTAGGATGAGACGTGGAGACGCAACAGGAGGACGAGACCAGACAACGAGATGAGACGAGATGATGAGATGGGATGACAAGAGGAGACAACAAGATGAAGCTAGACGATGAGACGAGATGAGATGAGACGAGGAGATGAGATGATGAGACGAGACTATGAGATGAGACGAAGACATGAGATGATGAGACTTGATGACAAGACGGATGATGAGACAGGATGATGAGATGGATGATGAGAAAGAATTACAAGATGAGATGGGATGACGAGATGAATCTAGATGATGAGACGAGATGAGATGACGAGATGAGGAGATGAAATGATGAGATGAGTCTACGAAATGAGATGAAGACATGAGAGGATGAGATGGTATGACGAGATGGATGATGAGACAGGATGATGAGATGGGATGATGAAATGGGATGATGAGGTGGGACAATGGAATGATAAGACAATGAGACAGGATGGTGGGATGAGGCATGGAGACATGATGGGAAGCCATGATAGGACAACGAGATGAGACGAGGTGACGAGATGGGATGACGAGAGGAGACAATGAGATGAAGAGAGATGATGAGAGGAGATGAGATGAGAAGGCAATGAGATGAGGTGACGAGATAGGATGAGGACATGATGAGAGATTGAGATAAGACCATGCCATGAGACAAAGAGATGAAATGTGAGGACGAGATGGTACGAAGAGATGACAGCAGACGATGAGATGGGATGACGAAAGGAGACAACGAGATGAAGCGAGATGATGAGATGAGATGAGATGATGAGACAATGAGATGAGATAATGAGACAAGACTACGAGATGACATGACGACATCAGATGATGAGACAGGATGACGAGATGGATGATGAGATGGGATGACGAAATGGGATGATGAGATGGGATGACAAGAGGAGACGGGACAATGAGCCAGAATGATGAGATGAGATGAGACAACGAGATGAGACAAGATGAGACGATGAGATGAGACAATGAGACGGGACAATGAGATGAGATAATGAGATGGGACAATGAAATGATGAGACAAAGAGACAAGATGGTGGGATGAGACATGGAGATGAGATGGGAAGATGAGAGGAGACGACAAGATGAGATGAGATGACGAGATGGGATGATGAGATGATGAGACGATGAGATGTGATGATGAGAGGAGATGACGATATGAAGCGAGATGATGAGATGAGATGACGAGATGATGAAATGTGATGACAAGACAAGACTACGAGATGAGACGACCACATGAGATGATGAGACAGGATGACGAGATGGAAGATGAGATGGGAAGACCAGATGGGACAATGAGATGAGGTGAGATGATGAGTTGGGATGATGAGAGAAGACAATGAGATGAAGCCAGATGATGAGATGAGATGAGATGACGAGATGAGGAGATGAGATGATGAGAAGGGACTATGAGATGAGACTACAACATGAGATGATGAGACAGGATGATGAAACGGACAATGAAACAGGATGACGAGATGTGATGATGAGACAGGATGACAAGACGAGATGGGAAAATGAGACAGAATGATGAGATGAGATGAGACGACGAGACGAGACAAGAGGAGACGATGAGATGAGATGGTGAGATGAGACGATGAGATGAGATGATGAGATGGGCCGATGAAATGACGAGATAATGGACAAGATGGTGGGATGAGACATGGAGACGAGATGGGACGACAGCATGTAATGATGAGAGGAGACGATGAGACGAGATGAGATGACAAGACAATCAGGTGAGATGACAAGACTGGGCTACAAAATGAGACGACAACATGAGATGATGAAACGGGATGATGAGACGGGATGACGACTGGGACGATGAGATGGGATGAAGAGATGGGATGATGAGATGGGATGATGAGATGAGACGGGACAATGAGACAGAATGATGAGATGAGATGGGATGACGAGACCAGACAAGATGAGATGATGAGAGGTGATGATGAAATAACTAGACAATGAGACAAGACGGTGGGATGAGACATGGAGACGAAATCTGAAGACGAGATGAGACGAGATGAAACAAGATGATGAGATGGGATGATGAGAGGAGACGAGAAGATGAAGTGAGATGCTGAGATGAGATGAGATGACGAGATGATGAAATGAGATGACAAGACGAGGCTATGAGATGAGACGACAACATGAAATGATGAGATGGGATGATGAGACGGACAATGAGACAGGATGAAAAGACGGGATGATTAGATGGGATGACCAAACGAGATGGGATAACCAGACAGAATGACGTGATGAGATGGGACGATGGGATGAGACAAGATGAGACAATGAGATGAGACGATGAGACAGGACGATGAGATGAGATGACAAGTTGAGATGATGGAATGACGAGACAATGAGACAAGACAGTGGAATGAGACATGGAGATGAGACAGGAGGATGAGACGGGACGATGAGATGAGATGAGAGTACGACATGGGATGATGAGAGGAGACGACGGGATGAAGCAAGACAATGAGACAAGATGACATGATGAGAAGATGAGATGAGATGACCAGACGAGACTTCGAGATGAGACAATGACATGAGATGATGAGATGGGATGACGAAGCGGACTATGAGATGGGATGATGAGATGGGATGATGAAACGGGATGATGAGACATGATGATACAACAAGACAGAATGACGAGATGAAATGAGATGACGACATGAGATGATGAGATGGGACGATGAGATGAGATGATGAGATGGGACGATGGAATGACGAGACAATGGGATAAGACAGTGGGATGAGAGGTGGAGACAAGGCGGGGGAGGAGACAGGACGACGAGGTGAGACAAGACAACGAGATGAGATGAAGAGAGGAGACCACGAGATGAAGTGAGATGATGAGATGAGATGAGATGACGAGATGAGAAGATGAGATGATGAGACGAGACTACGAGATGAGACGACGACATGAGATGATGAGATGGGATGACGAAGTGAACTATGAGACAGGATGAGGAGATGGGATGGTGAGATGGGATGACAAGACGAGACAGGAAACGAGACAGAATGGCGAGATGAGATGGTACGAGGAGACAAGACAAGATGAGATGAGATGAAACGATGAGACGGGACAATGAGATGAGATGATGAGACGGGATGATGAAATGAGATGAGGAGATGTGATGATGAAATGATGAGAGAATGAGACAAGACGGTGGGATGAGATGTGTAGATGAGATGGGAAGATGGGATGGGACAATGAGATGAGATGAGACGATGAGATGGATGACGAGAAGAAACAATGAGATAAAGCGAGACGATGAGATGAGAAGAGAGGATGAGACAATGAGATGAAATGATGAGACGAGATTAGGAGCTGAGACGATGACATGAGTTGATGAAACGGGATGACAAGATGGATGATGAGACGGGATGATGAGATGAGATGGGACAATGAGATAGAATGAGGAGATGAGATGAGACGATGAGACGAGATAAATGAGATGATGATATGTTCTGATGGGACAGGAGTATTAGATGTGATGATGAGATGGAATGATGGAATGATGAGACAATGTGACAAGACAGTGGGATGAAACACCGAGATGAGACCAGAAGACGAGATGGGATGATGAGTTGAGACGAGACCACGAGATGGGATGATGAGAGGAGACGACGAGATGAAGCGAGATGATGAGACGAGATGAGATGATGAGATGATGAGATGAGATGACAAGACGAGACTACGAGTTGAGACAATGACATGAGATGATGAGACGGGATGACAAGATGGATGATCAGATGGGATGACGAGACGAAACGGGATAACAAGACACAATGATGAGATGAGGTGAGACGATGAGACGAGACAAGATGTGACGATGAGATGAGATGATGAGATGGGATGATGAGATGAGATGACAAGATGGGATGATGAAATGATGAGACAATGTGACAAGATGGTGGGATGAGACGTGGAGAGGAGATCGGAAGATGAGACAGGATGAACAGATGAGATGAGAGGATGAGTTTGGATGATGAGAGGACACAAAGAGATGAAGCGAGAAGATGAGATGAGATGAGATGAAGAGACAATGAGATAAGATGATGAGACGAGACTAAGAGATGAGACGAGGACATGAGATGATGAGACGGGATGATGAGATGGATGATGAGATGGGATGACGAGATGGGATGATGAGACGGGATGTTGAGACAAGACAGGACAACAAGACAGAATGACGAGTTGAGATGAGACGAGACAAGTAGAGATGATGAGACGGGATGATGAGATTAGATGATGAGATGGGATAATGAAATGATGAGACAATGAGACAAGACTGTTGGATAAGATGTGGAGACGAGATGGGAAGACAAGATGGAACGACATGATGAGATGAGATGATGAGATGGGATGACGAGAGTAGACAACGAGATGAAGTGAGATGATGAGACAAGATGAGATGATGAGACGATGAAATGAGATGACAAGACGACACTACGAGATGAGAAGACGACATGAGATGATGAGACAGGATGACAAGATGGACAATGAGATGGGATGATGAGATGAGATGATGAGACGGGAAGATGAAACGAGACGGGACGAGACCGAATGCTGAGATGAGACAAGATGATGAGATGAGACGATGAGATGGGATGATGACATGAGATGATGAGATGGGACAATGAAATGATGAGACAATGCAACAAGACAGTGGGATGAGATGTGGATACAAGATGGGAAGATGAGACGGGATGACGAGATGAGACGAGATGAAGAGATGGGATGATGAGAGGTGACGAGAAGATGAAGCGAAATGAGGAGATGAGATCAGATAATGAGATGACGAGATGAGACTACAAGATGAGACGATGACATGAGATGATGAGATGGGATGAGAAGACGGATGATGAGACTGGATGACGAGATGGGATGATGAGATGGGATGACGAGACGAGACAGAACAATGAGAGAGAATGACGAAATGAGATGATACGATGAGACGAGATAAGATGAGACGATGAGATGAGATGATGAGATGGGATGATGAGATGAATTGACGAGATGGGACGATGAAATGATAAGATAATGAGACAAGATGGTGGAATGAGATGTGGAGACCAGATGGGAAGATGAGAAAGGATGACGAGATGATATGAGATGATGAGATGGGATGAGGAGAGGAGATGACGAGATGAAGCAAGATGATGAGACGAAACGAGATGACGAGACAATGAGATGAGAAGACGAGAGGTGATGACGACAGGAGATGATGAGACAGGATGAAGAGATGGACGATGAGATGGGATGATGAGATTGGATGATGAGTCAGGATGACGAGACAAGACAGGACAACGAGACAGAATGAAGAGATGAGATGAGATGATGAGACGAGAGAAGATGAGATGATAAGATGAAATGATAAAACGGGACAATGAGATGAGATGACAAGATGGGATGAGGGAATGCCGAGACAATGAGACAAGACAGTGGTTTGAGACGTGGAGATGAGACAAGAAGATGAGACAGAATGAGAAGAGAAGACGAGACTACGAGATGGGATGATGAGAGGTGACGACGAGATGAAGTGAGACGATGAGACGAGATGAGATGATGAGACAATGAGATGAGATGATGAGACGAGACTACAAGATGAGATGATGACAGGAGATGATGAGATGGGATGATGAGACAAGATGATGAGACAGAATGATGAGATGAGACGGGACAACGAGAGAGAATGACGAGATGAGAAGAGACGATGAGACAAAACAAGATGATATGATGAGAGAGGATGATGAGATGAGATGACAAGATGGGAAGATGAAATGATGAGACAATGAGACAAGATGGTGGGATGAGACACGGAGACGTGACGGGAAGATGAGACAGGATGACGAGAGGAGATGAGACAATGAGATGGGATGATGAGAGGAGATGACAAGATGAAGCGGGATGATGAGACAAGATGAGATGATGAGACGGGATGATGAGACGAGATGACAAGATGAGACAGGACAATGAGACAGAATGACGAGATGAGATGAGACGATGAGACAAGACAAGATGAGACACTGAGATGAGACAATGAGATGGGACGATGAGATGAGATGAAGAAATGGGACGATGAAATGATGAGACAATGAGACAAGACAGTGTGATGAGAAGTTGAGATGAGACAGGAAGACGAGATGGGATGACAAGATGAGAAGAGTCAACGAGATGGAATGATGAGATGAGACAAAGAGGTGAGAGGAGACGAAGACGAGGCGATGGGATGACGAGACAAGACTATGAGCTGAGACGATGACATGAGATGATGAGATGGGATGACAAGAAGGAAGATGAGATGGGATGATGAGATGGGATGATGAGACGGGAAGATGAGATGAGACGGGACAACAAGACAGAATGACGAGATGAGATGAGACAATGAGACGAGACAAGATGAGAGGATGAGATGAGACGATGAGATGGGATGATGATATGAGAGGATGAGAAGGGATGATGAAATAAAGAGACAGTGAGACAAGACGGTGGGATGAGGCATGGAGATGAGACGGGAAGACGAGAAGGGAAGACAACATGGGATGATGAGAGGACACGATGAGATGAAGTGAGATGAGGAGATGAGATGAGATGACGAGATGATGAGATGAGATGATGAGACCGGGCTATGAGATGAGAGGACGACATGAGATGATGAGACGGGATGATGAGACAGACGATGAGACGGGATGAAGAGATGGGATGATGAGACAGGAAGACGAGACGAGATGGGACATCAAGACAGAATGAGGAGATTAGATGGGACAATGAGACAAGACAAGAGATGATGAAAGGAGACGATGAGAGAGGATGATGAGATGAGATGACAAGATGGGACGATGAAATGATGAGACAATGAGACAAGTTGGTGGGATGAGACACGGAGATGAGATGGAAAAACGATATGGGATGACAAGATGGGATGATGAGAGGAGATGATGAGATGAAGAAAGGCGATGAGATGAGATGACGAGAAGATGAGATGAGATGACGAGACGAGACTACGAGATGAGATGATGACATGAAATGATGAGACAGGATGGAGAGATGTTCAAAGAGACACAATGACAAGACGGGATGATGAGACGGGATGAAGAGACGAGATGGGACCATGAGACAGAATGACAAGATGAGATCAGACGACGAGACGAGAGAAGATGGGACAATGAGATGAAATGATGAGACGGGATGATAAGAAGAGATGATGAGATGGAACGATGAAATGATGAGGCAATGAGACAAGACGGTGGGATGAGATGTGGAGACGAGACGGGAAGATGAGGTGGGATGATGAGATGAGATGAGATGATGTGATGGGATGATGAGAGGAGATGATGAGATGATGAGACAATGACAAGACAAGACCACAAGATGAGACGATGAAATGAGATGATGAGACGGGATGAGGAGAGGGACAATGAGATGGGATGACAAGATGGAATGATGAGATGGGAAGATGAGATGAGACAATGAGACAGAATGACGAGATGAGATGAGACAATGAGACGAGTCAAGATGAGACAATGAGATGAGAGGTTGAGATGGGACGATGAGATGAGATAATGAGATGGGATGATGAAATGATGAGACAATGAGACCAGACGGTGGGATGAGACATGGAGATGAGACGGGAAGACGAGATGGGATGACGAGATGAGAGGAGATAACGAGATGGTATAACGAGAGGAGATGATGAGATGAAGCGAGATGATGAGATGAGATGAAATGATGAGACGATGAGATGAAATGATGAGACGAGACTACGAGATGAGACGACCACATGAGATGATGAGACAGGATGACGAGATGGACGATGGGATGGGGTGACGAGATGGGATGATGAGACAGGAAGACGAGATGAGACGAGACAATGAGCAAGAATGACGAGATGAGATGGAATGATGAGACGAGACTGGATGAGACGATGAGATGAGACGATGAGAAGGCAAAATGAGATGAGATGAGGAGTTGAGACATTGAAATGACGAGTCAATGAGACAAGACAGTGGGATGAGACATGGAGATGAGACAGGAAGATGAGACGGGACGACGAGATGAGATAGGATGACGAGATGGGATGACGAGAAGAGACGACGAGATGAAGCGAGAAGATGAGATGAGATGAGATGATGAGATGAGATGAGATGATGAGACGAGATTATGAGATGAGATGATCACACGAGATGAGATCGGATGACGAGATGGATGATGAGATAAGATGACGAGACAGGATGATGAGATGGGATGACAAGATGAGACAGGACACGAGACAGAATGATGAGATGAGATGAGACAATGAGACCAGACAAGATGAGACAATGAGATGAGACTATGAGACGGGATGATGAGATGCAATGAAGAGATGGGACAACGAAATGATGAGGCAATAAGACAATACAGTGGGATGAGACATGGAGACGAGATGGGAAGACAAGGCAGGACGACGAGATGGGATGAGACGACGAGATGGGATGACGAGAGGAGATGATGAGATGAAGTGAGACGATGAGATGAGATGAGATGAAGAGATGATGAGATGAGATGATGAGACAAGACTACAAGATAAGATGGATGATGAGACGGGATGACGAGATGGGTTGATGACACGGGATGACAAAATTTGATAGGAAAACAAGCCAGAACGACTAGATGAGATGAGACGATGAGACGAGACAAGATTAGATGATGAGATGAGACAATGAGACGAGATGATGAAATGAGATTATGAGATGGGACGATGAAATGACGAGACAATGAGACAAGATGGTGGGATGAGACCTGGAGACGAGATGGGAAGTCGAGATGGGATGACGAGATGAGACAAGATGACAAGATGGGATGATGAGAGGGGATGATGAGATAACAAGACGATGAGATGAGATGATGAGACGAGACTACTAAATGAAATGATGACATGAGATGATGAGATGGAATGATGAGACAGAAAACGAGATGGGATGACGAGATGGGATGATGATAAGGGATGACATGATGAGACGGAACAATGACACAGAATGACGAGATGAGATAAGATGACGAGATGAGACAGGATGAGACGATGAGACGGGACGATGAGATGAGATGACGAGATGGCACAATGGAATGACGAGACAATGAGGCAAGGCTGTGGGATGAGATATGGAGATGAGACGGGAAGATGAGATGGGACGATGAGATGAGACAAGATGACGATATGGGATGACAAGAGGAGATGACGAGATGAAGTGAGACAATGAGATGAGATGAGATGAGGAGACAATGCGATGAGATGATGAGATGAGCCTGCGAGATAAGATGATGACATAAGATGATAAGACGGGATGATGAGACGGACGATGAGAAGGGATGACGAGATGAGACGGGATGACGAGATGGGATGATGAGATGAGACAAGGAGATGGGATGACAAGACGAACAACAAGACAGGACAACAAGATGAGATGGATCAACAAGACAGGACGATGAGATGGGATGATGAGATCAGATGAGACAATGAGATGAAATGACAAGATGGGACAATGAGATGGAACGATGAGACGGGATGACGATTTGAGATGAGATGATAAGATGAAATGATGAGACAACGAGATGGTACGATGAGATGAAACAAGATAACGAGACAGGGAGATGAGATGCCACGACAAGATGGGTAGTCGAGAAGAGACAAGGAGATGGAATGACGAGATGAGACAAGATGAGACAATGACATGAGATGACGACATTAGTGACAAGACGGGATGATGAGACAGACGATGAGATGGGACAATGAGACGGGATGATGAGATGGGATGATGAGATGAGATGAGACAATGAGAAGAGACTAGATGAGACGATGAGACAGGATGATGAGACGGCCGATGAGATGGGACAATGAGATGAGATGAGATGAAGAGATGAAACTATGAGATGAGACGACGAGATGACAAGATGACAAGATGAGACAATGAGACAAGATGACGAGATGTGTCGGTGAGTTGAGACAGGGAGACATGACGGGAAGATGAAATGAGATGAGACAACGAGATGATAAGACAAGACAAGGTGACAAGATGGGATGATGAGATGAGACGAGATGACAAGATGAAACTACGAGACGAGATGACAAGATGATGAGACAGTGAGATGAGACGATGAGTAAGATGATGAGATGAGACTGTGAGATGAGACAGGGAGACGAGATGGGATGATGAGACAGAATGACAGGAAAAGACAAGACGACAAGATGAAACGATGGGAAAAGAGGGCGAGATGATGAGATGAGACAATGTGACAAGAGGACAAGACAGAACGAAGAGATGAGATGAGATGCTGAGATGGTACGATGAGATGAGATGAGACAATGAGATGAGAAGAGATGATATGAGGAGACGAGACAAGGAGATGAGATGAGATGACAATGAGATGAGATGAGATGACGAGATGGGATGACAAGATGGGATGATGAGATGAGACAAGATGACAAGAAGGGACGATGACATGAGATGAGATGATGAGATGGTATGATGAGACATGAAGACGAGAAGGGATGGGATGACGAGAAGAGTCATGTTAACAAGACGGGATGACATGTGAAGATGAGACGAGATGATATGACGAGAAGGTGTTACGAAATGAAACAATAAGACGAGATGAGACAACGTGACGAGATGATGAGTCAAGATGATGAGATGAGATGAGACGATGAGACGGGACAATGAGATGAGATGAGACGACGAGACGAGATGAGATGATATGACGAGATGAGACAATGAGATGAGACAACGAGATCGGATGATGAGACGGACGATGAGATGGGATGACGAGATGAGACCTGATGATGAGACGGGATGACAAAACAGCACAATGAGATGAGATGAGACAATGAGATGAAACGACAAGATGAAACGATGAGTTGGGAAGACAAGATGAGATGGGACGACAAGATGGGATGAAGAGATGAGATGGGTCGATGAGACAGAGCAATGAGATGGGACAATGAGATGAGATGAGATGACAATATGAAATGACAAGAAGAGATGACAAGATGATGAGATGGGATGACAAGATGAGACAAGACGATGAGATGAAATGATGAGAGGACAAGACAAGATGAGACGATGAGATGAGACGAGATGAGGAGATAAAACGATGAGACAACGAGATGATGAGATGAGACAATGAGATGAGATGAAACAACAAGATGGGACGATGAGAATGGACGACAAAATGAGATGGGAGGATGAGACAGGATGACTAGATGACATGAAATGATGAGACAGGATGAGATGAGTTGATAAGATGAGATGAGATGGGATTATGAGATGAATGACAAGACGTGATGACAAGATGAGACAGGTAGATGAGATGGGACAATGAAATGAAATGACAAGATGAAACAATAAGATGGGATGACGAGACAGGGTGACAAAATGAAATGACGAGATGACGAGACGGGATGATGAGATGGTTTGACAAGATGAGATGGGTAGGTGAGACGGGACAATGATATGGGACAATGAGATGAGATGAGATGACGAGATGAAACAACGTAATGGGTCAATGAGATGGGACAATGAGATGGGACAATGAGATGGGACAACAAGATGGGACAACAAAATGAAATGACGAGATGATGAGACAGACAATGAGATGAGATGACAAGATGAGCCGAGATGATGAGACAGGGAGATAATATGGGAAGAAAAGATGGGAAGATGAAAAGAGGTGAGAAAAGGAGATGGAATGACAAGACAGGTTGATGAGATGAGATGAGATGACGAGACAATGTGAGATGAGCAGACGAGATGGGATGATGACATGAGATGATGAGACGGGATGATGAGATGGATGATGAGACAGGACAATGATATGGGATGATGAGATGGGATGACGAGATGAAACGGGACAATGAGACAGAATGATGAGATGAGATGAGATGACAAGACAAGAAAAGATGAGACGACGAGAGGAGACGATGAGACAGGATGATGAGAAAGATGACAAGACAGGACAACGAGATGAGATGAGATGACAAGATGATGAGATGAGATGAGATAAGATGACAAGATGAGACGAGATGACGAGACAGGGTGATGAGACAGGACGACGAGATGAGGTGAGACAACGAGATGAAATGACAAGTAAAGATGATGAGACAATAAGATGGGTCTACAAGATAAGATGAGATGATGAGATGAAATGATGAGAGCACAAGATGACGAGATGAGAGGATCAGATGAGATGATGAGATGAAACGATGAGATGATGAGACAACAAGGTGAGATGAAGAGATGAGACAACTCGATGAGATGGGATGACGAAAAAGGATGATGAGATGAGAAGGGATGATGAGATGGGACGTTGAGATGAGATGAAATGAGGTGATGGGATGATAAGACGAATGGTGAGGCAGGACGACAAGATGAGATGTCATCTTGAGATGACAAGATGAGATGAGATGACAAGATGGGATGATGAGATGAGACAAGATGATGAGATGAAACTATGAGACGAGATGATGAGACGATGAGATGAAACAATGAGATGAGATGATGAGACAGGATGATGACATGAGATGAGATGATGAGATGGGACAACAAGATGGGATGACAAGATGAGACGAGATGACAAGGAGGGACGATGAGATGAGATGAGATGATGAGATGGTATGATGAGACGTGACGACAAGAAGGGATGAGAGGATGAGAAAAGTCAAGATGACAAGACGGAATGACATGTGAAGACGAGATGAGATGACGAGAAGGTGTTACAAGATGAGACGAGATGATGAGATGAAATGACAAGAAGAGACAATGAGAAGATGAGACGAGACAACGTGATGAGACGACGAGACGAAGAGATGAGATGAGACAACGAGATGGGATGATGAGATGAGAAAGACAACGAGATGAGATGATATGACAAGACAAGACGACAAGATGAGACAAAAAGACCGGATGACAAGACGGATGATGAGACGGGATGACGAGATGAGATGGGATGATGAGACGGGATGACGAAACAGCACAATGAGATGAAATGAGATGATGAGATGAAACGAGATGAGATGATGAGTCGGGAAGATGAGACGAGATGGGATGACGAGATGGGATGATGAGAAGAGATGACAAGAAGGTGTTACAAGATGAGATGAGATGACGAGATGAAATGACAAGAAGAGACAATGAGACGATGAGACAAGACAACGTGTTGAGATCATGAGACGAGATGATGAGATGAGATGAGATGATGAGATGGGATGATGAGATGAGACAAGACAATGAGACGAGATGATATGATGAGACAAGATGACGAGATGAGAAGAAGAGACCGGATGATGAGATGGACTATGAGATGGGATGATGAGATGAGACAGGGTGATGAGATGGGATGTTGAAACGGCACAATGAGATGAGATGAGATGATGAGATGAAATGACTAGATGAGATGATGAGTCGGGAAGATGAGACGAGATGAGATGACAAGATGGGATGACGAGATGAGATGGGCCGATGAGACAGGGTGATGAGACGGGACAACAAGATAAGACGAGATGACAATATGAAATGACAAGAAGAAATGACAAGATGATGAGAAGGGATGAAGAGATGAGATGAGACAACGAGATGAAACGATGAGAAGATGAGACAGGACGATGAGATGAGACAAGATGAAGAGATAAAACGATGAGACAACAAGATGGCGAGATGAGATGATGAGATGAGACTAAACGACGAGATGGGATGACAAGACTGGATGACGAAATGAGACGGGAGGGCGAGACGGGATGACTAGATGGCATGAGACGATGAGATGAGTTGACAAGATGAGATGATGAGACAGGATTACAAGACGAACAATGAGATGGGATGACAAGATGAGATGGGTAGACAAGATGTGACAACAATACGAGATGATGAGATAATATGACAAGATGAAACAATGAGATGGGATGATGAGACGGGACAATGAGATGGGACGACAAGATGGGATGATGGGATGAAATGACGAGACGACGAGATGAGCCGAGATGACAAGACAGAGAGACGAGATGGGAAGACAAGATGAGAAGATGAGAAGAGATGAGATGAGGAGATGGAATGATGAGATAGGATGATGAGATGAGACGAGATGACGAGATGAGATGAGATGATGAGATGGGACAACGAGATGAGATGACGAGTCGAAACGATGAGATGAGACTGGACGATGAGATGGGATGACGAGATGAGATGGGATGACAAGACGGGACAAGGAGATGAGTCGAGACATCAATATGAAATGACAAGAAGAGACGACAAGATGATGAGATAGGATGACGAGATGAGACGAGATGAAACGAGAGGATGAGATGACAAGATGAGATGATGAGATGAGATGAAGAGATGAAATGATGAGATAACAAGATG
This sequence comes from Tamandua tetradactyla, assembly GCF_023851605.1. Lineage (NCBI taxonomy): Eukaryota > Metazoa > Chordata > Mammalia > Pilosa > Myrmecophagidae > Tamandua > Tamandua tetradactyla. Next base: position 42,158,303 of record NC_135340.1, read on the forward strand.
ACGAGATGAGATGGAATGACGAGATCAGATGATGAGACTGGATGGCTAGATGAGATGGGAGGATGAGATAGGACAACTAAATGAGATGAGACAACAAGACAGGACAAGATGAGACAAAGAGACAAGATGATGAGACGGGCGACAAGATGGATGATGAGATGAGATGGGTCAATGAGATGGGACAATGAGATGGGACAATGAGATGAGATGACAAGATGAAATGATGAGACGGGACAATGAGAGAGGATGACGAGATGTGACGATGAGATGGGATGACAAGATGAGATGAGATGATGAGATGAAATGACAAGATGGGACGATGAGATGGGACAATGAGATGGGACAACGAGATGAAACGATGAGACGATGAGACAGGATGATGAGATGAGGTGATGAGATGAGCTGAGATTATGAGACAGGGAGACGAGATGGGAAGACAAGATGGGAAGACAAGAAGAGACGAGACAAGGAGACAGAATGACGAGACAGGAGGATGAGATGACGACATGAGATGAGATGACGACATGAGAAGATGAGACAGGACGATGAGATGGACAATGAAATGGGACGACAAGATGGGTTGATGAGACAGGATGATGAGATGAGACGGGACAACAAGACAGAATGATGAGATGAGATGATGAGATGAGACAAGATGATGAGACAGGATGATGACACAGATGATGAGAAAGGATGATGATATAAGATGGGATGATGAGATGAAACTACGAAATGAGATGATGAGATGTCGAGACAGCAAGATGAGACGATGATACCAGAGAGTGAGACAAGACAGGGAGATGAGACAGGATGATGAGACAGGAAGAGGAGAAGAAACGAGATGAGGAGATGGGATGGGACAAGACCACAAGATGAGATGAGATGACAAGATGATGAGATGAGACGAGATGACAAGACGGGACAATGAGATGAGACAAGATGACGAGATGAAACTACAAGACAAGATGACATGAGGATGAGATGATGAGATGAGATGATGAGATGAGACTGAATGAAAAGACACAGAAATGAGACGGGATGACAAGATGGGACAATGAGATGAGATGAGATGATGAGATGGGATGATGAGAGGGGATGAAGAGATGAAGCACAACAATGAGATGAGATGAGATGAGATGATGAAACGAGAAAATGAGATGAAATGACGAGATGAGACAATGAGATGAGATGAGATGAGATGACAAGATGGGATGATGAGACGAGATGACGAGATGAGATGAGACGAGAAGGGATGATGAGATGATGAGATGGTACAATGAGATGAGACGATGAGATGAAGAGGTGAGATGATGAGATGAGACAATGAGATGAGACGGTGAGAGGAGGCAGGGATGCAAGACTGGATGACAAGAAGAGACAAGACAAGGAGACGTGATGATGAGATGAGATGATGAGATGAGATGAGACAACGAGATGATGAGAAGAGATGAGATGACAAGACGGGACAACGAGATGGGATGAGACATCGAGATGAAACTATGAGACAACAAGATGAGACAATGAGATGAGACTGCAAGACGAGACAGGGAGACAAGACGGGATGATGAGATGGGACGATGAGATGGGATGACAAGATGGACAATGAGACGGGACGACAACATGAGTCAGGTCAAGACGGGAAGACGAGACAAGATGATGAGATGAGACGAGATGATGTGACAGGGAGATGAGACAGGACAACAAGATGGAAGATGAGAATAGATGAGACAAGGAGAAGGAATGAAGAGACGGGACAATGAGATGAGACAAGATGTGGAGACAAGATGAGACGAGACAAGATGAGACGATGAGATGAGACGATAAGATGGGATGATGAGATGGATGATGAGGCGGGACAACGAGATGAGATGGGATGATGAGATGAAACTATGAGATGAGATGATGAAACAATGAGATGAGATGATGAGAAGAGATGATGAGATGAGACAGCAAGGCAAGACAGGGGACGAGACAAGACAATGAGATGGGAAGATGAGAAGAGAAGAGATGAGGAAATGTGACAATGAGATGAGACAACGAGATGAGATGAGACGATGAGAAGACGAGATGAGATGAGATAACAAGATGGGATGATGAGATGAGATGAGACAATGAGATGAAACTATGAGATGAGATGATGAGATGAAAGGATGAGACGAGACTACAAGTCAGGATAATGAGATGAGATGAGACAACAAGAAGGGACGATGATATGAGACAAAATGACAAGATGGTATGACGAGACAGGACGAGATGAGAAGACAAGACGAGATGATGAGATGAGACAAGACAGGACGAAGAGATGAGATGTGATGACAAAACGGGAAGATGAGAAGAGACAAGATAAAGAAACGGAACGAGAGGGGATGATGAGATGAGCATGATGACAAGACAAGATGAGATGAGATGACGAGATGAGACGATGATGTGAGACGATGAGATGGGACAACGAGATGGACGATGAGATGGGATGACGAGATGGGATGATGAGATGGGATGACGAGATGAGACAGGACAATGAGATGGGATGACAAGATGAGATGACAAGATGAGACGATGGACGGGATGATTAGATAGAAGATGAGACAAGATGATGAGATGAGATGGGATGATGAGATGAAACTATGAGATGAGATGATGAAATGAAGAGACAACATGATGAGAAGAGACGATGAGATGAGACAGCGAGGTGAGACAGGGAGAGGAGATGGGAAGACGAGAAGAGATGAAACTAGGAGATGTGATGACAAGATGAGACGACGAGATGAGATGAGACGACGAGATGACGAGACGAGATGAAATGACAAGACGGGATGACAAGATGAGACGAGACAACAAGATGAAACTACAAGACGAGATGAAGAGATGATGAGAGGAGGAGACAAGATGATGAGATGTGATGATGAGACGAGATGATGAGACAAGACTTTGAGATGAGACAGGGAGACAAGACAGGGCGACGAGATGGGATGATGAAATGAGACGAGAAGATGAGACAGGCTGATGAGATGGGATGATGAGATGAGACGGGACAATGAGATGAGATGATGAGGTGAGACAAGATGAGACAATGAGATGAAATGACAAAAATAGGGGACAAGATGACAAGACAAGATGACAAGATGAGACGAGACAACGATATGAGACGATGTGACTAGACAGGATGAAGACACAAGTCAACGAGATGAGATGAGATGATGAGACGGCGAGATGAGATGAGATGAAATGAGGAAATGAGATGATGAGATGGGATGACAAGATGGGATGACAAGACGGGATGACAAGATAAGACAAGACGACGAGAATGGATGATGAGATGGGATGATGAGATGAGATGAGATGACAAGACAGGACGATGAGATGAGATGATGAGATGAGATGAGACAACGAGACAGGATGACAAGATGGTACAACAAGACGGGATGACGAGAAGGGACGACGAGATTAGATGGGATGATGAGATGAAATGACCGAGATGAGATGAGGAGATGGGAAGATGAGATGAGAAGGGATGACAAGTTGAGATGCGATGATGAGACATGATGACAAGATGAGATGAGATGGTGAGATGACAAGAAGAGACAAGATGACAAGACAGGATGACGAGATGAGAGTAGATGATGAAATGAAATGATAAGAAGAGATTATGAGACGGGACGATGAGATGAGACAAGATGATGAGATTGGATGACTAGATGAGACAAGACAACGAGATGAAATGATTGGACGAGACAACTAGACAACGAGGAGAGAAAAGAACTAACAAAGATTAAAGCAGAGATAAATGAATGGGAGAACAAAAGAACAATAGAAAGTATCAATAAAACCCAAAGTTGGTTCTTTGAGAAAATCAATAAAATTGATGGGGCACTAGCAAGACTGACAAAGAAGAAAAGAGAGAGGGTGTAAATAAACAAAATCAAGAAAGAAATTAGAAGGGGTGCATTATCACAGACCCTGAAGAAATAAACGAATTCATAAGAGGATACTATGAACAAATATGCCAAAAAACTAGACAACTTAGATGAAATGGACAAATTCCTGGAGACACACAAACAAACTACAGTGACTCAGAAAGAAATAGAAGATCTCAGCAAACCAATCACAAGTAAAGAGATTCAATCAGTCATAAAAAATATTTTTATAAAGAAAAGCTCAGAGCCAGATGGCTTCACAGGGGAATTTTATCAAACATCCCACGGAGAAGTTACACCAATCCTGCTCAAACTTTTCCAAAAAAAATTGAGGGAAAAGGAACTCTACCTAACTCACTTTATGAAGCTAATATCATTTAAATACCAAAACTGGGTAAAGATGCTATAAGAAAGGAAAAGTACAGGCCAATCTCCCTAATGAACATAGAAGCAAAAGTTCTCAATAAAATATTAGCAAATCAAATCAAACAACACACTAAAAGAATTATGCACCGTGAACAAGTGGGGTTTATACCAGGAGTGCAAGGATGGTTCAACACAAGAAAATCAATTAATGTAATATAGCACATTAACAAATCCAAAGGAAAAAAAATCACATGATCATCTTGATTGATGCTGAAAAAGCATTCAACAAAATTCAGCATCCTTTTCAGATAAAAACACTCCAAAAGATAGGAATCAAAGGTAACTAACTCAAAATGGTAAAGGAAATATATGAAAAACTGATAGTCAGCATTGTACTCAATGGACAGAGACTGAAAGCCTTCTCCCTAAGATCAGGTATAAGACAAGGATGCTTACTGTCACCACTATTATTCAACATTGTGCTAGAAGTTCAAGCTAGAGCATTCAGGCAGGACAAACAAATAAATGGTATCCAAATTGGAAAAGAATAAGTAAAACTCTCATTATTTGCAGATGATATGATACTATATCTGGAAGATCCTGAGATATCTACAGTAAAATTACTGGAGCTAATAAACAAATTCAGCAAGGTGGTGGGGTATAAAATTAATATGCAAAAATCAGTAACATTTCTATATACAAGTAATAAGCTAGCTGAGGAGACAATTAAGGAAAAATCCATTCAAAATAGCAACTAAAAGAATCAAATACTTAGGAATGAACTTAACTAGGTATGTAATGGATTTATATACAGAAAACTACATAACATTGCTAAAAGAAATCAAAAGATATCTAAATAGGTGGAAACACATTCCTTGCTCATGGATAGGAAGGCTAAATACACTTAAGATGTCAATTCTCCCCAAATCGATTTACAGATTCAACACAATACCAATCAAAATTCCAACAACCTACTTTGAAGATTTGGAAAAGCTAACTACCAAATTCATCTGAAAAGGAAAGAGACCCTGAATAGCTAAAAGTGTCCTAAAAAAGAAGAATGAAGTGGGAGGATTAATGCTCCCTGACTTCAAAATTTATTTTAATGCTACAGTAGTCAAAACAGCATGGTACTGGCACAACGACAGAAGCATTGGCCAATGGAATCAAATTGAGAGTGCAGAAATACCAAATCTATGGTCAACTGATTTTTGACAAGGTCCCCAAATCCACTGAACTGGGACAAAACATTCTTTTCAATAATTGGGCATGGAAGAACTGGATATCAATAGCTAAGAGAATGAATGAATGGAGACCCCTATTGTAGTACACCCTACACAAAAATTAACTCAAAGTACTTCAAATACCTAAAAAAAGCACCATAAAGTTTCTAGAAGAAAATGTAGGGAAACATCTTCAAGACCTAGTAATAGAAGGTAGCTTCCTAAACTTTATACCCAAAGCATAAGCAACAAAAGAAAAAATAGATAAATGGGGACTCCTCAAAATCAAATGCTTCTGCACCTTAAAAGACTTTGTCAAAAAGGTGAATAGGCAGCCAACTCAATGGGAGAAAATATTTGGAAATCACATATCAGACAAAGGTTTAATTTCCTCTATATACAAAGAAATCATACAACTCAACAACAAAAGAATAAAAAATCCAATTGTAAAGTGGGCTAAAGATTGAATAGGCATATTTCTGAAGAGCAAATTGCTCAAAAGCTCATTTTACTGGCTATAGGTGAAATGCAGATCAAGACTACAATGAGATACCATCTCACACCTATAAGAATGGCTGCTATTAAACAAACAGGAAACTATAAATGTTAAAGAGATGTGGAGAAACTGGGACACTTATTCATTGCTGGTGCAAATGTACAATGGTGTAGCCACTCTGGAAGACTGGTGGTTCCTTAGGAAACCAAGTATTGAGCTGCCCTATGACCCAGGAATAGCACTACTTGGTATATACCCAGAAGAGGTGAAAACAACAACACAAACAGACATTGCACACTGATGATCATAGAAGCATTATTCACAATCACCAAAAGATGGAAACAAACCAAATGCCCATCAACATAGGAGTGGATCAACAAAATGTGTTATATACATATGGTGGAATATTCTGCAGCAGTAAGACAAAATGATGTCCTGAAGCACGACAAGATGGATGAGCCTTGAGGACATAATGCTGAGAAAAATTAGCCAGACACAAGAAGGACAGATATTGTATGATTCCACTTTTATGACCAGCATAAAGGTACAATCAGAGACTTATAAAAGAGAATACAGGGGGTCTAGAGATACACAGAAGCTAGAGATGGGTGAACCATTAACTAATGATGTTGAATTCTGTTCTAGTTTGCTAGCTGCTGGAATGCAACACACAAAAAATGGATTGGCTTTTAATAAAAGGGGATTTATTTTGTTAGTTCTTCAGAGGAAAGGCAGCTAACTTTTCACTGAGCTTCTTTCTTAGGTGGGAAGGCACAGGATGGTCTCTTTCAGCCTTCTCTCCAGGCCCCTGGGTTTCAAAAACTTTCCCCGAGGTGACTTCTTTCTGTATCTCCAAAGGCCGGGGCTGAGCTGCGAGTGCTGGGATGAGGAATGCTGAACTGGCTAGGCTGCACTACATTACGGTCTCTATTTTAAGCACCAGCCAATTAAGTCAAACAGCAGGCATGCCTCCTGACCTACTGCAGATATAAAGCAGAAACAGATGAGGTTCCTGTACCATTGACTCACGTCTGCAGCAAAAAAACTAGGTACACTCACCTGGCCAAGTTGACAACTGAATCTAACTACCACAAACTCCAATGTAATGGACTACATAGGAGCATAGGTGATTCTCTGGTGGGTCTAGAAGTAATATTACCATATTGAAGATGAACAAGATTGAAAAGGGCTGTATAGACCTACATGTCCCACTGACTCACACTAGAAAGATGAATGAGTTCTTGTAAGAATTACTTCAAAGATATAATTCTTGTATAAAGAGTGTTTGAGTCCAGGATACAGGGAGAAAACTGCTATTGCATGCTATGAACAATGTTCAGAAGGAAACCATCAGCACTACCACAGCAACAGCAGATGTCAATAATGGGGTGAGGGATAAGAGTTAACAGGAGGTTTAGATGTACTATTTGGTGAGGATGTGTTCATTGGTTTTCTGTCTCTTGGGAACAATAACATTATCTAAAATTGAGAATGTTGATGGACTGTGGGCTTCGGGCCCTCTACATGACACCCAATAAATGCAGGTGGCTTAAGGATGCACTCACTGAGAAGTAGAATGGTGAACAATGGTGTAGACTTATGAATGAAGCCTGTACTGCTACAAAAAAGGAACAATGTTGTGAGGCATGCAACAATGTGAAAGAACATGTGGGACATTTGGTGAGACAAAATAAGCCAGAAATAAAAAAAACAGCAATGGTTTGGTCACCTTGAGAAAATCCTTATAAGAAAACAGGGGCCTAGATTGTAAGCTTTTAGAACAGATGCATTAAGTCCGGAGTGGTGATTATTATTTCTGTATTTTGAGAGGCTGTTATATATATATAATCTGATATTTAAAGATAAGAACAAATCTGAACAGGTTGGGGTTAAAGTAGTTCAGAACATAGGGGTAAGGAAGACAGTGTCTATATTTTAGAACCACACATACTCTTTGAGACCAATGGAAGAAAGGTTTATTTGATGTGGAACTGAAAGTTTCAGTAGTGCATAATCTAATTCACCCTATCTATATAGTTCATTTGAACAATTGAAACACATGGAGTGCAGAGTGAGAAAGAGGTCCTTTAATCCTGTAGAGATTATTGTAATGCCTGGAAACATCCTACAGCATATTAACCAGATAATCAAAAAGTATTGACAAAGTCCCCTGAGGGATGGGAGAAAGACTATGGAAGTATTAAATCTTACCATCATAGAATCCCCTGATACTGTGTCAAACTTTAGGGACACCCAAATCAATAGGCCATGCCCTCGATCATGAGACTTACTCTTGTGAAGCTTATGTAGGCAACATGAATGTTTAGCCTACCTTTAGGCATGCCTAAGAGTTACTTCTGGAGGACCTCTGTTGTTGCTCAGATGTAGCCTCAGTCTCTGTAAGTCCAACTCTGCAAGTGAAATCATTGCCCTCCCTGCTATGTAGGACATGACATCCAGGGGTGAAAGTCTCCCTGGTGACACGGGAGATGACTCCCAGGGATGAATCCAGACCTAGCATCGTAGGCTCAGCAATTACATCCTGACCAAATGGGGGAAAGGAAGTGTAATTAATAAAGCATCAGTGGCAGAGATAGTTCAAATAGTCGAGAGTCTACTCTGGAGGTGGCTCTTACACAAGTTTCAGGTAGATCTTACTACATATTATAACGTGAAACCCCAACCAGAACCATTACAGCCAATCCTAAAGAATACCTAGGGCAATTTATAAGATCCCACAAGGGTTCCAGGTACTAGAGTAGCTTTCCAGAAACCTGTACCCTACAGATGGGTCCCTGGGCCAGATAAGTCCTAAAACCTAGCCCAGCTCTCCAAAACATCAGATACTTCCATCTCCCTACCCCATATTAGTGACAGACCTTTCAATATCAAAAATTTAGAATTGCCATAGCCCAAACAACCCCAATGAGAGGTATGAGAAGATCAAAGGTGATGGTGGAATTACACATAGAAGATAGGACTTAACAAATGAACATGAATGATGAATCATTAAATTGATATCTTTTAGTCTCCAGGATTTTGTAGTAGTCAGAAGTAAAAACCTAAAATTGTGAAATTTGTAACCCATGTCAAAGTCTGAAATATGTTCTACAACTAATTGTTGTGCTGTGCTTGGAAATTCATAGATTTTTTGTGTATATATGTTATTCTTCACCAAAAAAGAAGGAAAAAAGTCGACTGTGGTGATGATAAAGTATTTAAGCCCTCTAGTCTCCTATATTGTGGAGCAGCTAGAAGGAAAAATATGAGAGGATCACATCGTAGCCCATGAGAAACTCTGGGATCTATTCTGTAACCACTTTTCTGAAGAGAGCTTTGAAAACTATTGCTTTTTTATTTCTTTGCTTTGTATATGTTATACTATACAATAAAAAAGTTAGAAAAAGAGAGAGAATAGTTAAGAGTCTCAAAAAACAGAAGCTGTTAGCTCTTGTCCTGTGAGAGACCAAAACTTATTTTAAGCTATCATTATTAAGACATTGTTTCCCTGGCACAACAATGGATAAACAAAAGAGTGAATCAGAAGGGACATCCCAGAGATAAACTATGTATAGATGGACCTTTATTTATGACTGAAATGTTATATAAGATAAGTAGAAAAACATATACATTTTAACAAATGGGACATATTGCCACATTTGGGCAACCACTTGGAAATCTGAATCCGCATATAAACATCAAATCCAGACAGAATGAAGATTTAACCTTAAAAGGCAAAAGTATAAAGCTTTTTAGAAAATAATATAGGATAATATTTTCATAACTCATGGTAGGGAAAAGATTTCTCAAAGAAGGCACTGAAAACACAAACCATGTAGGAAAAATGGTAAACTTGACTACCATTAAATTGAGAACCTGTGCTAATCAAATGACAGTATTTAAAAAGTGAATATACAGGCTACAAAGAAGATATCCAAAAATATACCCCCAAAAGATAACTATCTTATATAAGAACAATGAATCAATAAGAAGACAAGTAAAATTATCAAAAAATAGGCAAAAGAATTGGATAAACACTTTGCAAAAGAGGAACTTGAAAGACAAATATACATATGAAGAAAGACTAAACATAATTAATCAGACAAATACAAATTAAACTCATAAATATATATTATGACGTACCCTCCACATTTTCAGAAATATAAATAACTGACAATATTGGCATTGGTGAGGATGTGGGAAAATTGGAAAGTCTCATCCACTGTTGGTAATTAAGGTATCTTTCTCTGGATGCTGTAGTTTGGACATTTCCATCAGTTTGGATCTGTACATCTGTAACTTATTAAATTCCTCTTTATAAAAGCCATTCCAGTTCTGGTATATTGCATTCCAGCAGCTAGTAAACTAACACAAGTCTTAAAGGCTGTATTCTTTCTCAGAGCTTTAGCAAAAAGTTGATGGAATGCATTTCTGGGCACGTGCCAAGACAAAAAAGCACAGCTTTGGGGTGCATGGGGAAGTTCTTGACACCTTCTTGGCTTTCCCTTCATTCTCTCCCCAGGGCAATTTAGAGCCTGCTACAGTTTTCTTGGTAGATACATGGCCTTGCTCTGGCTGAGAAAAACTGACTTAGGAAACTCCTCTCCTACATAATGCCCCACACCCAAATTTTCCCTTCAAACAAAATCAGCTTGAGAAACAATTGTAAGTGTAATTACATGTAGGAAGTAATTGACTGGTAAGCCAGAGGTAAACACTTATTGGCTTTACACCCTGAAGCATAACACCAGGGAAAGGGGGAAGGCCTGTCTCCTGGGAAGTAGAGGGGATAATAAAATTCCTGTAACAGGGTAATCTCTAAGACCACTAGCAAACACAAGCCCAGGAAAAGACATGGGCACAGAAAAGAAAGTAAGGAGTCTGCATGTGGCATTTACCTTGGGCAAACCTTCCTGACAGGAGGACTGACACTCAAGAAAAATTCTATCATTCACCAAACTCAAGGAACAGACATACCAGGATTATAAATCCCAGAATTAACATTTTAAAATATTAAAATAATCAGTGCACAAAATAGATGACAAGACAAATGAAGAAACAGGAAATAAGGATCCATTCAAAGGAAGAGGATAAAGTACAGAAAGCTTCAAAGAAGAAGCCCAGACTCTGGACATACTGGAAAAATACCTTTAAAAAAATGACATTAAATATGCTCAGAGAAATTTTTAAAAATGCAGAGAAAAAATTAAAGAATATCAGGAAAGCAATGAATGAAGAATGTGAGAATCTCAGTAGATAAAAATTGTTAAGGGAACCAAATAGAACTATTGAAGTTGAAGACCACATAACTGAAGTGCAAAATGTTCAACAGTAGATTGGAGCTGGCAGAAGAATCACTAAACTTGAAGACAAGACAATTGAAATGAGTCAGGCTGAAAAGCAGAAGAAAAAAATTATAAAAAGCAAAAATAGACCAAGAGACCTCTAGAATGCCATCAAACATACCAATACATGCATTGGAGGGATCCCAGAAAGAAAAGAAAGAAAGAAAGGGACAGAAGGAATATTCAAAGAAATAATGATTTAAAAAACTATCCAAACTTAGCAAAAGATGTGAACATGCAACACTAAGAAGCCCAGAGAACACGAAACAGGATGACCATGAAGAAAAATTTGTACTCTGATATACTGGTGAAGCTGTCAAATGCGAAGGACAAGGAGAAAGTTTTGAAAGCTGCAAGAAGAAAACAATGTATTATGTACAAGGGAATTCCAATTGAATTAAGTGCCCATTTCTCATCAGAAACCACAATGCAAGAAGGTAATGGGTTGAAATACTTAAAGTGCTGAAAGGAAACAATTGTCAACCAAGAATTTTAAACCCAGTGAGGCTTTCTTTCAAAAATGAGGGAGAGTATAAGACATTCCCAGGTAAACAAAAGCTGAAGTAGTACATTACAATTAGACATACCCTACAAACAATACTAAAGGGAGTTCTGCAGACTGAAAGGAAAGGACACTAGACAGTGGTTCAAAGTGGCATAAAGAATCAGCAGGGTTTCTATGCACTTATAATGAACAATCAACAGAAGAAATCAAGAAAAAAATTCAATTTACACTAACAGTGAAAAGAAATAAATATCTAGGAATATATCTAACCAAAGATGTAAAGGATTTGTATACAGAAAACTATCATCCTATTTTTGCAGGGGGTGAAAAATCATATACAATATAATAAAGTCTATACTAAGAGCTAAAGGAATATAAACGAGTATTATAGTGATTATTTTGGGGTGATAAGATTATGGGTAATTTTTACATTAATTTTGTCTGTCTGTATTTTCCTATTTTTCTACAGTAAATTCTTACTTATTTTGCAAATCAAGAAGGTAGTATAGTTAATTAAACTCCAATAAAATGTATATGTAGCTGGATGAAAAGTTAAGAAAGATATACAGCAAAAACTGTACAGCAATTATATCTGGTTATGAGATTGTGAGTTAAATTTATTTTCTTTCCACTTGAATGCATTTCTAATTTTCTGCAAGAATCTCATATTACTTCTGTAATAAGAAAAATCCATTAAAGTCTATTAAATTTTAATAAAATGTATATAATTGCATAGAAAAAAATTGGAAAAGTATAAAGTAAAACATAAATAGCCATTATTTGTCTCCAGTTGTAAGCTTAAGGGAGTTGTATATTTTCTTCTTTTTGCTTTAATATTTTCCAAATTTTTAGAGTGAGTAAAGAGTATGTCTTTCATGAAAATTAAGAAAATATTATTAGAAGGAACTTTTTTCCTTCAAGTTACAGGGACAAAACTCTCTTAGAATAACTGTGTGCTTTAGGAGAGTCACTAAGAAAGTTCTGAGAAGTTGACTTAATGGATGATAAGATCATAGCAGTAACTTTTCTCATAAGAACTGTTACTGAGGAAAAGAGGACAGTAAATTTATTTCAGTGTATTTATCTGAACCCAAGTCAAGTAAAATTTGTTTCCAAAACATCAGAACTACATTCATAATGCTAGCTTCCATCTATGAAAATCTAGCTTTTAGCTTGCTTTTAAAGCCAAATTTTTATAGAGTTGCTTTTAAATGACAGTGTTTTAGTTTGTAAACTGTTGGAATGTGATATACCAGAAATGGAATGGCTTTTAAAAGGGAGAATTTGTTAAGTTGCAAGTCCACAGTTCTAAGGCCATGAGAATGTGCAAATTAAAGCAAGTCTATAAAAATGTCCAAATTCAGGCACCAAGAAGAGGTGACCTTCACTCAAGTGAGGCCGGTGATGGTCAGGGTTTCTCTCTCAACAGGAAAGGCACATGGCAAACATGGCAGCATCTACTAGCTTTCTCTCCAGGCTTCTTGTTTCATGAAGCTCCACCAGGGACATATTCCTTCTTCATCTCCAAAGGTCTCTGGCTGCATGGGCTCTCATGGTTCTCATGGCTCTGAAACTTTTTCCAAAATGCTTCCTCTTTTATAGGATTCCAGTAAACTAATCAAAATCTACCTGCAATGAGTAGAATCACATTTCCTTCTAATCAAAGATTAATACCGACAATTGGGTGAGTCACATCTCCATGGAGATAACGTAATCAAAGTTTCCTATCTACCATACTAAATGGGTATGAAAAGAAACAGCTGTTCCCACAAAATTGATCAGGATTAAAGCATGGCTTTTCTATCATATATAATCTTTTCAAACCAGCAGAGACAGTTGTCAAGGAAAAATATTTGGTATAGTTGCTTTAGGAACTCATAGCATTACTGTCTGCTAAAAGTCAGCACGTAAACCAAACAGCAGGAAACGGAAGGCCATTGCTTTCAGAAAAAAAGAGCTGTTGGAAGAGATGCTTTTGTGCTATAAGCACATCTTCACAGATGGGAGCTAACGGAGAGAAAGCCAGTTTGAACTGGTAAAATCCTGAAATATAGAAGATTCTAAAAGAACCATAATTGTAATGCTATTTCATTCAGTAACTGCAATTAATTGTGAATCATTACCAAGTAAGGTCTGAATCAATGAATAAAAAAAAAAGTACCACCACCCTTATATTACATAACATTTAACAATATATAAAGCATTTTAATATTTGTTTATTTTATTGCAACTCCATGAAGTAGTTAAGAAAGCCCTGGATATAAAGAAATTTCCCAGTATCACACATAGCAGCAATACCTCGGACTTCATCATCCATGACCAATACTCTTAACACCACAAAACTCTGTTTCAGTTTTAATTAATGGTAGATCATTGACTGAAATCCATAAAGCATTTCTTTTCTTGAGTTGTCTATACGCACATTGTGATGTCTGGTGTCATATTTCTTCTTCTTAACATCCTTCTACAAGGCGAGTGCAAAGGTATATTTCTGTAAAGTCTGAGATGAATTATACATTCCTACTGAATGAAATCACACTCCATAAGGCTTTGGTGTAATTTGGACATTTTTTGTTGTGTTTTGTTTTTGCTATGTAAGAAACCTGAGAAGAAAAAGAGAGCCAAAAGTAGAGGGAAGTGGATAGGAACTTGAATTGCTGAAGCTGGGAGTGTGACAGGAGAGGAGGCTGGATGAATGGCTCTGATGGGAAGAGGATAATGAAGCTAGAGAAGCAGCTGATGGTGTGATGCCAACTCAGAATAACATAAAAAGCCCACATACCACAGACTCATTTGGCAGTAGCATGAGAGCAAAGTGCATTAATCCAATTACTTTTCTTGGCACCTCAAATCACCTACCTACAAGCTTTTAGCTACTTACATAACACCAGAACTAGGATTAAAAAAGAAAAAAAATGAGCCCCCAGAATAAACAAATCCCACATTAGGGTGGGAGGCCCTTATGACCACAGGAAGTGTTTCCTTACTGGCATGAATGAGCCCAGCTTTTAGATCTGCCCTTAGGAAATCGCTTCCTCCTTTGCAACTTTGCTGTACCCACTGCCCACAGAGAATTTTGTTTTTCTATACATACAATGGTAGTTGTTGCTAATTGTGCAGACAAGATCTCTGCTCTCCTCAGATTTGTTGATGTGTCCAATGTGGATAGATAAAATCTCCAGTGACTGCATTTCTAAACTCTGTTGGTTTATGGAAGGAAAATTGTTAGGCACTACATGAAGAGAAATTGAAGAGAAATACCCTAGAATTCCAGAATTGGAACAAAGAATGCTGACAAATGATGTGGTCCAGCTCCATCCTTCTTGCAGATGCATAGTTAAAATATATGAAAATAATCTTGATCCATTATTTCAGAAACATGGGATTTTAGATTTAGAAAAGACCGAATAAGGAGATGGCAAACAGTTTGTGTTTCATTGGCTAATGCTGGTTTATAGAGACCATTCATTTCAACATTACCATGGTGAAATGAATTATTTCTCTGGACTCAGGGGAACGTTGCCAAAGTGGATTGTTAATGGCTACCCTGTATTTCACTACTTTAAATTTTACACACAAATAAAATCTCCAGGTGGTCACATAAAGTGACAGAACTATAGTAACTCAAGTTCCATTTCTTCATCTTTACAAATGCTGTGCCAACATTATTTATTTCTAATCTACTGTTCAGACTCAGTAATAAGTTACACCACAGGGGTTAGAGACATGAACTTCAGCTGAAGTGAATGCAAATGATTCTGAACCTCCACAAAGTTACTTTCAAAACATATATGTGTAGCTGAGTCCACAGTGGTCAGGTGCTAACGGTATAACTGGGAGTGCTCTGAAGTAACTTCCATACAGAGTTCAACATTGATAAAACCATAAATCATGAAAATTAGCTAATTCGAAGCATATGTATATGTATGTTTTTAAAACAAAGCAGTAACTGCTGCAATTTTTAAAACAGACCAAAAGAAGAATTATTTTTCGGGGAGGAGCCTCACTGGCATTTGTTACAATTGCCTTAATTCAGTGATATAATCAGACCAAATCTTAGTCAGTTTTATTAGTGCTGTGATGTTTTCTATTGACTGCACATCTCCTTATTGCCTACCTCTGTGCAGACAGCTCCCAGCACCCACCTTGGCAGGCTGCTGATGGCACCTGTGCCCAGTATTTAACAATCCTTGATCCTTGTTCTGGTTTGCTAGCTGCCAGAATGCAACATACCAGAGACGGATTGGCTTTTAATAAAAGGGGATTTATTTTGTTGGTTCTTCAGAGGAAAGGCAGCTAACTTTCCACTGAGGTTCTTTCTTATGTGGAAGGCACAGGATGGTCTCTGCTGGTCTTCTCTCCAGGCCCCTGGGTTCCAACAACTTTCCCCAGGGTGACTTCTTTCTGCATCTCCAAAGGCCTGGGCTGAGCTGCGAGTGCTGAGATGAGGAATGCTGAGCTGCTTAAACTGTGCTACATTGCGTTCTCTCATTTAAGCACAAGCCAATTAAGTCAAACATCACTCATTGCAGCAGACACGCCTCATAGCCAACTGCAGATGTAATTAGCAACAGATGAAATTCACCTACCATTGGCTCATGTCCACAGCCACAGAACTAGGTGCCTTCACCTGGCCAAGTTGACAACTGAAACTAACTACCACAATCCTCTATAATTCTTTTCATTTTATGGGCTCCAGTGAAATGTTTAAGGCAGTATAGTTAGTTCTTGTCAGAGTTTGGATTAACACTTCAATCATTGATTCACAGGCTGATTTAATTTAATGAATAATCTCTACATTTGCCTTAGAACTACAGTGTTACCTCTGTCAAGTACTGAAAAGCTCTCTAGTGGATCTTTTACTATGCTTCCTATTCTGTCCAGTTAGTCAACATGCCAATTTCTATGCCAATACACATCGGCTTAATCAACATGGCTCTAGAACAACCCTGAATATCAGGTAGGGTAGGTCCATGGTTCTTGTTGTTTTATTTTTTTCCTTCAAAATTGTCTTGCATTTTCTTGACCATGAGTTGTTCATGAAAAATGTTTAAATCAACCCATCTAGTTCCATGGAGAAACTTAATGGTATATTCATTGGCTTATTTAAATTTATATTTGGCAAATATTCTGGGTGAACTTAAAGGGCTTGTTTATTTTCCATTTGTTAATGTACATTCTAAACAAATGATCAAGTTTGAACTTGATAACTATTCTGTCATATACTTATGCATACACTGACTTGTGTCCTAGATCTCGCAGTTACCTAAAAAATATATTAAAATCCCATGCTGTGATGTAGATTTGTTAATTTTTTCTTATGATTTTGATCATTTATATATGGATAAACTTTTAGTAGCTATATAAAAGCATATAAATCTTTACATCTTTTAGATAATTGAATCTTTTATCATTAGTTGGTTGTATCTCTCTTTATGTTTTGTGTTGTAATGTTTTTTGCCCCAAAGTTTATTTTTCCCAGTTTATTTTCTTTAGTTAATGTTTATCCTGTATATCTTTTACCATTCTTGTTCTTTCAACCTTTATGAAGAGAACTCAGTTTTCCAGGGCTGCTATAACAAATACCACACCATGATTGGCTTAAGTAACAGGAATTTATTGGCTCACAGTTTTGGAGGACAGGAGTCCAAGGTCAGGGTATTGGCAGGGCTTGTTTTCTCCCTGAGTCTGGAGCATCCCAGAAATCCTCCATTACACAGTGATCTCCTCTCTCTCTCTCCTTGTGTCCGATCCTCTGATGTTCTCTAACTTCTGGCCTTTTTTTTTAAATGTGACTTTATTGAGATATATTCACACACCATATAATCCTTCCAAAGCACACAATCAACAGCTCACAGTATTATCATATAGTCACGCATTCATCACCACAATCCATTTTAGAACATTTTCACTGCTCCTCCCCCCAAAATAAATAACAATGAAAAATAGCACACAAAACAGCACATACCTCTTATCCCTTCTGTTCTAGTTTTCAAGCTGCCAAAATGCAATATCCCAGAAATGGAATGGCTTTTAAAAAGGGGAATTTATTAAGTTGCAAGTTTACATGTTCTAAGGATGTGAAAATGTCCAAATTAAAGCAAGGCCATAAAAATGCTCAACCTTAGACATCCAGGAAAAGATATCTTGATTCAAGAAGGTGAATGAGGTTCAGGGTTTCTCTCTCAACTGTAAAGGCACATGGCAAACATGGAGACATCTGCTAGCTTTCTCTCCAGGCTTCTTGTCTCATGAAGTGCCCCTGAGGGTGTTTTCCTTCTTCATCTCCAAAGGATCTCCAGCTGTGAGGGCTTGGAAGCTTTTCCCAAAATGGTTCCCTCTCAAAGGACTACAGTTATCAATCCCATCTTGAATAGGTAAAGATACATCTCCACAGAACCCATCTAATTAAAAGTTACCACCCACAATTGGATGAGTCACATCTCCATGGGAACAATCAAAAAGCTCCCTACTCAGCAATATTGAATGAGGATTAAAGGACATGGCTTTTCTGGGGTCCAGAATAGATTGAAATTGGCACATTCCACCCTTTGGTCCCCAAAAAGACATGTTCTTTCAAAATGCAAAATACATTCATCACAATATCAGAAACCCTTAAGCCAACCTTCAGTAACAATACACGCAAAATACAAAGTCAGAACCGGTACAAAATATCATTAAAGTTAGTTAGAGGTATGGTCTGTTCTAAGGCAAAATTCTCCTCTGGCTCTGAACCTGTAAAACTCAGAACAAGTTATTTTCTGCCAACATACAAAGAGGGACTGTCATTAGATAAATACCAACATTTCCATAGGGAAAAATTAGAAGAAACACTGGGGTCGCTGGCCCAAGCAGTTTCAAAATTCTGCAGGGCAAACTCCATTAGGTTTCAAAGTCTGAGAGTGGTTTATCTTCCAGGCTTTAGAAAGCAGCAGTCCCACCTTTTCCAAGGACCTACACAGTGATTGGCCTCTTTCCAAATGCAACCTTGGGAGATATTGAGGAGACCACATTTTTCTCAGCTCCACACTCTCCAAGCATTGGGGTCCACACCAGGGCTCTCTGCCATCTCTGAGCACCACACAACCCCTCCACATGGTGGTGGCCAGGCTCTCCCCAACCCCCAAGGAATGTGCTCCTCCCTCTCCAAGGCCTGACACAGCACAACTCTTCCACTGTAATGAGATGGTGATCCACCCTCTGCCTTCCAGGCAAACTCACCCTCTCCAAGTGCTTGGGTGGATTCATTCTCCTGGCCTGAGCTCCTAACTTCAGAATTTAGATTCCATAGTTCTGCATCTTAAGTTATTTTACCTTCATTTTGTCCTTTTTCTTAGACTTTTAGCCCAGACTGACAGCAGTTGCATTTATACAAATCCCACACCACTTTTGTTGGCTTTCTATGCAACAGGCTCCAATCATGGCTATAAGACAGAAAGAGTTTCCACAGATCCTTCCTGGATAACTCTGTTTCCAATCCTGGCTCTTTCTGAAATGAATGACTGGTTCCACATTTGGTTAAATCCTCATATGGGACACTGTTCTCTGGGGTCTCCCTTCCTGGAAGCCCAGAATTTTCCAGAACATCAATTTTTGGTTTCTTTGTACCTAAGAGTTCACATCTCAATTTATCTCTTTCCTATCACATTTTACTATAAGCTTCAAGGAGCAGCCAGACTGCATTTTCCACATTTAGTTTGGAAATTTCTTCTGCAAAATTTCCAAGTTCATTATTCTCAAATTCTGCCCTACATCTACAAAGAATCCCTTTGTCAAGTTTAGAACAACACATTTATCATTTCTGACTAAAGCCTTATCAGAAATATCTTTAGATTCCACATTTCTACCAACAGTCTCTTCAAAACATTCTAGGATTTATCTATCAAGCTCCTCACAACTCTTCCAGAATCACCCTTATCCATTTAAAAAACCTTTCCAACATGTTTATTGTTTGCAAACTGCAGCATCCCACTTCTCTGGTACCAAAATCTGTTCTAGTTTGCAAGCTGCCAGGATGTAATATCCCAGAAATGGAATGGTTTTTAAAAAGGGAGAATTTATTAAGTTGCAATTTTACATGTTCTAAGGATGTGAAAATGTCCAAATCAAAGCGAGGTTATAGAAATGTCCACTCTAAGGCATCCAGGAAAAGATACCTTGGTTCAAGAAAGAAATAACATTCAGGGTTTCTATCTCAACTGGAGAGGCATGTGACGAACATGACAACATCTGCTAGCTTTCTCTCCAGGCTTCATATATAATGAAGCGCCCCTGGGACTATTTTCCTCTTTCATCTCCAAATGTCTCTGGCTGTGAGGGCTTGCAAGTTTTTTCCAAAATGGTTGCCTCTTAGATGGCTACAGTAAACAATCCCACCTTGAATGGGTGGAGACACATCTCCATGGAACCCATCTAATCAAAAATTCCTACCCATAATTGGGTGGGTCACATCTCCATGGGAACAATCAAAAAGCTCCCACCCAGCAATATTGATTGAGAATTAAAGGACATGGTTTTCTGGAGCCCAGAACAGGTTCAAACCAGCACACTTTCCTTTTTTTTTTTGTCCTTATTTTATTAGTCATTGTGATGGCTTAAATGGATTATATACCCTAGAAAAGCCATGTTTTAATCTTGAGTCATCTGGTGGGAGTGGCCTTTTCTTTTAATCCTTATTCAGTACTGTAGTTTGAAACTTAATTAGATTATATCAAGGGAGATGTGACACACCCAATTGTGGGTATTAACCTTTGATTAGAGGGAGATGTGACTCCACAGATTCCAAGTGGTTCTTGATTAGTTTACTGTAATCTTTTAAAAAAGGAAGCATTTTAGAAAGAGCTTCAGAGCCACAACAGAGCCACAAGAACCACAGAATACACACAGCCAGACACCTATGGAGATGAAAAAGTAATACAACCCTGGGGGAGCTTCATGAAACAAGAAGCCTGGAGAAAAAAACCAACATATGTCACTATGTTCACCATGTGCCTTTCCAGTTGAGAGAGAAACCCTGAACTTCATCAGCCTTTCTTGAGTGAAAGTAACCTCTTGTTGGTGCCTTACTTTGGACATTTTTATAAACTTGCTTTAATTTGGACATTCTCAATGGCCTTAGAAGTGTGGACTTGCAACTCCATTCTGTTTCTGACAGCTAACAAATTAAAACAGTCATCTATCCATACACTGGATAAAGGCAGTGTCAGTCATGAGGTGTTTTCAATCACTTGGTCACATGATAAAAGCTATATGGTTATGCAATTATTATCAAAAATGAAGACTACTGGAATACATTTCAACAATTTCAGGTATTTCCTTCTAGCTATTCTAACACACTAGAAACTAAAAAGAAATATCTATGTAATGAGTCCGTGGTCATAATCATTTATAGATCCTAATTTCTCAGTTACACCTCCTCCCACTCATTTGATCATTCTCTCAATCTGCAGGGATATCTGGGCAATGATCATTTTAACTTCATCTTGTTGGAAAAGGGTGTCAACTTTATGAGATGGGGAACTACTGATGTTCCTTGAAAGACCAGTACCTCTTGGTTTCAGGCTTATCTGTCATAGGAGGAGTCTTGAGGCCTTAAGTTTCTGAAAAAATAAACATACTAAGAAAATTTTTACAGAGCTTTAGGTAAAGATCTGGCCTCTTTGGAACAGCACCTTGGAGTGTTCCTCAGGAAGCTAGGGGTGGGATTTCCATATGATCCCACTACTCAGTACATACCTGGAGGAACTGAGTGTGGGGACACAAAACACTGCTGTTTGTGGCCACAGTGTTCATGATGCACCATGCATAGATGTGGCCAAAGGGTGCAATGACTGAGGAATGGAAGGGGGAACTGTAGTGTATACATACAACTGAATTCCGAGCAGCTGCAAGAAGAAATGAAGTTGTGAGTTATGTACCAAGGTGAATGAACCTTAAGGAGAGCATGTTGAATGAAATGTCAGAAACAGACAAATATTGTCATGTCTCACTCATGTTGACTAACTACAGTAAAAAAAAAACTCAGTAAACTGAAGTTGAAAGCATGGGGTATCAGTTGGGGCCATTGTAAAGATTCCTGGATTGTAAGCTCTTAAGGAGTAACATATATTCAGATGTTGTAACTATTACTTCTAAATTCTGAGATACTGAGCTGTTTGTATATAATCTGATCATTCCCAGAAACTTAGGGTATTTACCTGGCACCTAGACTCAGAGTTAGAATTATCAACTATGAAAGTGAGCACTACCCCATAGGAACTACTTAAAAAGTTGAAAAAGGGATCAGACTTCGAGTAGAGATATGAATGAAGCTAATCTGGACAGGACTGGGGTAGATCAGAATACAGGGTAAAGGATGATATCATCTATATTTTATTATAGACAATATTCTGTATGAGATAGTCTGTATGAGACCAGAGGGAGATGTAATTATCTAATTTAACTTGCATGGTCAGTTTAGTTGAATACCAAAAGTACATGAAATCTTGAATAGGGTGTCAGATCTTGTTGGTTTGTCCAAGTTAGTGTGATCCCAGATATATCCCAGAGTAAACAGGGCAGTGAATAAAGAAGTATTTGCAAAATGCCCTTGGGGGACTGAGGAGAAAGGAAGACATATTCAGCTTCTCCATTTGAAGAATTTCTGACATTCTCCCAAGCAGTGGGGACAACCAAATCAATATGCTGAATCCTCAATCTTGGGGTTCACTCCTATGAAACTTATTCTTGCAAAGGATAGGCTAAGCCTACTTATAATTATGCCTAAGAGTCACCCCCAGAGAACTTTTTTTGTTGTTCTAAGCCGACTTGGCAGGTGAACTCATCGCCCTCCCCACTGCATGGTACATGACTCCCAGGGGTGTAACTCTCTCTGGCAACATGGGACATAAATCCTGGGATGAGCTAAGACCCAGCATCATGGTATTGAGAAAGCCTTCTTGACAAAAGGGGGGAAGAGAGAAATGAGACAAAATACAGTTTCCATAGCTGAGAGATTTCAAACAGAGTGGAGAGATTACCCTGGAGGTTATTCTTATGCATTATATAGATATCTCTTTTTAGTTTATGGTGTATTGGAATGGCTGACGGGAAGTACCTGAAACTGTTGAGCTGTGTTCCAGTAGCCTTGATTCTTGAAGACAATTGTATAATGATACAGCTTTTACAATGTGTGAAACCCTTGTGTCTGGTGCTTCTTTTTTCCAGGGTATAGACAGTGGAGCAAAAAAGAAAACTGGATTAAAAAATAAATAATAGGGTGGTAATTGAGTGGATTGAAATAATAGTGGTCAAGGAGAGGGAGGGGTAAGGGTTATGGGATATATTATTTTTTTTCTTTTTTCTCTTTATTTCTTTTTCTGGAATGATGCAAATGTCCTAAAAATGATTATGGTGATGAATACACAACTATGTGATGATATTGTGAGCCACTGATTGTACACCATGAATGGACTATATGTGAAGATTTGTCAGTAAAAATATTTTTAAAAAAAGATCTGGCCTTTTTTGAATTCTGTCTTTGTGGTAGTTAGATTCAGGTATCAACTTGGCCAGGTGAAGGTGCCTAGTTCTGTTGCTGTGGACATGAGCCAATGCATGTGAACCTCCTCTGTTGCTGATTACATCTGCAGTCAGCTAGGAGGCATGCCTGCTGCAATGAATGATGCTTGATTTAATTGGCTGGAAACTTAAATGAGAGAGCTCAACTTAGTGCAACCCAAGCAGCTCAGCATACCTCATCTCAAACACTCATAGCTCAGCCCAGGCCTTTAGAGATGTAGAAAGGAATCACCCTGGGGAAAGATGTTGGAACCCAGAGGCCTGGAGAGAAGGCCAGCAGAGATCACCCAGTGTCTTCCCAAGTAAGAAAGAACCTCAGTTGAAAGTTAGCTGCCTTTCCTCTGAAGAACTATACGTTACCTAAAATAAATCCCCTTTTACTGAAAGCCAATCCATCTCCGATATGTTGCATTCCAGCAGCTAGTAAACTAGAATAGTCTTCTACTGACTTCTTCTCTGTCCAATTTCCTTTGCTTATAAGGTTTTCAGCAATCTGAATGAAGCACCCTCCCCACCTCATTCAGTTTGGCCATACCTTAACTAATAATAGGATCTTTAAAGGCCCTGTTTACAACATTCACAGGGACACAATTAAGACTTCAACATGTCTTTTGTAGGGGGCATGATTCAATCTACAGCACCTGGTATCTCTTTCCATCTTTTGAATGTCAACCTTTCTGTATTTTAATGATTGAAATATTTTCCTTAAACAGTATATACCTGGGGGAGTTCAGTCCACATGCATTGAGTATTACTGACATGTTTTTTTTTACCTTAGTGTGTGTGTTTTTGTATTTATTTTCTATTTTTGTAATTTTGTTTAATATTATTTATTTTGCCTCCTTTCTTGCCTTCAGTTCATTGATTGTACTGTGGTTGTAGTTTTCTCATTTCACGTCTAATCCTCTATTGGTTTGGAAGTTACATACTGTTTTTCTGTTATTTGAATAGTTATCCTGGAAGTTTTAAAACACTAACTCAAATAAACCTAAACTTAATGTTTCTTTTCACTCTTTTACATAGAATAAGCTCTTCCAACTCATTAACTCCATTCACTACTTCCTCCAGACTTATGTATTTTCTTGTCTATAATTTTAGGTTTAAGTTTTTAAATTTGGAAATAGTGATAAATAATCTTTTATTTTGTGTTGTAAACCATTTGTGACTTTGTACTTGTTTTAGAAAGATAGCTTTTCTGAGTAAATAATTTTAGATTTACATTTGTTTTCTCTTCGTATCTTGAAGATTCGGTTTCACTGGCTTCTGGTTTCCATAGTTGTTCTTATAAAGTATAAGTTTAATTGATATTCATTTGTAGGCCATCTAATTTTTCTCTCTGGCTCTTTTAAAATTTACTGTTTGCCTTGGGCAAAGAAACATCCACATGTCTCTCAGTATGGATGTCATATTTATTTAGCTTGAGTTTTAGCACACTTCCTCAATCTCAGATAAGGTTTCTTCCTACCAGCTCTAAAGCATCCTCAAACACTATCTCTTCGAATATAGCCTAGCCTTCATTCTGCCTCTCCTCTTTTTCTAAACCAAATAGGTGTATATTATCATCTCAATATTTATGTTCACTAGATCTTTTGTCTCTGTTCATTCTCCCTTCACCTGTGTCTAAACTGTTTATTCCAACCAACAAGCCTTAAATTTGCATGCACATACATATATACTAAGTCTATGTATATTTATATATAAAGAACTATATATATATGCTTTTGTTTGGGTCGTTTTCAAATTCGTCATGTTAATTTCTGAATAGTCTCTTCTTTTTACTCATACTTTTGTGTGTGTGTATGTGTGTGTGTGCTGTATGGTGGGGATCACTTTTCATTCTTTTTCCATGTGAATATCCCTTTGTTGCAGCACCATTTGTCGAATTTTGGGGAGTGTTGGGTGGAAGTGCATGGGCCAGGAATGGAACAGGGCACCCCAAATGACAGGTGAGAATTCTACCACTGAACCACCTGTGACCCCCCCTTACTCATGCTTTTGATGTCTTGTTTCATGACCTTATATATAATATATTTAATATATGCAAATATATTAAATACTTTAATTCTATGTTCAATTATTTGATGTCTTTATGGCGCTGATGCTGTGGTTGTCATTTCTGCTGAGCTTCACTGATGGTGCCTTGTCTCTTGAGATGCTTTTGGATTTCTGTATTGCAAATTGCTTTGCAGCCGGAGTTAAAACAGTATTATTCCACAGAAAATATATGTTTGTTTTTTCCACAAGTATGAGGACATTACCAATCTGGCCCCTCTTAAAGCAACTAATTTTCTCAGTTTTTTCCATCATGCACTTAGTGTGAATGCAGGCCCAAACCCAAAATCAAGGGACAGATTATTAAGAATTCTCAAAGGAGATTTTTATTTCTGCAACCAAGAACTAAGACCTAGTCAGACACGTTTTCTCCTCATATCCCTTTATTCTAGTTCCCTCCTTCACTGAGGATATACCCAGTGGTTTGCACCTGGGAGTGTTTTGGTCCTCTGTGGTTATGTGTGGTTTTATTGGTGGAGGGTTCTATTGGCATTTACCAGAGTCCAGGAAATCAAGACGCTCTGCAATGTTCAGAAAAACACATTTCACAACAAAATTCATCACTCTATGGGATGGGAAAAATTTTCAGAATTATATGTTCCAAGCCTATGGTTCCCTAAACATATAAACCTCAAGTATTTTTCACGGTTTAGAAATATCTTGATTTCTCCCAGAAATAAAGCTGTCATACAAATCATTATTTTAATTTTGTTCAGAACTTTGTCAAGAGTTGGTCATGATTTCTAAATACCACCACCAATGGAGCAGCTGCTCCTGGAAGTAGAGTTACCTTATAAAACACTGTGTCAGCTTCAGTCATGCCTGTCCCCTACAGAGTCGACATGTAAGGGCAAGCACCAGACTACTTTCTTATGCCATATAGTGGAGTCCAATTTATGATTTTCATATTCAAATACACATTAACTGGTTATGATTTAATTTTTCTTTTATTTCTTATTTATACTTTAGTTAGGGAATTAGATTCTTTTAATTATGTTAAGTTATATTTTGAATTTTAATCCAGAAAAGCAAAGGAGAAACTATAAAATAGAGAAAATGGTTGTTTTCCTGACAGTAGATTCCCATCCTTAGCTCCCACCTTTAAAATCAAAGCTCTAAGTTGCTAGTAGTAACAGAGTCACTGATTCATTCTCCTGTTTTGTTTTCCTTCCCTAAGGATTTTCCTTTAAACTTTGCCAGCTCAGACACATGCATTTTAATAGATCCATTTTTAGTATTTGCATTTGTAAATGGAGTTGCCGTACCTAACCTCCTTGCCTCACAATGTTTTTCCTTGGGCCAGACTGAATGAATGTAAATGCACTTTATAATATATGAAGTCCTAAATAAATGCAACTAATTGTTAGCCATAGTACCTGTGCTGGTTTGGAGCTGTTATGTTCCCCAGGAAAGGTCATGTTCTTTTAATCCATCCCCGTGAGGGCAGACCTATTGTAGGTACTACCTTTTGATCAGTTGTTTCAATTGAGATGAGACCACTGAACTCAAGGTGTGTCTTAATCCCTTACTGGAGTTCTTTATAAGTGGATAAAAGAGAAGAAGCCCAGAGAGTTCAGAGAGAAACACTCAGAGAAGTCTGGAGAGAATAGAGAGAAAAGCCCTGAAGATGTTAAGAGAGGACCCACAGAAGCTCCGAGAGGAGGCCACTGGAACCAGAAGCTGAAAGCAATAAGACAGGGGAGCTAAGGATCAGCAGACACCAGCCACGTGCCTTGCTATTGACAGAAGAACCCCAGCAGCCTGTCTTTAGAGTCCAGGTATCAGCCTGTTGACATTTCACTGGGACATTCTTATGGCCTTAGAACTGTAAATTTGTAAACTAATTAATTCCCATTGCAAAAGCCAGCCCATTTCTGGTATATTGCATTCTGGCAGCTCTAGCAAACCAAAACAATACCCTCCTGGCTTAATTATATAAACAGGATCTGTAAGAAGAGAACTTGAAAAATGAAAACCTCTTAGGCAGAGGGACTCACCATTCCGTGGACTCAGAGTTTCAAGCCTCTCCTGTGACCCTATCATCCTATAATCCGACATAAGTGAGGGGAACAACTGATCTATGAATTGTTTTGAGAAGAAATAGATTATCTCATAGCAGCTAAAGGTCTTTGAATAGACAAAAACTCTTTACTAGGAGTTACTTTGAAGTAAATACGATTATTTCAGATTAGCAGAAGTTCTCCCAAAAATTTGGTCACTGCCATCAGGCTAGAGCTGTCCACGTGGCCTCTTTCCAGACTAGGTACTTAAGGTTTGCCTCATGCCTGGCTCCTCATTCCCTGCTGCTGACAGTGCCAATTGCACATGCTAATCTCAGCAGAAGGATCTTGCATTGTTGAACAATTGCCACCTTCTGGGTTTGGGGAGTGGAGATGTGCCTTCTGAGGCAGGATAGAATGCATCTAATCCTTATGTAATTCTGATCCATTATTATATGAAATCATAACCTGTTCTTTGAAAGTGGAAAGAACCTTTGAAGGTCAGTAAGAAAACCTGCATTTAGATCACCTATTCAGTAATAATAATAGATATTATGGGTGATTACCTATAATCACCTTTGGATGGACTTCTATACCTTGAGAGCAGATGTTGATAAATAGATACATGAAACCGAAGAGAAAGTTACAAAATAGCATAGCAACGAAGACTGAAGCAACATCAAACACAGATGCTGGCAGATCTGCATATGAGAGTGTACAACGTGGAGTAGGACTAATTCTGGAAGGATTTCTGGAAGAGATTGACTTTTCAGAAGAGTTTGATGGATAAGGGTTAATGGTTAGGAAGCTGGAGTCCTTAAAGGAAGGACAAAGAGTGGGAATTAGCAGCCACACAGGAATAAAAGAGCCTTTAGAATTAGAACCCCCCACATTCTGGTTTTTTTGAAGGAGGAAACTAAAAGCCAAGAGATAAAATAGTTTGCCCAAATTTTCACACTGACTTAGGGACAAAACTGGACCAAGAACTCAGGAGCTGGGCAAAATTCCTGGCATTTCTTCCAGGAGTATGGATGGGTAAGGAACTCTCATGATGGCTGGAAAGATGCTGCAAGTTAAAGAATCCCTTTAGCTTATTCTTCAAAGCTGATGCTGAGGCGCCTCAAAGCATCAGCTCCACTTCTGGGAAATTTGGTAACTGGCTGTGGGAACCTAACGTCACTAATTGCACATCTAACCATTGCTCAATAAAGTAAACCACGATTCTTGAAACTTCTCGGTTTCCATGCAGATGAAACTTGAAAAACAGATTTAAGTAGATTTTTCTACTTTCTATCTGAGGTTTCTTAGTAGCACACATTAAATGTATGAAGCTGCATCTCCCTGGTTCAAAGTCACTCCAAGAATGAGAAAGTAGGCAAACAAATTTCTAAACTATAACTACATACATTGGGGGTGCACATCACAAATATAATGTTGAGAAAGCTGTCAGACACAAAAAGAAAAAGCTATCTGATTCTCTTTATATAAAGTTTTAAAAGCAAAAGAAACTAACCTCTGTATTAGGAGATTGGATGGTGGTTATCCTTGCTGGTTTAGTGACTGAGAGGGAGCCAAGAGAATTTATAGGGGTGGTTTGTAAGCTTCTGTATCCAAGTCTCAACTCCAGTTCCATGGGTGTGGTCACTTTGTAAGTGTTCATCAAGCTGTAATTTGGATCAGTCCCTTTTTATCACGTATGTTACACTCCAATGAAATTTGCCAAGAAAATGCTGTCCAACAAGGAAGTCATGCTAGTAGTAATATGATCACTTCAAATTCCTACTTTCAGTTTTATCTCTTTAATTTTTGGTAAAAGGATCAGAGAAAACAAAGGAAGATAAAAGGATAGTACAAATGTAATGCATTGGAATTGGGCTTGAGTCGGTGTAACAAGTACATATGCTCTAAAATGGAAAACCCAAGGGAAGTCTTTAAAGTTGTAAGTTCAAGTTAATTCAAACCAACCCTTCAAATATGCATTGTACTCTATTATATTCATTGAACAGTATGGAAACATAAGTACATGCCCAGCCAACAAAAGAATCTATCTCAGCTTAGCTTCTAATCAAGAAGTAACTCCATACAAAAAAGAAGGTAAAATTCTCTTCCCTTCACTGTAGGGTGGCAGCAAAGACAAAGCAAAGAAAAGGGACACAGGGAGCTCAGAAGAGAACAAAGTAACATGTCAAAGAGAGGGTAGAAAACCAACATTCTGAAGTACTTAATGGATAAAGCAACTCTTCTTAGCAATAAAGTGATATAGACTCTACCAAAATAAGCTTTGAATAAATGCACCTTTTGAGAGTAAGGGCTTCAGTTTTCAAAAACAATATCTAAGATGGTTGGAATTTGCATGCACAGTATAGGACATACAGTAACTTGTTTCATGATTCGTTTGCTATGAGTTAAAAGTACTGAGGATATGACCTAAATAAAAGAGATGAAGTCTTGCTCTTATTGAGCTTCCAGTCCCAGTGTGAGTGTTAGGAAGAGAAAGTGAACATAAATAACTAAATAAATATATAGTATGTCAAATAGTCATAAATGCGATAGAAAAAAAGAAGGCAGGGTGAGGGAGCCAGAAGGTGCTGGAAGGTTGCTACTTTATAAACAGTGATGGTAGAAACTCTTACTGCTCAAGTGTCATATGAAATGAGACTCAGAGTAAGGGAAGAAATGAGATATGTAGCTATCCAGAAAAAGAATGTTCCAGGCCAAGAAATAAACCAATGCAGAAGTCCTGAGTCAGGGGTGTGCTTGTTGTTCAAAGAACAACTCTGAAACAGAGTAAGAAAGTGGGAGGGTGGTAGAAGAGGGCTTGGAGGCTGCAAGAGCCATGCCACAAAGGGCACTGTGAACCATTATTAGGAATTGACTGAGTATGATGGAAAGCCATTGAAAGGCTTTAAGAAGATGTGAGATAAAATGTAATGCATAGTTTTAAAGATTCATTCGTGATGCTAGGTTGAGAATACTCTGTAGAGGAGCAAGGACAGAAGCAGACAACAATAAGCAAGGGCTTATTTCAAGTGACAGCTGTGGAGGAAGTAAAGAATAGTTGGACTTTAGGTGCATTTTGAAGGCCAGTCTATAGGATATTCTGATGGGTTAAATATGAGTGTGAAAAAGAAGTACCAAGGAAGATACCAAACTTTTAGAGTTCAGCAGAGAGTCCTGGGCTAGAGTATAAATTTGTGGGAAACAAAAATTTAGATTTATTTAAACTCATGGTACTAGATAAAATTATGTAAGAGTTGATATAAGTAGAAAGAGATGTGTGTTTTAGACATCATAGGAATTAGGTCAAACTACCAGTGAACACGGGTTATGTTCTAGCTTGCTAGCTGCCAGAATGCAATATACCAGAAATGGGGGAATTTAATAAGTTGCTAGTTTACAGTTCTAAGGCTGAGAAAATGTCCCAATTACAAGAGGTCTATAGAAATGTCCAATCAGAGGCATCCAGGGAAAGATACCTTGGTTCAAGAAGGCTGATGAAGTTCAGGGTTTCTCTCTTAAGTGAGAAGGCACATGGTGAACACAGTCAGGGCTTCTCTCAGCTGGAAAGGCACAAGGTGAACACGGCATCATTTGCTAGCTTTTTCTCCTGGATTCTGGTTTCATGAAGCTCCCTGGGAGGCATTTTCCTTCTTCATCTCCAAAGATCACTGGCTCATGGACTCTCTGCTTCATGGTGATGGAGCATTCTCTGTTCTCTCTGAATCTCTTTTATTCTCCAAAATGTTTCCTCTTTTATAGGACTCCAGAAACTAATCAAGACCCACCCAAATGGGTGGAGACATGTGGTCACCTAATCCAGTTTAACAACCACTCTTGATTAAATCACACCTCCAGGGAGATGATCTAATTACAGTTTCAAACATACAGTATTGAATAAGGATTATTCTGCCTTTAAGAAATGGAATATTGATTAAAACTTGGCTTTTCTAGAGGACAGACATCCTTTCAAACCAGCACAGGTTGGAAGATCAAGAGAGACCCAAAAGTCTTGCCAAAAAAATGTTTCAAGACCAAAAGATTTACCAATCCACAAAAATGCTACTTAAGTGAGGACTGAGATTTAGACATTGGGTATGGCAATTTTAAAGCCTATGGTGCTTTACTGAAGAGCAGTTCAATAGTAGGAATAAATGCTTTATTTGAGTAATTCAAGAGTGGAAAAGGTATAACACATACTAAGACAAAATAGCAAAACAACAGAAGAAAGTCTGGTATTATCGGTTACTTCAAATGTAAATGAACTAAAATCTGCAGACAAATGGCAGAAATTGGCAGCGTGGACCAGAAAGTTTCACCTATGAATTTTACCAAACATTCCAAGAATTAATGCAAATAATGCTTAACCCTTTCCAAAAAATTGAAGGAGGTGGGGCACTTTCTAACACATTCTATGTGGCCAACATCATTCTCTCAGGAAAGCCAGATAAATATACCATGAGAAAAGAAAATTATAGACAGAGATCTCTTATGAGTATAGATGCAGAAACCCTCAGCAAAGTACTAGGAAACTGAATCCAACAGTGCATGAAAAGAATTATACCACATGATCAAGTGAGATTTATTTCAGTTATGCAAGAAAATCAATCAATCACATTAACAAAATGAAGGAGAAAATGCACATAATCATTTCAGCTGAGGCAGAAAAAGGCATTTGACAAAATCTAGAATCCCGTACAACACTTAGAATAAGGAATAGAAGGAAACATCTTCAACAGGATAAAGGGTATGTGTGGAAAAAACATGGTTTATATTGTACTTAATGGTGAAAGACTGAAAGCTTTGCCTCTAAGATCAGGAGCAAGACAAGGAGAGCCACTGTCACCCTGTTACTCAAAACTGTACTAGAAGTTTTAGCTTGAGCAGTTAGGTAAGAGAAAGGAAGAAGTAAAATGTCTTATTTGCAGATTACATGATCCTATATACAGAAAATCCTGAAAATTTCACAATAAAGCTATTAGAGTTAATAAATGAATTCAGCAAAGTGGTAGGGTACAATTTCAATATACAAAAATCAGTGATGTTTCAATAAAACAGTAATGAATCATTTGAAGGAGAAATCAAGAAAAAAATTCCATTTACAATAATAACTAAAAAAAGAAACAAATATCTAGAAATAAATCTAGCTAAAGATGTAAAGTACCGGTGCCACAAAACTTGAATTCACAGCTAAAAGAAAACCTAAGAAATGGAAAGATAGTCCCTGTTCATGGATTGGAAGACAAAATAATTTTAAGATGTCAGTTCTACCCAAACCCATGTACAGATTGAATGCAATCCGAATTCCAAAAGCCTTCAGTTGCAATTTGGTCAAGATCTCCCATCCCACTAATGCAATCCATGAGTGCTCACTCCGTACTGGGCACTGCTGGAGAGAGGAGCGAGTGCGACAGGCAAGGTCCTTGTCCTCCTAGAACTCACAACATTGAATGGATAATTGATTGGTGAACAAATGCATCTGTGATTTAAGTTGGTAAGAAGCTGCACAAGGTAGTGACCACATCTTGGCAGAGATTGGAAATTGGAAAGGAATGGTAGGGGTGATAGAAAGAGAAATTATACAACTTCAGACCACAGAGGCTTTGTGTATTACAGATGAAATAATGTAAACACATAACTGCCCAGAAGACATAACTCTACCAGAAGGAACTGGTAGAGACTCTGAGACAATAGCCTGATCTTCAGGCTCCTGAGCCTGCTCAGCCAAGACCCATGGCCAGGCCTGAATGGCATTGGCAAGTGGGTCTCCAGAATTCCAGTGGTTCTGACCCCCTGTACTGGGCCCCAGCCTAACCCATGTGCCCCCATCCCTACCATGTCTGCATTTCCAGACTTCATGAAGGGAAACACAGTATATTCTTGGCCAAAGTCACTTTTACTAGGGAAGAAGGCAACGATGTTGAGTCTGGGGTCCAAGACACTGGGTCCTGGCCAGGCTTTGTAATTGAGAATGGCCTTCCTCTGGATGATTGAGAAAATAACTCTTAAAATTTCCCTTGTATTGCCTTGAACAAAAGATAATTTTATATCTATCCCTACTATAACTCCAGGGAATCTGTATACATCTAAATTCCTCTCTAATATATTAAGTGAAATCTTATCTCTGCCCAGAAACCAACACTTTGGAGTTGTCTCCGAACCTTCTCTGGATAAACAGGTGAGTGAACCCAGGGAAGGCAGCTTAGTATCTTCATCCTGAGCTTTGGGCATTCCCTGTGAGAGGACACCAATAGCCCATCCTACACCCCTCTGAAGTAGACACTTTTTCTTTAGACTACAAGGGTGTTTTTCGCCAGTTCCCATCCAGCTTGGTGTTGGCACTACAGTTTTACCAGAGCCTTCACCAGGCTATTGTTTTTCTCCCCAATGCAGCATTTTAAGCTCTTCCAAAATGAGGAATACCTCCCCTTTCTGGGACTGATCTTTATTGATCATCTTCATTTCAGTGAGATGGAAATTCCAAGTACCAACAAATAAAATCTACAAAAAGGTTTTATTGTCCCTTTTCTTTCCAGAGCCAGGGAATGACCTGGTATCTCTTTTCTTGCTGCAGTGCTGTGCTTGAAGCTCGAATACCTGTTATCTGAATACTTTAGGGACTGGAATGGGACAGTTTGCTTAATCTTTAGGGGTAGCAGAGAAAGGTGCCTGCTACCTGCAGCAAAGCCCCTGCCACCATGACAAGAATGACCACTTTTATCAATTGACTTTGAACAGTAATGGGGATGTCCAGTCACAGCCTTCTTTTCTTATTTGGTGTTCTGAAAAATAAGGAGCTTTTCAATTTTTCTTTAATAGAAACACTACAAAGCAGTAAGCTTTCTAGACAAAAAGGAACTTTCCAAAGGGATGTTGCAGCCATTATAGAGAGAGCAAAAAAGAGAGAGGTAGACTTTTACAGGCTCTCATATTCCATGCCTGGAAAATCTAACAACAATAACAGAAAATACAACTTATTTTAAAAAACAATGGTTTTATTGCTTTTTTTTCTATTTTATTAACATCTCCATATATCCTTAGAAATGTCTTCCTTTGGCCTTCCTTAGGCTTGTAATTTTGTCCTTTTTCACATTTTTTTCTAAATAAATGTGCTGGCTTTCTGTTAAATTTTTAAATTTTTTTAAATACCAAAAAACACCAAATGCAAACATTCTTAACTTTTGATCATTCCATTCTACATATACAATCAGTAATTCACAATATTATCACATAGTTGCATATTCATCATCATGAACATTTCTTGGAACACTTGCATCTATTCAGAAAAAGAAATAAAAAGAAAACAGAAAGAAATTCATATATATCATAACCCCTACCCCTCCCTTTCATTGATCACTAGCATTTCAAACTAAATTTATTTTAACATTTGTTACTTTTATTAGTTATTTTATTCCATATGTTCTACTTGTCTGTTGACAAGGTAGATAAAAGGAGCATCAGACACAAGGTTTTCATAATCACACAGTCACATTGTGAAAGCTATATCATTATACAATTATCTTCAAGAAAATATGGCTACTGGAACACAGCTCTACATTTTCAGGCAGTTCCCTCCAGGCTTTCCATTACATCTTAACTAACAAGGTGATATCTATATAATGCATAAGAATAACCTCCAGGATAACCTCTCAACTGTGTTTGGAATGTCTTAGTCATTGACACTTTATTTTGTTTCATTTCACTTTTCCCCCTTTTGGCCAAGAAGGTTTTCTCAATCCCTTGATGCTGAGTCACAGTTCATTCTAGGGTTTCTGTCCACAGAAATTTCTGGTGTTGCCAGGAAGGTCCACACCCCTTGGAGTCATGTCTCACATAGACAAGGGGAGGGTGGTGAGTTTGCTTGTTGTGTTGGCTGGAGAGAGAGACCATATCTGAGTAACAAAAGAAAGGTAAATGATAAAGACTGGATGGTATAATCTAGGAATGCCTAGAGTATATAATGATAATGATAGTGACTAAATATACAAATTTAAAAAATGTTTTTGCATGAGGAAGAACAAAGGAATGTCATTACTCCAGGGTGCTGAAAATAGACAGTAATTAATATTTTAAAATTTCAACTTATGTGTGAGATTAAAGCAAAAATGTTCATTTGGTACGAAATTGATATTTTGACTAGTGCATTTCCTAATATAACTTATGTAGACAGCTTAATTGAACACCATAAGTACATGGAACCTTGGGTAGGACATGAGATTTTGTTGGTTTATCCAGAATGATGTCCCAATAAATCCCAGAGTGATTTGATCAGTGAATAAAAAAGTATTTGCAAAGTCCCCTTTGGGGAATGGTGAGAAAGGGGAAAATTCAACCTCCCCAAGTTGAATTCTTGATATTCTCACAAGCAGTGTGGACAACCAAAGCTATAGGCTGAGCTGCCAGCCTTGGGGTTTGTTCATATGAAACTTAACCCCACAAAGGATAGGTCAAGCCTACTTAAAATTAGGCCTAAGAGTCACCCCAAAGAAAACGTTTTTCACATTTCTTAAGTGAATCACTTTGCTTTCTTCTTTATGATGTCAGTGCTTGAGTTATGAATTTTTCTATATAGAAAGCTCTTGCTGTATTCCTTAAGCTTTTTGCCACTTCTCATCAATTCTGAGATGTATATTGTTTCACACTCTAACATCTCTGAGATAGAAATATATCTTATAATGTCATTGGCATCTTATCACTCTGGGAAGAAGCTTCAGTGAGGCTGTCATTGCACCAACTTGATCAAAGCCCTTCACAATTTTGCATCTTCACTTGCAGTACATGCATTGTTGGAAATTGCCTTTTAAAATGTCCTCCAAAAGCATCTCCTATAATTTTGCATTGAAATAAAGTTATTGCATTATACAGAAATGCATGGAAATATATCAGCAGGGTATGCATTTATATAAGTGACATAAATTTTGCCATTAGAAAAAGAGCTACAATTCCATATTTTCTCACAAAGCAGCTACCAAGTGCTTTACAGACTAATAAAGGAATATCTCCTCATGTAGATGAAACTGTATTACATTTTAATTCTGAGATGCATGAAAAAGGATTTTCCATCTCACACTAAACAATAAAACTCAAGTTAGAAGAACTTGACAAACCTCTTGGAACTGATAAAAAGAAATATCAAAGCATTTGAGATGTCAGGCTCATCCACACATAATGCGGGACTATTGTCAAAGCATGAAATAACAATTTGACTGAAGCTTCCTGCTGAGTTTGAATAGGATCTGCTTTACTTCTAGTTACATCTGATTCAACTGAGAAAAAAATTATGAATTTGGTCAAATAAAAAATGCTGAAAAGACAGCAGTATCCTTTGACATGCCTTTAAATTATAATGAAAATGATAAGGGTGATAAAGAGATGAATAGCATAAGCAGATGATACAAGAGCAGTAATTGCTGCTTTATGATGCTTTGCATAAACTGTAGTTAGCCAAATAATAACAGAACTTACTTAGTTATAAAAACCACAGAACAATACCTGACAATGATACACTCCTCAAAGATGTTATTAGGCATGCACACACACATAAAAAATGCACAACAATGTTTGAGCAAATGGAGAACTGACTAAATATCAACTAGAAAAGACAGGCAGGTCAATCTTAAAGAATACGTTGGAATTTTCCAGGAGGATAAAGAAGGATTCCAGGGAAGAGCATTACAGAGATACGGAAGACCATAAACCCATTTAGAAAAAGACACAGATCCAGTTGGAGATGAGTTTTTCATGGCAAGGGACATGTCTGCTTGACCACACTCTTAATAGGACTGGCTGAGCCACTGCAGGTGGTGAAGAGATCTGTTTGCTCATGGAGCCCATTGGTGAGAAGACGGACTAAATCATACCTTTTAAGGTGTCATCTGCTGTTGCTTCCTATTGAAATGGAGCTTGAAGGATATTAAGGAATGATTAGAAAAAAAGAAAGGAAGAAAGAAAGAAAGACACAGATGGGCTCAGGGGGTCTGAAGCTTGAGTTTACTTCAGACAGACTTCAGACAACTTTATTCTCAACCAGATCCTTGTTATATACCACAGGATGTCAATAGATATGCAGGCATTTCCTGAGGGAGCAAGATTCTTATCTCACAGTGTTCTTCATACTTAACATAACTGTTTTGGGTAAACATTCTCTTCCTCCCAGACTGCTCTACATAACAATCTCCACAGTTTACTGCTGCCATCCTGAGGCCAGCAGCTTGCAACAAATTCTGTAGGTCTTGCTTTAAACTCTTGGCTTCTACATTTCCCCCTTTTTATTTTATAAGCCGAGGAAAACAAGAATCACCTTTTTAGGGTGACTATAAACAGAGGTGACCGCGCCTGTCTTAGGTTGCCCTTAGGCTCTGAAAGGTCTTACGCATCATTGGCTGCCAGTCAAGCTCTCTGACTTTGATTCAGGAGGGAGCCAACGAGTTTTTGCAAGAATCACCTTTTTCTTTGTTGTTAAACACAGCTGAGGAGGAAGCGAAGTATAAACAGCCCCAAACCTAAGATTTTTTAGCTCTTGGGTAAGTGATTGTGTAACATTACTTCCATAGGCTATATGTAGATTATTCTAATTTACATTCTAATATCCCTTTTTTGTAATTCTAAGATATCAGGACTTAAACTATCTGAAAGCCTTAAAAGATGCCTATTCCCTTTTCCCATTCTATTTCAAACAAGCCATATGTTAAAAGAGGGTAATACAAAAACTGCTCTTATTCCTTTTACACTTTAAACTTTGTAAAAAATTTAAATTATGCATTTGATCTCCAATATGAACCAATGTCATTTCTATATCATTTAGTCTATTATTAGTTTGCTCATCAATGAGATTGTCTATGCCACAGTTCATTGGTGTTTTTCTAACAATGCTGCATCCGTATAGTTTGTTGCAATGCTGTTCCAGTGACTGCAGCCACTGTGATGCTTCCAATGATTCTAATGACAGATGCAATAATGAATCCAATTAGTCTATTAGTCCTTTTTAGATATTCTTTTGCCAAATGGATCAGTATATGTGTTTCTGGAGAGGATTGCAAAGATCTTGACATCTGCACCGGCAGCCAAATACCTCTTCTCCTTGCTGCTATAATTGTCTCATTTTCCTGAAACATAAATGCTTGGGGACAAGTGAATAGAGAATAATTTTCACAATTAGAAGTTTGATTTCTTATATGCATATGAACTTTAACAAGTATATATGGATCTCTAATGCATATTTGTATATAGTGTTTATGGCTGCTAAAGAGAAGTTATAGTTACTAGAATTCACTATGAAAATTAGTCCCAGTCTTAGGAAAATTCTGCATAAATTTCTCTGAATAATGTATTTATCATCCCAAATCATGGCACAAATCATCCTCTTTGTAATAACTCTGGTTTAGCTTGCCTATCCATATAGTCTGAGTTATCTTCAACCCCAAGGGGGAATCTTACAATTCCATAGGAATCATTAATTATGATAAATGCTTGATCCATATGACATGACTGCCATCCATTCCAACTTTCTTTCCCACCTAACAGGCAAGTATCCTTTGTATACACATTTAAGCATATAGGTCTTTCTAAAAATGGAATTAAATTTGACACCAGTTTTCTTCTTACTGGACCTGGGAATCCTAAACTTGTATTTAGGTTATTTTGGTAAAGTTGGATTGGCCCATGTTAGTGCTCACAGAAAATCCCAGTAAGTATAAATATGTCCCTGTCCTTCAGCAATCAAAATTGTATGTCCTATAGTATACATTACCCATTTAGTTATTTTTTGTCCAGGTCGACATGTCTGGGTTTTATTCTCTTCGAGGGAGTCCAAACTGAAGTTCCATCATCTGCAATGACAAGAGCAAATCCCCTACCCCACACCTTTACCATTCCTGGTTTCCATAAATCATCTTTAACATCTTTCCAATAGATTGGCTGCAGCTGCAGTTCTGTTTGGGATATATCATTTTTCTTTTCCAAATTGCTAAAATGTTGTTCTGCTGGAGTCTGTGATGAATTATCATAAATATTTAAAAATTTAGAGTAGGCCCACGCCCTGCCATCCAGCCCACCCACCCTCCTCTCCTTCTTTGTCCACCGGCATGCCATGCGGCGCCCAAGCCCCACCCTCCCTCCTCTCCCTCCTCCCCCTTCTGCTCAGGCAGTGCTCCATCCGCCATCTTATCCTTCCCTTTCTCCTCCTGCTCCAGCGGCTCTCCAACCACCACTGTGCCCTCTTCCACCTTCACTGGTTCCTCCGCCACCGGCCTCGACAGACTTGCCACCCTCACATTTCCTCCTTCAGAACAGCTACTGGGGGAGTGGAGACAATACAGAGCAGCTCCCGGAGCCATGACGGAGAACAAAGGGACGGCGTACCCCATCCTGGAATGGCTGATGGTATAGGAGAACCAGCTCTGGTGAGATCGCCGAGGGGTGCGAGCTTTCCCGGGTGGGACAGCAAGTGGCCGGAGTCCCTCCCTTCCTCCTTCCCAGGCCAGCTGGCAGAATTGGGCAGGCAGTCCCCTTGGGCCGCAGTGGCTGGCACCCCCACCACGCGAGGCCCCCCGGACCAACTGAGAGAGTTGGGGCAGAAATCCCCAGACTGCGGAGAATGGTGACCCGGGGGTCCCTTCCAAACATGTGGCTTCCCGGTCCGGCTGGGAACAGTGCACTCTCCTGGGCTGTGGTAGCGGGTGCCCTCCCGCCACACTTGGCACCCTGGGCCAACTAGGAAATTCAGTCAGGCGCTCTCCTGTGCTGCGGCAGCCAGCGACCCTCCCCACATTCGGACCCCCGGGCCGGCTGGCACTCTTCCAAGCCGCTTCGGCTGCCGAAACTCCCCCACGGCGAGAGTTTTGCAAAGTTAAAGGACCCACAGCACCTTTTACTGGTGGGACCTGTAGACAAACGTGTGCCACGAGCGCCACCTACTGGGCAGGATAAGAAAAACAGAACCCAGAGATTTCACAGAAAAATCTTACAACCTTGTTGGGTCCGACACCCAGGGAAATCTCACTAAATGCCCAGACGCCAGCAGAAGATAACGGTCCACGCTCAGAAGATTGAGAATATGGCCCAGTCAAAAGAACAAACCAATAGTTCAAATGAGATACAGGAGCTGAGACAACTAATGCTGAATATACGAACAGAAATGGAAAACCTCTTCAAACGAAATTGATAAATTGAGGGAGGACATGAAGAAGACATGGGCTGAACAAAAAGAAGAAGTGGAAAAACTGAAAAAACAAATCACAGAGCTTATGGAAGTGAAGGATAAAGTAGAAAAGATGGAAAAAACAATGGATACCTACAATGGTAGATTTAAAGAGACAGAAGATAGAATTAGTGATTTGGAGGATGGAACATCTGAATTCCAAAAAGAAACAGAAACTATCGGGAAAAGAAAGGAAAAATTTGAACACAGTATCAGGGAACTCAAGGACAATATGAACTGCACAAATATACATGTTGTGGGTGTCCCAGAAGGAGAAGAGAAGGGAAAAGGAGGAGAAAAACTAATGGAAGAAATTATCACTGAAAATTTCCCAACTCTTATGAAAGACCTAAAATTACAGATCCAAGAAGTGCAGTGAACCCCAAAGAGAATAGATCCAAATAGGTGTTTTCCAAGACATTCACTAGATAGAATGTCAGAGCTCAAAGAGAAAGAGAGGATCTTGAGAGCAGCGAGAGAGAAGCAATCCATCACATACAATGGAAACCCAGTAAGACTATGTGTACATTTCTCAGCAGAAACCATGGAAGCTAGAAGACAGTGGGATGATATATTTAAATTACTAAAAGAGAAAAACTGCCAACCAAGACTCCTATATCCAGCAAAATTATCCTTCAAAAATGAGGGAGAAATTAAAACATTCTCAGACAAAAAAGTCACTGACAGAATTTGTGACCAAGAGACCAGCTCTGCAAGAAATACTAAAGGGAGCACTAGAGTCAGATACAAAAAGACAAAAGAGAGAGGTATGGAGAAGAGTGCAGAAGGAAGGAAAATCAGATATGATATATAAAATACAAAAGGCAAAATGTTAGAGGAAAATCTTATCCAAACAGTAATAACACTAAATGTTAATGGACTGAATTCTCCAATCAAAAGACATAGATAGGCAGAATGGATTAAAAAACAGGATCCTTCTATATGCTGTCTACAGGAAACACATCTTAGACCCAAAGATAAACATAAGTTGAAAGTGAAAGGTTAGGAAAAGATATTTCATGCAAATAACAACCAGAAAAGAGCAGGAGTGGCTATATTAATAACCAACAAATTAAACTTCAAATGTAAAACAGTTAAAAGAGACAAAGAAGGACACTACATACTAATAAAAAGAACAATTAAACAAGAAGACATAACAATCATAAATATTTACGCACTGAACCAGAATGCCCCAAAATACGTGAGGAATACACTGCAAACACTGAAAAGGGAAATAGACACATATACCATAATAGTTGGAGACTTCAATTCACCACTCTCATCAATGGACAGAACATCTAGACAAAGGATCAATAAAGAAATAGAGAATCTGAATATTACTATTAATGAGCTAGACTTAACAGACATTTGTAGGACATTACATCCCACAACAGCAGGATACACCTTTTTCTCAAGTGCTCATGGATCATTCTCAAAGATAGACCATATGCTGGGTCACAAAGCAAGTCTTAACAAATTTAAAACGATTGAAATCATACACAACACTTTCTCAGATCATAAAGGAATGAAGTTGGAAATCAATAATAGGTGGAGTGCCAGAAAATTCACAAATATATAGAGGCTCAACAACACACTCTTAAACAACGAGTGGGTCAAAGAAGAAATTGGAAAAGAAATTAGTAAATACCTAGAGGCGAATGAAAATGAAAACACAACATATCAAAACTTATGGGACGCAGCAAAGGCAGTGCTAAGAGCGAAATTTATTGCCCTAAATGCCTTTATCAGAAAAGAAGAAAAGGCAAAAATTCAAGAATTAACTGTCCACTGGGAAGAACTAGAGAAAGAACAGCAAACTAATCCCAAAGCAAGCAAAAGGAAAGTAATAACAAAGATTAGAGCACAAATAAATGAAATTGAAAACATGAAAACAGTAGAGAAAATCAATAAGACCAGAAGTTGGTGCTATGAGAAATTCAATAAGATTGATGGGCCTTTAGCAAGATTGACAAAAAGAAGAAGAGAGAGGATGCAAATAAATAAGATCAGAAATGGAAGAGGAGACATAACTACTGACCTCACAGAAATAAAGGAGGTAATAACAGGATACTATGAACAACTTTATGCTAATAAATGCAACAATTTAGATGTAATGGACGGGTTCCTGGAAAGACATGAACAACCAACTTTGACTCAAGAAGAAATAGATGACCTCAACAAACCAATCATAAGTAAAGAGATTGAATTAGTCATTCAAAAGCTCCCTAAAAAGAAAAGTCCAGGACCAGACGGCTTCACATGTGAAGTCTATCAAACATTCCAGAAAGAATTAGTACCAACTCTCCTCAAACTCTTCAAAATAATCGAAGTGGAGGGAAAACTACCTAATTCATTCTATGAAGCCAACATCACCCTCATACCAAAACCAGGCAAAGATATTACAAAAAAAGAAAACTACAGACCAATCTCTCTAATGAATACAGATGCAAAAATCCTCAATAAAATTCTAGCAAATCATATCCAACAACACATTAAAAGAATTATACATCATGACCAAGTAGGATTCATCCCAGGTATGCAAGGATGGTTCAACATAAGAAAATCAATTAATGTAATACACCATATCAACAAATCAAAGCAGAAAAATCACATGATCATCTCAATTGATGCAGAGAAGGCATTTGACGAGATTCAACATCCCTTCCTGTTGAAAACACTTCAAAAGATAGGAATACAAGGGAACTTCCTTAAAATGATAGAGGGAATATATGAAAAACCCACAGCTAATATCGTCCTCAATGTGGAAAAATTGAAAACTTTCCCCCTAAAATCAGGAACAAGACAAGGATGTCCACTATCACCACTATTATTCAACATTGTGTTGGAAGATCTAGCCAAAGCAATTAGACAAAAAAAGAAATACAAGGCATCAAAATTGGAAAAGAAGAAGTAAAACTATCACTGTTTGCAGATGATATGATACTATACGTAGAAAACCCGGAAAAATCCACAACAAAATTACTAGAGCTAATAAATGAGTACAGCAAAGTAGCAGGTTACAAGATCAACATTCAAAAATCTGTAGCATTTCTATACAGTAGTAATGAAC
Organism: Tamandua tetradactyla; assembly: GCF_023851605.1. NCBI lineage: Eukaryota > Metazoa > Chordata > Mammalia > Pilosa > Myrmecophagidae > Tamandua > Tamandua tetradactyla. The sequence goes on from NC_135340.1 coordinate 42,202,028, forward strand.
AAGCTGAGGGGGAAATCAAGAAATGAATCCCATTTACAATCGCAACTAAAAAAATAAAATACCTAGGAATAAATTTAACTAAAGAGACAAAAAACCTATATAAAGAAAACTACAAAAAACTGCTAAAAGAAATCACAGAAGACCTAAATAGATGGAAGGGCATACCGTGTTCATGGATTGGAAGACTAAATATAATTAAGATGTCAATCCTACCTAAACTGATCTACAGATTCAATGCAATACCAATCAAAATCCCAAAAACTTATTTTTCAGAATTAGAAAAACCAATAAGCAAATTTATCTGGAAGGGCAGGGTGCCCCGAATTGCTAAAAACATCTTGAGGGAAAAAAAACGAAGCTGGAGGTCTCACGATGCCGGACTTTAAGGCATATTATGAAGCCACAGTGGTCAAAACAGCATGGTATTGGCATAAAGATAGATATATTGACCAATGGAATCGAATAGAGTGCTCAGATATAGACCCTCTCATCTATGGACATTTGATCTTTGATAAGGCAGTCAAGCCAACTCACCTGGGACAGAACAGTCTCTTCAATAAATGGTGCCTAGAGAACTGGATATCCATATGTAAAAGAATGAAAGAAGACCCGTATCTCACACCTTATACAAAAGTTAACTCAAAATGGATCAAGATCTAAACATTAGGTCTAAGACCATAAAACAGAGGAAAATGTAGGGATATATCTTTTGAATCTTACAACTGGAGGTGGTTTTATGGACCTTAAACCTAAAGCAAGAGCACTGAAGAAGGAAATAAATAAATGGGAGCTCCTTAAAATTAAACACTTTTGTGCATCAAAGAACTTTATCAAGAAAGTAGAAAGACAGCCTACACAATGGGAGACAATATTTGGAAATGACATATCAGATAAAAGTCTAGTATCCAGAATTTATAAAGAGATTGTTCAACTCAACAACAAAAAGACAGCCAACCCAATTACAAAATGGGAAAAAGACTTGAACAGACACCTACCTGAAGAGGAAATACGAATGTCCAAGAGGCACATGAAGAGATGCTCAATGTCCCTGGCCATTAGAGAAATGCAAATCAAAACCACAATGAGATATCATCTCACACCCACCAGAATGGCCATTATCAACAAAACAGAAAATGACAAGTGCTGGAGAGGATGCGGAGAAAGAGGCACACTTATCCACTGTTGGTGGGAATGTCAAATGGTGCAACCACTGTGGAAGGCAGTTTGGCGGTTCCTCAAAAAGCTGAATATAGAATTGCCACACGACCCAGCAATACCATTGCTAGGTATCTACTCAAAGGACTTAAGGGCAAAGACACAAATGGACATTTGCACACCAATGTTTATAGCAGCATTATATACAATTGCAAAGCAATGGAAACAGCCAAAATGTCCATCAACAGAAGAATGGCTAAACAAACTGTGGTATATACATGCGATGGGGTATTATGCAGCTTTAAGACAAGATAAACTTATGAAGCATGTAATAACATGGATGGACCTAGAGAACATTATGCTGTGTGAGACTAGCCAAAAACTAAAGGACAAATACTGTATGGTCCCACTGATGTGAACAGATATTCGAGAATAAACTTGAACTATGTCATTGGTAACAGAGTCCAGCAGGAGTTAGAAACAGGGTAAGATAATGGGTAATTGGAGCCGAAGGGATACAGACTGTGCAACCGGAGTAGATACAAAAACTCAAAAATGGACAGCACAATAATACCTAATTGTAAAGTAATCATGTTAAAACACTGAATGAAGCTGCATCTGAGCTATAGGGTTTTCTTTTTTTTTTTTTACTATTATTACTACTTTTATTTCTTTTCTCTATATTAACATTCTATATCTTTTTCTGTTGTGTTGCTAGTTCTTCTAAACTGATGCAAATGTACTAAGAAACGATGATCATGCATCTATGTGATGATGTTAAGAATTACTGACTGCATATGTAGAATTGTATGATTTCTAAATGTTGTGTTAATTTCTTTTTTTCCACTAATTAATAAAAAAATTTAGAGTGAAGAATGCCTTTGCTAATTGATCTTTAGGAGTAATTATTTTCATAACATCATCCTCCTGATCATTGTCTGCCCCTTTTTGTTTTAAAAGCATAGACTTTAGCATCCGGTTTGCTCATTCAATAATTTCTTGCCCTGAGGGATTGTGTGGAATTCCTGTAATGAGTAATATTAAAAGTAATACAAAATTTATGAAATTGTTTTCCTGTATAAACAGGACCATTGCCCATTTTAATAGATTGAGGGCATCCCACAACAGCACAAGCATTAAGTAAATGTAATTGAACATGGCAAAAACAATCTCCAGATTGTGCGGTAGCCCAGATGAAATGAGAATAAGTGTTTATGATAACATGTACATATTGCATTTTACTAACATGTGAAATACGAGTAACATCTATTTGCTATAATTCATTTGCTTTTTGACCTCTAGGATTAATTCCTGATGCAAATGGGAGTGCATTTAAAGGCCCACAGGTTTGACAAGTCCTAACAATGTCCTGAGCTTGCTGTTTAAAAAAGATGGAAATTTCTTTCACAGCCCTTTGCTATTGATATGAGTCAATTTGTGAAATGTTGTGGGATTTTGCATTACCCCCATAAGAGTATCTGCTTGCTGATTTTGTAATGATAAAAGACCTGGAAGATTGGTTTGAGCTCTTTATATGCATGATAAAAAGGGGAGTAATTCAGCTTTTTACTAATGTTTGTGAATGTAAAAACATTCAGGACAATTCATTTCTTTTAAACAAAGAAGCCATCTCAATGTGAGTAACTGTTTGGTAAACATATTCAAATCAGAAACAATATCAAGAGATTGTGGAAAACTTTGCAATACTTGAATTACAGCTGCTAATTCAGTAGGCTGGGCTGAGGTATAAGGCATTTTTTAACTTGTTTTCCACTGGGGTGACACATGCAGCCTTTCCATTAATATTATCATTGGTAAAGACAGTAGTAGCTAGCAGGGAAGCTGGAACTATTTTAGGCAAAATCCATTGCGTTCATTTTTAAAAATTGTAAAAATTTTGACATAGCAAATGATTATTTATTTGTCCTTTAAAGTCACTTAATGCTATTTGCCAAGAGGTATTGAAAATATATAGACTTTGAACCTCTTCCTTTGTGAGATCACACACTATGCAATTAGGAATTATGACCTCCTAATTGATAATATCTTTGGTGACCTTTGATTATTAAAGAAATAATCTTTTACAAATATGTATTTAAACATTTTTGTCAATTGTTTGGTAAAAAAATCCATTTTAAAACATCATCTTGCTAAAATAGGCCTGTGGGAGATTGCAACGTAAAGAAAATAATAAAATCAACAGGCTTTTTTAGATCTATTTGAACAAGCTGTCTTTTTTGAATGCATTGTTCAATTAATTGTAACTCTCATTCAGCTGCAGCTGTTAACTGCCTTTTGCTTAATAAATCAGAATCTCCTTGTAAAATATCAAACAAGTTTTGTAACATATAATTAGGAATCCCTAAAGTGGCAGGCAGCAAAAAATGAAAACAGAGCATCAATAGTGACGTGTACCCATAGTAAATGACCAGATTTTTAAAATTGAATTCATTGGATTGATTAAAAAGGAATGCAAGAATGTGGATTCTTTACAATTGGTTGTGCATTTTTGCTAATTTTAAATTTATTTCATGCAGTTTTTATGATATTTTCTCACAATAGTGGCCAAATTTCGATTTGCTTACATGACTGGGCCCAGTTGGGTCCTCTGGGAACTGGCTAAGGACCAAGAGGAGCTTTCTGGGACCTAGATATCTTTATTAAAGTACACCTCCTTCTGGGGGTATAGCCAGTCCTCCCAGCTAAAGTGTACATTTTAACTATTTCTTACCAAGGTCATGTGATAGCAATATCAGTTGCATGTAATGGCAACATCAGGTGAACAAAAAAGACTCCACAAATATATTTTTTCCTTGCATTCAACCCTCAGATCTGATCTGCTTCCAACATAAGCCATGGTTATCTTGGGATAAATTTAGTTTATACATATATAGTTTATATAAACACTGGACAAAGCATTAAAGTATTTTGGCTTAAAGGAATTTAGGTATTTAAATGATTTGAATATTATTTAGTCAGTAAAGATTCATTTATAGTAATAGTACTTAGATTAATAGATTAAGCCACCTGGTTTAGGGCAAGAAGCAGTTTTTGCCAGTATGATGATACCCAGGAGAAAATCAGTTTTTTTATACAGATAACAACATGATAAAAGTTAATATAAGTTATTTTGATAAAACACAGACTCTTTTCTTTTTAACTAATTATTTAGAAAAAAAATTTTTTTATATCTTTTCATTAGAACAGGCTAAAAGTCCAAGAAAACATTGCCATTTTAGACTCATTAAATCTTTCTTGATTTTAACCATGATTTCTATTTTTATAAACCCTCAGCACTTACTATATTAGTTTAGGCTTTGTCCTATATTTTTCTCGCTTAGTAACAGTTATTCATTTTAGGATAAAACTATTCTGTGTTCCTATTAATAAAAATACATCTTTCATATTTTTCATACTTTAATCATTACTTTGAACAAATATTTTACCACATATGTAATTACCATCAAAATTAAATTTGTTAGAATAATGTTAAATATTTAAAATACTTTAATGTTTTAAATATGCATTAACTATCAATATATAGTTTTTAACAAGAATTTTTAGTTTTAAAGTTCTTAAAATATATTTCTCTTTTCAAACATGAATAGGAGCTAAACTCATGGCCAGTTTCCAAATTGCTGTTTGTTGAGGATTTAAGTTAACAAAAGGAGATGGGGTTGCCGTTCCCATTCTGAGTCATAGGACTTTGCCTGTAGTATTGGTATAAATCTCATAGAATACTCATTCAGACTAAACAAAGGTAACCTAACAGAATACCTTGAGTCAGAACTACAATCCCGAACTGCACACCCCATTGGGGACCAACCTGCCACAGGGACCATCAATGAGCACTGACCCCCGTTTGGTATGGCACCTTTCTCACTGAATACTTTCTGATTCAGGTGTACATGAATCCCTATATAAAGGCAGCCCATCAAGAACAAGCCCATAAACCAATCTTTCTTTATCCTGCTCTGCCAAAGGCACAGCAAAGAAGCAACTTTTAAAATCTATCATAATAAATCAGTTCTTAGAAATTACAACTGGTGTGGGCAAGCCAGGCTGCAATGACTCCATAGGCTGAACCACAGTATCAACTTTTATCAAATCAGTCAATATTCTCCATTTTCCTGACCTCCCTCCTGCAATAAATATTGGAGAATTCCAAGAACCACGAGACTCCTCTAAATATCCTGCTCCAAACTGTTCCCAAATCAACCGAGTCAGAGCCTCAAACCTCTTTACAGATAAGGGCCACTGCTCAACTCAAAAAGGCCTGCCTGTAGTATTTGTAGTGGATGTCCCTGGAGCATCTCCTCACTTTATGCTTTAAGAGTTCCCTTATTAGATCCCTGTTTGGGCACCAATTGCTGAGTCCAGCTCAAGCAACTATCGAAACAGGGTAAGAAGTGGTAGTGGGAGATTGAGAAGAAACACAACTTAGAGTTTAAGACAAAGCATGAGCCAGGTAGTTCATTGCCTGACTGAACACAATAACCAAATAGAAACAGGAATATTTTCCCCATCTTATATTCACTGCAAAGCCTTCATAACGAATTTCCATTACTTAAGATTTAAAACATTATGGCCTTAAGGCTGAAACCAACAGCAATGTTTTTGAATGAGCTCAAATAAGCTTACTAATTCAGATGTTTTAACAGGCACCCCAGTAGCTTTAACATACACACATACTCCTCCAGCCACCTATTATGATTACCCGTTACCCTGATGATCCAAGGAAAATGCTTACTTTACCAATATGACTAAAGTCCTCTTCTATCGGCTGGACACACGTGTCTCTAATGAGACTTTTCCTTGGTTCCTTAATATTGATTTGGAGTCTTCTTCTTCGAGCCCCACGTTGGGTGCCAAATGTTGCTTCCTATTGAAACAGAGCTCGAAGGATATTAAGGAATGATTAGAAAAAAAGAAAGGAAGAAAGAAAGAAAAAAGAAAGAAAGAAAGGCCCTTCATGGGCCTCAGGACCCATAGTGTCCCAAAGGCCAACACCTCCTATTCCCCACCCCTTACCCCCACCAGCCAGGTCCAGCCAGGCTCTATCTTGCCTGTGGCTGCACTGGTTCCCAGAACAATTAGAGACAATGTCCAGCCCAAAGCTTGGCAGCAGCCATTTTTACATCCTTTGGAGTTCCCCAGATTCTAAACCTTAGCTTGGGGCTCCTTTCTGAACCTCCTTGCCATACATCTCCATGGCCCTGCTTCAACCTCACCTTCTCTTGCCTGGCTCAGATGTTCCCCTGGGATTGTTGCCTCTTCTCTCACACCCTTTTCCACCTAGAGCTAGGAGATCAGAGAGGTCCCCCCTGGACTCACATCATGAGGCAACCCTGCTGACAGTTAGACCTTCCCTACCTGATGAGCCTGATGCTAGATATCTGAGGTCCCCACCCCACTATAAACACACTGCATTTGTCCCTCTGCCTCTTTCCAGACAGTCACCTTCCATCCTGGTCATTGGCAGGTGGCTGCAGGAGGGGACATGGTAATGCCATGGGATCTTTTCTGCTGAACACACCCTCCCTCCCCCATCATGTGTGTGTTGTGGGTGGCTGAATGCAGGCCTACATCTCCTCTCACAGACTGGGCACTCCTGAGGACAGAGCCACCTTCTCCATCAGACCTAAGGCCCTTGAGAGATGGCTGTCTCCCTCAACCCTGGTCCCAGCCTAGGCTCACACAAGGAGCTGCCCACTCACCTTTCAGTGTCACCTTCTTTAACATCTTCATAGCATACAGGTGTCCACTGTCAGGCCGGGTCACCTTTCATACCAGGAAGACCTGAAAAGGCAGTGGGGTCGGGGTGGAGATTGATGGGGACACCTGAGACCGTCAGACCCCACCCTCCAGGTTTGGAGTTGACCTCTAACTTTCCAGAGCCCCAAGCTGACCTTCTGCCCTCCCCCAACACCATGGTGACGTCTCACCCTGCCCCCAGACCCCTCAACCCTACCCCCAATTTCCTGAGTGACCCCTCACCCCCCACCTCTGACATAACCAGGGAATCCCTCCCAGCAGTGGGCTCAGAATTCACTTTGCCAAAGGATCCCTGGCCCAGCACCTTGAGGAGCTCAAATTGGGATGGGTTGGCCTTCTCAGAGCCAGCCTTGATGTGGTGAGTGATGTAGATCTCCTTGAGAGTGCCCTCATCCTGATTGAGGGACAGAGCTGGTGGGCACAGAGAGCCCACCCAGGTGTCCCCCCAAGTCTGGGACCATTCCCACTGGACCTCAGTAGACAGGGCCCTGCAGATCTGGCCAGGACACTACCCCAACTGCCTCTGAGTTTACCAACCCCAAAAGGGCTTCAAAGACCTGGAAGGGTCAAAGCACCAAGGTGCGGGTCAGGCGACAAGGATGCTAGTACAACCAGGAAGGAATTCCCCCCAACTGCAAGCTCTGGCTAAAGCCCTGAGACCTCCAGGTCATCCATGAAGGGCTTCCCTCCCCTTGCAGCAAATGTTTTTGGTTTTGCTACAATAAGAAGTAGGGTTTATTCTCATACTGTGTAGGTGGAGTTGGACCTTTGTTACTGGTCAGGATGAGATGGAGTGAATCCCTCTGGCCAACAGGACAAGGCCGAGGTACACAGAGAGCTGAGTCACCTGGGACTTCCCTACCTACTCAGTAAGCACCAGCCTCGGGTGGGTGGGAGTTAAGGCCAGAAATCCCATGCCCACCCTATCAAACTTCCCTTCAATGAGCCAATTAGAATGTGCTTGCCAGGCCCTGGCTGTTCTAGGAAGCTTCTGCCATCTCCCAGTTTTCCTGCATCATTCTAGAGCTCTGAAGGCCTCTTTACTTCCCTGGGAAGCAAGTCTAGGCAGGGTCCAGTCACCCACAGGGCCAGGCTGGGACCAAGAGAGCCCAAAGACAACTTAAGCCAAATTGGCTGACCAGGCACCTGTTCTAAGGGCCACAGCCAGGCCAGGACCAGATATTCGGGTACACTCACTGAGTCCTGCTGGGGGCCAGAGCCAAGGCCCAGGGCAGGCAGAGAGGTTTGGCTGATCCTGGGCCACTGCTTCCTGGGCAACCAGGGGAGCAGGGCCCAGAGCTGCAGACGGGGCGGCTTGGGATCCTGCTCCATCTGGTCAGCAGGGCCGCGGCACCATGGCAGGAGTGGGCAGCATCCGGGCTGCGTTGGAGGTGGCCCAGCCCAGGGTGGATGCGCAGGGTGATGGCGGGGGCTGGGCCTGGCCCAAGACCACCAATCACTCAAGGTCTGTGGTTTCCCAGCTCCAGGCTTACACCCTCACCATGTTCCCTTCCTCTCTTTTGCCCTCACCCCAAAGCCTGAGGGCTGCCCTCAGGCCTTCCCTGCCCCAGCCTCCTTGGGGGCCTCATGCCAACATAGCTGCTGAGAAGCAGGTAAGCACTCTGGGTTGGGCAGGGACAGGCATTTAACATATGGAGGCAAATAAAGAAAAGACATCCAAAGGGCAGAGACAGGCATTCAAGAAGTGGAGACAGAAAAAAACAAGCACCCTACAGGCAGAGGCAGGAGGAAACATACCCAAGAGGCAGAGATGGGCAGAGGCATGTTCTCAATGGCAGAGGCAGATGAGGATGTGCACTCAACAGGTGGAGGCAGGAGGGGACATGTATGCAACAGGCAGAGATGAATGGGGACGCGTATCTAATAGGCAAGGCAGGAGGGTACATGTACCCAACAGGTAGAGATAGAAGGGGGTACCAGCCCAACAGGTAGAGACAGACAGGTGTGGGTCACCTAGTGGATGACATGTACCCAACAAGTGAAGAGAGGCAGGCACTCAGCAGGTAGACACAGAGACAGGCAGACACAGAGACAGGTAGCAGGGCAAGGATCCCCAGGAAAGGGGGCATCAGAGCTCCAAGACAGAGCTCTGTATTCTTGTCGGTCTGCCTGGGGTGGAGGAAGGGATGAGGGGACATAACCTGCAAATCCCAAGGGCCCCAGAGAGGAACCCGGTATTTGTGGCAGGCCCATCTTTGAGGTCTTCTGTGTCCTTAGGACCTTCTTCCCACGCCAGGACCTGAGGGACCCAGGACTAAGATGGTGGGCTGAGGGGCCATCTCCAGAGTGCACTCTGATGGCTTTGAGTCTAATCCAAAACATCCCCATTTTGAGAACAGGAAACTGAGGCCCAGAGAAGGACAGTGACTCACCCAGGCTCAAAGCAAGCCAGTGGCAGAGCCAGCTAAACCCAAGTCCCTCCCCTGGTTGCTGCCTGGCCTGGGATCAGCAGGCCTCAAGTGCCAGGAAAGGGTGGGCAGGTAAGGCAGCCAGAGCCACTTCCTCCCCACTGAGGCCTGCCCCCTCCCTCAGCATCAGGGTCAGTCTGGGGACTTCCCACTCTAGGCCTTGACCCTCAGAGACAGTCCCATCCTCAGGGACCCTCCCTGAAAGAAGGGGGAGTGGTGTAACAGCCATAAAAAGCTGCAGGCAAATCAGGCTTGAGTACAAACCCCTGGTGGGATAGGCCGAAAGCCTGGCCCAGAGAGAGTCGGGGGGTGGCCAAGACCACACAGCCATCTCTGCCCACCCTGCCCTGAGAACTGCACCTCTACCTCATCTGTCAGCTGTCTCTGACTGAGAATGCTCCCAGGGGACAGAGGTAACTACCAGGAAACCCCAGGACACAGAGGCACCCCATCCTCCAAACCCTTGCCCTTGCCCAGAGTGATGGTGACACACCACTAGAGGCAGTCCTTCTCTCTGCTCACCTTCCTGGGACAGAAGACCAAGTCTCCCCCAATCCTGGGGAAATCTGCCACGGTCTGCATGGTGGGGCTCAAGCCGGTGGCCAGAGGGCTCTGTTACTCCCTTTACTTCTGATTTTTCAGTCTTCCCAGCCCAAAAGGCAGGGTCCTTGGTCCCCCTCTGTATTAGTTAGGGTTCTCTAGAGAAACAGAATCAACAGGGAACACTTGCAAATATAAAATTTATGGAAGTGTCTCACGTGACCGTAGCAATGCAGAGTTCAAAATCCACAGGGCAGGCTGCGAAGCCGATGACTCCAATGGATGGCCTGGACGAACTCCACAGGAGAGGCTCACCAGCCAAGGCAGGAATGGAATGGAACCTGTCTCCTCTGAGTCCTCCTTAAAAGGTTTCCCATGATTGCATTTAGCATCACTAATTGCAGAAGACACTCCCCTTTGGCTGATTACAAATGGAATCAGCTGTGGATGTAGATGACGTGATCATGACCTAATCCTATGAAATGTCCTCATTGCAACAGACAGGCCAGCGCTTGCCCAATCAGATGAACAGGTACCACAACTTGGCCAAGTTGACACCTGTCCCTAACCATGACACCCTCCTTCTCACTTCCCCCTCCAGAGAGAGGAGGGACAGAATATGGGTCAGGCTCCCCTGTTGAGGAGGGGTTACCACAGACCCCAAGCCCATTACCCCAGGGAGGACCTGGGTGCGTGCCCCTCCCCATCTCCTCTAACCCTAGGGAGGGGACACAGGAATACAAATGGAAGTCATGCAGCAATGAGCGGGTGACACTGGGGGCATCCCAGCACCTGGAAATACCCACCTAGAGGGGCCTTGAGGAAGGGGAGACAGAAGTCAGCAAAGCCATAGCCTCTGACTGCCCAGCCCAGAGCTTAGAGGTTCAGTTCAAGACACTCCCACCCCCACAGCGCCCTTCCCGTGGCTGGGCCCACCCAAGATGCCAGCCTCACAGCTGGCACCACAGGACCCAACCCTCCCCGGCTCCAGGGCAGTGCATTCTCAGCCCTGCCCTGAAGAGTCTTGCTGCTCAGGGGCCCAGAGATGCAAGGGGGACAACCCGACACAAAGGACAGGATAGAGGGGCAGGGGGCTGTGGGGCAGAGCCAGACCAGGCCCAGCCCCTTTCCATGTGGCCTCATCTTATCACTCACACCAGTGCACCCACAGGAACTGACAGGCACACAAACACACACTCAGGCCGATGATTGGAAACCATTTCCAAAGACTGGGCCTATGTGGAAATACATGCCTGCTGTGCCCACGGACTTCCCCTTCCCTGCCCTCACAGGGTCTCCGATAATAGTCTCGGATGGGCGATGCCAGGTGTTCTGAAATGCCTCCCTAAATCCGAGACCTCTCATTGCACCCCAGCTTCCTCAGACTCCCCCCTTGGAGACCGAACAGCCCTGGGAACCCCAAAGCTCTCTGGCCCAGCAGCAGAAGAGGGGCTGGTGTCAGCGAGGCATCCACCACCCCCATTCCCCCCGAAGCAGAGTTAGAACCGGTGTGGCTGGCAGGGCACAGTAAGGAAACAGTCTCAGAACTGCCTGCACAGAAGGGCGTGCGGAGGAGCTAGGAGGCCTCTAGCGGCAGGAGGACAGGCGCCACCCACATCCCCTTGGCCCTTGCCCCTCGCTCCCCACCAGAGACAATTCCTCTTTATTTACTTCCTCCCACATGGCAGCTGGAAGAGAGATCCAGAGCACTCTAGCCTGACCCCTGGAGCCCTGATTTCCAGCCCTGGCCTCCTTCCTCCAGCTGCCACCCAAGCCCACCTGCTAGTCCCAGTGCATAACGGACACCACTAGTTTTTTCCCCAGCTGGCAGCATCTGTGGGCCTCCCAGGCACTAAACCCCTCTGGTGGGACAGACGCCTCCAGATGCAATTCCCAGCATGCCTCTGGGCAGGTGACAAAGGGGGCTGCCATTCTCGGGCATCCCTGAAGGCAGAGCTGGCCTCAGGCACCAGGCCAGGACTGGCACGAGTGACAATGAGAACTGCACCTATTAGCCGACCGTGTTTTGCATGCCCCAATTCTTTTTATCAACCTTTGCCAGTGGGGATTCTGCTGTTCCTGTACTCGGCACTGGGGCTGGGGCTGGGACTAAGATCCTGTGTATTGGCTCCAAGGGGGGTACTATCATCTTATTTCAAAGGTGAAGAAACTAGACTCAAAGAGAAAGTGACCTGCCCAAGGCTACATGGCTAGAAAGAGGTGGAGCCAAGGGCAAAATCGAAGTATAAAGACCCCACTCTTAAGGATTCCATCACTGTCCTTCTCGCCAGGGCAACCAGCCTGGTTCTCCTCCAGATATCATTCGCAGTGACTGATCCCCTCCTCTCCCTGGCAAGGAGGTGTGGAATCTAAGGCAGACCCTGGTCTTGCCCTCATAGACATGATGATAAAATACAACTGTCCTGCAACAGAACTGAGAGCAGGTGCTGTGGGTGCCCATCAGTGGCAACTCAAAGCTGGGTTCTGTGGAAGAGCAGATATTGGCCAGGCTGAAAGGAGGAAGGAAGACATACAGGCAGAGAGCCAGGTGTGGGCAAGAGTTTGGAGGCCAAGAGTAGAGGTGGGAAGTCAAGAAGAACTGGCCACACACTGGTTGAGTGCTCCCAGGTCACTCTCTTTCCCTGCTTGAGCTTTGATTTCCTTCTCTATAAAATGGAGGTAAAAATGGCATGTGCTACTCTCAGAAAGTTGTTTCTAGAAGCAAACTGGGCCATGGAGACAAAGGGACATTGTAAACAGAACTTCTCTCTGGTTTAGCTGGGCAGTCTTACCATGGTCAGAGGCCAGCCCCAGGGCCCCAGGTGTGGGGAGGGTGGGCCAGGGGAAGTCCTCCCCCAACACCTGAGGCTGCCCAAGGCTCCCCGAAGTCCATGGTCACATCCTACCTGAGCTCCAGCTAGGGGAGCATAAGGGATCCAGGAGGGATCAGTGTTTCATAAACAGGAAGAGAGGAGGGAAGGGGGTTGACACTCAGCTCTCAAAATAGACCTGCAGGCTCTTCAAAGGGGTCCAGCTCTGGAGGCAGCCAGGGGAGGGGGCCTGGGTTGCCCAGTCCACCCCCAGGAAGGGAGGGTGGGTGAACGGAGTCCCAGGGTACCTGAGGATTCCAAATGCACCCAGAGTGCTGAAGGGATCCAGCAGAGCTCACCCTGAACCTGCTGTATACACCACTGCCCCTAAAACCCCAATACCCCTTTCTGCCTGAAATGAATACAAATAAACAAGCATTAAGGACCTATATTGTGCAACAAACTTTGTTGGTTGCTTTATTTTAAACACATCACATTTTGGGCTCTATTCTCCTTTGACAGGAAAAGAATCTCAGCCTCAGAGGGGCAAGTCATTTGCTCAAGGTTGCAAGGCAAATGAGAAACAGGGTTTTGAACTCAGAATGCCTGAATACTGAGTCCCAGACCCTGCCATTTCTCCTGGCTGGAGAATTTCTTTCTCTAACTGCCCAAATCCCACCTGCCCTGTGAGGGCCAGCCAAATGCCCATTCTGCAGGGATGGTGGCCTGGTGCCCCACAGCCCACCCAAGTCCTCCTCCCCTGCTGTACACAGCAGTGACCATCTGTTTGGCCCATGCTGGGCCCTGGGCTCAGATGTTACTCGTTGGGTCCCCAGGACTTGCTCATCTCATCATGCCACAGAGAGAAACGTGGGCTCCTGGAAGGTCTGGACCTGCCCTAGCACAGAGGCTCTGTGGCTGCACAGCTGTGGCCTTCCACTTCACTGCTTCCACCACATAACTTTCCTATTGGGAGCTCCCTGAGGGTGGGGGGGCTGTGTTATCTTCATTTTTGGTGGGCCCCCTAGGGCCACCGGAAGGTGCACTGAATGTGTGATAAAGCACAGGAAACCCAAGGCCAGCTCATTCCACTGCAGATTGAGCGCCCCCTGGTGTTTTGAGCCCAGAACTGGGCAGTGGTGAACCTGGCAGGTAGGACAGCAAAGAAGATGGATGAGTAGGTGCACAGGATGGGAGCAGCTAGGGTGGCAGGGACCCAACACTCTTCCTATGCAGCACTCAGGGTTCCCTAGGCTGAGAATAGTATGGGTTCTGGGGTCAAGCAGACCTGTGTTCAAGTTCTGACTCTGTCACCCACCAGCCAGCTATGTGACCTGAACCTCAGTTTTCTCATCTGTAAAATGGAGAGAATAGTGATCTCTTCTCTTAGGGTGCAATAAGAATTAAACACAGAGTGCCTGGTGTGTTGCCTGCTGGGTCTGGATGAAACTCTTTTTTTTCTTAAAGTGGCATTCAAGGCTCTCCTTCAGACCTGTTTCCCTTCCCACCACTGGGCTGCCTGCCTAATGCAGGAGTCACAGGCCTGAGATCAAATGTAGGTTATGCGCTTGCTCCTCTCTTAACCAGCCCCTCTAGTTCTTGAGGTCAGACACAGTGCTCACCACCAGCTCCCCAAACACTGAAAGCTCTTCTGCAACACCTAGAACCTCAGCCCCAAGAGCTGACCATCGCGGTTCTTCTCTAGACTACAGTTCTGTCGTTCTGTTGCTAAGCATCTGTGGGCAGAAATCCTCCAGCCCTAGGGCCGAGACAAGACATACTGAGGAGTCCAGTCCACCCCACTTGGCCTGGCTTCTGCTGGACCAAGGCTGCCATAGCAAGCAAGTGAGGAGTAGGTGGGAGCCCATTTCTCTCACCCTGCCTTACCCCACCCAGCTCCATTCTCTTATCTTAGGTGGCTGAGTCAAAGCAAACACCAGCCCTGGGACCATCTCAAAGGTCTCATTTATGGCTGGCCCAGTGGCTGCAGGAGGCCACACTGAGCAATGTACCCAGGCATTCCCACTGCTGTGCCACAGCCATGTGTGGCAGGCAGGTATTTCCACATCTGTCCTTCCTAGCACTCCATGAGGTGGGCATTACTATTCCTAATTTACAGAAACTGAGATGCAGAAGGGAGATGAGCTTCTCATCAAATGGTGAGGGATGAATCAGAACTTGAACCCAGGTCTACTCTAACACCAGAGCCCAAGCGCTGCCCCCGCCTGGGTACTTTCAAAGCCCCTCTACAGGGATCATATGGGCTGAAGGTATCATATGGCCTGAAGGGAGCCCAGGGGAAGCAGAGGCAGGAGGGGTGAAGGAATGAGCCTCAGGCTGGGAGGTGGGAGCCTCAGGCTGGGAGATGGCTATGTGCTCTTGGGCCCCTCTGATCCCTGGTTAGACTTGAGAGGCCTCCAGATTCTTTCCAGCATGACCACTCCAACTCACGCATGCCAGAGGCCTCCCAGCTCTCATTAGATCAAGTTCTATCAAAGAGAGTGGTCCAGCCAGTCTGAGCCTTTTCCATCACCTAGGCCTTCTCCTCACAGTGGGCCCAGCCTCCACAGTGCACGCTGAGCATGAGCAGAAGTAACACATAAGCCAAGGAAGTGTCTTGTCTGACCCTCCGCAGGCCACTCACACAGACAGTAGGGAGGTTGGAGCAAGTGATCCCCATGCACAGGGTGCCACAAGGGTTAGGTGGGCTCAGAGAAGGATGAGGCAAACAAAGGGATAAGACACCAGGACCCTCCTACCTGGGTGGGATGAGGGCAGGCCTCTCTCCTCCCCTGAGGCCCTGCAACCACTGTCTCCCCACCCAGGCCCTGGCCCAGGGTACTGGCCCTGGTCCTCACCTTGGCTTGCTGAAGTCCAGCTTCTTCCCCCAAGGCCTGTCCATTCTGGAAAAGAGAAAGGAGGTTGGGAAAGCACCATCAGAGAGAGAGCCCTATGGATACCCACCCCCACCCTTGACTGCTCCCAAAGGCCAGGGAGGTCATGAAGGTGTGGGCAGGAATTCTGGGTGGGTGTCTCCTCCAGCTCCACTTTTATGAGGGAAGGGGGCCAGGTATCAAGTCCTGCCAATATGGCCTTCTTACCACTCAGGCAGAGCATTTCCCAGGGGCTCAACACTCCCTCCCTCATCTTTCTGCCTAGCAAACAGCTCATCTTTGAAGACTCAGCTCAAATATCACCTCTTCCCAGTGAGAAGGAAAGATCAGGAGTAACTCCAAACTCTTTCAGAGACAAACTGTAAACTGTAAACTACTCATATGTGAAAGGCTTCAGTTGCCTGGTCTGTAACATAGGAATAATTACATCTTCCAGGTGAGGACAGAATAACTAAAATCTAACAAGCAAAAGAAAATATAGGGAAAAGAATGGAAAAATATGAGCAGGGACTCATGGAATTAATGACAACATGAAGTGCACGAATATACATGTTGTGGGTGTCCCAGAATGAGAAGAGAAGGGAAAAGGAGGAGAAAAACTAATGGAGGATATTATCACTGAAAATTTCCCAACTCTTATGAAAGACTTAAAATTACAGATCCAAGAAGTGCAGCATACCCCAAACAGAATTGATCCAAATAGACATACTCCAAGACACTTACTAATCAGAATGTCAGAGGTCAAAGAGAAAGAGAAACTCTTGAAAGCAGCAAGAGAAAAGCAATCCATCACATACAAGGGAAGCCCAATAAGACTACGTGTAGATTTCTCAGCAGAAACCATGGAAGTGAGAAGATAGTGGGATTATATTTTTAAATTATTAAAAGAGGAAAATTTCCAACCAAGAATTCTATATCCAGCAAAGTTGTCCTTCAAAAATGAGGGAGAAATTAAAACATTTTCAGACAAAAAAATCACTGAGAGAATTTGTGACCAAGAGACCATCTCTGGAAAAAATACTAAAGGGAGCACTGGAGACAGATATGAAAAGACAGGAGAGAGAGGTGTGGAGAAGAGTATAGAAATGAAGACTATCAGTAAAGGTAAAAAGCAGGAAAAGTAGATATGACATATAAAATCCAAAAGGCAAAATGGTAGAAGAAACTACTGTCCATAAATAATAATACTAAATGTTAATGGATTAAACTCCCCAATCAAAAGACATAGACTGGCAGAATGGATTAAAAAACAGGACCCATCTATATGCTTTCTAAAGGAAACACATCTTAGACCCAAGGATAAACATAGGTTGAAAGTGAAATGTTGGGAAAAGATATTTCATGCAAATAACAGTCAGAAAAGAGCAGGAGTAGCTATACTAATATCCAACAAATTAGACTTCAAATGTAAAACAGTTAAAAGAGATAAAGAAGGACATTATATATCAATAAAAGGAACAAGTCAACAAGAAGACATAACAATAATAAATATTCATGCACTGAGCCAGAATGCCCCAAAACACATGAGGCAAACACTGAAAGAGAAATAGACACATCTACCATAATAGTTGGAGACTTCAATTCCCCACTCTCTTCAATGGAGAGAACATCTAGACGAAGAATCAATAAAGAAACAGAGAATTTGAATAATACAATAAATGAGGTAGATTTAACAGGCATTCATAGAACATTACACCTCACAACAGCAGGATATACTTTTTCTCAAGTGCTCATGGATCATTCTCAAGGATAGACCATATGCTGGGTCACAAAATAAGTCTCAATAAATCTAAAAAGATTGAAATCATACACCTCCAAGGTGTTGCAAGGGTTGAAAGAGACAAAGTATGGGAAATAATCTGGCCCAGGGATGGTGGCTGTCCTTACCTTGTCCCACTCTGGGACCTCTCCCCTGCCCCTGCATGGAAGAATCACTGTTACCTCCTCTCTGCCCCTGCATTCCTTCATTGTACCATTTGCTAGGTTGCAAGGACTAGTTACACACTATGCTATCCTTTACAATAAATGGGGAGTCCCCAGAGGGCAGAGATGAGGGCTTGGTGCTAACAGCTGCTCTCTTCCAAGGCCGCTGCCACATGCCAGGCACTGGCTCAGCACCTCACCCCTGTGGCACCACATAATCCTCATGACAGCCCTGTAAGGTAGGCCCTGGCCTCATGTGGCAGAGGAGGCTCAGAGGTGTCTAGAGATGTGCCTGAGTTCATACAACTGATAAGTGGGGATTCAAACCCTGGTTTCTCTGGCTCCAAGAAGGTGCTCCAAAAAAATCCACTGATAAGCACCCACACTCCAGGCAAGGGAACTCCCTTCAGGGAGAGGCAGGCACTGGTGCTCACCCTTGGGTAGTCATGTTTCTCCCTGCCTGAATACTCTGGCCTCAGGTGGGAATTATACACCCTGGGGTGCAACCAAACTCAACCCATCCATTTCCTGTGTGATGTAAGGTGAGTTACTTACTCTCTCTAGGCCTTGAGAAGCTGAAAGGAGCTGTCCCCAACCCTTCCTGGCATGGTGACAGTATAGTAAGACAGATGAGGTTTCCAGTGGTTGGAAAGTCCCAGCCTGGGCAGGTCAGGACTTTGGAGCCAGGCTCTGGGTCCACGGGACAACTGTGGCCTTGCTTGGCAGTAAAAGGCCCAGCTGCACTCTACCCAGTACATAACCTCCCTGCCCCTGGCACATCTCCCCTGCTGTTCCCAGGACACCCTGGCTCCTGAGCCCCTTTAATGCCCCCTAATGCTCCCTAGGGGTTGAGTGTTCTTCAGGACCCTGCACACACTAGCACACTAGCACACATGTACACACACACACACACACTATCATCTCTCAGTGGCTGAGGAACAGGACTGGGTTGATCAAGGCCTGAGGGCGATGCATTTGCAGAGTGAGTTCCATGTTCCCCAGCACTCTGGAGTCACTAACTTGATACTAACCCCCATGGATGATCACAACAGCCTGCATACCAGCTGACTACCCCCAAAACCTCATCCTTCCTAAAACTCCAGTGTGATCACCGCACTCGACCCACTTGGTTACTCAATCTTTATTGAGTACCTTCTATAAACCAGGTTCCAAACCTGTCTGTGGCTCCCCACTGCCTGCAGAATAAAGTCCCAGCAACTTAGCACAGCATTCAAGGCCGTCACCTCCACCTGCCCAGCACAGTGATGAAGAGTGTGGGTTTTGGAACCTCATTTCTTGGGTTCAAGTTCTGGCTTATGCCCCCCTGCATGACCCTAAAAAGGATACTTCACTGTTTGCACTTCAATTTCCTTATCTGTGAAATGAAGAGAAAAACAAACTGTTTCACTGGATGGGTGCAAGAAACAAATGCTTATAAGAACATATACCTGGCATGTAATTGCTCCATCAACAACAAACATTTTATTATTGGGCCCTATTTTTGAGCTAAACTGAGTGATTAAGACCCTGAACAAACCAGCTTGTTCCATATCCCAGAGCATTTGCATGGTGACTCCTTCCACCAAGAAAACCTTTCTCTGCCTTGTCACTTTGGCAAAGCCCTAGTCTGCTTTCAAGATTCAATTCAGATGTTACCTCCTCTGACCACACAGCCTCAGATGCTCTCCCTCTCTCCTCTGTGCCTCTATAGCACCAAATATATGGCAGCTTAACTAGGGAAGGAGCCATGGCTTGTCCATCACCAAGTCCTTGGCACCCAGCTACAGGGCCAGCAGGTAGTTTGTCAAGTGAATGTGCAGCCCAAGCAAGGGAGACTAAGCAAATTGCATTATTCCTATTTTTTCAGATGAGGCTCACAGAGTTAAGGGACTCACCCAAGTCCTCAGCTAGCAGGTGGTAGGCCAGAGACCAAAACCCAAGTCACGTGGCTGCAAGCCTAGGTTCCAATGAAGGAGAAGAGGAGGTAGTGGCAGGTGTATCCAGCAGTGTGGGTTTAGCAAGTAGTGTGCTTCCACACTAGCCCGGATAACTCTGGCAACCCCACAGACCGAGTATAGCCTTTCTCTATTTCCTTGTTCTCTGGCTTAGGTGCTGTGCTCATGGAACCTCACCCAGGGATGACACCTGTAAGAGCTGGTGGACAAGGTCTTGAAAGGGGAATGAGCAGCCCTGGAAAGACTGGTGGTACAAAGGGAATCCCAGGTGAATTTCTCCCTCAGAGCCCTAGAAGGCAAGTTTCATCTGCCCTTCAGACCTGACTGCCGCACAGGGTGGTGAAAAGAACACAGCTTTACAGCTATGAAGAGCTGTCCTCAAACCCTAGCTTTGTGGTCAGCCACATCACTTCTCTGAGGCTTGGTTTCCTCATTTGTACCAAGGACAAGGATTTTAGTCTGTCTTGTTCATATCTGCAACCTTGTTCCTTGGAATATGATAAGTATGTAATAAATATTTGCTGAATAAATGAATGAATGAAAGGGACAATGGTGCTGACCTTGCAGAATACTGAATGAAGGACCTTGTCTGAAAAACCTGGTTCAGGGAAGGTTCCTGGAGTCCCTTGCAGGACAGGGACTACTCTTCTTGTGTTTCCTCAGAAAGCACTACTCATAAGGACAGCAGTCCAGGCCCCCTGACCACTGTGTCCCCTTCCCAGAGGTTGAGATGAGTTCCAAAAGTTACCCTTCCTTGCCACCCAAGCGTCTCTATCTTGGGAAGAAGGAGCCAGGGCAGCATCTGGCAAAGCTGGGCAGCAGATGGAGAAAGACAGCACATGTTCCACAGGCAGGAAGTAGCCCCAGAAGCCGGGTTCAAAGCCCAGCACTGGCAGCCCTGCACACTGCTGGAGACCGGGACCAAGTGCCAGGGCTGGCTGGCATCATCAGTCCCTCAGTCAAGGCTGGATATGGGCCCTGCGGGATGAGGAGTGTCTGCCAATATCCGGAGTTTCTTCTGGAGTACCTTTTACCTGGGCCAGTTTAAACCCATCCCTTCCCCACCCTTGAGCCTCCTCCTGCTTGGGAGAAGACAGTAAGAGATCTGGGTTCCAATCCTAGCTTTGATTTAATTCATAAGCCAGTTCTCCCCTCTGAATTCAGCTGTCCCATCTGAAAATGGGAGTAAAAAACCCGACCTTGAAAAGCTGTTGTGATAATTAAAATAAGGTGACATATGTGGAGAGGAGTACATTGCCCAGAGGAAAGCTAGGCCTGAGGACAAGGTTACTACTTAGCCAGGGAAAGCCCAGGTGGAATTCTCACCCATGTTTCCAATGGGTTCACTCCAGCTGGGCAGCACCCTGGGCCAGGCCCTGCTTGCAGCAGCCCATTTTCAACCTCTTCACCAAGAAGGCAGCCCTGATCCCAGGCCTCCACCAAGGGCCCCCACCAGCTCCTTGTCTGCCTCCTACAAGGCCAGGAGCTGCCAGCAGCACCTGTACCTGCAGGTCAGGCTGCTGCATCACTTACATATCACCTGGACTAAGAACAGCCAGGGCCTGTTCTCCAGTGAGAATGGGCCCACCCATACCCTGGCTGCTCCATGGCTCCTGTTACTCAAACAATAATACCCAGTCACTTGGCACCTCCACAGAGAGGGCGGAGGGAGAGGCAGGCAGCAGTGGACCCTCTCAGGCCCAGGAAATGGAGGTTGAAACCCAGCCCTCACCACTGGAAAAACAGAGGCCCAGAGAGGCTGAAGACTGACTGACGGTCACACAGCAATTCTGGGGTAACGTTCCTGGAGTAATCGTGTCCCCAACCCCACCCCAAACCCTTGAGAATATGCCAGTTTTCTCCTCTCACCAAGTTCAGGGACTAAAGGACTCAAACTGAGTCAAGTGTCCCTTTCAAACCTGGCCCCCTGGTGAAGCTGGCTCTTGCTCCAAGATTTCACAAAGGGAAACAGCCCATTCCTGGGCTGGGAATGGAGCTCCTAGGTATCTTCCCTCCCTACCAAAATAACCGGAGGGAAGTCCTTGGGTTAGGCCCCTCCCAGCTCTACCTCCCTCTTGGGAGGCCTAGGTTGTAGGGCAAAGGAATTCATCTCTGCGTGCCCCTCCAGCCCCAGCAGTGGGCAACGGAGGGGGCACAATGGGCTAGGGGCTGCAAAGGTCAGTGTTCCTCACCTCTGAGCAGCCGTGCAGGGCCTGTAAAAACCTGTGGCAGGGATCCCAGAGCAATTTATTCCCAATTGCGCCTTCAGGTTGGTTACCTAATCCTACCTCGCCCACCCTCCAATGGCCA
This sequence comes from Tamandua tetradactyla, assembly GCF_023851605.1. Taxonomy (NCBI): domain Eukaryota; kingdom Metazoa; phylum Chordata; class Mammalia; order Pilosa; family Myrmecophagidae; genus Tamandua; species Tamandua tetradactyla. The sequence goes on from NC_135340.1 coordinate 42,223,819, forward strand.
GTGTTGGCCATCCTTTTAAAGGAGTAGCACATCCTTGGAGCCCTCTAACCTGTGGTCGTTAGAGGTAGGGCACATGGAGGCTGCCCCAGGTAAGAGAGGCTGGAGGAGGGGACCCAAGCAGAGGCCAGGGGCCCCAGTCGGGAGAAAATCATCTTGGCTCCCTGGCTCAATTGAGGTATCCACTTCCTATCTGCAGAGATTCCTCGGGCCCTCTGGAAAGGAGGGACTATCACCTACATCTTTCCCTGCCTGACACTGAGGGGAAAGTTTTTGACCAGCTGGTTCAGGGGCTTGACCTTGTCTCCGGGTCAAAGGGTACAGGAAGGGCTACCCTCTTGCCTCCTTAGGACCTGGCATTACATAATTCTCAGAGGAAGGCCAGGAGCTGCTTCTCTACGAGTCCCCACTCCCTTCTCCACAGCCTACACAGGTATTCTCTGGCTGTAGCCTGAGGCAAAGAAAGCCAGGAGACCCAGCCCCAGACAGACTCTGTCACCCCATATTCCACAATTGCCAGAAGGCAGGAGGGGCAATCCTTCCAGGATCAGCAGTGGAGAAGAGGGGAGTTCTTAGGGAGTCGGTGGGAGACATCAAGAGTGGAGGTCCTAAGAGCCTTATCTGTGGCAGAATCACAGACATCTGGCACCCCAGCCCTGCCCTGCAGGAAGCTTCGAGAGTTCGGGACGCATCTGGGTAGGTGTATTAGGTGTGTGGCTTGCGGGGAACTAGATCTCACCGCCCCACAGGATCCCTCTCTTAGCCAAGGGGCTGCGGGGGTTAGAGTCCGTGCTGGGTGGAACTTTCCCTCGCACACACACTTGGGACACCGGGAGGGTGGGGAGGCGGAGCCGGAGATCCGAGGGCGCCTTGCAGCAGAACCGCAGACGGTCTTGCCCCAGTGGGGAGCCGGAGTCCCCGGCCCCAGGCGCCCTTCCCTCGCCCCGCACACTCACTTCCGGATCCAGCGGCACCAGCTCCATAAACGGCCAGGGCTCCTTGAGCTGGGCGAGTGGCATTGCGCTGCTGCCGGGCCACCCGCGCACCTCTGGCGGCCCCGACTGTGCCACCTCTGGGGTCTCCTGGTCCCGGGCTCTGCGCCCTCGCACCCCTACGACTCCGAGCCCCCCACGCCCTGGGCGCTCAGGCTGGGCCATCTGCCAGAGCTGCCGCGGCACTCGCACTCAGGCTCCCTCCGTCACCCAGCGCCGCCACACCCATTGGCTACCTGCGCTGGGGGCGGGGCCTCCGAAGCCCCTCCCCAGACCCCACAGAGGGCTATTCCCGGCGCGGACCCCCGCCCCCGCAGCGCGGACTGCGCGGGACCCGCCTCCACCCGGGCCCTTCGCGGGCCCTCTGCTCGGCGCAGAGTGTGGCTCCTCCAACCCAACCCCTGCGGAGACCACTCCAGGGTTTCCCCTCTACCCCTCTCAACTCATCTGAGAATCGGTCCCCAGCTGTTTCTGCTCCTTCAGCGGGAGGGACCCCCTCGCCGCCCACCCCTACACAAATACAGGGTATCCTGACCCCCGCGGAGGCTTGAAAGGAGCCTGGGCCCAGTTTTTCATAGGCCCTCACCGCAGAGGCCCTGGGGACCGCCTACCCTCTACAAGTTTCTGCCCCAGCGCGGAAGCCGGGACTGGAATCTCTGTAGGGATCTCAGCGCACCAGCCCCAGGTGGGCTCCAGTTCTTCTGTCACAACCACCAGGACCCACAGCGCCCCCAGTGATTGCAGGCTGTGCTCGATTGTGTCCTCCTATCACGTAAGGGAGATCCTTCCAAACCAGACCTCCCTGGAATCTCTCCAGCTGCTGGCCCAAATCGGGTTGAATTGGGCTTGTACCCTCTCTGAGGTGAGCAGGAAACCAGGCTCCCAGAATTGACCTGGTGGGCTGGGTGAGGAGTGAAAGGTTGGGGAGGGGACTTCCCCCTGGAGAGATTCAGCCTCCACCTAAAAAGGGCTTAGGGGCCCAGCTGTGAGGTGTGTTCACACGTGGGGGAGTGGGGAGATGGGCTTGCTGGTCTCACGGGTGGTGAAAACTGGCCAGTTATTTGAAAAGCTGTTCTAAAGCAAGGGCATGGCAAGGAGAGTTTATGAAGGCCTCCTGCAAACCGGATGCCAGCGTGTGATCTGGAATCCTTCCTACCACTTAGTTTACGAATCAGGAAACTGAAGCTCTAGAAGATTAAGTGACTTACCCAAGGTCACACAGCTGGCCAAGAACAGGTTAGGACTTTAAAAAAGTAAAAGAGGATGAGGAGTTCTCCTGAATCCAGGTCCTCCCCTTATTGCATGCTTCTCCCAGAATGGGACTGGAAAGGACATAGGAACCCAACAAATTTGGATTTCCATCCCAGTCTTCTACCTCCTCAACACTGGGAAGTTCATTTTATGTCTCTAAACTTCTGTTTCCTCATCTGTAAAATAGTAATTACAATCCCATTCTTTTAAGGATATAGTGAGGACTAAAGTCATTTTAATTCAATAAATATGTATAGACTTGTATATTAGATGACAAGCTCTCTTCCTGAGCATGTATTGTAAGCCAGGTCTTCTTCTGGATGTGGGTGCCATGGCAGTGAACAAAACAAGATCCTTACTCTTGCCATGGAGTTTCCATTCACTCTTGTGTGATTAAATAAATAATTACACCTAAAACTAATATAACACTTAGCGTGTGCCAGGCACTGTTCTAAGCACTTTACATGTCTCACCTCATTTAAATCTCAACGAATAGTAGATGCTATTATCTTCCCCAGTGTACAGACGAGAAATTGAAGACAGAGAGGTTAAGCTTCTCATTCTCCAGGTCCCTGTGTCCTTCCAAGGTCACAGAGCTTGAAAATGGCAGAGCTGGAAGACAACTCTGACAGTCTGGCCCCAGAGTTCATTCTCTTGTTCATTCACTCTCCACCTCCTTGATGAGAAAAGGTGAGGGGTAAACCGAGGGCAGTCCTGGACCAGCGTTGGCAGCTGTTTTTAACATTGGTATTAGTATTATCCAGTTCAATTGCCAGGAAATAGCTTGCCTTGCTCCAACCCCTGCTGCTCAGGATGAAGTTGCAATACTTGGGTCATACTTAAACAATTATTTGCTATTCATCTGAAATTCAGATGTAACTGGGTGTCCTGTAATTTTGTTTGCTAAATCTAGTAATCCCACTAAGGGCTCAGAACAGCTCACACACAGGTTCCAAATACCCGGCTTGCAGCCAACCACATTTAGGTTAAACTAAGCTGGAGAATGAGAGCAAAGGTCTGGGAGAGGGAGGTGGGCAGTTGGGTGGGAGAGAGGCAAGAGGGAAAGAGGAGTGATTTTGCCTTTCATCTGCTCCTCCCTGGAACCCCTGACCCTCTTCCTTTCCCCCTGCCCCTCTCCCCTCAGGAAAACATTCCTTATCAAGCTTACCATCTCAATTTAAGAACAGGGTCCCTGATTGTACTTTTCTATGAATGTTACACTTCCTGAGTCTCCTCTTCCAAGGGTGTTGGACAGGTAGTGGGCCACACTGGAAAGAAGGGAGTCCAGAGGACACTTGGGCCCTGCCTAGGGAGCTTGGACAGGTCAGTTTGCCCATCTGTGGTGTAGGGATAACAGTCACGCAGTAGACAGCTATAGAGATCAAAGTGTAGCCTATAAAGCACTATACTGCTGCAGACTCAGCTCACACTTTGCTCCACATCTCTCTAGGTTCCAACTTCACTGGTTTTCCTTCAGTTTTTCTGCCACAGGGCCTTTGTACATGCTGCTCTTTGTGCTTGAAAGTCTTCCTTCTTCATAAAGCTGTCTCAGCTTTGTGATCACTTCCTCTAGGACAGTTTCTCTCATCTCCCTGTTATATACATCCACAGCATTGGAGAGTTTTCCTCCATAGTATTTCTCAAAGTTGTGCTTTTACATGTTTATGTTATTAATTGATTAACATGTGACTCTTTGTCATTAGACTGTAAGTCCTGAGGGGGCAGCAGTTGGGTCTGTCTTGTCTATTCATCCCCTCCCTAGCACTTGACACCCTCCTTAGCACATACTAGCTATTCACAGGGGCTAGGTAATATGACCAAGACCACCCAGTTACAAAACAGCAAGTTGAGGACTCAAACCCAGGCAACCTGATTCCAGAGCCTGTGCTCTGAAATGCTTCACTCTAAGTGGTGAATACATGCTAGCTATTAATAATAATAGTAATGATAACAATAATAATGTAGTTAGAACAAGCTGTTCTGGGCAGCCACCTGAGGTGTTTGTTAAATGAATGACTTATGAGCGTGAAAGGGCTTTGCTGGACACAAGGGAGGTTATTATTCTGTACCCTGTGGAAGTGATTCTTCTGGAAGGGAGCAGAGATCTGAACCGATGGGAGCTGAGGGCCCAGCTCCAGGTTGCTCGGATGCAGACTGGATATGTGCTTGCTAAGAGGTACAAGAGCCCAGACTCTAAATGGGCAGTGCCCTGGGGCAGGGAGGGGGCACTGTCATCTTTATTTCTTCGTGGCCTCTCTGTGGAGGATGGTCTTGGCATGCAGGTCACCTAGCTGCAAGTGAAACAGGGCGAGGAAATTAACTGTCATGATAGTTATGGTTTTAACAACTGATTAGAAAGTGCCAGAACTTCACTGAACATTTAAATAATAATAATCACCAACAAGGAGAGCTTACTGAGAAACGACTATGCCTGGAACAGAGTGTGTACAGGCAAGAATTCCTCAAATCACCCCATCAACACTATGAGATAGAAATGATTGTCCCCATTTTCCAGATGAGAAAACTGAGGCTCAGAAAAGGACAAGAGTGCTCACAGTCACACAGCTTGTAGGTACTGCCACCAGGCTGGGAATATAGGTCTCCTGGACTCAAAAGCCTAGAAGGAGGTCCAGGTCTACTCCCTGTGCAGATCGTGGCTAATAGTGACCTGGGTGGGGGGCAGAGGACCTTGTCTGACTCATCCAGTACTGAGGGATGTGGTGGCATCACTCCCTTACTCAACCCCTCCAGGACTCTCCCATCACACTTCAAACAAAATCAAAGCTTTGCACAGCCTGTGAAGCCCCACATGACCTGACCTCCCGCTCCTTCTTGGACTTCCTTCCTTACTCACAGCCCTGCCCTTCTGCCACCAAGCATCCTTGCTACTTACTGGATGTGCTAGGTATGTTCCCACCTCGGGCTTTTGCTCTGGCTGAGCCCACCATCTGGAACGTTTCTTTCCAGGTCCCAGGGTGTTCTCCCTCTCTCCCTCACTTCATTCAGGTCTCTTCAGAGAGGACTTTTCCTGACCCTGTCCAAAATAGCTCCCCCCCAAAGTATCACCTGTTTTATCTTTCTATTATGGCATGCTTCTCTACAGCAATCATGTTGTGTGTTTACCTCTCCTGATATTCTTTGCTTCACCCACTAGAACAAAACTCCACAAGGTTGGACTTGTGTGTTTTGTTTACTGCTATATCCCTGGACCCACCTGATGTATAGCAGGCCCTCACGATATCCTGGTGAAATGGATCCACCCCAACCTGGGCTCTAATTCTGGCTCCAGCACTCCTATCTTTGTGAGTCTGAGCATGTCAATTAGCCTCTACATGCCTTAGTCTCCTTCCTTGTAAAATAGGGGTGGATGTGAATATAAAGTGAGATCAGGCAACAAAATACCTTTGCAGAGCCTGGCGCATGACAGGTGTTCAGTATAAATCGTAGGTAACATTCACAGATTCTCCATTCCCTTGAAATCTGCCCCCTCCCCTCTGCAAAGGAGAGATGTGAGAGAAGGAGATGGGGGCTTGGGGTTCACTGACTGGGTTCTCCACTGGTGTGAGAAGAAGAAGTGAGGAGAAGAGGCCCCAGCTTGGAGGAACTGCCATGACTTTTTTCAAGGAGATGGCAAAGAAGAAGGCTAAAGAGGGGGTGGTCAGAAAGGAGAAACAGAAGCCTGTGGGTGGGTTTTAGGCCTACAGAGTAAAAGGAGAATGAGGCAGGAGAATTGGCCAGTGGATTACTCTCCCATGGGGCATGCCCCTGACCCGGAGAGTGCAGTGCAGTGACCCAGGGTAGCTTGTTGCTACCAATTGGAGAGGATTACATGGCGGGTGGAATTGGGTGCAGGAATTGTGAGAGAGAGGAATTAGAATTGATTTGGGGTTAAAGGGGGCAGTAGAGGGAGTAGTTGGTCTTCAACAAATACTCGTTGGGCACCAGTTCTGTGCCATGCCCTGTCCTAGGCACTGGGGATTCGCAAAGGAGCAGACAGAGAGGGTCTGCTCTCTCAGGGGTATGTGTGCAAACTGCAGTCCACAGACCAGTTCTGGCCGGCTATTTTTGTACACCCACAAGCTCAGAATGTCTTTTACATTTTTAAATGGATTGGGAAAAAAATCAAAAGATGAATATTTCATGGTGTGAATTTTATATGAAATTCAAATTTCAGCATCCATAAATAAAGTTTTATTAGAACACAGCCATGCTCCATTTACATATCATCTAAGGCTGCTTTTGCACTACAACAGCAGAGTTAAGTAGCTGCCACAGAGACCATATGGCCTGCAAAGCCTGCAATATTTACCATCTGGCTCTTTACAAAAAGTTTGTCAACCCCTGCTCTCGAAGCTTCCATTCTATCTGGAATAAACAGTTAAACAAACAGGTAAGCTTAGTTCAGGGAGCTTCTGAGGACAAGAGCCAATTGGCAGCAGCATTTCCTCACATCTTGTTTCTGCTGCTGTCCCCCTCCCCAGAAGGGAAATTCTCCAGCCAGCCAGGCTGGAATATAGCCTCTGAGCAGTCTGGGTCCTTGTGCTCAGCTCCCATGCCTCCTTCCAGCCTTTTTCTGGAAGAAAAAAAAATGACACTCAGGAATCTGTAATGTCCTGCTCCCACCAAATCCCCCTTCCCCTCCCAGATCCTGCATCCAGGTATGGTTTCTGCTTGACTTTGGAGGAACATCATCACCTTTGTTGGGAAGGCCTGCCACCTGTCTATCTGCCATCTGTGTGCTTGCCTCTCTCTTTACAGATCGTCACCCTCTCAACCTCATGGGTCCTTTGTAGGGGTGAGAAGTATTGTTTCCATTTCACAGATGAAGAAACTGAGACTTAGAGAAATGACCTGACTTGCCCAGGGTCTCACACTTCTTGAAGTTGCTTGTGGAGCCAGTTCTAGAAAGTAGTTGTGTGTCAGTTTTGGAGGGAACATTTGGGAAATCTTACCCAGAGATCTCCATTGGCCTGTGGCAAAGGTGAGTCATATAACTGTAGAGAACTTCACAACAATATTGAAACTAAGTCTTATCTTCTGATCTGCTGCTTCTTATCACCATGTCCTCCCAGTGATAATGTCAGTGATAAAATACTTCTCTCTGTAGAGATCTTTCTCTGGGTCTAAGTTTGTGCTGGTTTGAAACAGTTATGCACCCCAGAAAAGCCATGTTCTTTTAATCCCATCATGTGGGGGCAGACCTATTTTAGGGTGGGACATTTTGATTAGGTTGTTTCCATGGAGATATGACCCTGCCCATTAAGGTGGGTCTTAATTAACTTATTAGAGTCTTTTAGGAAAGATACATTTTGGAGAAAGCTCAGACACAAATGTTTGGAGATGCAGAAGGAAAACACTGCAGGAGCTGCCAGAAGATGTGAGAGCCATTTGAAACCAGAAGCCAGAAAAGGACAACAGATGTCACCACGTGCCTTCCCATGTGACAGAGGAACCTTGACACCAGCTGCCTTTTCTCTGAGAAGGTATCCTCTTGTTGGTGCCTTAATTTAGACATTTTCATGTCCTTAGAATTGTAACTCGTAATTTAATAAATGCCTTTATAAAAGCCAATCCATTTTTGGTGTAGTGCAGTCTGGCAGCTTTAGTAAACTGAAACAGATTTTGGTACTAGAGAAGTGGGGTGCTGCAATTTGCAAATACCAAAAGTGCTGGGACAGCTTTGTAAATGGATAAGGGGAACATTCTGGAAGAATTATGAGACATTTAATAGAGAAGGCCTAGATTGTTTTGAAGAGACTGTTGGTAGAAATATGAACTCTAAAGATATTTCCAGTGAGAATGTAGAGAGGAATGACGAATATGGTATTATCACAAACTAGAGGAAAGGTGATCTGTGTTTCAAAGTGGCAGAGAATTTGCAAAATTGAGTATTGGTGTTGGATAGAAGGGAGAATTTTAAAGTGAAGAGCTCAGATATCTAGCTGAGGAAATTTCCAAACTAAATGTGGAAAATGCAGCCTGGCCTCTCCTTGTAGGTTATAGTAAAATGCAAGAGGTAAAGAGATAAGCTGAGAACTGAACTCTTAGGTACAAAGAAACCAGAAATTGATAAGTCTGGAAAATTCTGGGCTTCCAAAAAGTGAGACCCCAGAGAATAGTGTCCATGTGAGGATTTAACCAAACATGGAAACAGTCAGCCATTTCAGCTCAAACCAGGATTGCAGATACAGTTATCCAGAAAGGATTTGTGGAAAATCCTATTGTCTGATGGTTGGGACCCCATGGAAAACACAGGGAAACTGACAAGAGTGTTGTAGGATCTGTTTGAATGAAACCACTACCAGTCTTGACTTAAATGGACAGAAAAAGGATCACTTGAAGGAAAAATAACTTCAAGGGCATAATCATGGAAGCTAAGGTCTGGAGTCAGAAGATCTCAAACCAGGAGAGCAAATGCACCCATGCATATGGAGAGGGTGAGTTTGTCCCAGAGACAGAAAAGTGTTGCTGTCTCAGGCCTCAGAGAGGGTGGATCACATTCCCTGGGGAATGGGAAGCACCAGGCTACCACCACACTGCTCTGAAGGGGTTGAGCATTTGCCTCAGAGATTGCAGAGAGTCTGGGTCCCACCCAGATGCTTGAGGAGGTTTGAGCCAAGAACAAGGTGGTCTTCCCAATGCTCCCCAATGTTGTAACCCTCACTCCAGTGTTTGGAGAGGGAGGGGTCACTGACTGTGTTGATTTGAAAGGATATATGCACCCTAGAAAAGCCATGTTTTAATTCTAATCCCATTTTGTAAAGGCAGCCGTTTCTTCTAATCCCTATTTGGTATTGTATGTTTGAAACTGTAGTTAGATAATCTCCCTGGAGATGTGATTTACTCAAGAGAGGTTGTTAAACTGGATTAGCTGGAGGTGTGTCTCCACCCATTTGGTTGGGTCTTGATTAGTTTACTGGTATCCTATAAAAGAGGAAACATTTTGGATAAGGACAGAGATTCTGAGAGAGCAGAACAATGCAGCCACGAGAAGGAGAGTCCACCAGCCAGTGACCTTTGGAGATGCAAAAGGACAATGCCTCCCAGGAGCTTCATGAAAGGAAACCAAGAGAGAAAGCTAGCAGATGACACCATGTTCACCACAGGCCTTTCCAGATGAGAGAGAAACCCTGACCCTGCTTGGCATGTGCCTTCTCACTTGAGAGAGAAACCCTGAACTTCATCAGCCTTCTTGAACCAAGGTATCTTTCCCTGGATGCCTTTGATTGGACATTTCTATAGACTTGTTTTAATTGGGACATTTTCTCGGCCTTAGAACTGTAAACTAGCAACTTATTAAATTCCCCTTTTTAAAAGCCATTTCATTTCTGGTATATTGCATTCTGGCAGCTAGCAAACCAGAACACTGCCTGAGTCCTTGGAGATGATAGGACTGCCACTCGCTCAAGCCCTGAGGATAAAAACAGTCATTCTATAAATAACTCTCAGACTTTGAAATCTAAGAGTATGCCCTCCATTGTTTGAGTCTGGTGACCACTGTTTTCCTTACAATTTCTTCCTGTAGCAATGAGAATGTTTATTCTATGACTTGCTCCACTTTTTATATTGGAAACAGGTAACTTATGCTGTTTCTCATGTCTTCTGCCAGAGAAAAATTTTGCCTTATGCGGTCGTCTTCCTTACGGGCTTCTGTCGTCTTCCTGACGGGCTACCGCTTGGGGGCAACTCTCTAACTGCTAAGGGTTTATTCAGAGCTCTGTACTGGGGTTCTAAGGTAACGCCGAGACTCAGCAGCAAGCTGCTGAGGGACCCAAAAGACTTGAGCCAAATACCAATTAACGGCACAAAGCTTCTTTATTGTTACATAGTAAGAGCTTAAGTGCTCGGGGGCTCAAGAGCTAAAAGGACCCCGACGCTTGGTGAGCTCGGGTTATATACAGTTTGGAGGAGGGGTGGAGTCGGGGCATGTATGTCAGGGGAGGGTAGCCAACCACACAAGCTAAGAAGCATTTGCTAGGCTTAGGGCAGAAGTTAGGAATAGGGAAGTGTAGAACATAACAGGAAGGGTTGCGGTTTTGTGGTGGGCTACGGAAATGGGTGGTCCACGACAGGAGGGGGAGAGACTGCAAGTAAGAAGAATAGGGAGTGAGATTAAAAATTTTTAAGGGCTGCTAGGCTCCAATCCCAAATAATACACCACAATTCCTCTCCTTTTTTTTTTTAAAGAACACACTTGTGTGACAAGTGGCGGGCATGAACCTTTGCTGGGAGGGGTAGAGATGAGATTCCCCTTGCACGTTAGGCTCAGAGTTTCAGGGGAAGGGTATGTGCTGAGCCGACCCTTATGCAAATCTCATGTGCCCCAGAAGAGCCAGAGGAGGTCTGTTAGAGGGACCCTCTTCTGTGACTACTTTGTGTCACACCCAGCGGTACCCATCTGGTAGCCGTACGGCGGCCCCAGACGCACACACTCTGGTAACGTGCAGCCCCCGTGGGGGAATGGAGGGAACACAGAAGTGGCAGAGGCACATGGTAAGCATGGCCAGAGCTACAGCAGCATGACGCAGGCTCCACAAGAGGACCAGTCTTGGGAGTAGCATCAAGACCCCAGGGTGGTCAGTCCTGAGGGTGAGTAATACTGGCAAGCCATACCTGAGCCTGACGACGGTTTTCGGCATTGGAGAAGGGATTTTGGAGTTCTAGCGTAGCAAGAGCTAAGAGTTTTGCTTTTTTTTTTTTTTTTTTACGCCGGGATAGTTCAGCACAGAGGCGTTTTAAGGTAAGGAGGAAGAGAATTAGGAGAAATAGGAGGATGCCGTAGAAGGCGAGGTTGGAAGGGTTGAGGAAGGAAGTAAACTTGGATAGAAGGTCATGTAAAAGAGAGGCAGAGATCTTAGGGACCACTGTGTTTTGGAGATTTAGAATGTGAGTTTGAAGCTGGTGTGTATGATTCCAATAGGAGTCATTAAAGGCAGTGAAAACCCATTCACACAGGTTAAGGCGGGGTCTGGAGTGATTGACAGGAACAGGAGTTACACAGATTTTGGTGAAGGGGTAACGACCATCGCAAGTGGAAGAGGCTAATTCAAAAAGCGCTTCAACATCAAGCACAATTAAGTCTATTTGCTGCTGCAGATTGAAGACAGCTGCATGCAGAAGATGATTGATGTTTTCTTGGGCGCCGGCTACTTTGGCTGTCGTTTGGGATACGTTGAGAAGGACTTCAGCTGTGGTGGAGGTTTGAGTGAGAGCAATGGCTGCTACTGTACTGGCGGCGACTGCAGTGACGATGGCGGCGGCAATAGCAGCAGAAATGCCGAAGTCGCGTCGGGATCGGTGGTAGGTTTCTGTCCCTAGAGTATAAGGGGTGTAAGGAAGTTGGGGGGGCCACCCAGGTGGTGGCATTTACCGGGATCCACAGTAACCTAGGTTGAAGCATAATAAATGCATAGGGAAAAGACAGGTTCCACTGGTTTGACAAGAAACATTCTGATACAGGGCTTACACTTTTGCATAAGAGGAAGAAATATGGGGGTTTGAGGAAAAGGTAGGTAGTTATGTTGATGCAGTGCTCAATTTCAGGCTCTGGTCGGGGGTTGGCAATATAATTGGAAGTTCCATTACACAGACTGCAGTCTTGAAGACAGGCTAGAGGGCGGAGATCTAGACATGCATGTTTGCCGCAAGCGAGGTAGGAGGAGAATAGAGGGGTTCCGAAATAAACGTCCGGGACGACATCAAGCTCCGGGTTGCTAGGAGGATAACAAGAGGCGCAAGACTGGGAATAAAGTGCATAAAAGGGTGTAACTAGGAGCGGCTTAGGCCGATGGCATTTATGCCAGTGAAGTTTTAGAGGAAGCGACTTGGGTTTTCTGAGTTTAGATGAGTGAGGGGAACTACAAGGGGATCCAGGGGGAGAGGAAAAGGGAGAGGAAGGTTTGCCCATGACGTTAGGAGGGATGGGCCACCAGGCGGATCTTAGAAAGATGCCCAGAAGGTTGATATTGTTTGAGGTACTGTAAGCATCTAAATTTTTCATGTACAGGTTAGAGCCATTATTACAGAGAAGAGGGATACCATTTGGGAAGGTGGAGGGACAGGAGGAATGGGACTCGCAAGGAAATTTACCCCAGCTTGACGTTAGGTTGGCTGTAAAGAGGAAGGCGGAGGATGGTGGGTTGATGGAGACATTAAGCGGACTTTGACTCGCTATATGCTGGGGGTCACAAGGGAGAGACAGGTTGCAGTTTTTATGAAAGAATTGCGGGAAGAAAGGACTGTCTGGAGTTATAAAGAGAACTCCGGGAGGGTTTTGAACTGCGGCCCACAACTCTGTGGGTTGGTCGTTATCATCAGGTCTCACAGGAGCGACTATGAAGAGAAATATAAGTGTTAAAGGGAAGATTCGCCAGACAGGAACTCCGGAGAGGCGTGCTGGGGCTTAGAAGATGGCGGTTGCCAGGGGCACGCCCCTGCGTAAGATGGCGGCGGGGGTACATAAGATGGTGGCTGCGCTTCCGGGAAGAAGGGGTTGGTGCCATTAAAGGGAGGAGGACAGGCGGCGGGAGGAGGGGCGGAAGGAATGGGGGAGGGTTTGGGGCGCCCCACATCCGCCCTCTTAGGGAGGGCGGGGTATAGGTTTTCATCCCCTTCTGGTTTTGGGTCCAAAGAAGAAGGTGGAAGAACATCGCCTGCCCCTACGCCATTAGGTATACCGCCATGATGGTTTGAAGGCGGGTGCCTTTCGAGTCGCCATTCTATTTGCTCGAGCAAGGACTCGGTAAGTTGATCATAAGTGGCTGGAGTCCATAATGGACTCGTCAGCAGCCAGGGGTTGAAAGGCAGCAGAAGGTCCCAATATACTTGAAGCTGCCTGGCAGAGACTTTACATTTGTGGGTGTCTAATAGGGCGGCTAACGCGCGCACCTGTGGGACCTGGTTTTTGGTGATGGAGTTACCCATTTTAAAGTTAAATAATTTGGCGGGGGCTTCTCACCGCTCCTAGAAACCTAGGACTTCGTGGGGAGTTTAATTGAGCGGGAGTAGCCTAGGGGGGCGCTTACCTTAACGGTGGTCCTAGGTCGCAGTTGGAGAGGCCGGGCTGGAGAAGAAGGGTCCCTGTTCGGGCACCAGCCTTATAACAGAGCATACCTGTAGCTGATTTTGGTGACTTTGTACTGTTTTGTCTTGGTATTATATTTGTATTGTTAATGAAATATTTTAAGGTTTCTGTGATATTGTGATGAAATGAATGCATTTTGCATTTGGAAAGAACATGTCATTTTGGGGTCCAGAGGGTGGAATGCGCTGTCTTGAAACTGTTATATACTCCAGCAAAGCTATGCTCTTTTAATCTAATCATTTGTGTCAGACCAATCGTAGGGTGGAACCTTTTGATTAGGTTGTTTCCATGGAGATGTGACCCCACCCATTAAATTGGATTTTAATCAGTGTACTGGAGTCCTTTAGAAGGGAAACATTTTGGAGAAAGCTTAGACACAGACGTTTGGTGGTGCAGAAGGAAAATGCCCCAGGAGATGCCAAAAGCTGAGAAAAACATTTGAAATCAGAAACCAGGAGTGGACAGCAGACATCACTGTGTCCCTTCCCATGTAACAGTGGATCCTGGATGCCAGCTGCCTTTCTTTCAAGAAGGTATACTCTTGTTGGTGCCTTAATTTAGACATTTTCACAGTCTTAGAATTGTAACTTATAAATTAATAAATCTCCTTTGTAAAAATCGATCCAGAAATGGTCGTATGGTGAGAATGTTTGTGTTTATATGTTGTTATGTTTTAAATAAATAAATTAAAGGAAATATATATATATATATATATATATATATATTATAGTTATCATTAAAATAAAGTTTAAAAAACCTCAACCAAAAGGGGGAGGAGAGAAATCCTCCTTGATTCAAGAAATCATCTTGAAGATGATTGTATAAGGTTATAGCTTTTATAGTGTGACTGGGTGATTGTGAAAACCTTGTGTCTGATATTCCTTTTACCTCTGGTATGGACAGATGAGTAAAAAATATGGATAAAAATAAACAAATTACAGGGGGGAACAAAGATTAAAATAAATTGAGTAGATTGAAATATTAGTGGTTAATGAAAGGGAGGGGTAAGGGGTGTGGTATGTATGAGTGTTTTCTTTTTTCTTTTTTATTTCTTTTGCTGAAGAGCTGCAAATGTTCCCAAAAAATGGTCATGGTGATGAATACACAACTATGTGATGATATTGTGAGCCATTGATTATACACCATGTATAGAATGCTTGTATGTCAAAGATGTCTGTGTGTTTGTTTGTTAAGATTTACAATAAAAATATTTTAAAAAAGTAGATCCAGAGTAGCTAGAATGAAATATCTGAGCTGGTGGAATCATAGCCCATGACAAACTCTGGGATCTCTTCTGTTACTACTTATTGAAGTGTGCTTTGAAAATTATTGCTTTTTTTTCTTTCTTTGCCTCATATATTGCTATAATTTACAATAAAAAGGTTTTTAAAAAATGAAGGTGAACATGCTTTAACATGCATGAACCTTGAAAACATTGCAAGTGAAGTAAGCAAGACACAAAAAGACAAATAAAATGACTAGGCTTAAAACAAACAAACAAACAAAAACAAAAATGCAAACAAAAAAAGCCAATCCATTTCTGGTATATTGTGTTTTGTCAGCTTTAACGAACTGAATACAAGTTCTAAATAATTACTGTGACTATGATGAGTTTTAAGAATATAATATGTCTGTAAACTTCAAACTAATACCTTTTTATTACCAATCATTTAACAAATATTGTATTCTATATAGAAGCTAATTTGGAGAACTCCCAGATATACAATTGGCCTAACACATGTGGACTCTTTCTCTAGACTCTTTGGTTTGAGAGTAGGATCATAGCTGGCCAGTCATTCCAGCTTCTGCAGGATCAGTTCATGTCCCTTATCCCTGAGTTTAAACAACAGATTTGAAATAATGTTAGTGAAGTGATTGTAAAAACGAAGGAAGAGAACCTGAGTTACTTCAATTCTGTCATTCTCTGTGCAACTCATTTTCTGAATCTTGCTGATTTTACTCTTTTGAAGGCATTTCTTTGTGTGTTTGTTGTATAGGTGTTCCTTTTTGTAAAAAAATACATTAATATACCTAAAAACTATCAACCCATTACTTTTTCCCTTTTGTACAGTATTTTTTTTAAACAGAACAACATACAAAAATGAACATTCTTACTATATAATCATTCCATTCTTGGTATATAATCAATAACTCACAATATCATCACATTAGTTGAATATTCACCTCCATGATCATTTCTTAGAACATTTGCATCAACTCAGAAAAAGAAATAAAAAAAAGAAAACTCATACATACCATACCCTTTACCCCTGCCTCTCATTGAATGCTAGTATTTCCATCCACCCAATATATTTTAGCCTTTGTTTCCCCTATTTTTTTCTATACCCTTTAGCACTCCCTTTCTTTGATCACTCACATTTCAATCTACTAAATTTATTTTAACATTTGTTCCCTCTATTATTCATTTATTTTTGATCCATATGCTTTACTTATCTGTCCATACCATAGATAATAGGAGCATCATGAAGGGATGCAATTGTGCAACAGGACTGAATATAAAAACTCAGAAGTGGACAGCACAACACTACCTAACTGAAATGCAATTATATTAAAACACTAATGAAGCTGAATGTGAGAATGATAGAGGGAGGAGGGCTGGGGGCATAAATGAAATCACAAAGAAAGATAGATGATAAATATTGAGATGGTATAATCTAGGAATGCCTAGAGTGTATAATGATAGTGACTAAATGTACAAATTTAAAAAGTGTTTTTGCATGAGGAAGAACAAAGGAATGTCATTACTGCAGGGGGCTGAAAATAGATGGTAATCAATATTTTAAAATTTCAACTTATGTGTGAGACTAAAGCAAACAATGCTTATTTGGTACAAAATTTATATTTTGACTAGTTTCTCTCATAATATAACTTATGTAGATAGTTGGTTGAACACCATAAGTACATGGAACCTTGGGTAGGACATGAGATTTTGTTGGTTTGTCCAAAGTGATACCCCAGTGAATCCCAGAATGATTTGATCAGTGAGTGGAAAAGTATTTGCAAAGTCCCCCTCAGGGAATGGTGAGAATGGGGGTAAATTCAACCTCCCCAAGTTGAATTCTTGATAGTCTCACAAGCAGTGTGGACAACCAAAGCTATAGCTGAGCCCCCAGTCTTGGGGTTTGTTCATATGAAACTTAACCCCACAAAGGATAGGTCAAGTCTACTTAAAATTTAGGCCTAAGAGTCACCTCCAAGAGAACCTCTTTTGTTGCTCAGATGTGGCCTCTCTCTCCCACCAACACAATGAGCAGTCTCACCACCCTCCCCCTGTCTACATGGGACATGACTCCCAGGGGTGTGGACCTTCCTGGCAATGTGGGACAGAGATCTTGGAATAAGCTAAGACTCAGTATCAAGGGCTTGAGAAAAACCCTAGAATGAGCTGAGACTTAGCATCAAGGGATTGAGAAAACCTTCTTGATCAAAAGGTGGAAGAGTGAAATGAGACAAAGTGTCAATGGCTAAGAGATTCCAAACAGAGTCAGGAGGTTATCCTGGAGGTTATTCTTATGCATCAAGTAGATATCATCTTGTTATTCAAGATGTAATAGAGAGGCTGGAGGGAACTGCCTGAAAATGTAGAGCTGTGTTCCAGTAGCCATTTTTCTTGATGATGATTGTATAATGATATAGCTTTCATGCTGTGACTGTGTGATTGTGAAAACCTTGTGTCTGATGCTCCTTTTATCTACCTTGTCAACAGATGAGTAGAATATATGGAATAAAAATAAATAATGGGGGAACAAATGTTAAAATAAATTTAGTTTGAAATGCTAGTGATCAATGAAAGCGAGGGGTAAGGGGTATGGTATGTAAAATTTTTTTTTCTGTTTTTGTTTTATTTTTCTGTTGTCTTTTTATGTCTTTTTCTGAATTGATGCAATGTTCTGGGAAATGATCATGATAATGAATATGCAACTATGTGATGATATTGTGAATTGCTGAGTGTATGTGTTGGGAATGTTGGTGCTTCTTGTAAATTTTTTAATTAATAAAATTTTTTTAAAAAGTTAACAGGAGAGATGTTGGTTGGCAAACCATGATCATCAGCTCTAACTAGCTGAAGCTTGTATAAGAGTAGATTCCAGAATGGCCTCTTGACTCCATTTGATCTCTCTTAGCCACTCATGTCTTATTTTATTACATTTCTTTTCCCCTTTTTGGTCCAGAAGGAGTTGTCAATCCCATAGTGACAGGGGAAGACTCATCCCCAGGAGTCATACCCCAGGTTGTTGGGGAGATTTTCACCCATGAATGTCATGTCCCACCTAGTGGGGAGGGTAATGATTTCCTTTGCAGAATTGGGCTTAGAGAGAGGCCACATTTGAATAACAAAATAAGGTTCCTGGAAGCAACTCTTGGGCCTTGTTAAGGGTAGGCTTAGCCTCTCCACTGCAGAAATAAATTTCATAAGGACAAGCCTCAAAATCAAGGGAAAGGCCTATTTTCTTGGGAGTCCTTATGGTTGAGAGGGTACCCGGGGTTTCCCAGATGGGAAAATGTAACAGTTTCATATATATATATATATATTTTTTTTTTTTCCTTCTGACCCTCAGGAAACTCTATCAATACTTTTAAATTATCAGCCCACCATAGTCTGAGATGTATCCTCATATTTCATTAAGTGATACAGAATTACAAGGCCTCATTCCCATTCTGGACCTCCAGGAGTTTAGGTTGTTTAAATGAGTTAACCAGACAGGCTGATCTAGATTATGTGTTATGGAAAATTTAGGTTCTAGACATAATAAGCCTCTCTACCTTTGGTCTCATGCTGAAATGAAGGTCTAGAGTACATACACTATGATCTTTCACCCTGTATTCTGATTTACCTTACACCCAGTCAGATTGGATTTGTTTTTAACTCTAACTGAGGCCTTTAACTTTTATTATATATAGCCATACTAACTTTCAGGGCTGCAGCACTCCATTTCAGGAGCTTAGGGGTCACCGAATTACTCAAAGTTCCAGGGAAATCCAGTTACTCAAAGTTCCAGGGAAATCCAGCTAATACACATAAAGCTCAGTCTCAGAATCTAGAAATACATTTACAAATTCAGACTAAGTGTGACTAAGGCTACGATCTAGGCTTCATTTTTCTTATAAGTATTTTCTGAGAGAGACCTAGCATATTTGTTCTTTTCTCTTTTTTTTAGGGAAGGAAGGAGTGACAAAAAAGAGAAAGAGAAAGAAAAAAAGAGGAAAGGAGAAGAAGGGAGAAAGGACTGAGAGAAGAAGAGGGAAAGAGGGAGGGTAAAGTGGGCAGGAGAGCACCACATTCTCCATCTGTCCCAAAAATCTTCATCCAGACCATATTAGAGCAAAATATCAGAGGAAGTTGCATTGATTTTCCATTTGGGAGCTGATCATTTCTTTTTTTTTTATTAATTAACAGAAAAAAGAAATTAACCCAACATTTAGAAATCATACCATTCTACATATGCAATCAGTAATTCTTAACATCATCACATAGATACATGATCATCATTTCTTCTGATCATTTCTTGACCTATTATTCAGAACAACTCATTCAGCTGGTCTAAGCCTTGACATTGTCGTCTTTACCAGAGTCATAATATCAAGATTATACAGTATCTATCCATTTGTATCTGGCTTATTTCACTGAGCATTATGTCCTCAAGTTTCATCCATGTTGTCATATGCCTTGGGACCTTTCTGTCTTACTCCTACATGATATTCGATTGTATGAACATGCCATATTTTGTTTACCCATAAGTCTGTTGATGGGCACTTTGGCTGCTTCCATCTTTTAGCAGTTGTGAATAGTGATTCTGTGAACATCAGTGTGTATCCACTCAATTTCTACCTTTATGTCCTCCTATTATTCATTTATTTTTTATTCTTCTTCATCTTTTTTTCCTTACTTATCAGTCCATACCCTGGATTACAAAAGTATTGGCCACAGGGTTTTCACAATCAAAATCACATTGTAAGAACTATATACTTATACAATCTTCAAGAATTAAGGCTACACGAACATAGTTCAACAGTTTCAGGTATTTCCCTCTAATCACTCCAGTATACCATAAGCTAGAAAGGGCTATCTATGTAACATAAAAAAAATAACCTCCAGGATAACCTTTCAACTCTGCTTGAAATCTCTCAGCCACTGAGATTTATTTTCCCTCATTTCTCTCTTCCCCCTTTTTGTCAAGAAATCTTTTTCATTTCCATGATGGCAGGTCCTAGCTCATTTTAACAGTCAGGTCCCAAATTGCCAAGGAGATTTATACCCCTGGGAGTCATGTCCCACATAGGGGGGAGGGCAGTGATTCCCTGAAAGTAGATAATTTGTTCTCTAGTTTTCACAG
The DNA here is from genome assembly GCF_023851605.1 of Tamandua tetradactyla. Taxonomy (NCBI): domain Eukaryota; kingdom Metazoa; phylum Chordata; class Mammalia; order Pilosa; family Myrmecophagidae; genus Tamandua; species Tamandua tetradactyla. Next base: position 42,243,498 of record NC_135340.1, read on the forward strand.
GTCCACAGACAGTTGGGAAATGTGCCCTAGGACAGTCCACACACATAACTAATTTTGATGAGACTGTACTGAGCATTGTTACTGAAATGACTTAATGTCATTTGGATGTTATGATGGAATGGATGCATTTTGTATGTAGAAAGAACATGTCTTTTTTGGGTTCAGAGGATGGAGTGCAGTAGTTTGGAGTGATGCATTGCAGAAAAACATGTCCTTAATGTTAATCTATTCCTTGGGTATGAAACCATTGGAATTAGGACCTTTTGATGAGGTTAGTTTAGTTAAGATGTGACCTACCTCAATCAGAATGGGGCTGAATACTTTAGCAGAGTCCTTTATACAGATTTTAAGGTTATTTTTGCAATGTTTGACTTTTGCTTTTTGGGCAAATTAGATTTTGTAACTTATTAATTCCATGGGTAGAAGACTCTACTATCAGCTTGCAATAGAGTAATAAAAATGCCAGGCCTAAGGAAGATGCTGAAATAAACTGATTTAATAAACACAAAATGTTGTGATTTAAATTACTACTTTTTATGCTTTATTTTCCTACAAGAGAAGTTATGGAATTCAATGCATTGGATTAATAAAATCAACCTGGATAACTCAAAACCTGAAAAACCCTACCAAAGCACACATACTAAATTTGTACTTCTTTGAAGTGGAAGGCTGATTAAACAAGGATGATTATTAACAGACCCCAAGGGAACAACTACAAATTCAGAATGAGTAAACTGGGAATTAATGAGTGTTTATAATTATTACCTTCTCATTCTAAAATATCTAAGATTATTATCAAAAAACTGTTACTAAAAGCATCCTGCTCCTTATTGCTGGAAAATCTATACAGATTAAAATAGATGCTTCCAAGAAGAAATGGAAGACTAAATAAAAGATTCCAAGAGGAAATGGAGAGCTGAGGACTTATTCTGAACATGTGGTCTTTAAGAAAACATTGATTAACACTATACACTGAAAATGTTGTCACTATATTCCATGACTTGAGGCTCATATATACATGCTTGGCTGATTTATGATTTAGAGATAGTAAATAGGGGCACACAAGTATCAAATTTCTTTTGAAAACCCTATTACAGAAAATATAGAATTTGAATACTTTCCTGAAAATTCCTTATATTGCAAGAAGGTAACCAAAGAGAAAGGCTTTATATAAGGTGGCTTTGGGTATGGCACCATCCCTCATGGATGGATAAATGCCACCCACTCTTTCAAATGAGATGAGGAAAAGGTTTACTTTAAATCATACCAATGCATTGGTGGAATCTCATCAACAGCAAATCTTTAGCTCTATATCCTCACCTATGCCAGTTGGTCTGGAAGTTTCTTGATGAGTAATGCCCTAATATTCTTCATCTAAAGAATGGATGAGGTACCCTTCCTGACATCTAGTGGCTAATTGTTAATATTAATGACAATAACAATACACTCAAAATTCAACAAAACATGAATCATGCAAAAAGTCAGGTTCTCCATGGAAGAATTTAAACAACTAAACACAGAGGTGCTTTTTCAACCTTTATTTACCCAAAATAATGCCTCTAGGAGTATCTGTCACCTCTTCTGTTAGCACACATTCTGGTCTAAACATAAACTACAAAATTGATTCACAAAACCTCAAAAATAGCTCAAAATTTCAAGATAAGTATTTTTCTCCTTTTTTTCTGCCTAATTCCTTTACACATCACATTTTTACTTCTTCTCCCAGTCTCATCTTCTTTCTGGTTGTATTAGTGGAGTGTTTGGCCCTCCATATGTAAGGATATTGTTGTCTCAATTGTTTCTGAGAATAAGGCATCAGATTTCTGTCAGTTCTTCTTTTCCTAGAAGCATCTCTGTATCTCAGGTTAGTAGAATGCACTGCAACTTGCACTGTATCTACTAGAGTTCAGTGCCTTCTACAATACCCTTACATTTATCATTGTGCCTTACTATGCAGGCCTCAATTTGGGATCAGATAGCACTGGCCAGTCCATTTTTTTCAGGTTCTCACCACCTGGCTGTCCATTGAGTGGCCAAAAGTCATGCCAGAGGATTCTCTGAAGAGGCAGGTCCCTGTGGCTTTATCCTCACATCTTAAATTCACACCTTCAAAATGAATTATTCACATCACTTCAAGAATAAATAATTTAATTTCTTTATCTTCTCATCCCCCTACCACTCCTAGTTTTTTCCTTTTTGATCTTTATCTAATATGTGACAGGAACCTGGAACCAAAAAGTCTGAGCTGGTTGAGAAAAACCACAAATATTTACTAAGTTAACTTGAATATTTGGAGAAGCATACAGATGGTAATTATTTCAAATTTGCAATTTTCATTCAATCCCAATGAAAAGTATAGCCAAATGCCAAGGAAAATGTTCAAAGCAGGAATTGATGTACAAAGGAGCAGTATTATGGTTTTTAAAATATTGGACTGTAGCAAATACTACATAGTATATCTTGTTTCCCTGTCTTCCCCATAAACAAAGCTTTACTTGGTAATAACATTTTCCAGCTTCAGCACGAAGTCCTTTATCAGAATATCACTCATGGAATATTAATGCATGTGGAAAAGGGACAATATAAGGTGAAACTTCATTTGTCTGGCTACAGGTTGGTGTCAGGTTCAATTCATAGTCATCAAATTCTCACTATAAATAAGATGTGCATTTAGTATTTTCCTATGCTCTAAAGAATATGTGATTCCACAGGAATCTGTGCTGGCTGGTAGGTCACAGTCTTCTTGCCAACGCTTGATGTATTACCCTACAGGTTAGTCATAGGGGCCTCACTGGTACCTGGTATTAGGTAAATACAAGCCCTAAAACTAATTTGGAAAGGGCAAACCATTTTAAAGTTAGGAAATACAAAGTCCTTGTTTTGTCAATTGGTGTCTAATTCTGCCTACCTGCTAGGGAAGTTGAGGGTGGGTGTGCTTTGCTCTAGAAAGTGGAAGATTTAGGGAGTAACTACCATCTGCAAATATAACTGTAGCAAAAGACTTGAGATGGAAAACCAACTCATGGCTAAGGGAAAATCCTGAGGATGAAAATTGGAGAAATATTCTTCTGATATGGGGCAACAAGTGGGACTCCAGCATGAAATATTGCTCTGTCATGGGCACACAAATTAAACAAAACCTAGACTCAGCCAAAGCTAAGGTGGTCATATTGGATTAGAAACTTCAGGCTCATGATTGGAGTAGTTCACTCAAAGAAATAGATGAATGTTAATGTGGCAACATGAGAGAGGAAATTTCCATTTTTATTTTTATATGAATTTTTTTCTTAATCCTTGTTTATAATAGTCATTAATGAGCTAAGTTTGTCTATTCAGGGGCTCCCATGGTGTCTCAGAAGACATCACCATATGAATAAAATAATCTTAGTTTTTCAAAAGTAACCATTGTCTTTGTCATCATAACATTATCCCAAGACCACAGATGTATACCCCTACAAGCAAACCAGTATATCCTAATGATGAGAAAATACACAGAGCATATTCAGATGATGCTACAAATGGCAGAATTTGCTAAAACATCTACACAGTAGAAACACAAGAGATGAAGTAAGAAAGGTTAAAAAAAAGTAGCAGATTAAACATTTTCTTGTAGGTAATATTAGTAGTTAAGGTTTGTCTTCTTCCAGGACATGTACTCCAACTGTTTGGGGAAACAAAAGATGCATGGGTTTATATTCTATAGAGATACTGCAGAGAAAGTCTTGTATATCATGAAAGAGTTATTTGGAAAAACATCAAATTAATTTTAAACAGAAGCATAAGCATTTAGCTAGCAATTTTGATGTGAGAATGGAAAAAAGCTGTTCCCACAGGGAAGAAGTGATTATTTTCTCTGTAAAGAACACTTACTGTTTCAAAACCAAGTTGATATAGACCTTAATTAATTTAATTATAAAAATATAAGACTTCATCATTCATCAGAAATAAACAACTTCAACAGACTTGAATAATGTAAATATAATTATTAATATTTTATATTCTATTTCAAGTCACACCTATTTTTTTTTTGCTTGGACAGGCACTGGAAATCAAACCTGGGTCTCTGGCATGACAGGCAAGAACTCTGCCTGCTGAGCCAGCATGGCCCCCCCAGACCTATTTTTTAATTTGATGAGCAAGATTCAATAAATAAGGTCAAACACCTGAAATCTTGAATGAATTTTGATTTTAGAATCCACTCAGTATCTAATAAATTACCTGTAGATTTTTTTACTTTCTGAATAAAAAGTTAAATAATATGTTTCAAGCATTTAAAATATATGAAATTTTACCTAATTAGGCTACTGTTAGCATCCATAGTAATTTAATAATAAAATACTTATTTTAAGAAATGGTCTCTTAAAAAACTGGAAGCATATCTGGCCCCCAACAAATGAAGGCATAACATCAACCTGCTGCCACAGCTCTACATATGTGAACAAAGAGCCACATGCCTTAGACCAACACACGCCAGGGTTATGTACTCCAGAGTAGTATACCCACATAGCTACATCCTCCCTGGCCACTGGACAGCCACGTTTATAAGCATCAGTGTGACATCCCCAGCCTGTGCCTATACCTGCCCTGAAATGAATCATCACACTGTTGTGCCCTGCCTCATACCCTGCTCCCCACTACACATCCATCCTGCAAACACAAGGCCACATGTCAGTCAAGACTACTGAAAGAAATCGACTCCCAAAGTAAATTGATCAAGATATTTACATGCGACAAAAACAACAGAAGATCACTAAGCATATCACAATGCAGAAAGATATAGCCCTATCTAATGACCAAATTAAAACACCAGAGGAGACACAGACCTTGGAACAACTAATCAAAGATGCTCATACAACACTACTTAATAAAATAAGTGGGATGGCAAATGACATAAAGGAGATCAAGAAGACAGTAGAAGAGCATAAAGAGGAATTTGAAAAAATAAATAGAAAAATAGTAGATATCACAGAGATTAAAGACTCTGTTGGCCAAATAAAAAGCATACTACAGCCACACAATACCAAATTTAAAGAGACAGAAAAAAGAATAAGCAACATAGAGGACAGGATAACTGACTTTAAGACTTAAAACAAACAAATGGCAAAAAAGATGGAAAATTTTAACTTAAATCTCAGGTTACAAATGGCAAATAGACAATTGTCCAATAGACAAAACAAAGTGTGCAAAATATGAGATTCATTGCTGTCCCAGAAGGAGAAGAGAGTAGTAAAGGGCTAGGAAGCGTAGGTGAGGATATAATGGGGGAAAACTTCCCAACCATTATAAAGTATATAAATATACAAGTCAAAGAAGCCAAATAAATGCCAAACAAAATAAATCCAAATAAACCTTCCTCAAGACACATACTAATCAGTCAGTCAAATGTTGAAGAGAAGCAGAAAATTCTGAAAGTGGCAGGAGCAAAACAATCTACTACATACAAAGAAACCACATAAAACTAAGTTCAGACTACTCAACTAGAATCATGATGCTGATAATGCAGTGTTATGTTAAGATCTTAAATATAAGCCAAGAATTCTGTTCCCAGCCAAATTGTCCTTCACAACTGAGGAAGAGATTAAAGTTTTCACAGTCAAGAAGAGAATGGCACTACAAGAAATACAAAAAGGAATTCTGCCAGCTGAAAAAGAAAAGACAGGAGAGGAAGGTCTGGAGGAGGGCACAGAATTGAAGAGTACCATAAGGGTAATTTAAAGGATAAAAAGAGAAAGAGGAAAATAATATATAGATCTGACAAATAAAATTAAAAGATAAGATGCTGGATTTTAAAAGTGCCTTTTCAATAATAACTTTGAATGTTAATGGACTAAACATACCAATTAAAAATACAGATCGGCAGAATGGATTAAGAAACATAATCCAACTATTTGCTGCTTACAAGAGACTCATCTTAGACACATGGATACAAATAGATTGAAAGTAAAAGGATGGATAAAGATCTTCCATGCAATTTGTAGACAAAAGAAAGCAGGAGTAGCTGCACTAATATCAGACAAAATAGACTTTAAATATAAAGACATCATAGGAGACAAAGAAGGACACTATATACTAATTAAAGGATCAATTCACCAAGAAGATATAATAATCATAAATATTTATGCTCCCAATGAAGGAGCTCCAAAGTATGTGAGACAGACCTTGACAAAACTGGAGGGAGCAATAGATGATTCAACAATAATAGCAGGAGACTTCAACACACCACTCTCCTCTATATATAGAACAACCAGACAGAACAGCAACAAGAAACTAGAAGAATTAAATTACTTGATGAATGAATTACACCTAACAGATATATATAGGTCATTGCATCCCAAAACACAAGGATATACATTCTTCTCTAGTGCACATGGAACATTTTCCAGGATAGAACATGCTGAGGTACAAAACAGGTCTTTATAAATTTTAAAACATTGAAATTATTCAAAGCACTTTCCCTGATCACAATGAAATGAAGCTGAATCTCAAAAACCACCAAAGAATGAGAACATTCACAAATATATGGAGATTAAATAACACACTCTTAAACAACCAGTAGGTTAAGGAAGAAATTGCCAGAGAAATTAGTAGCTATCTGGAGATGAATGAAAATGGAATACAACTCATCAGAACTTATGGGATGCAGCAAAGGCTGTGCTGAGAGGGAAATATTGCCTTAAATGTCTATATTAACAAACAAGAAAGAGCAAATTTGAGGACTTAACAGCACACTTGGAGGAACTTGACAAGGAAGAGCAAACTAACCCCAAAGCAAATAGAAGAAGAGAAATAAGAAAGATTAAAGCAGAGGTAAATCAATGGGAGAAAAAAAAAGAACAATAGAAAGAATCAATAAAACCAAAAGTTGGTTCTTTGAGGAAATCAGTAAAACTGATGGGCCACTAGCAAGACTGACAAAATAGAGAGGATGCAAATAAACAAAATCAGAAATGAGAATATGTGTGTTACCACAGACCCTGAAGAAATAAAAAAAATCATAAGAGAATGCTATGAACAATGATATGCCAACAGATTTGACATCTTAGATGAAATGGCACATGCCTGAAAACACACAAACAAGCTACACTGACTCAGGACAAAATAGAAGATCTCAACAAACCCATCACAAGTAAAGAACTTCAATCAGTCATCAAAAATCTTCCTACAAAGACGAGCCCAGGGCCAGATGGCTTCACTGAGGAATTTTATCAAACATTCCAAAAAGAACTAACACCAATCCTGCTCAAACTTTTCCAAAAAATTGAGGGAAAAGGAACTCTACCTAACTCATTTTATGAAGCTAGTATCATTTTAGTACCTAAACCAGGTAAAGATGCTATAAGAAAGGAAAACTACAAGCCAGTCTCTCTAATTGACATACATGCAAGAATTCTCAACAAAATATTAACAAATCAAATCCAACAATACATTAAAAGAATTATGCACCACTACTAAGTGGGGTTTATACCAGGAACACAAGGATGGTTTAACTCAAAAAAATCAATTAATGTAAAACAGCACACTACCAAATTGAAGAAGAAAAGTCATATGATCATCTCGATTGATGCTGAAAAGCATTTAACAAAATTCAACATCCTTTTCCGATTAAAACACTCTGTATGATAGGAATCAAAGGTAACTACCTCAATATGATAAAGGGAATAGATGAAAACTGATAGCCAGCATTGTACTAAATGAACAGAGTCTGAAAGCTTTCCCCCTAAGATCAGGAATGAGGCAAGGATGCTGTGCCGGTTTGAAAGGATGTATGTACCCTAAAAAAGCCATGTTTTAATTCTAATCCCATTTTATAAAGGCAGCCATTTTCTTTTAATCCCTATTCTGTACTGTATAGTTGAAACTTTAATTCCATTAACTCCTTACAGATGTGACTCAATTAAGAGTGATTGTTAAATTGGATTAGGTGGAGACATGTCTCCACCCATTCAAGCTGGGTCTTGATTACTTTAGTGGAATCCTATAAAAGAGAAAACATTTTGGAGAAAGCAGGAGATTCAGAGAGAACAGAGAAGGATGACAGAATGTCACAGAAATGCATAGGAGAGAATTCACCAGCTAGTGACTTTTGGAGATGAAGAAGAAAAATGCCCACAGGGGAGCTGGAGAGGAAGCTATCAGATGATGCTGTGTTCATCATGAACCAGCTGAGAGAGAAACCCTGAGCCTGTTTTCCATGTGCCTTTCCACTTGAGAGAGAATCCTTCAACTTCATTGGCCTTCTTGAATCAAGGTATCTTTCCCTGTATGCCTTATATTGGACATTTCTACAGAATTGATTTAATTGGAAAATTTTCTCAGCCTTAGAACTGTAAATTAGAAACATTTTAAATTTCCCCTTTTAAAAGCCAATCTGTTTCTGGTATATTGCATTCCGGCAGCTAGCAAACTAGAACAGATTTTGGTATCAGAGAGTGGGTTACTGCTGTGGTTAGCAAATACTAAACATGTTGGGATGACTTTTTAAATGGATAAGGGAAAGACTTTGAAGGATTTGTGAAGAACTTGATACAGGAGGCCTAGAATGCTTTGAAGAGACTGTTGCTAGAAATGTGGACTGTAAAGATACCTCTGACCAGGCCCTACACAGAAATGAGGTGCGTATTATTGCAGACTGAAAAGAAGGCAATCCTTCTTTTAAAATGTTAAAAATGGCAGATGATCTTGCAAAAGTGACTAGTGGATTTGTCTGGAAGGTAGATTTTAAAAACCATGAACTTGGATATTTAATGGAAGAGATTTCCAAATTAAATTTGGAAAGCATAGTCTTGTTTCTCCTGGCAGCTTACAGGAAAGAGATAAGCTGAGAACTGAACTCTTGGGTAAAAAGAAACCAGAAATTGATGTTCTGGAAAATTCTGGGCTTCCAGGAAAGAAGACCCCAGAGAATAGTGTCCCACATGAAGATTTAACCAAATGTGGAATCAGTCAGCCATTTCAAAGAAAGCCAGAATTGAGCATGGAATTATCCAGGAAGGATTTGTGGAAACTCCTTATGTCTGATGGGCATGATCCAAGGTGATTGCATAGAAAGCCAACGAGAGTGTTTCAGGATCTGTGTAAAGAAAAGCACTGCCAGTAGGGCCTGAGAGGGACAGAGAAGGGACACATTGGAGGAAAAATAATTTCAGAGGTAAAACCATGGAGACTGGGGTCTGAAGTCAAGAAGACTTGGGCTAGGAGAGTGGACAAGCCCAAGCACATAGAGAGGATGAGTTTGCCCCAAAGGCAGAGGATGGGCTTTCCACATCATTGCAGTGGAAGAGTTATGCTGTTCAGGACTTGGAGAGGATAAAGCACAGTCCTTGGGATTTGGGGAGAGCTGGGCTGCCACTACATGGTGGGGTTGACCATGTGCCCTGGATATGACAGAGAAACCAGATGCAGCTTCAATCCTTGAAGAGGATGGAGCTGAGCAAAAGATGGTCTCCCCATTGTTCCCCAAGTTGCATTTGGAGAGAGGCAGTCCTCTGCATAGGCCTTGGAAAGGGTGAGACTGCTGTTTTCTTAAGCCCTGAAGATAAATTACTCTCAGACTTTGGAATCTAATGGACTTTGCCCTGTGGGTTTTCTAAACTGTGTGGGCCCGGTGACCCCTGAATTCTTTCTTCCCTATGGAAATGAATATATGTATCCTATGATGGTTCCTCCTTTGTATGTTGGCAGCAAATAACTTGTTCTGAGTTTTACAGGTCCAGAGCTGGGGGGAAATTTTGCCTTAGAGCAGACCATATCTGTAGCTAGCTTTGATAGGAGTTTTTACTGTTTCTAACTTCGTATTTCATTTGTGTTGCTACTGAAATGGTTTAAGTATTTCTGATATTGTGATGGAATTAATATATTTTGTATATGGGAAATACATGTCTTTTTAAGGGTCCAGATGGTGGAATGTGCCAGTTTGAAAGGATGTATGTGCCCTAGAAAAGCCATGTTTCAATCCTAATCCCATTTTGTAATGGCAGCTGTTTCTTTTAATCCCTATTCAGTACTGTATGTTTGAAACTTTAATTAGATAGTCTCCCTGAAGATGTAATTCAATAAAGAGTGCTTGTTAAACTGGTTTAGGTGGAGACATGTTTGCACCCATTCCAGGTGGGCCCTGATTACTTTACTGGAATCCTATAAAGGAGATTTGGAGAAATCAAGAGATTCAGAGAGAGCAGAAAAGGATGACAGAATGCCACAGACTTATGAAGCAGAGAGTCCATCAGCCAGCGACTTTTGGAGATGAAAAAGGAAAACACCACCTGAGGAGCTGGAGAGGAAGCTAGCAGATGATGTTGTATTCACCATGTGCCCTTTCAGTTGAGAGAGAAACCCTGAGTATGTTTTCCACATGCCTTTCCACTTGAGAGAGAAACCCTGAACTTCATTGACATTCTTGAATCAAGGTATCTTTACCTGGATGCCTTAGATTGGACATTTATATAGACTTGCTTTAATTGGAACATTTTCTCAGCCTCAGAACTGTAAATTAAAAACATGTTAAAACTCCCTCCTTTTTTCTAATTCCCTTTTTAAAAAACCAATCTGTTTCTGGTATATTGCATTCTGGCAGCTAGAAAACTAAAACAGATACCCACTCTCACCACTGTTTTCAACATTGTGATAGAAGTTCTAGCTAGAGCAATCAGGTAGAAAAAAGAAATAAAAGGCATCCAAATTGGAAAGGAAGAAATAAAGCTCTCATTATTTGCAGATGACATGATACTATATTTGGAAGATCCTGAGAAATCTATAGTGAAGTTACTTGAGCTAATAAATTCAGCAAGTTGGCAGGATATAAAATTTATGTGCAAGAATCAGTAACTTTTTTATACACAAATAATGACCTATCTGAGGAGTCAGTTACAGAAAAAATTCCATTCAAAATAGTAACTAAAAGAATCAAGTACTTAGGAATATACTTAACTAGGGACCTAAAGGACTTGTACACAGAAAACTGCATAACATTGCTCAAAGAAATCAAAGGAGACCTAAATAGGTGGAAAGACATTCCTTACTCATGGATAGGAAGGCTAAATATAGTTAAGATGTCAATTCTTCCCAAATTGATCTACAAATTCAACCCAGTACCAATCAAAATTCCAACAACCTACTTTGAAGACTTGAAAAAACTAACTACCAAGTTCATCTGGAGGAGAAAGACCCTGAATAACTCACTTTAATTGGCTATAAGAGAAATGAAGATCAAGACTGTAATGAGATACCTCTTCACACTTATAAGAATAACTGTTATTAAACAAACAGGAAGCTATAAATGTTGGAGAGGATGTGGGGAAACTGGGGCACTTATGCACTGCTGGCAGGAATGTATAATGGTGTGTCCATTATGGAAGTGGCAGGATTCTTAGGAAACTAAATATTGAGTTGCTGTATGATCCTGCAATAGCATTACTTGGTATATACCCATAAGAGCTGGGTATATTTCTCCAGAGGAGAAAAAAAAGAAAGGGATAGAAAGAATTTTGAAAAAATAATGACAAAAACAACTCAAATTTAGTAAAAATATGAAAATATACATCCAAGAAGCTCAAAGAAATCCAAATAGGATAAACTTAAAGAGATCCTCAGCAACAGACATTATAATATAACTGTTTAATGCCAAAGAAAAAGAATCCTGAGAGCAGCAAGAGAGATGCAATTCATGTAACATGGAGCCTCTGTAAGATTAAGTGCTGATTTTTCATCATAAACTATGAAGACAAGTAGGCAGTGGGAAGGCACATTTAAAATGCTAAAAGAAAAAGTGAAAATGTCAACTAAGACTTCCATATCTGTCAAAAGTGCCCTTCAAAAATTATGGAGATATTAAGATGTTCCAAGATTCGTGAGAGTTGATGAGTTCTTCATCTGCCCTACAAGAAATCTTAAAGGGAATTATTTAGGATAAAAGAATGGAAACTAGAGAATAATATTAAGTAGCATTAAAAATAAATATTTCCAGCAAAAGTAACTACATGGGTAAGTATAGATGTTGGTATTATTACTTTTTTTTAATTGTAAATCCACTTTTCACTTTTTCTGATCTTAAACACAATATCAGAAGTAAACCCTACTTTATCAGTGACTATTTTAAATGTAAATAATTTAAACTACCCAATCAAAAGATATAGATTAGCAGAATGCATAATAAAACATGACCCAACTATATATTGTTTACAAGAAATGCATGTTAAATTAAAAAACATAAATATGTTGAATGTGAAAGGATGGAAAAAGTATTCCATGGAAGTTGCAATGAAAAGAGAGCCAGGGTGGCTATAATAATAAGAGGTAAACTAGATTTTAAGTCAAATAACTTTTTTATAGTCAAATAAGGACTATATATGTTGTTAAAAGGATAAACTCAACAGGAATATATGATAACCATAAACATAAATGCACCTGCAACTAACAAGGGCCCTAGAATATATGAAGTAAATATTGACAAAATTTAGGGGAGAAATAAGCAGCTATACAACTATAAACAAATAGTAGATGACTTAAATACACCACCTTCATTAATGAGTAGAGCATGTAAACAGAAGACAAATAATGACATAGAATACTTGAAAATTTCTATAAATCCAACTAGATCTAGCAGTTATATAAAACACTTCACCCAATGGCAGTAAAATACACATCCCTCTCTAGTGTACATGGATCATTTGCCAAGATAGACCATGTCAGGTAACAAAACAATCCCAGTAAATTTAAAAGATTGATATCATACAATGTATCTTGCCCAAAAACAAAGGAATGAAACTAGAAGTCAACAGTAAACAATTCATAAATATGTGGAAATTAAAAAATGCAGTTTTAAACAACCCATAGATCAAGGAGGAAATTACAAGAAAAATAGAAAATACTTTATGTTCTAGTGTGACAGAGTTACTATGAAAAACTCTACAACCTGGTTAGTTTAAACAACAGTCATTTGGGAAGCTAAAAGTCCAAAATGGAGATCTTGACAGACCATTCCATCTATTTTTATTTACATTATCATACATATAAACTAATTTCAAAAAGACATTGCCATGTGTGATAATGAAAATAAAAATATGTAGAAAAAAGCTGAAAAATATGCAGAATACATCTATAACAGTACTAAGTGAGAAAAGTAGAGTTTTAAATGCTAATGTTAGTAAAAGGAAGACTTTTATATGAAAAAACTTAGGTTTACAAAGTAAGAAATTAGAAAAATAATAGAATATAAGATGTAAAGTATTAGGAGTGAAATAATAAAGATAAAAGCAAAAAATTAACAAAATAAAATAGGCAAATAATACACAAAACTAGCACTACTAAAAACTATTTATTTGAAAAATATCAGTGAAATTATTAAATACCCATTAAGACTGATCTAGAATAAAAGAGATCAAGAAAACATAGAATGCCAAATTAAATATAAAAGAAAGGTAATCACTAAAGATTATACAAATACCAAGAGGATAATAAGAAATTAATATTTATGCCAACGAATGCAACCACTTAGATAAAATGGTCAAAATACCAAAATTCACAAAAAATTAACACAATTTGAATAGCTCTATGGCTTACAAAGTTGTTGAATTGTTCTTCAAAAATCTATCTGCAAAGAAAATTTCAGGCACTGATAGCTTACAAGTAAATTCTATCAAGCATTCAAAAAATAAATAGCAGTAATATTGCACAAACTCTTTCAAAAAATAGAAGGGAATGGTTAAACTATTTATGAGGTCAAACCATTTATGACCAAACTACTTTTATGAGGCCATTTATTTGACTCAGGGACATAGAACTAAAACCCTTGAAAATAAATTGGAATATGTACCCCAAATCATCAACATGGAGAATTCAAATATAGATTATCTCCAGAATGCATGGTTGGTACACTCAGCATCTAGGATTAAAAGGGATCTGATACAATTGGAAAAAAATACATTTATGAAAATTCTACAGCTAAAATTATAATTTGTGATGTAATGTTGAACACTTTCTCCTAAGATTCACAGCAATGTAAGTATGTCTGTTCTCACTGTTTCTATTAAGTTTTGAACAGGAGGGTTTCACCAGTGCAATACAGCCAGGGAAAGTGAAATAAAAACTGCAAAGGAGAACTTTCTGTTTCAATAAGTGTTATGACTCTTTACTTAGACCCTCTTATGTTATCTACAAAATAAGTACTAAAATAATTACAGGACTTATAAAATTTAAGTATGAAAAGTTAACTTGTCAAAGCTGTTAAAAGGATGTTTGCTTCCTTTTTCTGTATGTGTCTCAAATTCTCAGTTCGCTGGACACTCAAGATCCAATGGAAGACTACAAGAGGACTTAGGGAAGAGTGAGACTATTTGATGGAAGAAAAAAGCACCATTTCTTAGTCGTTGACCACAAAATTGTAATGTGATAAAGTGTAAAATATACCTGAGATATTGTTTTAGTTTTTAGATGTTTTTATTTTCAGGTCAATTTGATAATCCACATTCTAATTATCCTTCTTGACAGGATAGCAATTATTAGATAGGTCTGCCATAAAAGGGGGTGGGCCTATAATTTGTCCCAGACAGTATCTTGTGGAGTGAGTTGCTATATATTGCATTGTGGGAACACAGGCTCAGGCACAACAGAGATTGTCAACCAATAACTGTTTTATTATTTACATGTCATAAAGGGCCCAAGAGAGCACAGGAAACAATCCCATCCCCTTTGTGGCCTGTCTCCCAAGAGGCAAACTTCTGGGGTCAAGGTCAGTGGATAATGACTTCACAGGTCCAGTTTTGCATGAAGCTGCATGTTGGCAGTTCATTATTTATTCAACCTTGGGGATGGGGATAAGGGGGCTGTGCCATTGAGACTTCCTTCTTTGTTAAGAACCTGGAACTGTTTGTCCTGGTTTTTGGTTCAAGATACGGTCAGGATTTTCCACTAGACCAAAGGGCACCACAATGCTGTGGAATGGAAATATATTGAAACATCTGTACATATAAAAGCAATTCAAGAAAAGGGCAGGGGTTGTAGACAAGGACTGGGAAGTGGCCAGTAGTGGTGTCCCTAGCATATGTAACTGAGAAGGTTGAGTCAAATCATGAGAACAACTCTCATTTGCAAACAAAAGTGAAGTACATCTTGATAACACCAAATGAGCAATAATAAGGAATACATTAGAAAAACACATGAGAGACCTGCTGTAGTAAAAAGAAGCAAACTTAAGATACATAAAAAGAATGTGGTTTTAGAAACATACTGCCTAATAGTCACAGAGCCCCAAAGCAGGAAGAAAGAAATAATTACAAATGAAAGCTAATACTGGGTTTGTGATTTCCTGTCTGAGAATCTTATTTCCCTACAAACATGGAAGGAGCTCAAAAAAGAAAAGAATTATGGAAGGAAAGTTTCTTTTTACTGTCATAAAATCTTATTTAAAATGTTTATTTGGTGGTGTCTTGGCACTTTAAATCAGCAAGATATATATGTAATATCAGGGCAAATATCATAACATTAAGAAAATCATCTAGATTTTTGTCAGCAAAAGTGCTTTCAATTTTACAAAAGTTATCCTAGACTTCCACTTCCAAAGAGGGATCTTAGCACCAATTACAAAATAGAGAGTAAGCATAGCATGTTCATATGACAAAATATTTTAAACATTTTTCTAAAAGATCCATCTGGATGAATTAATTTGAATAAATATAAGGCAGCCAAGTTGGCATCAATTAGTAAGGGCCTGGACTTCAATAAGTAGAAAGATTTTAACTTTTTCTTGCAAGTACTACTAGACAATTAATTGATACTGCTCTACCAGGGACCTCTCCCTGCATTGGAGGAAAAAGCTTGCTTAAGATTTTTGGCACAAAGGGACTGCAGGGAAGAAATCTACCCAGCTAAAATTGTTTTGAAAAATATATCAGAAATATTTCCAAATAGAAACATTTTAGTAGTAATCAAGTCAATGTACTAGAGAATAGGTTCCACAGGGACATTATTTTCTATATAAGAACACTTGGTATTTAAAAGAACGCAAACTATATTGCAGAATTACAATGGCATCCTGAGGCAATAGAAGCATAAATCATTAAAAGCATATACATTAAAAATGCATAAATTCCCTGGTCTAGTTTGCTAGCTGCTGGAATGCAACACACCAGGGATGGATTGGTTTTCAATAAAAGGGGATTTATCTATTTTACATATAGTTCTTCAAAGGAAAGTCAGCTAAATTTCAACTGAGGTTCTTTCTTATGCAGGAAGGAACAGGGCAATCTCTGCTGGCCTTCTCTCCAGGCCTCTGGGTTCCAACAACCTTCCCTGGGGTGATTCTTTCTGCATCTCCAAAGGCCTGGGCTGAGCTGTGAATGCTGAGATGAGGTATGCTGAGCTGCTTGGGCTGTGCTACATTGAGCTCTCTCCCTTAAGCCCCAGCCAATTAAATTAAACATCATTCATTGCAGCAGGCACACCTCCTAGCTGACTGCAGATCTAATCAGCAGCAAATGAGGTTCACGTACCATTGGCTCATGTCCACAGCAGTAGAACTAGATGTCTTCACCTAGCCAAGTTGATACCTGAATCTAAGTACCACATTCCCCTTTGTTGCTTCATTCAAATCTATATAGGTAAGCTATTAATATGCTAAAATTCTTATTTAAAGAAAGTTTTAAATTTGAGGTTCAAGATATAACAAACAAAATATGAAAACATTAATTCTGAGAACATTTTTTTCTGAAAGTAAGTTAACTACTTAAGTCAACATACATAGCCTTTTACCTCTCTTACTTATAAAATTTAATATAATTAGATATATTTCATGTGGTAATGATAATAATAATACCTAAAGAAGGGCTGCATGTTCCTGAAACCTCATTTGACTCCACAGGCCTAGAATACTCACCTACATCTTTGTTTAGAAGCTATTTCCTTCACAGAGAATGTTGACAATGTGAAAGAAACATTTTACAATATCCGACTGAGCCACAGGGCAAATTTTCTTGCTAATGCCATGATTTACTGACCATTGGTGTCAACTAGTGAATCTTCAGTAGTAAAGAATATATGTATTATTTTTCACATGGCCAGACAGTGGAAATCAAACCTGGGTTTCTGGCATGGCAAGCAAGAACTCTACCACTGAGCCACTGTGGCCTGCCCTGTATTTTTTAATCCTTTGGTTTGTAAGTCATGAGTTAGTAATATTTTTCATAAATTCCCAGCATGATAATTATTCTTTATTCATGTACATTGCTAATGTATATTTGAACATTAGAAATCAGGCTCATAAAACATTTTTACATATATATTAACACATACTTTTGTTTTATTTTTAATGACATTCTTTCATACTATTAATATTTCCATATAATTTTTTCTCATTTTAGGGTTACTGATACCCTCTGGAATAAGAGATCTATATTAATATTCCTTTTTAGTGACAGCATAGAATTTCATATTGTTGTATTAAATGTATTAAGCATTTCCCTTCTTGTAGATATTTTGGTTGTTCCTGTTTTTTTTTTCTTTCTTTTCTTTGGCATAACAAACATTGCTATAATAAGTACCATGATATTTATACTTTTATAACTGGACATTCTCCTCTAGTACCCTCCTAGAAAAGGAACTGTTGGATCAAAGGATAGATGAATTTTGCATATTAATACATATACTCTTTTTTGTTCTACTTGGCTGTCTTTCATAAATTTGCAGAAGTTCTTTGTTTACAATGGTTATTTTCCCTTTTGGTATTTTTAATATTAAACAACACAAGCTGTTCTCAGGCTAAGTTAAGCAGAGAAGGGATTTATTATAGTACATTGGACAGCTTAGTAGATACTTCAGAGTGCTAAACAAAGAGGAAAAATGCCTCAAATCATGTTACAGAATTATAACAAGTAAGGAAACCACTACTGACAAAACAAAGAAGAGAGGGGTACCTTTCCCTTGCACATCATGTGACTAGCTCTGTAATGAAACTTTGAAAGTGTGTTTTAGGATTATCTGATTGTTGGTAATTAGGTCACATACATGTGTCATGGTTGCAAGTGAAACTGAACAGTATTCCAGTTGGTGTTGCTTAATATTAAGAATCCCAAAAGATAAAATAACCATTGGAAGAGTGGCTGGGTGAGCAATGGGAAAAGTAAATAAAGGATCAGAAATGGAATAGAGGTTAGTTCATGAAAGTTTTAGTGGGCCATTGTGTATACTTTCTTAAAGTGAGGTGGAGAGCTGGTGGAGGGGTTTGAGCAGAGGAGTAGCCTTAGCTAACTCATTTAAAATATATATATTCAGATGCCCATTTTGGAAACAGACCAAATGTTACAAGAAGGAAAGCGGGCAAGCAGGCTGATAGATTAGAAGATCAGTGAAATAATCTAAGTGAGGGAAGAAGTAGCTTGGGCTAGAGTAGCAGCTGTGGGTGTAGTGAGAATAACAAGGATTGTGGAGATAATTGGAAGGTAGAACCAATATTACATTGAATGAATAAAACATGGATTGTAAGAAAGGAAAAATGAGCCAAGATTACTTCAAATTTTTGACCTGAACAAATGGAAGTCTGTGGCTGCCATCAGTTGGGATAGTCTATGGCTAGATAAACTTTGGTTGTATGCTTGTAGAGGAAATTCAGGTTTTGGAACTTTTAATTTTGAAATGTATCCAGGACATTCAAGTGGAAATTCAAATAGCCTGGCATTTAAGAAAGTGGTCAGAGATGGAGTTATAAATATATGAGTCGTTAGCTTTTAAATGGTGTTCAAAGTCATAATACCAAAAGTAGGAGCATGGATACAGAAGAGAAGAGGTTGAACAGGTTAGGTAGAAGCAGAGCAGATAACAAAGGGAACTGAGAAGGAGTGACCAGAAAGCAGAAGAAAAATCAAGAAGTGTGATGTCTAACTTCAGGACCAGACAATTTTATGCAAATCTAGAACCTGTGCCCTTTCCTCATGACATAGTACTTGAATTTGCTGGAAAAAGCACGTAATAATAAAAAATATACTCTGGTCCCAAGGTAGATGGTGCCACTGGGAGTTTAGTTGTAAGCATTGGAGAATGTCAAGATAGAGGAAGTATGGCAAATGTTCACTATAGGTTAAGACTTATAAGCATTGAGACTGATTAATGGTTTAATGACATGGAAAATGTGATGACCTAGATAAAAGTAGTTTTGAAGTCATGGGAATGAATCCATTGGTAGTTTAAGAAAAAATGAGAGGAAAGAATTAGAAATAGTGAAAACTGACTATTCTATCCAGGCATATTGCTGGAAGGAGAAGCAGAGAAATATAACAACTTACTTGAAAAAGGGGTAACACATACATACACACACACTTGCTCAGAGTTACTATCCAAAGTAGTATGGGAACATGTATATGCATACATATCTATACATGCACACATGAATATTTCCATGCAGCTATGTATTTGTGTGTGTGTGTGTGTGTGTGTGTGTGTGTGTGTGTGTGTGTGTGTGTATATCAGAATATGGATTTTTGCTGCTGGGAATAATACAGTAAAGAAGAACACAATCAATTATGTAGGAGAGAAAGGGAAAAATTATGAGAACAATATTTTTTTAGGTGATGAGGGAGACTGGGATTTAAGGCACTCATGAAGGAATCAACTTCAGAGAGTGGTAAATATATTATACCTGTAGGAATAGTGAGAAACAGATTATATGGTTAGAGATGCAAGAAAGGCTGTAGAGATGGAGCTTGTGGCTCTACTCATCTTTTCAGAGGCCAGCAGCAGAAAATAAGGATGAGGAATGAGGTTGGGGAGTTGTTTTTGTGAGCATCCTTCTTGTAGCTGCTTATTGCTCTATTGGAGCTAATAACTTTTAAAAGTTTTTCACATGCATCTTCGTGGAGAAGACTCCTTTATTCCTTCTCCTAGTGAATGTTTAATAGCTCTGGCCCAGATGAAATTAAGTAGAAAATACTCAGGTTTGGCAATCCTGTGTCCTGTCCCTTCAACTTATGTTGACTGGTGACTATTTCTTTTGACTGTCCCCTCACAAGTTTGTCTCTATACTTTAAGCAGTGACTCATGTTCCTAATCTGATTTTCTCTCCCTTTTAAAGGGACCCATTATGATTACATCTCTAGGTTTATTTATGTTGTAAGATATTCCCCACACAATTTGTCAAATAGATATAAAGGAATTGTCACTTGGGTTTCACTGCTGCTGAACTCCAGGGCAAATATGTGGCTCAGGCTCTCTGTCATCCTCATAACCATGCACGTTCTCATTTGCTGACAAAGGCATTCAAACTGCATGGTGGCTACCACCACCCCTTCTAGACTCTGATGTCTTCTCTTGTGTCAATCCTGACCCAAAAGGAATAGTTTTCACAGTTCTAACAAATTTTCATATTCTTGTCCATCTTTGATTTGTACTTTCACACCAATAGGGATAGTTGGATTAAATTAACTATGAACCAACATATCTTCCACTACTGGATGTGGGTCTATACAGAATTTCTTGCTTCCATTGCTTATATATAGTGATTAAACTTTCAGTTGAGTTTCTATATACTTTGGGCCTTAATCATTAAATATGGTCCTTTCCCATTTTGAACGTTCTCACCTTTAAGAAGCCAGTCAGAAGAAATACTTAAGGATGAATAATTGCTATACCCTCACTCCAAGTGGACATTTTGCATATCCAAGTGTGCAAGCTAATTTACATTGAGCCAAAATGACCAAAATTGAACCAAGAGAGCCAATATTTGTCAGTTGTCACACAGCATCACCATTGAGCTATGTATGTGTGTAAATATTGTTGTTCTTTTCATCTTCCATTTTCTTGCCACTACTTGATATTACCTAGCTTTAAAATTCCTGCCAATCTAGTGGAGGTAAATTGATACTTGTAGTTTTATTTGGATTTTTTCTAAGCTACTAATTGCATTTTTTCTAAGCTACTAATTGCAGTCATATTTCTTCTCATTCTTATTTCCACACATATTCCATTGTTTAATTGATTTTTTTCCTTGAAACTTTGCAGGAGTTCTATGTATAGTCGACATGATAATCTTTTCAGTTACATAGTTTGAAAATATTATATTTTTCTTTTAACCCAGATTTTATTCTTTTTTAAAAACTGGCAGCTCTTTTTGCCAAAGGAATAACCATGCAATGGGTCAACATAAACAATGAGAATTCATTTGCTCGTGGTTTTTGAGACTAGAAGTTCATAATAAAGGCATTATCAAGGCAATTCTTTCTCCTAGAACATGGTATTCTGGAGCTGACAGCCTATGATCCTTGGACTTTAACTTTTCTGCCACATGACAGCCTCCCCAGCCTCTCCCTTCTTTTCCTCATTTTGGGTCCCATTCTTTTCCTGGTTCTGGGTCAGAGTTTTATCTCTGGCTGATCCCTCTATGACTTTCTCACCTTCTATCTGAATTTTATTCTACTTATAAATGGCTCCAGTAATAGCATTAAGGCCCATCCTGATTGGGTTGGGCCATACCTTAGCTGAAGTAACCATCAAAAGGTCTACTTACCATGGCTACACAGCCACAGGAATGGATCATGTTAAGGAATGTTTTCCTGGGGTATGTAGCTCCAAACCATTATCACATCCTTTGCTGATGAAAAAGCTTTTACTTTTATGTACCACCTGCTTTTACCTTTATCTCTTTACATATGGAAACTTGTGATACCTTTCTCCACCTAAATATTGTAAAAAGCTCTCTCTTCTTAAATTTTTGATAGAGGATGCCAAATATTTGGAAGGATGAAAAGTAGAAATTGAGGTAGAGATACACTTTGTTTCAGAATTTAATGTAATGAATATTTTGGACTGCCTAAGAAAATGCCCTGTATTTAAAATGTTTCAAATCTGGCCAATTGAATTAAATTCATTTTGAATATCTATAATAGATGCTTATCCTTGACTATGAGTAATATAAGTAAATAGCTTAAAGAAAACATGGCATCATTCCCTTCTATTTCCATTTGAACTCAAATTGGAAATTGATTGAAGAGGAAGAGTAAGACACCAAAAAAACCTGACAGCTGTTAAAATGGAGAGATCTCATACCGAATAATCATAATGCTCCTTGTTAAATTAATCTAGCCTTACTAAAAACTAGTAAGGTGGAACTTGGGAGGTGGAACCTACTAAAATGACAATCAGGTTATTTTTTGTAGATACAATGAAGAATCAAGATAAGAATGATGTTTGCAGTATAAAAGTTGAGAAACTAAATGATAAATATGAAGGTCTAGAGATAATTCAGGGAATAGTAATTCAAGGACATATACTTTAATAAAATTTAATTCATGTACAACTTATAGTAATATCAAGAAGCAAAAATGGTAGAAATTCAAAAATATAGGGGGCAAATATAGAGTAAAAATATATGACTCTCATTTGAGTCATAAAATTATGCTCTTGAGGCCAACAGACTGAAAAACTTTATTTTACAATATAATAGACATATAATGCCATGAACTCTAGCAACTCATTTCAGTATCTGAGAACCATTATAAAAGCAGAGTTTAGCAGAGTTTTTCCCCTTGTAAACGAAGATTTTAGCTTCATTCCTACTTTGCAAAGCATTTAGTTTGCCACTTATGGGGCCCAAATACACACATTAAAATTAAATATTGCAATCCAGAATACTGTATTAGGTAATCTAAATAACACAAAGATTACTCTACAAGACGTGAATCTGGTAGTCAGTTAGTGTGTAAAAGTAAGAGGAAGATTGGACTGTTTATCTGGTAAAATCAATGGTTGGACACTGAAGAGAGGCATTTAAGAATGTATTTCAGGATAAAAAGCCAGAATAAAAACAGTGTTCTGCTTCTAATTATAAGTACCCTCATTTCATGAGACACTCATGAAAACCTTTTCTCAAGATATGTCCACTGATTTCTAAAGAATGAGAAAAATATTTGATAGGTAAGTAGCATGAACACACTAGGGTGCATAAGTGCAGATATCAAAAGAAAAAGTTTCTAAATTGAGATGTTACCCATTTGTATTGCTGTTTGAGTATGACACGATTCTTCCTCTTTTCTCATCTGATATATTTATTTCAGGGCTTATAAAACTAATTGTTCCTTAAACTCATGATAAATTTGTTAAAATCCATGTTAGAAACTGTTAAAGGAAGAGAAAATAATAGCTGAACATTTTCAGCTTCAGTGGTTTTATGGAACAAAATAAAGAATCTCAAAGTTTTTGATTTCCATTTTCTTATAATAGACTCAAACTATGTCTGGTGACAACTGGGAAAATGTCAAAGGATTCCATGTGTTTATAAAATGTCAACATAGTAATGATTTCAGTGAGACCAGTTATTTTCAATTAAATTATTCAACAGTTAAAATCATACAAACTCCAATTCTTCCCAACTATCATATAACATCATGAATTGAAGTAGAAAAGGGTAAGTTATTATATTAGTATAAAACTGATTATTTCTTATCACTCCTTCTATAGTAGAAGCAGTTTATGCTTATTATGATACTTAATGTATAATGTTGAGCTATAATAATCAAAGCTTCTATCTTTTTGGAAAATTTTTATGCTATTTTAGATTCTAAATCTAATTGAATCCCTAGCTGATCTGCAATGGGACTCAGGGCAAGGAAATCAATCATGTATGTATTAATTGATGCTTATGGTATGAGATTTAGCCTGCAGATTAACTGAGATTTCAATGAAATATACCTACAGCACAGAGACATTAAACTGATATACTACACATTGACACTTAACATAATTTTAGAACTTTCAATTACTTTAATATATGCAATCAAAATTTTGGGGTAGTTTTTTTCCCCTTACAAATAACATAATTATGCCAAAAGAGAAAGAGTTCAAGTGTTAATGTCAGATATATCTGATTCCTGTCTTCTTTCTCTCCCTATTTCCCCCCTTGCTGCTCTCTCTTTCCCTCACTCCACCTCCTTTTCTTTCTGTCATTCATTAAAAATTATGGAGCATCCCCTGTGTGCTATGTATGCTCTCCCAGGCATGACTAGGTGGCTGTGAACATGTTTTAATTGGACTAATAAGCCTGCTTCACAAATTTTGGGGAAGAAAAGTTAAGATAGCTGTCAGAGAAAGGTAGCCACTAAAGAGGACTAGCTTTAACTATTTTGCTGTCATAATTTTACCATTAAAACTTTCCATTTTCCTGTAGAAATCATGCATATAAACAGGACCATTTACTAAAGAAACTGTGCATGGGAGGGCAGGCTTCTGCACTGGCTTTCCCTTCTACCAGGCTCCTGCAAAACTTGCAGCTTCTTCAGCACCAAGCTTGCAGGGCTACTCCTTCTCTCCTGCCTATATCAGGCTGTGCAACGCAGCCAGAAACACTCAGAAATTGTCATCTCCCCTCCCATCCCTGCATTCTCCCCTTGTGGTTTTGTAGTAGAGTGCTTCCCATGAGCTGCTGCCCTGTAAACAGTTTTTTTCTGGCAACTTTGGTATAACTAGAGTTATTTCCGTCCTCATGGATAGAACAGGTCGCAGCCTCCTTTCCCAAACAATTTTATACTTTAGCTGCATGACACATTCTCTCATAATTTAATTTCTGTCTTTTTAGCTTATTTTCCTCCATTCTTCTTTTTTATTTAATACTATTATTGAGGCATACAGCCATACATAAGAGTATATAAGAGTAAGGCTCAAATACTTTCCCAAACAGAATGCTCTTACAAAAAACACAATGCAGATCAATAAATAGAGCATTACCAGCATGTCAGATTTTACCCTTGTAATCACTTACAGTTACTGTTCCCCAAGGGTAGGTGCTGCCCTGACCTCTAACACCATCAATTAGTTTGGCCTACTTTTGCACTTAATATAAATAGATCTCATAGTTTGCACTTTGTGACTGGCTTCTTTTGTTCATCATAACAGACTTAATGGGAATTGATCTATGTGATTGTGTATGGCTATAGTTCATTCATTCTCTTACTTCCATGGTTTTAATATTCAAAAATTATTTATCTATTGATGGACATGCAAGTTTTTCCCAAATGCTCCTCTATTATGAAGAAAGCTGTTATGAACATTATTGTACTAGTCTTTGGGGATCATACATAGACTTTTCTGTTGTTCTGTTCACTCAATGACTATTATTATTCCCAGCATTCTGTCTTCAGTCACCTTCAATCCTCAAGCCCCTCATTTCAGTACAGTTCTCAACCACCAAAATTTGCCTCTGTTACTACTTAAAGCTTAGAGATTCCCAGAGCTACAGATAGAGGCAGAGAATGTATTCTGAACTATTAACAGGCACTTGAAATCTTTAATTATCATTCCTCTTAGGTCAACTTTTCTTTCTATATTACCTACTCAGATTAATGCATACAGACAATATGGTAAAGTCACTTAGAATCTTATTTCTTTCTTCTTCCCCATCTGGTTAACAAATTCATCAATTCTACTTCATTAAGAACTCTTGTACCTAGCCATTCTTTTTTACATTTTCTAAAACTGTCTTAATTTCTATCTTCATCTTCACTGAGTTTGTTTGTAAAACTAATTTTATTTACAGCAATGTTGATGTGTAGTGATCCAGAGAAGATGATTTGTTAAAAATTAGAAATTATGTTTCAAGATAGACATCCCTATTCTCATACAAACTCTTGGAGCAATCCCTATTGTACCTGTAAAGAACAGGTCCGAAAGTGGATGAATTGAATTTTAATTACAAAACTGAAAAATAATAAGCAACAAGAATCTTTTGAAGAAAATCAGAAAACCTGTTTTTTTTGTATGTGTAACTGAGGAGAAATTCTTATAGAATTAATGCCCTGTCCCCTGTCCCTCCTAGATCAAATTGAGAGCAAAAGAGTTCTCAATGACAGCTAGGTAACGGTTGATAAATGTATCTTCACTTGAGTTCAAAACTACCTTGCCCTTACAAGACACTAATCCAGAAGGTCACAGAGTTTGTAGATAGAATTGAATAAGTGTCTTGCATGTTACATAAAAGAAAGCTAGGAATGAAATATCATCAAATATTGAAGAGTAGAGATCCATGATCATTACAAAATGACTTTGTTGAAGATTGTATATATCTGAGGAGAAAATGTTGTCATTAAAACATAATGAAAAAATCAAACTTTCAGGGTCACTGGTAATTTGTTCTAAGCCTCTTTTTCTCTATGATGAGGGCATACATATATTCTTTGGGTTAATTTGCATTTATCCTAGTATTAAAACAATGTATACATTTCCTCACTGTTAAATGATCACATCAAATTCCACTCTAGTAGATCTGGCTTTGCCTTTATCTCAAAATATCTCCTTTTAGTTTCCAGTTAAATCAAATTTTGGATATCTTAAATAAAAATACCACCTATTATTTCAGGACCCATGGCCTTGGTTCACAAGGTTTACTTTTCCTAGATAGATCTGGAAACTCCTGGTCCTTTTTTAAGATCCAACTCCAGGAACTCCACATTTTTGAAAGCATCTCTGACCTTCTCAAACAGATCCGTATTGTTGCAATTTTTTCATACTGTAGTTTTTGTTCTTCAACTTTAGTGTTTTCAGGAGATATGTTTTTATTTTTAAAACTAAGCATTTACTAGCCCCATTGCCAGATTTGTTCAGTATATTCACTTTTAACAAACACTGAATGTTCAGCTATCTGGGAACCACACATTGAGAAGTCTGTTCTTTCTATTGCTAGTTTTCACATTCATCTTTCCTTGCAGACTGTGGTTTCCTTAAGCACAGGGATTGGCAAGTGGTATGCATGGAATAGTTGATGATTATCTATTTATCAAACACTTGCATAGAACTTGATGTAGTATAATCATAAGCCCATTATAAATATCAAACTAGTATATATCTCACTATATACCTATAAAGGTGATACTATTATTAATTCCAATTCTCAGATAAGAAAACTTAAGAACAGGGAATTTAGTAATTTTTTCAGTTTCTGATAGAAAATGGTGGAGCAGTAAAATGAATGCAAGCAATACAGTTTCAGATTAAATGGTCTTAATCATTATTCAGCTCTTTTTGAATATCTTTGTATAGTTTTATTGTTGTGTAATAAAATACAACAAATATGAAAATATAAAAACACAGACATTCAAATGCACAGCCTGATAAATTAACAAGTAAGTGTATCCTTGTAAAGATCACTTATGTGAGAAATAGAAAATGCAAAGTATCCTAGAAAATCCCTTCTTGCCCTCACAGTGTCACTACTCTCCTCCTCCCCATTATGCTGACATTTATTGATATGGATTAATTTAGCCTTTTTAAAACTTGGTACAAATACAATAGTATATTATGTATTATTTTACATCTATTTCTTCCAACATATTTGTGAGATTTATCTGTGCTGTTTTTGAAGGCATAATTCATTTATTCCTGTTCTTGTATAATATTCCATTGTGCAAAAATAAGACTATTTATTCATTCAATTATTTTTTTTATTTTTAAACTTCTTTTATTGTATTGTATAACATATATACAAAGTAAAGAAATAAAAAAGCAATAGTTTTCAAAGCATTCTTCAGCAAGTGGTTACAGGACAGATCCCAGAGTTTGTCATGGGCTGCCATATGATACTCTCATATTTTTCCTTCTAGCTACTCTAGAACATAGGAGGCTAGAGGACTTAAATACTTTTTTTTAATCATCACAATTGACTTTTTTCCTTCTTTTTTGTGAACAACAACATATATACAAAAAAAGTTATAAATTTCCAAGCACAGCACCATGATTAGTTGTAGAACATATTTCAGATTTTGACATGGGTTACAATTTCACAATTTTAGGTTTTTACTTCTAGCTGCTCTAAAATACTGGAGACTAAAAGAGATAGCAATTTAGTGATTCAGCATTCATATTCATTTGCTAAATCCTATCTTTTCTGTATAATTCCACCATCAAGAGGGATGATCTTTCCATCCCTCTCTTTAGGGGTGTTTGGGCTATGGCAATTCTAAATTCCTCATATTGGAAGTGTCTGTCACTGATATGGGATAGGGAGGTGGAACTATCTGATGTTCTGGAGAGGCTGGGCTAGGTTTCAGAACTTATCTGGACCAGGGACCCGTTTGGAGGTTGTAGGTTTCTGGCAAGTTACTCTAGTGCCTGGAACCCTTATGAAATCTTATAAATTGCCCTAAGTGTTTTTTAGGATTGGCCAGAATGGTCCTGGTTGGGGGTTAGCAGGTTATGATAGGTAGCAAGGTCTGCTTGAACCTTGGGTAAGAGCAACCTCCAGAGTAGGCTCTCGACTCTATTTGAACCCTCTCTGCCACTGATACTTTATCAATTATACTTCTTTTCCCCTATTTGGTCAGGATGTAATTGTTCATCCCATGATGCCTGGTCTCTTACATCACCAGGCAGACTTTCACCCCTGAATGTCATGAATTGCCTGGAGGGAGAGCAATGATTTCACTTGTGGAGTTGGGCTTAGAGAAACTAAGGCCACATCTGAGCAACAAAAGAGGTCCTCCAGAAGTAACTCTTAGGCATGCCTATGGTAGTCTAAGCTTCTATGCTACCTATACAAGCTTCACAAGAGTAAACCTCATAATTGAGGGCATGGCTATTCATTCAATTTTGATACAAATTTAGCCAGTTTTGAGCTAATAGAAATAGTGCTTTTAAGAACATTTCATATATACATTTTGGTGGATATATATAAGCATGTAACATTTCTATTCATAAATATATATACACATACATATATACACACATACATATATATACACATACACACATATATATACATATATATATATAAATGTATACATATACATTCACACACGTGTGTGTGTGTGTTTGCATGTATGTATGATGCAATTACTAGGCCATGAAGTAGTAAGTACATGATCAACTTTACAAGATTTAGCTAAACATTTTTTCAAAGTCATGGCAATTTAAACTCCCTTCATTATTGTATGAAAATTCCATGTGTGAAACTTAAATTAGTAATCCTTGTTACACTTCACTTTTTAATTTTTCCTGTTAGTATTCATAGAGTGGTGTTTTGTGTTGTAATTTGCATTTATATGATTGTAAAAAGCAGCCTGACTTTTCACATGTTTTTCTTTTATTGTTTTAGATACTTATCTGCTCTGCTTTGTAGAGTACCTTTCCAGGGCCTTTTTTCAATTTTTAATTTGGTTGCATGTTTGTTTTCCTGTTTTACCTTTATTTGCAGGATTAAAAAAAATGTCTTCTGGATAAGAAATCTCATTTGATATATATTTTGCAAATTTCATTTCCCATTCCATGGCTTGTCTTTTCACTCTTTTAATGAGATATCTTGATCAAACAAGTTTTTTTGTGTGTGATCCAATTTATCGATCTTATTCTTTTCTGGTCACTGTTTTTGTGTCTTTTTTTTTTTCTTTTTTTCCCATTTCAGCATCATAAAAGGTATCCTCCATATCATTTCATAAAAAGTGTATTGCTTTAGTTAACGCATTTAAATCTACAATACATTGAAGACTTTTTGTTTTCAATGGTGTATTGTAGGATGCTAATATCCATGGCTTTATTATTATTTTTTTAATCATATGGCTAAATGTCACACAATTTATTGAAAAGAAAATTTTTTTTCCAGTATACCAAAGCATCATTTTACATAACTCAGGTAAAATTACATGTTTGCAGGTCTATTTGTGGACTCTCTATATTGTTTCTTTGGACTAGCTGTACTTGCAACTTCACCATGATATCATAATTAATAACATTCTATAAAAATCTTGATATCTGGTATTGTAAGCTTTCGGATTTTGTTGTTCTTCAAATTTGTATGTGCTTTGCATTTTCATGTAAATTTTACAATCAGCTTGCCCATTACCACCAAAAAATAAGCAGGCAAATTATGCTACTACCAGTATTGCAATTTGCAGTCTATTAAAACTATAGATCAATCTGGGGAAAATAACTATCTTTAAAATATTAAATCCCTCTTCCGATCCATAAACATGATATAGGAACAAGGTTTCTCTCCAATTCTGCTGATTCCCTTTAATTTTCTCAATAATATTTTATAATTTTCATTATAAAGTGTTTGTATATGTTGTTAGAATTGTTTTTAGGAATTCAATGTTTCTTAATGCTAAAAATAAAGGAAAAGTTTAAATTTCATATTTTATTTATGGTCCTCTACATTTGTTAGGGTTTGAATTATGAATTCATTTTCTTTAATAGGGAAAAGACTGTTCATATGTGCTAGAAATGTGTTATTTCATCAAAATATTTAAAAAATTAAAAGGTATACATTATATTCCCTCTTTGTTTCTCTCCCCCATTCTCTCCCTCTCTCTCTCTTTCATGTCTGTAGGATCTGTACTCATTTCCTTCTAATTTCTAGCTTAATGACATTGTTTTAGAAAAACATGCTGGAGATGAAGTTAATCCTTTGAAAAATGCTGACACTTGTTTCTTGGCCCAACATGTATTCAGTTTTGAAAAATATTCCAAGTGCCCTAGAATAATGTTTGATTATTGTTGTCTGCAATGTTTTATTTTACATCAAGCTATTTAGCCACATTGCTTCAATTTTCTATATTATTATTTTATAGTTTCTTACCAATTATTGAAAAAGAAATATTGAATTCTTCTACTATAATTGTAGATTTCTTTTGTTTCATTTATATCTGTCACTTGTGAGTATACGTATATATTCTTGAGAAAATTATCAAGAAATTATATATATATTTATATATATATGCACACACACAAAAAATTTCTCATGAATTTATCCTTTTGTCTTTGTGGTGTATACTTTATTCTAGCAATATTTCTTGGCTTAAAACTTGCATATTCCAATACTTATCTAGTTACAAAAAGTTTCATTTGGTTAGTGTTTGCAGTGATTATATTTTCCATCTTTTTTTCTTTCAAACATTCTTCAATTTATAGTTAATGTGTGTTTCTTGTGGAAGTGGCTTACAGTACTTTTTTTCTAACTAGAGTAACAATCTTTGCTTTATAATCAGAGTATATTATCCATTTATGTACAATGTAATTACAGACAGAATTGAATTTATATCTGCCATCTTAAAATTTGATTTTGACTTCCCCCAATTGTTAAAAAAAGCAAGTTAAATTTTGTAGAAGAAATGACTTATAGAAAGCAAATATATGACTCATCAAGTAAAAGTGCTTGCAGCAATTTATAGTGAGCATTCTAGCCTTCTTTCTTAAAAATATTAAAGTGCAAATATTTTATCAGCAAGGTAAAAATGAAATTCTGGTATTAGACTACTATTTTATCCAAAAGGCATTCAGAGTTCTCTAGAGAAACAGAACCAACAGAAGAGATCTGTAAATATGAGATTTATAAAAGTGCCTCATGCAAAATCCATAGGGCAGGCTATAACACTGGTGGCCCCAATGAATGGTTTGGATGAACTCCACAGGAGAGATTCACTGGTTGAAGAAGCTTTTAAGAAACTTATTTCTTAAAAGCCTCAACTGATTGATTATCTCATTGTGGGAGGCATGCCATGTAATCAGCCACAGATGCAATCAACTGACTGATTTAATACACCAGCCTTCTGGTTTATCAATCAGCCATGAAATATCCACAAAATATCTTTGCAGCAATGGTCAGGCCAGTACTTACCTGAACAGACAATTGGGCATAATGATTTGGCCAAGTTGACAACAGAACCTAACCATCACATACTCCTTCCCTTGTGCAGAATACTTCAACACTAATTTCTCCAGACATTCTCAACAGGTTTCTAAAAATGTATGGCAGATTAAAGGCAAGTGCAATTTTATATCCTGGGAAATGCTCTGCCTTGGAAAATGCTTTCTTTAGAATGATGTATAGTCATCACACTTAAACAAAATTATAACAAGATATCTATTATGAAGGTAAAAGTGATGATAGCAATTATCTCAATGGTAGAGTGATTATTTTTCTTCACCATAACTAAGTGGAATACTAACTTAAAGTAAAGAGAGCTTAGTATCCCCTAGCTTCAAAACAAATAACTTACTTTAATTTCCTTATATCATTTAGAAATTCAGACATCTCCTGAAATGTGAGCAAAAATTGATACAATATGCAAAGAGGTACCAAAGGTACCTTCTTCCATCTTCCAATAGAAATGAGCCACTTGGTTTCTTTCCACCTTTTTGGTTATTGTGAATAATGTTGCTAAGAACATTGATATACAAACACTTGTTTGAGTGTCAGCTTCCAGTTCCACTGAGTATATACCATAGAAAGCAATTATGTGTTCCATGGTAATTTTACATTTAACTTTTTTAAGGAACCACCATACCCATTTCTACAGTGGCTGCACCATTTTACATTCCAACCAGCATTCTACCAGAGTTCTAATTTTTCTGCATCCTTTTCTCCACTAGTTTCCTTTTTTAATCACAGCTATCTTTTTTCATTTCAAACAGTATCTCATTGTGGTTTTGATTTGCATTTCCCTGATGGCTAATGATGTTGACCATCTTTTCATATGCTTACTGATCATTTGTATATCTTATTTGGATAAATGTCTGTTCAAATCCTTTGCCCATATTTAATTGGGTAATTTGTATATTTGTGGTTTTATTAGAAGAATTCTTTTCATATTTTGGATATTAAGTCTTCATCAGATATATTATTTGCGACTTTATCTCCCATTCTGTAGATCAATTTTTCACTTTCTTGATAATGTCCTTGAAGGCAGAAGAGTTTTTAATTTGATGCAAACTTTTCTGTTATTTCTTTTGTTTTCATGCTTTTGGTGTCATATCTAAGAATCCATTACTAAAACCAAAGTTATGAAGATTTACTTCTATGTAAATATTGTATTTTATTAGCTCTTACATTTAGGTCCTTAATCTATTTTGAGTCAATTTTTATATATGATGTGGTATGCAACTTCATTGTTTTACATTTTGTCTGAGAATGTTTTAATTTCTCCCTCATTTTTGAAGGATAATTTTGCTGGATATAGGAGTCTTGGTTGGCAGTTTTTTTCTTTTAGTAATTTAAATATATCATCCCACTGTCTTCTAGCTTCCATGGTTTCTGCTGAGAAATCTACACATAGTCTTATTGGGTTTCCCTTGTATGTGATGGATTGTTTTTCTCTTGCTGCTTTCAGGATCCTCTCTTTCTCTTTGACCTCTGACATTCTAACTAGTAAGTGTCTTGGAGAACGCCTATTTGGGTCTAATCTCTTTGGGGTGCACTGCATTTCTTGGATCTGTAATTTTAGGTCTTTCATAAGATTTGGGAAATTTTCAGTGATAATTTCTTCCATTAGTTTTTTCCTCCTTTTCCCTTCTCTTCTCCTTCTGGGACACCCACAACACGTATATTTGTGTGGTTCATATTGTCCTTGAGTTCCCTGATACCCTGTTCAAATTTTTCCATTCTTTTCCAGATAGTTTCTGTTTCTTTTTGGAATTCAGATGTTCCATCCTCCAAATCACTAATTCTATCTTCTGTCTCTTTAAATCTATCATTGTAGGTATCCATTGTTTTTTCCATCTTTTCTACTTTATCCTTCACTTCCATAAGTTCTGTGATTTGTTTTTTTCAGTTTTTCTATTTCTTCTTTATGTTCAGCCCATGTCTTTTTCATGTCCTCCCTCAATTTATCGATTTCATTTTTGAAGAGGTTTTCCATTTCTGTTCGTATATTCAGCATTAGTTGTCTCAGCTCTTGTATCTCATTTGAACTATTGGTTTGTTCCTTTGACTGAGCCATATTCTCAATCTTCTGAGTGTGGACAGTTATCTTCTGCTGCTGGCATCTGGGCATTTAGTCAGATTTTCCTGGGTGTCGGACCCAACAAGGTTGTAAGATTTTCTGTGAAATCTCTGGGTTCTGTTTTTCTTATCCTGCCCAGTAGGTGGCACTCGTGGCACACGTTTGTCTGCAGGTCCCACCAGTAAAAGGTGCTGTGGGTCCTTTAACTTTGGAAAACTCTTGCCGTCCGGGAGGTTCGCTAGCTGAAGCGGCTTGGAAGAGTGCCAGCCAGCCCGGGGTCCGAACGCGGGGAGGGTCGCTGGCCGCTGCAACCCGGGAAAGCACCCATCCGAATTTCCTAGTCGGCCCAGGGCGCCAAGCGTGGCGGGAAGGCGCCAGCGGCAGCGGCCCGCCCGGGAGAGTGCACGTTCCCGGGGAGTCACGGGTTTGAAAGGGGCCCTCCCCCCATCACCATTCTCTGCGGCCTGGGGATTTCCGATCCAATTCTCTCAGTTGGTCCGGGGGGCTGTGCATGGTGTGGGCACCAGCCGCCACAGTTTGAGGGGATCGCCTGTCCAATTCTCCCAGCCGGCCCGGGAAGGGGGAAGGGAGTGACTCCGGCTGCTTGCCGCCCCACCCGGTGAAGCCCGCGCCCCTCGGCGATCTCACCAGAGCGGGTTCTCTCATCCAGCCAGCTGTTCCAGGATGGGGTACACTGTCTTTTTTATCTCTGTCGTGGCTTTGGGAGCTGTTCTGTATCGTTTCTACTCCCCTAGTAGCTGTCCTGGAGGAGAAACTAAGATCCGCACATCTTACTAAGCCGCCATCTTCTCCGGAAGTCATGTTTTACATTTTGATATCTAAGTTTTCTCAGCACTATTTATTAAAAAGACTGTTCTTTACCCATTGCATGTACTTAGCACCCTTGTTGAAAATTGATTGCCCATAGGTTTGTGGGTCTACTTCTGGATTTTCATCTTTGTTCTGTTGGTTTATAGGCTATCTTTATTCTAGTATTATACTGTTTTTACTATTGTATTTTTGTATTAAGTTTTGTATTGTTCTTTCTCAAAATATATTTGACTTTATTCAGGGCTTCTTGAAATTCCATATGAATTTGAGTTTTCCATTTCTGCAAAAGGCTATTAAGTTATATCTAATTATGATTCAAAAGCAAACTTATTAATGACTAAAGAAAAATATTTTTTCATTATTTTCAAGAGAGTATAAAGAGATGCATTAGCTCAAAAATCATGTGCTCTCTGAAGCCTTCCCCATAGTGCCAGTCTGTGATGTGCTAGGGCCATAGACTGTGTTGAGTTATATTACATTACAATGATTTGATTATATAACTATCTTTCTTAGTTCATTTTGAATTTTGTGAATCTTTAGTGAAAGCCATTGAATTTTACATAGCATTACACAAAATGAATGTTGGCTAAACTATATTATTACAATAAAGACTTAAGAAAATGTAGTTTTTGGCAATATTTACAGATAAAAACCTTAGAAATCTAGAAATATGACTAACAGAAAAATGTATTTTAGACATATTTAAAATATTTTAAGAAATATATCAGATATTCTCTAATGATACATCATTTTTCAACACAAAATATTTAATCTGTGTTTACTGTGGAAAACTTGGAAAGTAAAATATAAGGCCATTTAAATTATCCATAATCTCACAACCTAGAAACAGGCACATTTACAATTTTCTTAGACTACCCTCTCATGTATTGTGATATAAACAAATGAGAACATAGTGCATGTTCAATTATGTCTTTTCCTAATTTATAATTTGAATGCAGTTTCTCATGTTATTCAAAATTTCTTTCATATACACCATTTGAAATGGCTGACTAATGACAGTCCACGATGAACACTGATAGCACAAATTAGTGAGCTTTCAGATTGTTTCCTAGATTTTGATATTAGTAATAATTCAGAAATGACTGTTTGGAGTATAAAACTTCATTCACTTATGATCATCATTTTAAGATAGATGCCACTAAAAAGGATGATTACATTTAAGGGTTTGGTTTTTATTGGCAGACTGTTTTCCACAGAGGATTTAAAAATTATCTGCCTTATGTTTTACTATTCTGGCACACTCTTTAAGGGGTTTTATTTTTAAATATTGCCTAATATAATCATGCAAAAATATTATCTAGGACTTTGCTATCATCCAAATGGCCCAGGTTGACTTTCTGCCACATCTGTGTGGAAAAGCTTGATGGACAAGGAGAAAGAAAGTCAATTCCTCTCTCTTTTAAAATTCATGACAAAGAATTTGTTCACATTATCTCTTCTCACATCACAGAAAGAAGTGACCAGAATTTAGCCAGCTGGATGTACTTGGCTGCAATATAGACAGAAAAAAATATATATTCTTTAAACTGAATAGCCATGTGTCTAAATAAGTATTTCATTACAACAAAAGGCATAGAGAATGGATATTGGTGTGAAACCACCTGTCTCTGCATTTTCCATTTCTAGCAATCCATTCCTAATAGAGAATACTAGCAAATGCCTTAATATTTCTTCTCCTTTTAGCAATACAAGTTTCACTAGGCATTTTGTTTCTCAGAACAATTATTCTCCAGTCTGTAGCTATGTTGGCCATTTGACTATATAGTGGCCAATGAGATATGAGAGAAATAAAACATGCAGCTTTTGGTTTGTGTTATTAATATTATTTGATACTACTTCATTCTCTCCTATGAATATTTTCTTTCGCTGAATATCAATATGTTATTCTTCAATCTTGGGGAATCCAGATAATGACACAAGTCTAAGAGTAACAATATAAAAGCATACAAGTAATCTGAATTCCTCAACAGTCCCCACCCCCATACCAATCTTAATTTATATAATGCCAGATTATTTTGTGTTAGGTATGAATAAATAAACAGATATTTAAAATCATATGCTTATTACCATAAGAAAATACATATTCAATAATTATAGTATTTAGTCTTTCAAAAGGAGCAATGACATATCCCATATTAGTTACAATTTATATATTCTTTTACACAACTCCTTTTTGTGACTTTTCTATATATAGTATGATTCTGCTTTTTCTATGAAAATTGAATAAGCATATCATATTATGTCTAGAGTAAACATACTGCTTTTGTCCTTAGATTATTTTTCATAACTGCCGAAATGTTTCTATAACTCTTGGAAAACTGGAAAACTGGGGAGGTGCATAGAAATTGCTAGGTTCACTACATTTATCTTCTTATCTGTTTTACTTTTATTCTTTTTTTGTCTCAATTCTTCCCAATGATTTATCCAAAAGTAGTCAAAATATTCTTTTTTACTAGAATTCCATGGGGTCTTATTATCTTTAAAAAATCTTCTCCCACTTTAAGTGTGTTTCATAGTTTCTGTTTCATAAAAGGGAAAAAAAGCTATGGGCTAAATAAATATCACAATTTATATTCTCTGATGGGAGGTAGTTGGGTATATACTTTACTACATTAAGCTAAAAATATATCAGAATGTCTCTTTTCTTACAATACAAATAAAATAAGGCCCTGTTGTGTTGGCCATCTATAATGAGAAATGTACTTGTCTCCCTGGGCAAATGGCAGTGGCAGGTATATTGAATTCAGTAACCCTGAATAATTAAGGTTCTGCTTATAGCCTTCACATTAGAGAATTAGACTTAAGTTAAATCATTATGCAAATGTTTGTTAATCTATCAAAGGCTTTATATATTTCACAGAAGGGACTCAAGCTAAACTAACTATAGGTTTATAAACACCACCTTTTCCTTACAGCAGGGGATTTTAAGATTTATTTTCCAAACATACTTTCATGAAATAAATAAAACCTGATACATCAAATAGATGAAAGTGGAGGGTAATTGGTTGAAGTGAAGTTAAGTTACCCAGAGTTCCCCTGAACTTCAAAAAATACTTTGCGTACCACTATTTTATATTATTATGCTTTTTAATGGAACCTGCACTCTCACAGACCTCTTTTTGAGGTCTAATCCATATACCCTATTCGGAGGTCTGCTAATAATGTGATTCATGCCCCCTGCTCTAGTGGTTGGACTATGGCCGAACACCTGATTCACATACCTGTATTCTGAACTCTCTGTTCGTATCACTTGCCCATTTTTCTAAAGCATTGCTGATACTTTCATCTCAATTACTATAAGTTCTTTTTATATTAGAAATATTACTCTTCCATATGTAATAGAAATTACAGCTTTTCCTAGTTTGTTGTTTATCTTATAACTCTCCTTATCATGATTATTTGAGCTGCAAAATTTTTAATTTTATAGAGTGTATCAAACTTTCCCTTTATTGTTTTTGGATTTTGAATAATAAATTTCCCTCATTTTTAGGTAATAACACAATTTATCCATGTTTCCCCCTAAAATTCCTTTGGTTTCCATTTTTATATAAAAATTTCTAGCAAATTTGGTAGTCAGATGGGTGTGTAATATGAGAAATGGAGCCAAGTTGTTTTTTTTTCTTTTTCCAGATGGCTTTGCAGTTATTTCAACCCTTGTGAAGATTTGTCAATCAAAAGAAAAAAAGATGTCCATTTTCCCTACAGATTTTAGATGGCTCCTATATTGACTACAAAATTATGTACTTTTTAAAATTGTATCTTTTGGGGGAATTTCTATTTATTTTCCATAAGCTTGTTGCATATTAATGAGCCAATATCATGGTTTTTAAATTATAGAGACTATAAAATATGCTTTAATATCTAATAGTGTGTAATTCTATCTTTATTGCTCTTGATTATCCAGTATTTCTAGGCATTTTCATTGTTTGCCATGTCATATAAAATTCATAATTAGCTTATATAGCTCCATAAGAAAAATGAAATCAGAAATATTTATGGTATTTTTATTGTGTTCCCATTACATTTAAAAATTATCTAAGGGCAACATTTAAAGTTATATAGCATTTAATCCTATGACTATATCATGATATAGCCATTTCCTTGTTACCTCTTTTTGTACATGCTTTCTTCATAATTTGTTGCTGTAAGCAAATCAATGATGAAAACCCATAGGAAAAAAGTTTTATCTCTGATAATTCACTGATGGGACAAAAAAAATCCCTCAAAGAAGTGTATATATGAGCATTATTAGCTTTTGATAGTAAGGTTATATAGTTTGACCAGCTGTTCATTTTAAAAGAATGTTTTATACACTTAATAAAAAATTTAAAATTGCTGATAAAAAATTAAATTCTGTCAATTTAAATAATATTTGCTGTTGGTTAAAATTATTTTTGCCATTGAGTTTAATCATATTTTACATTTTTCCTCTGCACATCTTTGTGCATAAAGGATTATGTTCATATCCTTTACTTATGTTTCTATTAGAAAGTTTACACCTTTTTTGAAAGAAATAAAAATTCTAATTTTTAAATACTAAACATTTGCCTGTCACATTTGGTGAAAATTCTCAATTCTTAAATTGTCATTACCTTTTAATTCTTGAGTCTCTTACTATTTTCTATTCAGTATGCCCCTACTTGTCCACCTAAGTTATATTCAATAAATATTATGCCTTTCATCTGTATATTCTCCTTCCAAATAGTTCTCAGATTATGCATTTTTCTTTGATTTAGATTTGTCAATATTATCCTTTAGAGCTATCATGATTCTATCCTCATAAGGATAGTTTCTCACGTGGCTCTATACTTAGGATTCCTCATTATCTTACACACACACCTAGTGCATTAAATAGGCTGAGAAAATTTATGAGATTGTCTAAATACTAGCATAACCATGGGTAACTTACTTTAGAAATGTCAATACTAATTAATCATGAGTTGGTCTATTTGTGGTCGGTCTCCATATGTGATTATATGAGTTCTCCTTTGTTTTTCCTTTCCTATCAACTTCTGCCATGTTTCTCAATTTCTTCTTGGGGTTAGTAATGCTTAATTGAAAGATTGGGGGAGAACTCTAATAACACATATTGTGTTTAACTAATGCAAACATTTACCTGTTAGAGAGTCTGTATTCTGTAAAAAAAATTGTAAATTATATGAAGATGATCAAAACTCTATTGCACAGTGGCCATGCAGGCTCACTTATCTACACTTTTCCTAGAGCCTAGCAGTGAGCTGATATGTTGGGACATTGACTGAATAGTTCAAGGACAGAAGCACCTTTGCTGTTATTGTCTGGTTGGTGTGAGATTTCCCTAGCTGATCTTCAAGTGTTCAGAGGGTCACTTCATCTGCCAGTGAATCCCTTTGCCCCAAGGAAATTGAGGTAGTCCCACCCTCCTCCCAGTCTAGGCTGTACATATGTAAATCAAGAGTGACTTTCCTCCACCAGAGTTGTTCTTACATCCAGGTCTTACAGCCCATCCTGCCTGTTGATGGAATAACTTGCATCTCAGATTATACCCTGTGCCTTCTGCTACTTTTCTCTTATAAATTGATCTCATTACTGTAGATAACAAATTGGGTGACCATGCAATCTGTACAGTATTAAGTTCACAGTCTTTTTAACATGTTAAAAGAATAATTTGCATATTGTTTCTAAATGCACGATTGGTAGATATATTCTGAGGAAATATTGCTTTTGCTTTATACACGATTACAATTAATTTCAGAATGGGTATGTGCAAGTATGCAAAATGTTTCCTTCACATTTCAGATGTAACTGGAAAATTCCCCCAAATGGATAAGCACCCTTATGTTGGTGGTCCCAGAACTGATTATCATATATGCCAATCTGGTAATACAATATAAAATTATCTTTCTCTTGCTTCTTATGGAAGCTAACTTGTATTTTCTTTATCTTGTGGACAGCTATATAAAATTTAAT
The DNA here is from genome assembly GCF_023851605.1 of Tamandua tetradactyla. Classification (NCBI taxonomy): domain Eukaryota; kingdom Metazoa; phylum Chordata; class Mammalia; order Pilosa; family Myrmecophagidae; genus Tamandua; species Tamandua tetradactyla. The sequence goes on from NC_135340.1 coordinate 42,283,973, forward strand.
GTATGCCAATTGAGGAATGGAAGTCACTTTGGTATATTTGGACAAAATTTAAGACATTACCCAGTGTCTTGCCTTTGGGTATTTATATCTGACAGTTAATGACCAAGGAATGCTAGAAGAAAACTTTATATACCCTAGATTTTTATCAACCTTTGGAAGTATTAACATTGGTTCTAATAACTGATTTATCATTTATCATGTATCATTTCTGGAATATCACATACACACTTTCTGTGCTGCAGCTTCTTTATCTGATAAATGGGTCTAGTTATGCCTACTTTGTAGGTTGTTGTAGAAAGTATATGAATTATTATGAAAGCTGTTAGTGCAATGCCTGGCACAAAAGCCAAAAAACTGATTGCTTTCTTGACTAATAATTTCTGAATGACAAGTGATTTTTGTAGTTATATTTGTTGTGTGTCTCATGCTTTGTAACAGCTTCAAAGAATACAAACACATTTGGTGCATAAGAGTAAATTTTAGAAATACTGTTGATCTTTGATAGTAAATTCTTTCTGCTTCAACTATATAGCTCAAATGTAGTTTTATTCCACAATCTTAAAAAACAAGCTAAGGAAACAATCAACCATATTACTGATGGAAATTTTTGAAAAATAAAGAAAGTGACAGTTCTTCAAACAGCACACACCTCATTTGCTTATTTTAGGAGCCCTCTGATAAGACCTGACAAAAAACAAAACATTAACAAAAAGTCAATCTAATTTAGAATAAATATTTCTGAATACATGTAGGATCTCTTTTTTAAAAATCCCTACCTATTCTCACAAAACAGAAAAGTTGAAAAATGAAAATAACGACTTTTGGTTTTTCAAAAATGTTTTTTCCACCTTTACAGATATCAATTACTCAAGTTCTTCAGTGCATTTAACCAATGGTCTGAATAGAATTTGCTATACGTTGAAGGAGAGCAAAATTGAGTAACTTTGATATTTTACCTGTGATATTATTCATACCTGATGAATTTTTCAGGAAGAATTTTCTTCTTAACATACTTTAAATGGTCGTGTGTCATGAAATTGATAATTAAAGAAGTATTTTTGAAACAATTAAAGTAAAAACCATAAAGAGCTTTTCAGCATAGTTTCTGAGGTGCATGTAAAAATAAGACAAATTTCAGTGACACTTGTGCAGCTTTGAAAATAAAGTGTCAGATTCCTAATATGTTTGAGAATTTCTAAGAGTGTACCCTATTCGAATTTTCCATGACCACAATACTCAGTACTCCACAGCTAAACACTTGCTGTTTGATTAATATTCAGTTTGAAACTTTGCAGTTTCCCTCTTGGGGAAGAAATTTGTTTTGCATTTATATTTAAATATCCAAATGTCCTCTCTTTTCTATTTTCAAGTTTGATATTCTGAAACAGAAGAGTTAAGGAATATTAAGGATTCCTTCTAGGCAATTTATATAACTGCCCTAGGAGTTCAATATCTTCCATTTTCATAGATCACTGTATTGGAAAAGATATGCAAAAGTAGGGTGATTGAAAAGTCATTCCACTATATTGTTCATGTTAAACTTGGTGATAGTGGTGTCATTGAGCTTCAAATTAATTACAAAGTTTCTAGTCATAAATAAAATTGGAAAGAATTATTGTTTATACCTAGAAGCATGGACATCAAAATAAATTGCATAGCAGTAAAAAAGAAATAAGAAATAATTGTCATGAAAAGGTGATCAATTTTTTTTTTTTGGTATGGGCAAGCACTGAGAATTGAACCTAGGTCTCTGGCATGGCAGGCGAGAACTCTGTCTACTGAGCCACCATGACCCACTCAAGGGTGATCATTTTTAATGTTAATTTTTTTATAGATTCATATAACATATTTTGGTCAACAGAATGCTATTTCTGGCTGTAATATAAGTGTTTCAAATTAATATTTGGGAGTAATTGTTTAACTGAAAGAATATGTAGTTGAAAACTTAAATAGTATGGTTAAAATGTGGAAACTAAAATTTAAAAATTTAAAGAACAAACAAATAATTCACCTTTGGAAATGTATTTATATATTTCTTTAAAACCTCAGGAGCCCCAGAAAATTTCCATTATTACTATTTTTCATCTACAGAATCATTATTATGTGACATCCTTTTCCCAAACACATCTTTCAGAGTAACATGCCTTATAAGCTATAGTATTACATAAGTATTTAAAAGCTACTGTAAAATATTTCCTGATTATGGAACATACACTGGTGATATTATTTTGATTTATATATATGCAAACTACTTTCTCAGATTTTTATGATGTTCAGCTTGTCTGTAACAATATCAAGATTGCTAACTCCCCAAAGAGAGCTATGGATAACAGAACTTGGGAAACTTTGGGACAAAATAGATGGGAAACTAACAAGGTTATGTGTATGGATTATATATTAATTTCAGCACTTTTGCTAAGGTTCTCTCTTTTTTTTCTGTGTAAATTCCAATTTTATTGTATATAAGTAGATCTCCTTTAAACAATTAAGTCAACTGTATTAAGATTTTATCAAGGTGATTTTTCTCCTTTACTGGAAATATTGATTAGTGTCTTCATGACTCTGTAAAGGACAGAACAGGAGTATATTTGAAAGGAACTGCAGATTTATACATGGGAATGGATTCTGAGTGTATTAAAGATATTAGAATATGGATTTAGATAACAAAATTTTACTGATATAGGGCACTTTCAATTTCACTATGAATATGGGATTGATACATGGCAAGGAATCTTGTTTTTATAGTCCCCAGGGAGATATGAAAGGAAAAATTGGAGATAAAATGAATACAAACAAGTATGAATCTTGACTGAAATAACGTTGTCTAATCTGCTATATTTGTTAGAGCAGATTAACGTGGCCTGAGTTACATGTATTTGATCCTTGATCTCATAAATGCATTGTGAGATAATGAAATCAGAGAGTTTGCATTCTCTTGGGATGAACAATGATATACAGACTTTCCCCAGAGTTATATTAACTCTTCTGCTTTGACATATAATAAAGTCAAAAGAATCTGGGACTTCTTGATATCTTGCAGCACATAACATAGTTCCACTATGTTGATACCATCTTGTTAATTAGACCTGATAACCAAGAAGTGGCTACCATATTGAAGATCTTGAAAGGAAATGTGTTCCAGAGGTTAGTAGACAAACACTCAAGATTCAGAGGACCACACCATCAGTTAAGTTTTAGTGTATCAAAAGATAGGATCAGGGGCATCCCCTCCAAAGTATAGGGCAAATGATTGCATATTTCACCCCATCACTAAAAATTGAGCACAAAGCTTGAGTTGCCATCTTAAAAGTTCTATTAGATGCATATTCCCCACTTCAGAATGCTGCTCTGATCCATTCACTGAGAGAATGAAAAGCTGCCAGCCTTTACTAAGGCTTACACCAGGAAAGTTTACAGGAGCTTAATCAGGTTGCAGAAAAAAAAATAACACTGCTACTTGAGTCATGATTCATTAGACCTTATTTTATTAGATGCGTTAGTGGTGGAAAAAGATGCCATGTGGAACTCGGTGACACCTTGTAACAATGGTTGTTAATAATTCTTTGGGGCACATGTTGCCACATTTGTCTTATCAGATTGCACCTCTTTTTCTCCTCAGGATGTTGCTGCACCCCTTTTTCTGATGTCCTATAGTTAAGTTTCCAAGAGAGCTCTTCAGTTGGTATAAAACTGCAAATTAGCTTCAATCCAGTTCTCCATTAATGTACAAGTGATCATGTATGAAGCACCTTATAAAAGTTGGATGGAGTAATTCCAGAAGTGTCTACCAGAACTACCAAAAATAAACATAAAGTTTAAGGATGGAATGTGAAAACACTACACTACTTCTCAATTCCCAGGAAAGGAGTGTTTTGTTAAAGATAAAAGTTGAGAATATTATACTCTCAGATATATTTAAACAAACTTGATGAAATAGCTGCAGGGCAGAGTGTGGTGAGACAGAGAAAAAATGTACTATATTCAGAATTTGTCCATGATATCATGCAGTCATACTTTTTTCTATTTTTTTGTGTGAAATCTATATATATACAAAAAAGCAATAAATTTCCAAGTATATTTTAACAAGTAGTCACACAGCAGATTTTAAAGTTTGGTATAGGTTACATTTCCATGATTTTTCATTTTTTCTTCTAGCTGCTCTTAGACACTAGAGACCCACAGAAATATCAACATATTGATTCAGCAGTTATGTCCACTTGTTGAATCATTTTTTCTCTATTATACTCTTTCTTCTCTCTTTTTTTGTGAAAGATAACATATATACAAAAAAGCAACAAATTTCAGAGTACATCACAACAATTACTGGTAGAACAGATTTCAGAGTCTGGTATGGGTTACAATTTCATAATTTTAGGTTTTTATTTCAAGCTGCTCTAAGGTACTGGAGATTAAAAGATATATCAGTATACTAATTCAGCACTCATACTTATTTTTTTATATTTTTTTACATGGGCAGGCACCGGGAATCGAATCTGGGTCCTCTGGCATGGCAGGCAAGCTTTCTTGCCTGCTGAGCCACCGTGGCCTGCCCACTTATACTTATTTGTTAAACCACAGCTTCTCTATATAACTCCTTGATCACCTTTTTTTCCTTTAAACTTTTTTTCAATTGAGTAGTATAACATATATGCAAAGCAAAGAAATAAAAAAGCAATAGTGTTCAGGTGCTCTTCAACAATTAGTTACAGGACAGATCCCAGAGTTTGTCATGAGCTACCATATGATCCCCTCATATTTTCCCTTCTAGCTGATCCAGAATATAGGTGGCTAGAGGGTGCAAATATTCTTTATCATCATAATCGACTTTTTTCCTTCTTTTTAAATTTATAACATATATACAAAAAAGCTACAAATTTCAAAGCATGGCACCACAACTAGTTGTAGAATATATTTCAGAGTTTGACATGGGTTACAATTTCACAATTTTAGATTTTTACTTCTAACTGCCCTAAAATACTGGAGACTAAAAGAGATATCAATTTAATGATTCAGCATTCATATTCATTTGTTAAATCCTATCTTCTCTGTGTAACTCCACCATCAAGAGGGATGATCTTTCCATCCCTCTCTTTGGGGTGTTTGGGTTACGGCAATTCTAAATTTCTCATATTGAAAGGGTCTGGCACTAATATGGGGTAGGGAGATGGAACTATCTGATGTTCTGGAGAGGCAGGGCTAGGTTTTGGGACTTATCTGCACCAGGGACCCATCTGGAGGTTGTAGGTTTCTGGAAAGTTATTCTAGTGCATGGAACACTTGTGGAATCTTATATGTTACATGAGGTGTTCTTTAAGATTGGCTGGAATGGTCCTGGTGGAGGTTGGCAAGTTATGATAGGTAGCAAGGACTAACTGAAGCTTGCATAAGAGCAACCTTCAGAGGAGCCTCTCAACTCTCTTTGAACTCTCTCTGCCACTGTTACTTTATTAATTACAGTTCATTTCCCCTTTTTGGTCAGGATGGAACTGTTGATCCCTAAATGCAGGTCTGGATTCATCCCTGGGAATCCTCTCCCATGTTGCCAGGGAGACTTTCACCCCTGGATGTCATGTCCCACTTAGTGGGTAGGGAAATGATTTCACTTGCAGAGTTGGGCTTAGAGAGACTGAGGCCACATCTGAGCAACAAAAGAGGTCCTCCAGAAGTAACTCTTGGGCATGCCTATAGGTAGTCTAAGCTTCTCTGCTACATATGTAAGCTTCACAAGAGTAAGCCTCATGATTGCAGGTATGGCCTATTGATTTGGGTGTCCCTAAAGTTTGACACAATATCAGGGGATTCCCTGATGGTAAGGTTTAATAGTTCCATATTTTCTTCCCATCCCTTAGGGGATTTTGCCAATACTTTTTTTTTTTTTACATGGACAGGCACCAGAAATCAAACCTAGGTCTCCGGCATGGAAGATGAGAGTTTTGCCTGCTGAGCCACAGTGGCCTGCCCTTTGCCAATACTTTTTTGATTATCTGCTTAATATACTATAGGATGTATCCAGGCATTACAATAATCTACACAGGATTAAAAGATCTCTTTCTTATTCTGTGCTCCCTGTGTTTCAGTTGTTCAAATGAGCTACATAAATAGGTTGGATTAGATAATGCATGACAGAAAATTTCAGTTCCAGACCAAATAAACCTTTCTTCCATTGGTCTCAAAGAGTATGTGTGATTCTAAAATATAAACTGTCTTCCTTACCCCTATTTTCTGAATTACTTTAACCCCAACCTGTTCAGCTTCATTCTTATCTCTAAATATCAGGTTATATATATAAAACAGCCTCTCAAAATCCGGCAAAAATTATCACCACTCTGGACTTGATGTGTCTTCTCTAAAAGCTTACAATCTAGGACCCTGTTTTCTTATAAGCATTTTCTATAGGTGAACATAACATTGTTGTTCTTTTGTTTCCCGCTTATTTTCTCACACCAAATGTCCCACATGTTCATTCACATTGTTGCATGCCTCACAATTTTGTTCCTTTTAGTAGCAGCACAGCCTTCATTCATAAGTATATACCATCACTTGCCAATCTACTTCTCTGTCAGTGCATCCTTCAGTTACCTGCATTCATTGGGCATCATGTAGAGGGCCCAAAGCCCATAGTCTGTAGTCATCCATTTTTAATAGATAATAAGAGGGATAATATTCAGAAAATCTAAATTCAGGTTTTAGCAACATTCCTCAGATATAGACAACTCCATCAAAGAGCCACAGGCATTCAGTATACAAATACCTCTTTTTTTGAAACATCTGGAATAAAATTTCAGTCAGCCAGAGAAACTGGAATTTTACATAATTGTATCATTATTATAATTGTTACTGTGAAGATCTACACATACATTACACAGAAGACACAATGACTGATTACATTTGGAATTATTTCTTCTGCTATTAATGCTTCTTCTTAGGAATTTTTGGAGTAGTAATATGATAACATACATGGATGAAGTACTACCTCCAAAGGCCACAGATATACACAATCAAATATAATCCACTAATCATATGTTAGTCACATTGTCACTGCTCCTACTCCTTTGTGGTTTTTTGTCTTGTTTTGCTTTGTTTTTTAAGCATGGCCAGCACTAGGAATTGAATCTGGGTCTCTGGCATGGCAGGAAAGAACTCTGCCTGCTAAGCCACCATGGCCAGCCCTCCTCCTATGCTTTTACTTTATCTTTGTACATTTTTTTCTTTCACTTTAATCTCCTTTTTCTCCTTAACTAAGCTACTCTGTAGTTTAAGGAAAGTCTCTAGAGTTCTCTGCTCTAGTCCTAAGTGTGCCTGTCTTTGTTCTTGAGATGACAGCCTTGTGCTTCCTTGTGCCTCTCTCCTTGTATTAGACATGGAAGATGTGCCTAGATATGGTGTCCTCCAGAGAAGGTCATTGGTTTCATCAGATTTAAATTTCCAAGAAGATTTGTTGAATGCCCCAAGATATATCCACCCTATTGTTTATCTATTAAAAGGAATAATAAGAGCTGTCAGGGTTTTTATAAGACAATGCAATGTTGGAGTTTAGGCGACTTGACACTATGACACATGACATGCATGACACTAGTGCTCTATCTCTATTCTTGCCCTGACACCTTTAAACATTTTAAGATAAAAAAAACTTTTATCAAGGCATACAAGGGTAGTTCAGTGGTAGAATTCTCACCTGCCATGCAGGAGATCTAGGTTCAATTCCTGGCACATGCACCACCCCTACCCCACTCCCCGCAGAATTTCAAAAAATGGTGCTGCAATAATGGGATATTCACATGGAAAGAGAATGAAATGTGACCCCCACTACACAGCATACAGAAAAAAACCTCATCAGAATTTTGAAAATAATAATCAACAAAAATGATCTGGCTTAAAAAGGAAAAGCACATTTATTGGACAGTGACACAAAATTGAAGGAACAGCTGAATGAACAAGGTCAGGAAACATCTCAGGGAAAATAAATGGAAAGAAAACCTCTTGGAGCATTACTTACATTTGACTCACAATGGAATCAGTGCAGTGCTTTTAAAAAAATTGTTTTTGTTTTGCTTTTTAAATATGAATGCCTGTATTCTATCACCAAATTGAGATTTATTGGCTCTTGGATATGCCAGGACATCAGAATATTTAATCCCTTCTGGTTGAATCCAAATTGCAGCAGACTTTGAGTACTGTTGCTCTATAGTGCTTTTGTGAAAGAACTTTGCTCTAGTCAGTTTCTGTCCCTCTACTCAGGAAGTCTGTGCCTGAAAATCAATTTCCAGAGAAGGAGAATATGAGCGACTAATTTTATTTTATTTCACTTTATCATGCACCCACCCTTATGATGCTGGTCCCTCTAGCTCAGCAAGGACTAAGGGAAGGCAATTTCCTTTCATTTCTTTCACTAGAAAAAGAAGGTGAGGGCTTATGGCATCACATGAAATAACAGAAAATTGTGCAGTTTCAGAACAAGATGGATCACCAATGAAAAAGAGAAAGCTAACAAAAGGACATAGGCTTTGAAATCTGGATTTAAACATTTCCTTAAAAACTAACATCTTGAATTCCTGAATTGAGATGCAATCCTGGGAAATTGCTTGGTAGGGAGAAAAAGAAATCATGAATTTCCTGTTCAAATAGATGTTTTACTATTATTTCATACATGGGATATATTCTATAGCATTGCCCTTACTTACATACAACTAAGAGTTTTGAAGAGCATTCCTTAGTTCAAAATAAATTTCCCTTAGTGGTTATTTATTATATTTTGTAATTATGGGAAGGGAAGAAAGATAAGCCTGGATTATAAATTCCACTGTAATGGATCCACAAATGAATTGATTAGTTCTAATTTGCTATTCCCTTAATAAAGTTATGCAGGAAAAATATACTTAAATAAAAACAGAACGAGTTACAGCATCAAGAATAATTTTACAAATTGCAACAGAATTGTTGGCCATGTCAAAATAAAAAATGTAGCTATAAGCATTTTGTCATTATGTCTGTTGGGAAAGGATAGACCTTTCTTATAATCTTATACTTAGAAGAAATGGTAGAAATACATGTTTGCTGTGTACAGAAGTTGGATTGCACACTCAGATGCATACTGTGGCAGGGCAGTTAACATAAATTATTGCAGTTGGCTGAGTATAAGACAATTGAGAGGTATGGAAATTTGGAGAATGGTGAGTATATCTTTGGTTGAAGAACCCTCTAGAAACCACATAGGGCCAGCGTGCAGAGGAGGTGAGTAAGGCACTCGTATCAGATGCAAAATTTAAGGGGTTGACAAAAACTACTAATAAAAGTAAATGTTTTAATATCTTCAAATTTAAATTAATCAAAAAAATCCATTCTGAACAAATATCAATTTAAATAAAGGCAGGGTCATTATTAATTTGTTAGGCACCACCATTATCTTGCCTGAACATTACAATAATCTGCTATTTTTTAATTTTTTCATGATTCAGTTAAAAACTGAAATGCTGTCAAGAATAAACTGTAAACAAAAAATTAATTTAATATCCTTGCTGATGCTACTGTTTGTAGAAAACTGAACAAATGAATGGCAGGATACTTTCAATAATTCAATTGAGGTTTATGATATTGGAGTGAAGGAAAATCTATCAGCAATCTGGGAACACTTCGTTGTAAAAACAAGATAATCTTAGGATTAGCAGAAATGAATTAACATTGACAATGTCACATTACAGAAATATTACAAGTGATTTTTTGCTTGCTGAAAGAATGATTATGAATAAAGTTATGGTAGAGAATCAAAAGTAGTTCAATATTTATCACATGGAAATGTCAAGTATTATTGGCATTAATATAGAAAGAAAACAAAGGTCTGCAAATGACTTCCCAAACCCAAAGTAGTCTTTCAAGCCATTCTGCAGTACAACTGCTTTTTAATAACTCAAAGAAAGAAAAGGTCAAATCTATTATTTTGTTTTACTAACCACTGTCTTGTCTGTAGTTGCTTGACAGAATGTGATTTACAATATATAATATGTGCTATGGGGCTTGACAAGGTGAGGATGATTTCATTTAATATTTTCTTGAAATCAGCTTGGATCTCCTCTATGTCAGGTATTTCATTTGCAAGTGTTCTAAGAACATACAATGGGTAATTTAATGCAATCAAAAGGTATTTCCAAAGATATAGTTGCATTCTCTACATATTTGTCATCAAAACATTTCCTTCACAACCATTCAGATATAGACATTTGCAAAGGAATTGTTTTCTGTCTTAATTTCTTTAGACCCTGGGCTTTTGTAGTCTTAATGTATAATGATTTTGCTGGTCATAGCCCAAATACAGACAGAAGTTTCATTAGAGTTCAGAATGGTGTAAACCTACATGCTATACTATTTTAAACTTTATTTTACCATACTCTTCAATCAATCCATAAAGCAATGAGATAGGCATGCAAACCTAACCTCCCTGTTCTGGCTTTCAGTGTTCTGCATTCCTGCTATGGTTTCTCTTGAGTTCAAAATGATATAACACATAAAGATGTAGAATCCTTCTCCTTTAAGTACATCAGATTAAAATTTAAATTTTAACTATGGTAAGGACTGACGTGACAGCTAGGACCACTATGGTTCCTAAAACTTCACTTTTGAAGCAGAGGGGATCAGTACATGAATATCCATGTTTTACGTACTAGAGTTTCAAACATTCTTCTTCATTTCTTGATTCTATTTATTTATTCCTTTTTCTAATTTGAGGCTAATTTGCTCAGTCATTAAGATGGACAAGGCTTTATTGAATCCTTGTTTGGATCAAATATCTACTTAAAAAAAATCCACAACAATGAAAGAACTCTTAATACCTGCAGTCTCATAGAATACAGCACTGATCTCAAAGGAGAAAAGGAATATGAAGAAAATTAGAACAATATATTATAATAAATGGTAAAATCAATTCAATTTTTCTCCATTATTAGAATTATATTTATATGCATGGGCCTATACTTTAGCTAATACTTATCCACTAATAAATTTAACATACTTATTATATGAGATCCATTGTTAAAAGTGGATACAGTGATGAAAAAGATAAAGACTCTCTTTTCAAAGTGCATTCATTTGACCCCACGTTATTCTAAAAAGGATTTAGGGTAACTTATAAATCATTTGCAATGGAAGAAGTCATTAGATCTGAGGATTAAGAAGATGATATAAAGGCTCTATCACTATTTACCAAGAGCCAGCTCTCTGCTGCTGTTGTATACATAAGACGATGGCTCTTGTCTTCTATTGAATACAGAAGCAAAGCAAACTGATTGGCTTTGACCAATGTTTCATGGGTACATGAGATGTGTGTCCCTTACATTAAGAAGCATTTACAAGCTGACTTATGATTCTCCATCTTCTCTCTCTCCTCGCCAGAATTATCATGGAACACTTGTCAATTAGAGATGCCACAAAATCAAAGCCACTTGGAATGTCTGACTCAACACATGGGCTAGATCTTCCCTAAAGTATTTTCTAAACCTATAGTTGACTCCGTGGGATTAATAATAAATGTTTGTTTAATCTGTATTAAACCACTGAAATTTTGGGGTTGTTTGTTACTGCAGAATAATCTATTGTGTCCTAAGTAACACATTTTTATCTTAACAAAAATTTTCATTATATTAACAAATTTTTGTCTCTAATGCACCTAGCAGCCAGGAAGATCTGATCATTTATGTAAACTACAGGTTGTAAGATAAAAGAGACTTATTTTTTCCTCCAGAGATAAATATCTGTATACAGGTAATTCTCCTGAAGATCATAAGAAAAAGCCCATTATGTGATATAACAAATGAAAATAATAATAGTTACTGCTATTTACTGCTTATATATTCCAAAACCTGTACTAAGTATTTTCTTTACAGTATTATTTTATTTAATCCACATAAAAACCTCTTGAGGGATATATTACTGTTATTATTCTCAAGTTTTAGTTATTGAAAGGAAATACGGAGGTGAAGAATTTTGCCCAAGGTAAGGCAGCTAGCAAGGGCTGTGGAATTAACAACAAAAATATTTTCCTTATCATTAAGGAAACTTGGCATAACAAGTATCTAGTCTCCATTTTAATCAAGAAAAACATGAAATCCAAAATGCATGTGTCTCTTAAAGCAGAAAATCAGCCTTAATTAAAGAGAAACAATACACTAAGTTACTCAGGTCTAAAAATACTTTGCTGTTCAGGCTGTATATTGCGAATCATGTCTCTGCTGATAACAGAGAATATTTATGGCCCTATTTGTAAATAATGACTCTACCTGCTAATTAAGCAGGATAGACAAAGAAGGGAAACTGAAAAGTAATTCTGCTTGATCATTTTATGGGGTTGAATAGTGTCTCCCTGAAATTCATGTCCATGCAAAACTAAATGAAACTTTCTTAGAAACAGGATCTTTGCAGATTTCATCAAGAAAAATGAGGCCACATTGGATTAAGGTGGTCCTTACATACAATATGATTTGTGTTCTTTTTAGATGAGGTAGATTTGGACACTGATACTGACACCCAGGCAGGATGATTTGAGGACAGAGACAGAAATTGAAAGTGATGGCTCTACAAGCCAAGGAACTCCAGGGATTTCTAACAATCATTAGGCTCAAATAATTTGGTGTGCTGTTTCTCTTTAATTAAAACTGATTTTCTGCTTTAAGAGAAACACACATTTTGGATTTTATGTTTTTTTGATTAAAACATAATCCTAAGAGAAGGCAAGGAAGGGTCCTCTCCTACCTTAAGAGAGAGAAAGAGCCTGTGGACATGATGATCTCTGTCTTCTAAACTTCAGAATTGTGAGACAATTCATTTCTCTTGTTTTAAACCACCAATTTGTGGGAATTTAAGTGTCAATAAGAAACCAGAGATCCAAGAAGGCGTCTTAGTAAGGTACATGCGTCTTAGTTCCTCCGACTCCAAATCAACTAATAGGTGAACAGAAACAGTACAGAACAGCTCCTGGGGTTACAGCAGGGAATGGACACACAGCGTAACCCAGTCTGGGCTGGTTAGTCTGACTGCGAAACTCGGCTGCGGTGAGTGAGATCCCTGAGCGGCGGGCGATTTCCCGAGCAGCCGCAGCTGCGGCGGTCCGAGCTAATCCCTCCCTCCTTCCCGGGCTGGCTGAGAGACACGGAGAGACAAGCTTCCCAGCCAAGGCGGCCGGCGCCACACTTTTGCGGGCGGCTTCGAGTCTCGGCTTCGAGTCCGTGACTACGAGTCTCGGATCAGAGGGCTATCCAAAGTCTGGGCTGGCAAGTCTGACTGCGAGACTTGGCTGTGGCGAGACCCCCGAGCGGCCGCAGCTGCGGCAGTCCGAGCTAATCCCTCCCTCCTTCCCGGGCTGGCTGAGAGACTCGGAGAGACAAGCTTCCCAGCCAAGGCGGCCGGCGCCACACTTTTTTTTTTTTTTCACATTTTTTTTTATTAATTAAAAAAAGAATTAACAAAACAATTAGAAATCATTCCAATCTACATGTACAATCAGTAATTCTTAATAACATCACATAGTTGCATATTCATCATTTCTTAGTACATTTGCATCGATTTAGAAAAAGAAATAAAAAGACAACAGAATAAGAATTAAAACAATAATAGAAAGAAAAAAACAAAAAAAACAAAAACAAAAAACCTATACCTCACATGAAGCTTCATTCAGTGTTTTAACATAATTGCATTACAATTGGGTAGTATTGTGCTGTCCATTTCTGAGTTTTTATATCCAGTCCCGTTGTACAGTCTGTATCCCTTCATCTCCAATTATCCCTTCTCTCTTTTTTTTTTTTTTAATTAACGGAAAAAAAGAAATTAACCCAACATTTAGAGATCATACCATTCTACACATGCAATCATTAATTCTTAACATCATCACATAGATGCATGATCATCATTTCTTAGTACATTTGCATTGGTTTAGAAGAACTAGCAACATAACCAAAAAAGATATAGAATGTTAATATAGAGAAAAAAATAAAAGTAATAATAGTAAAATCAAAACAAAACAACACAAAACAAAACAAAAACCTATAGCTCAGATGCAGCTTCATTCAGTGTTTTAACATGATTACTTTACAATTAGGTATTATTGTGCTGTCCATTTTTGAGTTTTTGTATCTAGTCCTGTTGCAGTCTGCATCCCTTCAGCTTCAATTACCCATTGTCTTACCCTGTTTCTAACTCCTGCTGAACTCTGTTACCAATGACATATTTCAAGTTTATTCTCGAATGTCCGTTCACATCAGTGGGACCATACAGTATTTGTCCTTTAGTTTTTGGCTGGATTCACTCAGCATAATATTCTCTAGGTCCATCCATGTTATTACATGGTTCATAAGTTTATCTTGTCTTAAAGCTGCATAATATTCCATCGTATGTATATACCACAGTTTGTTTAGCCACTCGTCTGTTGATGGACATTTTGGCTGTTTCCATCTCTTTGCAATTGTAAATAATGCTGCTATAAACATTGGTGTGCAAATGTCCGTTTGTGTCTTTGCCCTTAAGTCCTTTGAGTAGATACCTAGCAATGGTATTGCTGGGTCGTATGGCAGTTCTATATTCAGCTTTTTGAGGAACCGCCAAACTGCCTTCCACAGTGGTTGCACCCTTTGACATTCCCACCAACAGTGGATAAGTGTGCCTCTTTCTCCGCATCCTCTCCAGCACTTGTCATTTTCTGTTTTGTTGATAATGGCCATTCTGGTGGGTGTGAGATGATATCTCATTGTGGTTTTGATTTGCATTTCTCTAATGGCCAGGGACATTGAGCATCTCTTCATGTGCCTCTTGGCCATCTGTATTTCCTCTTCTGAGAGGTGTCTGTTCAAGTCTTTTTCCCATTTTGTAATTGGGTTGGCTGTCTTTTTGTTGTTGAGATGAACAATCTCTTTATAAATTCTGGATACTAGACCTTTATCTGATATATCATTTCCAAATATTGTCTCCCATTGTGAAGGCTGTCTTTCTACTTTCTTGATGAAGTTCTCTGATGCACAAAAGTGTTTAATTTTGAGGAGTTCCCATTTATTTATTTCCTTCTTCAGTGCTCTTGCTTTAGGTTTAAGGTCCATAAAACCGCCTCCAGTTGTAAGATCCATAAGATATCTCCCAACATTTTCCTCTAACTGTTTTATGGTCTTAGACCTAATGTTTAGATCTTTGATCCATTTTGAGTTAACTTTTGTATAGGGTGTGAGAGATGGGTCTTCTTTCATTCTTTTGCATATGGATATCCAGTTCTCTAGGCACCATTTATTGAAGAGACTGCTCTGTCCCAGGTGAGTTGGCTTGACTGCCTTATCAAAGATCAAATGTCCATAGATGAGAGGGTCTATATCTGAGCACTCTATTCGATTCCATTGGTCGATATATCTATCTTTATGCCAATACCATGCTGTTTTGACCACTGTGGCTTCATAATATGCCTTAAAGTCAGGCAGCGCGAGACCTCCAGCTTCGTTTTTTTTCCTCAAGATGTTTTTAGCAATTCGGGGCACCCTGCCCTTCCAGATAAATTTGCCTATTGGTTTTTCTATTTCTGAAAAATAAGTTGTTGGGATTTTGATTGGTACTGCATTGAATCTGTAAATCAATTTAGGTAGGATTGACATCTTAACTATATTTAGTCTTCCAATCCATGAACACGGTATGCCCTTCCATCTATTTAGGTCTTCTGTGATTTCTTTTAGCAGTTTTTTGTAGTTTTCTTTATATAGGTTTGTCTCTTTAGTTAAATTTATTCCTAGGTATTTTATTCTTTTAGTTGCAATTGTAAATGGGATTCGTTTCTTGATTTCCCCCTCAGCTTGTTCATTACTTGTGTATAGAAATGCTACAGATTTTTGAATGTTGATCTTGTAACCTGCTACTTTGCTGTACTCATTTATTAGCTCTAGTAGTTTCTTGTGGATTTTTCCGGGTTTTCGACGTATAGTATCATATCGTCTGCAAACAGTGATAGTTTTACTTCTTCCTTTCCAATTTTGATGCCTTGTATTTCTTTTTCTTGTCTAATTGCTCTGGCTAGAACCTCCAACACAATGTTGAATAATAGTGGTGATAGTGGACATCCTTGTCTTGTTCCTGATCTTAGGGGGAACGTTTTCAATTTTTCCCCATTGAGGATGATATCAGCTGTGGGTTTTTCATATATTCCCTCTATCATTTTAAGGAAGTTCCCTTGTATTCCTATCTTTTGAAGTGTTTTCAACAGGAAAGGATGTTGAATCTTGTCGAATGCCTTCTCTGCATCAATTGAGATGATCATGTGATTTTTCTGCTTTGATTTGTTGATATGGTGTATTACATTAATTGATTTTCTTATGTTGAACCATCCTTGCATACCTGGGATGAATCCTACTTGGTCATGATGTATAATTCTTTTAATGTGCTGTTGGATACGATTTGCTAGAATTTTATTGAGGATTTTTGCATCTGTATTCATTAGAGAGATTGGTCTGTAGTTTTCTTTTTTTGTAATATCTTTGCCTGGTTTTGGTATGAGGGTGATGTTGGCTTCATAGAATGAATTAGGTAGTTTTCCCTCCACTTCGATTTTTTTGAAGAGTTTGAAGAGAATTGGTACTAATTCTTTCTGGAACGTTTGGTAGAATTCACATGTGAAGCCATCTGGTCCTGGACTTTTCTTTTTAGGAAGCTTTTGAATGACTAATTCAATTTCTTTACTTGTGATTGGTTTGTTGAGGTCATCTCTGCCTTCTTGAGTCAAAGTTGGTTGTTCATGTCTTTCCAGGAACCCGTCCATTTCCTCTAAATTGTTGTATTTACTAGTGTAAAGTTGTTCATAGTATCCTGTTATTACCTCCTTTATTTCTGTGAGGTCAGTAGTTATGTCTCCTCTTCCATTTCTGATCTTATTTATTTGCATCCTCTCTTTTCTTCTTTTTGTCAATCTTGCTAAGGGCCCATCAATCTTATTGATTTTCTTATAGAACCAACTTCTGGCCTTATTGATTTTCTCTATTGTTTTCATGTTTTCAATTTCATTTATTTGTGCTCTAATCTTTGTTATTTCTTTCCTTTTGCTTGCTTTGGGGTTAGCTTGCTGTTCTTTCTCCAGTTCTTCCAAATGGATAGTTAATTCCTGAATTTTTGCCTTTTCTTCTTTTCTGATATAGGCATTTAGAGCAATAAATTTCCCTCTTAGCACTGCCTTTGCTGCGTCCCATAAGTTTTGATATGTTGTGTTTTCATTTTCATTTGCCTCGAGGTATTTGCTAATTTCTCTAGCAATTTCTTCTTTGACCCAGTCGTTGTTTAGAAGTGTGTTGTTGAGCCTCCACGTATTTGTGAATTTTCTGGCACTCTGCCTATTATTGATTTCCAACATCATTCCTTTATGGTCCGAGAAAGTGTTGTGTAAGATTTCAATCTTTTTAAATTTGTTAAGACTTGCTTTGTGACCCAGCATATGGTCTATCTTTGAGAATGATCCATGAGCACTTGAGAAAAAGGTGTATCCTGCTGTTGTGGGATGTAATGTCCTATAAATTTCTATTAAGTCTAGTTCATTTATAGTAATATTCAGATTCTCTATTTCTTTGTTGATCCTCTGTCTAGATGTTCTGTTCCTTGATGAGAGTGGTGAGTTGAAGTCTCCAACTATTATGGTATATGAGTCTATTTCCCTTTTCAGTGTTTGCAGTATATTTCTCACGTATTTTGGGGCATTCTGATTCGGTGCGTAAATATTTATGATTGTTATGTCTTCTTGTTTAATTGTTCCTTTTATTAGTATATAGTGTCCTTCTTTGTCTCTTTTAACTGTTTTACATTTGAAGTCTAATTTGTTGGATATTAGTATAGCCACTCCTGCTCTTTTCTGGTTGTTATTTGCATGAAATATCTTTTCCCAACCTTTCACTTTCAACCTATGTTTATCTTTGGGTCTAAGATGTGTTTCCTGTAGACAGCATATAGAAGGATCCTGTTTTTTAATCCATTCTGCCAATCTATGTCTTTTGATTGGGGAATTCAGTCCATTGACATTTAGTGTTATTACTGTTTGGATAATATTTTCCTCTACCATTTTGCCTTTTGTATTATATATATCATATCTGATTTTCCTTCTTTCTACACTCTTTTCCATATCTCTCTCTTCTGTCTTTTTGTATCTGACTCTAGTGCTCCCTTTAGTATTTCTTGCAGAGCTGGTCTCTTGGTCACAAATTCTTTCAGTGACTTTTTGTCTGAGAATGTTTTAATTTCTCCCTCATTTTTGAAGGATAATTTTGCTGGATATAGGAGTCTTGGTTGGCAGTTTTTCTCTTTTAGTATTTTAAATATATCATCCCACTGTCTTCTAGCTTCCATGGTTTCTGCTGAGAAATCTACACAAAGTCTTATTGGGTTTCCCTTGTATGTAATGGATTGTTTTTCTCTTGCTGCTTTCAAGATCTTCTCTTTCTCTTTGACCTCTGACATTCTAACTAGTAAGTGTCTTGGAGAACGCCTATTTGGGTCTAATCTCTTTGGGGTGCGCTGCACTTCTTGGATCTGTAATTTTAGGTCTTTCATAAGAGTTGGGAAATTTTCAGTGAAAATTTCTTCCATTAGTTTTTCTCCTCCTTTTCCCTTCTCTTCTCCTTCTGGAACACCCACAACACGTATATTTGTGTGGTTCATATTGTCCTTGAGTTCCCTGATACCCTGTTCAAATTTCTCCATTCTTTTCCCTATAGTTTCTGTTTCTTTTTGGAATTCAGATGTTCCATCCTCCAAATCACTAATTCTATCTTCTGTCTCTTTAAATCTATCATTGTAACTATCCATTATTTTTTCTATGTTTGCTACTTTATCCTTCACTTCCATAAGTTCTGCGATTTGTTTTTTCAGTTTTTCTATTTCTTCTTTATGTTCAGCCCATGTCCTCTTCATGTCCTCCCTCAATTTATCGATTTCATTTTTGAAGAGGTTTTCCATTTCTGTTCGTATATTCAGCATTAGTTGTCTCAGCTCTTGTGTCTCATTTGAGCTATTGGTTTGTTCCTTTGACTGAGCCATATTCTCAATCTTTTGAGCGTGGACAGTTATCTTCTGCTGCTGGCGTCTGGGCATTTATTCAGATTTCTCTTGGTGTTGGACCCAGCAAGGTTGTAATATTTTTCTGTGAAATCTCTGGGTTCTGTTTTCTTATCCTGCCCAGTAGGTGGCGCTCGTGGCACACGTTTGTCTGCGGGTCCCACCAGTAAAAGGTGCTGTGGGACCTTAAACTTTGGAAAACTCTCGCCATCCGGGGGGTTCGCTAGCCGAAGCGGCTTGAGCCGGCCCTCGGTCCGAACGCAGGGAGGGTTGCTGGTCGCCGCAGCCAGGGAAAGAGCCCGTCCGAATTTCCTAGTCGGCCCTGGGCAACAAGCGTGGCGGGAGGGTGCCAGCGGCAGTGGCCCGCCCGAGAGAGTGCACGTTCCCCGGGAGTCACGGGTTTGGAAGGGGCCTCCCCCACCCGTCACCGTTCTCTGCGGGCTGGGGATTTCCGATCCAATTCTCTCAGTTGGTCCGGGGGCTGCGCGTGGTGTGGGCGCCAGTCGCCTTGGTTTCAGGGGACCGCCTCTCCAATTCTCCCAGCCGGCCTGGGAAGGGGGAAGGGAGTAACTCCGGCCGCTTCCCGCCCCGCCCGGTAAGGCCCGCGCGCCTCGGCGATCTCACCCGAGCTGCTTCTCTCAGCCAGCCAGCCGTTCCAGGATGGGGCACGCTGTCTTTTTTATCTCTGTTGCGGCGCCACACTTTTGCAGGCGGCTTCAGGTCTCAGCTTCGAGTCCGCAGCTACGAGTCTCGGATCAGAGGGCTATCCAAAGTCTGGGCTGGCAAGTCTGACTGCGACTCTTGGCTGCGGCGAGACCCCCGAGCAGCGCGCGATATGCTGAGCAGCCGCAGCTGCAGCGGTCCGAGCTAATCCCTCCCTCCTTCCCGGGCCGGCTGAGAGTATCGGAGAAGCAAGTTTCCCAAGCCAAGGCAGGCGGTGCCCTTCTTTTGTGGGCAGCTTCGAGTCTCGGCTTTGAGTCCGTGGCTACGAATCTCAGATCAGAGGGCTATCCAAAGTCTGGGCTGGCTAGACTGACTGCGAGACTTGGCTGCAGTGAGACCCCCGAGCAGCGCACGATTTCTTGATCAGCGGCAGCTGCGGTGGTCCGAGCTACTCCCTCCCTCCTTTCCGGGCCAGCTGAGAGTATTGGAGAAGCAAGTTTCCCAAGCCGAGGCAGGCGGCACCCCTCTTTTGTGGGCGGCTTCGAGTCTCTGCTTCGAGTCCGTGGATACGAGTCTCGGATAGGAGGGCTATCCAAGCCGCGGTAGCCCCCCCCCCACGGGAGGCTTCCTGGTCTGGTGGGGAATACCCCAGGCCAGCTGCGGCCCGCAACCAGCCACAGGGTCCCCTCAAGCCACGGCAGCTGACGCCCCCACCACGCGCGGCCCCTGAACCAACGGAGAGAATTGGATCCGAAATCCCCAGGCCATGGAGATCGGTGACTGGGGGAGACCCATTCCAAACACTTGAGACAAACGTGTGCCACGTGCACCATGTACTGGGCAAGATAAGAAAAACAGATCCCAGAGATTTCACAGAAAAATCTTACAACCTTGCTGGTTCCAACACCCAGAGAAATCTGAATAAATGCCCAGACGCCAGCAGCAGAAGATAACTGTCCACGCTCAAAAGATTGAGAATATGGCTCAGTCAAAGGAACAAACCAATAGCTCAAATGAGACACAAGAGCTGAGACAACCAATGCTGAATATACGAACAGAAATGGAAAACCTCTTCAAAAATGAAATCGATAAATTGAGGGAGGACATGAAGAGGACATGGGCTGAACATAAAGAAGAAATAGAAAAACTGTAAAAACAAATCGCAGAACTTATGGAAGTGAAGGATAAAGTAGCAAACATAGAAAAAATAATGGATAGCTACAATGATAGATTTAAAGAGACAGAAGATAGAATTAGTGATTTGGAGGATGGAACATCTGAATTCCAAAAAGAAACAGAAACTATAGGGAAAAGAATGGAGAAATTTGAACAGGGTATCAGGGAACTCAAGGACAATATGAACCGCACAAATATACGTGTTGTGGGTGTTCCAGAAGGAGAAGAGAAGGGAAAAGGAGGAGAAAAACTAATGGAAGAAATTTTCACTGAAAATTTCCCAACTCTTATGAAAGACCTAAAATTACAGATCCAAGAAGTGCAGCGCACCCCAAAGAGATTAGACCCAAATAGGCGTTCTCCAAGACACTTACTAGTTAGAATGTCAGAGGTCAAAGAGAAAGAGAGGATCTTGAAAGCAGCAAGAGAAAAACAATCCATTACATACAAGGGAACCCCAATAAGACTATGTGTAGATTTCTCAGCAGAAACCATGGAAGCTAGAAGACAGTGGGATGATATATTTAAAATACTAAAAGAGAAAAACTGCCAACCAAGACTCCTATATCCAGCAAAATTATCCTTCAAAAATGAGGGAGAAATTAAAACATTCTCAGACAAAAAGTCACTGAAAGAATTTGTGACCAAGAGACCAGCTCTGCAAGAAATACTAAAGGGAGCACTAGAGTCAGATACAAAAAGACAGAAGAGAGAGATATGGAAAAGAGTGTAGAAAGAAGGAAAATCAGATATGATATATATAATACAAAAGGCAAAATGTTAGAGGAAAATATTATCCAAACAGTAATTACACTAAATGTCAATGGACTGAATTCCCCAATCAAAAGACATAGATTGGCAGAATGGATTAAAAAACAGGATCCTTCTATATGCTGTCTACAGGAAACACATCTTAGACCCAAAGATAAACATAGGTTGAAAGTGAAAGGTTGGGAAAAGATATTTCATGCAAATAACAACCAGAAAAGAGCAGGAGTGGCTATACTAATATCCAACAAATTAGACTTCAAATGTAAAACAGTTAAAAGAGACAAAGAAGGACACTATATACTAATAAAAGGAACAATTAAACAAGAAGACATAACAATCATAAATATTTATGCACCGAACCAGAATGCCCCAAAATACGTGAGAAATACACTGCAAACACTGAAAAGGGAAATAGACTCATATACCATAATAGTTGGAGACTTCAACTCACCACTCTCATCAATGGACAGAACATCTAGACAGAGGATCAACAAGGAAATAGAGAATCTGAATATCACTATAAATGAACTAGACTTAATAGACATTTATAGGACATTACATCCCACAACAGCAGGATACACCTTTTTCTCAAGTGCTCATGGATCATTCTCAAAGATAGACCATATGCTGGGTCACAAAGCAAGTCTTAACAAATTTAAAAAGATTGAAATCTTACACAACACTTTCTCGGACCATAAAGGAATGATGTTGGAAATCAATAATAGGCAGAGTGCCAGAAAATTCACAAATACGTGGAGGCTCAACAACACACTCCTAAACAACGAGTGGGTCAAAGAAGAAATTGCTAGAGAAATTAGCAAATACCTCGAGGCAAATGAAAATGAAAACACAACATATCAAAACTTATGGGACGCAGCAAATGCAGTGCTAAGAAGGAAATTTATTGCCCTAAATGCCTATATCAGAAAAGAAGAAAAGGCAAAAATTCAGGAATTAACTATCCATTTGGAAGAACTGGAGAAAGAACAGCAAGCTAACCCCAAAGCAAGCAAAAGGAAAGAAATAACAAAGATTAGAGCACAAATAAATGAAATTGAAAACATGAAAACAATAGAGAAAATCAATAAGGCCAGAAGTTGGTTCTAGGAGAAAATCAATAAGATTGATGGGCCCTTAGCAAGATTGACAAAAAGAAGAAGAGAGAGGATGCAAATAACTAAGATCAGAATTGGAAGAGGAGACATAACTACTAACCTCACAGAAATAAAGGAGGTAATAACAGGATACTATGAACAACTTTACACTTATAAATACAACAATTTAGATGAAATGGACGGGTTCCTGGAAAGACATGAACAACCAACTTTGACTCAAGAAGAGATAGATGACCTCAACAAACCAATCACAAGTAAAGAAATTGAAGCAGTCATTCAAAAGCTTCCTAAAAAGAAAAGTCCAGGACCAGGCGGCTTCACATGTTAATTTTATCAAACATTCCAGAAAGAATTAGTACCAACTCTCCTCAAACTCTTCAAAAAAATCGAAGTGGAGGGAAAACTACCTAATTCATTCTATGACGCCAACATTACCCTCATACCAAAACCAGGCAAAGATATTACAAGAAAAGAAAACTACAGGCCGATCTCTCTAATGAATATAGATGCAAAAATCCTCAATAAAATTCTAGCAAATCGTATCCAACAACACATTAAAAGAATTATTCATCATGACCAAGTAGGATTCATCCCAGGTATGCAAGGATGGTTCAACATAAGAAAATCAATTAATGTAATACACCATATCAACAAATCAAAGCAGAAAAATCACATGATCATCTCAATTGATGCAGAGAAGGCATTTGACAAGATTCAACATCCTTTCCTGTTGAAAACACTTCAAAGGATAGGAATACAAGGGAACTTCCTTAAAATGATAGAGGGAATATATGAAAAACCCACAGCTAATATCATCCTTAATGGGGAAAAATTGAAAACGTTCCCCCTAAGATCAGGAACAAGACAAGGATGTCCACTATCACCACTATTATTCAACATTGTGTTGGAGGTTCTAGCCAGAGCAATTAGACAAGAAAAAGAAATACAAGGCATCAAAATTGGAAAGGAAGAAGTAAAACTATCACTGTTTGCAGATGATATGATACTATACATCGAAAACCCGGAAAAATCCACAACAAAACTACTAGAGCTAATAAATGAGTACAGCAAAGTAGCAGGTTACAAGATCAACATTCAAAAATCTGTAGCATTTCTATACACTAGCAATGAACAAGCAGAGGGGAAAATCAAGAAACGAATCCCATTTACAATTGCAACTAAAAGAATAAAATACCTAGGAATAAATTTAACTAAAGAGACAAAAAACCTATATAAAGAAAACTACAAAAAACTGCTAAAAGAAATCACAGAAGACCTAAACAGATGGAAGGGCATACCGTGTTCATGGATTGGAAGACTAAATATAGTTAAGATGTCAATCCTACATAAATTGATTTACAGATTCAATGCAATACCAATCAAAATCCCAACAACTTATTTTTCAGAAATAGAAAAACCAATAAACAAATTTATCTGGAAGGGCAGGGTGCCCCGAATTGCTAAAAACATCTTGAGGAAAAAAAACAAAGCTGGAGGTCTTGCACTGCCTGACTTTAAGGCATATTATGAAGCCACAGTAGTCAAAACAGCATGGTATTGGCATAAAGATAGATATATCGACCAATGGAATCGAATAGAGTGCTCAGATATAGACCCTCTCATCTATGGACATTTGATCTTTGATAAGGCAGTCAAGCCAACTCACCTGGGACAGAGCAGTCTCTTCAATAAATGGTGCCTAGAGAACTGGATATCCATATGCAAAAGAATGAAAGAAGACCCATATCTCACACCCTACACAAAAGTTAACTCAAAATGGATCAAAGATCTAAACATTAGGTCTAAGACCATAGAACAGTTAGAGGAAAATGTAGGGAGATATCTTATGAATCTTACAATTGGAGGCGGTTTTATGGACCTTACACCTAAAGCAAGAGCACTGAAGAAGGAAATAAATAAATGGGAACTCCTCAAAATTAAACACTTTTGTGCATCAAAGAACTTCATCAAGAAAGTAGAAAGACAGCCTACACAATGGGAATCAATATTTGGAAATGACATATCAGATAAAGGTCTAGTATCCAGAATTTATAATGAGATTGTTCGACTCAACAACAAAAAGATAGCCAACCCAATTACAAAATGGGAAAAAGACTTGAATAGACACCTCTCAGAGGAGGAAATACAAATGGCCAAAAGACACATGAAGAGATACTCAATGTCCCTGGCCATTAGAGAAATGCAAATCAAAACCACAATGAGATATCATCTCACACCCACCAGAATGGCCATTATCAACAAAACAGAAAATGACAAGTGCTGGAGAGGATGCAGTGAAAGAGGCACACTTATCCACTGTTGGTGGGAATGTCAAATGGTGCAACCACTGTGGAAAGCAGTTTGGCGGTTTCTCAAAAAGCTGAATATAGAATTGCCATACGACCCAGCAATACCATTGCTGGGAATCTACTCAAAGGAATTAAAGGCAAAAACTCAAACGGACATTTGCACACCAATGTTTATAGCAGCGTTATTTACAATTGCAAAGAGATGGAAACAGCCAAAATGTCCATCAACAGACGAGTGGCTAAACAAACTGTGGTATATACATACGATGGAATATTATGCAGCTTTAAGGCAGGATAAACTTATGAAGCATGTAATAACATGGATGGACCTAGAGAACATTATGCTGAGTGAGTTTAGCCAAAAACTAAAAGACAAATACTGTATGGTCCCAATGATGTGAATCGACACTCGAGAATAAACTTGGAATATGGCATTGGTAACAGAGTTCAGCAGGAGTTAGAAACAGGGTAAGATAATGGGTAATTGGAGCTGATGGAATACAGACTGTGCAATAGGACTAGATACAAAAACTCAAAAATGGACAGCACAATAATACCTAATTGTAAAGTAATCATGTTAAAATACTGAACGAAGCTGCATCCGAGCTATAGGTTCTTATTTTGTTTTGTTTTGTTTGTTTTGTTCTTATTATTATTACTTTTATTTTTTTCTCTATATTAACATTCTATATTTTTCTCTGTTATACTGCTAGTTCTTCTAAACCGATGTAAATGTACTAAGAAACGATGATCATGCATCTATGTGATGATGTTAAGCATTACTGATTGCATATGTAGAATGGTATGATGTCTAAAAAAAAATGGTCAGCACAATACTGCCTAATTGTAATGTAATTATGTTGGAATGCTGAATGAAGCTGCATCTGATCTATAGTTTTTTTTTTGTTTTTTTTTCTTTCTCATATATTTTTGTACTTTTTATTTTTATTTGTGTTCTCTGTGTTATCACTTTATTTCTTTTTCTGTTGTCATGCTATTTCTTTCTCTAAATCGATGCATATGTACTGAGAAATGATGACCATACACCTATGTGATGATATTAAGAATTACTGATTGCATATGTAGAATGGATTGATTTCTAATGTTGTGTTAGTTAATTTTTTTTAATTAATAAAAAAATTAAAAAAAAGAAACCAATTGAATCATATATATGTATTTATATGGAATCCAGGAAATTTCTTAATGTTCATAATTTCTTAATGTTTATAATTTTACTAAGATTGACAGTAACAACATTTAAAATTTAAAATTTATTTAGGAAAAGTACTTATGATGATATTTTCATAGCAAATAGTGCTAGTTCATATTATTTTAAATTTAATGGAAAATTATTACAATGTATTATTTTTTCCTTGATTTATCATCTCCAAAAATTATCTTAAAGAAGTTTCAATTTTTCTTTTGCTGAGAGTTGTTACTTATTTGACTACTCTTACATATCTTTTTTTTAACCAAGGTTATTTTTTTAATTAAAATACTCTTGAAGTTTCTAAAATGAAAGAAATGAAATAGCTTTCTCTATGCTAAATAGATTATAGGAATGTGAACACATCTTTTTGGCTCTCAAAGTACAAATTTTTAGCAAGTATTATCTGTATGTTGACACACTACTTAGAATTCCTTGAGGGGCAACACATAAGAATTTTAAAAATAATAAAAACATTAGCTCTGTACTATTTGTCCTTAGAATCAGGGAACTCTCCAAGAGAGTTCATAGACATGAGATTTTGTTGGTTTGTCCAGGTGATGCCCTGATAAATCCCAGAGTGATTTGATCAGTGAGTGGAAAAGTATTTGCAAAGTCCCCTTCAGGGAATGGTGAGAACAGGGGAAAACGCAACTTCCCCAAGTTGAATTCTTGATATTCTCACAAGCAGTGTAAACAATCAAAGCTATAGGCTGGGCCCCCAGTCTTGGGGTTTGTTCATATGAAACTTAACCCCACAGGGGATAGGTCAAGCCTACTTAAAATTAAGCCTAAGAGTCACCCCCAAGAGAACCTCTTTTGTTGCTCATATGTGGCCTCTCTCTCCAGCCAACACAGCAAGCAGATTCACCACCCTCCCCTGTCTACGTGGGACATGACTACCAGGGGTGTGGATCTTCCTGGCAGCGTGGGACAGAAATCCCAGAATGAGCTGAGATTCAGCATCAAGGGATTGAGAAAACCTTCTCGACCAAAAGGGGAAAGAGGGAAATGAGACAAAGTGTCAATGGCTGAGAGATTCCAAACAGAGTTGAGAGGTTACCCTGGAGGTTGTTCTTATGCATTAAGCAGATATCACCTTGTTATCCAAGATGTAATAGGGAGGCTGGAGGGAACTGCCTGAAAATGTAGAGCTGTGTTCCAGTAGCCATGTTTCTTGATGATGATTGTATAAGGGTATAGCTTTCACAATGTGACTGGGTGATTGTGAAAAACTTGTGTCTGATGCTCCTTTTATCTACCATGTCAACGGATGAGAGGAACATATGGAATAAAAATAAATAATAGGGAGAAAAAATGTTAAAATAGATTAAGTTAGAAATGCTAGTGATCAATGAAAGGGATCAGTAAGGGGTATGGCCTGTAAAAATTATTTTTTCTTTCTCTTTGTTATATTTTCCTGTTGTCTTTTTATTTCTTTTTCTGAATTGATGCTAATGTTCTGGGAAATGATCATGATGATGAATATGCAACTATGTGATGATATTGTGAGTTGCTGAGTATATGTGTTGGGAATGTTTGTGCTTCTTGTAATTTTTTTAATTAATAAAAAATTTTAAAAAAGAGAGTCCATAGACCCTCTTCACATGTTTGGCTGAACAAGAATTTCTGTACTTTAGTCTCAAGGTGGGGGCATACTGATTATGCTGGTTTGAAAGGATGTATGCCCCCTAGAAAAGCCATGTTTTAATCAAAATCCCATTTCATAAAGGTGGAGTAGTCCCTATTCAATACTGTATGTTTGAAACTGTAATCAGATCATCTCCCTGGATGATGTGATTTAGTCACGAGTGGCTGTTAAACTGGATTAGGTGATGACATGTCTCCACCCATTTGGGTGGGTCTTAATTGGTTTATTGGAGTCCTATAAAAGAGGAAACATTTTGGAGAATGGGAGATTTGGAGAGAGTAGAGAATGCTGCAGCACCATGAACCAGAGTCCACAAGCCAGCAGCCTTTGGAGATGAAGAAGGAAAATGCCTCCCAGGGAGCTTCATGAATCAGAAAGCCAGGAGAAGAAGCTAGCAGATGATGCTGTGTTCGCCATGTGCACTTCCAGATGAGAGAGGAACCCTGACTATGTTTGCCATGTGCCTTCTCACTTGAGAGAGAAACCCTGAACTTCATTGGCCTTCCTAAACCAAGGTGTCTTTCCCTGGATGGATGCTTTAGATTGGACATTGCTATAGAACTTGTTTTAATTGGGACATTTTCTTGGCCTTAGAACTGTAAACTAGCAGGGATTATTATATCCCCCTTTTTAAAAGCCATTCTGTTTCTGGTATATTGCGTTCTGGCAGCTAGCAAACTAGAACACTGATTGACCTTCTCTGTGCCTTCTTGTGGCACATAGGAGGCATTCAAAAAGAGTTGCTGCTATATCAATCTGAGGACTTCAGCTTCTACAGGGGAATGAAGTTCACCATTAGTTAGGGATTAAGCAGATGTCCACGGCCTTAGTAATAAAATACTAAAACAACACAACCAATTCCTTATTAAGTGCCTGTCATTAAATGATTCAAAACCACATACTTTGTGTTACACTGATCAAATTAAGACACTGATTTATGTAGCATGGTTGTCTACTAAAAATTAGTTACAAATCATGTGAAATTACCTGGGCAGGAGGCAATCTTTCAGATTCACTCACCTCCCCATGAAGCCACTCCTTTGTTAAGGATACTTGCTTCAAGCTTTCTTGCTTTATAGGAAAATTTGAATCTAGGTCAAAGCATATGCCAGTAAAAGGCCAGACCTTAACACCATGTCAAAAACTAAATTCAAGCCCAGCAAAAATATCCCAGCAGTACCAAATTTGAGAGGGCATTTTGGCAAGAAACCCTACGTTATCATCTGTGTTAAGCTGCCTTTGTGCATTATTACTTGAGTTTCTACTCTGTAGTTAATCAACTGCAAATGCCATTTGCTATAATGTGTATTCCAGCACCTTGAACAGTAGCCCTTAATTATAATTTGGGGTAACAATTCATAAAAAACCGTTTTTTTTTTCTTCTTGGGTTGTCTAGTTTAGATGAAAATATTATTCAGCAAAGACAAGTTGGAAAAAAAGAGACTACATTAAAAATTAAAATTGCATCTTAAACTTTTAGATCAAATAAGCCATACATACAATAAACAGCTAAAATTGATTTTAAGCATTTGCATGAACTTTTATAACTCAAATAAATAAGCAATTTAAAGATAGATGATTTGATTCAATTTTCCTGTTCCTTGAAAATATTGGGATTTCTGTTGTGGATAATGTATATATATTTTTTGCTATGCTAGTGTTTAATAGTCATGAATTTATACAATCATTTGTGAATAAAAATACCATTTTATACTTATTCAGAGATTTACCTTTTTATTAAAATGTGATTTTTTTAGCTCTTTAAGTCTATTGAAGTAAATATTTATGGCATTTATAAGCCCTTGCAAAATTGCTGTAGTAGTCAGTCTGGCTTCTGTACAATTTGGTAGCGTTCATATTTGCATTTAGTTGCGGATTTGATATAATTTAGCTAAACCTTAATATATATGCAAAATAGAGCACTACTGAGAGCTTATACACTGAAAAATGCAGTCATGACTAAGTGTACTGACAAAATTCTTCCATTTAAATGTGGAAAATTTTACATTCAATCTCATATTGTTTTCTTTATCGGATTTTATTTTTTGCATCAAAGCATGGAAAACAAGTTACTAGAAGCATAGCCAATGTGGTTTTAATATATATAAACTCTTTGATACCAGTCTTTCCAACAAAACCTCATATCCTATATTACTTGTGAACTGAAGATACCTGTTCTGGTTTCCATATCTGTACCTCTCTGAAGCACATTCCTGAATTGATGCCAAGATGAACTGAGTTGGGACAAATGCTTATCTGACATGGAAACATGAATACATCCCTTTAACAGGAGTGAACTCTAGCAAGCCAATACTCTACATATATTTTTTGTGTGTGCCTCTAGCATCTGGTTAAACAAAACCCATTATTTCACATTTTTAAAACAATACATCTCAATGTTGGCTATGGTAAGTATGTAGTTTAGGATATTTTCTATGTAAAAATACATATTATTCCTTCTGTTATGCCTTATTCCATTTAAATCTTGCTAGGGTGTGTCCACATTGTCTGCCAACATCCTCAAGCCCCAACCCCAGGCTTTTTGAATTCCACAGGCTTGGGCATATTGATGTAAAATCTACTTTTAGGAAACCATTTTAAGTCTTCCAAATTTTATGCTAAAATCTTTTAAATATTACCCCTACTCCATTTGTATTACCAAAGTGTGGACATTTGTGTTTTAATCAAACCTTTTAAAATGAGCACATTGACTCTGCAGAAGTAATTAATAGCCCATGAATGTTAATTACTTGTGCCAGGTTAATTTTCATCCAGTATTACATTGCAGGAAATGTTTGAAATTGATGAATCATCTTTCATTTGAAGTGTCAATTATAGAACTAAGGGATCAGCATAAGAATCTGAGAAAGGTAGCTTTGCCAAGCCTGAGATTAAATCTTGTAAAACATCTCAGTCTTGAGAATGGAATTAATTAGTCAGAAACACAGTGAAACTGCTTGCAGAGTGAGTTCCAGTCTGCTCAATTGATCAGGTGTTTAAAGAGAATTATCATTGCTTTCCTGATCTCTACCCCATGCCATTCACTGAATCATTTCTGTAATGGTTACTTTTTAATATAATTGTAAAAATAGTGTAAAAATATTCTCCCAATATATTGCTTAAATCACATTAAGTTTAGAACACTGAGAGAGCAGTAGAAAGAAAGCTGCATATTACATCCCCCAAACCCATTTTCCCTCTGACATTTGGGTCAGTTGATCATAGTAGTTTATTCCAATTTATTAATGATTTGTTCATGGAAAACTAGGCCAAGGCAATCGCGGTAGGTTCTGGAAAAGTAAAGCCAGTCTTTCCCCAGATTCTGGAAAAGTGAAGCCAGTCTCTCTCTGTACTTGTGAGCAAGGATGCTCATCAAGCTGCTTTTGTCAATGAGATTAAATTGATCAGTCAGCTTTAATCTGAATCAGAGCTGAGTGAGGCAGAGCAGGCCGACCAAAACTGGGCCCTGATGATGTCATCAACTTTCTGCCCCTCTCAACTCTGAGGCCTCCAATTTCTCTCTCCATGGTCTTATGTGAAATCTACTTCCTAATTTTTAAGCTGCATTGAGCTAAACTGGCTTTTAATTACAGTTCAACCTTCCACCTGATCAAAGATTTTGAATCTCAATTTTAACAGGTTATTAAGACTGGAACCAGCATTTTACTGATTTTCTTTTTGGTTTGGTGAAAAATACATTTGTGTACTGATTAAAGAAAACTCAGAATACAGAAATCTTCCTACAAAACAACCTAGTTAATAAATAAGTCACATTTCAAAGTAGTTTTTACCATTTACGAGAAAGTTATTAATTAATCTTATACAACATTTTATAGAAACTTGATTTTCTACTGACATTCCTATTATGCTGTTGGTGGGAATAGAAATACTACTCTTAATACATGATAAAATGCAAATACTTAATATGTACATGATTTGCCTTAAAAATTCTTCTTCTAAGTGCCTATCCTAAAAAATGATTATGCATATGCATGAGGACATATTTACCAAAGAACATTAACCAAAATATCATTTTTGCAATTATCATAACTGAAAGCAGTATAACTACAGCAATAGAGAAATGGTTATTACCTTATATCATTTCATAGTATACAATATGTAATCACTGATATTAAGATAAATAGGCATAGGTCCACATATTGTCCTGTTCTTATATAGTCTTTCTAAGTCACAAAAACAAAAGAAGAGAAAAAAAAGCAGAAGGAAAATAAGTACTGGGAAAGTTACCAACATGCTCAAGTCATCAGTGGTTTTCTCCCCACTCCCCCACCCTTCTCGGCCTTTTCTTTGTGTGCAGATGTTTTAGTGTTTCCACTCTAGCCAGGAGGCAAAGGCTGACTATAACTTGGACTCAAACCGAGACCAGGCCCAGGCAGCCCCAGCTTCTGGCAAGTGGGCGGGAGCCCTACAGAAAGGTTGCTTGGATATGCTTTTTGCTCAGTGGCAGGGCACCCTCCCCTTGGGGTGTATAAATTCACATTCCTCCCCTTCCCCAGCCCTCAGGTAGTGCAGTTGTGTCTCATCTCTGACCCTAAGTGGAGTGAACCCAGCTTGCTGAGCCACCATTTCCAACCCTGATTGGAGCAGTTGCCCTCCCTCAGAGATGGCCAGGATGGGAGCTCCGCACCCCACAGCCCTGCTCTTTTTGAAGACTTTGTGCTGTGTAAGTAATGAAACGATCATTTGCTGAGCATTTGTGTTGTGCCTAAAATTGCTGACATACCGTGTAGCATCATATAGCAACTTGCTCTGCAATTATCTTTTGTATCTTAAGAAAGCTTGTTGTATCTTAAGTCTGGGACACTGAGGAAGAAAGGTTTTTCTAGAATGAGTTGAGGACATTGAATTTATCTCAGTGCATCAGAACTGACAGCAGCAGTCACGTAATGGATTTTGCTATGGAAAAGAGGGGGAAAAAGCCTTTTGCATCCAGATTGCAAGTGTTAAACAATGTTTTCTTACTTGAACAATGCTAATTTTCATGAAAATGTTTACATCCTAAAGAATTGAAGGTGGATAATGGGGCAAATAAAAATAAGGCTAACATAATGAGGCTAACATTTATGCATTCATTCATTCATTATTAGATTCTTTTACAGGGTTTGTGGATAAAACAGTGAACAAAAGCACAAAACCACCTGCCTTAATGGAGTACAAATTCTTGTGGAAGGAGATATATAAAATGATATATAATTAGTGAAAAGTGCTATGGAAAAAATTAAGCAGGAAAATGGAATAAGGAGGGCCAGGTGTGGCATATAACTTTAAATCAGGGAAATCAAGGAA
This sequence comes from Tamandua tetradactyla, assembly GCF_023851605.1. Classification (NCBI taxonomy): domain Eukaryota; kingdom Metazoa; phylum Chordata; class Mammalia; order Pilosa; family Myrmecophagidae; genus Tamandua; species Tamandua tetradactyla. The sequence goes on from NC_135340.1 coordinate 42,317,213, forward strand.
AGTTCATTGAGAACGTGGTATTTGAGTGGAAGACCTGAAAGAGGTGAGGAAGCAAAGCAGATAGGAATCTGGAGGAAGGTATTTCCAGTCATTGAACATAAGCACAAAGAACCTGATGTGAAAGAAAGCCCAGTGTGTTCAAAGAGGGACAGGAGGCCAGGGTAGTGTCCAAGTAGAGTGTTTGAGGGTGATAGCAGCTATGATGCGGTCAGGGAGGTACACCTGGTGGGAGGATGGGTACAGCCAGGCATGGCTTTAAATGCACTATATAAAATACCTGTGCTAGTTTAATTTAAAATGAAGGCAATACTACCTAGATTTTAGAATTGTTATGAAATTTTATATATAATGTCAATTATGAACCACATACTCAATTTTAAATGTATGGCAAGTGTTAACTGAAACACTTAATCTTAAACCAGACACACACCAATTATTTTGAAAATTTTGCAATGCATAGCACAGTGTTAGGTATTGGGGAAAATTAAATATATATTATCGAAGTGGATCATAATTCTTCCCACATTAATGAGCATAATTTAAAAATTATACACTGTTCTTCAGGACCTAAAACTCACTGTTACTCTCCTCCAGAGATATGATCAATATTAAAGCATACATACAAAAAACTAAAGTTAACAGTGAGTTTATAAAGATGAAATCTCACCTCACAGTTGTCTGGTGAAAATACAGGATTGGAGAATGTGATTTAGATTTGAGATCAAATTGGGTATTGGATTGCTTCCATATCAAATTGGAGAAAAAGATGCAGTAAAATCCCACTTTATTCTATAGCTTTGGGCTAAAACCTGGAAGAGAGAGTGCAAATGAGAAAGAGGTTGGGAATATGAAAGTAAATATACTGGAAATTCATCCCGTGGGAAGATCCTTCCGTGTTGAAAGACTCATGAAAAGAAGAGAGTCTAATGAACTCAAGCAGGGAAAGTCAAAGAGGAAGCAGAACCAATATCCTGTCATTGAGAACAGTGACCATGAGCACAAAAACACAGCAGAATAAATATTGGGTTCTGATCAATTAAATTGGCCATGCTACTTCCCTAGAAGAAAAGTGAGTAAATGGAATTTACTCACTCTCTCTCCAGTGTGATAGAGTGGAACTTAGTCTCCTTTCTTGGAAACTGAGGCAGAAGAAGGTAACACCTTCCTTACAAAATCATTCAGTTCATATTTTATGGTTTCATATCAATTTTGGAAGCCAAAGTAATTCTTAAGGAAGTTTTCCCTCTCCAAGGTTATCTTGAATTTTCCTGAATCATATCATGTTTCTATGCACTTAAATGTATGTTTACATGGAGACATATTGGTTGACATATATGCTTTTCTCCTTTTTGACTCACAGGACTATATATCATAATCATTATTCAAACCTTAGAAGAGATATTAATGTAAAAATGGAAATCTTCAGGGTACCAGATTTCAAAGTGCTTTGCAAAAAGCCCATATTCAAATATCATTTCTAACGTAACTAATAACTAGATATGATGCTCACAAGGAAAAGATTATATGCTAGCATGAATTCGTGCTGATAAAGGAAGAGTGATAATGTTAACTCTAAAGATCACTTTAGGAAGAATTACAAGCATAACAATATTGGGTCTGCCAATACATGAACATGGAATGGCTTTCCAATAATGTAGATCTTTAATTTCTCTCAAAAATGTGTATTAATTTCAGTGCTCCTTTTTATACATGAAAATTTTTTTAAGTATTTTATTTTTACACTGCTGTGAATAGAATTGTCTTAATTTTAGGATTTTTTTGTTGTTAGTATATACAAATACAATGGATTTTTGTATATTGATCTGATATTCTGAAACCTTATTAAAATCACTTACTTCAGTTCTTTCTGGTGGATTCCCTAGGATTTTTTGACATAAACAGTCACTTCATGTATGAAAAACAGCATAAAGATGGTTATACTTCCATCTTTTCAATTTGGATGCTCTTATTATTGTTTTCCCATATTGTACTAGCTGGAACTTCCAGTAAAGTACTGACTAGGAGTGGCAGAAGGGGATGTTGTGGATATCTTGGCATGTTGTGGATCATTGGGGAAAATCACTCAGTCTTTCACCATTAGGTCTGCTGTTCAGTGTCATTTTTGTTGATGTCCTTTAGGAGATTGAGGAAGTTTCATTCTACTTGAAGTTTGTTGAGTATTTTTTATATGTAATTAATGGGTGTTAGATTTGGTCAAATACTTTTCTGCATCTATTGAAATTATCATGTAGTTTTATTTATTGATTTTTTCAATGTGGTGTTTATTAATATTAAAACAATCTTGCATTCCTGGGACAAATTCCACTTAGTCATGTTGTGTAATCATTCTTATAAATATTGATTAAATTAAATTTGAATTAAATTAAATTTATAAAAATTGATTTAATTTGCTAGTTTATATAATTTTATTGAGGATTTTTGTGAATGTATTCATGAGGAACATTGGTTTCTAATTTTATTTTTGTCAATTTTTATGGTCTTTTCCAAGAACAATCTGGTTCCATTCTCTCTATTTTTTTATTTTCTGTTTATTCCTGCTCTGATATTTATTATTTCTTTCTTTTGCTTGCTTTGTGTTTCATTTAGCCTTCTTTTTCTCATTTCTAAAGTTGGGAGATTTATTAATTTGAGACCTTTCTTATTTTAAATAAATGTTTTATATTGGAATAATTGTACTTCTGCTTGCAGTTGTAAGAAATAATACAAAGAAATCTGTGTAAATTTTACCCAGTTTCCCTAATGGAACATCTTGGAAAAGTACAGTACAAATATCACAACCAGGATATTGATATTGATACACTGAAGATATGAAATCCTTCCATCACCTCAGTGATCTCTTTTATTTGCCCTTCAATAATTATACCCATTTTCCTCCCACTCTCTTCCCTTCCTTTAACCCTGGAAACCACTAATATGTCCTTCATTTCTATATTTTCATCATTTAAAGTTTGTTATATAGGTGGATTCAAATAGTATGTGATCTTTGTGGGGGTTGGTTTTATTCACTTAGCATAATTCTCTGGAGATTAATGAAGGTTGAGGCACATATCAGTAGTTTACTTCTTTTTACTTGCTGAATAGTAATCTATAATGTAGCTGTACCACAGTTCCTTTAATCATTCACCCACTGAAAGATGTCTGGGTTGTTTTCCATTTAGGACCATCAAGAATAAGCTGCTATGAATGTTTATATAAAGGTTTTTGTGTGTGTGAATATATATTTTCATTTCTCTCATACAAATAATCCAAAAGTGAATTTTCCTGAATTTCCTTAACATGCAATTGTAGTTGCATGTTAAGTGTTTTATTTTCTCTGTTTTTATTCTTACAAAACTGCCACACTAATTTCCAGAGTGGATGTACCATTTTACATTCCCATCAGTTTTGTGTTACCCAGTTTCTTCATCTCCTCATAATCTTTTGATGTTGTCACTATTTTTTTTAACTTAAGCCATTCTGATAGTGGATTCTGATAGTGGTATACTGATATTTCATTGTGGTTTTAATTTGCATTCCCCTAATGGCTAATCATATTGACATCTTGTAATGTGTTCATTTGCTCCTGTATAACTTCATCAGTGATATGTCTGTTCATTTATGTCTTTTGCCAATTTTCTGATAAGATTTTTTTTCATTCTTGAGATTTAAAAGTCCTTACATATTCTAGATATTAATCCTTTTTTCCACATTGTGGCAGGATAGGAAGGGAGAGTTTGGAGTTGTGTCAAGTTGAAGTAGAAATTTGGAGTCCCCACTAGATCTCTTATGGTACAAAAACCAAAATACTATTTGAGCTTTTTTATATGTAAAGTGAAAATATAGAAAAAACTTGAATATTATTTACATACTAATCATAAAAAGAAACTAAATCAAGTTATATATGGATTTTGACAGATGTTTAAAACCAAAAAATAAACACTTTAAAGCAAGAGAAGGGTCACTAAATGTATAAGTATACCATTTAAAAATCTCATTACTGTTTATTTTCATCAGAAGAAAATCATGACTAAATGAACTAGAAAAATCATGTTTTATCCATTTGAAATAATATACTCAATTGCTTTAATCAAGATGGTATTGGTGGGAATTAAGTAAACATTACTTTAATAGAGTTTCTTAAGATTGCAATTTTACAAAAAAAAGTTAATGTTTAATAGTTCACCATCTAGGGCATAAAAAAAAATCAAGACTCTCCTTTCAAAATGCTTTCCCCTTTGGTGAACCTCTTCTTGCATGCAACCAGACTTTATCCTGGAGACTTATCATTGTGCTACTTTCAATTCATTGCCACTTTCCAGATTCATTTTATGTATATATTTGCATCTTCAAATGGATGCCAATTAAAGGGAATTTATAGATGGTACATGCTTCTCACAATATTTTTTGTGAATTTTAAATTTAGCCATGCTTAATTCTGTTCATAAATGGATGGCTCTTCATCCACTGGGCCAATAGGCAGCTGATGTAATCATCATGGGATAAAGAAGACATTGCTTTTTGTTTTCTTTTACCTAAGTTTGAACCTGCATTGATAATGTCTTCTTTTATCTTTCAGTTGGATTCATTTCAATGAGATTTGACCTATTTATTTCCCAAATTATAAGATCATTTGCAATAACTGCCTTGAAAAGCAATGTGGAGGAGGATCCAAACTATTATGAATCCCTTTGGTTTCATAATAGAACCATGGAGTAGCTATTAAAATGCTCTCTGGGTTGATTTTCTTTTCCTTAAAGTGATATTAATAATGATGTGTCTTGTATATTCATAGTGGGAATTGAATTTAGCTAATAGATGCACAACATTAGAAAAGTAATCCTTTATTAATTGATAATGGCTACTATTATTATCCTTGACAAGTACCTTCTATATTTTACTCGATTCACCACAAACTTACAAATCTCATACAGTTCTCTCCAGTCCCCCTTAGCAGCCACCTTCCATTTGCTGCATTTCACCTGATTTCTTCCCTTGTTTCTACTGGGCTCCTGACTGCCCTTAAGACCCTGTGAACTTCAACATAGTTGTTTCCCCTATGGTTTGCAAATGCCCTTGAGTTTATTCTAACTTGCCCTTTATTATTCCCCAGTCTGTACTTCTACTGTTTTTAAGTTCTTCAAAAATAGTCTATCCTCAGAAAAATCTTCCCCAATTTATCGACATTTGACTGAAATCTACTTTAACTTAGGTCCTCTTAACACTATATGATCCACATTTCTTTATAGTAAGTGGAATATCTTATTACTTTTTCTTTCTCTAACTAAATATTGATGTCCTCGAGGACAATTATTTATTTGTATCATATTTTATCATCTAAAGTATCTAATAAATGTTAGCTAAAGAGAAAATATGCAATACATGTTGGTGACTGATATCTTATAAAAATAACTAAACATCTTTATTATTTGAAGGAAAGTCACAATATTTTTGTTTTCTTTAATGTTAAGATTGCCTTTAGAAAATGTCGTGTCATTCATCAGCATCCTATAAATGATTTCCAATAGTAACAGAAAGCAAGTCACTGAACTTTGAGAATTTCACAGGTTTATTCTAATTTTGAGGTGCCATAAAAGACCACAGAAAAACCATCCCTTTTCTATGACAGCAATCTGAGTCCATCTCAAAATTAAAATGGGAATATTGCTTTCCTAGGTCATAGGATTATTGTTCTTTATCACTCATCTATTCAAACTCTAGAGATGTTGAATAATTGTCAGAAATTTCAATGCATTAAATATGGCCTCTTGCCTTATATTGTGCTCAAGGCCTTGTGCAGGTTGCTAGCAAACATACTTTTTATTTTTTGTAGGTATTATTATATAAACTACCCTTGTAATGCTTCATTTATTGTTCACCAAGTGATAGATATGTCATTCTCCCAATGCTTCCTTTGCACAGGTAACATGTTTGCATGCATTGTCTCACACTTATCTCTAAAACAATCAATGCCTCATCAAAAGTGTTAATTAGAACATTTGTGGATAAAGTGCCTGCACAACCAAAGAAGAAATCACTTTTTAAAATATATCAATTCAGCTTTAGAAAATATTTCATTTATTACTTATAAATGATGTACCAACAAAAGGTCAAAAGCTCTATCTTTTAAGTTAAATGTAGGTAGAGTTGTGTTAGAGGGTCCTGAAATTGACTTCCTGCCTTACATAATCCGTGATATGATTAGGGATAATACACTATGAAGATTTGAGAGGTTTGAAAATTCAGTGAAAAATATTTTTGTGTTTTCATTCACAAATATTTTACTCAAATAGATACATGTGTTGTCTACTTACTGTCAGGAACTATGAAGAGACTATGATTTTTCCCTATTTTTAAGCTAGTGTTAGATTGTCACCAGTTTGTGGATGCTGGGAAAAAACACAAGTCTCCTGGTTCATGGACAAAGGACTTGATTACTCAAGGTACAGCAAGTAGCATGATTTTCAGGTTCTCATTTGTGCTCTTATCTCTAAAACTCCATAGGGACTAGTAGATGCCACCTTATCTCAAGCTTAGGGAACCCAATTCTGTTATAATGGGTTGCAAACAAACCTGTCCAACATTTTCTTCTGTGGGAGACATTACTCTATTGTTTGTCTCTAAACATCCATAAAAAGATACCCCTGAATGAAAGCTGTCAGTTCCTTTTCTAGTAAGACATGAAGACACAGACCTCAGGAGTATTGTCTCCCAACACCTACCAACTGCAAGGTTCTACACCAGGCTAATATATTAAGAAAGAAAGAGAAAGTGATTCAGCTTTTGTGGAGCTTATATCTCAGTTGGGGAGAAAGAAAAGTAAAAATGTAATTAATATAGGGAAGTGCATGTTATAATGTTTAAAACAGAAGACATTTAGCCTAGTCTGGGAGTTGAGGAATATATTTCAACATAGTACATGATAATTTTTTTGAAAGAAAATCCCACAGAATGCATTTATATACGTGTTTCTTCTCACCTTTTTAGGGGCACTGCATTGTCTGAAGTCAAGGATTTCAGGGCCTTGCACTGAACAGATGCTCAACAAATATTCATTCAGAACACATTTGCTCTTCACACAATTAGCACGATCCTTTAGCCACAATTTCTTAAGGTTCCAAGACAATTAGAAATACAATTAAATCCAACAGAGACTTAAAGAATCTTATTGAAAACCTGGTGTTTGACTTCTAGAATTCTGGAAATAAACTTGACTCTTATAAGGAAATTTTCATAACAATATTATTCATACTCTTGTCCATAAGGGCAGTGAATTTTCAGTCTTTTAACTCTACCTCCTTCCATTGTTACTTGAATGCATAATGAACAACTAACAGCAATGTAACATTTAGTTTTGGGGGATCTTTTTTTTTTAATCTTATTGCCTTTGGCCTCCAAAAGGGGAGATGTACATCCTTGTTTTCCTGTAAGGTAAACTTATTCTTTTTAATTTCTATGTATAATTTGATATATGAAGCATATCAGCACAGTTATACATTTATATAATTTCAAAATAAAAATATATATAGACAGATTCTTTTTAATCAAAATTTTATTACCAATATGAATATGAAATAGTATTTGGAAAATAAAATTCCTAACACCTCAAACCATTTAATACTAACTAATGTTAATGATAATTATTTAAAAGCCCTTTTATTGTCCAGTGCCTATAACAAATCACAGGAAATATGACATCTAATTCCAATCAGGAACCCACTATTGTTCAGACCCTATGCCACAGAGTCTATCAAAAAATCACTCCATCAGTTCAAGTCAGTGAGACACGTAGTATTATTAAGCCACTGTTATAGAGATTTTAAGTCTTGTGATAGATGTACTTGTCCCTAATTTCCTAGCTCATAAGTACATGGGACAAGATTCAAGACAGTAAAAGCTTTTAAATATTTGACTGGATGCCACGAATTCAAAAATTCTAAACTGGACATAATTTACATGACAGACAGAAGATTCATTCAGTCTTTACCTTTTACTTTTTCAAAAAAGTAAATGCCTTTTCTTTTTGAGATAAGGAAAATATAGAATGATAAGAGCAGATATTTTACCAACACAAAAGTTAACTAGGAAAACTGAGAAGGGTGATTATGTAAATAAGGTTATTAACCTTTTGGAAAATTTACCATTTGAAAGGGATTCCTGATAAAAACAGAGAAATATAGAGTTTTGACTTAAAGGCTTTCTCCCTTCAACAGAATAAATCTCTATTCCATTTTTGTATTTGGCTTCTATGCAGTCATGATTACCTCCATGTGGGTTTAGAATTTTGAAATAGCAACACACATAAGTGGACATTAGGGGAATGAATAAATGCTGGAATAAATAGGCAAATGAAATTATGCTCCTGCAACTTTTAAAATATTGCACAATATTTATGTAATCTCATATCATTCTTAGAACACTTAGCCAGTAACAAGTAAGAGAAATTACTGACTCCTTGGCTTTCCACAATTCTCAATGGCCTTAATCCTAAAAATGCTTGCCTGAGTTGGTTATGTGCATTTATTGTCTCCTGCTCCTATTATTTATTGCTTTTGGCCTCAGACATAATATTCCTAATGTTGGACTCAATTCATCCCTTAATTTCAGTACTGATGCTATAGCTTTGAGTCATTTCCTTTCTCCTGGGCCATGTATTGATCTCTTCCATTGAATATGCTTCTGTCAGCTCTCCTAGCTGTTTTAGGAGGCTCCTAGACCTTCCTACTTGTCATAGATCCTTACAGAAAATTTCCATCCAACCAAATTCAGAATGGCTTATTTAGAATGGAAGAGTGTGAGGAACAGAAATATGGAGAAAATCAGGACAAGCAATCACACTTCATAAATGTGTTAGCCCTTTCTTAGATCTATTTACAGTGACTTCACCTCATTCTTCTTTGCACATTGATATGATAAGAGTCATTAATATTGATCTTGATATGAGTCAAATGCCCAATGACATATAGGTATTCTCATAGAATGATGTGAATATAAATTTAAAAGAAAAGCCAAAAAGGCATCAAAAGAAAAAAATGTCTCCTATGAGCTGACACTCAGAATCTTTTTTATTGAGCATGATGTCTTTTTGTTTTCTTACTTTGTTTAAACTCATAATGGAATAGAGGAAGCATTAAAGTTACCTTTGGTTGATACCATGATAAAAGCAAGCTGGTGTCTTTGATAATGCATAAATCCTTGAGCATAAGTGGAGACCCTGTAAACTGTGTCATGGGAGCTGCAGTCATGTCCTCATAGCTTGCTCACAGTTCTAATTGAAGTTTCTGAAAAATGTTTACATATTGCTTTTAATGAACTTAGTTCTGTTAAATTCAGACGGCATGAACTACTCCTTCTATGCTCTAATTTGTGATTTCTTAAAAAGTAGTAAGCACCAAGACAAAAATGTTAGATGACCTTGAATGACTTGTAAATTACTCAGGGTGGGGCTCACCTCACCTTACACACTTTTGTTGCTGTGGTTCTATAATAGTCAAGTTCCTGAGAGAAACAGAGTGCAAACAATTGTGCTGGCTGGTTAGTCTGAACACGATAGGTCAGGCCAAGAGCTGGAAACTCTGACAAAGATGATGCTGAATTCCTTAGTCCAATTTTCCTGCTGGGAGCTGGCTGGCCAGAAATTCTGATAAGGGGAAATGCTGAAGTTGAGGCAGAAATTCTTCTGACCTCTGAAATCCTCAATTCTGCATTTTTCATCATTCAACTGTTTTTTGAAGAGAATTCCTACATTGCAGAAAGGGATCTCTTTTGTTAATAAGATGCAAATTCTATTTACAAAATACCTTCCCAGTAATAAGCAGGCCAGTGCTTGACAATAAAATTAGGTACTATAATCTAGAGAAATATGACTGTGCAGTTTGGAATAGAAAATTCACTTGCTTAAGCTCAGCATGTCACTTGTATTGTCAACCATGAAAGTTCTAAAATACTGAGGGTGTGAGATGAAATATTGCATTACAGATAACTGTTTTGTCTTTGGTAAGTTCTGTCTGAAAACTGTCAAGCACAAAGTGTAACTGATAAGCCACTGTAGGCCTCTCTAGAGGTAATGCTTGCAGTTTGTACCATGATAATAACAGTTGTTATGAGTGAAAACAATAAATTATCAATAGAGTACTATCAGAGGATCCCAAAGGTGGTCTGTGGAACACTCATTTCTGACCAGTAGTTGGCTGGATGTAAGGAATGAGGGGAAAGATGGTTTACAACAGGCTTTTATTTATACCAAAAGCTGAAAAGTCAAAGAATTTTATTTATCTCAAAAAGTAGAAGGGAAGAGTATAGATTATAAATGTCACACCTTTATTTCTGAGCAAACACAATCAAGGAAGACAAACAGGCAGAGAATTGTAAAGGGTCAGAAGGATCACGAGTGGATAATGCTTTGTTCATTGCATTCTCTGTAAAGAGCATAAATGATTTCTCAAACTCAAAATTCCTCACATTGGGTCTGTTTCTCCTTGTTTTTTATATGTTTTGTTTTCTTTTGCATTGTTTTCTGCAGTTGGGAAGGTAATATGTAATAAGATTATATTTATGTGAATAGGAATTTTTGTTTAATCAGAAGATGAAAAATTTGATTTTATTGGAGTAAATATTTACAATATAAATTTTGAGAGTGTGCAGGTTTAAGTATTTAGAGAAAAATATAAGATTCTATTAAGACATAAACCATAAAATTAAGAAAGTATCTTTTAGTTTTCATAACTTTTATATAATTATTGTAAGAATTTCCCTCCTAGATTTTTGAGATAGGAACCATGGTAGGGTAAAAGTTTTAGGTGTTCATTTTAGGACAGAGTCAATAGTGTATAACAATGATAGCAAAGGCAAAAATGTATTGAACATTCTTTATATATGATACACTCTACTAAGCATTCTTAAATGCATTCTTTCTTTTAAGCTTCAGAGCAGTCTTTTATGGTAGATTGTTTTATAACTACATTCCAGTTGAGAAAACCAACTTATGACTGTTAAATAACTTGTTGACATTAACATATTCTATGAACCAAAATAACATAACCCTTAGAACTGAAATTTTTAGCACTTCACTGAACTATGTTAACAGATAATGCCAAATAGCATAGCTAGTTGAAGATTCTGATTGACATTCTTCAGAGGGAAATTCCCTAAGAGAAAATGGGCATCTGCCACATAGTATTTCATCTCACTTCCTCAGTAACTTATGCTGAGGATAAATTTGTGTTTAAATATAGCCAGAGATAAATCACTTGAGAACTCCATCATGGGGGAAGTAGAGGATAGAGAAGGAATAGCCAATAAAATATAAGAAAATTAAGTGGCTTTTTGAACCAGATTTTTTTCCCATTTTAATGGAATAATAAATAGCATCAAATGAGAATGAGAGAGAAAGTAGTATAAATGCATTTGTTAAATACTAGCACTAATAGTCCAATAGGAAATATGTATCTAACAAACCTGGGCAGAGAGATGGAAATGGTAACAGACCACAGAATGGGACCTGGCACACTAGGTTTCAGCAAGTGAATTTAGAATGGACAATAAATAAGGTGATGTGTGTAAATTCAGAAAATAATACAGTGGCACACCAATGACCTTGCAAAAGAGTAGAAATATAAAGAGCAGTTGCTCAATCAGAGAGTTTTGTGGCAGATTACTTATTGTAGGTAGAATGCAGACTTAAACATTTCTTGTAATTTTTATAGTTATTATTTTATTTAGCAGAATAGAGTAGAAGTGTGGCTCAAAATAGGCTTAGGTGACAGTAAGAAGAGAAATAGGGTATGCTTTTAAAAATCCAAATGATATATTTATAATGATTAGGAAATTTTATTGACTTTTTAGTCCTCAGTCTTCTCGAGTTGATTGTTCTTTGAAATAGTCATCAGCCAGATAAATAAATCACATCTAAGATTGTTTATACTCTATCTTGTTCCTCAGTACTCATTTTCTCTTCAACACACTCAAAGAAGGCTTTTATCCTCCTTAACTCAGAGAAACTTCACTTATCCAGGTAAACTAAGACTTTTAATATGCTGAATCTAGTAGTCAAAAATTCTTATCTTCATGTTGCTTTCTCTCTCATTCTTATTTGATGTGGTTTATTATTCCACTATTAAAATGAAAGAAAAAATTATCTGTTCCAAAAATCCACTTAGTTTTCTTGAATCTCACTAGCTATTTGTTCTCTATACTCTACTTCCCCCATGAAGGTATTCTCAAGTGATTAATCTTTGGCCATATTTAAATACAATTTCTAAATTGATAATTTCTATATTTATATTTCCAGCTCTTAGCTCTCCTCCAACTTCCAGATTTATAAGTCAACTGTGTCATTTGTATCACTAACTGGATTGTTAAAAGGTACCTCAAACTTAACATGTCCCTAGGTTTTCCCAACTATTCCCTCTATCAGTGAATGGCCCAAGCACTTTTTATTGTTCAGAAAACATACCTAAGAGCATTCCTTATTTCAACCACTTCTTACACCTCTGCTGCTACCACACTTGTTCCTGACCCCATTTTCTTTTGCCTGGATTATGGAGTGGATACTGGTACTGGATAATTCCTATGCAATACCTCATATCACTTTAGACCAACCTTTTATTTTAGTCACTGTTAGAGCAATCTGTTCTTGCAAGCTTTGAGTAGCTTCATTCAGATTCAGTTTGGCACCATCTTACCTTGTGCTCCCTTCCATGTATCTTCTTATATTGACAACACACTCCCTCATGCTTCTCTGTGTGGGATATCCCTGCAACAGTGCTTACCTCACTCATGAACCTAGTGCAATGCGGAAACATGGGATATTTCATGTCTGGCCAGCTTTGACCAATGGCAGATCAGATCAAATGGATAAATATTTGTCCCTTCTATTTCCTGGGAAGGTAAATATGAGTTGCATTTCACGGAACTTCTTAGGAAGCTCCTCAAGATTGAGCATCAATTGCCAGTTTGTTGTAGATTGAATCATGTCCCCATATGAGATATTCAAGTCTTAATCCACATTCCTAGGGATGTGAACCCATTTGTAAATAGGACGTTTCAAGATGCTGTTATTAGTTAAGGGGTGAACTCATTGTGAATAGGATTTTTGAAGATCCTGTTTAGATGAGGCCAAATTGAATCAGGGTGGGCCTTAATCCATATGACTGAACTCCTTTCAAGCAAGGAAATTTGGACTTGTTATCAGTGAGTAGAAGCCAAAACTCATAAATCAATGGGAGTTGAAGAAGCAAACAAAAGGAGAGAGATTGCCATGTGACAGATGATTGCCAGAGTGCTATAGACTGCTGAAGAAGACAAGCCTTGTTACTACCTTGATGTTGGATTTATAACTTCCAGAACAGTGATGCAATAAATTCCTATTGTTAAGCCAACCAATACTGTGTTATTTGTCACAGCAACCCAGCAAACTAAGACATGATAACAGTGTCCTGTAATTCTCCTTCAAACAGATTTTTCTTCTATCACCCATTCTTTTCACTTCCTTTGTTCCTCATCTACTGTGCTGGTTTGAAAGGAAGTATGCCCCCTAGAGAAGCCATTCTTTTTTAACCAAAATCCCATTTCATAAAGGTGGAATAATCCCTATTCAACACTGTGTGTTTGAAACTGTAATCAGATCATCTCCCTGGATGATGTGATTTAGTCAAGAGTGGCTGTTAAACTGGATTAGGTGATGACATGTCTCCACCCATTTGGGTAGGTCTTGACTGGTTTACTGGAGTCCTATAAAAGGGGAAACATTTTGGAGAGTGGGAGATTAGGGGGGAGCAGAGAATGCTGCAGCACCATGAAGCAGAGAGTCCACGAGCCAGCTGCCTTTGGAGATGAAGAAGTAAAATGCCTTCCAGGGAGCTTCATGAAACAGGAAACTAGGAGAAGAAGCTAGCAGATGATGCTGTGTTCACCATGCTCCTTCCAGATGAGAGAGGACCTCTGACTCGTGTTCACCATATGCTCTTCCAGCTGAGAGAGAAGCCCTGACTGTGCTTGCCATGTGCCTTCTCACTTGAGAGAGAAACTCTGAACTTCATTGGCCTTCCTGAACCAAGGTATCTTTCCCTGGATGGATGCCTTTGATTGGACATTTCTATAGACTTGTTTTAATTGGGACATTTTCTTGGCCTTAGAACTGTAAGCTAGCAACTTATTAAATACCCCATTTTAAAAGCCATTCTATTTCTGGTATTTTGCATTCCAGCAGCTAGCAAACTAGAACACCTACTGTCCAAGATTGTTCTCCCAAATAGACTTTCAACCCATACCCACTTATCTCAAGTTCTGATTTCAGGGGTACACAAGCTAAGTTGCATCTTAACTGATCTTCTATTTTCTCTTTCCTCTCTTCCTCTCACTAAGTCTACCATCCCCATAGTAACCAAAGAGATTCTTTTATAGTGTAAATCTTATCTTGACCCTTGCCTATCCAAAACTCTTCAGATTTTTCTATTCTACTATGAATGAAATTTATATCCTTTACTGGCCTACAATAACCTATAATATCTGGCTTCTGTCCATCTCTGTCATTATTACCTATATCCCTCAATCCTGCTCCTACCTCAGGAGAATGATTTTTTTATATACTTGTCCGTGGACATGAAATTCTGTTGCCAACTCAGATCCTTGCATTATTCTCACCACTGACTGCTTTTTCTACCCTTTTCATTCAGTTTTCTATTTAAATATTATTTCTCTAAGCGGTGTTGTGTTCCCTCACTACCATGTCTATAATTGCCCTTCTCATTGATACCTGTCCCTTTAGTCTGTTTTGATATCTTCATAGCACTTACTACTGACAAACAACTGTTGTTTTATTTGCTTACTGATCCTCTCCCTATCTAAAGTGTAAGCTCCCTAATGATACAGTATTAGTCTAAATGTGTTCATAGATGTAGATGGGTTAATGGCATGTGGCAGGTAGGTACTCAGTGGAGCTATGGCAACTATTTGTTTATAGTAGCTGAGCTCATTGTTCTATTTTAAAAGTGTTCTTTGTATATTATAATGTTCCCCAAAAATAATGTGAAAATAAATGGTAAGAGTGCTTCTGATAAAATAGACAATGAAGTTATAAATAATTTATCATAAAAAGGCTTATGTGTAATTTAAAAAACTAAGTCTTCTAAGACATAGATGGAATTGATTTCATTTAAATAGCACTATGAGTCCACTTCCTTCCTTATACATCGCTAGATGATGGGCCTATATATGCAAGTAATATACTAATTCTTCACTTTACCAACTTAAAAGAGAGACAGAAGAAAAGAACACAGAAAATATATATAATTAAACAAATAAGCTCTAGTAACTGTTCTACACATGATTGAATTGAGTACTACAGGATTTCCAGAAAGAGGTGATTTATTCAAATTTAGCAGGTCCAAGAGCACAGGATTGGGTTTAGTGTGAGGTAAGTGAAGTGCTTTCCTCAGGTGCAAAATTAATGGGCACACCAAAAAAAAAAAAAAACAGCAATCAAGAAGTATAATACTTAATGCTGCATTTAAAATGAAAACAAATAGCTGTGATGAACAGAATATCAAAAGTTTAAATAAATACAGTTGTTTGTTTGCTTTGCAAAATAGTCATTTCCAATCCTCCTGCACTTCCTGGGGTCATGCTGCCTTTGCAGCCTTTGTCCAGTGGGGTTTATGGTGGCTAATGTTAGTGTATATACATATTGGGCTCATCAATTTACATATAATCATAGTTTTTTATTAAAGAGCTTGTATTAACCATTTTCATTTGGCTCAAAATATAGGAATATATTTTGATAAATATATGGGTAAATATTTTACTTTTTACTTTAGGTTTTGTTATGGCTTGGCATGGCATTACAAGAGTGCTATAGAGGAAATAGGGTATAAACTAGGCAAAATTGGCAGAAGAATATTTATTACAAGCTAAGCAGCATGAATGGTGTTATGGAGGCTCACGCATATTCAGAAAGTGATTATTAGTTGTAGAACACAGTGTTCACAGGGAATGAAGCTAGAAATATATGTTTGATACAGTGTACAAAATTGATATGTTGGCAGCATCAACATCACTTGAGTTGTTTCAATTTTATCTTATGGCAATGGGGAACTTTGAAGGTTTTAAACAAGGAAGAGTATGTTACTGTTATGTTTTAGAAAGATAGGTGACCCAAATATTGAGGCAAAGGAAAGAGATAGATAGATATAGACCAATTATCAGGCAACTACAATAGGGTTGAAAAGAAAATTCTGGAAGCCATCAACAACTAGAGCTAAAATCTCTGAATTTTACATATAGAAGACAATTATATGAAGATTCTAAAGGCAGAGAGAAGGCTGACCACCTAGTGATTGTTGGGACCCCAGGAACAACATGGTAGTGAGTTCCCTGGGTTTTCTTTTTGCCACATATATTCCAGGTTTGGAGATGAAGAAACAAAAATATGTAAATGCCAGTGAGTTCAGCAAAAAAGTCCCAACAAAATCCTGCTGTCTCTAACAAAAGGGCAATGAAAGTCATAGCAAGCAGAAAACTTTTAGACAGTCACTACTGTATTCCAGCAAAGTACTACATTAGAAAAAAACACAAACGTTTGGTCCCACCACCACTTTTCAGCAAGGGCATAGATCATAGAGCTCTGAGGAATTACTCCAATATCCCCAACAGAATAGTGTCAGAGAAGGCCTAGGACCTTCATTCTCACTGGCCAGTGAAGAGCCCTCCCACCTCCTCCTCCCTCAGTATCAATGGAAACAATTTAGGGAGGTTTGACTTCCTTCCAGAGAAGGCAGTAATTTGGGGACCCTCCTCTTCTCTACTGGGGTGATGTCAGAGGAGGACAAGTGGAGAGTCAGGACTTTCATCACTCCAAGGGATAATGAGGACACCCATGCTGCATTCTTGGAGAAGAATGCATGTAGTGTCAGAATACCCATCGCTGTCCAGCAGTAACAAGTGTCAATGGCAGCCAAGTGAGGAACCTTATTTTCTACTTCCAGTGGGCAGTATCAAGGTGCAAGTGATGTGTCAGATAAAGTCAGTGAAAACAAGATTTAAATAGTTCCAGATCCTTGTAACTGTATATGAAAATGTTTGTTTCAGTAATTAAAAAAAAGACTCATAGAAAGAACTAGCAAAAATCTCTCAATGTTAAAATAAGAAAATCAACAGATGCCAACATTGAGATGACAGAGATGTTGGGGTTATCTGACAAAGATTTAAAATCAGCTATCATGAAAAACAACTAATTACAAGCATGCTTGAAATAAAAGGAAAAATTTAAAACCTCAGCAATGAAAGAGAACGTTTCAGCAAAAAATAGAAGATTAAAAAAATAACCTATGAGAAATTCTAAGACTAAAAAGTGAATAAATAAAAAAATAAATAAAATAAAAATAAATAAAATAAATAAAAAATGTGATGAATGGACTGAACAGCAAAATGGAGGAGAGGAAAGAATTACTGAACTGTAATATATAACAAATTACCCAAACTGTGAAGAGGAAGGACAAAATAATCTGAAATAAAATGAACAGAGCTTCAGGGACATATGTGATACAAATAGAGTCCAGAGGTCATTCTGGAGGTTTTTCTTATGCATTGTATAGATATCCCATTTTAGTTTTCAGTGTGTTAGAATAGCTAGAAGGAAATTCCTGAAACTGTTAAGTTGTAATGCAATAGCCTTGATTCCTGAAGATGGTTATATAACTGCATTTTTAATAGTTAGATTTTTATCCAGGAGTTGATTTTGGACATCTTATTGATGAGTTTTCTTCCATTAAAATAGGAAAGTAAGTAAAATTGTATTAAATTTTGCTTTTGGTTTAAATAAAATATTTTAAACTTCAAAAAATAAAAAATATAAAGAGAAAAGAAAAATCTTGAAAGGAGCAGGATACAAGTGATACTGTATTGCATTAGTCGGGGTTCTTTAAAGAAATAGAACCAATAGGAGATATCTATAAATAGGAGCTTTATAAACATGTCTGATGCAACCATGGAATGGAAGAGTCCAAATCTGTGGGGCAGGCTGTGAAGCTGACAGCTCAGATGAAGAGTCTGGATGGACTTCACAGGAGAAGCTCACTAGCTGAAGAAGCAGTGAAAGAGTCTCTGTCCCTGCTTAAAAGCCTTCAACTGATTGGGTTATATCATAGTGGGAGGCATGTGTAAATGTAATCAGCCATGGATGCAATTGACTCACTGATGACTTAACACACTGACCTTCCTTTTTATCAACAAGCCAAGAAGTATCCTCACAGCAAGAGTCAGGCCAGTGCTTGTGTGAACAGAAAACTGGCCAAGTTGACCCCAGAACCTAGCATCACACTTATGTATAAGGGAAAATCAATATGAGAGAAGTATATGATCTGAAACTATGGAGCCTAACCAGAAGGAAGTAGCACAATAATTTTCAAGTGCTATAAGAAAAGAACTGTCAACCTAAATCCTATATACAGTGAATACTGAAGGTACAATCAAGACTCTCTCATATGAAGGAAAACTAACAGAATTTGTTGCCAACAGTTCTACTCTAAAAGAATGTTAAATGTGTTTTCTAATTAGGAGAAAAGTAATCCAAGAAGAAACTTTGGAACATTAAGAAAGGAAATGGAAAGAAGAAGTATGAGTAAATAGAATAAAATTTCCATCTTGTGTTAGTTAGATTTGGTTGTCAACTTGGCCAGGTGAGCATACCTATTTCTGTTGCTGTGGACATAAGTCAATGGTTCATGAATCTCATATGTTGCTAATTACATCTGCAGTCAGCTAGGAGGAGTGTCTGCTGCAATGAGTGATGTTTGACTTAATTGGCTGCTGCTTAAATGATAGAACACATAGCACAGCCTAAGCAGCTCAGCATTCCTCATCTCAGCACTTGCAGCTCAGCCCAGGCCTTTGGAGATACAGAAAGAAGTCACCCTGGGGAAAGTTGTTGGAACCCAGGGGCCTGGAGAGAAGACCAGAAGAGACCATCCTGTGCCTTCCACATAAGAAAGAACCTCAGTGGAAAGTTAGCTGCCTTTCCCCTGAAGAACTAACAAAATAAATCCCCTTTTTATTAAAAGCCAATCCATTTCTGGTGTGTTGCATTCCGGTAACTAGCAAATTAGAACACATCTCTTCTTGAATTTTCCAATTGTGTTTAATAGCTTCAGCAAAAATTATAACAAGATTTAAAGTAGTTTTAAATGCAGGAAGAGATAATTTTTAAAATGTTTACATTATAAACAGAGGAGGATAAAGAGTAATGCAAAGTTTCTGTAGTTTACTGAAACTGGTGAAATGATGACATCAATAAATTTTTATAAGTTATGGTATATGATATACTTAGAGCAATCATTGAAAACATTATAAAAATAAGTACATGACATCTATGTGATGATGTTAAGAATTACTGATTGCATATGTAGAATGGTATGATTTTGAAATGTTGGGTTAATTTCTTTTTTCCATTAATTAAAAAAAAGAGAAGGGGTAATTGGAGCTGAAGGGATACAAACTGTGCAACAGGACTGGATATAAAACTCAGAAATGGACAGCACAATACTACCTAATTGTAATGCAATTATGTTAAAACATTGAATGAAGCTGCATGTGAGGTATAGGTTTTTTTTCTCTCTATTATCGTTTTAATTCTTATTCTGTTGTCTTTTTATTTCTTTTTCTAAATCGATGCAAATGTACTAAGAAATGATGAATATGCAACTATGTGATGATATTAAGAATTACTGATTGTACATGTAGAATGGAATGATTTCTAAATGTTTTGTTATTTTTTTTAATTAATAAAAAAAAGAATTACTGATTGCATATGTAGAATGGAATGATTTCTAAATGTTGTGTTGATTTCTTTTTTTCTTTAATTAATAAAAAAAGAAAAAAATAAGTACATGAAACATCACTACAGATAAAGTGTAATTCAAAAAAATGTTTAATAACCCACAGCAAGGCCAGAAAAAATGTAAAAGAGAAATGAAAGCTACAGCAAACAGAAAACAAAAAATAAAATAAACTTAAGGATATAAATGATTATGTTAAGCATAAACAGTATAAACAATTAAAGAGAATGATAGTGAATTAAAAAACATCACCCAAATATATGCTGTCTATATGATCTCAGTTCCATTATGAAAATATAAACGGGTTGGAAGAAAAAAAGAAAAAGATATATCATGTACTCAACTAAATAACCTTGCAAGAGGAAATAGCAATGAGTAGAAGTAAGTAATGATAATAACATAAATCAATGGAATTTAGAAGAGAAAAACAATAGAGCAGATCAAAACAATACAGATCCAGTTCTAAAAAAGTTCAATAAATCAGTAAACCTCTAGCAAGATTGATAAAAAATACAGAAGACAAAGGCCACGGTGGCTCAGCAGGCAAGAATGCTCGCCTGCCATGCCAGAGAACCTGGGTTTGATTCCCAGTGCCTGCCCATGTAATAGGAAAAAAAATACAGAAGACAAAAATAACCAATATTAGGAATGAAATGGGTTCTATTACCATAAACCCTGCAGACCTCAAAAGTATAATATAGGAACACCATGAACAATTCTGAAGAAAAACATTTGAGAACTTGAGTGATCTAGATCAATTCCTCAAACATCACTTTCTATCAAAACTCAACCAAGATGAAAGAGATAATTTGGTTATACCTGTTGTTAAGGACATTGAATTCATAATTTAAAAACCCCCAAAATATATCTTTTGTTCCAGATTATTTCAATGGAAAAAAATCTACAAAACTTTAATATAAAAATTAACCATTCTTCAGAACATCTTTCCAGAATATAGAAAAGATGGAACACATCCTAATCATTTATGAAGCTAGTACTATCTTTATACCAAAGTCAGAAAAAGTACAAAAACAGAAAAGTACACACCAATATATCTCATGTATATAGACTCAAAATCCATAACAAAAAATTCGCTTGAGTTATATATTTAAAAGAACTGTGTACCATAGCCAAGTAAGGTTTATGACCAGGACACAAGGCTAATTCACTCCATGTAATGGAATTCTATCCATGTAATCATCATATTTTAGGCTAAAGAAGAAAAATCAAATTGTGGTATATATCAATATTCAAGAGTCAA
Organism: Tamandua tetradactyla; assembly: GCF_023851605.1. NCBI lineage: Eukaryota > Metazoa > Chordata > Mammalia > Pilosa > Myrmecophagidae > Tamandua > Tamandua tetradactyla. Next base: position 42,338,300 of record NC_135340.1, read on the forward strand.
CACCCATTCATGATGATAACTCTCAGAAAAAATCAGAATAAATACAAATAAATGGAAAATTCTACAACTTTAAACAAAGGATCTAAAAAAAACCCTATCTTTATCACCCTAAATGATTAGAATGATGCTATACCATTGAGGTCAGGAACAAGGAAAGGATATTGACTCTCACTATTCTTACTCAGTATAAAGCTGGACATACCAGCCAGTACACTGTAAGGCAATAAAAGGAAATAAAATTCATGTAGATTAGAAAACAAAGAAATAAAACTGTTCCAATGTGCAGATGATAGATTTTTCTAAGTAGGCAACCCCAAAGAATCTAAAATGACTCGGATGTAATGCACTATTTCATTAAGATCACAGGACACAAATAAAACATACAAAAATTGAAATAGCCAAAAATTAAACAACTTAAACATCTATTAAGGAATGAATAGATAAATAAAATAAAATGCCATTAACCCATGCAATGGAATACTTTGCAGCCATAAAAAATAAAAGCCACAACATAGATGAACCTTGGAAACACCGTGCTAAGTAGAAAAAAAACAGGCACAGAAGACCACATTATTCCATTTTTAGCAAAATCTCAAGGATTAGCCAACTATAAAGAAAGAAAATAGAAGTTGCCTGAGCTGGGTTGAGGAGTGGGGAACTAAAAGAAGAATGACTGCTAATGGATATCTTTGATGTGTGTGTGTGATGAAATGTTCTAAAATTAATTGTGGTAATTGTTGCACATCTTTGTGAATATATTTTAAACCACTGAATTGGACACTTAAATAGGTAAGTTGCATTGTATGCAAATTATAACTCAATAAGACTGTAATTTAAAAAATCAAAGGAGTGTCTTTTCTTGGAAATATTTCTGGCTTCTGAAATCTATTGAATTAGTCTATTTATCATTCTACTAATACTACACATCTTGATTCCTGTTGCATAAGTCATGAAATATAGTGGCATATATAATTATTTTTCTGAATAAATGATCTAATTCTTTGCCCTTCTCTGTGAATTGTAGAATAACCTTGTCTTCATAAAAAAAAATTCATGCTGGGATTTTGATATGATGTGTTTTAAACTTGTATTTCAATGAGAGTAGAATTCGGGTTTTTTCCATGTGGAGTTTTCCAATTTATGATCCACAATATGTATCTATATTTGCCTTTCTTGAATTATTTAATCAGTTTTTTGTAGTCTTTACCTATATACCCTGTATGTATTTTCTTAGGTTTATACCTAAGTATTTTTTAAGTAACTGTAAATAGTATCTTTTTTTCCCCTCTGCATGGGCACACACTGGGAATCAAACCCAGCTCCCTGGCATGGCAAGTGAGAACTCTGCTTCTGAGCCACCTGTGGCCAACCCAATGCTGGTGTTTTTAATGTGGACATTATCTATGTGTGGCAGCTCAAATAGTCAGATGTAAACTAGGGAGGGGAAACTTTGCAGGTAAAATTGTTCTGTGTGCCCCTCAAAAAAAATGGAATACCTCCAATGATGAAATGAAGTTCATCATTAAGCTGTGTTTGAGAATAAGTCCCAACAACTTGTCACATTTTGTAATTCCACATACTACACTTGTCATGCCCACCAGCTGTCGCTTAACCCAGAAAGCCATCAGATATTCACAGTATGCATATTTACACACATACATCTAAAAAATTAATTCACTTATTTTTTTTGGCATGTTGTAGCGTGGGGTCACATTTCATGATTTTTCCATGTGAGTATCCCTTTATTGCAGTACCATTTGTTGAATTTTTTGTTTGTTTTTTGGGAAGTGCATGGACTTAATTTTAAATCAATATTTCATCTTATAAAATATTATTCCATGCATATTTTGCTATCCAATTATGATGGTTCTTACTATTTTCTTCTCTAGTTGTGCAAAAAAAACATAAGAATTCCTCTTGGTCTGTCAAGTTGTAATTTTAGGTTTATTGATATTTATTTCCAGAGGTCATAAGAGGACCCTCCTAAATAAAACACATTGGGGTGATACATTTTTCATTTTGACAAATTAGCTCTCTTGTGTAAATGGAGGGAATGCACATATATTTGATACTAACTCTCCCTCAGAATTGTCAGGACTCCAGCATTGATATTAGTAGGAATTTGACTTGGAAAATGTCAAACACCACGATGATTTTAATATTAACACTCTTCTGAAAGACACAGATTGAGTAAGCTACTCATCTATGTTCACTGGTAAAGAAGAAAATGTTATTCCATAGACTAAAACTTTTGACTTTGTTATTGATTTACAAATTTTATCTCTAAGGGACAACAGCATTTTCCTGTCTTTCATCTCTGTACATATAAATTTAAAAAATAACATTTCTGTTTACTTTGTCTCTTCCTGGAGAAGATGTATCACTAAATAAGAGTATTGTAAGGGAAAAATGTCATTGTAAAATTGGATTTCTAAAAATATAAATATTTTATTTATATATTTATATATAAATATAAAAACATAGCTATATAAATATAGATTTTATTTGTGCATACAAGCAATGCACTCTTTCTGCTGTTTACCCTTACATCCAATGATATGTCTAGTACAAAATCAGTTTGGAATTTAACCTGTGAGCCCTTTATGTTGAAATGCACTGCCTCATGAGCCTTACAAGAAAGAAAATTTGCAGGCTTGACTCTGCTAGCCCCAGGTGTCAAGGGTAGTATATTACTTTTGTTATATTTATTTGAAATTGCCTGCACATTTTATTTATAGTTATTTTCTTTAAGAACACAGGATTTTGATTGTTATAGTGATCATACTAATTCTATGATTTAGAAGAAAAAAAATATCACTAGTTTATGCCTGGAATTTTTTTTTTAAGTATGGAAATTTACTGCCCTTTCCTGCACTCTCCTATTTGGCAGGGAGGTCTGCACTGTGCATTAAATATGTGACACTAGGTAGAGGAACTGCACCTGTATTGGTTAATGTTTAGCTTTAGAAGGAAAAGAGGGCTTTCATGAAAGGTTTGTTGAAAGCAGGAGGCCTTGATGAGTCAGAAAGAAGGAGGAATGCTGAAAAAGGAAGGTCATGCATTTCACCATAGGCAAAAGGATGCAGCTGAGCACACAGCAACTTTAGTGCATACCGTGTCAGTCAACTGAACAAGGGTGGAAACAATTGTAAACCAGAACAATCAATAACTGACAGAAGAATCCCAGACAGTATTACATTTAATGTAAGAGCATACTTGTTTACTTTTTGAAATATGTGAGCTACAATCTTATTTGAGAGGAAAATCTAGGCTTACAATTTTGTTTTAGAAGCCTGATTTGATTTGGCCTGTTAGCTCAATTTGGTTGTACATCAAACTTTGAACATAAGATTTATGATCTAAAGCTGTCTTTGGATAGGCTCAAATGACATTTGAAGTTTTCTTCTTGGGAATAACCACATTTTTCAAATATGTATTGGACATGAATTGGGGAAATTGCTTTTGGAATCTGGTGAATAAATGAATCACTGAGGTGGGGATTGGTGATGGGAGACAATAATATAAATCATTAGTTAGCATATATCAGAAATGATATCAGATAGTTAGATACCTGTGTCAGTAAGAACAATTGTACCTGTTAATTGTAAACAACAGACACTTCTGTTATAAAACCTGTTGCCATTAGCCTTTGCTGCTTTCTATACATGATATCTACATGCTTGTGTATGTATATATATAAAAGAATGAGATGAGATAATATATATTTCAAAATGATATTATGAATATAGATGGTACATAAAAATATTTTATTTTTAAAATAAAAGTTTTAAAAGAGAAGATAGGATTTCAAAAATGAGTATGACTCCTGAATCATTACATTGATATTTCTTTTAGTCTCCAGTGACTTGGAGCAGCCTAGATTATCCTCCCAAATAAGATTGTAGCTCACATATTTCAAAAAGTAAACAAGTATGCTCTTACATTAAATGTAATACTGTCTGGGATTTTTCTGTCAGTTATTGATTATTCTGGTTTACACTTGTTCTCACCCTTGTTCAGTTGACTGACACTGTATGCACTAAAGTTGCTGTGTGCCCAGCTACACCCTTTTGCCTATGGTGGAAGGCATGACCTTCCTTTTTCAACAGTATGGATTGGATGCAGTATGTTATATTTTAGAATGAGAAGAGCTTATTCTTTCATGAATGGATTTTTTTAATTATGAAAAATAACATATATGCAAAAGAGCAATAAATTTCAAAGCACAGCACAATGAATAGTTACAGAACAGATTTCAGAGTTTGGTATGGGTTACAGTTCCACAATTTTAGGTTTTTCCTTCTGACTGCTCCAAGACACTGGAGACTAAAAGAAATATCAATATATTGATTCAGGAGTCATACTCATTTTTGAAATCCTATCTTCTCTTTTAAAACTCCACCTTCTCCTTTGATCTTTTTTTAGTTATTTATTTTTATTGATATATATTATATATATGCCCATACCATGTAATCATCCAAAGTGTACAATCAATGATGAACAGATATTTTTAGAGTACCTGCTATGGGTCAGATATTATACTAAGGCAAATGAATAAGATCTATGCACAAACTAATTATTGCATTCAGGAAACTTAGTTTCAAACTCAAGAAGTCAGTCAAGTAAATAGACAGATTCAATTCAGGTTAGCAACCCTGGTAAAGTCACGTAGGTAACAGGTGCACACTGGGGCATGTAAAGTTGGGGAGCCTTGTTTAATTTAGGGACCTCTTTATCAACTGGAATAATCACATGCAGCACATACTTTCCTTTCAATATCTTCTTAAATGTCAATTTTATTACTTATGTACCTGGAACATATTGGTCATTACTTGGACAAATTTTAAGAAGATAATTATTATCAGAGCTATGAGTAAAATCTAGATTCCCAATCATGGATCTAGTGCTCTTTCCATTAGCTTTGCTGCTTTTACTGAAATTTATTTTAGGAGATAGTGGAAATAAATGAATATGGGACAACTGTAGTATTAATTATTTTCAGTCATTTTTCCTTTGAATTCTTTCTCAAAATCACTATGAAATATGTGTAATAGATAGTTATTACAAATAGACAGTGAATCAAATTGTTGGTTTGGAATTGAATAATGTCATAGGAACCTATAAAACTCACTTATTATTATAGGTGAGTGTTCTAGTTTGCTAGCTGCTGGCATGCAATATACTAGAAATGGAATCACTTTTAAAAAGGGGAATTTAATAAGTTGCTAGTTTACAGTTCTAAGGCCAAGAAAATGTTCTAATTAGAACAAGTCAATAGAAATGTCCAATCAAAGGTACCCAGGGAAAGATACCTTGGTTCAAGAAGGCCGATGAAGTTCAGGGTTTCTCTCTCAAGTGAGAAGGCACATGGTGAACACAGTCAGAATTTCTCTCTTGGCTGGAAGGGCACATGGCAAGCATGGCATCATCTGCTGGCTTTCTTTCCTAGCTTCCTGCTTCATGAGGTTCCCTGGGAAGCATTTTCCTTCTTCATCTTCAAAGGTTGCTGGCTGTGGACTCTCTGCTTCATGGTGCTGCAGCATTCTCTGCTCTCTCTGAATCTCTCATTCTCCAAAATGTTTCCTCTTTTATAGGACTTCAGAAACTAATCAAGATCCACCCAAATGGGTGGAGATACACCTCTACCTAATTCAGTTTAACAACCACTCTTGATTAAATCATGTCTCCAGGGAGATGATCTAATTACAGTTTCAAACATACAATACTGAATAGGGATTAGAAGAAACAGCTGCCTTTACAAAATGGGATTTTGATTAAAACATGGCTTTTCTAGGGTATCATTTCAAACCAGCATGTTCCACCCTCTGGACCCTAGAAAAGACATGTTATCCCCATGTACAAAATACATTCATTCCATAACAATATCAGAGAACCTTAAACCATTTCAGTAACATTACAAATACAGTATAAGGTTAAAACCAGTATAAAATCTCAAAGTTAATTACAAAAATTCTCCTCCATCTCTGAACCTTTGAAAACTCATAACAAGTTATTTCCTGCCAACATGCAAAGGAGAAACAGTCATGGGATACAACACCTTTCCATAGGGAGGAAAGGAAACAGGTGTCACCAGACCCATACAGTTTCAAAAACCCACAGGGCAAAGTCCATTAGATTTCAAAGTCTGAGAGTCATTTATCTTCAGGCTTTAGAAAGCATCAGTCCCACCCTTTGCAAGGGCTGATGCAGTGGCTTGCCTCTCTCTGAACGCAACCTTGGGGGGAGACCACTGTTTTCTCGGCTCCACCCTCTCCAAGCATTGGGGTCATACCTGGGCTCTCTGCCATCTCTGGGGCACATGCTCAACCCCTCCATGTAGTGGCAGCCAGGCTCTCCCCAAACTCCTAGGAATGTGCTTCACCCTCTCCAAGGCCTGAGGTGGCATGACTGTTCCACTGCAATGAGGTGGAAGGCCCATCCTCTGCCTTCAGGGCAAACTCACTCTCTCCACGGGCTTGGGTGGGTCTGCTCTCCTGACCCAAGGCTTCTTGACTTCAGACCTCAGCCTCCATGTTTTTGTCTCTGAAGTTATTTTTCATTTTCATTTTCATTTCAAACCAGCATGGTGAGCTGTATATTGGAAACTAAAACATATTAGAAATTCCATTGATTATATATATTGGAAACTAATATTTGTATATATTAGAAATTCCATCCATTTCAATGAAAGGTGTTTGGAGAACTTTGACAATTCATCCTACCCATTTGTGCTTCTGTAGTGGCCAAACTACAAAAATAAGAGTCAGGGGTAAGAGTGAATTTAGCCTGTGGACATTAGTTTGCTGTCCCCTGGCCTATAGCAGGCATTCTCAAATTTTAACATTTATCAGAATCAATTGAAAACTTGCTAAAATTTATCGAGCTGTTTTCCTGGAGTTCTTGATACCTCACATCTGAGTTGGGACACCAACTCACATCTGAGTTGGGCAATATTTTGTAGAAAGCTGTTCCTCTGCCTCATCAGTGCAGCTACCATTTAATTTCTATAACGGAATGAGTTAGGTTATTCTAGACCAATATTTTGCCCTCATAATTCAGCTCTCATCATTCAAAAGTCTAATATTCATGATCTCCCTTACTAGAGATAGAGAAAGACAAAGAAATACAAAGAAGTATAGAATTTTTGTGGCTCCTGATGGCAGAGCACTGAATTAAAATCCCAGTTGTTGTTGTTCTGTAACCTTGGAACAGTTACTGAACCTCCCTGAGACTTGACTTCCCCATCTTTAAAGTGGAACTAATAATAGAAACTCCTTCATAGGATGTTGTGAGGATTAAATGAGAAGCTGCTTGTAAAGCTGCCAGCACAGTTTCAGGCACATGATAAATACCTAGTAAATGTCTATAAATGTATAAGAGAGAATCAGGGAACAACACTGATGAAACATTAACCTGAAAATTGCTGATGTAAGAAATCCTAAAATGTATAGAATATTTTTTTTTAATTTCAGTATATTAAATTAAAGTATGGCATAGATCTTCAGACCTGGGCCTTTTTAAACAGGGCACTCTCCCTAATAATAGGGGAAAGGGAAAGGATGTAGGGACTCAGAGGTGCTCATTAGTAATGTTTCATGTCTAAGATAACAGCAGAGTGTGGAGTTACTAACAGAAGTGAGGAGAAATCTTGAGCTTATGCTTTACTCACATTTTTCTGAATCTGAGCAAAGTGAAAAAATGTGATAGAATAATGAAGGAACAGGTTATAAGTGTGTGTTTTTCATCTTCTTTTTTTCTTTACAGTAACTTGGGGACAGTTTTTAACGAGATTCCTGGCTAAATGTTGTAGTTGTCTTGATTTCTTCTAGAACACTTATTCCTACTTGAAGACTGATTTTCACACCAATTCAACTACTATCTGTGCTGTTTTGAAAGGATATATGTACCCTAGAAAAGCCACATTTTAATCCTCTTCCCATTTTGTAAAGGCAGCCATTTCTTTTAGTCACTATTCAGTACTGTATGTTTGAATCTGTAATTAAATCATCTCCCTGGAGATGTGACTCAATCAAGAGTGATTGTTAAGCTGTATAAGGTGGAGAGGTGTCTCCACCCATTTGGGTGGGTCTTTATTAGTTTACTGGAATCCTATAAAATAGGAAACATTTTGGAGAAAGTGGGAGATTCTGAGAGAGCAGAATAACATAACCACAAGAAACAGACAGCCCATCAGGCAGTGACCTCTGGAAATGAAGAAGGAAAATGCCTCGCAGGGAGCTTCATGAAAGGAAGCCAGGAGAGAAACCTGGCAGATGACACTGTGTTTGCCACATGGCTTTTCAGATGAGAGAGAAACCCTGACCCTGTTTGCCATGTGCCTTCTCACTTGAGAGAGAGACCCTAAACTTCAGTGGCCTTCTTGAACTAAGGTGTCTTTCCATGGATGCCTCTGATTGGACATTTCTATTGACTTGCTTTAATTCAGACATTATCTGGGCCTTGGAACTATAAACTAACAACTTATTAAATTCCCCTTTTTAAAAGCCATTCCATTGCTGGTATATTGCATTCTGGCAAACAGTAAACTATAACAGATTTTGGTACCAGGAGTGGGATGCTGCTGTGGTTTGCAAATACCAAACATGTTGGAACAGCTTTTAAATGGATAGGGGAAGATTTTGGAGGAGTTGTGAGGAGCTTGATAGAGAAGGCCTAAAATGCTTTGAAGAGACTGTTGGTAGAAATGCAGACTCTAAAGATAACCTCTGATAAGGCCTTAGACAGAACTGAGGCATTTGTTATTGCAAACTGGAAGAAAGGTGATCCTTATTTTAAAATAGCAGATAACCTGGCAAAATTGAAGAGTGGCTTTGGCTGGAAAGCAGATTTTAAAAGCCATGAACTTGGATATTTAGCAGAAGAAATATCCAAATTAAATGTGGAAAGTGCACCCCAGTTTCTCCTTGCAACTTATAGTGAAATGTGATAGGAAAAAGATAAGCTGAAAACTGAACTCTTGGGTACAAAAAAACCAGAAATTGATGTTTTGGAAAATTCTGGGCTTCCAGGAAGGGAGACCCCAGAGAATAGTGCCCCACATGAAGATTTGGCCAAATGTTGAACCAACCAGCCATTTCAGAGAAAGCCAGGATTGAACATACAATTATCCAGAAAGGATTTGTGGAAATTCTTTATGTCTGATAGGCATGACCCAAGGCTACTACATAGAAAGCCAATGAGAAGTACTGTGGGACCTGTATAAACAGAGCTGCTGCCAGTCTAGACTGGGGAGTTCAGAGATGGGACACACTGGAAGAAAAATAACTTCAGAGTCAGAACCATGGAGGCTGAGGTTTGAAGTCATGAAGCCTCAGGATAGGAGATGGACCTATGCAAGCAGGTGGAGAGGGTGAGTTTGCCCCAAAGGCAAAGGATGGGCCTTCTGTCTCTTTGCAGTAGAAGAGTCATGCCACCCCAGACCTTGAAATGGTGAAGCACATTCCTTGGGATTTGGGGAGAGCCTGGCTACCACCACATGGTGGGGTTGATCATGTGCCTTGGAGATGGCAGAGCCAGGGTGCAGCCCCAATGCTTGCAGAGGGTGAAGCTGAGAAAAAGGTGGTCCCCTCATTGCCCACCAAGGTTGTGTTCAGAGAGAGGCAGGCCTCTTCATAGACCTTTGGAAAGGTCACTTTCTGAAACCCCAAAGATAAATGACTCTCAGACTTTGAAATCTAATGGACTTTGCCCTGCAGGTTTTCAAAACGTAAGGGTCTGGTGACTCCTGTGTTCCTTCCTCCTTATGGAAATGTGCATATGTGTCCCTTGACTGTTCCTCCTTTGTATCTTGGCAACAAATAACTTTTTATGAGTTTTCAAAGGTCCAGAGACAGAGGAGAATTTGCTTGAGCACAGACCATGCTTGTAACTAACTTTGATGCATCTCTGTACTGGTTTTTAACCCTGTATTGCATTTTATTGTTACTGAAATGTTAAAGTTTTCTGATATTGTGATGGAATTAATATATTCTGCTATGGGAAAACGTATTTTTTCGGGTCTGAGGGTGGAATGTGCTGGTTTGAAAAGAAGTATGTACCCTAGAAAAGCCACATTTTAATCCTCTTCCCATTTTGTAAAGACAGCCATTTCTTCTAATCCCTATTCAGTACTATATGTTTGAACCTGTAATTAAATTATCTCCCTGGAGATGTGACTCAATCAAGAGTGGTTGCTAAGCTGGATCAGGTGGAGAGGTGTCTCCACCCATTTGGGTGGGTCTTGATGAGTTTATTGGAATTCTATAAAAGAGGAAACATTTTGGAGAAAGTGGGAGATTCTGAGAATGAAGAATGACACAGTCACAAGAAACAGAGAGCCCACCAGCCAGCTACCTCTGGGAACGAAGAAAGAAAATGCATCCAAGGAAGCTTCATGAAAGAAAGCCAGGAGAGACTGTGACTGTGTTCACCATTTGCCCTTCTCACTTGAAAGAGAGACCCTGAACTTCAGTGGCCTTCTTGAACTGAGGTATATTTCCATGGATGCCTTTGATTGGACATGTCTATAGACTTGCTTTAATTGGGACATTATCTTGGCCTTAGAACTGTAAAATAGCAACTTATTAAATTCCCCTTTTTAAAAACCATTCCATTTCTAGTAAATTCCATTCTGGCAGGCAGCAAATTAGAACACTATCTGATGAAAAATGATCAAAATTATCCAAATGGGCTCACAAAAACTTTCAAGTTTAACAATTTAATAAGCAGAGGATTTATATAAAGTAGTACTATGTTTTGTGGCACCTGGGGATCCATTTCTGCAATGGGCTCATGTTCAGTAGATAATTTTAAATGAGGCCCTCTGTATCTGTTGAGAAAGTTGTTGTTGAGGTTGATCTCAGTGAACCCCAACTGGCATGAGAGGATGGACATTTCGTTCCTGGTTTCCAGTTTTTCCTGGGAGGATGTTTGCAGGCTTTCTTGGTGTTTGAAAAAAGCACCAGTTATACTTTGTAGTAATTTGCATTCCTTAGATTTATTCTTAACAGATATTTTGTGCCTAGTAGAAATTTATTCACTAAGCAGTTCTTGAACATGTTCTTTTTAAAGATTTTTGTTGTGTGAAAAATAATGTATATAGAAAAAAGCAGCAATAAATTGTGCCAGTTTGAAAGTATTAAGTACCCTAGAAAAGCCATGTTTTAATCCTGATTCAATCTTGTGGGAGCAGTCATTTCTAATTCTAATTCAATACTGTAGATTGGAATCTTTTGATTAGATTAACCCCATGGAGATTGGACTCCACCCATTCCAGGTGCGTCTTAATTTTTTAATGAAATCCTTTATGAGAGGAAACATTTTGCAGAGAGCCAGAAATGACAGAAATGACAAAAAACCACAGATACTGACACTTGGAGAACAGAGACACAGATATTTGGAGATGCTTGGAGCCCAACAGATGTTGCCATGAAATGTTAACCAAGCCAGAACCTGAGAGAGAGCCAACCTAAAAGGGAAAACATTTGGAGAGAGCAGAGCTGACATAGATTCCAACACTTGGAGAACAGAGACATGGATGTTTGGAGATACTTGGAGCCCAGCAGACCTTGCCATGTGGCTTCCCATGAGATGTTAAGCATGTCAGAATCTGGAGAGAGCCAAGGGAAGTCAAGAGATGAAAACCAGCCCTGGAGAAGCAAAATGAGGAACCCCCACAGGAGCAGAAGTTGAGACAGCTCTAGCCCAGGAAAAAGGAACCAGCAGATGCCAGTTATGTGACTACCCAGCCAACAGAGGTGTTCCTGACCCATCAACCCTTCTTGAGTGAAGGCCACATCTTGTTGGTGCCTTGATTTGGAAAATTTCACTTCTTTTGAACTGTAAACTTATAACTTATTAAATCCCCTTCATAAAAGCCATTCAAGCTACTGGTATATTGCATTCTGATAGCTTGTAAGCTGACACAGCCCACTGTAACAATTAGTGGCAGAACAGGTTTTAGCGTTTAGCATGGGTTACTATTTCACAATTTTAGGTTTTCCTCTCTAGCTGCTCCAAGCCACTGGAAACTAAGAGAAGTATCAGTATAATTTTTCAGCAACCATACTTATAAGTTAAATCTTATTTTCTTTGTTATTCTCCTTTGATCTTTCTCACAATCTGTTCTAGTTTGCTAGCTGACTGAATGCAACATACCAGAAATGGAATGGCTTTTAAAAGAGGAAATTTAATAAGTTGCTAGTTTGCAGTTCTAAGGCTGAGAAAATGTCCTAATTAAAACAAGTCTTTTGTTGCTCAGATGTGGCCTTGCTCTCTCTAAGCCAACTCAGCAGGTGAACTCACTGCTTTCCCCCCTACATGAGAAATGACTCCCAGAGGTGTAAATTTCCCTGGCAATGTGGGAGAATGATGCTTTTTTATACTAGTACAAAACATCAAAATAATAAAGTATTCCAGTGGTGAAATCCATAATTTTAAAACAAATACAAACTGGATTTATGAAATTGTTTTGGTCACTAAAAGCTATAATAAATTCAACAGATATATTTTATATACTTTTCTATAAGAAGTATTGTTTGGAGTATACAGAATAAGTGAGATGAGTGTATGAAAGTTCCAGAGAAGGAATGCAGAACAAGTTACATCTTTTTGAAAGATAGTTGAACAACTTTGAGAGTATGTGAAAATTTACACAGAATCTCATGTCCAATAAGAAATTATTCAGTAAACAGCATACTGATTGCAGATTAGCAATTTGGAGACCATATTTTAATCCTGCAAGATATTATGTAGAGAAATTGCCCTGCACATTTACTGTCAAAAAAGCATCTTAGTGACTTTAAATATTTTATGTGGGCATTCTTTAAGGAAGAAGCTTGTACACTAAATTTTGTTTCAGTAATTACTTAATTTTAATTTTACTAAAATTGTATGTACTTTAGACAGAAGTTTGTATTTCATGCTATATTATGCACATACCAACATACAGGAAACTACTACAGAAAACAAATGCTTTCTAATCATTAAAGTTGTTTTATAAACCACTGTGCTTATCTGCAAAAAATTTTAATCATTCAGAATTATCTCAAACAGAAGTAAAAGTGTTCAAAACAAACTATAAAACTCTGAATTATTTTAAATGCAAAATTATTAATTATTCCCAGTTGAAAACATTAATTCTAACCTGATATTGATGAAAAGTAAGTGAAAATGGATTCAGTCCTGAAAAAATAGAACATTTTCTATAAATTCATGTTTCATTATATTGTAATGGGCTTTCTTTCAAGAAAATCATTTCAACTTCCTGGAGGCAAAGAAAGAATGGGTAAATTGAACAAAAAATAACTATACCCATTAACACTGAATGGTTTGTTCATATACATAAGGCAGTGTATGTGTATATTGGTAAGTATATACCATTCTCATGGACAGTGTACTGTAATAATACAAAAATATAAAATATATTTCTAAATACCTTTTATTATTTGTTCTTTCATGGATTAAGACATAAGCCTGGTTGTCACTGAGGTATTTAAATAGTATTGACATTAGTGCTTCAAAAGCATATTTAAAACCTAGTCCCTGCTAATAACAAATAAAAGTACTGAATCAATAATCAGCAACCTCCCAACAAAGAAAAGACCAGGACCACATGACTTACTTCACTGGTGAATTTTACCAGACATTCCAAGAAAAATTAACCACAATCCTCATCAAAATTTTCCAAATAAATGGAAGAGTATGGAAAACTACCAAACTCACTGAATGAGGTCAAGATCAAATTAATACCAGATCCTGTTAAAGATACCATAAGAAAAAAATTACAGATCAATATCCCTTAAGAATATAGATGCAAATTTCTCAAAAAAAAAAACTAGCAAACTGACTAGGACATTAAAAGAATTATACACCATGATCAAAAGGGATTGATTACCATTATGCAAGAGTGTTTCAATGTAGGTAAAACAATTAACGTAATACACTGGGTTAAGAGAGCAAAGGAACCAAAAAAAACCCTACATGATAATTTCAGTTGATACAGTAAAGGCATTTGACAAAATACAGCACCCCTCTTGATAAAGCTCTTAGAAAACAAGGAATGGAAGGACATTTCCTCAACATAAAAGGAAAGCCCACTGTTAACATCATAGTATTTGAAGACTGAAAAATTTCCCTCTGAGCTCAAGAGGAAGCAAGAATGCCCACTGTCACCATCATACAAAAATGAATTTGAAATGGATCAAAGATCTAAACACAGGAAACAAAACTATAAAACTGTCAGAAGAAAATATGAGAAAGTACCTTTAGGTTCCTCATGACACAATACTTTCCTATACTTCACACTAAAAGCATGAGAAACAAAAGAAAAAATATAAGGTGAATAGAACCTGATCAAAATTAAAAACTTAAAAAGTTTTGTGCATGAAATGGCAATATCATGAAAATAAAAATACTACCAAATTAATGGGAGAAAAATGTGGGAACCACATATTCAACAATAATTTGATATTCAGCATATTTAAAGAAATCCTACAATTTACCAACAAGAGGACAAATGACTCAATTGAAGATTGGGCAAAAAAATTTCAACAGACATTTTTTTTAAGAAGATACACAAATAGAGAAAAAACAAAACAAAACATGAGATGTTAAATGTCATTAGCTGTTAGGGAAATGTAAATCAAAATCACAATGAGATGGGATTTCACAACTACTAGAATGACTACCACAAAAACAAAAGAAAATAGCAAGTGTTGGAGAGGATGTGAAAAAATAGGACCATTTTCTTCAAATGATGCAAATGTAAAATGGTGCAGCCTCTGTGAAAAACAGTTTGGCAGTTCCTAAGAATATTAAATATAGAATTTCTATTTGGCCCTGGAATCTCACTTCTAGGTATATATCAAAAATAATCAAAAGCAGGGATTGAACAGATAGTTGCACACCAATGGTCATAGTGGCATTATTTACAATTTCCAAAAGAAGAAAGCAACCTGTTTCCTTCACAGGTGAATGGATAAACAAAATGTGTAGAACACATAAATTGGAATATTTTTCAACTGTGTAAAAGGAAGAAGTTCTGAACATGCAACAACATGCATGAGACTTGAGACAGCATGTTAAATGAAATAAGCCAGACACAAAAGAATAAATATTGCATGGTGCCACTGATAACTGATGTGAAATATTTAGAATATGCAAATTCATAGAATCAGAAACAAATATAGGTTACCTGGGGCCAGGAAGTGGTAGGAAATTGAGTGGTTACATTTAATTGGCACAGGGTAATTGTTCAGTATGATAGAGCTTTTAGTAATGGATGGTGATGATGGTAGCAGAACTGTATTAGTTAGGGTTCTCTAGAGAAACAGAATCAACAGGGAACACTTTCAAATATAAAATTATGAAAGTGTCTCATGTGACCATAAGAATGCAGAGTCCAAAATCCACAGGGCAGGCTGTGAAGCCGATGACTCCAATGGATGGCCTGGATGAACTCCACAGGAGAGGCTCACCAGCCAAAGCAGGAATGGAACCTGTCTCCTCTGAGTCCTCCTTAAAAGGCTTCCCATGATTGCATTTAGCATCACTAATTGCAGAAGACACTCCCCTTTGGCTGATTACAAATGGAATCAGCTGTGGATGTAGCTGACATGATCATGACCTAATCCTATGAAATGTCCTCATTGCAACAGACAGGCCGGCGCTTGCCCAATCAGATGAACAGGTACCACAACTTGGCCAAGTTGACACCTGTCCCTAACCATGACAAGAACCCTCTGGATATAATTAACACCACTGAATTATATATTTGAATGTGATTAAAAAGGGAAATTTTAGGTTGTATGTATGTTACAAGAATACAAATTTTAAAAAATAGAAAAATAGCAGTGTATTACATAAACAGTGAATCCTAAAGTAAACCATGGACTACAAATAATAGTATAATTAGAGTAATATTTTTTCATCAATTGTTACGAAGTTACCTATGCCAGTTTGAAACTGTTGTATACCCCAGAAGAGCCATGTTCTTTAATCCTCATTCAATGTTGCTGGGTGGGATCTTTTGTTGTTTCCTTGGAGATATGACCCACCCAATTGTGGGTGGGACCTTTTAATTAAGTGGTTCCCATGGAGATATTGTCTACCCATTCATGTTGGGGTTGCCTACTGGAGTCCTTTGAAGGAACCATTTTGGAAAAATCTTCAGAGCTCACACAGCCAGAGATATTTGGAGATACAAAAATAAAATACCCCCAGGGAAGTGGTGGCAGCCACATACCTTTCTTGCTGATGGAAGTGTTCCAGACTCATTGGCCTTTCTTTAGTCAAGGTATCTTTATCTGGATGCACTAATTTGGACATTTGTATACTTTAGAGCTTTAAACTTACAACTCAGTGCATTCACTCTTTCAAAGCCATTCTATTTCTGGTATGTTGCATTCCAGCATCTATAGCAAACCAAAACAGTATCTCTGTAATGCAAAGTATTAATAATAGAGAAGCTGTGTGTGTATAAGTGTATGGGAGGTGTATATGGGAATTCTGTATTTTATGCATGATTTTTTATGAAGCTAAAGGGTTTCTAAAAACAAAAAAACTAGTAACTTCAAGAGGGAAGAATGAGGCAAGAATTGTTTCTGCTTTATCCCAGCTTGCAGGGAAGGAAAAATAAGGAATATGAGTAATAGAGAGGAGTGGGGGAGAAACTGTTCATGTTGTGTTGTCTGTCACAGCTTATAAAGTGTCCCATCCTGGTCTTTGAAGGGTTCCAGAGAAACCAGATTTGTCAACCCAGTCCTCAGTCTCCTCATAATAGAACAGGCAAAACCAAACAAAACCTAAAACAAAATCCAGAAAACCAGTGCCTGAAAAAACTTTTAACAATATTAGCCTGTTGATAATCATCTCAAACCCCTTTTCCCATTACACTTCTGAGTAAAAAGCCCCAGGGTTTGAGAAGAGTGAGTGGCTGACAATGAGGAGCCACCTTTCCTAGGCCTCCCTGCAACAAGCTATCGCCTTCTCACAAAGGTCCGTTCTGTGGATGATGTAAGTGGAAGGGATGTGTGCAACTTCTAGATCACCTCCTGAGGAGAAGTACCTTGGAGTAGAATTGTTGGTTCATATGAGTCTGTGTTAAACGTTTTGAGGGACAGCCAAAGTATTTTCCAGAGTAGCTATACTGTTTTATATTCCAAACATCAAGTACAAGAATTCCAATTTCTCCACATCCTCTCCAACACCTGTGTATATGTTTAGTTATAGCCATCCTAATAATTATAAAGTGGTCTCTTGTGTTTTTACTTGTATTTCCCAAGTGATTAGTGATATTGTGTAGCTATATATCTTTTTTGGATATATATATAGTTTTCAAGTACTTTGCCCATTTTAAAATTGGGTTCTTTTCCTTTTTGTTGTTGAATTGCAGAACTTCTGCATATATTCTAGATATTAAGTCCATATCAGATGTATGATTTGTAAATATTTTATACCATCCCATGGGTTATTCTTTACTCTCTTTGTCATGTCCTTTGATATACAAATAGATATTAAATTGTATACCCCTAGCATACACATTAATTTTAAATATTGTTAGATTACAGATGTTGCTTTATTATTTTAGAAGTCTGCTTTTTCTCAACACTATAATCTTCCATGTATATCTGTTTCATTCATTTAGCACCTAGACAGTTTCTATTATATCATTATATAATCATTGATTAATTTTTTAGCATTTAGGATGCTTCCACATTTTCTGCTATATAAGCATTTCTAGAATAAAAACTTGAATATAGAGATTTGATACAGCAACCTACTTTTATCATGATGATAAATTCCTAAGAGTGCAATAACTAGATTGTATGTTTTAATTATTTATGTGCTCATTTTTCAAATGTCAAAATACCCTTCATAAACATTGAACCAAGTTAGAATTTCAGAACAGTGTATGAGTGCCCATTTCTATAAATACTTGCAAACTTAAAATATTTTCACCCTCTTAATCTTATATTACTTTTTAAATTACATTGATTATGATCTTTAGGTACATGTGTGAAGGTCTTAGATCCTCTCAGATATATACTGACTATATTTAGGGAGTTTTAATGTTTTGTGTGAGAAAAGTATACATTCTGCAATTAACTTAAAAAAATGTTCATTCCATGCCAGATGAATCATTTAATTAAATATATCTGAATACCTTCTGTGTTTGTCAAGCATTGTTTAACCACTAGTGATAAATTGGTGAAGGTAGACAAAACCATCATTTCTCATGAATCTTAACTTTCAGCATAGGAGATGTTAATAAGCTAATAAATAGACATATCAAGAAAAATATAACATTTCATTAACATTTAATAAATATTTACTGACCACCTACTCTGATAATCTTGTATCACTGTACAAAGCAGACAAAATTTCCATCATTGTAAATCATACATTCTAGAAGTAACTACACAACAAATTAGTGTGTTTTATGTTATGGTAGATGCTGAAAAATGCCATAAAGTAATAGATCAGGGTGAGGAAAATTAAAGAGCAAAGATAAATGCTATGCAGACACCACAAAGTGTGATGGCAGAATGATAAGTGAGCATTAAGGAAGGATATATAAGCTGAAGTTTGAATAATAAAAATGGAAACATTCATTTGAAGATTTGTAAGAGGACTATCCAGTAGTTCAAAGGCTCCATAGCAGGAATAAACTTGGCATATATTTGAGGTGGATAAAAGAAAGCTGCAGAATGATATGCCTGGAGCTTAAATGCAATAAAAGAAACACAGAACTGGAATCTGAGAAGTAGGTATGAGTCATTAACTTCTGTAATGGTAGCATGTATAGAATGGCTCACACTTTTGATATGTACTGCATAAACTTGAAAACTTAAATGTCTTTATATCTTCCTTCAATATGCATACATTTACACCTATGTTTGCATTTGTGCTGTTTGTTTCTGGTAAAATCACATAGTAGGATAAATAATGGTACTGAGCTCATGTTACCATTTTGATTCCACTGACTTTTTAATAGGATTGGTAGAGTTCTCTAAATCATTGTTCCAAATACGATGTCAAGAGCTATCCAATTGATTTTTTATATCCACGGGTGGCCAGGAAGGATCAAAACGTACACCAAGAAAGTCATTTTACTATGGGATTAGAGAAGCAGGTCACAATACATGTGAGAAGGGGGAAATGACAGTAAGAGAGAATAGCAAGTTACTGATGTGCCAAGAGCAAACCCATGGCTATAAAATAGCTAAGAATTGCAATCCAAATATTTGAGTATATGTGAGTATAACTTCCTTTATATCTGTTTAACCCAATTTAATATTTGGCAGTTTCCATTTCATCAGAGGAGAAGAAATTAAATTTAAATTCTATTCCCATCTCTTGTCTGAGGTTTTATCTAAATTCCACTGGTTGGGAGAGGAAGAATTATTTTCACTTTATTGTCATTCTTCTATGCTGCCAGCAATTATGCATATTAGGTAGTCTTGTCCTCAAATATCAGTCTTTGTGCATTTGCCAGTGAACTCCTATCCACAATCCTTTTTAGACCAGCTTTCTCTCTCCTTCACATTCATATTGGTTGCTGGGGCTCCAAGTTCATCCCTGTTCCTTTAAGCCACTCTGTTTTTTAATAATGTCCAGACTTTCACTTTTTTGCACCTTTCCTATTTCCTGCAGCTCTACCTAGGAAATAGGACATATCATCCTGCTGTTCTTTAATACCTTAAAGTGTGTGAGTCTTTTTTTCTTGATGCTCCTAGTCTCCTTTCATAGGATTTAGCCTAGAAGTAGGCAAAAACAAAAAACTAAAATCCCTGTTACTGGAAAACCATCAATGCCTACTCATTCATTGTTTCCCATCTGATTTTGCCATCCTCAAGCACCCTTCACTCCAGAAAAATAACTTTCCTTTGTCTAGTTTCAATAAAAGAAGCAATGTTCATTTATCAATCTGCTTACCCTAAAATCTGCTCTCACTGTTATAAATCTTTATAGCCCCTAAGGGTCTAGATTTGGAAGATCAAAAGCCAAGAAATAGGAAAATATTTTATGGTCCTTCTACATTTTGTTTTTATATTCCTCCCATAAGTGAATAAGCACAGCAGAGCTGTCACCTGCTTTGGTGATATGGTGGTTTGGTGGTGATCCTGGACAAAAGGAGTGGGTTCTCTGGCCAATGCACACATCAGCCATTCCAAAGTACACTAGGCTTTCAAGAGACAAAGAGTTTAATGCTAACATGAAGCAGGAGAGCAGATGACCTTTGGGCCCCAAATTCTGTCTGTCAGAAGGAAGTTCAGGACTTTTATGCATACAAACAAGAGGGAATGGAGTTGTTACCATTACAATAGTAAATATATACATGGTTGAGACTAGGCTATAATAACCATTACTATAGAAGGTTATAAACAGGGCTAAGACTAAGACAGAATAGTCATTATAATAGCAATTGTAAACAAGGCTGAGGCCAAGTCACAACAGCCATTAAAATAGTAAATATATACAAGGCAGAGACTAGGCTAGAATAGGCTAGAATAATCAATACAATAATAACTAAACAAGGGTGAGACAAGTTGGGTTTCAGCAATTTCAGATATTAACTTCTATCTATTCTAGAATATAAAAAGAGAAACATCCATATAATGATTCAGTAATCATAATCATTTATTAATTCTTAATTTGTCAGTTACAGTGGTGGTGGTGATGTTGTGTGTATCTCTTATGTATGTCGTGGGGAAGGGGGGAGGGGATGTTAAAGCCAAGAAAAGAGCAAAGGGCCTAAAATATAGAATGCAAGGCAAATAACCTGTTAATTTTTCAAACTTATTCTGCTACCCATCAATAACATGGCAGGATGAGGTCTCAGACTAGGACACAAGTTGGAAAAGCTCTGCTTTAAAAGTGAGTCAAATTTTCAAAGCAGATAAACACCCACTTATAAATGCCATTAAAATATGTGGGGCATATCACCCACAGGAGAGAATGAAATTTAAAATATTGCTGTCATAGAGAAGTGCTCACTTGAGAAATTCCTAGAGTCCTTTGAATAAGGGACAAGGTAAAAAGGGGGTAATCAAATTGCTTAGCTAAATTTAAAAATAAGGGATTAGGAGTTTTACTTATTAAAAAAAGTTTTGCCTTTTTCTCCTATGACTTATGTGTAATACATTGTGATAATTATAAGAAATATTACTACAAATAATTATAACTTTATGAACTTCCACAAGCAGCAGAATATTGAGAAGAAAGCTTGTGGAACATAGATTTGCTTTTCTATCTTTATAGATCTGTCTCTAGAGACCTTCCAGTGAATTCAAGTATGGGCAGAATCTTTACTTTAATCCTTCAACTTGCTCCTACTGAAAAATCATTATTGGAAAGTCTTCAGGTGCTGTGTTGCTTCCTGTTTGAACAGAGCTCGAAGGATATTAAGGAATGATGAGAAAGAAAGAAAGGCAGAAAGAAAGAAAGAAAGAAAGACACAGACGGGCTCAGGGGGTCTGAAGCTTGAGTTTACTTCAGACAGACTTCAGAGAATTTTATTCTCAACCAGATCCTGGTTATATACCACAGGATGACAATAGGCATGCGTGCATTTCCTGAGGGAACAAAGTTCTTATCTTTCAGTGTTCTTCCTTCGTACTTAAAATAACCATTTGTGGTAAACAAACATTCTCTTCCTCCTAGACTGTCTTACATAAATCAGATAACATAAAGCAGCCCACTGCCAC
Organism: Tamandua tetradactyla; assembly: GCF_023851605.1. Classification (NCBI taxonomy): domain Eukaryota; kingdom Metazoa; phylum Chordata; class Mammalia; order Pilosa; family Myrmecophagidae; genus Tamandua; species Tamandua tetradactyla. The sequence continues at coordinate 42,360,007 of NC_135340.1, forward strand.
CACCACCCTAATGCCATCTACTCCCAAGTAGTTCCGCAGGTCTTATGTTAATCCTATCTCCTACATTTCCCCCTTTTTATTTTATAAGTCGAGGTGACCACGCCTGTCTTAGGTTGCCCTTAGACTCTGAAGGGTCTTACCCATCATTGGCTGCCAGTCAAGCTCTCTGACTTTGATTCAGGAGGGAGCCAAGAGTTTTCACAAGAATCACATTGTTAGGGTGGTTATAAGCAGAGGTGACCGCGCCTGTCTTAGGTTGCCCTTAGGCTCTGAAGGGTCTTACCTGTCATTGGCTGCCAGTCAAGCTCTCTGACTTTGATTACCTGTTGTTAAACACAGTTGAGGAGGAAGCAAAGTATAAACAGCCCCAAACCTAAGATTATTTAGCTCTTGGGTAAGTGATTGTGTAATATCACCTACCTAGGCTACATGTAAATTATTCTGAGATAATTCTAATACCCCTTTTTTGTAATTCTAAGATATCAGGACTTAGATCTGAAAGCCTTAAAAGATGCCTTTTCCCTTTTCCCATTCAATTTCAGATAGGCCATATGTTAAAAGAGGGTAATACAAAAATTGCTCTCATTTCTTTTACACTTTAAACTTTGTAAAAAATTTAAATTATACATTTGATCTCCAATATGAACAATATCATTTCTATATCATTTAGTCTATTATTAATTTGCTCATCAATGAGATTGTCTATGCCACAGTTCACTGGTGTTTTTCTAACAATGCTGCATCTGTATAGTTTGTTGCAATGCAGTTCCAGCGACTGCAGCCACTGTGATGCTTCCAATGATTCCAATGGCAGCTGCAATAATGAGTCCAATTAGTCTCTTAGTCCTTTTTAGATATTCTTTTGCCAAATGGATCAGGACTTGTGTTTCTGGAGAGGATTGCCAGGATCTTGACATCTGCACCAGCAGCCAAATACCTCTTCTTCTCCTTGCTGCTAAAATCATCTCACTTTTCTGCAATATAAATGCTTGGAGACAAGTGAATAGAAAATAATTCTTATAATTAAAAGTTTGATTTCCTGTATGTGTATAGTGTTTATGGTGGCTATTTAGAGAGAAGTTATAGTTACTAGAATATGCTGTAAAGATTGGTCCCAGTCCTAAGAAAAATTTCCCATCCCAAATTTTGGCACAAATCATCCTCTATGTAATAACTCTGGTTTAACTTGCCTATCCATATACTCTCAGTTATCTTCAAGTTAGAGATGGGAGACCCCACAGGGGCTGCATCTCTTACAATTCCATAGGAATCATTAATTATGATAACTGCTCAATCCATATGACATAACTGCCATCCATTCCAACTTTCTTTCCCATCTAACAGGCAAGTATCCTCTGTTTCCATAGAGTTATGCATACAGGTCTTTCTAAAAATGGAAGAATTAAATTTGACACCAGTTTTCTTCTTACTGGACCTGGGAATCCTAAATTTGTATTCAGATTATTTTGGTAAAGTTGGATTGGCCCATGTTAGGGCTCACAGATAAACCCAATAAGTATAAATATGTCCCTGTCCTACAGCAATTAAAATTATATGTCCTATAATATACATTACCCATTTAGTTATTTTCATCTGGGTTGACATGTCTGGGTTTTATTCTCTTCGAGGGAATCCAAACCGAGGTTCTTTCATCTGCAATGACAAGAGCAAATCCCCTACCCCACACCTTTACCATTCCTGGTTTCCATAGATCATCTTTAACACATTTCCAATGGATTGGCTACAGCTGCAGTTCTGTTTGGGTTGTACCATTTTTCTTTCCCAAAGTACTAAAATGTTGTTCTGCAGGAGTCTGTGATGAATTATCAAAAATGTTTAAAAAAATTTAAAGTAAACAGTGGTTTTGCTAATTGATGTTTTGGTGTACATATTTTCATAACATCATCCTGATCATCATCTCCCCCTTTTTGTTTCAAGAGCATAGACTTTAGCGTCTGGTTTGCTCATGTAATAATTCCTTGCCTTGAGGGATTAGGTGGAATTCCTGTGATATGAGTAATATTAAAAGTAGTACAAAATTTATGAAATTGTTTTCCTGTATAAGCAGGACCATTGCCCATTTAATAGATTGGGGGCACTCCATAACAGCAAAAGTGTTAAATAAATGTGATTTAACATGGCAGAAATGCTCTCCAGATTGTGTGGTAGCCCAGATGAAATGAGAACAAGTGTCTATGATAACATGTACATATTGCATTTTACCAAAATGTGAAATGTGAGTAACATCCATTTGCCATAATTCATTTGCTTTTTGACCTCGAGGATTAACCCCTGATGCAAATGGGAGTGCATTTAAGGGTCCACAGGTTGGACAAGTCCTAACAATGTCCTGAGCTTGCTGTTTAGATAAAGATGGAAATTTCTTTCCCAGCTCTTTGCTATTGATGTCAATTTGTGAAGTGTTGTGGGATCTTGAATTAAACTCACAAGACTATCTGCTTGCTGATTTTGTAATGACAAAGGACCCCGAAGATTGGTATAAGCTCTTATATGCATGATACAAAGAGGATTAATTTGACTTCTGACTAATGTTTGTAAATGTAAAAACATTCAGGAGAGTTCATCTCTTTCAAACAAAGAAGCTGTCTCAATGTGAGTAACTTTTTGGCAAACATATTTAAAATCAGAAACAATATTAAGAGATTGTGGAAAACTTTGCAATACTTGAATTACAGCTGCTAATTCAGTACACTGGGCTGAGGTATAAGGCATTTTCTAACTTGTTTTCCACTGGGGTGACATATTCCCATTAATATTATTATCAGTAAAGACAGTAATAGCTAGCGGGGAAGCTAGAACTATTTTAGGCAAAATCCATTGCATTCATTTTTAAAAATTGTAAAAGTTTTGATATAGCAAATGATTATTCATTTGTTCTTTTAAATTATTTAATGCTATTTGCCAAGAGGTATTGAAAATATATATACTTTGAACCTCTTCCTTTGTGAGATCACACACTATGCGATTAGGATTATGACTTCTTAATTGATAATATTTTGGTGACTTTTGGCTATTAAAGAAATAATCTTTTGCAAATATGTATTTAAACATTTTTGTCAATTGTTTGGTAAAAAAATTCATTTTAAAACACCATCTTGCTAAAATAGGCCTGTGGGAGATTGCAAGGTAAAGAAAATAATAAAAACAGGCTTTTTTAGATCTATTTGAACAAGCTGTCCTTTTTTAATGCATTGTTCAATTAATTGTAACTCTCTTTCAGCTGCAGCTGTTAACTGCCTTTTGCTTAATAAATCGGAATCTCCTTGTAAAATATCAAACAAGTTTTGTAACATATAATTAGGAATCCCTAAGGTGGCAGGTAGCAAAAATGAATGCAGAGTGCCAATAGTGATGTGTACCCACAGTAAATGACCGGATTTTTAAAATTGAATTCATTGGATTGATTTCAAAGGAATGCAGGAATGTGGATTCTTTATAATTGGTTGTGCATTTTTGCTAATTTTAAATTTATTGCATGCAGTTTTTATAGTATTTTCTCACAATAGTGGCCAAATTCTGATTTGCTTACATGACTGGGCCCAGTGGGGTCCTCTGGGAACCGGCTAGGGACCAAGAGGTGCTTCCTGAGACCTAGATATCTTTATTAAAGTACACCTCCTTCTGGGGGGATAGCCAGTCCTCCCAGCTAGAGTGTACATTTTAATTATTTCTTACCAAAGTCATGTGATAGCAATATCAGTTGCATGTAATGGCAACATCAGGTGAACAAAAAGACTCCACAAGTATATTTTTTCCTTGCATTCAGCCCTCAAATCTGATCTGCTGGGGCGGGCCGCGGTGGCTCAGCGGGCAAAGTGCTTGCCTGCTATGCCGGAGGACCTCGGTTCGATCCCCGGCCCCAGCCCATGTAACAAAAACGGAGAAACAGAATACAATAAAACAAGAAAATGTTTAAAAATGTTTCCCTTTCTTCCATCCTTCCTTCCTTCTCTCTGTCTTTCCTTTAAAAAAAAAAAAAAAAAAAATCTGATCTGCTCCCAAAGTAAGCCATGGTTATTTTAGGATAAATTTATTTTACACATATGTAGTTTATATGAAGATTGAACAAAGCCTTAAGATATTTTGGCTTAAAGGAATATAGGTATTTATATGATTTGAATATGATTTATCCAGTAATAGATTCATTTATAGTAATAGTATTTAGATTAATAGATTAAGCCACCTGGTTTAGGGTAAGAAAAGAAGCAGTTTTTGCCAGGAGAAAATCAGTATTTTTTATACAGATAACAACATGATAAACGTTAACATAAGTTATTTTTGATAAAACACAGACTCTTTGCTTTTTAACTAATTATTTAGAAAATTTTTTTTATATCTTTTCATTAGAGCAGGCTAAGAGTCCAAGAAAACATTGTCATTTTAGACTCATTAAATCTTTCTTGATTTTAACTATAATTTCTATTTTTACAAACCCTCAGCACTTATTATATTAGTTTAGGCTTTGTCCTATATTTTTCTCATTTAGTAACAGTTATTCATTTTAGGATAAAACTATTCTGTTTTCCTATTAATAAAAATACATCTTTCATATTTTTCATACTTAAATCATTATTTGAACAAATATTTTACCACATATAATTACCATCACAATTAAATTTGTTAGAATAATGTTAAATACTTAAAATACTTCAATTAATGTTTCAAATATGCATTAACTATCAATATATAGTTTTTAACAAGAATTTTTCATTTTAAAGTTCTTAAAATATATTTCTTTTTAAAATATCAGTAGGAGCTAAACACATGGCCAGTTTCCAAATTGCTGTTTGTAAAAGGAGATGGGGTTACTATTCTCATTCTTGGTCACAAGGTTTTATTTGTAGCATAGGTATAATTTCAGTAGAATAATTATTTAGATTAAACCAAGGTAATTTAACAGAACACTTTGAGTCAGAACTACAATCCTGAATTGCATACCCCTTAGGGGACTGATCTATTATAATTCTACAGGAACCATTAATTAGTACTGATGTTTGTTTGGCATGGCATTGTTCCTATTGAATATTTTCTGACTCAGGTGTATATGAATTTTTATATAAAAGTAGCTCATATTGATGTAAAATTTTTATAATTATGCATCCCATCTTAAGTTATTTATTTGCTTTCCTTTTCCCTTGCCTCAGGTTTACACTTCTGTGTTTCTATTTTGAAGTTTTTTTTGTTTGTTTTTGTTTTTAAGAAATAGCTTCTTTCTTGAAGAAGATTTTTTAACCTCTTTTTCCCAACTAGAGTTACCTTGTCCCTGGCTATTATTTCCTGGCTGTGTCATCTTTATGCTATTAACTATTTCCCTTTACTATTTTCTTCCTAACAACAAGAACACAGTTTTTTTATTTTTCCTAAACTCCCTTCTGTTATTGCCCCATGTGGCCTCACTGTATTGTCATGGAAAACTGTTTTCAATTCAGAACTTTCTTCACTCTTTTTCCCTCAATGTCTCCCATCTCACTATGGGGAGTCTGCTTTAGAGTCTTCTCTGCTTTATCCACAAAGTCTTTTTTCCTTTAAAATACAAAATAACTCAAACTTTATTAGAACCTTATTTTAGTAATGACACCCTGATGATGTTTTCAACACATAAACATACAAACATACATACATACATACTCCATACTTCTCCAGCCGCCTATTATAATTACCCGTTACCCTGATGATCCAAGGAAAATGCTTACTTTACCAATATGACTTGAGTCCTCCTCTATTGGCTGGACATACGTGCCTCTAATGAGACTTTTCCTTGCTTCCTTAATATTGATTTGGAGTCTTCTTCTTCGAGCCCCACATTGGGCGTGAGATGTTGCTTCCTGTTTGAATGGAGCTTGAAGGATATTAAGGAATGATGAGAAAGAAAGAAAGGAAGAAAGAAAGAAAGACACAAACAGGCTCAGGGGGTCTGAAGCTTGAGTTTACTTCAGACAGACTTCAGAGAATTTTATTCTCAACCAGATCCTGGTTATATACCACAGGATGACAATAGGCATGCATGCATTTCCTGAAGGAACAAAGTTCTTATCTTTCAGTGTTCTTCCTTTGTACTTAAAATAACCATTTGTGGTAAACAAACATTCTCTCCCTCCTAGACTGTCTTACATAAATCAGATAACATAAAGCAGCTTACTGCCACCACCACCCTAATGCCATCTACTCCCAAGTAGTTCCACAGGTCTTATGTTAATCCTATCTCCTACAGTGCTGTCTAGTTAGATATTGGCCTTTAATATTGTTAAAACACTAAAATGAATAATGGAGCTAATTAGAGAAATATATAGGGGAAAGATAAAATTTCCTTGTTAAATAAAATTGATACCCCAATTCTAATTTGAAAGGTTAACAACCACTTTAAAACTATTGAATGAAGTAAAGAGTAATACAACCAATATAATTATATGTAGTTAGAAGGAATATTCATTTTTTATATATTAAAATCCATATTTCATCATGCCAAATGAAATCTGAATTAAAGATGTTGCAGAGTATATTATGTGAAACTTGATCTGAGGCTTTTAATTGATTCACAATACAAATCCAGTTTTTTAGTGAATAATATTTTTTATGAAATATTTTTAAAATATCATTACTAAAAGTCTTAATTTTGTATGTTCAGTAATTATTAATTGTATACCTTATATATGTCAGGTATTAATGAACAAGGCATGAACTATATTCTCAAAGCTAGTTGTTGATCTACATACTACTAATGAGAAAAATGGAGAATAGAAATTGATAATATTGAAGAATTTGGAGCACTTTATGCAGTTTGAAATTGGACAGGGATAATTCAGAGAATGTCTCCAAATTGAGCATTGTTTAGGCAGGGAAGGAGGGGAAGGAGGTTCCAAGCAGAGAAAAACCAGCAGATGATAAAGTTCAAAGACCAGGGGCAACAACATAGTGTGCAATGCTAGATATTTAGAATAACCAAACCTAAAATGGACAAGAGTGGAAAACAAGGCTTAAAACAATGCCATAGGCCAATGCCTTAGAGGATTTCCATGCCAAATTTAAGGGTTTGAATGCTATTCTGAAAATCTTCTATGGGATTTTAGGCATGGGATGGCATGATCAGAGTCACATTTTTAATCTATGTTTAAAAGGTATTTTGTTTTCAAATTATTTAGTAATGAATATGCACGTCAGTACCCTGAAGCAATAAAAACAGCAGAATCATGAAGTTATGAGCAAAAAGATTCGATAGAAGTAGTCTCAATTTAATTCATTTTTTCCTTATTCCATTTTCATCTCTTATCCCTCATCAGGTAAAAAAAAACTCTTCTCCTTCCTTATGGGACATGATAGTAGGAGAAGGTGCAATGATTTTGGTGAAATATAATAAGCCAAGCCCCACCAAAATATTTTCATACCCAGGCACAACCTAAGAGTGAGTATGTTTATCAGACTTTGAAGGCCACATTTTTTATGACCTGAAGTATCAACATAATCAAAATCATTAGATATTGTCATGCAAAGTGTAATACCTGAAGTCATTCCAAGATCATATTTAACTTTGAGGTGATCTCTATAAGAAACATTGATTAAAAATAATGCTGCATTATTTGATTCTTAACAGTCCTCTGCATTGACCTTTCTTTCCTGAAGAAAATCTCCACTAGGTGACAAATGTGCTTATTTCTATCCTTAAGGTATTTGGTAATTCAAATCTGAGAGTATATTTTGGAAAAGCTCTTCTTCTCATTATAGTGATATAAGAGACATCTGGAAGTAAATATTGCTGGAACTCAATCTTTGATCATCTGCTGTCTGGTGTGCAAATATACTAAGGAATGGATGAATCAACTGGGTTGAAAATAGGAAACTTAATGGCAAGCCAAATAAGAAATAGAAGTTTAAATAAGGGGAAGTTGGTCATCTACTGAATTTCATTAGAGAAAGTACGTAGCTTGTGAAAGTTGACCACATGTCAGGAAAGGAAGTTTTACTTTGTTTAAAAACATTTAATTTGTATTGTGTAGATGAAGTAATTAAGGTAAAGATAAATGAAAAACAGAAGATGGGGAGTTCCCTAAGAGAACCTTAGCAGGCTTCTGAAAGTTTAAGAAGACTGCTTCCAAGATGTAAAGCTAGTCTCTAGAGGCAAATGCATAATTCTGAGCAGACTTTCAAAGAGATGCACCAAGTTGTAGGAGACAGTGAGAAATCCCAGGAATCAAAATCCTCCTTAAACTAAATCTGAGTGGTTTAGTCTAATAAACTGAAAGTTTCAGTTCAGCTAAAGAAATAATAAACAGGATCAGTCAAGTTAGTGTACAGGTAACTCAGCTAAATCTGTCTCCATTGAAACTCTCTCTGAAATAGAGTTATGATTTATTTAAAAATGAATCTTTTGCCCAAAAGCACAAAGGACCTAAATAAGAAAGTGGGTGGAATTCAAAACATTAGAACTAGCTCCTTTTAAACTGCAAGAAAGATAATGCAAGACTTTTTTGTAGTTTTAAAAAAGCTATTTTCTCCCAATTTTTTCTTTTTACAAATTATTCTCTTCCTGTAGCTACTAGTCCTAGATACACTTTCAAAAAAAATCTGTGGGAATATTCAGATATAAGAGTGAATTTAAAAATTTGAATGTTGCTTTGGTTTCCAGCTGGTTTGTAATTAAATATGTCATGGCTGTTACGCCAGAGAAATAATGAGTCAACCCTTAGTTCCTGACTGTTTAACGATATGTCTTTGACAATTTGAATGTGTGATTGTGAAAACCTGTAGCTGACACTCCCTTTATCCAGGGTAAGGATGGATGAGTAAAAAAAATAAGGACAAAAAATAAATAAATAATGGGGAGAGAAGATACAACATTAAAAAATAGGATAGATTGCAATACTAGTAGTCAATGAGAGGGAGGGGTAAGCGGTATAGGATGTATGGCTTTTTTCTTATTATTTCTTTTTCTGGGATGATGTAAATTTTCTGAAAATGATGATGATTCACAACTATGTTATAAAAAATGGTATTCTATAAGAATGTTTTTGCATGATTAGAACAAATGTATGTTCTAATGTAATGTATTACAAGATGTTAGTAATATAGTAGCATATGGGAAAAATACCATTAATGCAAACTAAGGGCTGTAGTTAACAGTAATACTGTAATATTCTTTCATCAGTTGTAGCAAAGGTACAACACAAATCCTGAGTATCAGTAATGGAGGAAGTGGATATAAGAGCAAATGGATTTTTCTTTTTGGAACAGTAAGAATGAGAATGTTCTCAAATTGATTGTGGTGGTGAATGCACAACTCTGATTATACCAAAAGCCCCACTGATTATACACTTTGGATGGATTGTATTGTGGGTGAAAGAAACTGCTTGAAAAACAAAATTGTCAGGGCTATGGGATTGCGGTTGAGCAGTTTCAGATATTTCTCTCTGGCTACCCCAGTGCACTCAAAGCTGAACAGAGGAGTATCTGCATTCTAAATGGGCATGATTTCCAGATGGACCTTCTACCCTGTTTGGGGTCTCTTGGCCACTGAAACTGTATTTTGTTTCATTTATCTCCCCACTTTTGGTTGAGAGGTTTTTCTTGTTCCCACAATGTCTGAGTGGGGCTTATCCCCAGGTGTCATGTCCTATATTGTCAAAGAGATTTGTGTCCTGGGGAGTTCTGTCCAAAGTCAGGCAGGGGAGAGGCAGTGGGTTTGCTGGTGGAGTTGGCTTGAAGAGAGAGGTATGTCTGAGCAATGGGAGAAGTTCTTCTCTGGGGGTGAATTTTGGGCATAATTGTGGGTGAGCTTGGCTTCTTCTTTGCAGGAGGAAGTTTCATAATCCTCTGTTTTATTGATCACTTACATTTGTTTAAGGGTATAAATGCATTTCACAAGTATTAATATATATCTCAATGTCACTTGGTCCTGTGTTTCTCATTTTCATTTAGTTTCCAAATGACTAGGTGAGGCCATCTTTAGGAATTGATCTCTATTTTTTTATTGCTTTCTACTGCATTTTTATTAGATCAGGAAAGAAAAGTCCCTAGGTCTTTTTAAAACAAAACAATGCAAAATTAAACATGTAAAGAAGGAATTGACAGTTTTAGAAACTGATTGATCCCTATAAGCTCAAACCACATTCATTTCATCTTCTAACAAAGTGCAGTGACATTTTGCACAATGTTGATTTCATGTACTCATTCATTCATTGATTCATTCAATGCATATTTATAACATCTAGGTGGTAGAAGCTGTAGAAAATAGTTATTTAAACTAACCTATACAATTCAGAAAATATATGAGCAATTGCTATAGAGCCTGGTAAACATTTTGGAAGGAAAGGCACAGAGGTTTTGTCACAAAAGGGGATAAAAGACTCAGAGTTGAGCAATGGTCACAAAATGGAAAAAATGAAGTTTAAACTGACATCAAATGTTCATAGGAGGAGTTAGCACATAGGAAGCAAGATGCCAGAAGAAAATATTTTATGTAAAGGGAACAGCTCTATGTCTATCTGTTTATAAGAGACAGAGGACAGTTCTCAAAAGTAAAAATCACATGGACAGTATAACTTTAACACAGAATTGAGGGTTGGAGAAAATAGCAAGTGATGATTCTGGTGAGGTAAGCAGATTCAGATCTGCAGAAAAACACTCTTAACTGTGGCATGAAGTGTATGTTGGGCAGAAAGATCGAATGTTTTCACAGTAAAATCTTCAGGAAATGTCAGTTTGGAGTAAGATAGGAGTTGTGATATGGAAATCAGTGAGTGGCATGATTTTGGAAACTATAAATATGTATATACTTCAGAAATAGTTACTACTAGTCTCAGTAGTTAAGTAGGTGAGGTTTTAGGATTCATTGCAAGGAAAGTTTTACTGGAGTCACTGGAGGAAAACCAGATGGAGTAATGAATGGAAAACTGGTTATTTGAAATGAAGTATGTAAATCTGTCAAAAATTAGGCTGAAAAGGGAAGAGAAGCATAATACTTGTGCTAGAGGAGAGCTGAAAGTTAAAGGACAAGATTTGAGCTTGTTTACATGCTAATGCAGCATCTGGTAGCTAGTAGAAAGAACATCTATTTTGACTAGAGATCTTTCAGTCTTGAAATAAAAACAAATAAATGAACAGTCCTATAACAAAAAATACTACCTGCAAACCTGACTTAACCCTAAAGGTAGTGGCTGCCTATATGCCTGCTATAAAGGTAGCATGCCTGCTATAATTTATCTATTGCTTTTCATAATGCTTCCTCCTGAAAGACAAGTGAATTTAATTGGGAAATGATTAATTTCAGTTTGGTAGTTAGGCATTAGAATTATTGCTAACATTTTCTCATAACTAGAAATTTAAATTTTTCCCAATTTAAGTATTTTAAATCTCAGAGATTCTTTCTATATTCCAACCAAATCATTAAAATACAATCATTAAAATACACTGGACATAAAGCTTGGTTGAGGAAGCTCAACAAAAAATTGATAGAAGCTCCTTCATTTGAAGGAATGCAACACTCAATTCTAATTACAGAACTGTGAGTCACAAGATTACATTCTTAATCTTGTAACTAAAATCAATAAAGACAATACAATTTGCACCTCCTCCAGAGAGTGGCAGAGGTCTATATTTACATTGTGAGGATTTTTTCTTTTTGCTATAAGGTTTTGACACAGGAATTAGGTTTTAAATAATTATACTTACATATGTTCCCTGAAATATAAAACTAAACTGCACAGCCTTGACCTTTTCCATTGTTCTATAATTTCATGTGTGGCCATTCTGCTTCTTCCCTTTATTTGCTCAGTAGCCAATAACCGTACTGAAGCAAATGCACTGATTGTTGTCCAAAGGCGGGCAGTCCCGGCTGGTCTCTCTCTGGGCACTCTGAGCTATCTGAATCAGGGTAATTGTCCTTGAAACCTAAATAAGACTCATGGTGAAACAAAATGTCATAAATCAATTAATAGATACATAATATTGCCTTTTGGATGTTTAGTTATCCTACCTCAAAACCAAGACAATTTGCCACTTGGGTCATTATTAATTTATCTCTTGAAAAATGGGTGTGCTTCCAACCCAGTTCCTGAAAACATATGATGTCACCAGCTATTTTTTAATGAATAGGAAGATTGTATCACCTCTGACAAAATATTATTGAGTGCTTATTGTATGCCAGGACTGAAAGTACAAAGGATTAAAAGATGCAATCCCAGCAGTTACAATCTCTTTAACATCATGTGTCTGACAAGGATGTGTTCTGAAGATTAGGGTACAAACAAAATCACTACTCACTGTCTATTCAACCTCAGGATTCCTGATAAAAATGCACAAACTACTAAACTACCCAAGTGTTTTGGGAACATGAGCTCACATGCCAAACACAGCCACCTGCTATAGTTGCTTTAAGCCTTCACCTGGCCAGGATCAGGAGACTAGTCCAGCTGATGGCTTCAGGATCCTTTTGGCTCTCATATTTGACTCACTCAGCACTGCCAAAGGCTGTGCCACCAACTCTGAGCTACTCTGTTTATCCATGTTCTGTAGCTGTAAAACAAAGATAATTCAGATAATCTATTTGCCTTCCAGGAAATGTTAGTAGGAGGCCAATTTGAATCATACTCTATTCATTTAAAGTACTTTATTATTAAAGGTATCAGGATGGATACATTCACTTTACATACACCCTTTGTGTTACTTACAGCATCTGTCAGCTTTGTCTCAAAGGCTTTAGTCTGAGAGGAAAAATAATTTTAAATGATTAAATATTTTGTAGATTCTTCTACTTTGAAAATGTATCAATTGGCTGAAGAAGTGGTTGAATACCATAGAAAAAGATCTCAAGACATTTTAGGCATCTGGATCCATATAATAGAAGATTTTATTTAAGTCAGCTCTATTTTAATGATTTCTATTGATGAAAAGGCTAACTGAGTAGAGACAACATCATTCTTGGTTCTGTTAACCATAGCTATGTAGGCCAAAGAAAATCAGTGACAAATAAGACTTAGGTTAGTGGTTAATCTGAAACATTTAAAAATAATGAATTTTGCTTTTATCCCTTGGTATTCTCTAATCAAAGAAAAGAGAAATAATCTGAGAATCAAAGTGTAGGTAAAACTACATTGGAAGAATTTTAAGGACATGTACTACTCACTTTTCTCATTAACCTTGGTATTATGATACATTTATTTCAATACTCTGATTGCTTTCCTCCTAGAAATTAAATGCATAAAATCCATTTATTTTACTGAAGGCCTTCATTTATAGTTTTTTTTCTTCTTGTTTACACTTAAAAATAGGCTAAGGAAAACAAAATAAAATTGACATAGTTTCCTCAAAAAATAATGAATAAAAAGAAAAGAAACAAGCATATATAAACAGTGAATAGCCTTCTCTTCTCTTTTCCCTTAGGCCCTTATCTTTCAATGTTCTGTGCTCAAAGTTAGTAGAAAATAGAACCTCTCAGAATCACCTTGATGCAAACTTATACCTAAGGGATCTGTTGCTTATTTCAATGTTCTCCATTTTCCTTAAAAATTTGTTTCTTACAGATGTTTCTTTACCCTTCTAAGTAGAATCAAGATCAGTGGTTTATAGACTAGAAATATTTTATGTTTGATACCTCTCATTATATTATTCTTTTCTTTCAAGTAATTAAAGAAAAGTTTAAAAAAAGCAAACAAAAAAGAACACCTCTCTCTCAACCCCTTGAGCTATTTCTCATCTCAAAATTACACAAAGATGTTAACAGCATTTGATAATATTCCTAATAATATTATTAAATGATGCTTTTCTGTTGCCCTAAAGCAAAATAAAGATGAAGTAAACAAATTTCTCACCAAAAAATACAGGTTATATTAAAGACATCGTCATTCTCCTTTCCTGGAACATTCTTCCTCTCTCTCTTGGCTTTATACCTTAGTTTGACTAAAACCCAACAGGTATACACATAAGTATTATTTTCTTCCTGAAATGCCTTCATTCCCTACTTGAAAGCTCTCAGTTATTAGTTGCCTGTGGAATGTGCCCCCATAGCTTCTTCACTTGTCTCTTGGCTTTATCACACTTGATGCCTTTGCTTGCTGATCATCATCTCCATTGGACAATAGTTGGAGAAGGGGAAGGGGAAGGGGAAAGACTGTCTGGTTCATCGTGGATCCAGCATGTAGGCTTGCTCAATAAATACTTTCTAAGAAAAGAAAGTATCCAATTACTTGGCCAATGATAGATTTTAAAAAATTATCAAACATCATCTTTTCACAGTTAACAGTGTGCTACTTAAATCTTGAACAGACTTGTGGAAAAATATGATTATTATAAGTTGAAATTATGTATTATTTTATTAAAATATAAATATTATATTTCATTGTAAAATAGGAAATATATTTAAATGGAAATATGCACATTTATTACAAATTTTATTGAGACAATATAACACAATTTAATATAAATAATAACATATGTAATACTCTTTATTATCCCTATAGTAGACTGATAATCACAGACTTGTTTTAAGCCAACTCTTGTGTTCTTACTTGCATGGTTGCAATTATAGAATAAGTGTAATGTTGACTCATAACTATAGTCCATATTGCTCTTCATATTAATAAATAATGGAAAACAGAAATGATGAAATACAAAAGAATATCCTTTATCCATCAATGGCATGCTGACTTTTATGAATCAGATAACAGCTTTCTACTACAGATAGAATATTTACTCAAAATGCTTTTGTGTTGTTCACTATGTAATGACTATAAAGTGAGTTGCTACACTGTATGTCATGGAACACAGGCTCAGCCACACCAGAAACTTTCAGCAAATGATGGCTTTATTACTTACATGCACAAAGCATCCAAAGAGCAGGGAAAAAGATCCGCTGTGTCCAGTCTCCCAGGGAGGCCAACAACTCAGATCAGAGTCAATAGGTGGCAGCTCTGCACACATAACTTCTGATAGGAGAGGAGAGATTCTGTACTGCTCAACAGCTGAGGGGAAGGAGTACTGCCACTGAGAGTTCCTACCTTGAGAAGCATCTGGGGATGCTTGATCTTTGTTTTCAGGTTTAAGGTATAGCCTGGCCTTTTCATTAGATGCACATTTCCCTAAGAAACAGTCTGAAACATCTGCATACAATACAAAAGGAGTGAGATGGGGGTTAAGTGAAGGCTGGGAGATGGCTGCTGAGCCTAGGAGAAAGAATGTATTTTTGACTTTAATCTGCACTAATAACATTTTTCTGCATCACATATTTAGGTCTGACAATAAAAAAAATAGGAAATGAAGTTCAGATTCAAAGAGTTTGCTGATTTCTGTGGTGTTAGTACACCCACTTTTGTTACCAGACAAAGGCAGTGGATTCTTCTGTCCATGTGCTCAATAACCCATTCCTGAGACACTGAGGGTTCAAAGAGAGAAAAGTTTATCACTAAGCACCTAGCAGGAGATCAAATGGCTGATGGGCCCAAAATCCATCTCTTGGAACTGCAGTAATTCTGATAGTTTTGTAGCCTTAAAAGATGGGCAGGGTTTAGGGTTATAAACACAGTGACCCCAGGTGATGTAATTCGAGGTGATCTGATTATTGAGCATGTGCAAGTTGATTACATACTTCGGGACAGAACATATATAAGAAAATGGTGGCCATAATATGATAATGGGGGTGATTTTTAAAATTATAATGAGGTATAGGTGATTTATAGGTTAAAGTTTAAGCTACTGTACATGTCAGGTGGGCCCATTTTGATTAGATCCAGTCTCTGTTATTAAGATTTGGACTTGGGGTGGGTTAGTTCTGGGCTGACCCATGACCCTTCATTAATAAACATTAGGGGCTGCCTTTAGTAATTATAAAACTTTAAAGTTGAAAAACTGGATTAATGGATTTAAATGAAGGATAGTCATAAGGTTTTTACAATCACTAGGGCACAAGATAAAGGCAATACAAGCATTAACAGAGATCAAGGCAGCTGGATTACAGTTTAAAGACTTCAGGTATTTCCCTCTGTTTCATATATCCAAAAGTAAAAAGGAGCATCTATATAATTATTCAGCAATCAAAATCACCCCTTAAATCCTAATTTCTAGGTTACATTATAATCAATTTCACACAAGTGATACAGTATCATTGAATTGGAATTGGGAGACCATATACAGCTTCTCACAATTATATAGTATTTCTGCTGTACAGTCGTGGTAGACATAACCTCAGAAGCAAAATAATAGCAAGATACATTAGAAACAATTAAATTTGGGTATTTTTTCCTCTGTTTCAATATAATTTAATAAATTGTAAGTTTATATAATATAATTTTTAATAATCACTGTGTTTATCAACAAGATAATATTTCTCATATTCTAATGGTGTGCTGGAACTTGCACCAGCTATAGAACACCACTGGAAATCACTATATATGTATATGAATATAATGGAATGGATTTCATATTTATTAATTCTGACAAGCTATGATTTATCTAGTTAGGCACATATGTATTGTGGTTAATATTTCTAAGTTTCTATTGCTCCCATGGATCCACCAAATCTGAAAATTGAAATTATGAATGTTAAGGGTTTTTTAAAGCAATACCTTTTTAAAAACATACTTTTCTTCCTTCTGTCCTTCCTTTCTTCATTCCTCCCTCTCCCCTCCCTCCTTATTAACAGATAGATGTCTTTGAAAATAGTTCTTGGATTTAATAGAAATTTATAAACACCCAATAATTCTCATATAATTAGGAACTTTACTGTGGCTTCTCAACCTTTGCTGTAGAATTAGTCTAGGTTTTTTATTTATAAAATTTAGTTTACTTGTCTTTCATTAGGTCTTGGCAGACTCTAGGAATCAAACCTTGGTCTCTGGCATGACAGGTGAGAATTCTGCCACTGAGCCACCATTGCACCATGCACTTTAGGTCTTTTAAAATACAAATTAAATAATTACATATCTAAAAACCTTACTGCTATACTTTGACTGTTGGAATAGCTGCAGTTTAAATGTCTCCAAGGCTTTGGTAAGTTTCCTCATTTTACTTGGTGGGCACTGTTGTATTAAAATTACTTCCTGTTTTGTGTCTGTAGGCCATTTTGATGCAAATTCAAAATTTTCCCAGTCTCCTTGGAGGAGGAGTGTTGATGATGATTTTGGTTTATTTATGGCTAACAGTTGATTGAAAACCTTACTGATAAAGCAAAGCTAAGTTTATTAAAACTAATTCTGTAAGGGAGATCACCACTTTGATAGTCTTAACATGTCTCCAAATAGGTTGATCAAGAGAAAACATTTACAAGGAATTGGGGTTTAGAATAAAATGACTTAAAGTAGGTCTTTCAATGCAGAGATCTTGAAAAGTTAAAAGTTGTTTGATAAGCAAGCTGTTTGTCTGGGTGAGAAAATAATTATTCAACTAAATTGAGTTGCAAGAATTCCAAGAAACAAAGAATGAATTCATGCATCGGGTAAAGTCCTATCTTCTTGAGAATATTTTACATATCAAGTAGTCACATTGAAGTAGGGAAAGGTCTGATCACTCAAGAAAGCAGCTGAGCCTCTGAGAAAAGGACAAAACTTTATTGCCAGCAGACCCAGAGGACTCTCATCCAAAGTCTGAGCCCTGAATATTCTTTGTTTCCAAATTATATAGACTAGTAAGCAAGACTGGATTTCCTATGGGAACAGGTGGTAAACACTGGAATGGTACAGAATTTTTGAGATGGGACATGTGCAGAGATCCCCTGTTCTGTGGACGTGACCCAAGGCAGGGTCTGCAGACGTGACTAGGGGCAGACAGATGCCACAGATGTTTTGTGTTACTCCCTGTTTTTTGCATGCTTTAGGAGTGCATAATTACCTATGTAAGTTCAAAAGGTGATACTTGTAAATACACATAAATTCATAAAGTTATGCAACAATAATACTGAGGTGATACACATGAATTCATAAAGTTATACAATAATACTGAGGATAAACTTGCAAACTACCTCAACATCATGATGAGATAAATGGCCTCCATTCTCAACCCTGATAATTAAGTTCTATAGATACAGCTAGTCTCAATTGTCCTCAGAAAACACAATTAATAGTAGAAGAAAAGCCATACTATTTTAAGAACTTGCTTTGTTTGAAGTTTAAACTGGAAGCAAATGATCAGAACAGTAAAACACAATCTGTATTTAAATGTGTTCTTTCTAAACTCTCAAGAAGAGGACTTCATTTATCTTTCAAGATTCTTCATATGACTGTGGAAACAGATTTTTTGTTTTTTTTTCTAAGGAAGAAATATTTTTATATTTTAGCAAACATTCAAAAGTTAGGAAACAGCAACATCCTTAATATTCTATACTGCATTGAATATTCATAGCTAAAATTTTGAAGATAAACATATATATGAAGCTCCATGAGTCTAACTGGGAAATTAATTTTATATGTATAAAATTACTATTTTAAATATTAATTTTTTCTACAGATTTAGCATGTCAAATCTTTGAATTAGTTTAACATATAAGAAATTATAAAATAACAAAGCTGGGTAGAAATTTACATATCTTTGCAAGCTTCTCCAGTGAGAAATCTCTTTTTATAGTCATATATGTGTCGAAGTCACTCATATTTTGCATACCATTCTCTCATTCTATTAAGAATTCAGGATTGGTTTAGACTATCACAGCATGGAAGTCTAGGTAGAGAAAAACATATCATTGGAGGTTGATTAATTATTTTAAAATTCTTCAAATTAGTGTGTATTTACTATATATTTAGCATGTATCTAGTAGAGAAACTGAGTTTTGTTTGGGGAAAAGGTAGAGAGGAGAAATTTCTACTAGTATTACCTACAGTCAGACTAGCATCTATGGAGCATCTAAGTTCTGGATCCAAACTTGAACTCCAAATCAGCAAAACAAAACCTAGAACATATCCAATATAACTAGAAAAAAAGTTAGCTAAACTTTATAAAGAAGGCCTTGGTTCTTTTATGTCTCACTCATATAGAATATTCAAGAATACTTTTAAAACTTGCATAAAACCCTTCCTGAAGAAAATTTTCTTGCATAGCATATAAACTCTGTGATGTTTCAATACCCATTATACACTTGCACTCCAGGAACCTGTGCTACTGACAACCTAATTATTGAGTCTATGTTCTAAGGAGGGGCTCCATTTTCATCTTATTTTTAGATACTTGTGGGCAGTTGTGAACACCAGTGCAAACTCAACAACTTATTTTATACAGAAAGGAAGTGAGTCAGTGAACTGTGAGTGTTGCTTTCCCAAAGTAAACCACAATAACTAGAGCAAACCACAATGAACAATTATTTCAACTGTATGCATGTTTGGAAATTGAGAAACACCCAAAAGGACTAGAAACTCTATGAACTAAATTATTCACAAGGTCTTTGCCAGTAGATGGTGGTTTTTATATTTTTTTCCATAGATAATATAGAATGATTTCCATCAAGTAGGAACTGTTTGGCTATTTCATGACTTGTATCTTTTAGTAGTGCTTTCTTGTAGAATCTCACACATGTTATTCTTAACCATCTGGTTTATATTTGGAGATATTTTATCAATTTTAGAGAGATTAACTTTTGAACATTTTGAAAGTACTCTTTTTCATATTCTTCATATTATTGAATAAAAAAAGCATTTCTCAGATCAATTATTCATAAGTTTCTGACATCCACAAAGTGATGAGAAAGAGCTTTTTTAGTGCTTTGAAAAGACCTCTGTTCATAGACAGATTCTCCTTAATTACAGAACATTTTTAAGAGTAGCTAGTCATATCTTGTCAGTTATACATTAGCAAATTACATTTAGGTTCAACTTAAAGTATTATGTTAACTTCATCTGGCCTTAAATGCATAAACAGTTGCATTTGTAAAAAATTCTCAGGGATTGTTTTATGATTTCTGAGAAGATAAGTTAGCTGTGCGTTATTTTCATTATCACATGCTTTTTATTCAATAATGATCTCTCCTACTATACTAAAAAAATTAATTTGCTGAAGTAGAAGTGGCTCACTTAAAAAGTTTTTGAAATTCTTAAAAATATGTTTTTGAACTTGTGCTATGTAAGTGAAGACCACGGGATACTGAGGCACTTGCCCAAATGGAAGAGACTTGCAGGATGGCACCTTGTGCACCCATGGGCTCATGGCTGCAGGTGGAGAGGACAATGGGCAACTTGTCAATTGATCAATTGAACTGACCACCTGGTGTGCAGTTGTGACCTCAACAAATTATGGAAAATGTCAGAAGAAGCAACGAGGTGCTATTCTGTAAATTCACATTTAAAATTAAATTCAGGCTTACATGAAACTCATTTATGTGAAGAGAAAATATTTCATTTAAAAAATGTTCCACAGGAATGTCAGCTCTAGATGTATGAAAATACATATTTGAAATAATTCCTTAGACATTTACCCCAATGCTTTCACATCCTGTAAAATACACTTAACAGCTACAGTAACAATTGAATTAATTTTCAAAATGAAAAGTTAACAAAAATTATTGTGGTCTCGTATTTGCCAAAAGCAACTAATATCACTTTAAGTCATATTAATTGAAAATGAAGTTGTTAAAAGTTTTTATTTTGATACCATAGTAAATAAATTTTCAGAATAATGACCTGGGAAAATCTCATGATCAATCATGAAACCACATTAATAAAATACTATTATATATTTCATTATTTATAGTTATGACTGAAAATATTATTTTTCTGATTTTGTACACTTATATTGTTATACATGTATTACTGACCTATTAAGTTTTAAAGTAATAAAATATTTTTAAAGGAGAAAGCCTTATAGTTTAACAATTTTTCCCTCTTCTTTTTTAACAAAGGGCACCACAGTTTTATTTTGCAGTGGGCCCCACAAATTATATACTTGGTCCTGGATACCTGCTATAACTTTAGGCAACATGTCTGTGTTGCAGGCAGGAAGAAAGCAAAAGGAGAGTAGAACAAAGGTTGTTCCTCTCCAAAATACATTTTTCCCCAGAAGCATCACCAAGAAATTCTCACATTATTGGTCATAATTGTATTGCATGTGCCCATAATTTCCAGAAAGTTTGGGACTGCAGAGTGTTTTTCACTGGCTATATTGCCAGTGAAAAGCACTATTGCCATCAGTAATGCCATTTTCTTAAATTTGGAAAAATTCCTAATAAAGTAATGTGAATTGAATTGTATACTGCAATTTGAATATGCCCTGGATCTTGGTCCACATTCTGATGAGTGTGGACCCATTGTACAGAAGATCTGTTCAAGATGTTACTTCAGTTAAAGTATAACCCTACTGCATCAGTTTGGGGTTTAATCTGAGTTATTGGAATCTTAATATGCAGAGTTAAAGCCAGGTGGAAAAAGAAGCCATGTGGAGCAGCCAGAAGCTGGAAGTAAGTGAAACCTGGAAGTCAAAAGATAAAACATGATCTTGTCCATTGCCATTTTCCAGAAAAGCCAAGAACCAAGGAACACTGGCAGCCAGCCACAGAATGCCACTGTCCTCTGGGAGAAACCATCTTCTTACTGATGAC
The DNA here is from genome assembly GCF_023851605.1 of Tamandua tetradactyla. Taxonomy (NCBI): domain Eukaryota; kingdom Metazoa; phylum Chordata; class Mammalia; order Pilosa; family Myrmecophagidae; genus Tamandua; species Tamandua tetradactyla. Next base: position 42,381,524 of record NC_135340.1, read on the forward strand.
TCAATTTTGGACTTCTCTTAATGTCAAAATAATGAACCAATAAATTTCCATTGTTTAAGCCATCCATTGTTTTATATTTGCTTTAGCGTCTGGGAAACTAAGACATAAAGATTCCAACAAAATATACTATGACTTCTCTTGATTTACCTAAAGTAGTATTCTTTATGAAACTTAGTGTGCACTAAAGCCATGCAAATTACAGATTCTGGGTGTGTGGGACTCTTGTCACTGAGACCTATGAGGATGGGAATGAAGGGAAGAACTGGAGGAGCTGTTTCCTCCTCTTTGTCCCACATCACCTACAGAAGCCCCAGTCACCACACAATTCTCCCTCCCAACAGGGCAGAAAAGCTTCTGAGGATCAGGTGCTACACCCAACCACTTAACCAAGGGGGAAACATTGGCTGCCTGGTTCTTGTCTGTTCAGCCCAGGAGCTGCCCAGAACAGGGGCCAGGGGACCTCTGACTAGACAGGGAAACTAGAAGCCAGGGATGAGATCAGGGTCTGAGCTAGACTTTATAAGAGCTCCATGAACCAAATTGTGATGGGTGTTCTAGGTAGGGGGCAAAGCTTGAGTAAAGGCCAGCCATCCAGATGGAATATGCTACCAACAGGGGATTAATAAGCAGTGCCTGCCCAGCCTGGGCACTGTGGGAAGCAGGGAAAGGCAGGGGAGACTTGTAAATGGGTTTCACTGCCTGTGCTGTAGGTATATGGAGACTTCTCTACCCCAGCACCAAGGCTACTTCAAGACTCCAGGAGCTCCTGACCTGGGCCCATGCATTCAAAATAAAATAAGCAGTGAAATGAGTTATACACTGAAAAATATAAAAAGTAACTATCTACACTCAGATATTTAAAAATATATATCTATTTTTAGTAATGGGTACCATAGGACAGTGTTGAAATTTGTAGAGTTCTCAGGACATTTCCTTCCTTGGAAAAGAAATTGGGTGCTTTGCAAGATGTCTAAGAGCCTTAGCTTCTGCACTCTTAACCATGGATTTGCATGTTTGTTTGATTTTCTTTTGAAAAATTGAACGTATTTAAAATTTAATTACTTTATTTTTTAATTTAATTTTAGTAACATATATAAAATACATTTCCCATTTTTGCCACTTTCAAGTATATAATTCAGTAGTATTAATTACATATGCAATACTATGCTTCCATCACCAATATCCATTATCCAAATGTTTCATCACATCAAACGGAACTTGCATCCATTAAACGATAATTTGCATTCCCCTCGCCACCAGTCCCCAAGTAACCTATAATCTACTAACTATCTCTATGAATTTTCTTATTTTATGTATTTCATATAGGTGAGATCATGCTATATTTGTCTTTTTATATCTGGCTTCTTTCACTCAGCACATCTTTAAGATTCATCCCTGTTGTAGCTTGTATTATAACTTCATTCTTTGTTACAGCTGTATATTTTTACAGCTGTATAATGTTCCACTGTTGTGTATATGCCACATATTATTTATCCATTCACATGTTGATTGACATTTGAGTTTCTTCCACTTTTTGTTTATTGTGTATAATGCTGTTATGAACATTGATGTGCAAATATCTGTTCAAGCCCTTGCTTTCAGTGCTTTTGGAGACATATCCAATGGGTTGTCAAGTCATATGGTAATTCCATGTTCAACTTTCTGAGGAAAAACCATACTGATTTACACAGAGCTACACCATTTTACAATTCCACCAATGATGTATACAGATTCTAATTTCCTCACATCCTTGTGAATACTTATTTTCTCATGCTAGTTGTTGCTGTTGTGTTGTTTATTTAATAACCATTCTGTTGGTGTGAAATGACATCTTGTTTTAGTTTTTTTATTTCATTTCCTTGATGACCAATGATGTTCATGTGCTCATTAGTCATGTGTGTATCTTTTTTTTGAGAAATAGCTATTCAAGTAGTTTGTGCATTTTTTGTTATTAAGTTTATGATTATCAATTATTTCTCCCATCCTCTAGGTTGTGCTTAAATTTTCTTGTTTGAATACATATGTATATTTTTTGGGGGGATGCATTATCTGGGAATTGAACCCAGGTCTCTTGCATGGAAGGTGAGCATTCTACCACTGAACCACCCTTATACCCTCTTAATAATATATTTTGATATAAAAAAGCTTTTAATTTTGATGAAGTCTATTTTTTCTTTTGTTGTTCATGCTTTTGGTGTCATATCTAGAAGTCATTGCCAAATCCAAGCTTATAAAGTTTTCTCCTAAGAGTTTTATCATTTTATCTCATATATTCAGGTCCTTAATCCTTTTAGATTTAATTTTTGTATATGAGGTAAAGTAGGGGTCTAAACTCATTCTTTTGCAAGTGGGTCTCCACTTTTTCCATCACCATTTGTTAAAGAAACCATTCTCTCCTCAATTAATGTATTTGGAACCATTTTGAAAATCAATTTGCCATTTGATGTATGGGCTTATTTCCAAACTCTCAGTTCTCATTTATTTATCTATATGTCTGCTTTTATGCCAGTATCACCCTGATTTGATTACTTTCATTTCATAATAAGTTTTGAAATCTAGACCTGTGGACCTCCAAATTGTTCTTCATTTTCAGTGTTGATTTGGCTATTCTGAGAGCTTTGTGATCCCATATAAATTTGAGGAATGGTTTTGCCATTTTTGCAAAGCAGGCTGCTAAGAATTTGATAACTGCTAGGACTTTGAATCTCTAGATGACTTTGGTTAGATTTAACATTTTAACAATATTAAATTTTCCTATCCATGAACATGGGATGTTTGGCCATTTATTTAGATCTCCATTAATTTCTTTCAGTAGTGCTTTGCAGTTTTCAGTGTGCAACACTTTACCTCCTTGATTAAATATGTTCCTAGGAATTTTATTGTTTTAGATGCTAATGTGAATGGTATTGCTTTAATTTCCATTTTGTATTGTTCTTTGCTAATGTATAGAAACTCAATTGGTTTTTTCTTGTTAATATTATACCCTGCTACTTACTGAATTCCTTTAATAATTTTCTTGCATTTTGGGGGGGATTTTCTATATAATCATACTATTTGTAAATAAAGGTAGTTTTACTGTTTACATTTCAATTTGGATGTATTTTCTTTCTTTTTCTTGACTAATTGCTCTGTCTAGAACTTCCTTTATAATGGTGAATAGCAGTGTTGGAACTTGGCATCATTGTCTTATTCCTAACTTAAGCGGGAAGGCTTTCAGTCTTTCACTATTGAGTATAATGGTTGTGGGTTTTTCATACATACTCTTTATCATGTTGAGGAAGTTTCCTTCTCTTCCTATTTTTCTGAGTGGTTTAGATCATGGAAAGATGCTGGGTTTTAACAAATTCTTTTTCTACATCAATTGAAATGATCATGTATTTTTCCCTTCATTCTATTGTTGTAGTATGTTACATTGACTGATTTTAATCTATTGAGCCACCCTCACATTTGTTGGATAAATTCCAGTTGGTCATGGATTATAATCCTTTTAATATAATGTTGTTTTTGATTTATTAGTATTTTACTGGGGATTTTTCAATCCATAGTAATGAAAGAAATTGGTCTACAGTTTTCTTTTCTTGTGATATCTTTGTCTGGCTTTGGTACCAGAGTTTGGACATTTGAGTATTTTGAATTGCTAGCTCTAAAAGTCGGATTTTCCATTTTACCTAGGGTTTTAATCTAGATTAACTCTGTATTAAAGTCAATCTTCAATGCTTAGCCCAGTTTACACTGAACCTGTAGGAAAGCCAGTGGTAAATTTAGGTTTTTGCCCTGTGCTTTCAAGTGTTCCACAGTATATATGTGTTTCTCCTCCAACAAGGGAGTATCTCTGCTCAGGCTTTTCCTCCTAGGGTCCTGGACTGAATGAGCTCTTTGTCTCCATCTCCAACTTTTGTCCCAGGTAGTTGCAGTCAGGCTCAGCTCTGCTCTACCTTTCTTCTACTGGCTCTGATCCAAAGCTTAGCTGTACCTTTCTGTATTGCTTCTGCTCATTCATTTTGTTCCCACTTCCCTTGCAACTACACATTGGGTGAATTCAGGGTTAGAGGACCCAGATATGTATCCTGAGACAGTGTTCTATGCAATCAGTTGGGGCTGATGTACACAGTTACCCAGTATTTATGTTGAAATGTGACAATAATTAGACACTAAGGACCACAGGTGAATGTGTGCAGTCCCCTAAGCCACTGCCATGAGAAACCAAGGGTGGCAGAGGGGCCTGAACAAATATTTATGTCATGGCTTTCTTATCATTTTTAGTTTAGTTTTTTTTCCCCCTGGATTAAGAATTCATTGAGTTGTTTTCAAATGTTGATCATCTTCAAGAGTTTGGGGAAATTTGATTCTGACAGATTGTGCCCATTTGTGTGTTGTGTTTTTTTTTTGGGGGGGTGCATGACCTGAGAATCAAACCTGGGTCACTCACATGGAAGGTAGGCATTTTAAACACTACCCGTGTACCTGCCCATTTCTTTTTTTTTTATTAATTAAAAAAAAATTAACACAACACTTAGAAATCATTCCATTCTACATATGCAATCAGTAATTCTTAATATCATCACATAGATGCATGATCATCATTTCTTAGTACATTTGCATCAATTTAGAAAAAGAAATAGTAAAACAACAGGAAAAGAAATAAAATAATATAAAGAAAAAATAAAAAAATTAAAAAAACAAAAAAAACAAAAAACTATACCTCAGATGCAGCTTCATTCAGTGTTTTAACATAATTACATTATAATTAGGTAGTATTGCACTGTCTGTTTTTGAGTTTTTGTATCCAGTCCTGTTGCACAGTCTGTATCCCTTCAGCTCCAACTACCCATTATCTTACCCTATTTCTAACTCCTGATGGTCTCTGTTACCAATGACATATTCCAAGTTTATTCTCTAATGTCAGTTCACATCAGTGGGACCATACAGTATTTGTCCTTTAGTTTTTGGCTAGTCTCACTCAGCATAATGTTCTCTAGGTCCATCCATGTTATTACATGCTTCATAAGTTTATCCTGTCTTAAAGCTGCATAATATTCCATTGTACGTATATACAACAGTTTGTTTGGCCACTCTTCTGTTGATGGACATTTTGACTGTTTCCATCTCTTTGCAATTGTAAATAATGCTGCTATAAACATTGGTGTGCAAATGTCCATTTGTGCTTTGCCCTTAAGTTCTTTGAGTAGATACCTAACAATGGTATTGCTGGGTCATATGGCAATTCTATATTCAGCTTTTTGAGGAACCACCAAACTGCCTTCCACAGTGGTTACACCATTTGACATTCCCACCAACAGTGGATAAGTGTGCCTCTTTCTCCACATCCTCTCCAGCACTTGTCATTTTCTGTTTTGTTGATAATGGCCATTCTGGTGGGTGTGAGATGATATCTCATTGTGGTTTTGATTTGCATTTCTCTAATGGCCAGGGACATTGAGCATCTCTTCATGTGCCTCTTGGCCATCCGTATTTCCTCTTCTGAGAGGTGTCTGTTCAAGTCTTTTTCCCATTTTGTAATTGGGTTGGCTGTCTTTTTGTTGTTGAGATGAACAATCTCTTTATAAATTCTGGATACTAGACCTTTATCTGATATATCATTTCCAAATATTGTCTCCCATTGTGAAGGCTGTCTTTCTACTTTCTTGATGAAGTTCTTTGATGCACAAAAGTGTTTAATTTTGAGGAGTTCCCATTTATTTATTTCCTTCTTCAGTGCTCTTGCTTTAGGTTTAAGGTCCATAAAACTGCCTCCAATTGTAAGACTCATAAGATATCTCCCTACATTTTCCTCTAACTATTTTATTGTCTTAGACCTAATGTTTAGATCTTTGATCCATTTTGAGTTATCTTTTGTATAGTGTGTGAGATATGGGTTTTCTTTCATTCGTTTGCATATGGATATCCAGTTCTCTAGGCACCATTTATTGAAGAGACTGTTCTGTCGCAGTTGAGTTGGCTTGACTGCCTTATCAAAGATCAAATGTCCATAGATGAGAGGGTCTATATCTGAGCACTCTATTCGATTTCATTGGTCGATATATCTATCTTTATGCTAGTACCATGCTGTTTTGACCACTGTGGCTTCATAATATGCCTTAAACTCAGGCAGCGCAAGACCTCCAGTTTCGTTTTTTTTCCCTCAAGATGTTTTTTAGCAATTCTGGGCACCCTGCCCTTCCAGATAAATTTGCTTATTGGTTTTTCTATTTCTGAAAAATAAGTTGTTGGGATTTTGATTGGTATTGCATTGAATCTGTAAATCAATTTAGGTAGGATTGACATCTTAACTATATGTAGTTTTCCAATCCATGAACACAGTATGCCCTTCCATCTATTTAGGTCTTCTGTGATTTCTTTTAGCAGTTTTTTGTAGTTTTCTTTGTATAGGTTTTTTGGTCTCTTTAGTTAAATTTATTCCTAGGTATTTTATTTTTTTAGTTGCAATTGTAAATGGGATTCGTTTCTTGATTTCCCCCTCAGCTTGTTCATTGCTAGTGTATAGAAATGCTACAGATATTTGAATGTTGATCTTGTAACCTGCTCCTTTATGTACTCATTTATTAGCTTTAGCCGTTTTGTTGTGGATTTTTCCGGGTTTTCGACGTATAGTATCATATCGTCTGCAAACAGTGATAGTTTTACTTCTTCCTTTCCAATTTTGATGCCTTGTATTTCTTTTTCTTGTCTAATTGCTCTGGCTAGAACCTCCAACACAATGTTGAATAATAGTGGTGATAATGGACATCCTTGTCTTTTTCCTGAACTTAGGGGGAAAGTTTTCAATTTTTCCCCATTGAGGATGATATTAGCTGTGGGTTTTTCATATATTCCCTCTATCATTTTAAGGAAGTTCCCTTGTATTCCTATCTTTTGAAGTGTTTTCAACAGGAAAGGATGTTGAATCTTGTCAAATGCCTTCTCTGCATCAATTGAGATGATCATGTGATTTTTCTGCTTTGATTTGTTGATATGGTGTATTACATTAATTGATTTTCTTATGTTGAACCATCCTTGCATACCTGGGATGAATCCTACTTGGTCATGATGTATAATTCTTTTACTGTGTTGTTGGATATGATTTGCAAGAATTTTATTGAGAATTTTTGCATCTATATTCATTAGAGAGATTGGTCTGTAGTTTTCTTTTTTTGTAATATCTTTGCCTGGTTTTGGTATGAGGGTGATGTTGGCTTCAAAGAATGAATTAGGTAGTTTTCCCTCCACTTCAATTTTTTTGAAGAGTTTGAGGGAGTTGGTACTAATTCTTTCTGGAATGTTTGATAGAATTCACATGGGAAGCCGTCTGGTCCTGGACTTCTCTTTTTAGGAAGTTTTTGAATGACTAATTCAATTTCTTTACATGTGATTGGTTTGTTGAGGTCATCTATTTCTTCTTGAGTCAAAGTTGGTTGTTCATGTCTTTCCAGGAATCCGTCCATTTCATCTAAATTGTTGTATTTATTAGCGTAAAGTTGCTCATAGTACCCTGTTATTACCTCCTTTATTTCTGTGAGGTCAGTAGTTATGTCTCCTCTTCCATTTCTGATCTTATTTATTTGCATCCTCTCTCTTCTTCTTTTTGTCAATCTTGCTAAGGCCCATCAATCTTCTTGATTTTCTCATAGAACTAACTTCTGGTGTTATTGATTTTCTCTTTTGTTTTCATGTTTACAATTTCATTTATTTCTGCTCTAATCTTTGTTATTTCTTTCCTTTTGCTTGCTTTGGAGTTAGTTTACTGTTCTTTTCCCAGTTCTTCCAATTGGACAGTCAATTCCCGAATTTTTGCCTTTTCTTCTTTTCTGATATAGGCATTTAGGGCAATAAATTTCCCTCTTAGCACTGCCTTTGCTGCGTCCCATAGGTTTTGATATGTTGTGTTTGCATTTTCATTCGCCTTCAGATATTTACTAATTTCTCTTGTAATTTCTTCCTTGACTCACTGGTTGTTTAAATGTGTGTTTTTGAGCCTCCACGTATTTGTGAATTTTCTGACACTCTGCCTATTATTGATTTCCAACTTCATTCCTTTATGATGTGAGAAAGTGTTGTATATGATTTCAATCTTTTTAAATTTGTTGAGACTTGCTTTGTGACCCAGCATATGGTCTATCTTTGAGAATGATCCATGAGCACTTGAGAAAAAGGTGTATCCTGCTGTTGTGGAGTGTAATGTCTTATAAATGTTTGTTAAGTCTAGCTCATTTATTGTAATATTCAAATTCTCAGTGTCTTTATCGATCCCCTGTCTAGATGTTCTGTTCATTGATGAGAGTGGTGAATTGAAGTCTCCAAGTATTATGGTAGATGTGTCTATTTCCCTTTTCAGTGATTGCAGTGTATTCCTCACGTATTTTGGGGCATTCTGATTCAGTGCATAAATATTTATGATTGTTATGTCTTCTTGTTTAATTGTTCCTTTTATTAGTAGATATTATCCTTCTTTGTCTCTGTTACCTGTTTTACACTTGAAGTCTAATTTGTTGGATATTAGTATAGCTACTCCTGCTCTTTTCTGGTTGTTATTTGCATGAAATATCTTTTCTTAACCTTTCACTTTCAACCTATGTTTACCTTTGGGTCTAAGATGTGTTTCCTGTAGACAGCATATAGAAGGATCCTGTTTTTTAATCCATTCTGCCAGTCTATGCCTTTTGATTGGGGAATTCAGTCCATTAACATTTAGTGTTATTACTGTTTGGATAATATTTTCCTCTACCATTTTGCCTTTTGTATTACATACATCATATCTAATTTTCCTTCTTTCTACACTCTTCTCCACACCTCTCTCTTCTGTCTTTTCATATCTGACTCTAGTGCTCCCTTTAGTAGTTCTTGCAGAGCTGGTCTCTTGGTCACAAATTCTCTCAGTGATTTTTTGTCTGAAAATGTTTTAATTTCTCCCTCATTTTTGAAGGACAATTTTGCTGGATATAGGAGTCTTGGTTGGCAGTTTTTCTCTTTTAGTAATTTAAATATATCATCCCACTGTCTTCTTGCTTCCCTGAATTCTGCTGAGAAATCTACACATAGTCTTATTGGGTTTCCCTTGTATGTGATGGATTGTTTTACTCTTACTGCTTTCAATATCCTCTTTTTCCCTTTGACCTCTGACATTCTAACTAGTAATTGTCTTGGAGAACACCTATTTGGATCTTTTCTCTTTGGGGTGTGCTGCACTTCTTGGAACTCTAATTTTAGGTCTTTCATTAGAGTTGGGAAATTTTCAGTGATAATTTCTTCCATTAGTTTTTCTCCTCCTTTTCCCTTCTCTTCTCCTTCTGGGACACCCTTAACATGTATATTTGTCTGTTTCATATTATCATTCAATTCCCTGAGCCCCTGCTCAAATTTTTCCATTCTTTTCCCTATAGTTTCTGTTTCTTTTTGGATTTCAGATGTTCCATCCTCCAGTTAACTAACTCTAACCTCTGTCTCTTGAAATCTACCATTGTAGGTTTCCATTTTTTTTTCATCTCTTCTACTGTATCTTTCATTCCCATAAGTTCTGTGATTTTTTTTTCAGACTTTCCATTTCTTCTTTTTGTTCATCCCATGCCTTCTTCATGTCCTCCCTCAATTTATTGATTTGGTTTTTGAAGAGGTTTTCCATTTCTGTTCGTATATTCAGAATTAGTTGTCTCAGCTCCTGTATCTCATTTGAGCTATTGGTTTGTTCCTTTGACTGGGCCATATCTTCAATGTTCCTGGTGTGATTTGTTATTTTTTGCTGGCATCTGGGCATTTAATCAGATTTCCCTCAGTATGGGACCCAGCAGGGTGAAAGACTTTCCTGTGAAGTCTCTGGGCTCTGTTTTTCTTATCCTGCCCAGTATGTGGTGCCTGTCTGTCTGCGGGTCTCACCAGTAAAAGATGTTGTGGCTCCTTTAACTTTGGAAGACTCTCACTGCTCGGTGTGTGGTGGAGACAGAGGAAGGTTGGTTTTAATGACTTCAAATTGTGAAGTCCTGAGATATGAATTCCTTGAGAGAGGGATTCCACCTGAGTTGCATTTCACCCCTCCCACAGGGTAATTTCAGGTGGTAGAGAGCTCTGAAAGCAGCCTGTTTCTGCATTCAGGGCAGTCACAACCTGTGTAATCCCAGCGCTGAACCCAGAGACAACCAAGCCTCTACAGAAACAGCCACAGAAGGCTCTGTTTCACCCCCTTTCCTCTTTTTCAGTTAGCCCAATAGGCGACTTCCACCTTGATCAGTTTTGCCTGAGCTGAGGGCCTATTTTTAGTAGTCAGAAGTTGTTCATTAATGTCACTATTGGTGTTAGGTTGGGCTCAGTCTCTACTACTGCTGGAGACTCTTTCCTTTCCCTCTGGGAAGTCACCTGGGGGGGAGGGGCGCCAGCCACCGCAGCTTGGGGAACTGCTGATCCGAGGCTCCCAGCCAGCCCGGGAAGCTGTGTGTGTGGGAGGGGTGCTGATCGCCGGCCACCGCGACTTGAGGAACTGCTGATCTGAGGCTCCCAGTTGGCCCAGGAAGCCACATGTGTGGGAGGGGTGCCAGTCACTGGCCACCGTGGCTTGGGGAACTGCTGATCCTAGGCTCCCAGCCAGCCCGGGAAGCCACACATTGGGGAGGGCCACTGACCACTGCGGCTTGGGGAACCGCTGATCTGAAGCTCCCAGCCAGCCCAGGAAGGAGGGAGGGAGGGGCTCCACCTGTCAGCCGCCATGGCCTGGGGAAGCGCATGCAGCTCAGGGACCTCACCACAGCGGAGTCTCTTAGCTGGTCCAGCCATTCCAGGCTGGGGTACACTATGTGTCTGGTCTCTGTCGTGGCTCTGGGAGCTGTTCTGTACTGTTTCTAGTCATTTAGTAGTTGTTATGAAGGAGGAAGTAAGATGCACACTCCTTACTAAGCCGCCATCTTCTCCGGAAGTCTGCCCATTTATTTTTAAGAGGTGTATTTGCTGGAGCATTCTCCCCTGCCATCTTGCTGAAGTCACCTCCTGTTGTGTTGTAACTTACTTCCACAGCTTTGTAGCTTAATTCTTCCCAGGTAAAATTTATGTGAAGTCTTACTAAACACTTGCAGTTCTTCAAATGCATTATGTCATCTCACTCATCCATATCTTCACTCCTGCTTCCTTCTTTGGTGGAAAACCTATTCATTTATGAAAAATTATATCAAATTGTATTTTCCACAATCTTACTCTATTTACTTGAGGGTAATTCCATTTGTTGCAAACATTGTATATCCCATCAAAGTTTTTCCACATTGAGAATATTATCTGTACTGTTTGCAATTGAATTTCTTATAAATTGAGTACATATTCATATATATATATCATATGGTTTCAATTACTCAGTGTTGCAATGCATGTGATGTGTTTAGCACTGTACTTGCTCCATCATAAGTACTCAACAAATGTTTATTATAATTATTATGAAAGCATTATATGTGGTGTACTATAAGGCAGTTTTTTTTTAACTTTTTCCTAGACAAAGTATAATGCTCTTAGAGAACATACCTCTCCCATTAGTTTTTCTACAATACTTGGATATCTTGTTTAAAGAAAAAATCTAAATTAATATAATTTACCTCTGTATTGTCAGCCCAGATATTAACAATAAGATATTTTAAGAATAGATAGTCCTTAATTAGAAAATTTAACAGTATTGGAAAAGCCTTATTTTCACCACAAACTAATATTTTACAGAATGCCATACTCTTCCACAGCATGACAACAATAGTTCTAACAGAAGAAAAACATAGTTTGTAAAATGCTGTTAAACAACATTAATAGCTTTCTTTATTGCAGAATTTTCCTAAACCTTAATATTGAAAAGATATTATGACCTTCTGACAGGTAAATGTTTTAAAGGACATTTCCTGGTAATTTATATATTATTTTACTAAAGAAATACTTTTTGCATCCTGTTTATTAGATTAGAACACCAAATTGAAAAAGTGATAATGATAATTTTCTCAATCATTGCCACATTTTACAGGAAAAAAGCACTTTGATAGTTATTAAATTATTTACAGCTTTAAAAAGAAGTTAAATGAAACTACCACTGCTGCAGTTTTGGTTTAAGTCACCAGATGATAGGCTCTAATAGCTCCCACAATCCCAAAAAATCCATAACACCAGAACCTGCTAAAGCTCATCTGAGAAGTGTTTTACAAACCTTACAAGACCGACCACCTGCGGCCTATGAAAGACCTTAGAAAGTGGTGTCTTTGGAAATTAAAAGACAGATTTTTGAAACAAGTATCTATGTGTTGTCAGTTTCACCCTTCCATAAGAAGTTGAAGTATGTTTCTCCCAGAGTTTAAGCCTTGAAGAAAGACCAGTAGGACCATGTTTCAGGTTGCTAATGCTGTCAAAAGCAATACACCAGAAATTGATTGACATTTACAAGAGGATATCTGCACTCAAGAAAGGCTGATTGATTACCTCTAAGCTTTCTCTGTCACATGGGAATGCCCATAGTGATGTTTTTTGGCCCTTCTCTCCTGAGTTGGTATCCAAAGTGGCTCTCTTAGATCCTCTGGGACTTCCTGGCTTTTTCTGGGACATTTTCTTTTGCTAAGTGTCTGTGGGTCCTTGGTTTCATCTTTTAGCTTAGCAACTCCCGGGGCCTTTTCAGTCTCCAAGCAACACTGGGGAATGTGCTCAACCCTTTCTGAACCCGAGGCAATGTATTAGTTAGGGTTCTCTGCAGAAATAGAATCAACAGGGAACACACTTTCAAATATAAAATTTATGAAAGTGTCTCAAATGACAGTGGGAATGCAGAGTCTAAAATCCACAGGGAAGGCTGTGAGGCCAACAATTCCAATGGAGGGTCTGGACAAACTCCACAGGAGAGGCTCACCAGCTGAAGCAGGAAGAGAACCTGTCAATTCTGAATCCTCCTTAAAAGGCTTCCAGTGATTAGATTAAGCACACTCATTGCAGAAGACACTCTCCTTGGCTGATAACAAATGAAATCAGTTGTTGATACAGCTGATGTGATCATGATTTAATTCTATGAAATGTCCTCATTACAACAGACAGGCAGCACTTGCCCAACCAGACAAACAGGTACCACAACTTGTCCAATTTGACACATGAACCTGACCATGACAGGCAGCAACACTCTTCCAGAACAACAAGGTGGAAGGCCTGCCCTCTGCCTGCAGGTGAACTCACCCTCTCCACATGCATTGGGTGGGTCCACTCTTTGGCCTGAGATTTCTTGGCTCCAGACATTAGATTCCATGGTTCTGCCTTTGAAGTCATTTTTCCTTCAATCTGTCCCTTTTCTGTCTCTATTAGTCTATAATGGCAGAGGTTCCATTCATATAGAGTTTGTGAAAAATTTGTTAGCTTGTATGTATGCATGATACAGTGGTCCCAGTTATCATGCAATGAGACTTTCCACAAGCCCTTTCTGAATAACTGTATTTCCAGTGCTGACTTTTTCTGAAATTGCTGTCTACATCCATGTTTAGTTAAATCCTCACATGGCCCACTATTCTCTGGGGACTCACTTTCTGGAAGTCTGTAATTTTCCAGACCATTAATTTCTGATCTCTTTGTACCCAGTAGTTCAGTTATCAGTTCACTCATTTCCTGTCACATTTTACTGTAAGATGCAAAGAGAAGCCAGGATGAATTTTCCACATTCAGTTTGAAAATCTCTTCAGGTATGTATCCCATCTCATCTCATCTCTTTAAAATTCTACCTTCCATCTAACAACAGCATTCAATTTTACAAAATTCTCTGCCACCTTAAAACAATGGTCACAGTTTCTTCCATTTTGCAATGACATATTCATCATTTCTGTCTAAATCTCCTCAGAAGTATCTTTAGAAACCAAATTTCTACTAAAACAGTCTCTTTAGAGCTATCTATATATTCTCGATAAAGATCCCCTAAATTCTTCCAGAATCTTTCCCTTATCCATTTACAAAGCCATTTCAGCATGTTTGGTATTTGCAAACCCAGTAGTACCCCAAAATCTGTTTTGGTTTGCTAATGCTACCAGAATGCAATATACCAGAAATGAATTGGATTTTACAAAGGGATTTTACAATTGTAACTTTTAAGTTACAAGTTACAATTCTAAGGCCCTGGAAGTGTGCAAATTAAGGCATCAACAAGAGGATACATTCACTGAAGAAATGCTGATTGTGGAGAGGTTCCTCTATCACATGGGAAGGCACATGGAGACATCTGCCAGTCCTTCTTTTCTGAGTTGGTTTCCAAAATGGCTCTCTCAGCTCCTGTGTGTTCTTTTTACTTCTCCTGGTACATTTTCTTTCTTTAAGCATCTGTGGGTCATCTCTTAGTTCCTCCAGGGCAAACTCTGGATTTCATCTCTTTGTTCTCTTAGCTTAGCATCTCTGTCTCCAGGTATCTGTGCTTTTCTCCAAAATGTCTCTCTCTTCAAGGACTCCGTACGTGGTTTAAGACTCACCTCTAATGGATGGGGTCACATCTCCATGGAAACAACCTAATAAAAAGTTTGTACCCATATGCAATAAGAGGTCTGTATCCACAAGACTGGATTAAAAGAACATGGCTTTTCTGGGCTATATAATAGTTTCAAACTAGCGTATACCACTGGAACAGCTTTATATGTGTATCTTAGAACTTCTGTGACAGTGTACATGGATGTCTGACTTATTTCTATGAAGTCTAAAGCCTGAATATATTCAGCTCATGATCAGGAAGAAAGCAAAATTTAAATGATTGGACATTTAAGCATTAAAATAAAACAATTTAAGGAGTCTAAAATGGATTTGAAACATTTATTCCCTAAGAGTAATTAGAGCAAGCAATGAGGGTATAACAGGATTTCAACCAAGTTTAAAGAAAATTCAAGTCCATAGAGTGGTTTCTAATGTATAGATGAAAGAAAAGAATGAAATTCTTTCCTATTAGTACCTGATGAGTCCCACTTGTTTAGTATGCAAAATAAAAATATCATTAAAGTTTGGTAATCTTTTGTATTCCCACTAGTGTACTGTCACCATTTTGCTAATGAGACTACTAAAAGACAGTGTGGTTAAGTACTTTCCCAAGGTCATATGACTTTCAGTAGAAGAGTTGAGTTTAAGAAACAAGTCTTGTTGTTCAGAGTCTCAGGTGGTAATAAAAAGGTTTTGCCTCAAATAAATAAATAAATAAGGATTTGCCTTATGAAAACTTTGTATGGCCATGTTCCAAATATTATTTTCCATATCCCCAACTCCCTACCAATCAAGTTCTGTCTATTAAATTCCCACTGCTAGTTTCTTTGTATTTTCCTCTGCCCAACATATTATCTTCCTATAAAAAAATCCCCAAATCATCTAAAATATGCATGCTCACAAATAAGATAATGACAGTTTAACTGAATGTTCCTGAACTCCTTCTAATTAAAAAATTTGACTCATAAGATAGCATGTCTTAGTTGAAAGAATGTTTTGTATTGACTGAGTTTGTAATCTTATTTTGGAGGTTTAGTCTATATAGCATTAAGATACTTCTCTAGTCCACGTTGAATATTGCACATACTATTGCCATTTGCCTTGAGCTGCAATTAACTAGATGACAAAATATGCCATGATTATTAGATATTTAATTATCATAATTAAATATTTAGTAATTTTGCCTCTAGCTTTCTCTTCTTATAATTTTAAGCACATTCCTTGTTTTTATTCTTGTTAGTGTATTGCTTTATGTTTTCTCCCTTTCTTATTCTTTTTTTTTTTAGCATGGGCAGGCACCAGGAATTGAACCCAGGTCTCTAGTATGGCAGGTGAGAACTCTGCCTGCTGAGTCACCATGGCCCACCCTAAATATACTTTAAATAAATACTTTCATTCTTTGCTTTTAAATACTTTATTGCTTGAAATAAATATTTATATAATACTTTTAGAGTAGTGAATTTACTCAAAATTCAACTTTAATTTTTGCTTTATGTAAAACTTAAGTGTATTTTTACTTACTACACAATTCCTCAGGTTGAGTATCTTTGCTTTGTTCATATAAGAAAATAATAGTCTTAATTTTAAATTACCAAAGTTTCTTCTGATTGAGAAGTAGTCTTTGTAAGAAGTCTGGATAAAGAGCCTCAAGCAGTTGAAATAAAGAGATAAAAAGCAGATAATTTTTAATCACCTCATTGTAAGTGTTTACAAGAAAGAACATCGCAGATCTAATATGTAAGTTTCATATTCCCTCTACTGCAATATATGGCTGAACAATCATTAAATGCTTTGTTAAATTGTCCCAGTTTACTGCACATGTTCTGCTACTCTGCTATTTCCTCATTTGTCAGAAATTTACATCAACTAATATGTGCTGAGACACAATCCACCCACACTTCCTTGCCAAATAACCCTTACCTAATCATTAAGTAACACACGGGAATGTGAGTCCTGGAGCTTTGCTCAATGAGGCAATAGAATAAAGATTATAATAAATTTCTCAAAGCATTAATGTGTGAGGCATTGAAATAAATATTGTTAGGTGTGTTATTTGGACCAGCATTCCCTTTAGCCCTTCTCAGTCAAAAATTTTACCCACTGTGGAAGACCATAGATGTGAAATCATTATGACACATAAAGGGATGTGATTTCTAAAATTTTACCCACTAAGGCCATAATAGGAATTGCAGAAAGCATTGTAAATATGTAAAATATGAGGTTTGAAAATAATCATTCTTAGGTATGTACTTTGTAACAGTACTCCTTCTAGTTAACAGTTCCCAGTCAACCAATTCAAACCATCCAAAGAACATTCAAAGTATTAAAGTTTGACTGACCTCTCTCAAACTTAATATTTTCTGGTTGAGAATATGTTCAGACTCAACTTTCTACCCTTTCTTAGTTTGTTATGGATGCTATGACGAATACCCCTCCCTGTTTGGCTTAAACAACAGAACTCATTGGCTCATGGTTTGGAGGCTGTAAGTTCAAAATCAAAGCATTAGCAAGGCTGTGTTTTCTCCAAAGTCTGTAGCTCTGGTGATGGGTTTCCAGCTGCCCTCTGTCTCATGATGATCTCTCTATCTCTCCTGCTTTTGCTTCTACTTCTTGCTCAGTTGTATGCATCTTTCTATAGATTTTCTCTTAAAAGTACTCCGGTGGTATGTATTCAATGCCACCCTGCTTCCATTTGGCCTAATGTAAAATTTGATCTTTGAAAATCCTATTCACAAATGAGTCCACACCCAAAGAATGGGGGGTTGGAATTAAACATGTTTGTTGTGAAGGACATGAGTCAGCCCCCAATATAGGATTATTTTATCTTATTCATTGAATATTCACTGATAATTTATGAGAGTTTATTTGTAAAAACTTATCATATCAAAAATTATGTATGAAACACATGAAGTCCGGCTCATTTCTATCCATTTTCTATTGAGGAAAAAAAATATTTCTTTAGTTTCAATTAAAATCTGCTTTGATTGATATCTTTTGGTCAGATAATCTTTCAAAACAAAACTTTTCAAATGTAAGCAAATCTAAGGGTTTACTTGTGCCTAACAATATACTAATTTGACTATTTTTATATTAAATTAGTGAAGCTTTCCATGTACTTGTATTACCTAATTAACAACAATTAATTGTTACTGGTTCATTAAGATAGAGGAATGTTGTTATCATGGTCTCTTGGGTTTAAGGTTGATCCTGTGGCTATGCATTTTCTAGAGAAAATGTAAATGTGATTAGGCCTACAAATGACCTGCAAATATCTGTATATTGTCCTAACTGGGTACAAGATATTTTCTGTATTTTAACAGTACCATGGTTTGGTTTTATAAAGAGAAACCTCAGAGGTATTAAAACAGGAAAGATTTTTTATACAAGGGTTGAGGTTCTTACATATCTTAAAAACTCTTATGTGACCCAGGATGATTTCCTGCCTCCTGATGTCCATGCCTTTGAGAAATCCTTTCCCCTGAGTGTGGATCAACATGACATGATTTTGCTTGTATGAAATACCCAGAGTCAATACTTTTGATCAGTACACTGCTCTCTTTCATTTGTTTCTATGTGCCAACTATGTTTTACAAATTTGAGGGAACTACATTTCTCTTAATCTCTTCCAAAAAGGATTTTGGTTTCTACACAGTGAATAAGAGGAACTCCTGTGATATTTTTAAGGTAGAAGGAAAATAGTCTAATGTTGCCCTCCCACAATCCAGCAGGATGCAATCATCAATCCCACAGTGCCAGGGCTGGATTCATTCTGGGAATCATCTCCAACTTTGCCAAGGAGACTATCACCCCTGGATGTCATGTCCTACTTAGGGGGTGTACAGTGATTTCACTTGCAGAATTGGGCTTAGAGAGACTGAGGTCACATCTGAGCAACAAAAGAGGTCCTCCAGAAGTAACTCTTAGGCATACCTATAGGTAGTCTAAGCTTCTCTGCTACATATGTAAGCTTCACAAGAGTAAGCCTCATGATTGCAGGCATGGCCTATTTATTTGGGTGTCCCTAAAGTTTGACACAGTATCAGGGGATTCCCTAATGGTAAGGTTTAATAATTCCATGTTCTTACTCCCATACCTCAGGGGACTTTGACAATATTTTTTGATTATCAATTTAATATACTCTAGGATATATCCAGGCATTACAATAATCTATACAGAATTAAAAGACCTCTTTCTCATTCTCTGCTCCCTGTATTTCAATTGCTCAAATGAGCTATAAAGATAGGTTGAGTTAGATTATGTACAGAAAATTTCAGTTCCAGATTAAATAAAACTTACTTCCATTGGTCTCAAAGAGGTATGTATGGTTCTAAAATAAAGACCTTGTCTTCCTTACCCCTTTGTTGTGAATTACTTTAACTTCAGCCTGTTTGGCTTTGTTCTTATTTCTAAATATCAGGTTGTATATATAAAACAGTCTCTCAAAATCCAGAAATAATCATCACTACTCTGGACTTAATGTGTCTGCTCTAAAAGCTTACAATCTAGGCCCCTGTTTTCTTATAAGCATTTGCTAAAGGTGGTCCTACCATTCTTGTGTTTTATTTCTGGCTTATTTTATCACACCAAATGTCCCATGTGTTCATTCACATCATTGCATGTCTCATGACATTTTTCCTTTTTGTAGTATCACAGCCTTTGTTCATAAGTATGTACCATCATTTGCCAATCTACTTCTCCACCAGTGGATCATTTAGCACCTATATTCATTGGGCATCATGTAAAGGGCCCAAAGTCCACAGTCCATCAACATTCTCAATTTTAGCTAATTTCATTATTCCCAAGAGCAAGAAAACCAATAAACACAACCTCACAAAATAGGAAATCTAAACCTCCTCTTAACTCTTGTTCCTCTCCCCTTTAGTTACCTCTGCTGTTGCTGTGGTAGTGCTGATGGTTTCCCTTTAAACATAGCTCATAACAGGCAATAGCAGTTTTCCTTCTGTACACTGAATGTAAACACTCTTTGTACAAGAATCATAACTTGAAATAATTCTTGTGAGAAATAATTCATGTTTCTAGTGTTAATCAGTGGGACACCTAGTTCTATACAACATTTTCAATGTTATTCATCTTGAGTGTGGTAATATTACTTATAGACTCACCACAGAACCACCTTCACTCCTATCTATTCCCTTACATTGGCGTTCAACCTCATTAGCTAATGGTTCACCTATCTCTAGCTTCTGTGTTTCTCTAAGTCCCCTATATTCTGTAATGTAAGCCTCTGATTATGCCTTTATGCTGGTCATAAAAGTATAATCATATAATGTATCTATCCTTTTTTATCTGCCTAATTTCACTCAGCATTATGTCCTCAACTCTCACCCATCTTGTTATGTGTTTCAGGATGTCATTTTGTCTTCCTACTGCATAATAATCCATCATATGTATATACCATATTTTGTTGACCCACTCCTCTGTTAATGGGCATTTTGAAATGTTACTGATTTTTGCACATTAATTTTATATCCAGCCACTTTACTGAATTTGTTTATTAGCTCAAGTAACTTTGTTGTGGATTTCTCAGGATCTTCCACTTATAGTGTCATATCATCTGCAAATAATGAAAGTTTTACTTCTTCCTTTCCAATTTGGATGCCCTTTATTTCTTTGTCCTGTCTGATTTCTCTAGCTGGAATTTCTAGCACAATGTTGAATGATAGTGTTGACAGTGGGCATTGTTGTCTTGTTCCTGATTTTAGGGGAAAAGCTATGAGTCTCTGTCCATTGAGTACCATGCTGATTATCAGTTTTTCATATACTCCCTTTGTCATATTGAGGTAGTTACCTTGATTCCTATATTTTGGAGTGTTTTATCAGAAAAGGATGCTGAATTTTGTTGAATGCTTTTTTAGCATCAATCGAGATGATCATGTGATTTTTCCCTGTTGATATGTTAATATGCTGTATTACATTAATTTTCTTGTGTTGAACAATCCTTGCATTCCTGGTATAAGCCCTACTTGGTCATGGTGTATAATTCTTTTAATGTGTTATTGGATTCAATATGCTAATTTTTTATTGTGAATTTTTGCATCTATGTTCATTAGAGAGATTGGCCTGTAGTTTTTCTTTCTTATAGCATCTTTACCTGGTTTTGGCATTAAAATGAAAATAGCTTCATAAAATGAGGTAGGTTGAGTTCCTTTTTCCTCAATTTTTTTGGAAAAGTTTGAGCAGGATTGGTATTAGTTATTCTTGGAATGTTTGATAAAATTCTCCTGTGAAGCCATCTGGCCCTGGACTTTTCTTTGTAGGAAGGTTTTTGATGACTAATTGAATCTCTTTACTTGTCATTGGTTTGTTGAGATCGTCTATTTCTTCCTGAGTCAGTGTAGCTTGTTTGTGTGTGTCATGGTTAGGGACAGGTGTCAACTTGGCCAAGTTGTGGTACCTGTTCATCTGATTGGGCAAGCGCTGGCCTGTCTGTTGCAATGAGGACATTTCATAGGTTTAGGTCATGATCACGTCAGCTACATCCACAGCTGATTCCATTTGTAATCAGCCAAAAGGGAGTGTCTTCTGCAATTAGTGATGCTAAATGCAATCATGGGAAGCCTTTTAAGGAGGACTCAGAGGAGACAGGTTCCATTCCTGCTTTGGCTGGTGAGCCTCTCCTGTGGAGTTCATCCAGGCCATCTGAGTCATCGGCTTCACAGCATACCCTGTGGATTTTGGACTCTGTGTTCCTACGGTCACGTGAGACACTTTCATAAATTTTATATTTGCAATTGTTCCCTGTTGATTCTATTTCTCTAGAGAACCCTAACTAATACAGTGTGTCTCCAAGCATTTGTCCATTTCATCTAAGTTGTCTAGTTTGTTGGTGTATAGTTTGTCCATAGTATCTTTTTATGATTTCTTTTATTTCTTCAGAATCTGTGGAAATGCACGCATTCTCATTTCTGATTTTGCTTATATGCATCCTCTCTCTTTCTTTTCTGTCTCAGTCTTGCTAGTGATCCATCAATTTTATTGATTTTCTAAAAAAAAACCTTTTGGTTTCTTTCTATTGCTCTTTTCTTCTCCCATTTATTCTCTCTCTGCTTTAATCTTTGTTATTTCTTTCCTAATTGCTTTGTGTTAGTTTGCTGTTGTTTGTCAAGTTACTCCAGGTGTGCTATTCACACCTCGATTCTTGCTCTTTCTTGTTTTTTGATATTGGCATTTAGGGAAATAAATTTCCCTCTCATCACAGCCTTTGCCACATCCCATAAGTTCTGATAAGTTGCATTCTCATTTTAATTCATCTCCAGATAGCTACTGATTTCTCTACTAATTTCTTCTTTGATCCACTGGCTGTTTAAGAGTGTGTTATTTAATCTTCATATGTTTGTGAATGTTCTTGTTCTTTGGTAGTTATTGAGATCCAGCTTCATCCCATTATTATCAGAGAAAGTGCTGTGAATAATTTCAATATTTTTAAATGTATAAAGACTCTGTTTTGTGCCCCAGCATGTGATCTATCCTGGAGAATGTTCCATAAGCACTAGAGAAGAATATATATCCTTGTGTTTTGGGGTGCAATGATGTATTCTATTAGGTCTAATTCATTTATCAAGTTATTTAAGTTCTCTATTTCCTTCTTGATCTTCTGTCTGGTTGTTCCATCTATAGAGTAGAGCAGTGTATTCAAGTCTCCTACTAGGAGTGTTGAATCATCTATCACTCCCTTCAGTTTTGCCAATGTCTGTCTCATGTATTTTGGAGGTTCTTGATTGAGAGCATATACGTTTATGATTGTTATAGCTTCTTGGAGAGTTGACCCTTTAATTGCGATATGGTGTCCTTCTTTTCTCTTATGATGTTTCTACATTTGAAGTCTATTTTGTCTGATATTAGTATAGTCACTCTTGCTTTCTTTTGGTTACAGCTTGTGTGGAAAATCTTTTTCCATCTTTTTACTTTCAATATATTTGTATCCTTATGTATAAGATAAGTCTCTTGTAAGCAGCATATAAGTGGATTATGTTTTTTTAATCCATCCTGCCAATCTGTATCTTTTATTTGGTAAGCTTGTTCCATTAACATTCAGTGTTATTACTGAAAAGGTGTTTTTGAATCCACCATCTTATCTTTTTAATTTTATTTGTCAGAGCTATATATTCTTTTCTCTCTTTCTCTTTTATTATTTAAATTATCCTTAGTGGTACTCTTCAATTCTGTGCCCTCCTTCAGACCTCCCCCTCCTGTCTTTTTTTTTTTCAGCAGGCAGAAATCCTTTTAGTATTTCTTGTAGGGTTAGTCTCCTGTTGAAAAATTCTTTCAGGACTTCTTTGTCTGTTAAAACTTTAATCTCCTCCTCAATTTTGAAGAACAATTTGGCTGGGTACAGAATTCTTGGTTGGAAGTCTTTCTCTTTCAAGATCTTGAACATATCATCCCACTACCTCCTTGTCTCCATGGTGCTTGTTGAGTATCTGAACTCAGTCTTATTTGGTTTCCCATGTATGTAGTACATTGTTTTTCTCTTTCTGCTTTCAGGAATTTCTGTTTCTCTTCAGTATTTGACAGACTGATTAGTATGTATCTTGGGGAAGGCCTATTTGGATTTATTCTGTTTGGAGTTCTTTGGGCTTCTTTTACTTGAATATTTGTGTCCTTTATGAGGGTTGGGAAGTTTTCCCCATTATATCCTCAACTACTCTTCCTAGCCCTTTACTTCTCTCTTCTCCTTCTGAGACACTAATGATTCTTATATTTATGCACTTTGTTTTGTCTGTCATTTCCCAAAGATCCAATTGAAATTTTTCCATCTTTTTTGACATTTGCTGTTTTGAGTCTTCAAAGTCAATTATCCTGTCCTCTATCCAACTTATTCTTTCTTTCTTCTGTCTCTTCAAATCTGGTATTGTGTGCCTCTAGCATATATTTTATTTGGTCAACAAAGTCTTTAATCTCTGTGATATCTGTTATTTTTCTATTTATTCTTTAAATTCTTCTTTGTCCTCTTATTCTCTCTTATTGATCTCCTTTATGCCATTTGCCATCCCACTTACTTTATTAAGTCAAATTGTATGAACATCTTTGATTAGTTCTTCCAATATCTGTGTCTCTTCTGGTGTTTTAATTTGGTAATTAGGCAGGACTACATCTTTCTGCATTGCCATATGCTTAGTGATCTTCTGGTGTCTTTGTGGCATGTAAATATCTTGACTGATTTATGTTAGAAGTTGATTTCTTTCTGTAGTCTAAGACCTTGTGTTTGTGGGATGGAAGTGCAGCAGATAACAGGGTATGAGGTGGAGCATTCAGTGCAGTGATTTGTTTCAGGGCAGTTATAAGTGCACATTGAGGATGTTACACTGATGCTTGTGAACATGGGTGCCCAGCAGTCAGGGAGGATGTAGCTGAGTGGGTGCACCAATCTGGGGGCAGATGTGACCTGGCTGCACAGATTAGTACTTTTTCAGAGCTGGGAAGTGTGGCTAAGGACCATGCACATGCACAATTCTAGGACTGCTGTAAACTGAGGTTTCCAGAACTGAATGATGTGATTGGGGGCCCATGTACATGTGTCAATCTAGACATGTTGTAAACTGATGCTCTGAGCCCGAAGTGAGCATGGTAAGGCTGTGTGATTCTGTAGGTGGAATGTCAGGTAGCTTGGGTATCGAGGTTCTCACCCAAAGCCTTTATGCACTGGCAAAAGCCTACAGGGAGCAGGGAGAGTGAGGTAATGCTTAGGAGAGGTGTGCAGGAGAGGTGGGTTGGGCTGCATTTAAATGTGGAGGTGAGTAGCAGGTACTGCCCTGGGGGCTGGTGGAGTGGGGGCACCTGGATCAGAAGGAGTGGGAGCGGGTAACATGGTTCATGTTGCTTGGGGTATGGGATGAGTTGCTGGTCATGGGGCTGCACTGGTGATGGTAGTGTGCCCAAGAATGTGGCCTGGCTTACTTCTTAGTCCCTGGTTCCCATCCATGAACTCCTGAGGGCTCTGTGCCTCTGTACCAGGCTCCAGCTTTCTGCCTCTCCATTCATCTACCTCTGCAACCAGGACTGCCCATGTGGTGTAGAAGGCTCTACTAGGTCAGCCACACTCCCAAATTGCCACCTCAGTCACTCTCCTGTACCTTCTCTAAGTTTTCCATGAAACAGTGCTGATCTCAATCTACTCTATTCATTTTCCTGGAAGATCCCCATTTAATTTGTATTTTGTATTTGTCAGTCCAGGATTTCCATTCAGTACTTTTTAAAAAAATGCATTAAAACTCCCAGGTGAAATCATGTATCTTATAAAATATTTTCTTTAACATAGTTTTCAGTTACTTTTAAATCCTTGTCCTATAACTGCAATATATTTGGATCACTTTTAATGATTCCATTATCTCTCTTCTCCATGTCTTTCTGTCTGACTGTTTGTACCATTCCCTCCTCTCTCCCTCTCTCTCTTTCTCTCCATATACATACAGAGGTGTATTCATGCAATTCACTCCCACCCCCACCCCCACATAGAGTTTCTATATGCATGTGGTTTCTTTAACTTATCCTTTTTGGAAGATTCTGAATTCTAATATTTGTCTTCCCTCTACCATGAAACTAATGCTTTCAATCTCTTCATGATTTTCTACTTGGTTTATATGACTCTTACTCTATGCACACACAATTTATGTTATAATACACAGTTTATTATTTTCCTATTGCTGCATGTGTTGGTTTGAAAGGATTTAAGTACCATAGAAAAAACATATTTTAGGCCTAATCAATTTTGTGGAAGCAATGGTTTCTTCTAATCCCTATTCAGTACTATAGGTTGGAAACTTGATTAGGTTATCCCCATGGAGATTTTATGCAATCAATTGTGGATATTAAACTTAATTCAATGGAGACATGTCTCCACCCATTCTACGTTAGTCTTGAATTGTTTATTAGGATACTATAAAAGGAGAGTTTTTTGGAGAAAATGCCTTTTGAGAATGATGAGAAAGCCACAGCAGAGCTGAACAGAGCTACGAGGCCAAGAGAACCAGAGACTAAACCAGCCATCGATCTTTGGTAATTCTAAGAGAGCAGAGAAGGATGACAGAGTGATGACATCCATGATACAGAGTCCACCAGCTAGCAACCTTTGGAGATGAAGGGGAATGCCCCCGGGGGAGTTCTGTGAAGAAAGAGGCCTGGAGAAGAAGCTAGCAGATGATACCATGTTCACCATGTGTCTTTTCAGATGAAAGAGAAACTCTGACCATATTTGCCATGTGCCTTTCCACTTGAGAAGTAACCCTGAACTTTCATTGGCCTTCTTGAATCAAGGTATCTTTCCTTTGATGTCTTAGTTTGGACATTTCTATAGACTTGCTTTTGGACATTTCTATAACCTTAGAATTGTAAAATATCAATGCATTAAATTCCCCTTTTTGAGAGCCATTCTGTTTATGTTATATTGCATTCTGGCAGCTAACAAATTAGAACCAGTTATCATGATCTTTTGCTTAGAACAATGCAGAATTTGTTTTCTCAAATTGACCCATACTCTGGGTCAGGAGTATGGGCAAGCTTGGCTAGGACTAATGCTTAGGGTCTCTCAACTCTGAAATCAAGGTTTGGCTAGACTGCATTATCCTCTAGAAACTTGACTGGTGAAGCATCTGCCTTCAAGTCATTTAGGTTATTGAAAGAATTCATTTCCTTGCACCCATATGATGGAGGCCCGGGATTTCATATGGCTGTCAGCTGGAGGTTGTCCTTAGGTGCTAATAGACACTCTCCATTCCAAAAAAAACTGCTTGCAATACTTTACCAAGTGGTTTTCTCCAACTTGGTCACTGAATTCCATTCAACCTCCAAGGATAGTTTCTCACATCTGAGAAGGCCAAGTCCTTTTAAAGACCTTTACTCAGGACAATCTTCCTTTTTTTAACCTCAAAATCCATTAATTTGGGACCTCAGTGCCATCTGCATTTTTTTTTTACCTTTGCCATACTCTATTAAGTAGAAACAAGTCACAGGAGTAGCTCTCACTACAGGGTATGAAACCAGGGAGTATTGATCATGGAGGCCACACTAGGGTCTATTATCATCAGTAAATGTTTGATAAGAAATTGCCTCTAGCATGTCAGGCAAACTCCTCAGTAGTTGCCTTTCAAATAAAAACTTGGCCTTTTGATTTGTGACTGCAACAAAATTTTACCTCCCCCATCAAGAAAGACTTTTGCAAGTCCCAGACTGTCACTTTCTCTTGGAGTTTTGCCTCATAAAAATGTTTGAGGGGCATTAAATCCTGCCTGCTGAGTGGGTTGCTTTTTGATGCCTTCAAATAGCTCTTTCATATTTCATTTACTTGGTGGTATGTATTTTTCATAAAATTTTTATAGTTATTACCAGGGGGGATATTTCTTCTGATCCCAGCTGCTTCATCAGCATTCAAAACTGAAATTTGACAGTATGCAATGATTATTTTAATCTTTTGGAAAATTCAACCCTTTCTTATTTGATGTTTGCTTTCTTTGGCTTTATATAAAATAAGACATAGGACATAACTTGTTGAAATTATTGTTTTCATACCCATAAGCCTTTTGTTTAAATCCATTATTGTGATGGATTGCTTGGGAATTTTGGCATTTTCTCAGGAAAGAAGAGGAACAGGTGCAAGTTTAAAAGGTCTTTTACATCAATCATCTCCTCCCACTTTTTAAATTTATATATTAATTTGTTGCCATCAGTGATAGTGACAAAGGGGAGGTTTTGTAAAGGTTTTAATTACCTGTAATCTCTATCAATCTTCTCCCCAACAATCTTTGTGATGGAAAATAGATAATTTCTCCATCATCATAAGTGAAGCTTGAAGCTTGATTCAAACCAGATAATTATCCTAAAACCTTCCTTTAGAGAATTCTGGAATTTCCACTGGTTATCAGCTATCTTCTTTGTTTATAGTACAGTGAAATCTTTTATTTAATTTTCTGAGGAAGCCTAGCATTAAAAGAGAGAATTTTTACTTTCTGAAAGCTGAAATGACCCTGCATTGAGGTGATTTGTCAATAGATCCTTATGAAAACAACATTACATCTCTTAGGATTTTTTTTTACAATCAAATGAAACTGATAGCATCATCATTATCTAGAGAAGATATTGTGAATTATAGCAAGAACTCATTGGAGCCAGACTGATGTGTTGTGATGTGCAGAGAAATTGTTGCAGCCATTTGAAATTTGATTTCCCCCTCTATAAAATTTTTTGAATAATAATATCAAACTCATATGGCTATTGAGAATACAAATTAATAATGCATACCATTATTAATATTTTTATAGCATATTGTGGATATAAATCTATTTTATCTCCTCTTACCTGATATTCCTTCTGTTTGCATATTTTCTCAAGTGAGGGCTATGAATTAGGCAGGAAGCAGAAAACAAATAGCCATAGATTTGTCTTCCAGAAGCTTACATTCTCCATATATTAGTAGACATGGCAGCTTACGTCAAATATTTTTGAGAAATAGAAGGAAGAAATATTTCTCTACAAGACTGTAAAGGAAAATTCTCAGGTCTGGGGTGAGGAGAGATGAGAGAACATTGAACCAGGAGACAGGAGCCCAGTGCTATGAATTGTAACAGAGCAAGTGAGGTTGCAGAAAAGCCCTAAAAATATGTTAAGGGTATTAAAGTAAAGGAAGGAAATAGCCTTAGTGAAGGAATGGTTGCCTTATGTGACTCATCACAGTGGTCTGTAAAAATCCCAGGCTCCATCCTGGGAGATTGAAAAGATGATGACTTTGGAAGATGTCATGTAGCTCAGGGCTTGCAAGACAGATGGAGCTAAGTGAATTTGAAAAAGTAGTTAACTATATCTGATACATAGATATTTAAGAATATTAAAGATATGTTTTTTGCACATGTTTCCTGAGATTTTTATGTATAATAACAATATCAATAGAACTATTATTACAGTGCATATCATGTATCAATAAATCTGCAATTGTAGATAATGACATCTACCCTCCTCCTTTACAATTAAGGAAATTATGTTTTGAAGAGTTTAAATCACTGACCCAAATTTAGCAGGATAGTAAGTACCAAAGCTGATATGTTACCCTTCACAGAAGAGCCTGGCACAAGGTTTGATCTGACTATTATTAGTTTCTTTATTCCTATAGTTGTCTGAGAATCAGAGATTTAAAGAATTTTAAAGTTAAAAGAAAACTTTTAATGTAATCTTCATTGGATTATAATTTTCCTGAGTAGATGGTAATCTTCCTTATGCTTGAATATGCCAGACAAATGAATCCATTCATCTTGCAAAATGTTCTGTTTGATTTTACTCATTATGATAATCTTATGTTAGTCTGGAGCTGCTTCTGATAAAAGAATTTCATTGATCCAAGTTCTGTTACTTGGAATAATACAATTGAGATCTATTTACCTTTTTTGCATGCTGATCTTGTACTTAATTAATTACTCCCCTGTTTTTCCTCTGGTAGTTTTTAAATGATATTTTAAATTGCCTCATTTTTCTAGTTGCCCTACTCTGGATAATTTTTTAGTTTGGCAGTATTTTTCACTTATACCAGAACTCAGTGTCTTAGATGTCATAAAATTGGCACAAGGCACGATGTGCTCCAAAACATGTTAATGCTACCTGAAGACATATTTCCCATATTTATAAGCAGGTTTCCATGATGGCTACAATAAAACATTTGGCAAAATTAAGATTTTTAGCCAGATAGTTTCATATTAAATGCTCTCAGTCCAGGATACCTGTATACACACTTGTAAAAGATCATAGCTATGAATTCTAAAATCTGAATTCAATGTAACATTGTTGAGCAAGAGACTAGTGTCAACTACATTTCCTGTGTAATGAAGTAAATGCATCATTAGTGGGGCAGTGTGATATGGTCGTTCAGTACTTATGGCCTGGAACCAAATGTTTGGGTTGAATGCTGGTCACAACTTACAAGTCAAAGAATCTTTGATAAATTACTAAACCCACAATAACCTCATCTCTATAGGAGGGATGATGTTACTACCTGAATCAGAAGGCCCAAAAGAGGCTCAAGTGTTAATATAGGCAAAGGAGATTTAAGATAAGTCAGGTGCATAATAAGACCACAATAAATATTACCACCCATTGTATTTTCCCTTTGTATCTCACTCATCTATCCTTGTAGGGATAACTAAAATTATTTAGTTCCTATTATCTTCCAGGTATTTCCTGAGTGTTCTGTGAACAATCTTTGGTTTATTTTTCATCTGAACTATGTAATAAAGGAATCATATCTCCTATTTTATAAATGAGAAAAATAAAATTCACCCATGTATATGACTTAGTCAAAGAAACACAGCCATCAAGTGGTATTCAAATCAAGGTCTGGCTTGTTTATTAACTGTGTAACTCAACCAGAATATCAGCTGAGGAACATTTGGCCCTCAGTTTAGTGGCCAGTGAAAATCCTGCCATTTCTACTTTAGGTGGACACAGTCAAGGGCTATAAGAAATGGCCAGAGAAGTCCAACAATGACTGTTTCTGTTCATGCTGCTTGCACACGTGCCTCAGAGGTTTCCTTTCATTTCTAGACTATGGAGCTAACTTATTCTAGTTTGGAGAATCATTCTTTCCCATGAGGGTCTCCTTCAGCCTCCTTCTGAAACCCCAGAAGTACAATGAATGCTGTAAGACACAGAAGAAAAAGGAGTCTTTGGGGGAAAGTTTGTGACTTATTTACACAACATAAAGAGGTTTTCAGTAAAATGTCATCAAACTGGATGTTTCAAACATAGTTTATTTAGTGTTTCACAATCTCTTAGTTTCATCTACTTTCTTCAAGTTATCATAAATTATCTTATTTTCTTCTTATAACCGTAGTAAAAGTTTGATGATTTTATTCTGAAAATAAACCATCACATCTACTTATGTGGTTATATGAAGAACATAATTATTTATTTTTTAATTATTTATTTTTAATAAATAAATAAAAATTGTTTCTTTTTCTTTTTTTATTTCAATGTATACCCAAATCTATAATATCGATTAGAATTGTCACTGATACCTTAATAAGGACATATTAACTATTATAAATTTAAAGTTGTTCACTGAACAGCCTTCCAAATTATTCTGGGAAAAGTATAATCTTTAGGGTAAAAGCTACTTGGAAAAATGTGGTTTAGAATTATATAGGTGAAGGGGGTACATGGGTGGTTCAGTGGTAGAATGCTTACCTTCCATGTGGGAGACCTGAGTTTGATTTCCAGACCATGCACCCCCCAAAAAAATTATATAGGTAAGAAACTCATTTTTGATCTACCTTCTTAGGCATGTGTAGTGGGCTTGGACCTGACGTGCACTACCTACACTCCAGTATCAAGTCTAGTGGTTTGGTGAATGACACCAAGACATATGTTAGTTAATTTTTTGAGAGAGGTATTTTAGAAATAGATACCAACATGATCATAATGCTTCAAGGTTGTTTGGAAGAATAATCCATCACCAATACCTAAGGTCATAAGGTAAAAATCCATCAATTCTTGTTCTTATATATACCTCTCCTTAAGATTTCTTATGTAAGTTAATCATCTGATCAAATGTTTGTAAAATTCTATTCATTTATTTCAATAAAATGAGAAAAAGTGCTTTAGAATTTGGAGCAAAAGTCTGCAATCCACTGTTCATGGTTTTGTTTTGTCTTTTAGTTTTTCCTCATGCAAACCAATAAAAATGCGTTACAGATCCTGACTGTCCAGGAATACAGCACAGCCAAACTTTGATGGAAAGGCCTTTTCAAATATAGTCAGCTGTGGCAGAAGCTATTATCATTCTGCTAAATAATTTAAATTAAGAGGATATTCTTTAAATATTGTCTAGTCCCTTTGCTGTTTCTCTTAGTGGATTGAAATATAGGACATTTAAATATATTTTCAGGAATCTTTGCCAATGGCTTCTTAATGTCTTCAGTAACCTTAATAGTAGTTAGCAGTTGTAACCAGTGGATCACTACTTTTCATGTGTTTCCAATTTAAATATCTCCTGCAGGAACTTTAGTACTGTTATTTTAGAGAAAATCTAAACCAACCACTCACTGTCAATTAAAGATAATTCATCAGAATAACCACAGAAAGATCTAGTCATGTTTTTAGTCCATAACAGCTTGTGCTGGTTTGAAAGGATGTATTTCTCCTAGAAAAGCCATATTTTAATCTAAATCCCATTTCATAAAGACAGAATAGTCCTTATTCAACATTGTATGTTTGAAACTGTAATCAGATCATCTCCCTGGAGATGTGATTTAATCAAGACAGGTCATTAAACTGGATTAGGTGACAACATGTCTCCACCTATTTGGGCAGATCTTGATAAGTTTCTGGAGTCCTATAAAAGAGGAAACATTTTGGAGAGTGAAAGAGATTCAGAGAGAGCAGAGAATGCTGCAGCACCACAAAGCAGAGAGTCCACCAGCTAGTGACCTTTGGAGATGAAGAAGGAAAATGCCTCCCGGATTGTTTCATGAAACCAGAAGCCAGGGAGAAGCTAGCAGATGATGCTGTGCTCTCCATGTGCCCTTTCCCTTGAGAGAGAAATCCTGAACTTCATCAGCCTTCTTGAACCAAGGTGTCTTTCCCTGAATGGATGCCTTTGATTGGACATTTCTATAGACTTGTTTTAATGGGGATATTTTCTTGGCCTTAGAACTATAAACTAGCAACTCATTAAATTCTCCCTTTTTAAAAAGCCATTCTGTTTCTGGTATATTGCATTCTGGCAGCTAGCAAATGAGCACAGCTGAACAGAAAGGGATAGGCTAATGTCTGTGGAAGAGAAGGAGAAGATAATGTATGATGGCAGATGTTGAAAGACAGGAGAATGGAAGAATGATATAAAAACTCAGAATTTCCCCTAGAAATAGAAGCAGTCTATTATGCATGGGATATATGGTTTGAAATGGGAGTAAGTCAGTTAAATGATATATATTAAAAACTGTTTTGGTATAATATAACAAATACTTTTTCCTTAGAGTGTGTGGTTTCTCAAGGAAGGAAAAGACAGAAACATAATCATATATATTCATAATTATATTAGGTGGCAAGTTTTTAAATTTGTTCTGGATCATGGGGATAGAGAACTCCTATTCTGCAGTCATAATTCTTTACTATGAATTGAATTTTATAAATATATGTACATATATATATACACACATGCACACAATCAAATGCATACACATATACATGAAATCTTATGTGAACTTAGGGAAATTTATGTTGGCTGCTTATTCTTATGCATTTTTCTGACTTGCTATTTGTTATATATTTTCTCTATTAACAGAAATTCTTCCAATAAACAGGTATTAGGGGTTGCTTGTACAATGGGCTGTGAGAAAGAAGTAGTTTTCCCACTATTGTGGAATATTGTAGATATCACCAACAGTTTTGGAAGAAAAATATGTTCCATAAATGTCTTAAAGGGTTGACTAAAGTATTTGGTGTTTGTTTTGAAGCCTAAATAAAAAATAATTGCTAATGAGTGCCTAATAGAGATTTGTGTACACAGTTGTATCCAATAAGTATTTATTGAATATATTAATTGATGCATAATGTAATCAAATAGTTAATTCCTGTATTTTTCCTCTTCTGTGTTTCTAGTTCACCATCATTTTGGGTTAAGGTGATGATGTTTTTTCTATTTTGTTTTTATACACTGCTGACAAAAAGAGTTGATTTGTAATTGACCTTTTTCATATTCTCTCCTTTGAGTTTAAAAGGTAAATTATAAGAATTATGTAATGATATTATATATACATATGCATGTGTCTATGTATAATATATGCATATGTTATATTATGAATGTATGTCTATTATATTATTAGTTATATTATATTTTGTATTTTTACCTCCCATCATTCCCTTCCATCCTTGTACCTGTGAACAATTCTTTCATTCCATGGTGAAGTCTCTAACTATGGTTCCTTCTTGAATCTGAGTTGACCTATAACTACTTGATCAGTTGAATATAGCAGAAGTGATACTGCATGACACCTGAGACTGGATCATAAGAGGCTGTGTTAGTTAGATTCAGTTGTCAACTTGGCCAGGTGAGCATACCTAGTCTCATTGCTGCGGACATAAGCCAACAGTACGTGAACCTCATCTGTTGCCAATTACATCTGCAGTCAGCTAGGAGGCCTGTCTGCTGCAATGAGTGATGTTTGACTTAATTGGCTGGTGCTTAAATGAGAGATTGCGACGTAGCACTGCTAGCAGCTCGGCATTCCTCATCTCAGCACTTGCAGCTCAGCCCAGGCCTTTGGAGATGCAGAAAGAAGTCACCCCAGGGAAAGTTGTTGGAACCCAGGGGCCTGGAGAGAAGACCAGCAGAGACCATCCTGTGCCTTCCATGTAAAAAAGAACCTCAGTGGAAAGTTAGCTGCCTTTCCTCTGAAGAACCAACAAAATAAATCCCCTTTTATTAAAAGCCAATCTATTTCTGGTGTGTTGCATTCCAGCAGCTAGCAAACTAGAACAGAGGCCAACTACCATATGAGAAGTCCAACTATACTGAGATATCCATGCTATGAGTAAGTCAAGTGGCTTAAGCTGTGTAGACAGAGAAATATTTATTTAGTGCATGACTATTACAGCCATTTCTTCCTGGGCACAGAATATGTGAGTGGAGAAGCCTTCATATGACTCCAAGCTCAATAAGCATTTGACTACAGACAAACTGAGGCACCCAGGGGAGACCTGCCCAGTTGAGATCATGAACTCCATAACCAGAAGGGATAATAATGGTCAAATTATATGGTCAGTATTTGAAGGCTTATTTTGCTGTGTAGGAAAATATTAATGCTTTAATTTCCTATGCTTCTTATGCAAATGCAGTGAACTGGTTTAGCTTAAAAAATGGGAACTTCTTACCCCATTGTTTGAGGCTGGGTAAAAGTCCAAATCAAGGCATCATCAATACAATGTTTTCTCCCTGAAGATTGTGGCATTCTGGGGCTTGCTGCTCCAATCCTTGGTTTCTCTGTCATATGGCAAGGCATGTAGGAGAATCTCCTGTCTCTCCCTTCTCTTCTGGATTCTGTGATTTCAGCTTCTGGCCTTTTTTTGCTTTCTCTCTTGCATGTCTGAATACATTCCACTTATAAAGGACTCCAGTAAAAGGATTAAGACCCATTCTGATTGGGCTGAGCCACACGTAATTTACCTGATGTAATCTCATCAAAAGTCTGAGTTACAATGGGTTCACACCCACAGGAATGGATTAAATTTTAAGAACATGTTTCTTTGGGGGTACATACAATTTCAAATAACCACAATTACCAAAAGAAAAAATGCTCACCAGAAACTCAGTGCTACTATAACAAAAGTAAATTAGTTAGTGATGGTTTTAAGACTAGATGATTGGTAGAACATGTCATGGACCTGATAATTTAGGTTATTGGAGGCTCAGGGAGAAGGATCATCATTATATGGTGGCAGAAACTTATTAAATGCTGTCACTTCATGGAATGTATATCTAATAAACTCATGACCTATCTGGATAGATTTTCAGGCAGGATGCAGAAAACATCTACTATCATTTTTCAAATTGCCCATGTTGAGGCATACAGTGAAAAATTCCAAACCTCCTAGTGGTGCTTTACTCGTGAAATGAAACAATGACTATAGTAAAGGCCATTCTAAATGTGGCATAGCAATGCATGACAAGAAACCCTGAAAAGATAAACTTGAACTGCAATTAACTGCTGGCTAGCATGAAGCACAATGCTCTTTAAGAGAAGATGGTATCCAGATCCTCTACAATGTAATACCACAATGTTCAGACCCAATATAAAATTACTAGCAGGAAATGTGATCCAAACCAGAAGAAAAATCAGCCAGTTGAAACAGACTTAGAGATGATAAACAGGAACAGGTGGTAAACAACCTCTTATGATATATTACTATTAAAATACCTGGGAGAACACTGATATGAAATGGTTAGAATATATAAATTCATAGAGACAGAAAGTGAAGTACAAGTTGCCAGGGGCAAAAGGAAGGAGGAATTTGGAGGTAATACATAGTGGATACAGGTTTTCTGTTTGGGAGTGATAGGAGAATTCTGGTAATGGATGGTGGTGAGAGTTGTATAACATTATGAATGTGACTAATTCCAATTAAACATATGATTGGGAACAGTTGAGATGGAAAAGCTTATATTGTATATGTTTCCATAATTTTGAAAAGGGCAACTAAAAAGACAATGGTGATTAAATCACACATTGTTTCTGTACAGGATCTAATAATGGAGGAGAAAATGCCAAAAAAGACATTTTTAGAACATATGAATAAATTGGAATATAGACATCAGGGTTTATATCAATATTAAATTTCTTAAACTTGATAACTGCACTTAAGGTGATTACATAAGGGAATAGATAAATATTGTTATTCTTATGAAATATTCATGAAAGTATAACATGCTTAAAAAGGCTGATGTATACAACTTACCTCAAATATTCAGAAGATAGACAGATGGATAAATAGATGATAGATAGTGAAAATATAGGAAACTATCAAAAGTTGGTGGATCTAGGTATTTGAGTGTGGTTTTGCATTATTTTCACAGCTGTTCTATAAGTATGAAATAATTTCAAAGTAAAAGATTGAAAAAAGAATAGGAAATCTATATATTCCTAAATCTATTAAAGTAACTGAATTAAAGTAAAAAACTTTTCCACATTCTCTAGGCTTAGATGGATTTAAGGTGAATTCTAGCAAAAGCTTAATGAAAACATCATAGAAATTCTAGAAAAGACTTACACAAAAAGAGAAGGAAGGAGCAGTTCCCATGTCATGTGATGAAACCAGCGTTTCCTATCTATCAAGGCTAATCAAAGATTTACATGACAAGAATGCTACATTCCAATATTCCTCAAAAACATAAAGCCAAAAAATCCTTTCAAAACATTAAAAAATGTTTTAGCAAAAAGAATCCAGCAATATATGAAAAGTATAATAATCCATGACCAAGTAGGGTTTATTTCAGGAATTCAAATTGATAAACAACAGCAATAAAACCTACAGCTGAAATATAATGGGGGAGAAAACACTACATTCTTTGTCACTGTGCAACTGAAAAGTTAGGATTTAAGTAATGATTGTTATTATAGCATCATTATCTAGACATTCCTTTTTACTTTCTGATATATTAGAGTAGACAGAGGGAAATACCTTGATCTCTGATGATGGTTGTACAACCTTTATCTTGTGCCCTTGTGATTAAGTGTAAAAACCTTGTGACTGAATAGTGCTTGTCTCCATTTTATGTGGTTTTTCAACTTTAGAATCTTATGATCACTAAAGGCAGCCCCTAATGTTTATGAATAAAGGGCTTTGGGTCAGCTCAGAATTAACTCACCCTGATTCCAAAGTTATCTTGATAACCAATACTGGGTCTAACAAAATGGGTCCCTGACATGTGCAGTAGCTTACACTTTAACCTACAAGTCACCTATACCTCATTATAATACTAAAAATCACCCCATCATCATATTAAGACCAATATTTTCCTACATATATTCTGTAACTAAGCATGTAATTAATCTGCATAAGTTCAATAATAAGATCCCTTCTAATTATATCATCTGGAGCCACTGTGCCCATTATCATAAAATCTGCCCATCTCTTGATACTGGAAAACTATCAGAATTACTGCAGTTCAGGAACACAGATTTTTAAGGCCGATAGGCCATCTAATCTCCTCCTTCACACCTAGCAATAAACTTTCCTTATTTGAATCTCCACATGGCTAGCAGTAAACTCTTTCTTTCTTTGAAACTCCAGTGTCTCAGGAATTGGTCATTTGAGCATCTCTGGCAGAGAATCTGGTGCCTTTTCCTGGTATCACCTGCAGTTTAATGAAAGACTTATTTGATCTTTGCCCTCAGTTCCTGGAGAAGCAAACTCTGTACCTTTGAATTTTCTTGATAGGAGTGTCTTTATTCTTCATGGGCCCAGGACCTTACCTGATGATTCATATGCTGATTAGATGGCAGGGAAGGGCCAACCACACCTGCCATCTCAGGATGGAGGCTGGCTACACCAAAAAGACTAACCTGGATATCTAGAGGTTGTGACATTGAGCCCTGTCATATAAATGCCCTGAGGAAAAAGGGGCTACAGATTGCATTCAACCCCATGGGCATTGGTTCCATCAATCACGCCAGTGTAATCAGGCCACATATAAATGCAGGGCCATTGAACCTCCAGTGGACTTCCATGATTGAGAAAATACCTTCCTGCTGTGTCAGGAGGGTGACATGTTCTGACTCCATGTGGAAAAGACAGGGCATCTTGTTTTAGAAACCTTCCCAGACCTCACCCTCATCCCTTCTTTTGGCTCATTGTTTATATCCTTTTATTATAATACATCTTAAGTATAGCACATTCAGTGAGTTCTGTGAATCATTCT
The DNA here is from genome assembly GCF_023851605.1 of Tamandua tetradactyla. Lineage (NCBI taxonomy): Eukaryota > Metazoa > Chordata > Mammalia > Pilosa > Myrmecophagidae > Tamandua > Tamandua tetradactyla. The sequence goes on from NC_135340.1 coordinate 42,419,361, forward strand.
AGCAAATTTTCAGACCCTAGGTGGTACTGGGATCCCCCATAGTTGTAGCCACTTGAACAGAAATACAAACATCCTGGACCCCTGAAATTGCTCCTGGTGGATGTCTGAAGAACAATCTTTTAGAAGTTTAACATTACCCTATGGATTCTGGCCTGACTACAGGAGTTAGAGCCAGAACTAAATTGTATTGATGGAAATTTTTTATACCTACATAGTTGGTGTCAGAAGCTGTTGTGGAAGTTCAGTTGGAGTTTTTTGGTACCCTTCCCACTCCCAAAGATCAAAACCTAGCAGGTAGGTCTACTCTTTTCCTTTTTTTCAATATTGTCCTCTGAATCCTGGGCAGTAAATTGAAGCAAGAAAGGAAACAAAAGGCATATATTTGGAAAAAGAAATAAAACAACCTTTATTTAAAGATGACAAGCATGAGACCTAAGAAATATACAACAGTGCTGCTATAAATAACAGGTATATAGGGATTTTAAAGATAGAATGTCAATAAGAATGATCATTTCTATCTATTATAAATAAGCAATCAGATATTGAATTTTAAAAATTATCGTATTGTAGATGCCACTTAAATTAACCACAAAGCCATGAAATTTTTAGGGATCCATTTAGCTTAAACACTGACTACTACAAAATACTGCTGATAGAAATTAAAGAACTCCAGTATAAACTGAGATGTGTGAAGTTCTTGAGTGGGAAGACTTAATGTTGTAAGATATTAATTCACCCTAAGGTCATTTGTAAATATAATGCAATCCTAACTAAAAAGTCAACCAAACAGTTTTGAAAAAGAATAGCACATTTGGAAACCTTTCAGTTCCTGATTTTAATACTTATATAAAGCTATTTTACTATAGGTGCTTTAGTATTTGGCAAAAGGATAGATATATGGACAAATGAAACAAAACAGAAAGTTCATAAATAGATCAGCAAATGTATGGTCCATTGATTTTCAATAATGATTACAGCATATTTTAGATAGAGAAGGAGTGTCCTTTCAACATAAGGTACTAGAAAAACTGGATATCAATGTTAAGAAAAAAAAGTTGTACTTTAACTTCACCTCTCAGCAAGCCAAAAAAATAAAAATAAAAATAAAATTGGTTTGTATCTAAGTGTAAAAGCTAAATCCTAAACATTTAACATGAAAATATAGAACAGAATCTTCTCCTCTTGAGAACAGACAAAGATAACTTTGACAAGATACAAAGAACAAGAAACATAGGGGTCTGGAAAATTGACACACACATTATTTTCAGAGCCTGAAATGGTGGCAGTTTGGGCTATGCCATAATGACATATTTGGTAAAACTGCCATTAAAGTAAATTAGAAGGCAGCTCATTTACCTATTGAAATTATACAGATAGGAGAAGAAAACACAGATTTAAGTGCTAACAGTTTGAGTCAATTGTTGTTTAGCTGTGTTTGTCAAGTTAGTACTGGAAAGGACTAATCCCAGAAATATATGTAAATATATGCAAATATGCTTACTATTTGCAAGTAGTCATGAAAAGAAATAAAGAGTGTCCTTATATTCAGGGACATGTGATTTTGCAAGATTTAACCTCAAAAGATGAAAGATCAAACTGACTACTGCTTTAAATAACAAAAGTTAATTGTAAGTCAGCCTTGAGAAGAGGATGAAATCAAAGGCATGGACATTGCATATTGATTAAATCTCTGCACGATTTCAAGTGGTGACCCAAACATTCTCTCAATTGTGAGATGGCTCAGAAAAATAGTAAACTTTAAGTTGTGGTGTTCCCATAAGACTTGAAAGCTCAATGATGTGAAAGCAGAAATACACAAGTCTTAAAAGTATTTTTGTGAGAAGAAAAACTGGGAATGTTGTGATGTGGTTGATGTATATGTGAGACCATGAACCAGAGAAGCTGTAAGTCCTAGATGAGACACCTCCCCCAAGCATGTAACCATACACAATTATGTTCCTAAGAATGATAGCTATGTGTACTTGAAACACTCCTGCCTCATATCAGTGACTTCAAACAAAACATGTTTACAATCTTGCAAATCCCACCTTGGCTCTGTGCCTTCCTGGTTCCTACCCAGATATAACCCCCAGTAACTGCTGGGCTGTGTGGAGCACTCTGACACCTCCCAGGACCAGTTTCCCAGTCTGTAAATCCCCTAATAAACTGTTACTATTTTGCTATACAGAATGGCCTGCTTTGTTTTTCAGCCTTGAGTGCATATTAAACTGTGGTAGAACCTATTCTGTAGGTTCATGGCCAGACACATATGGAAATGATTGGAGTTAAATAGATAAGAAATAGATTCAATTGAATGTTAACTACTGAAGAAACCTCTAATCTGAACTTAAAACAAACCTTCCAGTTTAAGATTTAGCCACTGTCCTTGAGTTTGCAACCATCTATAGGCCAGAAACACACTGAAAAAGTGGTCACCCTCCAAGAACCCTATGATGCTCTTTTCAGACCAGGGTAAGGAAGATAAGGGGGAGAACGGAAAACTTCTTTGAGTCAATCCAAAGGGCCACACAGGAGAAGGCATTAAAAAATCCTCTCCTAATATATATTTCTAATACCCACAGGAAGGAACCCTTGCATACTTTGCTTAGTGAAGTTTCTGAGTGGCAGCAGCCAGTGATGAATATGTATCCTAATTTTTTACCCATTTTCAAAGGGAAATGTTATTATATTCATCATGTCTTTGTTCTAATATGTATCTTATGTGTGAGGACAGGGATCATGTTTTTCTTTTTTTTAATTAATAAAAGATGGTGAAGACCTCTTACGTGCTGAAGTGGATGCAGAGATTATGTTTTGATAAAGCAATATAAGATAATGACAAAGGGAACAGATACATTTTGCAAGCTTAAGTAGAGCATCTCCAAAGGTACAGCTTTTTATAAAAACTTTTATGGACATAAGACTTGGAAGAGCAATTTGTTTTATGGTTTTATTCCATTTTAATTTTGCATGTTTTATGATTTACCAAACTAACAACTCCTTTTTAAATTTTTGGTATGCTGATGTATATTTCTGCTTAAAATGTTCCCAAATGTGAAGGATCTGCCTTATTTCATAAACCATTTCCTTAATTATGTCTAACTTTGAATCTTAGTTATGCATGAAGAAAAGAATTTGTTTGAAGTCACCCTTCAAGATATGGAATTGAGGGAATTGCAAATCATAGTTTCCATATCTCTGTATACTTCAGAAAATTTTAGACATGGCAAGACCATTTTGACCCATATTACATTCTATTATGAATTTTCAAGCATATTTAAGTGTGAGTATTTGACAGGTGTTGAAATGCTTGCCTTACTTTGAATTCTATTTTCAGATACAAAAAATTTTTTGTGGCATAATTTCCCAGCCTTATTAGCAGTCTCTATTTACCTGCTTCCTATTAGCAATAATCACCATGTCCCTGCCTCCTTCACCTTTCACAAAATTCACTCAGTTCAAAAATTATCCCTCTTTGAAATTCATGATAAGAAGACATAGACTTTGATTTTAATGATTCTAAACCAAGCAAGGATAACCCTCAAACATGAAGGCTAGTTGTATTAAGGCAGATAACCAGGTATTCTCCTTTTAGGGACAGATCTACCTAGGATAAATAAGTTTAAATTCAGCATGAGGGATTTACAAAATTACACTTTAGAAAGTAGTTTAATAGTTAACCTGTCATAGTTATTGTCCAGAAATAACTGGAGTAAACATAAGATAATGGCAACCACTTCCTGATAATCCTATTTTAAAGGAATTCCAAAAGATGAAATTAAATAAAGTCTTATTGGGCTTCTGAATGCAAATCTTTACTATAAATTTCTAAATATAAAGACACATTATATTAATTCAACATTTTGATAAACTAGGTATTTATTTAGTTACAATTTGTTTAAACTCATGTTAGGAAATTAGAGTGGGCAATAGTATATCTCAAGATTTCTTAAGAAACATAGATGTTTAAATTCAAAATTCAGATGAAAAGCAAAGCATGAAGCTTCAGTTACAGGATCTGAAGCCAAATAAACTGTTGTTCATGTGCCATAAAGAAAAGGATTGAATGTCTGACTACTCTTTTTTTCTTTTAACTTTTGTACTGAAATAATTCAAATTCACAAGCCAGGTAATTATTTGTATTAACTAGTAAATGGATTTTCAAATATATAGATATTTGTATTGAGAGTACATATAAAATAATAAGCAGAAAATCAACTGCCCAATAAAAGTATGTTTGTGGGTCATAAAACAGCCAACTAACTAAATTAGAGAATCACCAATAGATACAAAAGTATTTTGCAACTCACAATGATTAAAGAGATTGCAAATAAAGACATACAAAATACAAGATTGGGAATGTTTACACACATTAAAAATAATCAATATAAGTTAAAATTTAGGAAAATTGCTAATTGCTCATTTTCAGTTATGTAACTTTATATAGTTTTTCTGCAGTGCAATTTCGCAATATTTTTATTTAAAATTCCATTGTACAGAACCCAGTCATATAGCAAGGAAAATGTACTCTAGCTATTGGCCCATGAGTAAAGGAAATGTTTTTTATGCAACATATATCAGTGTCTAGCATGCCAATGTATAGGAAATTATTTAAGTAACTAAAGCAGGCAAATACATTACAATATGCAATACTTAAAAAGACTGAATTGATGAATGCAAGTTAAACTATGAACATTCTCAGAATGAGAATAGGGGAAGGGATATGGCAAATTTTACAGCTAATTTTCAACAGTTCTGTATTTTATTTCAATAAGCACATCTTGTTTTATTTCACTTTAGCTTTTGTGGAAATAGAGGAAATCATTTTCTAGCCATCTTAGTGATCATTTGGATTTTGGAATGATGGATTAATTCTGTAGATTATCTGGTTAAATTTGATTTAGCTCTTTGGTATAATTTAAATCAGTCTTCCTGTCTGGACATTTAGCCTATAGTTATCTGACCATTTACCTAACATCCCAACATTCACAATATCTCCATAAATATGGTATTTTGAAGAAATATGGCTAAAATGAACAAAATTTATGAATTTTACCTTTGATTCCATGAGCTTAGTGAAAACTTCTAAATTTGTAGCAATACTGATTGTTCCATAAATGCATATTTCATTGTTTAAATAAAGGCAAAACCTATAAAATGATGGGCCAGTTTCACAATCCATTTTAAAACTAATATATGTTTCAGTCATATTCATCTTTATTAGTGGTGTAGACTCTGGAGATGTGGTGGACTGCCAAGTTTGGATATTGTCTTGTTCCACATTCAGTTGGGTGTGCACTCACTGTAAATAAAATCATTTGGAGATGTTACTTCAGTTAAATTGTGGCTCCATTGAATCAGGTTGGGCTTTAATCTGCATTACAGAAGTCTTTTATAGGAAGAATATAAATCAGTTGCAGAGACAAGCAAAGAGAGGTCATCGTACTGCATTGCTATGAAACAGAAAAGCCAAGCACCAAGGATCGTCAGCAGCCAGCACCACAATGCCAAAGTTTTGGGTAAGAAAGCACCTCTTTGCCAATGCTTTGATTTTGGACATCTCTTAGCCTCAAACACATGAGCCAATAAATTCCCACTGTTTGGTGTGTGTTTTAGCAGCTGGGAAACTAAAGCAGTTTTTGGTATCAGAATTGGGTACCAGAATTGGGCTGCTATTACAAATACCTACAGATATAGAAATAGTTTTGGGGAATTGAATAATGGATAGAGACTGGAAGAATTATGAGGCAATGTTACTGTTGAAGTGTTCCCAATTGGTTACTAATTACTGAAATTCCTTAAAATGGGAGATTCTAATTTTAATAGCATTCCTTAGGGCTGCATTTTGAAATATTGGAATATTACAAGCTTATGAAAAAACAATACTTCATTTCTTTAGCACAGTCTGGCCTCAGCATGATTTGGAATTAGGAAAGAAATGACCTGAAAATGGTTCTATAGGGAAATAAAAACAGTTTCACAATTAGATTTTGTTCTGTAAAAGAAAGCAAAAAATGGAATGTGATGATCTCTATTCAATTCTTTATTTGCCTTTCAAAAGTCAGTGTTGGGTGAGTGACGGTGGCTCTGTGGCAGAGTTCTTGACTGCCATGCTGGAGACCTGGGTTCAATTCTCAGAGCCTGCACATGACAAAAAAAGTCAATGTTAATAAGAAAATATAAAAATGTATCTGCAAATGGAAAAAGATGTCCTCCTTTATCCAAGTCAGGACATTTGACAGAGCCTTTATTAATTTTTCCTTTGTATACCTCTTTAACAGACATTTTAAAAAGCCTGTGTGCCAGTTTGAAATTGTTATGTACCCCAGAAAAACCACGTTTTTTAATCCTCATTCAGTATTACTGGGTGGAATCTTTTTGATTGTTATTGTTTTCATGGAGGTGTGACCACCAAAATGTGGGTGAAAATTTTTGATTAAATGGTTTCCATGGAGATGTGTCTCCACCCATTCAAGGTGGGGTTGCTTACTGGAGCTCTTTAAGAGGGAGCCAGTTTGGAAAATGCTTCAGAACTGAAATCCCACACAGCCAGAAAAGTTTGGAGATGCAGGAGGGTCATTTTCCCTGGGGAAGCCTTATGAAATGAGGCAAAAAAGCTAGCAGATGTTGCGTGTGCCACATCTGCTGAGAGAGGTGTCCAGAAGCCAGAGACCCCAGCAGATGACAGCCAGGTGCCTTCTCAGCTGACAGAGGGTTTTTGCAAAACTTCAGCCTTTTTTGAGTGAAAGCAAACTCTTGTTGGTACCTTAATTTGGATATTTTCATGGCCTTAGAACTGTAAACTCTCAATTTAATAAACTCCCTTTTTAAAAGTTGTTTCATTTCTGGTATATTGCATTCCAGCAGTTTACAAACTAAAATGCTTGCTATTTTAATAGTAACCACTCCACCTTCCCTTGTTTGCATTCATAATGAAAAATAAAAAAACTAAACTTATTAGACTCTGGGAGATAGACTTTTTTGGCCAAGAGACCATCTGATCTTCCACTTTGCATGCAGCAATAAACTCTATCTCTCTCTAAATCCCTGGTGTCATAGACTGGCTGTTATGCATATCAAGCAGAGAATCCCACATTTGTTCTTTTTTAATTGCATATGACAAACACCAAAGATCAAGGATCCCCAGCAGTCAGTTTCAGAATGCCATAGTCTCTGGGGAAACTGGATCATCTTGCTAATGCTTCAATTTTGTACTTCTTCTGGTGACAATAATTTGAGCTAACAATTCCTCATTGTTTAAACAAAAGCATTGAGTGTTATTTGTTTTAGCAGCTGGATACTGAAGTAGAGACTTTCTATATTTAAAAGTAAATTTGCAGCTGTAAACTAAAATTAAAATCTCACTCTTTTTATTAGTTTGTAGAATAAAATGAAGTAAAATAAGAAAATGGGAGTTGTGTGATGGTGCCTCCATGGCAGAGTTCTCGCCTGCCATACCAGAGATCTGGAGTTGATTCCTGGTGACTGCCCATGCAGAAAAAAAAAAAAAGAACAGATCATAAGTAAATGAAAACCATATTTTAAATCCTGCTATCATATGACAGTTGCAGCTAATTGTAATGTGAATTTCTGGGGCATCAAGTGATTGACTTCTGGATGAATAGTTAGAGACATTTCTGCCCATTCATATATGCAGTAAAAAATAATACTTATTATTTTCCTTCAGCCTGCAATATAGATTTAGTTCATCTTGTGGGCATCCAGATAGGATGATTTCTTCCTTGAAGGTGTTTAGAAATGGGCCAATTTTGCTCTAAAATGGCTTTTCATATGCCAGGAATCTTTTGAGTGGGCAACTTTTCTTGAATAAGTTTGAAAATGTTTGCCATCAAATAGACTCATAGAATTTTGGGTTGGGAGGATCCCTAGAGAACAACTACTTCATCTTTTGTTTCACCAGTGATAAATCTGAAAAATTAAAATACTTATGAAGTTATGCCAAAGTTGGACCAGAATGCAGAGTTATTTTCCATCTGCCCAATTTTCTACTCCTGCACATAACCTCTCTATTATTTATTGTAGTACTTAATGCAGTATTGGCACTTACTTTTTTTAAATGACCATTAAAAGTAGTAGGATACTGGAATTGGACCAACCTACAAACAGAGTAATTGCAAAAAAGTAAGTTTTAAAGAATCAGTTATTTCATATATTACAGGCATTTCTATTTATAAAATGTGCGATATTGACTCTTTATAATGACAGCCCTATGCACTAATTTAGGTAATATAAACAAAATATTTGACTATATATATATGAAAGGACATGGCATTAAATCGATAAACATTTTTTGAAAGGAGTCAAAGAATAAAAAAATCAACCAGAAAACCAGTGATCAAGCAATTTCAGGTATGATGCTTGAACAATTCTGATCCAAATGCACCTTTATCTATACATTTTCTGGAGTATATATAGATATAATAATATGTTTTAGTTTTATTTTGGTCATGTATCTAGTGTTTTGAAATATCTTACAAAAATGGTCACAGAGATTTGTCACAGTGGATAAGGAACATCCATTATGATATAAAAAAATATTTTTTCACAGACACACTCTAAGGAATTGCTAATTCTTATTTATGTGTTTTCTTAAAAATAGGTAAAAAATATAGTATTCAGGGGACATGCAAGTTTGGATAGGAATGATACATGTTTCTGGACATCAGTGAATCTTTCTCATTAAAAATAGACCTTAGCTTCTCTGATGATATATGAGAAAAAACTTTTAGGTTAGACATTTAAGTTCCCAATTTTGATGGCCAAGTTCTATGAAGTTTTTTTATATAGGTATCTTTAATTTTTAGCCAATGTGTGCTATTGAAAGCTATTGACACTTTTATGGGATGTATTTAGTGGTGGCAAAAAGACAAAAAAGTATTTTGCAAATTTAACTTTTAAAATTTGTCCAATACAGATAAGCTGACAGCTTGTTGTAACTCATTAAAATGGATTAATCTTATAGCATCCTGCAGCTAAGATGAGGTGCTAAAGAATCTAACATAATAGTGACAATAGTAATAATAATTAGTGAAATGCTTCAGAAGCTTTGATTTCTTATCAAAGACCAAATATTTCAGTAAATGCAGTGATCATATTTTCAGCTTAACATTAAATAATGGATTAAAAAATGTGAAAGGGACTGCAGCTTTTCATTCAAAAGACTCAGTTATTTAAAAGTGGTTTCAGCCCATAATGAGATTGAGAAGGACATGTCTATATTTGGAGAAGAAGAGAAGATTGCTGCTTTATTGAGTGAGTGACCCAAATGGGGTTGTTTTTAGTATAAAGAATATTAAAATAGTTTATGCTGCAGGGGTAAAACTGTTAAAAATAAAATAAAATACTCTATGTTTTATATATTTTTCAATACAACTCAAAACAAAACTACATACTTGTTTGTGTTTTGTGGATGTTCCATTGCTAAGACTCTTTAATCTTTATGGCAGGATGGCCTGATGAAATATAGACAATGGTGACTCAGGCAGATGATCATCTTTATCAGGCCAGGCTTTAGCTATATTTTAAATCAGGGTCTCATGAGAGCAGGACATGACTTGGTTAAGTACTTTGAAAGGCACCTTTGTTTGAAGGTGACCTGGGAAAAGCAAGCACATGAACAATACTGTTTTGTTAATGAACCCAGACCTATAAAGATAACTAGGTGCTATTAAATTCATTAGAAATTCAGTCCATTTTCACCTTCCCATTCACTTTTAAATGATTTGCATTTCCTACATCAACAAAAGGATCAAGTGATGCTTTAAAGTTTGGTACTCAGATATACTTGTAAATTTACCAAATTATATTTTTTATCTCTAAATAATAAAACTTGTCCCCTTAGGACCAAGGAAGCCCTCTTGCCTGACTTGATCAAGAGCCATGCATTTTTTTGTTAATTGAAAAATATTATAAAGTTAAAATCATAAATGTAAATGTTTCCATTTAAATAAAACATATATTTATTTTCCAACTTTTGATGTGCAGATGAGGACTTTTCTTTGAGATATTTTTAGATAGAATTTCTAGATACTGATGTATCATCCATAGATTCTGTTTTTATTTTTTTAACTTAAATACCTTTGCAAAGTAATTTTAATGAATTATGCTTTTAGGTATGTGTTTTCCCCTCAATATTTTGTGAGTCTCCCCTATATCAAATTTAACAACATTTGTTTTGGCAACTCAATATTTGAACTCATTTCAATTTATTGAATTTAAATTTCAAAGAAACAAAGAATATCATATTTCCTTTTCTACATAGCACTATTAAATTATGTAATTAATAAATATGACTGACAAACACAGAAAATGGATTACTCGACAGCAAATATTCATTCCTTTCTCTCTTTAAGCTTGGCTATTGACTTGATTTGGCCAATGGTATCTTAGTGGGCATGTGCAAGCAAAATTGTGAAATGTGCTTGTGCAGTGGTGATTACTTTTGTTCACTCTGCATTTCCAGGAGAAGAATGTGCTCACTGGCAGTCTTTTGTTCCCAGAAGAATGAGAAAATTACTTATGGTGCAGATCTGCATATTGATTGAAGAACCGTGAACATGATGATCTGTGCTTGTTGATATATAGCAACAAGTTATAGGGTGGTTCATTATGTAGCAATAGCTGAGTTATACAGAAATGAAAGATATGAACTCCAATGAATTTATAAGGCATACAACTTGGTTCTAACAATCTAAAACTGTTCCATCTGCTGTACAATACAGTCAATATGATTGACAGAGAGGATGGAGAGTGCTCATTTACCAAGATTGGTAAGTGGAGTTGGTTGGAGAGAGAGGGAACCTATTGTGGTTATTGAGAACATATAAACATAAATTCCACCAGAATTGTATATTGTAATGGTATTGTTATTTTTAATTCTCAAACTCATTTTTTCCTTCTCTCTGTTTAAAGTAATGCCAAATTCACAAATACTTTTAAAGGTGTTTAGTTAGAGGAATTATCTATAATTGTTGAATTATATGTAAAAATATTTCAACTTAGATTATTTCCATTTTGAGAGCCACAGAGTTTTTTCTTTTCAATTATGAGGAAACATATGGCTTCAAAAGTATTCTGCTATAGTTTATCCTTTTCAAATTTGGTATTGTTGTTCACTTAACAAATGCTGGACAGTTCCTTAATGCATAATTTATTTGTTTCACCTGTCCCCAGCTGTTTGTGTTGTCTATGTGTACTTCTTTTTCCCTAAGTGAACAAACTAGCAAAAAGTCTTAGCCAACAAGTTTGCCATTATGGAAGAGGGGGTTCTGAACAAATTAATCTTGACTTCCTCTAATTTTAAGGTTATTAATGTTTGCAGGCCCATTTTTTATTGTTGTTGTAAAAATCACATATGGCAATTCCTAGTTCTCAGGAGGCCCTTCTGGGATAGATCCCACACTGAGTAGAAAAAGATGGGGTTGGAAGCAAAATTGGCAGGATAGGGATGATAGAGATAAAGATTAAGAGAAAAGGGTGTTTATGGGTTGAAGTGGGGGAAAGAATGAGAATCAGAGCCAGCAGAAAACAACAGAAGGAGATTTGTGAAGTTAAAGAAGCTTTCTTGAAGACATCCTTCTTCTAAAAGTTTAGTGAAACTGAATTCACTTAAAAATGAGCAATAGGAAAATATTTACTTGAAATCTCACAGAGAGTTAATGCAAGTAGAAAGTATATAAAGAGTAGAGATAAATGAAACACTGTCATTGGCCAGCTTATTATTCCATTCGGCTATTGATTGCTAATATTAAGATCAGCAGTGTATTCTTCTTCCCACTACTACTGTGTTACATTGTTATATGTTGAAAACTTTTGGGCTTTTCTGAATGTCACTTTAAAAGAGTAAGAGAGTGAAAAGGGAAGGGAAAAATCAGTAAATGTATTTTATTGACTAAAAGATAACTATTTGATAAAATGAGATAGTCAGTATATATATGTCACAGAGTGATGAGACACAAGGTCAAAGCGAGCAGCTTATGCAGGTAAGGCTAGGCTACACCCCAAATCCCAGGCATTTAATTTTCTTTGTTTGAGAAGAGGAAGGGGTTTCTAGAGTCTAAATTCCTAAATAAGGTTTGATATAGTGTTAGGAAACATGAATATTCATGAACAACCTATTAAACTTAATTTTTGGTTGGAAGTTCTGGCTGTCCATGTAAAGAAGGATTTTATAAAGCTTAACAGTAGCTAATTTTTCTTGCTTAATTTAGCTATTTACGTATATTTTAGCTTCTGAATGATAGAAATATTCAGCAAAAGCATTTGTGTCATTTTATATTCACTGCTATGCATTTGGTGTGAGTTAAGAATTGTAAAGAAAAGAGTTATGGGCCCCATCAGGCTAAGAAAAACAACCCAGAACTTCCCAGGGGTGGTTATCTGCTGCCTTGGTTATGCAAGGTTATCTGCTGCCTTGGTTATGCAAGGTTGTAACTCCCAGAGGAAGTTTATCTAAGAATGCAGCTGAGAAGGTTGAGTAAGGGAGTTTTGCACAATGAGACAGCTGCTTCTTGCATGAAGCAGCTCCCATGACTCATGCGTGAAAAATGTTTGTTATCTGCTTCTTGCAAAATGTTTGTTATCTGCTTCTTGCAAAATGTTTGTTATCTGCTTCTTGCAAAATGTTTGTTATCTGCTTCTTGCAAAATGTTATCTGCTTCTTGCAAAATGTTTGTTATCTGCTTCTTGCAAAATGTGTGTTATCTGCTTCTTGCAAAATGTTTATCTGCTTCTTGCATGAAGCAGCACCTGTGACCCATGCTCGACCCTCACCCCCCTCCTCCTACCCCTTAAAAGCTTCCCCAAACCCAGGCTCAGGGCTCTCTGTTCCTGCATGTTCAGTGAGTCCCACACATGTGTGGTAAATAAACCCCTTGCATGTTGCATGAGAGAACGTCTCTTGGAGTCCTCCTTTGCATGGCAAAACTCTCGAATTCTTACATTTGGAGGTCCCACCGAGATCGGCTCTTCATAAGGGGAGGCTCCAACAGCTCTTTCTCTCAGGGTAAGTGAGGCCTTTTTGTCTGAGGTGCGATTGCTTAGTCTGTCAGCTGGCAGTGACTGTCAGAGAGTTGCGTGAGCACTCTCCGACCGCAACCGGCAGACGTGTCCAGGGGTTGCAGGTCACTCTCCTGAGGGATGCCTCGGGATTGGGGGACCTCCGGGGATGCCTAGAGGCTTCCTACAGGGCTGACTCTGATTCTGTTTCCCTTCTGATGGGGGGAGACTTGATCACAGTCATCAGGCCAGTCTGAACTGTGTCTCTGAAACTGTATAAATGTGGTGTGCCGGCTCTGTGTCTGTCTGTCTGTATTTGTGTTCTAGGAATTGTTTTTGTTTTACCAAAGATGGGTCAGGGAACGTCGACTGCACTTTCTCTGACCTTAAGACACTGGTCTGAGGTCAGGGAAAGAGGTCAGAATCTATCTCTTATTGTAAAAAAGACAAATGGCAGACCTTCTTCTTGGCCGGGTGGCCCTCTTTTAACGTGGAATGGCCTCAGGAAGGAGCTTTTCATCTACTCTTGATTCGGGCCATCAAGTCAGTCATCTTCCACCCTGACCCATATGGCCACCTGGACCAGTAGCCCTACATCATGGTTTGGCAGGACCTGTGTGAAAACCCACCTCCATGGGTAAAGCCGTTTCTTACTCCTCTTGGTCAACATGACTCTCCCTCTGTACTCCCAATCAAGGTGCTGGGTCCTTCTGAAGCTCCGAAACTCTATCCTTCCTTATCTCCTGCAGTCCTACCAGAATCCCAATCAGATCTACTCCTCTTCAATGCAGGTCTTTCTTCCCCTCCTCCCTACCCTTCAGCTCCAGTACAGGACCCCCCTTCTCTTAGCTCACCTTCTCCCTCCTCTAGTTCTCTCTCTCCGCCCTCTTCCATTCCCTCTCCGCAGGTTCACCAACAGATGATCCCAGATGAACCAGGACTGGCACATAGTACACGAAGCAGACAAGCACAGAGCCCATCTGATGTGGCGGTCATTCTCCCCCTCAGACCATACGGGCCTCCAGTGGATGATAGACATGGGGGAGAAATGCCCACTCTACAATACTGGCCCTTTTCCTCCTCTGACTTAAAATAACTGGAAAAATAATAACCCTCCTTTTTCTGAGGCTCCCACTAGGCTGACTGGATTGGTGGAGTCCCTTATATTCTCTCACCAGCCCACTTGGGATGATTGTCAACAACTCCTGGGGACTCTCTTCACCACAGAAGATCGAGATCGGATCCTCCTGGAAGCCAGGAAGCAAGTTCCCGGACAAGATGGGAGACCCACCCAACTCCAGCATGTCATTGACGATCGGTTCCTGCTGTGCTGCCCTAATTGGGACCCGAATACCTCTAAAGGTAGGGAGCATCTGTCCATCTATCGCCAGACTCTAGTAGTGGGTCTCCGAACAGCCGCATGCTGGCCCACCAATTTGGCCAAGGTAAAAGAAATTATTCAGGGAGTGGACAAATCGCCCTCAGTCTTTAAAAAAAAAAAAACTAATGGAAGCATACCGTAGGTGTGCTCCCATTGACCCTCAATCAGAGGATCAAAGAGCCTCAGTGGCCATGGCCTTTATCAGCCAATCAGCTCCAGACATTAGACACAAGCTGCAGCACTTAGACGGGTTGCAGGACCTAGCCTTGCGAGATTTAGTCAAAGAAAAAAGAATAATACAGCTAATTAAGGACCAAATTAATTCTGCCCTAAGCAGGCCCATTCAAGTGCATTATCACCGGCTTCATCTCGCTAACCAAGGTATGAAACCAAAATATCTGACTGCTACCCACCCTCTCGGGTAAGAATCCCCACTCCTATGTGAGCAGCATACAACTCGAAAATATGCTTCTAGCTTATGCTATGATTGGTACCGCTGGGTGCAGGGCAAAGCACTGCAAAGGAGGGCCAAAACAATTAAAGGCCATTTTCGAGCTTCTTGAGAAGTATGCCTCATCTTGCATAGAGGTTCACTCTGCAAAAATTCCTCTCCCCAGAAAAACAGAGCCACAAACAACCTGGGGGATGAGGCCTCTACTTCCCCCAGCAAAGGTTAATGCCAAAAGAATGCTGGATCAGCATTCTTCCTCCATCCTTTAAAAAAAAAAATAAAGGGAGGAAATGTTGGGGACAATTAAAATAGCATGTATAAAATTCACCGTCAGCGATGCCAGAAACATGCAACATGGCTGCCAGGGCTGAAACAAAGAACTAGCCATTGTCCACTGTGCTAGCCACCAAAGAGGCTCGGACCCAGTAACCATGGGTAATAGGTGAGCAGATAAAAAAGCAAAAGCGGCAGCATTAAGGGACCCTATAAACTTGGTCCTAATAATCAAAGAAAACCAGCAACCCCCTGAGACACTATCTGAAGTTACACCCCAAGGAGAGTCGGAAGCCCTAGCTTACATACAGCAGGTCCACCAGCTCACTCACCTGGGACAGGGAAACTACAGCAGCTCCTGCAAGACCAGAGGGAATTGTACCCTCTGACAGCCTCAAAAAAGAGAAAGAACTGGCAGATCACGTAGCCAGAGAATGTCAGGCATGTCAAATTATAAACGCCTACCCCACCAAAGCTCCTAATGGAAAAAGACCAAGGGGAACTCGACCTGGGCAGTTCTGGGAAGTCGACTTTACTGAAATCAAACCTGCAAAATATGAACTTAAATACTTACTAGTTTTTATAGACACCTTTTCAGGATAAGTTGAAGCCTACCCAACTAAGAGAGAAACGGCCCAGGTCATAGTCAAAAAAATTATGGAAAAAAATTTTTCCCCGGTTTGGTCTACCAAAAATAATAGGGCCAGATAACAGACCCACATTTGTAGCCCAGATAAATCAGGGTGTGGCCAGGATATTGGGGATTAATTGGAAATTGCATTGCGCATACAAACACCAAAGCTCAGGACAGGTAGAAAAGATAAACAGGACAATTAAAGAGACCCTAACCAAATTAGCTATAGAGACTGGCTTGAAGGATTGGACCATGCTCCTGCCTTATGCCCTGTTCAGGGCCAAGAATACCCCCTCTGCTCTCATGTATAATCTAACCCCGGTGTTGGCTGTTAATGTATTTAATATTTTGCTTGTCTTCCCATGGTTAAAATAAGTCTGAAAAATAGCAGCATAATCTCTTGGCTGTTTATATTTTTTAAAACTTTCCTGTGTTGTAAATATTATATACTTTTGATGATCCCAACTATGTAACCTCTATGCTCTATAAGGTGATTATTTATATATATAGCAACATGGCCCAGTGATATTATATAGTTTCCCAATGGAAAAGTTATTGAATAACCTTTGCATTAGTTTAACACTACCAGAAAAATGCTGAGCCAACTATAAACACTCAATTTTATATATTTTCCAAATTATACTTATTACTGCTTTTAATACTGTATTACGTGCCAATAGTTTCCCAATCACATAGCAATCAACAAACCAGTCAATTACAGGCCGCAATAAATCAAGACTTAAAGGAAATAGAAAAATCTGTCACGGCCCTTCAGAACTCTCTAACCTCCCTTTCAGAAGTAGCTCTACAAAATAGGCGAGGACTTGACTTATTTTCCTTAAAGAGGGGGGACTATGTGCAGCTTTAAAAGAACAGTGCTGTTTCTATGCAGATCACTCTGGTGTTGTTAAAAAGTCCATGACAAAACTCAGAGAGCACCTTCATGAAAGACAAAAAGAACGAGAGGTGCAACAGGGGTGGTTTGAATCTTGGTTTACTAAGTCCCCCTGGTTGACAACGCTATTATCTGCTCTTGCTGGGCCTTTAATTGTGTTACTTTTAATAACTATAGGACCATATATTCTAAACAGAATTATACAGTTTTTACAAAGGCAGATTGTAAATGTCAAATTAATGCTCATCAGACAACAGTACTCAGTATTAAATAACCCAGAAAATCTCTAAGATTAGAGATATGTACAAAAAGGAGTGGGGAATGTAAAGAAGGATTTTATAAAGCTTAACAGTAGCTAATTTTTCTTGCTTAATTTAGCTATTTACATATATTTTAGCTTCTGAATGATAGAAATATCCAGCAAAAGCATTTGTGTCATTTTATATTCACTGCTATGCATTTGGTGTGAGTTAAGAATTGTAAAGAAAAGAGTTATGGGCCCCATCAGGCTAAGAAAAACAACCCGGAACTTCCCAGGGGTGGTTATCTGCTGCCTTGGTTATGCAAGGTTATCTGCTGCCTTGGTTATACAAGGTTGTAACCGCCAGAGGAAGTTTATCTAAGAATGCAACTGAGAAGTTGAGTAAGGGAGTTTTGCACAATGAGACAGCTGCTTCTTGCATGAAGCAGCTCCCATGACTCATGCACGAAAAATGTTTATCTGCTTCTTGCAAAATGTTTGTTATCTGCTTCTTGCAAAATGTTTGTTATCTGCTTCTTGCAAAATGTTTATCTGCTTCTTGCATGAAGCAGCACCTGTGACCCATGTTCGACCCTCACCCCCCTCCTCCTACCCCTTAAAAGCTTCCCCAAACCCAGGCTCAGGGCTCTCTGTTCCTGCATGTTCAGTGAACCCCACACATGTGTGGTAAATAAACCCCTTGCATGTTGCATGAGAGAACGTCTCTTGGAGTCCTCCTTTGCATGGCAAAACTCTCAAATTCTTACATCCAGTTACTCAGCAAGCATTATCTCTATTTTGATATTCACATTTATTTTAAACTTTTGCAATGAATATTTATCTGGAAGTTTAATATGAACTATATCATGTTTCATTTCTTTTCCTAAAATATATAATGAATTAGTAATTGTATAATAACCACAAATGACCCTAGTGTTTAACTTTAGGATGTATATAAACTGAATGAAATATGGTCGAAGACAATTTTACCTACACTAAACCTCAGCTCCACTCCTACCTCCACCATAGTGGAATCCCTTTCATATTCCAATGTCAGTAGGGCCAGTTCATAGTCACACTTATTTTACTTATGCTGGTTAATATAAAAACACTAGGAGAAATAAAAGTTGCCTGCAACTTCCCAAAAGTTCAAATACTTGTGACAACAATTCAGTATGACTTTTTATTTACAACACAAGCTTTAGACTCAGAATCTTATCTTTTATCTATTGTATAACTCTCAAATTCCTCCTAACTTCCTGTATGGGTTGAGAACTTAAGCACACTTGGATGGATCCAATTTATTCATTTTTTTCCAGAAAATACATTTTTTTTCATTTGGAGAAGTTACAGGTTTACAGAAAAATCTTACATAAAATATAGAGTTCCCATATACACACACTAGTTTTTTACATCTTTATTAGTATGGCACATTTGTTACAATTACCATTATGAAATTAATAAAACAATTTTTTGTAATTGTACTAACTATAGTTCATTTGGATCCAATGTATTTTTTCTTGAGCTCTTTCTTATTACCGCTGGTGAATATGAAAATTCTTCTTTTTTTTAATCTTACTAACTATAACATCTAAGCATAGCACTTAAAATGCTCCTTGGCAACATCACATTTTTCATATTTGGTTTTTACCCAAACATGATACCTATTTATATTATTATGTGTTGGGGATTGAATCATGTTCCACAAAAGTTATGTTCAAGTCACAATTCTTGTTCTTGTGGGTGTGGAACGATTTGTAAATAGGACCTTTGAAGATAATATTAGTGAGGTTGTGTTCAAACTGAATCAGGGTGGGTCTTAATGCATATGACTAGTGGCCTGTACAGTTAGGAAATCCGATGTAGTCAGTTAAAATAAGGCAGAAGTCAGCAGAAACCAGGAAAGCAGATGTAAAGAAAGAGATTAATCACCATGTGACAGAGGATGGGCAGAGTGCTACAGGTTCCAGGAGAAAGCAAGTTTAGCAATAGCTTGATACTGTATTTCTAGCCTCCTAAACCATGAGAGAATTAATTCTTGTCATTTAAGTGACCCTGTTGTGTGGAATTTGTCATAGCAGTTCATACATGCTTTGTGAGTAGACCTATCTGTTAGTATAATTTTATCATAGCTCTTCATTATCGACCTGGACAAATTTATTTGCATTGTGAGAATTTTATTATACATCAAATTAATAGTAAGTTATAACTATAACTCTATTATCTATGTGAATCTAGAAATGTGTACAACTCTACAGGTCCATGATTCACTTGCTTAGGTGTTTTTCTAGATCCTGTTGTATGTTTTTCTTGGTTTGCTTTGATTTTTTTTCTGAAAATATTTTTAAGGAAAAGAGACTCCATGGAAAATTCATCTGCTTCTTTTCCTCATATCCTGATACTTTAATTCTGAAAGGAAAAATATATATATACACACTACCCATATGTAAATAATGCACTGATTCAACATTTTACTCTGAGCTTAGCATGAAATAAATCTGGTTCAATAGAGAAATTTCCAAAAGAATCCTGCAAAATACAGCTATATCCAGGGAGTTTTCTACATGAAGGTGTGACAATATCACATCCATTCATATAGCTTATTTAGCATACATAAAAAAAAACATTTGTTACTTAACCCTCCACCTGTAAAATTTTGCAATAACTTATTAAAAATAAAAATTACAGGAAAATTAGCCCAGGCATGCTTTTATTGCTTTAACCTATCTAGAGTAGAATTTGTAAGATGATGGGTCTTAAACTTTATCCCAGGAAGACACAGGTTTTGCTCAGCTCACATTGCTTTTGCTTAATTTTTTTAAATCTCAGAGTGTTTAAAAGCAGGATTTAAAAATTCTCTCTCTCTCTTTCTTTTTCTCTATCCATCCTCTATCTAATGTATTTGACCTTGTTTCTAGTATCTTTTGAGAAAATTCAGAAGTTTGGGTATCACATTTGAATATGACAACAAACAACTTGAGCAGAGCGGAGGCCAATTTGGATAAGTCATATTTCCCTGTATTCTATCTTATTTCCTCCTACAATGAGGCTATCACTTGTTCCTCATTTCTTATAAAAGGCTTTTTTGCCTTGTCTTCATGCCTTTAGTTGAGAGAGAGTGCTTTAAGAGTGTGCACATGAATTTCAATTTGCCAGTTCTTCTATTGCTCCTTTTCTGAAAGGTAGGCAATGATAACTGATATTAAGAAAGTTCATTCTTTCCTAATCCTCAGTATATTTGACTGATACTCTTTGAAATAAATTTTCATCACCATTATAAAAACAAAACAAATGCTTCTCTGCTAAACTAGGTTAATCTGAAACTTTAGTTGTTTCAGATGTTCATTGCCAAGATATTAGAATTCATGCAGTTTTTTCCTTTTTTAGGAATAAATTATGTATTCAACATGCAAATGAATGTTGAAAGCAATATGTAATTTACTAAAGAAAGAATATTTACAAATTTAATACTCAAATCCAACAAAATATTGTTACTCAGCTAAATATAAATTTAAATAATTATACTTAATATGTAGATATATATTTAATTTGAGTATTGTTCTGCAACTTATAATATGCATATATTATACATTTGATTTAAAACACCACAAATATTTGACATATGAAACTCCCCTGAATATCCAGGTAATCCAGGGGATAAATCATTCTGCATGATTTACATAAGTCATACTAAATAAGTCATTTTAAAATGATTAATCTCTGTTCCATTTCTGGTATATTGTTTTCTGCAGCTTGCAAGAGTAAACAGATTTTGGTACCAGAGAAGTGGGGTGTTGTGGTTTGTAAATACCAAACATATTGGAATGGCTTTTTAAATGGATAAGGGAAAGATTCTGGGAGAGTTGTGAGGAGACTGATAGAGAAGACCTAAAATGCTTTGAAGACACTGTTGGTAGAAATGTGGACTCTAAAGGTATTTCTGATAGGGCCTTATACCAAAATGAGGAATGTGCCTTTGCAAACTGGAAGGAAGGCATTCTTTGTGGATGGAAGGAAAAATTTGAGAGTGATAAAATTGGATATTTAGCAGAAGAGATTACCAAGCTAAATGTGGAAAACACTATCTGGCTGCTCCTTGCAGATTATAATAAAATGTGAGAGGAAAGAGATAAGTTGAGAGCTGAACTCTTTGGTACAAAGAAACATGAAATTGTTGGCCTGAAAAATTCTGGGCTTCATAAAGTGAGACCTCAGGGAATAGGGCCCTATGTGAGGATGTAACAAAACAAGAACATAACCAGCCATTACAGGACAAATGAGAATTGGAGATGGAGTTATTCAGAAAAGATTTGTGGAAAAATCTATTGTCTCATAGCTTTGATCTTGTGTACTACATGGAATATCAACAAAATTTTTGTGAGATCTGTATAAATGGAACCACTGCCTGTCTGGACTAAATGGGACAGAAAAGGAACAAATTGAATAAAAATGGCTTCAGAGGCAAAACCATGGAAGCTAAGACTGGAGCCAGGAAACCTCAGGCCAGAAGAATGATCAACCCAACATGGGGAGAGGGTGAGTTTGCCTTGGAAGCACAACCTTCTGCACCATTGCTCAGGAAATGTTGGGCCATGTCAGGTCTTGGAGAGGGTGCAGTGCATAAACCAGGGATTGGGGAGAGCCTGGCTACCACCACATTGTTCTGGGGGATTTGAGTATGTGCTCCAGATATAGAGTGAGTGAAGCAAAGAAAAAGATACCCTACCCAATGAGCCCGAGCATTTCAACACACCCTAGCATTTGGATAGAGAGCAAAGCTGCTGCATAGACCTTCTTTGCAAAGGGTTGGACTACTGCTTTCTAAAGCCCTGAGGATAAATAACTCTCAGAATTTGAAATCTAATGGAGTTTGCCCTGCAGGTTTTTAGAACTGTTTGCATCTAGTGCCCCCTGTTTACTTTTTTATTTTTCCCTATGTAAATGGAAACAGTATCCTTTGACTGTCCCTCCTTTGTACATTGGAAGAAGATAACTTGTTCTGAGTTTTAAAGGTCCAGAGCCAGAACAAACTTTTGCTTTAGAACAGACCATGCTTGTAACAGAATTTGGTGAGATTTTATACAGTTTTAACTTTGTATTATATTTGTATTTCTGCTGAAATGTTTTAAGGCTTTGGGATATTGTGGCAGAGTGAATGCATTTTGCATATGCAGAACACACATCTTTTTTGGGGGTCCAGAAGATGGAATATGACAGATTGAAAGTATAGGTACACAAGAAAAGCCATGTTTTAATCCTGATTCAATCTTGTGGAGGCATCATTTTCTTTTAATCCTAATTCAATATGGTAGGGCAGAAACCTTTGATTAGGTTATCACCTCTTAGAGGTGATACACCTAATTGTGGGGGCAACATTTTGATTAGATGGAAATGTTACTCTGCCCATTCCAGGTGGGTCTTGATTAGTTTTCTAGAGTCTTTAAAAGGGCAAACATTTTGGAGAAACCTCAGAAAATAACAGAGCCAACAGAAACTTCAGAGCAGAGCTGATATGGATTTTGGCATTTGGGTAACAGAGACACAGATGGTTGGATATGCTTGGAGCCCAACAGAAGTTGCCAGGAATTTTAAGCAAGCCAGAACCTAGAGAGGGCCAAGGGAATCCAAGAGATGAAAGCCAGCCCTGAAGAAGTAAAGTGAGGATCCTCCAAAGGAACAGAGGCTGAAAGCAATAGAGCCCAGGAGTAAGGGGCCAGCAGATGCCAGCCACAAGACTTCCCAGCTGACAAAGGTGTTACAGACCCATTAGATTTCCTTGAATTAAGCTATCATCACTGGATGCCTTAGTTTGGGCATTTTTATAGGCCTAGAACTGTAAACTTGCAACTTACTAAATTTACTTTATAAAAGCTATTCAACTGCCTTCTGGCAGATTTTTTAAACTAAAACAGTTTTCAAAACTATGTTAATCTGCATAAATAAAGTAATACTCTACCAATTTTAACTATGAATCTCACTTTCTTTCTTTTTTGTAACAGGACTAACAGAAAGTTTTGGAATTTAAAGTTTGGAATATTGAGTCCTTAAGCCTATTCATTTTAAGTCAACAAGACCATATCAAGGAGGGAGTGTACCTCAAATGGCAAACTAGAAACAAGAAAGTACATTAATAAATAAAAATGTAAATATTTACTTTTTTGAGCTTTAGTTTAAATTCCTAAGACAGTGCTCAAAGATAGCAGAATGATAAAGTGAAAAAAAGCATGATACAGAGGTAAGAAGACCTGGATATGAATATCAGATCTGCTACTTACTAACAGGGACCATAAGGAAGATGGTAAGTCTCTCTTATCTTTGATTTATTTGGTTATGAAATGGGTAGGAAAAATACCTCAGAAATTGGTTAAGATGAAATAAAATGAAGGCTTTAAATTGTGCATTTAGATAATTTATTCATTTACCAACATTCATGTAAAATTTCCTCACATATTATTTGCTTTTTATGTTGAAAAATGTACTTGTCTCCAGTTTTCTTGTGAGAGCTCAAAATTACATTGTTTGCTACCGTTTAATAATAGACACTGCAGTGTCTTATTTAGAATGAGGCTAGTATGTTATAAGCCAAAAAAATCTACTTGTATTGTTAGCTTCATGCTCTGACAACTTGGATAACCTATGTGTTATCTCTTATTCTCTCTCAGTAAAGTATCAGTTATAATCCTTGACTGTTGTGCCTTTATAGGGATTAATATTTGTAAAACATTTAAAAATATCTTCTTTCAGTATGAAAATAATTGCACAGGCATTTTACGCAAATCCACAGTGAAGGATGTGCATGGGCTTCTTATTATTAAGTAAACACTCTGGATAATCCAATTTAGTGGATTCTTAACAGCTGAGTAGTTAATGAAAATTCCATTTTTGTAATGTTTATTGATGGAAACTTTTATACTGCAGAGTGATAAAAAAGAAGTGGAATAATGAAACTGGGCCTTGAATGATACAGCTCAAAATCTGTAAAGAAATCTGAAAAAAAATTTCTTGAGTATTACAATACAGTTTAAAACTAAAGTTATCACATTATAACCAGTTTTTGGACTGAGATAAAAAATACAAGTGTACCCATATGCCCAACTACTACCCTATGCCATTCACAGACAGCTTTGATTCCTACCTTATTTTTTTTAAAAAAACTGAATGCTGATTAACATACTAGCAAGAATCATAGAGAACTCTGCAAAAGCAGAAGATGAAAATGCCTTCATCTTTCAACCCTAAATAATTTTCTCAATCTCTATTTTGAATTCATCATTGATGATTATAAATATATAGATAGATTTCTTAACCATTACTTGATCATTACTTTCAAAGATATTTCCATTAAAAGGGACACATCCTTACAGAAAAACAGTTTAAATTAGGAGAGCAATATTCACTCTTCATGGACACTGTCTGAATTAAAAGTTACTATACTGAAAATCAAGAGAACTCTGTTGTAGTTTCAAGCTTTCCCATTCATTAGTGATCTTGGAAAAAGTCTACTTTCCCTGCCTTAGTCTCCTCATGTGTATATTTGGTGTGAAAATAGCTATATTATCTAAATGATTGCATTCTTCTGTGATAATACAGTGAGATAATAAATAAGCAAATACTTTAAATTGTGTGCAATGTGTACTTGATTTAAAGATGATCATCATTCATCACCTATCATGGTGATATGTCCACTAGCCTGTGATTAAAAAAGAACTTATTACCAACTATAATTGTCTAAATGCTACATTTGATTGCAATTGGGCAAGAAAATGTAGGCAGTTGTCACAAAGACAGAAAAATTACAGATTAGGGCAGTAACCTACATGGGATGAAAATATACCTAAACAGTTTTTCAGAGAATGCAGTAAAAGTTAGGAAGTTTTAAACTATATATTTGTAGATGGTTTCCCCCACTGAATTGGTAACATGAAAAATAAGAAAAGTAAAATCAGATGACATATAAAGGCAAAAACATTTTACTGAGCATGAAAAAATAGCACTTAATATTATCAACATTTAAAAACATGTATGCATACATACATATGTATATGTATGTGAGTATCTATGTACATATATGTGCATATGTATATATGTATATGCATCTGTACAAATTCTTGTGCATGTTTGTGTGTGTCTGTGTAGGAATTTTATCTTAGGCAATTGTGTGGGTTGGTTACACAGTCTCTGTAAGGCTGATGCCTTCAGGTCCAATAGTGGAGCTTGAAATCCAAAGGGTAGGCAGTGAAGAGAAAAGAAGGAAACAAATAGAGCTAGGGCAATTAAGAGCTGGAATCTACAAGTTGATAGATTGTAGTTGTGACTTCCAGATGCTGGCCCCTCAGTCATGAAAATTAATGCAAGCTGACTTCTCCAGGAGTCAGGGAAACAAGAAGGATCAAAGAGAATGAAGAAGATTTGCTGATTTTG
This sequence comes from Tamandua tetradactyla, assembly GCF_023851605.1. Lineage (NCBI taxonomy): Eukaryota > Metazoa > Chordata > Mammalia > Pilosa > Myrmecophagidae > Tamandua > Tamandua tetradactyla. The sequence goes on from NC_135340.1 coordinate 42,444,674, forward strand.
GGTGGGGCATGGTAACTCAGCAGACAGACTTCTCGCCTGCCATGCCAGATACCTGGTGATTCCCAGTGCCTGCCCATGTGAAAACAAGAACGTTTGCTGAACAGGCAACTACCTCATTCCAATTACATAAGGCAGCAGACAAACAATAAAATAGGATGAACTATAAAATGGTTGAGATTTCATTTTTACCCTCTCAAATATCCCATGAGAATTTCAGTTGTGGACTAGAGATACAGAAAAAATGTAGGAGAGAGGATTGTTGAAAATGTAGAGCAGAATTTAATCAAGTTGACAAAATGCCACCACTTTGAGTAAAATCCTTACAAGAATATTCTTCCAAATTCAAAATTCAAAATTTGTTGTTATTTGAAATAGTTTTATTTTATTTTAAAGAGTTTAAAACCTAAGGCATAAAAAGGTTTGTTTTCATTCTGACCATTCTCTCCATTATTTTGTGTTGATGCAGATTTCCATCTGGTACCATTTTATTTTTCCAGAAGTTTTCCATCAATATATCTTGCAGTCAGTTTTCTTAGCATTTGAAAAATTCTCTTACCTTTGGTTGCTATCATGATGAATTTCCTTATTTTTTGTTTGTATGACAAAAAATTTATTATGCCTTGATTTTGAAAGATATTTTTTGCTGGGGAAAGCATTCTACACCAACCCATTTTTTAAATACTTTAAAATGTCTTTCCATTGTCATATGACTTGCATTATGATATGAACTCCTTACATTCATATCTTTGTTGATCTGTATGTAATGTGCTTCCCCTATACTTTTGGGATGATAGGTAGGTAGGTAGATGATTAATAGGTAGATAGATATATTGATATACACAAATAGATATAAATAAAGGTGTGCATTCTAATGGTCCTTCTTCTCTGAATAAAATTTGACTAATATATATCATGTTTGAAACAGTATAATATTATTTGAAGATAGTTTGTGGGGTAATTTAAAGATATACCTTAAAAATCCACTAAATAAATGACACAAACTATACAGCTAATGATTCAATAAAGTAGAGTAGATGATATGGAATCATTTAAAAACATTTAATATCAATGACTTAGAAAAAAGAAGAAATGTAAAAAAAAAACATTTTACAATTGTCTTGTATTGGGATCATCAACCAGAAACCATAGCAGAAGTTTTGTTCTATTTCCTCTTTCACCAGTGTATTAGTCTGTTAAACTGCCAGAATGCAATATACCAGAAATGAAATGGCTTTTAAAATGGATTTTTATTAAGTTGCAAATTTCTAGTTCTAAGGCTACGAAAATGTTCAAACTAAGGCACCCAAAATAGTTTACTTCCACTCAAAAAGGCTGATGCCATTCAGTATGTATCTGTTAAGTGGGCGGGCACATGGCTGGTGTTTACTAGTCCTTTGATCCTGGGCTCTGAGGCTTTCAGCATCTGTTTCCTGTGGGGGTTCCTCACTTGGTATTTGTGGGCCTTCACCTGGCTCCTCAGGGACAGAACTCTGGGTTCTGGCTTGCTTAGCATCTCATGGAAAAGCACATGGTGACATCTGTCGGGCCTTGTATCTCCAAATATCTGGGTCTCATGTTGGTTCTGCCAGCTGTGAAGCAACTGTTCTCCAAGCATCTGCAGCTCAGGTCTCTTCATAATGTTTCCCCCTTTAAAAGACTCCAGTAATTATAGTAATTAACAAGTAGGATATAATTTATATACCTGCCTTGCTTTTCTTTTAAAGTCCCTTTTTCCTGAAGATGAAGTTCTGACTGATGACTAACCACATGTACTTTAAGAGAAGCACATAAGTGTAACTGACAAGTAAATTTGGTTGTTTCCATGAACTGCAAACTTTTTCTAAAAATAACTAAATCTATGACTAACAACACCATACTGTTGTCTAACATCCTACAGATCAGTATCACAATATAAGGTGGACAATGAGAACACTGTCAAGTCTTTAGGAATTTCATATAATCACTAACTATATGAGTAATATGTTGTTCTAGTTTGCTAGCTACTGGAATGCAATATACCAGAACCAGAATGGCTTTTTACAAGGAGAATTTAATAAGTTGCTAGTTTACAGTTCTAAGGCTGAAAAAATGTCCCAATTAAAACAAGTCTATAGAAATGTCCAATCAAAGACATCCAGGGAAAGATATCTTTTTTCAAGAAGTCTGATGAAGTTCAGGTTTTCTCTTTCAAGTGAGAAGGCACATGGTGAACATGGTCAGAGTTCCTCTCTCATCTGGAAGGGCACATAGTGAACATGGCATCATCTATTAGCTTCTCCTGGCTTCCTGTTAATGAAGCTCCCCCAGAGACATTTTCCTTCTTCATCTCCAAAGGTTGCTGGCTAGTGGACTCTGCTTTTCATGGCTATGTCATTCTGCTCTGCTCTCTCTGAATCTCTTATTCTCCAAAGCATTTCCTCTTTTATAGGACTCCAGAAACTTCTCAAGACCCACCCAAATGGGTGGAGACATGTCATCAACTAATCCAGTTTAACAACCACTCTTGATTAAATTGCATCTCCAGGGAGATTATCTAATTACAGAGTCAAATATACAGTATTGAATAGGGATTATTCTGCCTTTAAAAAATGGGATTTTGATTAAAACATGGCTTTTCTAGGGTCCATACATCATTTCAAACCAGCACATATGTCAACCACTCAAATTTAACTAACAGAAGATTAGAAAATCCCTTTTAATTGTTGCAATACTTTCCAAATACATCCTATGTAATATATTAAACTCTTTTAGCACCTCATGTTTATAAATTGAAAGAACAAATCCTTTGTAAGTTTTCCTTTAAAAATGATAAGGCACCTTCTGAAATAAAAGATGATATGGCCAACATAAATATCAACAAGGATATTATTGTGATATATAATCTTCATCTTCTAGACAGAGTACTCAGATGGTTAAGAAAAAAATTTATAACATTTTATTAAGAATAGCCTGCCCATCCACATTATTTTGTAAACTCCATTGTTGTACAAACACACAGATTGACCCACAGTCTCTTTTTAAAAAAAATTGCAAACAGGTTTCTTAAATTTTTGATCAGCCTTGACTGTGATAGACAGTATTTACTTTCAGAAATTTCTACAAATTTCCATATTCATTCAACTCTAGTCTTACATATTGTTCTAGTTTGCAAGCAATTGGAATGTGATATACCTGAAATAAAACAGCTTTTGAAAAAGGGAATTTATTAAATTGCAAGTTCACAGTTCTAAGGCTATGAAAATGTCCAAATTAAGGCATGCCTATGAAAATGTCTTAGTTAAGGCATCCAGGAAAAGATACCTTGGTTCAAGAAGGCCAATGATGTTCAGAATTTCTCTCTTAGCTGGAAAGGCACATGCCAGGCTCTGCTAGCTGTCTCTCCAAAAATCTTCAATGGCTTCCCTCTTCTGGTGGCTTTTTTGGTTCTGGTGGCTCTCATGGCTCTTGTGATTCTAACACTTTATCCAAAATGGTTCTCTCTTAAAGGTTTCCAGTAAGCAACCCCACCTTGAATGGGTGGCATCTCCATGGAAACAATCTAATTAAAGTTACTACCCACAATTGGGTAGGTCACATCTCCCTGGAAACAGTCAAAGATTCCACCCAGCAAACTTGAATGAGGATTAAATGGCATGGTTTTTCTGGGGTATGTAATAGCTTCAAACTGGCACACATAATAAAGCTAGCTATTTTACTTTAAGACAAATTATATTCTTTTAGACAAGTTTATCAAACTTTAGTCAGCATTGACCACAATAAAAAAAAAAACTAGCTTTCACAAACTTTCTTTAATATTCCATAACCATTGAGGTCTTATTTTACATTCATTTTACTTTAGGAAAAGCCATATTAGAGTCATTTTGATTATCATTACTTGGAAGTGGGTATCCTGCTTGCATCTACAGTATAGATGTGTGGGATACTGTAAAACATCATACAATACAAAGGGTCACCTCTTACAACAAAGATTACTCAGCCCAAAATATGGATGGTGTTGATCTAGAGAAATTTTGTAAACAGCATTTTTTGGTTTGCTAAAGCTGCTGGAATGCAATATACTAGAAATAGATTGGCTTTTTCAAATGGGATTTAGTAAGTTACAAGTTACAATTTTAAGGCTGTGAAAATGTCCAAATTAAGGCACTAAAAAGAGTGCCTTTATATCATCTTCTTAACCCTCAGATCTAATGACTTCTATGCAAATGATTTATAAGATAACCTAAATCCTTTTTAGAATAAGGTGGGGTCAAATGAATGCATTTTGAAAAGAGAAACTTTCTCTTTAAGAAAAAAAAATAACATGGATTTCTGGAAGCACACAGCAGTTTCAAATCAACTCAACAATGTCAAAATAGATTTTAACAAGACCATTAAAATACTTAAAGTATGCCACCTGCCCTTGAGTGGACAGAATGGACTATGAATTAATTGTTGAAAATTCATAATAGCAATGATTTAGCTGAAGCAGTTTATGAAAGTATAAAGATTGGCCATAATTTATAAAGTTACTGAATTTCAGAGCTTGTTGAGAAAAAAATGATTAGGTATTTCCTGTGGACTAGCTGTGGCTATCACACCCTTAAAAGACAGTTTAAAATTGTTTTAGATCCAATTCAAGTGGGCTTCCTGGAGAAGGAATGGGACCTCGGAAAATTGAAGCTGGAAAATTAAAGCTGAAAGTGTATTACAGGAGGCAAATGGGAAAAAGATGTTATTGAAAAGGACCAGACAGAAAAAAGGTAAAGTCATGCACATAAAGAGAACTAGTGGGACATTTTTCAGCAGTAAGGCTGAGTGTGACTCACATTAACACACATAGTCTCCTTGAGTAAATATCATATTTGAACACCTACTGTGCCATCTCTCACAAGTGTTATTCAAGTAAGAACTGTCCCATCCCATTATCCTGTTTCTCCTCTTTGCTTTCCAATTCCAAAGAGTTTATTGACTATAGTTAACCAACTGGAGAAGGTAGAGTAAATGCAAGTTGCAAGTAGTCCAAGTTGGAGGTCTTTGACTGCACCTCCATCTCTTAATAAAGCCTTCCCCATTTATGGCAGACCAGACTGGGACAGATGGAAAAGCTTCAACTTTAAATGAAGTTTAACCCTTTGACTATAATAAAAGTCTGAGCCTTTTAGTTACTGGCTAGTGGACCTTTTATAACCCATGTCTGAAAAAAATCTGGGGATTACCATGTTTCATCCACGGCATAGAAATTCAGCAGTCTTAATGAGTAAATTTAAAAGAGCAGTGGCCAGTGATAAGGATTATGATTTGCTTTGTGACTATCTCTTACACATTTGAGTATATATATATGTGTGACAAGTGAAGAGAGAAAACATTGAATAATAATATATAGTAATTTAGAAAGTATGTACTCTAGACTTTTTTATTTAAATGTTAAATTTAAAAAGCACATAATATTTATATACCTTTTATGTGTATTTTACATTTCTCCCATATATTGCATTTAATTTTAGCAGCAATTCTTTAAGGGTAGAAAACAAAAACAATTTGGTAATTAATTCAAGATGAAGTGACTATTAATGCAGAGTCAGGAATTTAATCCTAAATTTCTGAATCCAAATACTTAGTTAAGTACTGTTTTCCCAATATTTTAAATGTTTGAGTGTTTCAAAATTCTCATTAACTTTTAAAAATTGCTATTTTCACCAGGATAATGAGAAAATGGATGCAACTTGAGTTAGTTTCCTCTTGTTATCCCAGCAATTAAAAAATGCTTTGTATTCAAAAGCCTTATATTTCCTGAGTGGAGTCCAAACTAAGGCACTGACACCAGATGTGATTTCCACTAATTTAGAAGGAACCATTCAAAATAAACAGCATAGAATAAACTTTGGAGAGGTTGGTGTGGCTTTCTTTTGATAAAGTTTAAATTAAAATTCACTATACACACCAGTCTCATATTTTCCACTGCACATCAATTAAAGTCATCAAATTACTGTTTTTTAGTTCAGGCATGGTAAATATCTCTACCACCATCACAGCTTTTCATTTCTATTTCAGTTGAAATAGCAGCTTTTATTTTCAAGGTAAGCTTTGCCTTGAGTAACAATTCATTGTTTTTCTCCTTGTTGGAATTTAGACAAAGGGGTATACATAAGGAAAATTCCTTTGCATTTGACTGGCTTTGTGTATTCCATTATTTCTCCCCAAGCAATGCAAAATAACTCAAAATGTCACCAGTAAAATCATTGACAGATATAAAGATCTGGGTGTATTTTATTGACTCTATATTTGCTTAATAGACCTGAGCAAGGTTTAACATTAGCAAAGCAAAAAGATAGCATGATAGAATGTAACTATCAGTGAAAACTGTATTTTAACCTATTTGATTTATATTCACTGAACCTGAACTACTCATAAAAAAAACAAAAGGACTTTCCTTCAGTTCATGTTTCTTGTTGTACATTATTGAAAAATCATTCTTAAGCCAGGCTCTATTTTGTTTCTATGGCATTTGTAAAAAGTGAGTCAACGTAATAAGTCAAATAAAGTCTTCCACTCTGTGGGTATGAGATTATTTTACATTCAGGTAAATGATAAAGAACCCCAAAACACATATCTCTGACACATTTCTTGTTCCAAAGCCATTGGTTTGGAAAAATATATATTCTTTGTAATGTATACTAAAAGAAATATTGGAATGGAAGTGACTGCCATGAGGCAGTTAGACCACTGGAAATTTTTATTTTGACCTAATTTCCTGTCTTTTTACTTCTTCCAGACAATATATACCAAATTTCTCTTTTTCATTAAGGCAAATTTAAGGAAAAGTGCGAAGTATTCAAAGGTCTTTATATGCTTCTATTTTTCCTTCCTCAGTATTTGGTCTTCTCAAAGCACCCCTTCATTCTCCATCATTTCACGGGGTTTTTCTCATGTATCTTTTCTCTCAGATATATCTAGTTCCTTGATAAATACAGAGCTAAAATATGTCTATGTACCACTGGTGAGGAAAACAATGACTTCATAAAGGTTTTGAAAGACTTCACTTTCAAAAAGTGAAGCAATACAAGCCTTGTTTAGAACAGGCAGCACACACAGCTCTCTCCCGGGCCCAAGAAGATCATCATTGGAAGTAAGCTTTCATGTTAAAACCTTGAAATAAAACCTAAAACAAACATATGTTCTCACATTTTCCTTGAAATATGCATCCCCTAAATTTTGTTTTTCCTACTTTGGAATTTTGTTTATTGAAAGGGAAGTTCTACTATAAACAAAGAAAAGCAAACAAAGCAAACAAAAAAGTGAAAATATGGGGCCAGCATTACCTAATAGTCTAGTATTTGCAGAGAAGTCAGATTATTCTTGGAAAATCCAATTTTTAAAGATTACCTCACTCTGAGGTACAATTAAAGGATATGAATACACAATACAATATAGGTAGATCTCATTGACTTGATATTGAATGAAGGACTTAGTCACAAAGGTTTTTTTTTTATGTGTGTCTGTGTGTGTGTAATCATATTTAGTCTACAGGCTAAGAATTTTCAACCTCTGGTACTGAAAATGAATTTTGTAAAAGAAATTAAATCACAAAACCATTACTATCAAAATCAATTCAACTTACCCAATTTACTTGTGTATAACCGATTGAGTCAGTGTAGCTGACCAACGTATAGTTCTGCAGAGTACACAATTCACCCTTCCACAATTTATTTCTAGTCAACTCTCCAGGAAGAGATAATATAAAATTACTAGTTGTTAGGAATATTTGGCACAGGAAGATTATGTGTAGAAAGAATTAAAGCAGGGTAGTTGTTTGCATCCTGTTTTTCTGTCACAATGAGTGTATACTGCTTTATTACAGATCATTTCCTGTCACATGCACAGAAAATGATGAGCAAAACTGTAACATTTCAAAATCCATTTAGTGTTTAATTGCAACATTAATGTAGTACATCCAAATAAAGGGCATGATGTAAATATTGTCCATGCTGTCTGTGAAGATATTGGTAGTGAGAATATGATTCTTTGTCATACAGATTCTGCTAGCTTTCCTATGGTCAGATGCCTTCTTGTATTTCTTAATCTCTTATTGGCATACAACTTACATAGCAATTTATTTATCCATTTCTCTTTTAATAGCATTTTGTAGTTTCCAAGTTTTGAAAACTGTAAATAGTTCTTTCAACTTGCATGCTATTAAAGAGTTATTTTGATGAATACATAGATGTATTTGTTTAAGTTAAGAAATGGACTTGCTAGATCATTTGTATTTTTATACATACACATACTAGTGTAAGATGTATAAAAGGTATACGTATACATATGCATATGACTGCCAAATATTTCCCACAGTCTTTGTACTAGTTAGGCACCCATAGCAATATTTATGAGTTCCTCTTTCTCAATATTCTTAACAGTACTTAGATTTTACTCTTTTACATTTTAACCATTCTGGTAAGTATGTATTTTAATTTCAGTTATTCCTGTGTTAGTTTGCAAGCTGCCAGAATGCAATATACCAAAACTTGAATGGCTTTTAGGAAGGACAATTTGATGAGTTGCAAATTTATAGTTCTAAGCCCATGAAAATGTCCAAATTAAGGCACTAACAAGAGGTTAACTTCATTCAAGAAGGTCATTGAAATTTAGGGTTTCTCTGTCAGCTGGGAGGACACCTAGAAATGTCTGCTAGCTTTCTCTCCTGGATTCTTGTTTCATGAAGCTCACCTGGTGTGCTGGTTTGAAATGATGAATGTACTCTAGTCAAAACATGCTAATATGATATGGTATCTGCTTATATAAAATAAAAGAGTGAATTCTCCTCTGCATTCTTCCCTCACCTCCAACTCCAGGATCTATCTTCTGCACCCCAACTTTTTCTTATTCTCATGTCCCATGGTTCAATATAGTAATCATTAGCTAACATACCATCTGAAATCCTTTGCCTATTTATTCCTCCCTTATCCTGTCCTGGAAAAAGCCCATGCCTGGTGAGATCCAACTCTTGGATCATCCCAAGGCCAGAGTGGACCACAACTGTGAAAAATATGCAAATAATTGTCCCATCCTGGTTCCATCCTGGTCATTTCATTCTCCATATCTTCCACATGAGTATTTCAAATTCTTTTGTCTCTTCAGATAATTTATTTCATTAAAAGGACCAATCAGAAGAATCTGCTTTTGTGTCCTACCATCAAATTTACTCACCTATCAGTTCCTTTTCCTTTTCCCCTGAGTTCTGCCAGCTTGTGTTCCATCTATTGTCTAGCTAATTTTACCTTGGTTGTGCACATTCACCTTCATAAAGGTAATAGCTTTATTATTTTGTTTATTCATAGGAAACAGTTTGACCACAATTTCTATAGGCTGTTTGGAAATATTTTTTCTAGTTGTCTTCTTTGCATAAAGATGATATTTGCTGCTTATTTTCCATTTTATTCATATGATTTTTGTTGTTTACAGTATCTGTTTCTTGAGACAGTGACAATACCTTTTTCTTACTTGTCATTGAATGAGTTCGATTTTCCTGTTAAGAGAGTTAAAAGGTCCATGTTGTCTTTCAGGCTTCACTACCCTTTACTGCAATAGACAGACTGCTTCCTCTTAATATGGCTCTTTTTTATGATGACCTTTCTAGTCCTACTACTTATGTTATTTTGGTCCAAACTCTATCCAGTAAGTCCTTTGACCCTAACCTGTGATCAAGTCAATTTCCCACCTCAGTTTTTAGAGAAAATAATAGTGGGGGAAATATTTTACTCTTTAAGGAGACCTCTTACCTTCTTCAAGTATAATTTTGTGGTTCACTTAGAGATTTAGTACCTCTGATACCTCACCCTACTATCTGCTCTTTCTCCTTATTTCTGTTATGTAATTTTTACACTTCAGCAGCTTTCACTTTTTTATTGTGTGGATTAAAATTTTCCTATTTATAAGGAAAATTATTTAAATTTGCATGTGTGTGGAAGAATGGGGCTTGGAGTTCTCAGTTGCTTTTTTATGATTTCCAGTAGGGAAAAGGAAGCCTGTTGACAGATTATGTTCATCTAAAATTGTGTTGCTCTTCTTTTTATGTCTTAGTTGGATGTGAATATTAATAGTTTGCATCCATTCTTCTCTAATAAATACCATTCTTGTTAAATTTTTATTTCTATATTTTGGAGCCATGTTATTAGTTGCATATATATTTGTAATTATTTTATACTCCTGGAAATTGAAATTCTTGTTATATAGTGATCCCCTTTGTAATTTTGTCATGCACTTTGCCTTAAAATCTATTTCACATGGAAAAATATAACTATCACAACTTTTATTTGTCCATTTTTTGTTATTTTAATTAATGCCATTTTACTTTCAAACGTTCCCTGTTCCTATGTTTTAGATAAGATATCTATTTTCCATATCTATTTTCTTATGTTTTAGATAAGATATCTATTTTCCATATCTATTTTCCAATGGGACAATCTCTGTCCTTTAACCAGTAAATTTAGCCCATTAACACTTGTTGTAGTTACTGATAGAATAATACAACTTGCTTCTACCATTTTGAGTTATGTTTTCTATTAGTCTGTCTTTTCTGTATTTTTTCTCTTTATCCATTTTTTTGGATTAATTACTTTTTTGCTTGTTTTCCACTTTTTCCCCTTCAACAGGTTATATGTTTTTATTTGCATTATCTTACTTCTTATCTTTCAAATTTCACTATATATATATATATATATATATATTCAAAGAATTCTAGTAAGTAATATCTTGATCCACCTCCTGAAAATCTAAGTACCTCTGAACACTTATCACACAGCTAAATTCATATGACATTTGTGTCCAATACCCTGAAATCTTGTTTCTCATAAATAGGCTTTAGGTCCCACAAATCTGGATCTTCCTCCTAATTCTTTACACATTGCTTCTTTCCCAACTGTCTCTATCCTCTCACTCTTAGACTTCAGTTACACATTCATTAGGACTTCATTATAATCCTTACTGTTCCTCAATTCTTATATTTTCTTTTCTTTTGTCCCAGTACTATGGTATATTTTTTTCCCAGATAAATCTTATGCCTCACTAATTTTCTCTTGACCTATATATTGAGTTTAAATTTCAATTGTTAAAGAGTTTTATGTATAAAAATTCTATTTCTTTTAGTTTTCCTGGTCATCTTTATAGAATTTTGTTACTTGTTTATTTTTGTTATTCTATTTTATTTATTTAAAACTTTCATAGCTAATTTTATTCCATATCTGATCATTTCAATAACTGTAGCCCTTAATGGTCTGTATTTGGTTTCTACTGAGTATTCCTCATGGTGGCTTTCTTCTTGTGTTTGATGGTCTTTAAATCTGAGTTTACATGTGGTTGATCTCAGAAAGTGAGACTCCTGAAGACTTAACTTGGAGATGTTTTCTTCCAGAAAGGATTTGTTTTTCTTCCTCCAGAATCCAAGGCTAGTATTCATATAAGACTTCTTTAGCCTCTTCCAAGGATCCTGGTTTAATATCAGAATAGAAAGTCAGCATTGGTGTGGACCTATGCTTCTTTAAAGATTTCAGCTCATTGTTTTTCCTTTGTTTGTATATTTTGAGCATTATTGGACCTTGGAGTTTGCCTTATTTCCTGCAAGTCTAGCAATACATTATAACATCTATTTTGATACTGGCCTTGATTGTATTATAAAGGAAGGACCCCTCAAAGTATCTACCACTGGACATCCTGTTGTGGTCTTCAAGAAGAATGCTTTTTGAATTATGCTTTAAGTGATTTCTCAAAATGAAGGACAGAATATTTCTTATGATCTGGAAGCTATTTACTAATATTTCATGAGACTGAAAAGGAATTTAGAAGTAATTTCTCCAATCCTCCTAAAGCTTTAGTCCCTTAACATCCAGATATAACCTGTTTAGCCACAAATTTATCAAAGTATCATAATGATGAACTACCATTACCAAAGAGGATTCATTCTGCAGAATTAAAGCACTCAATGTTTAAAGGTAAACTTTTAAAAAGTATCTCACATGCTTAGCAATTTGGAAATTCTTCTTAGAAAACTATTTTATGTAAGCATTATTCATCTCAGTGTCATTTTCCTAGAATTAGTTTTCTCTTTAATGAGTTTCTATAGACTGTAAACTAATTATGAGTCAGGAATTCCTTATTTGTATATTCTTAAATGAATGTGTTTTTTAGTGCAACTGAAATGAAATGGTTTTATAAAAAGATGCACCTTTTAAAGTAATTTAACCTGTGGGAAAAATACTAAGGGAAATCTGAAAATTATAGTTATCTGAAACTCATAAACAAATAGTCTCTACTTGCATAAAAGATATGGTCATACGAATGAAATACATTTGAGGAGACTATCCACAAATTAATTTCCATTAATATGTCATTAAGACATATTAATCAATTAGCACATTTCCTCATCCAAAAATTAGTGTCTGTGTCTATGTATATTTTTGTATTTGTACATTAAATCCAAAGGCAGTTGTTCATGCTTCACAGAATGTAGGATGAACAGATGAATTATAAGAAACTCTCCTTGGGCCCTGTTCAATAAGATTTGTGGCAACCCTAACTTTATTAGAAATCACTTAACAGCAAACACAAACTCAAAGACAGTCTACAAATCAAACATTAACAAACTAAAAACAGATGTGTTATAAGTGAAATACAAGAAAACCTTTATGCTTTGAAATATCCTATAAGAACCTTGCTTTGACAAGAATAGAAGGTTTTGTTTGATGGAGACATGAAGTTACCTATTAAGAGACTTCCCCTTTTCCTTTTAAACAGCATGATTTTGAACACCAGATACTATAGGAAAGACTTTTCCACAGAAGAAAACTACAGTGTTAAAACATCCTTGCTCAATGTGCCAATTCATTTTAAGAACTGGGATAAATTAATACATATATATGTGTGTGTGTGTGTGTGTGTGTGTGTATATATATATATACTTGTTGTCTCATCTCATCATTTCATCTCATCATCTCATCTTATCTCGTCATCCTGTTTCATCATCCCTTCTCATTGTCCCATGTCATCTCGTCATCCCATCTCATTCTCCATCTCATCATCTGGTCTCGTCATCTCATCTCATCATCATCTCATCACATCTCATCGTCCCGTCTCATCTCATCATCCCGTCTCCTCATCTCATCTCATCTCATCTCATCATCTTGTCTCGTCATCTCATCAGGTCATCTCGTCTCGTCATCTCATCATCTCTTCTCATTGTTTCATCTCGTCATCTCATCTCATCTCTTCATCCCATCTTGTCATCTCATCTCGTCCTCACATCTTGTCCTGTCTTGTCATCCCATCTCTTCTCATTGTCCCATCTTTTCTCATTGTCCTATCTCATTGTACCATCTCGTCATCTCATCTCATCTCATTGTCCCTTCTCATCATCTCATCTTATCTTGTCGCCCTGTCTCGTTGTGCCATCTCGTCATCCCATCTCGTTGTCTCCTCTCATCTCATCGTCCTGTCTTGTTGTCTCATCTCATCATCATGTGCCATCATCTCATCATCTCATCTTCCCTTCTCATCATTTCATCTCATTGTCTAATCTCATTTCATCATCCTGTCTCATCGTCCCAGCTTATCATCCTGTCTCATCTCCCTGTCTCATCTTGCTGTCTCGTTTCATCATCTCTTCTCGTCATCTCATCTTGTCTTCTCATCTCATAGTTTCATCTCATCATTCCATCTCAACCCATCATTCCATCTCGTCATCTGTCTTTTCATCCTGTCTCATCGTCTCATCTCATCATCCCATCTTGTCTCGTCTCATCGTCACATCTCATCTCGTCATTCCATCCTATTGTCCCATCTCATCTCTTCATCCCATCTCATCATCCTGTCTCATCATCCTATCTTGTCTCCCTGTCTCGTCTCACAGTCTCATATCATCATTTCATCTCGTCTCATCTTGTCATCCTGTCTTGTCATCTTGTCTCACCTCATCATCTCAGTCTCATCTCATCTCGTCTTCTCGTCTCTTCATCATGTCTCATTGTCTCGTCTCAACTCGTCATCCCTTCTCATCTCGTCTTCCCATCTCCTCATCTCATCTCATCATTTCATCTCGTTATCTCATCCAATCTCATCATCCCATCTCATTGTCCTGTCTCATCTTGTTGTCCCGTCTCCTCATCTCATCTTGTCTCCCTGTCTCGTCTCACAGTCTCATATCATCATCTCATCTCATCGTCTCATCTTGTCATCTCATTGTCTCATCATCCCTTCTTGTATTTACATCTCATCATCTCGTCTCATCTCATCATCCTGTCTTGTCATCTCATCTCATCTCGTCATGTCATCATCTCATCTCATCTCGTCATCTTGTCTCATTATCACATCTCCTCATCTCATCTCTTCTTGTTTTCCTGTCTTGTCATCATGTCTCATCTCCCTGTCTCGTCTCATCATCTAGTCTCATCATCTCATCTCATTGTCTCGTTGTCTCATCTCGTAGTTTCATCTCATCATCCTGTCTCATCTTGTCATCCCACCTCATCCTCTCATCTCATTGTCTCATCTTGTCTCATGTCATCATCTCATCTCATCTCGTTGTCTCATCTCATCATTCCATCTCATCGTCCTGTCTCATCATTCATCTCATCATCCTGTCTTATTGTTTCATGTCATCATCTCGTCTTGTGGTCTCATCTCATCTCATCATCTCTTCTCATCTCATTGTCCCATCCTGTCATTCCATCTCTTCATCTCGTCTCTTCTCAACTTCCTGTCTTGTCATCCCATCTCGTCTCCCTGTCTTGTCATCTCATCTCATCTCGTCATCTCGTCTCGTTGTCCCATCTCATCTACTCATCATTTCATCTTGTCATCTTGTCTCAAATCGTTGTCCTGTCTCATCATCCCATCTCATCGTCCCATCTCGTTGTTTCATCTCATTGTCTCATCTCATTCGTCGTCCCATCTCATCGTTCTGTCTCATCGTCTCTTCTCATGTCATCATCCCATCTTATCATATTTTCTCATCTCGTCATCTCACCCACTCATCTCATCTCGTCATCCCGTCTGATCATCCCATCTCGTTGTCCCATCTCATCGTCCATCTCCTCATCCTGCCTCATTATCTCATGTCATCGTTTCATCTCGTCATCGCATCTCATCTCATCTTGTCGTCTTGTCTCATTTCATCATCCCATCTCATTGTTTCATTTCCTCCTCTCGTCCCTTCTCATCTTCCCGTGTTTTTGTCTCATCTCATGTCCCTGTCTCGTCATCTTGGCTCATCTCGTCATCTCGTCCCGTCGTCCCATCTTGTCGTCTTGTTGTCCCGATTCTTCATCCCATCTCGTCATTTCGTCATCCCGTCTCATCACCTCATTGTCCCATCTCATTGTCCTGTCTTGTCTCTTCTCATCTCATCATCCTGTCTTATCATATTTTCTCATCTCGTCATCTCGTCCTCTCATCTCATCTCATTGTCCTGTCTCATTGTCTGATCTCATCTCATCGTTCCATCTCATCATCCCATTTCGTCAACTCATCTCAACTCGTTGTCTCTTCTCATCATCTCATCATCTCATCTCGTCTCATTGTCTTGTCTCATCTCGTCATCCCCTCTCATCGTCTCTTCTCATCTCATCATCCCATCTCGACGTCCTGTCTCATCTCCATTTCATCCCACCATCTTGTCTCATCATCTCATCTTGTCTCATCTTGGCTTCTCGTCATCTCATTGTCATCTCATCATTTTGACTCATCTTATTGTCCCGTCTCGTCATCCTATCTGAACTCATCATCCCCTCACGTCATCCATCTTGTCATCCCATCTCATCTTCCCATCTCATCTCGTCATCTTGTCATCCCATCTCATCTTGTCATCTCATCTCATCATCTCGTCTCATCGTCCCATCTCATCGTCCATCTCCTCATCCTGTCTCATTATCTCATGTCATCATTTCATCTCGTCATCACATCTCATCTCATCTTGTTGTCTTGTCTCATTTCATCATCCCATCTCATTGTTCCATTTCCTCCTCTCGTCTCTTCTCATCTTCCCGTGTTTTTGTCTCATCTCATGTCCCTGTCTCGTCATCTTGGCTCATCTCATTATCTCGTCCCGTCATCCCATCTTGTCATCTTTTTGTCCCAATTCTTCATCCCATCTCGTCATTTCATCATCCCATCTCGTCACCTTGTTGTCCCATCTCATTGTCCTGTCTTGTCTCTTCTCATCTCATCATCCTGTCTTATCGTATTTTCTCATCTCATCATTTCGTCCTCTTATCTCATCTCGTTGTCCCGTCTCATTGTCTGATCTCATCTCATCGTTCCATCTCATCATCCCATTTCATCAACTCATCTCAACTCGTTGTCTCTTCTCATCATCTCATCATCTCATCTCGTCTCATTGTCTTTTCTCATCTCGTCATCCCCTCTCATCGTCTCTTCTCATCTCGTCATCCCATCTCGACGTACTGTCTCATCTCCATTTCATCCCACCATCTTGTCTCATCATCTCATCTTGTCTCATCTTGGCTTCTCGTCATTTCAAAATACATTGTCTTTTCTCATCTCGTCATCCCCTCTCATCATCTCTTCTCATCTCATCATCCCATCTCGACGTACTGTCTCATCTCCATTTCATCCCACCATCTTGTCTCATCATCTCATCTTGTCTCATCTTGGCTTCTCGTCATTTCATTGTCATCTCATCATTTTGGCTCATCTTATTGTCCTGTCTCGTCATCCTATCTGATCTCGTCATCCCCTCACGTCATCCGTCTTGTCATCCCATCTCGTCTTCTCATCTCATCTTATCATCTTGTCATCCCATCTCATCCTGTCATCTCATCTCATCATCTCGTCTCATCTCATCATCCCATCTCATCATCCATCTTGTCATCCCCTCTCATTGTTTCATCTCGTCCCCTCATCTCATCACCTCATCTCATCCTCTTGTCTTCTCATCTCATCTCATCATGTCATCCTATCTCATCATCCCATCTCATCGTCTCTTCTCATCTTGTCATCCTGTCTCATCATCTCATCTCATCATTTAATCTCATCATCTCATCTCATCATCTCTTCATCTCATCTCATTGTCTCGCTTCATTTCGTCGTCTCCTTTCATCATCCCATCTCATCGTCTCATCTCATCTCCTCATACCCTCTTGTCATCCCATCTTGTCTCCATGTCTCATCCCACTGTCCTGTCTCATCGTCTCCTCTTGTCATCTCATATCAGGGTCTCATCGTCTCATCATTCTGTTTTGTCATCCCATCTTGTCATCTCATCTAATCTCTTTGTCTCGTCTCATCATCTCATCTCATCATCTCATCTTGTCTCATCTCATCATCTCCTCTCATCTCGTCATTCCGTCTCACTGTACCATCTCATCTCATCATCCTGTATCATCATCTCATCTCATCGGCCCATCTCATTTTCCATCTCCTCATCAGGTCTCATCATTTCATGTTGTCGTCTCATCTCATCATCTCCTCTCATCTCATCTCGTCATTTTGTCTCATCTCGTCATCCCATCTCATTGTTCCATCTCCTTGTCTCGTCTCTTCTCATCTTCCCATCTTTTTGTCTCATCTCATCTCCCTGTCTCATCATCTTGGCTCATCTCGTATTCTTGTCTCATCGTCCTTTCTCATCAACTCATTGTCTGGTCTCATCATTCCGTCTTATCATCTCATCGTCCCATCTTGTGATCCTGTCTCATCGTCCAGTCTCATCGACCCATCTCATCTTGTCATCCCATCTCCTTATCCAGTCTCATCTTGTAGTCCTGACTCATCATCTCATCTCGTTGTTTCATCTCATTGTCTCATCTCATCTCGTTGTCCTGTTTCATTATCCTGTCTCATCATCCCATGCCATCTCGTCATCCTATCTCATTGTCCGTCTCATCATCCGGTCTCATCATCACATCTCGTCATCTCATCTCATCATATCATCTCATCACATCTTGTCATCTGGTCTCATCTCATCGTCCCATCTTGTCATCTCATCTCATCTCATCATCTCGTCTCGTTGTCTCATCAGGTCGTCTCATCTCGTCATCTCGTCATCTCTTCTCATCATTTCATCTAAACATCTCATTTCATCTCATCATTCTGTCTCGTCGTCCCGGCTTATAGTCCCATCTCATCTCCTTCTCTCATCTTGCTGTCTCGTTTCATCATCTCATCTTGTCATCTCATCTCATCTTCTCATCTCATAGTTTCTTCTCATCATCCCATCTCAACCCGTCATCCCGTCTTGTCATCTGTCTCTTCATCCTGTCTCATCATCTCATCTCGTCGTCCCATCTTGTCTCGTCCCATCGTCACTTCTCATCTTGTCATTCCATCTCGTTGTCCCATTTCATCTCTTCATCCTGTCTCATCATCCCATCTCGTCATCTTATCTTGTCTCCCTGTCTCGTCTCACAGTCTCATATTATCATTTCATCTCGTCATCCCGTCTTGTCGCCTTGTCTTGTCTCGTCATCTCAGAGTCTCATCTCATCTCGTCTCCTCGTCTCTTTGTCACGTCTCATCATCTCATCTCAACTCGTCATCACTTCTCATCTTGTCTTCCCATCTCCTCATCTCATCTCATCGTTTCATCTCGTTATCTCATGTAATCTCATCATCCCATCTCATTGTCCTGTCTTATCTTGTCATCCTGTCTCGTCATCCCATCTTGTCTCCCTGTCTCATCTTGCAGTCTCATATCATTGTCTCATCTCATCGTCTCATCTTGTTATCTTATTGTCTCATCATCCCTTCTTGTATTTTCATCTCATCATCTCATCCCATCTCATCATCCCGTCTTGTCATCTTGTCTCATCTCGTCATCTCATCGTCTCATCTCATCTTGTTGTCTTGTCTCATCGTCACATCTCCTCATCTCATCTCTTCTCATTTTCCCATTTCGTCATCACGTCTCATCTCCTTGTCTCATCTTGTCATCTAGTCTCATCATCTCATCTCGTCATCTCGTCTCGTAGTTTCATCTCATTGTCCCGTCTCATCTTGTCCTCCCACCTCATCCTCTCATCTCGTTGTCTCATCTTGTCTCATATCATCATCTCATCTCATCTCATTGTCTCGTCTCATCATTCCATGTCATCGTGCATCTCATCATCCCGTCTCATTGTTTCATGTTGTCATCTCATCTTGCAGTCTCATCTCGTCCCGTCTCATCATCTCTTCTCATCTCATTGTCCCATCCTGTCATTCAATCTCCTCATCTCGTCTCTTCTCATCTTCCTGTGTTGTCGTCCCATCTCATCTCCCTGTCTTGTCATCTCGGCTCATCTCATCATCTTGTCTCATCATCCCGTCTCATCTACTCATGATTTCATCTTATTATTTTGTCTTAAATCGTTGTCCTTCCTCATCGTCCCATCTCATCATCCCGTCTTGTTGTTTCATCTCATTGTCTCATCTCATTCGTCGTCCCATCTCATTGTTCCGTCTCGTCATCTCTTCTCATCTCATCTTCCCATCTTATCGTATTTTTTCATCTCATCATCTCTCCCACACATCTCATCTCATTGTCCCGTTTCATCATCTCATCTCATCTCGTTGTCTCATCTCATTCGTCATCCCATCTCATCGTTCCATCTCATCCTCTCTTCTCATCTCATCATCCTGTCTTATCGTATTTTCTCATCTCATCATCTCGTCCTCCCATTCATTCCGTTGTCCCGTCTCATTGTCTGATCTCATCTCATCGTTCCATCTCATCGTCCCATCTCAACAACTCATCTCACCTCATCGTCTCTTCTCGTCATCTCATCATCTCAACTCGTCTCATTGTCTCATCTCATCTTGTTGTCCCCTCTCATTGTCCCATCTCATCATCTCTTCCCTTCTCGTCATCCCATCTCAACATCCCGTCTCATCTCCATCTCATCCCACCTGCCACGTCCTCTTTTTCCTCCCAGGTATGACACGGTTCCCTGGAAGGAAGGGCGGTGGCAAGGCCTTCAACGCCCCCAAAGAGGACGAGGCATAAAATGGTGTAATAGAAAAATACTGGGATTAACGACACTAATTCTGTGTTTCTTGTTGCTGGTTGTGCTCCAAGCATTATATCAAAACGAATCAGAAAGCAAAAGAATTGGAAAAAATGATACAAATTGTACAATTGCAAAACATTGTTAATGACTGTTTGGAAAAAATTAGGTTGGGACGCCCCCATTAAGCAAGTCATGCTGTAGATACAGCAGGCAGAAGTGCTTTTAGAACAAGTCACAGAAAAGTACCCCATAGAAAGTAAACACTTACAATTAAAAAACCCTGCATTGAGCCATCCTGGAAATTTACTCCCCCACCATGGCACCGGTCCATTGCTATAAAACAATAAAAAATCTAAGTAAACAATATAACCTTTTAATCAAAACAAGCTAACCTTTAACCAGATTAAAATAAGTCTTGACATATTGCCTCACCTGTAGAATAATAGGAAAAGAAAGTCTAAACTCAGAAAACTACAAACACAATGTCTGCGGTTTAAGCCAATATCTTGCTGCTATTAAAATCTTGTGTAAGTGTTCCTAAGAAAATCAGAACGTGTACTTTCGCTTTGCTTCCCTGAACCTGTAACTTTACCTAAAACGTAAGCCATGACACAACCATGATTCTGTGATACCTGTTTCCTTGCCAAGAATAAGGGTATAAAATCAGTTAAGCAAAAATAAATCTAAGCAACTCTTCTCAGAGGAAAATTCTCTAAGCTGTCTCTTGGTGTTCTTCTCACGCCGACGACCCTCCACACCTTCAAGCCCGTTCCCTCTGCTGCAGCTGGACCGTGGCACCCACCATCTTGTCTCATCATCTCATGTTGTCTCATCTTGGCTTCTGGTTGTCTCATTGTCCTTTCATCATTTCGTCTCATCTCATTGTCTTGTCTCATCATCCTATCTGATCTCATCGTCCCCTCATGTCATACGTCTTGTCATCCTGTCTCGTCTTCTCATCACATCTCATCATCTTGTCATCCCATCTCATCTTGTTGTCTCATCTCGTCATCTCGTCTCATCTCGTCATCCCATTTCGTCATCCATCTCGTCATCCTGTCTCATTGTCTCATCTCGTCACCTCATCTCATCAACTCATCTCGTCATCTTGTCTCCTTGTCTCATCTCATCTCGTCATGTCTCATTGTACCATCTCGTCATCTCGTCTCATGTCCTCATCCTGTCTCATCATCCCATATCATCATCTCTTCTCATCTTGTCATCCCGTCTTGCCATCTCATATCTATGTTTAATCTCGTCATCTCATCTCATCATCTCGTCATCTCGTCTCGACTCATTGTCTCGTTCCATCTCTTCGGCTCCTCTCATCATCCCATCTTGTCGTCTCATCTCATCTCGTCGTCCTGGCTCATCTCCATGTCTCATCCCACTGTCTTGTCTCATTGTCTCATCATTCCATTGTTCCATCTTGTCATCTCATCCCATCATCCCATCTCATCATCTCATCTCATCATCTTATCAAGTCTCCAATCCACATCTCATCTCATCTCATCAGTCTCTCTCATAGTTCTGTCTCATCTCCTCATCCCGTCTCATCATCCTGTCGCGTCATCCCATCTCTCTGTCCATCTCGTCATTCTGTCTCATTTTCTCCCGTTGTTGTATCATCTTGTAGTCTCGTCTCATCATCTCATCTCCTCTTCTAGTCATCTCATCTCATCTCATTGTCTCGTTTCACCTCATTGTCTCCTCTCATCATCCCATCTCGTTTTCTCGTCTCATATCGTCCCGTCTCATCTTCCAATCTTGTCTCCATGTCTCATCCCAACTTCTTGTCTCTTTGTCTTGTCATTCCATCATCCCATCTCGTCATCTCATCTCATCATTCCATCTCATCATCTCATCTCATTGTCTCTTCTTGTCTCGTCGTCTCATCTCATCTCGTCATTCTGTCTCGTTGTCCCCTCTCATCTTGTCATCCGGTCTCATCATCCCATCTCATCATCCCATCTCATCATCCGTCTTGTCATCCCGTCTCATCGTCTCATTTTGTGGTCTCATCTCATAGTCTCATCTCTTCATCTCATCATCTCATCTCGTCTCATCGTCCCACTTCATCTTGTCATTCTGTCTCGTTGTCCCGTTACATCTCGTCATCCCATCTCATCTTCCCATCTTATCATCCCATCTCATCATCTCATGTCATCTTCCCATCTCGTAGTCTCTTCTCGTCTTGTCATCTCATCTCATCTCATTGTCTAGCTTCATCTCATCGTGTCCTCTCGTCATCCCATCTCGTCGTCTCATCTCATCTCATTGTCCTGTCTCATCTTCCCATCTCGTCTCCATGTCTCACTCCCATCTTGCCTCATTGTCTCGTCATTTCATCATCCCATCTTGTCTTCTCATCTCATCGTCCCTTCTCATCATCTCATCTCATCGTCGCATCTTGACTCGTCTCATCATCTCATCTCATTTCATAATTCTGGCTCATTGTCCCTATCTTGTCTTATCATCCCATCTCGTCATCCTGTCTCATCATACCGTCTCATCATCTCGTCTCATCATCCATCACGTCATTCCTTCTCATCATCTCATGTGATCATCTCATCTAGTAATCTTGTCTCGTCATCTCATCTAATCGTCTCGTCATCTCATCGTCTCGATTCATCCCATCATCTCCTCACATCATCCCATCTCATCATCTCGTCTCATCTCCTCATCCCGTCTCATCTTCCTGTCTCGTCTCCATGTCTCACCCTACTGCCTTGTCTCATTGTCTCATCATTTCAACGTTACATCTGATCATCTCATCTCAACGTCCCATCTCATCGTCTCATCTCATTGTCTCATCTTGTTTATTCTCATTGTCCAATCTCATCTTGTCATTCTGCCTTGTTGTCCTATCTTGTCTCGTCATCCCGTTTCTTCATGTCATCTCATTATCCCTTCTCATTGCCCATCTCGCCATCCCATCTCATCTCATGTCATCGTCTCGTCTCGTAGTCTCGTCTCATCATCTCAGCTCCTCTTCTCGTCATCTCATCTCATCTCATCGTCTCACTTCATCTCATCATCTCCTCTCATCATCTCATCTCGTTGTCTCATCTCATCTCGTCATCCCGTCTCATCTTCCTGTCTCGTCTCCATGTCTCATCCCACTGTCTTGCCTCATTGTCTCGTCATTTCATCATCCCATCTCGTCATCTCATCTAATCGTCCCGTCCCATCGTCTCATCTCATCATCTCATCTTGTCTCGTTTCGATGTCTCATCTCACCTCATCATGCTGTCTCATAATCCTGTCTTGTCTCGTCATCCTGTCTCATCATCCCATCTTGTCTTCATGTCTCTTTGTCCATCTCATCATCCCATCTCATCATCTCATGTCGTCGTCTCATCTCGTAGTCTCGTCTCGTCATCTCATCTCAGCATCTCATCATCTCATCTCGTCTCATCGTCTCGCTTCATCTCGTCATCTCGACTCATCATCCCATCTTGTCGTCCCATCTCATCTTCCTGTCTCATCTCCATGTCTCATCCCATGGTCTTGTCTCATTGTTTCGTCATTCCATCATCCCATCTCATCAACCCATCTCATCTCCCTGTTTCATCATCTCATCTGATCGTCTCATCTTGTCTTTTCTCATCATCTCATCTCATTTCATCATTCTGTCTCATTGTCCCATCTCATCTCGTCATCCCATCTCATCATCCCATCTCATCAGCCCATCTCATTGTCTGTCTCATCATACCGTCTCATCATCTCATGTCATTGTCTCATCTTGAAGTCTCGTCTCGTCATCTCATTGTCTCGTTTTCTCATTGCCTCCTCTCATCATCACATCTCGTCATCTCATCTCATCTCATCATCCTGTCTCGTCTTCCCATCTCATCTCCATGTCTCATCCCACAGTCCTGTCTCATTGTCTTGTCATTCCATCATCCCACCTCGTCATCTCATCCCATCATCCCGTCTCATCGTCTCATCTCATCGTCTCATCATTTCTCATCTCGTCGTCTCATCTCATCTCATCATTCTGTCTTGTTGTCCCGTCTCATCTCGTCATCTCGTCTCATCATCCCATCTTGTCATCCTGTCTCATCATCCATCTCATCATCCCATTTCATCATCTCATGTCGTCGTCTCATCTCGTAGTCTCATCTTGTTATCTCATTTCACTGTCTCATCATCTCATTGTCTCCTCTCATCATCCCATCTCGTCATCTTGTCTCATCTCGTCGTCCTGTCTCGTCTTCCCATCTCCCCTCCATGTCTGATCCCACTGTCCTGTCTCTTTGTCTTGTCATTTCATCGTCCCATCTCCATCTCATCTCATCATCCCATCTCATTGTCTCATGTCATCGTCTCATCTTGTTCATCTCATCATCTCATTTCATCTCATCATTCTGGCTTGTTGTCCCGTCTCATCTCATCAGCGCATCTCATCATCCTGTCTCATCATCCTGTCCCATCGTCCATCTCATCATCCTGTCTGATCATCTCATGTTGTCATCTCATCTCGTAGTCTCGTCTCATCATCTCATCTCATTGTCTCATCACCTCATCATTTCCTCTCATCATCCCATCTCATCATCTCGTCTCTCTAGTCGTCATTTCATGTCTTCTAATCTCATGTCCTTGTCTCATCCCACTGTCTTGTCTCTTTGTCTCATCATTTCATTGTCCCATCTCATCTCATCTCATCGTCCCGTCTCATTGTCTCATCTCATCATCTCATCTTCTCTCGTCTTGTCATCTCATCTCATCTCATCATTCTGTCTTGTTGTCCCGTCTTGTTTTGTCATCACATCTCATCATCCCTTCTGGTCATCCCGTCTCATCGTCCATCTCCTCATCCTGTCTCATCATCTCATGTCATCGTCTCATCTCATTGTCTCATATCATCATCTCATTGTCTCATCATTTCATCTCATCTCATCATCTCGCTTCATCTCATCATCTCCTCTCATCATCCCATCTCACTATCTCTTTTCATCTCGTCATCCTGCCTCGTCTTCCCGTCTCGTCTCTATGTCTCATCCCACCATCTTGTCTCACTGTCTTGTCATTCCATCGTGCCATCTCGTCATCTCATCTCATTGTCCCGTCTCATCATCTCATCTCATCATCTCATCTTGGTTCGTCTTGTCGTCTCATCTCATCTAGTCATTCTGTCTTTTTGTCCCATCTCACCTTGTTATCCTGTCTCATCATCCCTTTCTCATCATCCCGTCTCATCATCCGTCTCAACAACCTGTCTCCTCATCTCATGTCATCATTTCATCTCATAGTCTCTTATTGTCATCTCATCTCATCGTCTGGTCATCTCATCTCATCTCATCGTCTCTCTTCATCTCGTCATCTCTTCTCGTCATCCCATCTATTTGTCTCATCTCCTCTCATCATCCCGTCTCATTTTCCCATCTCATCTCCATGTCTCATTCCATGGTCTTGTCTTATTGTCTCGTCATTTCATCGTCCCATCTCGTCATCTCATCTCATCGTCCTGTCTCATCATCTCACCTCATCGTCTTCTTGTGTCATCTCATTGTCTCATCTCATCTCATCATTCTGGCTCATTGTCACTTCTCATCCTGTCATCCCGTCTCATCATCCCATCTTATCATTCCATCTCATTGTCCATCTCATCATCCCATCTCATTGTCCATCTCATCATCCTGTCTCATCATCACATGTCATCATCTCATCTTCTAGTCTTGTCCTGTCATCTCATCTCATCGTCTCATCATCTCTTCTCATCTCATCATCTCACTTCATCTCGTCATCTCCTCTCGTCATTCCTTCTTGTCATCTCATCTTATCTCGTCGTCCCCTCTCATCTTCCTGTTTTGTCTCCTTGTCTTCTACCACCATCTTGTCATCATCTCATCTCATAGTCTCGTCTCATCATCTCATCTCATCATCTCATCATGTCATCTCGTCTCATTGTCTCGCCTCATCTTGTCATTTCCTTTCGTCATCCCATCACGTCATCTCGTCTCATCTTGTCGTCCCATCTCTTCCTCCTGTCTCGTCTCCATGTCTCATCATCTCGTTTCATCTCATTGTCTCCTCTCATCATCCCATCTCGTTTTCTCGTCACATCTCGTCGTCCCATCTCATCTTCCCATCTCGTCTCCATGTCTCATACCAACGTCTTGTCTCATTGTCTTGTCATTCCATCATCTGATCATGTCATCTCTTCTCATCGTCCCATCTCATCATCTCATCTCATTGTCTCATCTTGTCTCGTCTTGTTGTCTCATCTCATCTCGCCATTCTGTCTTGTTGTCCCATCTCATCTCGATATCCCGTCTCATCATCCTGTCTCATCGTCCATCTCGACAACCTGTCTTCTCATCTCATGTTGTCGTTTCATCTCGTAGTCTCTTATCGTCATGTGATCTCATCGTCTGGTCATCTCATCTCATCTCATCATCTCGCTTCATGTCATCATCTCCTCTCATCATCCTATCTCGTCTTCCCATCTTGTCTTCCCATCTCATCTTCCCAT
This sequence comes from Tamandua tetradactyla, assembly GCF_023851605.1. Lineage (NCBI taxonomy): Eukaryota > Metazoa > Chordata > Mammalia > Pilosa > Myrmecophagidae > Tamandua > Tamandua tetradactyla. Next base: position 42,471,122 of record NC_135340.1, read on the forward strand.
CTCATCTCCATGTCTCATTCCACCATCTCATCTCATTGTCTCGTCATTTCATCGTCCCATCTCATCATCTCATCTTATCGTCCTGTCTCATCATCTCATCTTGTCTCATCTCATCATCTCATCACATCTTGTCATTCTGTCTCGTTGCCCCGTCTCATTTCATCATCCCGTCTCATCATCTCATCTCGTCATCCCGTCTCATCGTCCATCTCATCATCCCGTCTCATCATCTCATGTCATCATCTCATCTCATAGTCTCATCTTGTTATCTCATCATCTGGTCATCTCATCACCTCCTCCCATCATCCCATCCTGTCAGCTCGTCTCTTCTCTTCGTCCTGTCTCATCTTCCCATCTCGTCTCCACATCTCATCCCACCATCTTGTCTCTTTGTCTCATCATTTCATTGTCCTATCTCATCATCTCATCTCATCATCCCATGTCATTGTTTCATCTCATCATCTCATCTTGTCTCATCTCGTCATCTCATCTCATCTTGTCATTCTGTCTCATTGTCCTGTCTCATCTCATCATCCCATCTCGTCATCCCATTTCCTGGTCCATCTCCACAACCCGTCTGATCATCTCATATCATCGTCTCATCTCGTAGTCTGGTCTTGTCATCTCATCTCATCATCTCGTCATCTCATCTTGTCTCATCATCTCACTTCATCTTGTGGTCTCCTCTCATCATCCCATCTCATCGTCTCGTCTCATCTCGTCATCCTGTCTTGTCTTCCCATCTCGTCTCCATGTCTCATCCCACCGCCTTTTATCATTGTCTCATCATTTCATTGTCCCATCTCGCCATCTCATCTCATCGTCCCCTCTCATCGTCTCATCTCATCGTCTCATCTTGTCTTGTCTCGTTGTCTCATCTCATCTCATCATTCTGGCTCATTGTACCATCTCGTCTCGTCATCCCATCTCATCATCCTGTCTTGTCATCCCATCTCATTGTCCGTCCCATCATCCTGTCTTATCATCACATGTCATTGTCTCATCTCATAGTCTTGTCTCGTCATCTCATCTCCTCATCTTGTCATCTCATCTCATCTCATCATCTTGTTTCATTTCGTCGTTTCCTCTCATCATCCCATCTCGTCATCTCATCTCATCTTGTCATTCCCTCTCGTCTTTCCATCTCATCTCCTTGTCTCCTACCACTGTCTTGTCTCATTGTCTCATCATTTCATCGTCCCATCTCGTCATTTCATCTCAACCTCCCGTCTCATCGTCTCATCTCATCGTCTCATCCTGACTCGTCTCGCTGTTTCATCTCATCTTGTCATTCAGTCTCGTTGTCCCATCTCATCTCGTCATCTCGCCTCATCATCCCGTCTAGTCTTCCCGTCTCATTGTTCATCTCCTCATCCTTTCTCATCATCTCATGTCATCGTCTCATCTCGTAGTCTCGTCTCGTCATCTCATCTCATTGTCTCGTCATCTCATCTCGTCTTATCGTCTCGCTTCATCTCATCATCTCTGCTCGTCATTTCATCTCATCATCTCGTTTCATCTCGTCTTCCCATCTCATCTTCCCATCTTGTCTCCATATCTCATCACACCGTCTTGTCTCATTGTCTCATCATTTCATCATCCCATTTTGTCATCTCCTCTCATCATCCTGTCTCATCATCTCATGTCATTGTCTCATCTTGTCTCGTCTTGTTGTCGCATCTCCTCTCCTTATTCTGTCTTGTGGTCCCATCTCGTCTCGTGATAACATCTCATCATCCTGTCTCGTCATCCTGTCTCAATGTCCATCTTGTCATCCCGTGTCATCATCTCATGTCGCTGTCTCATCTTGTTGTCTTATCTCTTCATCTCATCTCATCGTCTCATCATCTCATCTTGTCTCATCGTCCTGCTTCATCTCATCATCTCCTCTCATCATCCCATCTCATTGTCTCATCTCATCTCATCATCCTGTCTCGTCTTCCTGTCTCATCTCCATGTCTCATCCCTCTTTCTTATCTCATTGTCTCATCATTCCATCGTCCCATCTCGTCATCTCATCTCATCATCCCTTCTCATCGTCTCATCTCATCATTTCATCTTGTCTCGTCTCGTCGTCTCATCTCATCTCATCATTCTTTCTCTTGGTCCTGTCTCGTCTCATCATCCCATCTCATCATCCCGTCTCATCATGCATCTCGTCATCCCATCTCATCATCTCACGTCATCATCTCATCTCATAGTCTTGACTCGTAATCTCATCTAATCATCTCATTATCTCATCCTCCCCTCTCATCATCCCATCTCATCGTCTCGTCTCATCTCATCGGCCCGTCTGATCTTCACATTTTGTCTCCATGTCTCATCCCACCATCTTGTCTCTTTGTCTCATCATTTCATCATCCCATCTCGTCATCTCATCTCATCATCCCATCTCATCGTTTCATCTTGTCTTGTCTCGTCTCGTCACATCTCATCTCGTCATTCTGTCTTGTTGTCCCGTCTCGTCATCCTGTCTCGTCATCCCATCTCATCATCCGTCTTGTCATCCAGTCTCATCATCTCATCTTGTAGTCTCATCTTGTCATCTCATCACCTCGTCTGCTCATCTCATCTCATCATCTCAACTCATCTCGTCATCTCCTCTCTTCATCCCATCTCGTCGTCTTGTCTCATCTCGTCGTCCCATCTAATCTTACCGTCTCGTCTCCATGTCTCATCCCACCATCTTGTCTCATTGTTTTGTCATTCCCTTGTCCCATTTTGTCATCACGTCTCATCATCCCATCTCATCGTCTCATCTCATTATCTCATCTTGCCTCTTCTCCTCATCATTCTGTCTCCTTTTCCTGTCTCGTCTTGTCATCCCGTCTCTTCATCCCATCTCATCATCCCATCTCATCGTCCATCTTGTCATCCCATCTCATCATCTCATGTCATAGTCTCATCTCGTAGTCTCGTCTTGTCATCTCATCTCCTTACCTCATCATCTCATCTCGTCTCATCATTTCACTTCATCTCATCATCTCTTCTCATCATCCCATCTCATCGTCTCATTTCCTCTCATCGTACCATCCCCTCTTCCCGTCTCCTCTGCCTGATTTATCCCACCATCTTGTCTCTTTGACTCATCATTTCATCGTCCCATCTCATCATCTCATCTCATCGTACCGTCTCATCATCTCATCTCATCGTCTCATCTTGTCTCATCTCGTCATTCTGTCTCATTGTCCAGTCTCATCTTGTCATCCCATCTCATCATCCTGTCAAATCGTCCATCTCTTCATCCTGTCTCATCATCTCATGTCATCGTCTTATCTCATAGTCTTGTCTCATCATCTCATCTCATTGTCTCGCTTCATCTTGTCATCTCCTCTCATCATCCCATCTTGACGTCTTGTTTCCTCTTGTCATCCCGTCTCATCTTCCTGTCTCATCTCCTTCATTTATCCCACCATCTTGTCTCATTGTCTCATCATTTCATTGTCCAATCTCATCATCTCATCTCATCATCCCGTCTCATCATCTCATCTTGTCTCGTCTCATCATCTCATCTCATCCCTTCATTTTGTCTCGTTGTCATGTCTCATCTTGTCATCCTGTCACATCATCTCATCTCATCTTCCCATCTCATCTCCATGTCTCATCCAAACGTCTTGTCTCATTGTCTCGTCCTTTCATCGTCCCATCTCATCATCTCTTCTGATTGTCCCGTCTCATCTCATCATCTCATCTTGTCTCAACTCATCATCTCATCTCATCTCGTCATTCTGTCTTGTTGTCCTGTCTCATCTCGTCTTCCTGTCTCATCATCCCATCTTGTTTTCCCATGTCATTGTCCAACTCGTCATCCTGTCTCATCATCTCATGTTCTCGTCTCATCTTGTGGTCTCGTCTCATCATCTCATCTCATCATGTCATCATCTCACCTCGCCTCATTTTCTCGCTTCGTCTCGTCATCTCCTCTTGTCATCCCATCTCGTCATTTAGTCTAATCTCGTCATCTCATCTCATCTCTATGTCTCATCCCAACATCCTGTCTCATTGTCTCATGATTTCATTGTCCCATCTCATCATTTCATCTCATCGTCTTATCTTGTCTCGTCTCATCGTCGCATCTCATCTCGTCATTCTGTCTCATGGTCCTGTCTCATCTCGTCATCCTGTTCATCATCCCATCATATCATCCCATCTCTTCGTCCATCTCGTCATCCTGTCTCATCTTCTCATGTTGTCATCTCATCTAGTAGTCTCGTCTCATCATCTCTCTCATCGTCTCGCTTCATCTCGTCATTTCGTCTCATCTCGTCATCCCGTCTCGTCTTCACATATCGTCTCCATTTCTCATCCCACCATCTTCTCTCATTGTCTCATCATTTCATCATCCCATCTCGTCATCTCCTCTCATCGTCCAGTCTCATTGTCTCATCTCATCATTTCATCTTGTCTCGTTTCATCGTCTCATCACATCTCATCATGCTGTCTCGTTGTTCCATCTCATCTCATCATCGCGTCTCATCATCCCATCTCGTCCTCTCATCTCGTCGTCATGTCTCGTCATCCTGTCTCATCATCTCATGTCATCATCTCATCTCACAGTCTCGTCTCGTCATCTTATCTCATTGTCTCGTTGTCTCATCTCGTCTCATCGTCTCACTTCATCTCGTCATCTCCTCTCATCATCCCATCTCGTCGCCCCATATCGTCTTCCTGTCTCGTCTCTATGTCTCATTCCACCATCTTTTCTCATTGTCTACTCATTCCATCATCCCATCTCATCATCTCATCCCATCATCCCGTCTCCTTGTCTCATCTCATCATCTCATGTTGTCTCGTCTCATCATCTCATCTCATCTCATCATACTGTCTCATTGTCCCATCTTGTCTTGTCATCCCATCTCATTATCCCATCTCGTCATCCCATCTCATCGTCCGTCTCATCATCCCGTCTCATCATCTCATGTCGTCGCCTCATCTCGTAGTCTCATCTCGTCATCTCATCTCATCGTCTTGTCAACTCAACGTCTCCTTTCATCATCCCATCTCGTCGTCTTGTCTCATCTCGTCATTCTGTCTTGTCTTCCCATCTCATCTCCATGTCTCATTTCACCATCTTGTCTCTTTGTCTCTTCATTTCATTGTCCCATCTCATCATCTCATCTCATTGTCCCATCTCATTGTCTCATCTCATTCTCTCATCTTGTCTCATCTTGTCGTCTCTTCTCATCTTCTTTCTGTCTCATCCCATCTCATTTCATCATCCCGTCTTATCATCCCATCTCATCATCCTGTCTCATCATCCCATCTCGTCATCCCATCTCATCGTCCATCTTGTCATTCAGTCTCATCATCTCTTTTTTTTTTTTTTTTTTTTTTTTAAAGAGAGAGGGAGGAAAGGAAGGAAAGACAGAGAAGGAAGGAAGGGAGGAAGAAAGGGAAACATTTTTAAACATTTTCTTGTTTTATTATATTTCGTTTGTTTGTTTATTTTTTACATGGGCTGGGGCCGGGAATCGAACCGGGGTCCTCCGGCACGGCAGGCAAGCACTCTTGCCCGCTGAGCCACCGCGGCCCGCCCCAGTCTCATCATCTCTTGATCATCATCTCATCTTGTAGTCTCATCTCATCATCTCATCTCATCATCTCATCTATTCATCTCGTCTCATCATCTTGCCTCATCTCGTCGTCTCCTCTCGTCATCCCATCTCGTCATCTCGTCTCATCTCGTCGTCCTGTCTAATCTTCCCGTCTCATCTCCATGTCTCATCCCACCGTCTTGTCTCATTGTCTCGTCATTCCCTCGTCCCATTTCATCATCACGTCTCATCATCCCATCTCATCATCTCATCTCATGGTCTCATCTTGCCTCTTCTCATCGCATCTCATCTCGTCATTCTGTCTCCTTTTCCCATCTCGTCTTGTCATCCCATCTCTTCATCCCATCTCGTCATTCCCTCTTATCGTCCATCTTGTCATCCCATCTCATCATCTCATGTCATCGTCTCATCTCGTAGTTTCGTCTTGTCATCTCATCTCCTCGCCTCATCATCTCATCTCGTCTCATCATTTCACTTCATCTCGTTGCCTCCTCTCATCTTCCCATCTCATCGTCTCATTTCCTGTAGTTGTACCATCTCGTCTTCCCATCTCCTCTCCATGATTTATCCCACCATCTTGTCTCTTTGACTCATCATTTCATCATCCCATCTTGTCATCTCAACTCATCATCCCATCTCATTGTCTCATCTCATCATCTCATCTTGTCTTATCTCGTCATCTCATCTCATCTCGTCATTCTGTCTCATTGTCCAGTCTCATCTCATCATCCCATCTCAGCATCCCGTCTCATCATCCCATCTCATCATCCCATCTCATCATCCCTTCAAATCGTCCATCCAGTCATCCTGTCTCATCATCTCATGTCGTCATCTCATCTCATAGTCTCGTCTTGTCATCTCATTTCCTCCTCTCGTCATCCCATCTCATCGTCTTGTCTCATCTCGTCATCCTGTCTCATCTTCACGTATTGGCTCCATGTCTCATCCTACCATCTTGTCTCATTGTCTCATCATTTCATTGTCCCATCTCATCATCTCATCTCATCATCTCATCTTGTCGCATTTCATCATCTCATCACATCTCATCATGCTGTCTCGTTGTTCTGTCTCATCTCATCATCCCATCTCATCATCCCATCTTGTCATCTCGTCTCATCATCATGTCTTGTCATCCTGTCTCATCATCTCATGTCATCGTCTCATCTCGCAGTCTCGTCTCATCATCTCATCTCGTCTCATCTCGCTTCATCTCATTGTCTCCTTTCATCATCCCATCTCGTTGTCCCGTCTTGTCTTCCTGTCTCTTCTCCATGTCTCATCCCACACTCTTGTCTCATTGTCTAGTCATTCCATCATCCCATCTCATCATCTCATCCCATCATCCCATCTCCTTATCTCATCTCATCATCTCATCTTGTCTCGTTTCATCGTCTCATCTCATCTCGTCTTACTGTCTCATTGTCCCATCTCGTCTCGTCATCCTGTCTCATCATCCCATCTCATCATCCTGTCTCATCCTCCGTCTCATCATCCCATCTTGTCATCTCATCTCTTCTCGTCGTTCCGTCTTTTCTTCCTATCTTGTCTCCATGTCTCATCCCACTGTCTTTTCTCTTTGTCTCTTCATTTCATCATCCCATCTCGTCATCTCATCTCATTGTCCCATCTCATCATCTCATCTCATCCTCTCATCTTGTCTCATCTTGTCGTCTCTTCTCATCTTGTCTCTCCGTCTCATTGTCCCGTCTCATCTCATCATCCCATCTTATCATCCCATCTTGTCTTCCCGTCTCATCGTCCATCTTGTCATCCCGTCTCATCATCTCATGTTGTCATCTCATCTCATAGTCTCATCTCGTCTTCTTATCTCATTGTCTCATCATCTCATCTTGTCTCATCATAACGCTTTATGTCGTCGTCTCCTCTCATCATCCCATCTCGTCGTCTCGTCTCATCTCATTGTCCCGTCTTGCCCTCCCATCTCGTCTCCATGTTTCATCCCACCGTCTTGTCTCATTGTCTCATCATTTCATCATCCCATCTCGTCATCTCATCATATCATCTCATCTCATCCTGTCATTTCATCATCTCATCTTGTCTTGTCTCATTGTCTCATTTCATCTCTTCATTCTGTCTCATTGTCCTGTCTCGTCTCGTCATCCCATCTCATCATCCCATCTCCTCATACTGTCTCATCGTCCATCTCGTCATCCCATCTCATCATCTCATTTCATTGTCTCATCTCGTAGTCTCATCTCAGCATCTCATCTCCTCTTCTCATCATCTCATCTCGTCTCATCATCTCACTTCATCTTGTCGTCTCCTCTCATCATCCCATCTCATCTTCTCATCTCATCTCGTCGTCCCGTCTCCTCTTCCCATCTTGTCTCCATGTCTCATCCCACCATCTTGTCTCATTGTCTCATCATTTCATTGTCCCATCTCGTCTTCTCATCTCATCCTCCCGTCTCATCCTCTCATTTCATCATCTCATCTTGTCTCATCTCATCATCTCCTCTCATCTTGTCATTCTCTCTCATTGTCCGGTCTCATCTCGCCATCCTGTCTCATTATCCCTTCTCGTGATCCCATCTCATCGTCCATATCGTCATCCTGTCTCATCATCTACTGTCGTCATCTCATCTCATAGTCTCATCTCATCATCTGATCTCATCGTCTCATCATCTCATCTCATCTCATCATCTCGCTTCATCTCATCGTCTCCTCTTGTCATCCCATCTCATCATCTCATCTCATCTCATCATCCTGTGTCGTCTTCCCATCTTGTCTCCACGTCTCATCCCACCGTCTTGTCTCATTTCACCTTTACACTGAAAAAAATCCATAAATAACTAGAAAATAAGTTACTCATGATGTATATAAATGTTTTATTTAAGAATAATGTTAAGCAAATTTAATTAATGTTGCTTTTTGATAGAATTATAATTAATACAGAAGAGGAGAAGGTGGCTGTAATACATCTGTATATGAAAAATGTATTCCCTTTCATTTACCATGTAATGCAATTCTTTTCATTCCTCTAAACTGGGTTTTTAGCTTCATTGGGAGGTTCTTCTAATTGACAGAAGGAAAGTCCAATGCCTCAAGGGTCTTTTGTAAGCAGCTAACTCCAGTTTGCTGTTCTCTAAGAGGTCTCTCTGTCTACTTTGGTGCCAGGGCTTTGGGAGGTACCTGACCAGCCACTACTGCCAACCAGCCCTTGCCTTCTTCATTTCCAAAGACTTGAGATCCCAACCCTCCCCTCTTCTCTTTTAGCTGATGCTTTTTGACCTGGTTGACTTCTTTTTCTTTATAATCCTTTGCTCAATAATAATCCATCCCAAGTAATCCACATTGAGTTTCTCTTTTACAAATTGTTCAAGCATGTATTGGTGAAATCATTTAACTTGTCATTTGGTCACTGGCTATCCCCTATTATTGCCCCCAATGTCATAAATGTTGGCTCTACAATAAGACATGTGGAGTCCTGAGGCTGATCAGTCTCCAGAACCACACTGAGCTTGTAAGAAGTTAATAACTATTACAGTTTTTGACTTGTATTCCTAACTATTCAGAAATAAATCACAACTAGGTTTGAGAGAGGCTCTGAAGGTCTGCAGGAGTCTTTGCTTATTTTATTAGTCAGAATATGGTGGAGGATTAAAGTGAAAGTACCTGGAATCTTCTTGACAGCCCTTTCTGGAATCTCACCAGCATCCCCAGTAGACCAGCAGTTTCAGACTATGTCCTCTGGCCTCAGCTTCTCCCAAGTCCCTTCTTTAGTTATACAATGTTCCACCTGTGGTCAGAATAGCAGTTGAGAATCCAGCATCCAGCCTCTCAACCTTGTAAGTTCCACCGATAGAGTGGCCAGAATGTTTTCAGAGTCTCTGGTTGTAGAAGGACATGCCATCTGAAAGAAAGAGAGCAGCACAATTTCGATCATGCTGCATTGAGGGAGAAAATGTAAGCAGGGTTGGGCCACTTCCAGGAATAGTTATGTTACCCATCTTTAAGTCTGTGAAATAAAGTGCAGTGTTGGATGCTTAGCAGGGGACCGTCAATTTGTAGCAATTCTGAAGCATGCCTCTGTCCTCCCTTCTTATCCCTGGAATCATGGTCAGCTTCTGGGAAAGTGCAAGCCATCTTGAAGTCCAGGGAACTGATATAATTAGGTGCTGTTTCACAGAGTGCAAGTCCTATCCTGCCATTCAGATGAGCATCACAACAACCTGGGTGATTGTTGTAAGTGAAAAAAATGCTGTGGTGTAGTAGACATACCTTACTTTGATTTCAGCCTCTGTCACAAAATGGTTGCATGATGTTGGTCAATGCAACCTTCCTGTCCAAGATGGAATGCCACCAATCCCTTCTTGAACAGGGAAGTCAACATTAGCAAAGGAAAGCTTCAACCAGGGTTTCCTTTTGGGTTGTTACGTGCTTTCTCTATATGCCAGTTGCACAGGAGCTGCTCAATCAGGAGTTATGATTTTATTTGCTGATAGATTTTGTGGTTTTTTCAATTGATTTGGAATCCTGTGAAACACAGGCCTTCCTCTCCACAAAGTAAGTCCGAAAAATACCTGCCAGGTTTGGGGATATCTTATGGCCCACACCAAATAGTGCAGACAGCATGGCTGGGAAAGAACAGAATGTGGGTTCCTGGTTCATAGGGACTCTACAAGATGGAGATGCAGGCATCTAGTCCACTGGGGAAGAGAGGGAACATCCATGTTGGGAAAGCCCTCCCCCTTCCCATTAACACAGCAAGTTTGGAATCCATTTTCAACCACTCCAATCACAGAAACCAACTGGAAAGGACCAAATGAAATGAGATAGTCAAATCCATCCTGCAGCCAACAAAGAAGGCTATCCAAGAATGGAGGAACAAATAAAATAAAAATCTCCTGGCAGAGTTAAGAGAAAAAGCACTGCAATTCAAAAGGGAACTGAAATTACTTTTAATAGATCTTGGTAAATCTGCCAAGAGAACTCAATCTCTCAACTTTACATAGTATTTATTGATTGGGCTGAAGTCCTTGCTGAATCTTGAGTGCTTTATAGAATTACACAAACTTTGAGCTGTATCCTGCAGCCCAGGAAAGAGGAAACTGTGCTCCTTGGGGTTTTTCTCATAACTCAATTTCTGCATCTGGGAAATGGGGAAAAGCATGCAAACTTTTCTCAACTCTTTCTTAGAACTACATTGGCCAGGCAGGCATGAGATGCAGTAATTAAGACTTCTGTTCTCTCAGATTTATTTACAAATTCCTCCAAGCAAGATGTACCTTAGTACTTTTTACATGTAGATCCTAAATCAATATATTTCTGCAAAAGGAGAGACTCTAAGCATCATGGAACTTTATTGAAGCCCAGCCTGTGACTGCATGGGTAATATTGGTGCCTCTGGCAGATACTGCTTGGTCTATAAAATATTTTGAGGAGAATATGGAATCCCTCTTTATCCTCCTAGAAAACTCCTACCTATTCTTTAAGATTGACCTGCCTCTATTTTCTAAATGATATTTAGTCAGCTCTAAGAAAGAAGTCAGAAAAGTATATGCCTATTACTTATAAAGTCAGGAGACTTAGGTTCTAGTTTTTGCCCTGTCACCAACTTGTTGTAAAGTCTTAGACAAGTCACTTCATTTATTTTTTTCCTCATCTTTAAAATGAGAGGTTTGGATGTGGTACTTTTAATATCATTGCCAGTTCTTAAGTGTGTATTAAAGTTTTAAAATTTGTGACATAAACTTTGTCTTTGAGGACACAGAGTTAAAAGTGGTATCTTTCTTTCACTCCATTAAGTGTAATTCTCAACTGTCAAAGTTGGTGACATGGTAAATCGGGATTGCAGTATTCAGTGTATACTGAATACTTGGCTGGCACAAGTTGGTAATCAATCCTAGCTCTGTGAAATAGGACATTCTCTTTAAATCAGAGGCACCACTCACAGTCTAAACAATAAACTAAATCTTAAAAATGTGGAAATAGATTTTTCTGCCAATATTTTGCATCATCAAGAGTTTTAGTTTTAAGATAAAGCACAAAATATGCTTAACCAAGCAACCAATGTCCATTTGTCTGTCTGTATGACTATCTGTAACTTACCACACTCCCTCTTGCATCTGACCATCATGTGTTAGATACACTGAAAATTTTCAACTGAAAATATGAATCATCCAGTCTTGAATATTTGTAATGTACAACTCAAATATTACTTTCCTGTTGATAGAAGAGTTCCAATTTATCTCCTGTACAAAAGTCTAAACTGCACTTTTTCATTTAATTTATTTGGTTGTGATGGGGAGAAAGTGTAATCTCAATGGCTTTTGCTAGAAACAAAAGAATCTAAAATAACATTCTGCCAAACATGCCTTTTCATTTTATATAGATGAGTTATAGGAATTTTTTCAAAAATGTAGTGAAATGAGCTGATGCTCAAAGAGCTATTGTTGGGAGGAAATGTGATACTTCTTTTGGCAATGCTGCTTTAGCTACTCAATACTGCAATAATTTGATCAAAATGGCAAGGAAGGGAGCAGGCAAAGGTCAAGGTAGCATGGAAATATGGAACATAGGGCAGCAGTACAAAAAGACCCTGGGGGAGCACATCTGTAGAGTAGGAAAAACAAGCACTATGAAGGAGGAGAAAGAAATTCAGTACATATTATTTTGCACAGTGAATTCTGCCAGCAAAACTCATGGCAATTTTTGGCAGATAAGGTCACCACTCAACATGGATTGAGGCCGTGCATGTGAGGCATTCTGCAGGACAATGCTGACTCCACACAAATCATATAATATTTTTAACACAAATGTATTTCTTCAATGTCCAGTAATCAGTTGTGCTAGGCATGGGGAGATGCAAAGAGAAATAAAACTGGAAGCAGGTTGTAGAAGCCAAGAGTTTAAAGCAAAACCTACAGAATTTGTTGCAAGCTGCTGGCCTCCGGATGGCAGTGGTAAACTGTGGAGATTGTTATGTAGAGCAGTCTGGGAGAAAGAGAATGTTTACCCAAAACAGTTATGTTAAGTATGAAGAACACTGTGAGATAAGAATCTTGCTCCCTCAGGAAATGCCTGCATATCTATTGACATCCTGTGGTATATAACAAGGATCTGGTTGAGAATAAAGTTGTCTGAAGTCTGTCTGAAGTAAACTCAAGCTTCAGACCCCCTGAGCCTATGAAGGGCTGTCTGTGGGGGGATGGTAGATTTGGTCAGGATGGTACTCATTCCCTAGGAGGGATGGTGAGAGCCACTGAGGGAAGAAAAAGATGAAAAAACTTGGTCCCTGTCCATGAAGAGCTCCCAGGCTGGGGAGGATGAGGCAGTGGGTGTGGTCAATGCAGTGACACCAGGATGGGTATCCAAGGGGGCTGGGGCTGCCTAGAGGAGTGTGAGCTGTGGCTCCAGGAGGGAAGGCTCAGAGTTCAGGAGGACACTATGGAGTAGACATTTGAGCTATGCCTTGAATGATGGTAAAGGAAGGGCACTTGGGAAGGATGAATACACTGAGCAAAGGTGGGGATGCAGGAAAATGGAGGCACTGTATTTGGGAACAATAATTAGAATAGAATAGTTAATTCCATCTGGTCCTTGCCATGTCTAGGGAGGGAAACAAAAATTAGAATGGAAGGGAACTCTTCTGCAGTCATTCAGTCTGGCTTGGGAGAGGAGGTGTGGTCTGACCTGAGTTAAAGGAAGAGACTGTCAGTGGTTCCCAAACCTGTTGGTGATCAGAGTTGCCTGGGAACTGTTTTTTGTCCCTGCGGATTGCTTTTATTTAAAAATAGACCACTCCTTCTTTAATATTTTCAAAATAATAGCAGAACACTAAAACCCCTTACCTTGTTAATATTTTATAATTGGTCTGTCATTTTACTTAGGAGGATTTCAGTTAGAATTCCAAAGTTAAAATGGTTTTGAAATATTTTAAAACAGATAAACCCCTGTGATTAAGCTATTAGTCAAGTGTTGAAACAACCATGCCCAGAGACTTTATAATTAATTTATTTCTCAGGATGGTTTCTACTTTACAGGATTTCTGTACAAGAATAACTACTTCAGGGGTATTTGAAATTTCTTCTAAATTTCTGTTCTTTTCTTTTTTTTAACATTTTTTATTGTGAAATATATCTACAGGAAAGTAATACATTTCAAAGTATGGTTTGAAAGTTTTTAACAAGTACTTATAGAGCAAATTTCAAAGTATAATACGGGTTACAGTTCCACAATTTCAGGTATTTCCTCCTGGCTGTTCTAATACACTAAAAACTAAAAAGAAATATCTATAATGAGTCAGAAGTCATAATCCTTTGTTAAATCCTAACTTCTCTGTTACAACTCCTGCCTCTCAATTGATCATTCTCTCAGTCTTCAGGGATATTTGGGCAACGACCATTCTAACTTCACATTGAAAAGGGGTATTGACATTCTGGGGTAGGGGACTGCACTGGTTGTCCTGGGAGAGCCTGGTACCTCTGGGTTTCAGGGCTTATCTGGCATAGGAACAATCTTGAGGTTTTAAGTTTCTGAAAAGTAAACTTAATAAGTAGAACTTTTATAAAGTCTTAGATAGAGCCCTTGGTTTTCTTTAGGGTTTTCAGGAATACTGTTGGTTGGGGTTTCACATACTGTGACAATTTGTAATATTTGGCTGAAGCTTGAGTAAGAGTAATCTTCAGAATGATCTCTCAATTCTATTTGAAATCTCTTAGCCACTGAAACCTTATTTTGTTACTTTCTTTTCCCACTGTTGGTCAAGAAGGCATTCTCAATCCCACAATGCCAGGCATTGTGTGAACTTTTATTCTTAAATTCCTGTTTTATTTTCCCCATTGCTAAAGAAAGTAGCTTGCAATGGGTTGGCATAAACAATGGGAATTTATTGGCTCATGGTTTTTGAGGCTAGGAAATGTCCAGATCAAAACAGGTTCAAAGCAATGCTTTAGTCCCAAAGACTGGTGTTCTGGGGCTGCTTCCAGTGGTCATTGGTCCTGGGCTCCTCTGTCACATGTCATATAGCAGCCTTTCCTGTCCTCTCCCTTCTCTGCTGGGTATCATTGACTTTCAACTTCTGGTTACTCCCTCTATGCCTTTTTATTCTCTCTGTGTCCTTCCCTATGAAGCCTTTAATAATAGGATTCAGACATATCCTGGACCACACCTTATCTGAAATAACCTCATCAAAAGGGTTTGCACCCACAGGAATGGATTGAGTTTAAGAAAGTGTTTTTCTGAGGTACTTAGCTCCAAACCCACAAATACAAATTTTAGGACCAGGGAATCTACATTTCTAACCAGCTCATCAAGTGACTGTTCACCCCAGCCTCCAGGCCTGAATTTGGGGATTTTTATACTAGACGACAAGGAGGCTGGGTAAGGCAAAGGCCTGGGGTCTAACAAAGCAGGGCACGTAGAAAGAGCAAGTTGCTTAGACCAGCCAGATTGAATGGCCCTCAATGGGACGTGGTGGGAGACTGGGAAGAAAGATGGACAGGGAGCACGCCTCAGAGCCAGAGACAGACTCAGAAAGGAAGAAGCCTGAAAATTGAGGATCCCAAAACCCTCGGTGAAGGGGGCCTTGGGAGCTCAGGCCTGGAGGAACAAATAGAAAAGAAGTTCCTATTCTTAGACAGGGCTTGGGAATTGGCTGGCCTTTTGTGAGGGGCCCCAGAGTAACTGCCTTTCTCCCTGGTCAGTGTGTGACCACGTCCAGACCAAGATGGAGAGAGACATCCTGGCTGATGTAAACCACCCATTTGTGGTAAAGCTGCACTACGGTAAGACCATAGACCCTGCCTGAGCTCCCACCCTACCTGCCAGCCTTCACCCTTGCCCGTCGGCTGTTGCCTCCCCTGTCCCCTGTCCCACCACCCATCGGCAGACCAGTGGAGACTGGAGATCCCAGGACCTGGCCAGTTCTGCCATTGCCCTTTCCCCTCTCCCCAGCCTTCCAGACCAAGGGCAAGCTCTATCTTATTCTGGACTTCCTATGTGGTGGGGACCTCTTCACATGGCTCTCTAAGGAGGTGAGATGACGTCCCACTACCAGAGGATCCCAGGAGGCAGCAGGGGAGGTGATGAGGCTTCTCCTCCAAAGGATTTGCCAAGAGCATGCCCAGTTTGGCCTGGACCTGGGATCACCCCGGCCTGCCTTGCACCCTGAGTCAGGAGATAAACACCCACCCAGGGCCAGAGGCCACCCCCTAACAAAACATCTAGGAGTTCCTCTAAGATGGGCTTAGGAGGGTCAGGCCCCGGATTCTGCTGCCACCTGATTCTGGGAAGCTAATGGTGAATGGGTATGGTATGAATGAGTTGTTTATTTTTTCTTTGTGTTTCTTTTTCTGAAGTGATGCAAATGTTCAAAACTGATCATGGTGAAGAATATACAACTATGTGATGGTATTGTGAGTCACTGATTGTATAATATGATTGGACTGTATGTGTGTGGCTATTTCTTATTAAAAATGTTTTTAAAAATTAATCTGCTTTCAATATACAAGGGAGGGACAGCCATCAAATAGATATTCCCATTCAATAAGGGAGAAATTTGAAGGAAAATGGAGTCATAGGTACCAAACAATTCAGAAACACACAGATAATGTGAGCAAACTCCACAGTAATGTTATTTTGGATTCACATTATGAGCATATGATAGTTCCAATTTCTCTACATCTATGCCAATACTTTTTACTTCCTGTTTTTTATTCTTTTTCTTTTATTACCATGTTAGTGGGTTTAAAGTGGTGTAAAATTTTAGTTTTGATTTGAATTTACCTAGTGATTAATATTATGTTCCAATGGTTTTCATTTTGACCATTTGCACATCTTTGCAGAAATCTCTATTCAAATCCTCTGCCCATTTTTAATGGTGCTCTTTGCAATCTATTCCACATGGATTTCTCTTCATCAAGTCCCCAGTTATAATATTTTGACTGAGCCAGTTTGAGTAAGTGGTGTACCCCAGAAAGCCATGTCCTTTAATCCTCATTCAACTTTGTTAGGTGGAAATTTAATTAGACTATCTTCACACAGATGTGACACACCCAATTGTGGGTGGTAGCTTTTCATTGGATGGATGCCATGTAGTTGTAACTCCACCCATTCCAGGTGGGTCTTGATTAGTTTATTGGAATACTTTAAAATAGGAAATATTGTTTTGGAGATAGCAGCAGATCCATGTGAACCATAAGAGCTCACACATGAGAGATCTTTAGAGATGAAGAAAGAATATGCCCCACAGGGAGCTTCACAAAACAAGAAGCCAGAGAGAAGGTTAGCAGATGATGCCATGTTTGCCATGTGCCTTTCCAGTTGAGAGAGAAATATTGAACTTCATTGGTCTTTCTTGAGTGCAGTTATACTCTTGCTGGTGACTTAATTTAGACATTTTTATAGACTTACTTTAATTTGGACATTTTCACAGCCTAGAACTTTAAACATGCAACTTAAATTCCACTCTTAAAAGCTGTTTTATTTCTGGTATATTCTTTTGGAGATTAGATGAAAAAGAGGAAGATTTGGGAAGAGTTGTGAGGCACTCAATAGGGAAGCCCTAGAATGCTTTGAAGAAACTGTTGGTAGTAATGTGCTCTTAAAGATATCTCTGATGAGGTTCTAGACAGAAATGAAGCATGTGTTATTGCAAACTGGAAGGAAGGTGATTCTTGTTTTAAAATGGCAGATAATCAGGCAAAAATGGCTAGTGACTTTGGCTGGAAGGCAGATTTTAAAAGCCATAACTTGGATATTTAGCTGAAGAAATTTCCAAATTAAATGTGGAAAGTGCAGCCCTGTTTCTCCTAACAGTTTGTAACAAAATATGACAGGAAAGAGATAAGCTGAGAACTGAACTCTTGGGTACAAAGAACCCAGGAATTGGTGTTCTGGAAAATTCTGGGCTTCGAGGAAGGGAGACCTCAGAGAATAATGTTCCATGTGAGGATTTAACCAAATGTGGAACCAGTCAGCCATTTCAGAGAAAGCAAGGATTGGAGATGGAATTATCCAGGAAGGATTTGTGGAAACTCTTGCTATCTGATAGGCACAATCCTTGTTTGGTATACAGAAAGCCAACAAGAGTGCTGGGGAACTTGTATTATGAACCTGCTACCAATCTGGACTTCGGGGCTCAGAAAAGGAAAAAAGTGAAAGTAAAATGTTTTCAGAGCAGAACCATGTCTGCTGGGGTCTGAAGTCAGGCCAGGAGAGCAAATCCACACAAGCTTGTGGAGAAGGTGGGTTTGCTGCAAAAGCAAAGGATGGGCCTCCACCTCATTGCAGTGGAGGATTTGTGCTGCTTCAGGCCTTGGAGTGGGTGGAGCACATTCCCTGGGGATTTGAGAGAGCCTGGCTGGCACCACATGGAGGGGTTAAACATGCGCCCAGAGATGGCAGAGAGCCTGATCAGCCCCAATGCTTGCAGAGGGTGGATTCAAGAAAAAGGTGGTTTCCCCAATGTCCCTCAAGGTTGCACTCAGAGTGAAGCTACTGTGTAGGCCCTTGGAATGGGTGGGGCTGATGATTTCTAAAGCCCTGAAGATAAATGAATTTTTTTCAGACTTTGAAATTCAATGGCATATGCCCTGCAGTTTTTTTCAAACTGCTTGGGTTGGGTGACCCCTTTGTTCCTTCCAGTTTCTCTCTATGGAAACAGGAGAATTTATCCTATGACTGTCCCTCCTTTGTACATTGACAGCAAATAATTTATCTGCATTTTACAAGTCCAGAGCCAATGGAGAATTTTGCCTCAGGAGAGACCATGCCTGTAGTTGACTTTGAAATTTTGTACTGTTTCTGACTTTGATTGCATTTGTATTGTTACTAAAATACTTTAAGGCTTTCTGATATTGTTATGGAATGAATGTTTTTTTTGTATTTGAAGGAACATGTCTTTTTGGGGTCCAAAGGGTGGAATGTGCCAGTTTGTGTCTGTGGTGTACCCTAGAAAAGCCACATCCTTGAATCCTTATTCAATATTGCTAGGTGGTTATTTGATTAGGTTGTCTCCACAGAGATGTGACCTGCACAATTGTGGGTGGCAACTTTTGATTAGATGGCATCCATGGAGTTGTGTCTCCCCCCGTTCCAGGTGGGTCATGCTTTGTTTACTGGAACCCTTTAAAAGAGGAAACATTTTAGAAGAGAGCATCAGAACCACATGAACTACAACAGCCCATGCAGGCAGAGATATTTCAAGATGAAGGAAGAATATGCCCCCTAGGGAGCTTCATGAAATAAGAAGCCAGGAGAGGAAACTAGCAGACATTGTCCTGTTCATCATGTGCCTTTCCAGTTGAGAGAGAAACCCTGAAATTCATTGGCCTTTCTTGAGTGAAGTTAGCCTCTTGTCGATGCCTTAATTTGGACTTTTTTGTAGACATGCTTTAATTTGGACATTTTTACAGCCTAGAAATTTAAACTTGCAGTTCAATATATTCCCCTTTTAAAAAATCATTCCATTTCTGGTCATATCACATTCTGGCAGCTAGCAAACTAGAACAATGACCAATCTCACTCAGTTGGGGCACACTGAGTAACATCTTCAAAGGCCCTTTTTACTGTATTTTTTACACACATGAATGGATTAAGATTATGTATTTTTTCTTGGGTACATAATTCAGTCTAGCTCAGTGACATTACTAGATTAATTACATCAACTCTGTATTTCCTCCAGGGCATGGACACTGGGAGTTTTTGTTTAGTTATATGAATAGTCTACAAAAGATTAGTCAGAGATTTTCTTAAATGTTTGGCCAGTATATATTCCATCCCTTCTTGAGTAGTTTTATGTGCATGTGTTAAGGTTTGCCTTCTTTGCTCAAGCTCACAATTCTGCCTAAATGTTCTTCTGCTTGCACAGAGTTTATAGTTAAGACAGGAATGGGAGTTTTGGGAATTGTCAGGTCTTGCCTTGGTATCCCATCATGGGACATACACAGGTCTTTTAGACTTCAAGGGATGTATCATAACTTTTCAGTTCCTTGAGGACATCAGATCTTCCTATGACATGTTTTCTCCAATGGATATTACAGAAGCAGGCAGCCATGATGTTGGAAATTGCTCAGTTTTTTTAGACAATTGCCTTGGGGAAAGGGCTATTTGCACAAAGTGAGGTTGAATTAGGCAAAATAATGTGACATCATTGGAATGAAAGTTTCCCATGGAGTTGTCAGATAGGTCAAATACTATCAATGTTGGGAGTTACAGCATCCTTAGGATTCTAAACCCAGACAATACTCTCCAGTGCTTGCAAGTTTGCTGCTTTACACAGCGTCCATTAGTACAAACCTGCTGTTTATGAAGGCTACTGTATGACAGGGGAATGGGTCAAGTGGGGGGATAGAGAGTATACACTTTGCTCTCCTCACCAAGCAGCTTTTTATTGCTGCTTAGACTGTTTCAAATCTTTGATTGCTTTCCAGAGTTCAGTAAAAGTTTATTTTAACAACTTTTGTTACTGTGTGTTTTCCTTTATCAAAGAGATGAATTCACAGAGGTATTTAGTTTAACATTATAAAATGTCCTCATATTTCTATTTCCTTTCATAAAAAGTTGGTATCACTTTATAGAATAAAAGAATAGCATACAGATCTATACATTTTGATCCTACTGTCAGGAAGGCTCATGAGTAATCATTAGCAGAAATTTCTTAAGATTTGCATTATTGCACCGTATGATTTCTTATAAATTTATGTGTTGATAACCTTCAATAAGAAAGACATACTTTGTCTTTTTCCATAGGAGGATGTTAAAATTTGCCATACAAGATGAGATAAAGTGAACATGGCCTGTAATCCACTGCCACAGTTTCTCTCTAGACTAATATTTGTACTGCGACAGTTCAAATAAATCTCCTAGAGCCTACTCCAGACCTACTAATTTGGTTCTCTTGTGTTCATGGCTAAATATATACATTTTAACAAGCTCTTCTAACTGAATCTAAAATACTCTGACCTTTGGCAAACAAGTTCACTCCTGATGCTTCTTTTAACTTCTAGAATGCCTTATTAAATTCAAGCTTCACTTCTGAACCCAAAATACATTAAGTTATGTTTAGCCATGAACACTTTTTTTTATTAATTAAAAAAAGAATTAACAAAACAATTAGAAATCATTCCAATCTACATGTACAATCAGTAATTCTTAATAACATCACATAGTTGCATATTCATCATTTCTTAGTACATTTGCATCAATTTAGAAAAAGAAATAAAAAGACAACAGAATAAGAATTAAAACAATAATAGAAAGAAAAAAAAACAAAAAAAACAAAAACAAAAAACCTATACCTCACATGCAGCTTCATTCAGTGTTTTAACATAATTGCATTACAATTGGGTAGTATTGTGCTGTCCATTTCTGAGTTTTTATATCCAGTCCTGTTGTACAGTCTGTATCCCTTCATCTCCAATTATCCCTTCTCTTTTTTTTTTTTTAATTAACGGAAAAAAAGAAATTAACCCAACATTTAGAGATCATACCATTCTACACATGCAATCATTAATTCTTAACATCATCACATAGATGCATGATCATCATTTCTTAGTACATTTGCATTGGTTTAGAAGAACTAGCAACATAACCGAAAAAGATATAGAATGTTAATATAGAAAAAAAAATAAAAGTAATAATAGTAAAATCAAAACAAAACAAAACAAAAACCTATAGCTCAGATGCAGCTTCATTCAGTGTTTTAACATGATTACTTTACAATTAGGTATTATTGTGCTGTCCATTTTTGAGTTTTTGTATCTAGTCCTGTTGCACAGTCTGTATCCCTTCAGCTTCAATTACCCATTGTCTTACCCTGTTTCTAACTCCTGCTGAACTCTGTTACCAATGACATATTTCAAGTTTA
Source organism: Tamandua tetradactyla (assembly GCF_023851605.1). Taxonomy (NCBI): domain Eukaryota; kingdom Metazoa; phylum Chordata; class Mammalia; order Pilosa; family Myrmecophagidae; genus Tamandua; species Tamandua tetradactyla. Next base: position 42,492,509 of record NC_135340.1, read on the forward strand.
TTCTCGAATGTCCGTTCACATCAGTGGGACCATACAGTATTTGTCCTTTAGTTTTTGGCTGGATTCACTCAGCATAATATTCTCTAGGTCCATCCATGTTATTACATGGTTCATAAGTTTATCTTGTCTTAAAGCTGCATAATATTCCATCGTATGTATATACCACAGTTTGTTTAGCCACTCTTCTGTTGATGGAGATTTTGGCTGTTTCCATCTCTTTGCAATTGTAAATAATGCTGCTATAAACATTGGTGTGCAAATTTCCGTTTGTGTCTTTGCCCTTAAGTCCTTTGAGTAGATACCTAGCAATGGTATTGCTGGGTCGTATGGCAATTCTATATTCAGCTTTTTGAGGAACCGCCAAACTGCCTTCCACAGTGGTTGCACCCTTTGACATTCCCACCAACAGTGGATAAGTGTGCCTCTTTCTCCGCATCCTCTCCAGCACTTGTCATTTTCTGTTTTGTTGATAATGGCCATTCTGGTGGGTGTGAGATGATATCTCATTGTGGTTTTGATTTGCATTTCTCTAATGGCCAGGGACATTGAGCATCTCTTCATGTGCCTCTTGGCCATCCGTATTTCCTCTTCTGAGAGGTGTCTGTTCAAGTCTTTTTCCCATTTTGTAATTGGGTTGGCTGTCTTTTTGTTGTTGAGATGAACAATCTCTTTATAAATTCTGGATACTAGACCTTTATCTGATATATCATTTCCAAATATTGTCTCCCATTGTGAAGGCTGTCTTTCTACTTTCTTGATGAAGTTCTTTGATGCACAAAAGTGTTTAATTTTGAGGAGTTCCCATTTATTTATTTCCTTCTTCAGTGCTCTTGCTTTAGGTTTAAGGTCCATAAAACTGCCTCCAGTTGTAAGATCCATAAGATATCTCCCAACATTTTCCTCTAACTGTTTTCTGGTCTTAGACCTAATGTTTAGGTCTTTGATCCATTTTGAGTTAACTTTTGTATAGGGTGTGAGAGATGGGTCTTCTTTCATTCTTTTGCATATGGATATCCAGTTCTCTAGGCACCATTTATTGAAGAGACTGCTCTGTCCCAGGTGAGTTGGCTTGACTGCCTTATCAAAGATCAAATGTCCATAGATGAGAGGGTCTATATCTGAGCACTCTATTCGATTCCATTGGTCGATATATCTATCTTTATGCCAATACCATGCTGTTTTGACCACTGTGGCTTCATAATATGCCTTAAAGTCAGGCAGCGCGAGACCTCCAGCTTCGTTTTTTTTCCTCAAGATGTTTTTAGCAATTCGGGGCACCCTGCCCTTCCAGATAAATTTGCTTATTGGTTTTTCTATTTCTGAAAAATAAGTTGTTGGGATTTTGATTGGTATTGCATTGAATCTGTAAATCAATTTAGGTAGGATTGACATCTTAACTATATTTAGTCTTCCAATCCATGAACACGGTATGCCCTTCCATCTATTTAGGTCTTCTGTGATTTCTTTTAGCAGTTTTTTGTAGTTTTCTTTATATAGTTTTTTTGTCTCTTTAGTTAAATTTATTCCTAGGTATTTTATTCTTTTAGTTGCAATTGTAAATGGGATTCGTTTCTTGATTTCCCCCTCAGCTTGTTCATTACTAGTGTATAGAAATGCTACAGATTTTTGAATGTTGATCTTGTAACCTGCTACTTTGCTGTACTCATTTATTAGCTCTAGTAGTTTTGTTGTGGATTTTTCCGGGTTTTCGACGTATAGTATCATATCGTCTGCAAACAGTGATAGTTTTACTTCTTCCTTTCCAATTTTGATGCCTTGTATTTCTTTTTCTTGTCTAATTGCTCTGGCTAGAACCTCCAACACAATGTTGAATAATAGTGGTGATAGTGGACATCCTTGTCTTGTTCCTGATCTTAGGGGGAAAGTTTTCAATTTTTCCCCATTGAGGATGACATTAGCTGTGGGTTTTTCATATATTCCCTCTATCATTTTAAGGAAGTTCCCTTGTATTCCTATCTTTTGAAGTGTTTTCAACAGGAAAGGATGTTGAATCTTGTCTAATGCCTTCTCTGCATCAATTGAGATGATCATGTGATTTTTCTGCTTTGATTTGTTGATATGGTGTATTACATTAATTGATTTTCTTATGTTGAACCATCCTTGCATACCTGGGATGAATCCTACTTGGTCATGATGTATAATTCTTTTAATGTGTTGTTGGATACGATTTGCTAGAATTTTATTGAGGATTTTTGCATCTGTATTCATTAGAGAGATTGGTCTGTAGTTTTCTTTTTTTGTAATATCTTTGCCTGGTTTTGGTATGAGGGTGATGTTGGCTTCATAGAATGAATTAGGTAGTTTTCCCTCCACTTCGATTTTTTTGAAGAGTTTGAAGAGAATTGGTACTAATTCTTTCTGGAACGTTTGGTAGAATTCACATGTGAAGCCATCTGGTCCTGGACTTTTCTTTTTAGGAAGCTTTTGAATGACTAATTCAATTTCTTTACTTGTGATTGGTTTGTTGAGGTCATCTATGTCTTCTTGAGTCAAAGTTGGTTGTTCATGTCTTTCCAGGAACCCGTCCATTTCCTCTAAATTGTTGTATTTATTAGCATAAAGTTGTTCATAGTATCCTGTTATTACCTCCTTTATTTCTGTGAGGTCAGTAGTTATGTCTCCTCTTCCATTTCTGATCTTATTTATTTGCATCCTCTCTCTTCTTCTTTTTGTCAATCTTGCTAAGGGCCCATCAATCTTATTGATTTTCTCATAGAACCAACTTCTGGCCTTATTGATTTTCTCTATTGTTTTCATGTTTTCAATTTCATTTATTTGTGCTCTAATCTTTGTTATTTCTTTCCTTTTGCTTGCTTTGGGGTTAGCTTGCTGTTCTTTCTCCAGTTCTTCCAAATGGATAGTTAATTCCTGAATTTTTGCCTTTTCTTCTTTTCTGATATAGGCATTTAGAGCAATAAATTTCCCTCTTAGCACTGCCTTTGCTGCGTCCCATAAGTTTTGATATGTTGTGTTTTCATTTTCATTCGCCTCGAGGTATTTGCTAATTTCTCTTGCAATTTCTTCTTTGACCCAGTCGTTGTTTAGGAGTTGTTGTTGAGCCTCCACGTATTTGTGAATTTTCTGGCACTCTGCCTATTATTGATTTCCAACATCATTCCTTTATGGTCCGAGAAAGTGTTGTGTAAGTTTTCAATCTTTTTAAATTTGTTAAGACTTGCTTTGTGACCCAGCATATGGTCTATCTTTGAGAATGATCCATGAGCACTTGAGAAAAAGGTGTATCCTGCTGTTGTGGGATGTAATGTCCTATAAATGTCTACTAAGTCTAGTTCATTTATAGTAATATTCAGATTCTCTATTTCTTTGTTGATCCTCTGTCTAGATGTTCTGTCCCTTGATGAGAGTGGTGAGTTGAAGTCTCCAACTATTATGGTATATGAGTCTATTTCCCTTTTCAGTGTTTGCAGTATATTCCTCACGTATTTTGGGGCATTCTGATTCGGTGCATAAATATTTATGATTGTTATGTCTTCTTGTTTAATTGTTCCTTTTATTAGTATATAGTGTCCTTCTTTGTCTCTTTTAACTGTTTTACATTTGAAGTCTAATTTGTTGGATATTAGTATAGCCACTCCTGCTTTTTTCTGGTTGTTATTTGCATGAAATATCTTTTCCCAACCTTTCACTTTCAACCTATGTTTATCTTTGGGTCTAAGATGTGTTTCCTGTAGACAGCATATAGAAGGATCCTGTTTTTTAATCCATTCTGCCAATTATGTCTTTTGATTGGGGAATTCAGTCCATTGACATTTAGTGTTATTACTGTTTGGATAATATTTTCCTCTAACATTTTGCCTTTTGTATTATATATATCATATCTGATTTTCCTTCTTTCTACACTCTTTTCCAGCCATGAACACTTTTGAAGGATTCTAATAGTAAGGGTAAATGGTATAAACCTTATGTGGGAGATTAAAAGTCACGTTTGGAAGCCTTTATACAGAGAGATTTTATGCATAGACATTTTTCCAGATGGAAGAGGCATAGCTCAGTGTACCACTGCAGGGGATAGCATTTGTTGAGGTCATTTTAGGGAATAAAACACAGAGGCCCTGAGGAAGACTGAAAACTGTGGTCCAAGGTACACATTTCTTTATATAACCAATATCAAAGCCACATCTTAGTATTTTACTTTCACTAACAATAACAAAATGTGAAGTGTTAAAAATATCAACAAAAACCTTTCAAATATGATTATGATTTAATGTAAAAAGAGCAATGGATTTGGAATCAATTTTCTGACTTCAAGTCATAGACCTATGAACAGATTACTCACTGTCTGCAAAGATTGTGTAACTCCAAAGGAGATAAAACATCTTTTTCTTATAATTTTTGATAAATGGATAAATCAACCCCAATTCAATTTCTTGGGTTTAAATAAAACTCATTTTCCTTATATTCTTTAAGAACTAGTCTAAGAATATTAAACAAAGTTTTTAAGTACAAAATTAGTTAATAGATAAAGTGATTTTTAGAAAGCATAAAATAGAACTGAGAAATTAATTATCTTCCTATATATATCAGTGATTTAAAAAAGTGTACTCATGCCTTATATCATTCTAGTCTTTAAAATACAAATTGATGTGAGTACATAGAGAGAAATTATGTCATATACTCTTTCACAGTTATTTGTATTTTTCTTATTAATATAGGATAAATAAGTGCTCATGCCATCAAATGTTTCAAACATATTGTAATGATTACATGGCTATATCATATTTGTATTAAATTACTCAGGAAATTATTTCATCTGTGAACATGTCTTTTTTTTTGCATGGGCAGGCACTGGGAAATGAACCTGGGTCTCTGGCATGGGAGGCGAGAACTCTGCCACTGAGCCACTGTGGCCTGCCGCAGTGAACATGTCTTTGCCATGGCAATTGAGTTTTTATGAATTTATCATCATAAAATAATAAGATAATAAGCACATTGTAATGATTTTAATAGATCAGCTAAATTGTTCTTCATCAAATTTGGATCTAGTTGTGCTCCATCCAGTATTCTAAAAGAAAGTATATTTACATGATCTCTCACCCTCATTAGAAATATTTTATATTTTAAAAATTTTAGAGTTGAATATATAGTTAATTTCTATATTTTGTTCAGTACTAAAATTTAATGTGCTGTTATTTACTTATTTTCCATTGTGTTAATTTTGTTAATCACCTTTTCATGTCTTGCCACTATTTTTCTATGAGGATATAGCTTTGTTTATTCATTGCTAACATTATTCTCTATATCAAGGATGTAAATCCATCATCTAAGTTAAAATATTTTCAAATTTCTCATTTTTCTTTCAATTTCATATATAGAAATTTTGAAACAATGCAAGGTCGTGTTACCAGTTAATTAATTTTTGGATTTTGTCTTTAATACATTTCTGTCTTTCATCTGATTTCTTCCTCAGAACATACTCTTTAGTCATGGAGTTCAGCGTATTAGTTTAAAAAAAGGAAGAAGAAAAAAATAAAAGGAAAACTCAAGAGTGAGACTTTGAATGTTATAAATATTAGAAATAATTTTTGCACAGCATGCATATATTTTCTCTGATACTTTGAGTTTAGATTCTTTCAGTATAAATTCATGTGGCTACCTTCCATCTTTCCTTCTTATGTTCTGTTTTCTTCTTTTTTAAAATCTTGGCTTAATTAATTAAAATTTTGGTTAATAAGGCTAATATCTTTTCTCAATGCATCTAAAAGATTCCAATTATTTGACTGTGTGAGGGGAGTTTCTGAGGTTTCTAAGCATGACAGAGAAATGAAACTCCATTCTTTACTTGGTTTAGTTACTGGTTCCATGTCATGTCACTCATTTTCGCCTCTTCCAACATTTTGATTCTCTAATTTTCTGCTGAATATTGCATTCCCACTCGAGTTTACAAACATACATCCTTTCATTTGCTTGATGACTTCTCCTTCCATTGATATAGTTGGTTCCCCATATAATCCCACTTTACAACTGTATTTGTAAGTACAGAGATATACCTGTCCTACTGTAATGTTTCTGGGACTTCACCCCAAACATTGCCACATAACAGATATAAGAAAGAGATATAAATTTTAGGAAATGAAAGCAACAATTACAGCATAAGAGTGAAAGGCATTATACACACACACACACACAGCAGGTGTTCTTGTTGATGTAAGAAGATAACTCATTGTGGTTTTGATTTGCATTTCCCTAATAACTAATAAAGATGAACATATTTTCATGGTCTTTTAAGCCATTTGTATTTCCTCTTTGGAGAAATGTTTATTCATATATTTGCCCATTTTATATTTGGGTTGTTTGTCCTTTTTTTGTGGAGTACTAGGATACATATATATCCTGGATATCAAATGCTTTCAGATATATGGTTACCAAATGTTTTCTCCCATTGAGTCAGTTTCCCCTTCAATCTTTTGACAAAGTTCTTTGAACAACAAAGTGTTCAATCTATAGGATCTCCCATTTATCTTTTCTTTTTTTTTCTGTTGTTTAGGCTTTGGCTGTAGGGCCTAAGAAGCTACTTCCTATCACTAGGTCATGAAGATGTTTCTCTATGTTTTCTTTTAGAAACTTTATGATACTGGATCTTACATTTAGGTGTTTGATCCACTTTGAGTTAATTTTTGTATAGGATATGAGATCAGGGTCCTATTTCATTCCTTTAGATATGGATATTCAGTTCTCCCAGGCCATTTATTGAAGATATGGCTCTGTCCCAGATCAGTGGGTTTGGGGGCCACATCAAATGGCCATAGATCTGAGGGCCTATTTCAGATCTCTCAATTTAATTCCATTGATCAATGTCTTTCTTCGTGTCAGCATCAAGTTGTTATGACCACTGGGGCTTTAAAATCAGGAAGGCTGATGCCTCCCACTTCATTCTTCTTTTTTCAGGAGGATTTTGGCTATTTGAGACCCTTTTCTCTCACAAATAAATTTGATAAACCTTTCCAATTCTATAAAGTAATTTTGGATACTTGATTGGTATTGCACTGAATCTGTTGGTTAATTTGGGTAGAACTGATATCGTAACAATATTTAGCCTTCCTATCCAAGAACATGAAATGTTTTTCCACCTAATTAGGTCTTCTTTGATTTCTTTAAGCATTGTTTTATAGTTTCTTGAGTACAAAGCCTTTATACCCTTGGTTAAGTTGATTCCTAGATGTTTGATTCTTTTAGTTGATATTATGAATGGATTTATTTTTCTTAATTACCTCTAAGTTCATTCCTAGTGTATAGAAGCAGTTTTCATTTTTGTGCATTGATCTTGTGTCCTGCCACATTGCTGCATTTCTTTACTAGCTCAAGTAGCTTTGTTGAAGATTTCTTGATATTTTCCAAATACAGCAGGTCATCTACAAATAATAAGAGTTACATGTTTTCCTTTCCAATTTGAATGCCTCTTATTTCTTTTTCTTGCTAAATGCTCTCCTGAGAACCTCCAGAACAATGTTGAATAACAGTGGTGATAGTGGACTTCCTTGTCTCATTCCTGATCTCTGAGTAAAGGCTTACAGTCTTTCATCATTTAATACAATGTTGGCTGTGGGTTTTTCATATATACCTTTTATGATATTGAGGCAGTATTCTTCAATTCTTATCTTTTCAAGTTTTTTTTATCAAGAAAGTGTGCTGAATTTTTTGAAAGCCCTTTAAGCACCAATCAACATGTTCATGAGATTTTTTCCCTTTTAATTCATTAATGTGTTATATTAATTAATTTTCTTGTTTTGAACCACCTTTCCATGCCTAAAATAAACCCCACTTAGTCATGGTGTATAATTCTTTTAATGTTTCACTGTGTTCAATTTGCAAGTATTCTGTTGAAAAATTTTGCATCTGTATTCATTAGGGAGATTGGCCTGTAGTTTCCCCTTCTTGTAGTATCTTTATCAGGTTTTCATATTAGAATGAGATTAGCTTCATGGAATGAGTTTAGTACTGTTCCCTTTTCATCAATGTTTTGTGGGAGTTGAAGCAGAAATGGTGTTAATTCTTCTTGGAATGTTTGCTGAATTCCACATTGAAGTCATCTGAACATGGGCACTCCTTTATAGGGAGGTTTCTGATGACTGATTGAATCCCTTTACTTTTTATTGGCTTGTTGACAATGACAACATTGTCCTTGTCTTCTATTTCTTTTTAAGTCAGTTTATGATGTTTGTGTTTTTCTAAATTATCCTTTTCATCTAAATTGTCTAATCTGCTGGCATAGAGTTTCACATGGTATCTTATGATCATTTTTATTTCTTCAGGATCCGTGGCAATGATCCCACTCTCATTTCTGAATTTATTTGCATTCTCTCTCTTTTTTACTTTGTCAGTTCAGGTAGCAGTTTGTCAATATTGCTGATATTCTCAAAGAACCAACTTCTGGTTTTATTTATTCTTTTTATTGGTTTTTGTTCCCTGTTTCATTTATTTCTACTGCAATATTTCTTTTCTCTTACTTTATTTAGAGTTAATTTGCTGCTCTTTCTCTAGTTTCTTCAGGTGGTCAATGAGGCCTTTTGGTTTTAACTCTTTCTTCCTTTTCAATATAGGATTTTAGAGTTATAAATTCCATTCTTACCACCAACTTTGTTACATTCCATAAGTTTTAATATGTTGTATTTTTGTTTTCATTCATCTCCAGATACTTACTGAATTGTCTTGTAATTTTTTCATTGACTCAATGATTTTTTAAGATTATGTTGTTTTACCTCCACGTTTGTGAAAGTTCCAGTTCTTCAGTGGTTATTGATTTCCAACATCATTCTATTGTAATCACAATATATGCTTTGGAGAATTTCAGTCTTTTAACATTTATTAAAGCCTGTCTTATGCCCCAGCATATGATTGATCCTATAGAACGTTTCATGAGCGCTTGAGAAGAATATATATCAACTGTTTTTGGGAGGTAATGATATATGTATATATAGATATATTAGTTCAAATTCATTTATCATATCATTTATATTTCATTTCCTTATGGATCCTCTGTCTAGTTGTTTTATCTACTGAAGAGAATGCTGAAATGAGTCTTCATTATTATTACAGAAGTCTCCTACTATTATGGTAGAAACATATATTGCTCCCTTCTACTTTGTCAAAGTTTGCCTCATGTACTTTGGGGCATCTTAATTGAGTGCACACATGCTTATGATTGTAGTTTGTTCCTGGTGAATTCCTCCTTTTATTACTGTTTAGTGCCCTCCCTTGTCTCTTATAACGTATGTTCTCCCTTGTCTCTTATATCATATTTTCATTTAAACTCTATTTTATCTGATATTAGTATAAATACTCCTGTGTTTTTTGTTTATTGCTTGCATGGAATAGCTTTTTCCATCCTTTCACTTTCAACCTATTTGTATCTTTGAGTCTAAAGTGAGTCTCTTGTAAACAGCATATAGATGAACTATATATTTTTATCCATTCTGCCAATCCATGTCCATTTACTGAGGAATTAATCCATTAACATTCAATGTTATTACTGTAAAAGATATCCTTACTTCAACCATCATATTTCTTAGCTTTTGTTTGTCAGATATGCTATTTTTATCTTTTATTCTTTTACTGATAATCCTGCTGATAACCATAATTTATAGACTATCCTCCAAGTCTCCCTTTCCTATTTTTATTTTTCAGCCAACAGAACTACCTTTAGTATTTTTTGGAGTGCAGTTCTCTTGCTAACAAATACGCTCAGTATTTGTTTATCTGTGAAAATTTTAGTCTCTTCCTGACTTTTACAAGACAAGCTTGCTAGATAAAGAATTCTTAGATGGTAATTTTTCACTTTCAGATCTTAAATTTTTCATACCACTGCTTTCTCACCTCCATGGTGCCTGATGATTAATCAGCACTTGGCCTAATGTGACTTCCTTGTATCTGGTGAATCACTTATCTTATGCTACTCTTGGGATGCTCTCCTTCTCTTCAGTAGTTGACAATCTGGCTAGTATGTGTCTTTAGAGTGGGTCTATTTGTATTTATTCTATTTGGAATTCATTGGGGTTCTTTAATATGCATATTTATGTCTTTTCTTAGTGTTGGGAAGTTTTCCACAATTATTTCCTCAAATAATATTCTTAACCCTTTATTATTCTTTTCTTTCTCTGGGACACCAGTCACTCTTATAGTTGTACATGTCATATTGTCTGTCTCTTCCCTGAGTTCCAATTAAAATTTTTTCGTCTTTTCCTCCATTTGTTCCTTTGTGTGTTTAAATGTAATTTCTGTCTTCTAGATCACTTAATTGTTCTTTTGCTCTTCAAATCCATTATTGTGTGTGTGTAGTATATTTTTAATTTGTTCTACAGTATCTTCATTTTCTGCTACTTTTCTATTTACTCTTTCAAATTCTTCTTTATGCTCTTCTAATGACTTATTTGTATCCTTTATCTCTTTTGCTATCCCATTGAAGTTATTTATGAGACTTGTTTGAACATCTTTGATTATTTGTTCCAAATTTTATGTCATCTGTGGCTTTTTAATTTGATCATTGTCTTGGCTATATCTTGCTTCTTCATATGGTTTGTGATTTTTTGCTGGTTTCTGGGCATTTGATTACCTTGATAAAGTTATTTTGAAAGTTTCTTTTTTCCCTCACTCATCTAATTTGTGTTTTTGCTTAGGTGGTTTGCCTTGAAGATTTCTTTTGAAACTTGGTTCTCAGTAATTCCCAGCCAGACTAAAGTCAGGGCCAAATTTAGGTGCTACAGCCCTTTACAGAAGTCTGTTGGAAACTAAGCAGAATAATAGCTTGCCATAATGCACTTTCCCCAAGTTCCCAACAGATGGATCTCTTGGGCAACCACTTCCCCACAACCTGCCTCTCCCCAACTGTGGCAGTCTGCTGGCCAGGGTCCAGACCAGGTGAAAATCCAGTCTAGTCCATAGGCCTCCAGGTATACTGGAAGGTGCCAGTTCTGGGGGTGGGGATTAGGCACTGTGCCACACAGTGTAGACTCCAGCTTAGAGGTGTGATGTGTCTGGTGATTCCCAGACTCCTGTTTTGAAAGACTTTGGGCTACAGGACAGAGAGGTTCAACTTTACCAACTAGCACCCAACCCAGGAGTGCTCTGCTTTTTGCCAACCAGCAAAGTTGCCTCAGGGGTAGTGGAAGGATGCCTAGCATTGCAATGCAGCTCCCTCACACCTACCTCTTTTTTCATGGGCACAGTGGGCAGTCTGAGACCCTGTGTATATAGGATTGAGGCACCAGGGCAGAGAGGGTCTCTCCTCACTAGCCAATTGTCAGATTGGTTCTGCTTTGGGTCCCCCTCTCCTCTCAAAGTGAAAGCTTCCCAGACTCCTTCAGGTTTGCCTCAGGGATGGCAAGTAGGCATTGGGCAGTGCATTAAGGTGTCTATATATGGAAAAAATTAATCTACTGTTTCCAGAGTTCCCACACAGGAACACTATGCTATAGGATGAGAGGCTTGCTTTCCTCACTTCTCAAAAACAGGACTGTGCCTCTCTTCAGTTGTCTGATCTGGCTGTTGTGCAACAGCAGACCTTAGGGGTTGTTGTGATTGAATATATTAATTTCTCAGTCACAATTTCTCTACTTTTCTGTCCAGGTCTTACTTCTAGAAAGCAGAGGTTCTACTCATTTTTATTTCTTTTTTTATTCCATACTATTAAACCTAAAATGAAGTGATTCAAAAGGAGTTTTAATGGGGTCCACAGATTAAATTTCCAGTTTCAGTTTTTATGCACTTATACAATGAACTTTTTCTTTCCTTACATTTGTTTAAAATAGAATGCACTTTAGTTTTTTGCTCATGTTAAGACCAGCATTAAAAGCATCCTGAAGTTATTAAGATTTTAATGCTATTTTATCTATTGTTCTATTGCCTATGAGGTAGGCAAATGAATACATTTAAAGATACTACAATCACTCTACTTCAAAATTTTTAATTTTATAGATAAGACAACCAGAGAAAGTAAGTTACTAACTCAAGCCACAAAGCTGGTTAGAGATTTCAAATAATCTTTATAACATTGCTATTCTCCCTTAATTCTCTTCTTATCCTTAACATTTATCAAGAAAAAACAAAGAAATGGCAGATGGAGATTTCACATTGGTCACTGAGTTTATCCTGTTGGGGCTGACAGATCGTGTTGAGCTCAAGTCATTCTTTGTGTGGTTCCTGTTGATTCATACCATTTCATGTGTGGAGAATCTGGAAATGCCCTTTCTTAATACAGACAACACCCATGCACCATTTCATTAGCTGTCCATCATTTGTAGATGCCCACTATTCATCTGTCTTTGCACATAACTTCTGAACTTCTTGTTAAAAGTAGACAGTCTCACCCTTTGCATGCATTGTGCAATATTTGTGGAGTGTGTGTCACTCCTTACTACTGAGGATTTCTTTTTGGCAGCAATGGCTTATGCCTTGCATGGGGCCTGTTCTAGTTTGCTAGCTGCCAGAATGCAACACACCAGAGATGAATTGACTTTTAATAAAAGGGGATCTATTTTGTTAATTCTTCAGAAGAAAGGCAGCTAACTTTCCACTGAGGTTCTTTCTTACGTGAAAGGCACAAGATGGTCTCTGCTGGTCTTCTCTTCATGTCCCTGGGTTCCAACAACTTTCCCTGGGGTAACTTTTTTCTGCATCTCCAAAGGCCTGGGCTGAGCTGCGAGTGCTGAGATGAGGAATGTCAAGCTGCTTAGGCTGTGCTACATTGCGGTCTCTCATTTAAGCACCAGCCAATTAAGTCAAACATCCTTCATTGCAGCAAGCCCCCCCTCCTAGCCGACTGCAGATGTAAATAAGCAACAGATGAGGTTCAAGTACCATTGACTCATGTCTGCAGCAACAGAACTAGGTACGCTCACCTGGCTGAATCTAACTACCACAGGACCATTATAAACCTTCTACTTTATACATGACCATGACTAAAATAGTGTGTGTGGTGCAGGTCATTGGACCACATTTAGGTGATTTAATCAATTCATGGACACACACACAGTTGATTTGTTGAAATTCTCTGTGGGCTAGATGTTATCAGTCAGTTCTTTTGTGCCCTTTTCCCACCAGGGCTGAAACTGTCATGTTCTGAAACATCTATGGATGACTTGTTGCTTTTAATCTTCTCTAGTCACATGCTGAATTCACTTTCTTGACTGTGATTATCTACATTTTTATTATTGCTTTTATTCTAGGAATTCACTCAGCAATGGGTGTACACAAAACTTTCTCTACCTGTACCTCACATTTATTCTATGGCTCTAGAAGTTTTAGCTACATTTAAGCAAGTTCTCCATATTCCTTAGAACAAGAAGACATAGAGTCTGTGTTGTATATGATGTTTATTCTCATGTTAAACTCATTGATTTACAGCCTAAGGAACAAGGAAGTATAGGGTGCTGTGAAACGGGCCATAGATATGAAACATTTTTCCCAATGAATTTCATATCATATGTACTCCAGAATGGAATGTCAGTGCTCTGTATAATGATATCTACATGGATTTAATAAGGCTTTTAGCCTGATGGAAACTTAAAGTTTATTTAATTGAATCCCTCTGCTTTACAGTAGAAAACTAGTCTACAAAGTGAACTCACAGCTGTTATTGTAGAAATTAACTTAAAACCAACCCTAAGGCAAATTTAATTATCTTTAGAAAATAAAAAACATTTCAATTTTTCTCTACTTGGAGAAATAAATATATACATACAGACAGACAAATGCATGAATAGGTAATCATAAAATTTAAAAATTAAAAAGTTTATCTTAACTATCTCCCTATTGAGCATAAATATAAATGAAATATTTTCAAGGAAAAAATGAGTTACCCAGAAAATTGAGAGATACCTGGTCTTGACATGACATTGAGTTATACCTTGAGAGTCTTCAAAATAAATTTAATCATTCAAAATAGCTGGGAAATAAAATTTGGCTTTAGATTCCCTTTCCACACATAGCTATTAGTCTAAACCATTTCCCTATTCCTGTCCCCAATTCCAATAATATAAATGAAATAGAATATGGAAGAATACCACAGTGTCATTTTTACTTCATACACAAGTGTCTCAAACATTCAAAGAAAGCTTATTCTGAAGAATTTTACTTCATTTTTAGAAAGCCCTGACACTTATCTAGAATGACTTCAAGGATAATTAGAGAGTCATTAATAACCAGATTAGTTTAATCTTTTCTTTTAAGGATCTTCCAGTGTGCTCTTTACAGATCCAACAAAAACTTCTCTGAAGAGGTATTCCAGATAGGAAAACCCATGCTCTATATGGGAAGCAAATGAGCTCTTTTTAATTCAAATTAGCCATTATATTATATTATAAAATCAGGGTCAGAAATCCTGATCATTCCAAAGATGTCTTTTCCCTTTAAATTGCTATAAATTGCCTTATCTGAAGAAAAATTATTGCAGAGAATACCTTTACCCACAAAGAAAATTATATTAAAATTGGCAACAGAACTAAGAAGCACAATTTTGAGTCTGCTGAATGCTTTAGAAATATTAATTCCTATATTTACATGGCATTAATATAGATTGAAATTTTATTTTTTCATTTCAATGAAAGTCAAAATTATATAACTGCATCTTACAAATGTCTTTATAAATGAAAGTGAAAGCAGCAAATTGACATATTAGTTATAGTACACAGTAATGTAAAGAAATTTTAATTTAATTTTCAAAATGATGTCATAATAATAATAATGCAAAAAATTTCTACAACCTTTCACAAATTCCCCCAAATACACAATATATCATTTGAAATTTGGTTCCCTGAGCCTACATATATATCATATTTAAGTATATGAGACATTCATGCAAATGTATTTAGGTGAACATTTTAATTCAGAATTAAATATTAAAATAAAGTAATGATAGTATCTGAACTTAGCTATTTTATAATCTTTCACAAATTTTCAAGCTCTTTCAATATCTTATAGACTATGAAAAACAAGAAATATTACACAGGCAAAATTATTAAGTCTCAGAAATATGGAGTAAACTCTTAAGAAATACTGATACACAATTCCCCTTATAAAAGAAGGGGTATATGCCCAGAAAGGAGATAAAATGCATTTCACTATGTGTGCGTGTCTAGGGAAGGAAGATATTTTATGAAAAAAATGTTTTTTTTCACTAGTACCCACCATCAATTTACCTTAACAAATAATTATAATATTATATTTAAATAGGAACTGGGTGCTTTCAGGTGGAAAAAATGATCTCTCTGCTAGAATTATTAGGCAAATGGAGGCCAATTTTATAAGGATGGAATATTGGAAAATTAGTATATATCCTTTTATCTATATATAGATAAATAAACAGAAATATATTAAAGACTTGATTCTGAAAATAAGTGAAATTTCAGTTAAGCAAATTCCAAGTGTTCTTAGATGACTGATATCCTGAATAAAGTGAGGACTCCCTCAATGAAAATATTGATGCTACTCCATTGATTGCTATGTAAAATATCAGAAAAAGTAATCCAAGAATAGCAGTTGTAGCTCCAGTCCCCTAACTCCATATAAAATTTATTATTGTTCAACATTAACACTTGTAGAAAGCAGGATTTATAAGACCTTGCTCAACGCATATATTTTAAAATTTCACTTGTAGTCTTGGAGTTCACTTAGAGCACAGCTTTTTTCATCAGAAAACATTGTTCTAAAATTGTTGTTCTATCAACTCACATAGTGTGCACTTGGAAAATTTCTTTAATTTTTATAGGCAACATACAATATGAATAATGTGCATCAGAATATTTAACTTAATAACATTGTATGTTGATAAGAAATGAAAGCTTTTAGATGTCTGAAAGGAAGTAGGAATTTACTAAATAGAAATAATTACTTTCATTTTCCAAGAGAAAGAAATACTCATCTTTAATAAATGATATAAAATATTTCCTGCTGTGTTGGTCCATTCTCACTATTGCCTCATTTAACAGCACTGCAAATTTTCATTTAGTTCTTATGTAGTTGTGTTTGTTGGTTTGGTTATATTTGGCTAATCTTAAAGCCTTATATTTGTTCTTATTTATCAATTTACTTATTAATAGATTAATTTTAAAAATAGCTTCAGATTTAGTCCACCATTTAACCTTGCATTTATTTATATTTATATTCCATTCTCCAAATATCTGCCCTGTAAGTATTCATAAATATTACATTCTGTGTTCAGTAAGTGCAATAAATAAACATTGATCCTGATATTTACCTAATTGCCCCTCATATTAAAACAGAGTCTAATATACAAATACACATTCTTGCTTCTGATTTCTATTTAGTTATTTGCTCTATTTCTTTAGGTGTTACTAATATTGAAACCTATATATGTTTCCCAAATATTTAAAAAATAATAATGTATTTATAGAAGTATATGGTCAGCAACCAATGTTAGGTAGGTTTGTTTAAATTAAAATGAATTATTACTATGAACTTTTATAGATTTTAATACATCCCAGGTTTTCCTAGTGGAGCCTCATACAGATGAACAAGAACATCTGTGACAATTTTTCTCTAAAACTGGGAGAGACAATTGCATGAATTGCCATCCTTTGGCTAGAGAGCTTTGGGGACTTACTTCCCCTAGGCCTGTCTTTCATTGTTTTAATGATCTGAAATGATGGAGCCAAACCCTAGTATTTGCACAATCAGTGGGGATTCCATCCCCCAAAGCACCTGGGCCAAATATAAACCAACATCAGGAAATGCAAGAGAAAAGGGCCAAGCTTTCCTTTCAACCATCTTAACAGAAGGTTTATGAATGCCCTTTATGGCTTTAAAACACAGCAACTCTCAATATATGTTGTGAAAAGAATATTTAAAAAAAAATCATCTGCTTCAAATCCACTCTAATTATTGAGTTAAATGAATTAAAATTAGTCAGTTGCCAAAATTAACTTGCTCTCTTGAAATAATTTATGGATTTATTACTTATTTTCCTTAGGAGGATGTACTAAAATCTTTAAATGTTCAATTTAGGTAAATTTCAAAAAGAACATCTTTAAAAAATATTTTAATCTGTAAAACTGATAATTATAAGCTATTGATTTTGTTAAAAATTGAGGAAATGAGCAGGGATTTACTTGGCTTCATTACCAGGGTAATTTTTATACTCAGTGATTATTTTACCATGACTGATTTCACATCAAGAGAAAAGAATAGGATTAAAGACAGACAAGACAAAAATGCTATTTAGTAAATAAAAATTAAAAACTAATATAAAACAGCAAAACAGGAATAAACTTCTTGTCAAAGTAACACATTGGTTTGCTAAAAACCAGAAACCAATCAGAGCAAGGTGAATTAAATAAAACTAAATGAAAAGAGGCAAAACACACACAAACACTCAGTTTAGTCAAAAGAGCATTTGTCTCATATGTGAACAGATGGCCCAGCTTCCAGTTAATATTTTTTTAATTTTGAAAAGATAGTTAATGTTTAGAGATTACTTGTGAAGCACCATGCAGTTTTCACATATTTTCTTATTTAATTCTTGCATTTATCCCTTGAGGAAGTTTATAGATGAAACTAATAAGACACAAAATTGCAACTTAATGTGGTAGAAAGCGACTGGTCATTCTTTTTAACTTCTTGCAGATTTAGGAAAATGGACCCAATGAAAGCTACCTTATAGCATGGTTTACAGAATTTGAATTTTTATTAAACAGCTTACCTTACATTTAGCAAGATGTAGAAAACATAGCCCATGTTATTTTTTTGACTCTTTACTCAATGCCAGGGGAATATTATTCCTAAATTATGGATTTTGGTACACTATATTAATAATTGTTCCAGGAAAATATATTCAGCTATGAAATTAATTTGGAAAATTATTTATAGTATTCACTCTTTTCTGGAATTCACAAAGCTAAGTAGCTTATTCTGTGATCCTAAAAGTCCTGCCATGAAAAAAAATCTTTCTTACACATTATATAATCAAAGTTTTCTGAAACATATTATATATCAGAACCTTACTTTCTTGTATTTCTGGTTACTTGATATGCCAAACACAGAATCAATTTACTGATTTAACTTTTTCTGGATAAAAAGCCAAAAGATTAATTCAAACATGATCCACTATGTAGGAACCATAGGCATTGTTCCTGAAATTAGATTTAAGGCTTCTTGACCACAAGGAATTACTATATCTTGAAGAAATGTTCTGGTTTGGTATTAACAAAGGTCAAGACATTATAACTTGCCATCAAACCCAAGCCATTGAGTACTAAGTGCTATAGAAGATCACAGGATGAATTGCAAAGTATGATTTCCTGGAGCAAGTGAGTTTTGGCAAATAAGGCATCTTGTTATGAATGAATTTTTTTATATAAATCTTTGTATAATATATTTTACAGGATATATTTCTGAGATTCCCCAAAATTTAATTGTTAAATATTGACTTCTCTCTTAAAGAATGTTCTTCCCTAAATTTTGAGGTCCTGGTCTTGCATTCTGAAATTTGAAATATCCAGTATCAATTCTCTGAACTCTATTCAACGAACATTCTTATTAGGACAATCCAAGGGAATTTTAATTTCTCCAAGGATACTTTTGTGGTGCATAATACCAATTTGCTCTGGTGAGGCTTTGATCCAATTAAGGTTTTGTATCAAGCTAACTTGAGAATTTACTTTACTGTGGATTATTATTTAAAACAATTAAAACTGTGCCATTCTCTAAAGATGCTAGCAGATTGAATTCATACTTTTTAATTGCATTGCATTTTAATTTTTTTTTCTTCTTCTTTGCCCCAGATTCCTTACAGGGCAGCCACATAAATGGCTGACAGAAATGTCACTGTGGTGACAGAATTCATCGTCTTGGGACTGACTGAAAAGTCTATACTGACTACTGTCCCTTTTGTACTGTTTTTCTTTATATATCTCTTCACCTTTGCACTGTCAAAATAATTTTGGCTAGTGCCCAGCTCCAGTCCCTCAAGTACTTTTTACTTAGTCAGTTGGCTTTCTTGGATTTCTATTATTTTTCAGTTTTTATTCCAAAAATGTTGGTGAACTCCTTAGCAGGACAGAAAGTCATATGCTATCAGGGGTGTGTCCTTCAGTATTCCTCTACCATGTTTCCAACACTGAGTGCTTCCTCCCAGCTGTCATGGCATTTGATTGTTATATTGCACTTTGCCACCCACTGTACTATTTAAGTCTCACGACCCTGAATTCTGCATCCACCTTGTGACTGCTTCCTACCTACTAAGTTGTGCCAACTCACTCACCCACTTGAATGGCTTGCTAGGTTTGTCCTTCTGTAGCCCAGTATCATTAAACATTATTTCTGTGACATCCCATTGATCTTTCAACTCTCCTGTTCTGATACTCAACTCAATGAGGTTTTATTATTCTCATTTCTGGAGTGACACCTGTGACTACCTTTCTGATAAAATTCTTATCTTGGTTTCCTTCTTTCTGTCTTGATGTTATACTCTGCAAGAGGCAAACATAAAGCTTTCTCTACATGTGACTCCACCTGATGGTGGTGACTCTCTTTTATGGAACAATGATATTAACTTATTTTGGAACCAGTTCTAGCTACCCACAGGGAAGAGCTAAAATCCTATCCATGTTTTATACTCGGTTGCTGCCACTGTTAAATTTTCTGTTTTATGGTGTGAGAACTAGAGAGGACAAAGAAGCAATGAAAGAATTGTTAGGAGAAAAATATTTGCTTGGTGAACAGGAATTTTCAAGAAGAAAATTATTTAAGGTATATCTAATGGCATTATAAGTTCAAATACTTATGGGATGTGTAGGTGAAAAAGTAAGGTATATTCAAAGCGGCTTATGTGAAGAGATTATACTCATTAATGTGTTTGGGAAAAATATGTGTATGTGTGTATGTGTGTATGTGAATATGTGACCTAGTTATTATTTATTTACTAACTTTCTATGTAATCAATTGACATCATCCTGCTCTCAACTGATTAGTCATAAAACACAAGTGTCAATTTGGTAAAAGAATTTTGAAAAATAGTAAGCATACAATCATGTCAACACAACACACACACTCACACACACAATTGGGGTAGAATTGGCTACTACATGAACTCAATCTTCTTTCTGCACAACTCTCCAAGATTTGAAACATTTTACAGATAAGTAAGCAAAAGAGTTAAAAGTTTATCTAAGATCAGACTAGAGCTAGAATTCAAAACCTGCATATAATCATAAAAAGTTACACAGGCTTCCTCTCTATTTTGTAGAAATAAAACAGAACTTCCTGGATTTCTTTAGCATGCCATATTTGTTTTGAACTGAAAAAAATTAAAATATTTCATTAAAAAATTATTTCACAGGACAAAGAAGAGTATTTTTTACTGCAAAATTTTCACTTCTTCCAGTTCTTTAAAGGAAATACCAAAATAGAATTACAAATGTATCATATTCAAAAATACTAAGGAGTTGATAAAAAATAGTCTTCCAAAAAGATATCCTTCAGGAAATTTCAACAAAACATTATAAAGTATTAGAATAAGTGCAATAGTTTGAAAATGATGAATTTTTTTGGGGGGGGGTGTGTATGTTCCAGGAATCGAACCAGGGTCTCCCACATGAACAGTGAGCATTCCACCACTGAACCACCCAGTACATCTGAAAATGCTAACTTAAAAAAAATAAAATGATGATAAAGACCTTACATTGCTTCTTTTCACCCATAATTCCATATGATATTTGTTAATCTGCTCACTCAGCCATGCATCAAAAATCATTCTGGTACTATTGTCAACATTCCAATTGTTAGGAGAGTAAGCAGCCATTGTTAAATGACAGCTTTACAATATATACTAGATATTTGGAGTTTATGAAAAAACATTTATTTCTAGCAAATGGAACAATATTTTCTGCATAGCTTAAATATATTGTGTCAATAAATCTTATCTGACAATAACTATAAAAGTCTGTGGTATTTTTTCTTGTTGCCTAACAATTAAATTAATGTAAATATATAACAAAATGTGTTAAAGCACATTTCATTTCATTGTTTCTATACAGATCTGATTTTTATTAGGTATAATCACATTTGTTTATATATTTTGGTCTCATGTCCACACATCAGTATACACATATAATGTGATAGGTTGTGATTATTATAAACCAGTTATTTAAGGAGAAATCAAAACCATATATAGAATTTTTTATGTAAAGGCTTTCTAAATAATAGCTTATAATCACAAACTAGTATGTATATCTACATTAACTCTATCAAGGTATCCATTTTCTGATGTTATACACTTATGATTTTAGCTTTTGACACAGCAATTTATACTAAAGGATAATATTTTTATATAAGACTTCTCCAATTTTTAATTTTTAATGCATTCCTAACAACCTATTAATCCTAATAATCTTAATCACATGTAAACACATTAATTGTGATAATTTGCAAAATTACTTTCCAAAAGATTTGTGTAAAACTTAAATCCTTTAGCAATATAATCAGTATCCTCATTTAAGAGTTTAGTTACTATATTATAATGATATAAATAATAAATTTGCTATATAGTAAAATTTCAACAACAAAATTTCAATTAGGAGAAAAAGTATCAACAAAGTGAAAATTACTGAAGATACAATAAGAGCTTTCGCTTTCCTTAAATCATCAATTGATTTCATCAGAAACTATTTGAGATTGTAAAGTTTCTCTCTTCTTTTTCCTAAAATATGGATTGGGAAATACGGTCATTCAACCAAATTCAGTATTAGAATCACTCAAACAGCAGCATGTTAAAAAAAATTTAGAGTATGAAAATGGCCAAAATGCACATAAAAAGATGCTCAACTTCCCTGTCTATTATGGAAATACAAATCAAAACCACAATGAGATATATTCTCACACCCACCAGAATGGCCATTATCAATATAACAGAAAATGACAAGTGCTGGAGAGGCTGTGGAGAAAGAGGCATTCTTATTCAGTGTTGGTAGGAATGTAAAATGGTACAACTGCTGTGGAAAACAGTTGGTGGTTCCTCAGGAAGCCGAGTATAGAATTGTCATATGATCCAGAAATACCATTGCTAGGTATCTACTCAGAGGACATGAGGGCAAGGACAAGAATGGACATCTACACATCGATGTTTATAGCAGCATTATTTATAATTGCCAAGAGAGGGAAACAGCCAAATATCCATCAACAGATGAGAGGTTAAACAGGCTGTGGTATATACATATGATGGAGTATTATGTAGCTATAAGACAGAACAAAGTTATGAAGTATGTAACAATATGAATGGAACTTGAGGACATTGTGCTGAGTGAAATTAGCCAGAAACAAAAGGACAAATTCTGTATGGTCTCACTGATATGAGCTAACATTAGTGAATGAACTTGGAGAATTTCAGCTAAAAATAGAGACCATGAGGAGATAGAAACAGGGGAGATATTGGGTAATTTGAGCTGAAGGGATACAGATTGTGCAACAAGATTGATTGCAGAAATTCAAAAATTGTTAGCACAATAATACCAAAGTGTAATACAATACTGTTAGTACACTGAATAAAGCTGAATGTGAGAATGATAGAGGGAGGATGGCTGGGGGCACAAATGAAATCAGAAGGAAAGATAGATGATAAAGACTGTGATGGTATAACCTAGGAATGCCTAGAATGTACATTGATATGTACAATGTCATTGAATGTACAATGATAATGCCTAAATGTACAAATTAAAAATGTTTTTGCATTAGGAAGAACAAAGGAATGTCCATATTGCACAGTGTTAAAGATAGATCATAATCCATACTTTAAAACTTTAACTTACATGTAAGACAAAGGCAAAAATGTTTATTTGGTACAAAATTTTTAATTTGACTAGTGCATTTCCTAATATAATTTATGTGGACAGTTTAACTGAACACCATAAGTACATGGGACCTTGAGCAGGGCATGAGATTTTCTAAGTTTATCCAGAGTGATGCTCGGATAAACCCCAGAGTAATTTGAACAATGAATAAAATTATATCTGCAAATTCCCCTTGGGGGAATGATGAGAAAGGGGGAAATTTCAACTACCCCATGTGGAGAATTCCTGATATTCTCACAAGCAGTGGGGACAACCAAATCAATAGACTGAGCCCCCAACCTTGGGTTTTATTCATATGAAACTTATTCCCAAAAAGGATAAGCTAAGCCTATTTAAAATTAGGTCTAAGAGTTATCCCCAGAGAACCCTTTTCATTGCTCAAATGTGGCCTCTCTCTTTCTCTGTCAGCCAACATGACAAGCAAACTCACTGTCCTCCCATCCTTACATGGGACATGACACCCAGTGGCATAAACCTTCCTGGCATCATGGGACAGAAATACCAGAGTGAGCTAGGACTCAGCATCAAGGGATTAAGAAAATCTTCTAGACCAAAAGGGGAAAGAGAGAAATGAGACAAAATAAAGTATCAATGGCTGAGAGATTTCAAACAGAGTTGGGAGGTTATCTTGAAGGTTATTCTTATGCATTATATAGATATTACCTTTTTAGTTGAGGTATATTGGAGAGGCTGTAGGGAAGTGTCTGAAAATATAGAGCTGTATTCCAGTAGCCATGCTTCTTGAAGATGACTGTATAATATAGCTTCTGCAATTTGACTGTGTGATTGTGAAAACTTTGTGTCTGATACTCCTTTTATCCACAATATGGACTGATGAGTAAAACATAGGGATTAAAAATAAATAATAGGAGAAACAAATGTTAAAATAAATGTACTAAATTGAAATGCTAGTGATCAATGAAAGGGAGTGATATGGGGTATAGAAAAATAGGGGAAACAAAGGTTAAAATATATTGGGTAGATGGAAATGCTAGCAGTCAATGAGAGGGAGGGGTAAGGGGTATGATATGTATGAATTTTTTTTCTGAATTGATGCAAATGTTCTAAGGAATGATCACGGTGATGAATATACAACTATGTGATGATATTCTGAGTTATTGATTATACACCAAGAATGGAATGATCATATGGTAAGAATGTTCATGTTTGCATTTGTTGTTGTGTTTAAAATAAATTTTAAAAATTTTTTAAATTTTAGGGTATCAAATTTAATGGGCTTTCTGAAATAACAAAAATTATAGATAAAGCTAATGTTTAGGGACACTGATGAAAAGAAGGAGAGACCCAGACATAATAAATATTTCTTACATTAGCTATACATTGGTGGAATGGATTTTCCCAATGGTTTCAGTTTCTTGAAGGAAAAAAGTTTCAACTTCCCAAACCTGGCTTTCTAATACAACACGTTGTATTAGAAAGATACCTTCTCCAACAATGACATACCATTATCTGGAACTGGGGCCAAACGCTGATTTTCCTGAAGTATTTTTCATCTGCTCCTGCCATGTGTGAAGACCTTGTTTCTGACAAAATTTTTGATGATTTTTTAATTAAACCAATAATTTAAACTGACTTTGCAGCATGTGAATGAACATAATTTCTTTTTTAGCTCTGTAGCTAACCTCAAGAGACGTGTTTGATTTTTATGGCTATTAAAATCCTTTGTTAATGTTGACATACTACTGATGATAGAAAAATAATATCAGTAATATAATTTGTAAGATAAAGTGATGGTGTTCTACTTCATTTCAGTGTGACTAGACAATCTTGAAAATTTTTGTAGTTATGAATATTGCATATTATCATGTCCTAGTTTGTTTAAGCTCTTTTTCAGGGCAAAGCCACACACATGAAAAAACATCATTTCACTAACCACTGGATTGAAAGTGTCAGGCACAAATAAAACTTGTATCATTATTGGTGGGATGTCATGAAGAGAATGATTAGATTTGTTGTAAATGGTTTCAAGGGATAAAATCCATGAATTTAAAGCATTTTGAATCAAGTATATTTGAAAGCTCAATAAATACATCGTTAATAATATCATCAGTACTTAGATGCAAAGGGGAAACACATTTTGACTCAATATAATAAGGTTTACAGTATCTAATATCCCAAGGTCAAGTGGAAAGATACAGAAGATAAATGTTCCTGTAATTGGAATATATAAGTAAAACATGGACAATTTAGTGAGATTTTGCAGAGAAGAGTTTGAACACCAGCAGATGTTTGTGGCCCTGAAATGTCATTCCTACAATGAGGCATCCTGCTGGTGACTATCAGATGGACCATAAATTATGAATTTGGAAAAAAGTTGTAATATGGCCTCTTTTTTCTGCTAAATTCTCCCAGAATCAAAGAAATTTTTATTTGAATGGGATCTTATAATTTGTCTACCCTTAATGAGAAAACCAATCTTGAATAAAAAAAGTTATTTGCATTAGACCTCATTACTCATTAGGTAAGTAGTGTCATCCTGATTTTCAGTCCAGTACTCTCTTTTTACTGCACATACAGTTATACAGCAATTTGTTATTCAAGCCAATTACAGTATCTAAGAACGTCTGAGTAGAGATACATTCATAATTTTGTTGGACATTTGAGCATTTTATTCCTCAAAGTAAGTAATATGCATATATCCAAGCCAAGAAAAATATTTCTCTTACTCAAAGTCAACATTTTTAAGCTAATATCACTGTTGTCCCTACCCCCAATTTTTATTATTTTGCCTGGATAACATTGCTTCCATACACTCAGTCACATAAACCAGAGTCCAGGCAAGTTAACTTGGGTTGATACTGTTTACTTTCTCTAAATAGTTATTGGATTAGGTCATGTTGATTCTGCTTCCCAAATATCCTTCAAATAAATCTCTTCTTTATTAATCAATCATCATTGCAACTCTCTTGCTCCAGGAACTAATATTTTTTAACCTTAAATATTGAAATTTTCTTCTATTTTCTTTTATTGCAGTCTGCCCAAGTATTCTTTAATGTAAACTTAATTTGACCCGAGAAGAAAAATGATAATTATAATACTTTCTGAAATGCACACTTCATTTAAATATATTTCCTAGAATATCATCATTCACAAAGACCTAAATCAAGAATTCCCAGCTGTCTCAAGATTTTCCTCATAATTTCCCTGGGGAAATTTCAGCTACTTCCTAAATTGTTCTACCTATGCACCTTGAATTGTACAAATTGATTGAAATTTTTTGTTTTCTCATCTAATTCCTCTTCTAGAACTGTTACTCCTATAAAGAAAAAGACCTTATCTTATTCAACTTTCATAGTCCCAAGATTACTGGAAAAATGACTGTAAAATAGTAGCATATAAAATGGTTTGTGTACAGACCTGCTAATAATGTAATCACTTTAAACTTTGCCTGTGATAATATTCCAAGATCCAAGACCACACATACACACCTATTATAAAATGACAAGAGTATTGATGATGGTGATGATGATAATTTTAAAATAACAATAATAATTAATTAAGAATAGTATAACAGGATGGTTAAGAGATCAGGATCTGAAGAAAAGAAGCTGAGGCTTGAATCTAAATTTAACACTTAATGGATGCTGTTCTGGTTTGCTAAAGCTGAAGAAATGCAACATTCAAAAAATAGGTAGACTTTTACAAACAATAAGGATTTATTAACTTTCAATTTGCATGAACATGTTTAACTCAAGGCATATACAGGAGGACACCTGGACTGTGAAGACAGGCTGCTGGCATCAGAACACCTCTGTCACATGGAAAGGCACATGGACAGCTTCTGCTACTTCTTATCTCCTGTATTTTTTTTTTTTTTTTTGCTTTCAGCTACTGGCTTTATTGGCTTCCCCTGTTTTCTGTAGGTCCTTTTCTCAACTTCTTGGGGGCTTTTTCTGTCTTTTATCCTGCTAAAAGGTCTCTAGTAAGAGAATTAAGACACAATCTTGGGCAGGTCTCAACTAAAAACACCTGATCAAAAGGTGCCACTTAACAATACGTTTTCAATCACAGGCATGGATTAAAAGAATGTTATCCTTTCTGGCGTGTATCAGCCTCCAAATTAACACAGACACTTTGGAAAGTTAATGAAAATTCTTGACTCAGTTTCCTTGTCAATAAAATGGTATAATATTAGGGCCACCTTCATGGAATGCAATAAGATTCAATGATTATGCCTTTACAGTCCTGAGAATCATGCTTCACAGAT
The DNA here is from genome assembly GCF_023851605.1 of Tamandua tetradactyla. NCBI lineage: Eukaryota > Metazoa > Chordata > Mammalia > Pilosa > Myrmecophagidae > Tamandua > Tamandua tetradactyla. The sequence goes on from NC_135340.1 coordinate 42,519,569, forward strand.
TAAAATTTCAAAGGTTTCCAGATTTTCATGATGATGATGATGATAGTATATTTGTGTGGGTAATGTGTAACTGGAGACATATATGCTAAAAAACTAATAAACTTATATCTTTGTTTACATTATAATTGTCCCTTATAGAAACATTTTATGATTTTCCTTCATATCTTTTTTAGTGACAATTTTGGCAATGTTAAAGTTATCATATAGCCTTTTATCATTTAGCTTCTCATAATCATTTGTCCATGCCTTCAGTCCACATTTTTTTGAGGCCACATGATATTTATTTTCAGGCTTTGCTTGTACAAGGTGGCCTGGATGGCAAGGGTTAAAATTCTACCTGAGATCCATTATGACAAGAAGAAGCATGCTTTAACCTAATTGGTCAGCCATCTTATTTTTGCAGTTCCACTTCCCTGAAGGGATGCCTTTAAAATATCTACACAAATGGATTACATGTGCTTCTGCAGTCCTATTTCCATTGGCTAGGTATAAAATAATTTCACCTTCATGTCAGAAATTTATTCTGCTACTCTATTTCAATTTAATTAATATTTCTTTTTTAATACTTTTTGGAATAAATTTCTTCCATGCTTTAGTTTTTTTCTAGCTTTGTCTTTTTCCATGTTAAGCAATTTTATTGAGATATATTCACACAGCATAAAATCCATACAAATCATCAAATCAGTGGTTTATAGTATCATCATTAGTTGTACATTCAGTACCACCATCAATTTTAGGACATTTTCATTATTAATAAACAATCCATTACACTATATCCACCACCATTTTATTGACCCTCAGCATTGGTGTATGACATTCATTACTGATGATGAATGAATACATAACTCTTAACTATAGTCTTTAGTTAGCATTAGGTGCATTTTTTCCATATATCATTCTATTATTAACTACTTCTTGTAATAGTGAGGTACAATTGCTCTAGTTCATGAAAGAACATTTTTATATTTGTACTATTAACCAAAGTCATCATTTACCACAGGTTCATTGTGTTATACAGTCCCATGTTTTATTCTCTAACTTTCCTTCCAGAAACTGATATGACTCTAAACTTTATCTTTCAACCACAATCACAATCACCCACATAATGCAGTGCTGTTATATAGAGTCAACATAATGTGCTACCATCACCTCTCTCCATTTCTAAACATTTAAATTCATCCTAGTTAAAAAATCTTATTTTAACATATTCAAACATACTAGTATTTATACATCTGTTTTGGTACATACATGGTTTTTAAGTTGTGTCAATTAAGTTTTTAATTGTGTGCAGCCAATCAACACTGAAATACAGAACAGTGAGGATTATACATATATGAATAGTTCCATAGGATGTGTATGTATCCCAGGCACATTTAAGAAAATACCTTGTGGCACTATTAATGTGAAAATCTCAAGAGATGAATGAAATTAATTGACCAATTCCTTCATGAGATGAGTTTGGGATTTGAGGATGTTATGCTAGTATAAGACTGTTGAACACACTAAATTTCAGAAAACAATTCTCTATTATGGCACTGCTTAAAAATACTCTAAGAGCATAATTAATCCTGAACACAAATCTAAGTTTGACCTAATATATAATATATATTACATTAATATATAGTTGAATATATAATATTATATATTCATATATGCCTCTAATATATATACATATATGCTGCTAATCCTCGAGAAGGCACATTAAGATAAACAATTACTGTAATGAATTTGGTTTTTATTTCTACTTTACCAGTGCATAAGAATACACACAATACCCACCAAAAATATTGATATTTACTTTATCAACAAAATAATATTTGTGTGGGTCTATTATATAATAAATAAAAAATAGTTAAACAATAACAGCAGCAACAGCATCTCTAACAACAATAGTAACAGATCTGGGTCATTATAGTAAAAATTTACATGATCCAGAATTGTAGATGATGCCCAAATTTAATAGTGAATTTGGTAGAGTTGAACAGAAATTTTTTGTTTTGTTGTTTGATCATTAACCTGAAAATAGGAAACAGCAGCTGAAAAAGAAGAAGATTTTATTTGGAAGACTGTATCCCAGGTAAATCTAACTTTATTATCATATTCTTTCTATAACTGTGTGTTTGTATTTGTGTTCCTCACATTCAGAACTTATTCTTTTTACTTGTCCACATCTTTCAGTAGGTCTTAAGAAAGTGTCTTTTATGACAGGAGAAACAAAATGCCTTCATTTAATAAATGCTTATTAAATAAATGGAAAGAAAAATAGGAATGCTTGTGAACATAGGGGCACTAACTGATTAAGTATATTTAATATAACATCAAGTCCCATGGAATTACTCAAATAGAGGGTTTTATGGCTGAAATGAACTTGGATTAACCATACATATTTGTTTCAATTATCAAATGTTTATGTTGATCTTATTGGGAAAATAAATTATTTAATTTCTAGTGAGAGATAATGTTACATTTTTAATTCTATGATTTCAATTTAACAAATCATATTTATCTTAATGTTTTCATCTTTGCCTTTCAAACCACTGTGTGGCAATGAATTGATTATTGCCTGATATCATAAATAAATGTCTTCATTATTTTAAATGCACAGGCATTTATTTGGTTGTAGATTACTAACAAAGAGGAAAAGGACCTCTGATAGAAAATTGTATTAAGATGTTTTCATAAACTTGCAAAACAAGCAGGGTATTTCTGCTTTTATTATTTTTTTCAAAATCTAATAAAGCTCTATTGAGTCTAAGGAATTATTAGCTCTGTCCATTTCAGGACTATTCAGTTTCTAAAATGACCCTGAAATAGCAGTTAGGTGTTAAGAAAATAAGACTGCCTCACAAAGCTATCATTAAACTCACAATCCATGGAGTTTCCTTTCCCAAATGAGCCTTGTATTTTCTAAGAGTTTCAGAAGTGAATTATTTTAGACCCAATAATAGATGGGGTAAAGTTCAAATCATTTCAAATACATACATTTCTTAAAAGTGCTACCAGTTTCACACAATTATGAATTTGGAAAGTTTAGTAGTGTCTGTCAATTATATAAAATAATGAAAATCATGTATAAATCATCACCTAATTTTAGGCCAACACATAATTGTTCTCTGTCACTCTCTCATTATTTGAGTTTAACTGGACTCTGTTTAGCAGGTTTTTAGATCTGAATTTTGTTCTTGCCATTCAATAGGTAACTCAAAGGCCCATGATGGAAAAAATGTCTGAATCTAACTTCACTGAGGTGATGCTCTTCATCCTTTCTGGATTTGCAGATCACCCTGAATTACAAGTCAGCCTTTTCTTGCTGTTTCTCTTCATTTACCTGTTCACTGTTTTGGGGAACCTTGGACTAACCATATTAATCAGAACTGACTCTCAGCTTCATATGCCTATGTACTTTTTTCTTAGCAATTTAGCATTCATTGACATATTTTATTCATCTACTGTGACACCGAAGACACTGGTCAGTTTTCAGCCCAACCAGAAAACCATCTCTTTTGTTGGTTGCTTTGTCCAAATGTACTTTTTTGTTGGTTTGGTGTGTAGTGAGTGTTTTCTTCTGGCATCAATGACCTATGACCACTACCTAGCAATCTGCAACCCCTTATTCTATTCAGTAGTCATGTCCCAGAAAGTGTGCAATTGGCTGGGAGTAATGCCAAATGTGATAGGCTTCACAAATTCACTGATATCCATCTGTGTGATAAGCAGTTTAGTGTTCTGCAATTCTAGCATTGATCATTTTTTCTGTGATACCATAGCTCTTTTGGCCTTGTCCTGTATGGACACATTCAGCACAGAGATGGTGATCTTTGTCTTAGCTGGGTTCACCCTGATGAGTTATCTTCTCATCATCACAATCACTTACAGTGCCATCATCTTAGCCATACTGAGGATATGGTCTTCAGTGGGCAGGTAGAAAACCTTCTCCACCTGTGCGTCCCACCCCATAACTATCTTCTATGGGTCCCTGATTTTCACATATTTACAGCCTGATAACACATCCTCCTTGACCCAGGCACAGGTGGCATCTGTGTTTTATACCATTGTCATTCCAATGCTGAATCCTCTGATCTATAGTTTGAGGAACAAAGATGTGAAAAATGCTTTCCTAAGAGTCATACATAGAAAACTATTTCCATGACCAACCTATGAATCTTACCATTAAAATAAACCTGGAAGGTTTTATTCATTCAATTACTCCAACAATTGTGGAAAATATTACAGTAATCTTATATGGTGTAATATAGATTAAATGATGATTTAGAACGTTGAAATTTGTGACATGAATTATAAACTTGTATGTTTGTGTTGAATATGGAATCACTATAATAGCAGACTATTTGGGCACATCAATTATTCAGAGCATGGATATATGCAAGTAAGTAAAGGAGCATCTGAGCAGGGCTTGAAATTTATGCCTTACCACTGATGTGTGCAAGCACTCCACTGCAATGGGTGAAAAATATTAAAATGTGTATATAGCTGGAGGTTCTAGTTTCTTAGCTGTTAGAAACTGAAAGTAGAATATTAAGATATTAAGACACAAATTTTACTAACAAAAGAAATGACAGCTGGTAGACTGAGATCAAAGAAGGAAAGTGTACAGAACTAATAAAATTTAGGATAAGCACCAGGGAAATATTGGGACAGTTCAGTGAGCTGGAAGCACTAATGGGACCATTAAATAATATAGAACTATATGATGTGAAGTCATTTTGCTAAGATAGTACATTTGATCATTTACTGTGTTTAGAGATGATTTTGATTTTTGTTTACATAGAAAAATGATCTTTTTATGAAGTAGAGTATGTTCTCCATTAAAAACAGCAGAGCTGAATTTCCAAGTAACTATACTGTGCCTCTCTAAAGTCAAAGATTTAATTAAAAAAGAACTTATGGTTTGTTTGTAGGTAAATGAAGCACTAATTGTAAGTTATTTTCTCCAGTAGTTTAGGAATATATGTATTGTTTTCCAAACTTGACAATAAGTCTCTGGTAATCATGTATCTACAGTGTTAAAAGAGGAAAACACTGTAGCTGGAAGGAACAATTCCAGGGTTGAATAATTATTCTTTAATGGAAGCCCAGATAAATGAACTCTCCCAGGCATTGTTACAAAACCCTTCAATATAGTCTTTACTGTGCATGAATCATTAGTAGCAATCAGAGGAATGAATGGGGATATCACATTTAAGGTCTATGTTAAAATGAATCAGAGTAATTTGATGAGGTTCTTTTAAAATAAAATGTACATATATTTCCTCTCTCTCCAATAAGCCTAGGACTATAAACTCCTTAAGAGAAAGGATTGATCATTCTTATTTTCTTTAGAGCATCTTCTAAAGTGTCACATATAAAGTGTGTAAGCAAATATTGTTTGCAATTTGATATGTGTTCTGGTTTGAAAGGATGTATGTCCCCTAGAAAAGCCATGTTTTAATCAAAATCCCATTTCATAAAATGAGAATATAATCCCTATTCAATACTGTATGTTTGAATCTGTAATTAGATCATCTCCCTGGAGATGTCTCCCAATCAAGAGTGGTTGTTAAGCTGGATTCAGTGATGATATGTCTCTACCCATGTGGATGGGTCTTGATAAGTTTCTGGAGTCCTAGAAAAGAACATTTTGGAGAATGAGGGAGATTCAGAGAGAGCAAAGCAGAACAACATAGCCACAAGAAGCAGAATCCACGAGCCAGTGACCTTTAGAGATGAAGAAGGAAAGTGCCTCCCGGGGAGCTTCATGAAACAGGAAACCAGGAGAGAAAGCTAGCAGATGACACTGTGTTTGCCATGTGCCCTTCCAGCTGAGAGAGGACCTCTGACTCTGTTTGCCACGTGCCTTCTCACTTGAGAGATTTCTGAACTTCATCAGTCTTCTTGAACCAATGTATCTTTCTCTGGATGCCTTAGATTGCACATTTCTATAGACTTGTTTTAACTTGAGCATTTTCTCAGCCTTAGAATTGTAAACCAACAACTTATTAAATTCCCCTTTTTAAAAGCCACTCCATTTCTGGTACATTGCATTCCAGCAGCTAGCAAACTAGAACGGTATGTGTGATGCTGTATTCATAGATGCATTTATTTATGCCCACATGCTAATTAATAATAGTTTTATTTTATTTTCCCTAGCTTGTAGAAACACAGTAATCATACAATACCCTATTGTATTCATATTTGTATTTTTCATTGGTATTTGGACAGGCAGTTACAAATTGAGATTCAAACATACTAGTTGATTAAAGTTTTATTTCTAGAATTCTTTTCCAAATTTTCTTTATGTATATATTAAGTATGGCATAGTGATTTACAGATATATTCCTTTTCAAGTGATGTCCTTTCCAAAGCATTCAGATAGGAAATAAGGTAAAGATTTTTATTTTGTATAAGTTACTTTATGTGTTTGGAATCAACTGGTAAGGAAGTTCTCATATTTCATATATCAAAATCAAAGCTCCTTTTTAGGAGTCTGGGAAATGATGAAAATAGCTTATATAATGAGACTTTTGGATATGTGTATGTGTGTGTATTTATATATGTGAATATATGTGTATGTTTTCTCTTATTTATATTACAGTGGTCTAATTCTCCAAGCTTCATTTCACAGTTTAATATTAGATATTGTAAACTGGTGTAATATAGTACACATGAAATGCTATGGCATTATTGTAAGGATATAGTGAAGCTAATGTCTATTTATTCACTCACTATTTTTTAATGAAAGTTATATATTTTTCACTTTCAATAATATTGTCTGATTGATTGGTGACTGTGAAGCCTTTTCAAAATCATTATTGAGAATTATTAAATCAATTATATTTTCTGAATTTCTTTTTTCTACCAGGGATTTTTATTTATTTATTTTAAATATAATGCTCATTTGAAAATAATTACATAAAACATTATGGCTTCTACAGTTTATTTCTATTTATTCTGGTTATATTTTTATGTATTTTACTTTTCTGCAATTGCTTTGAAAACATTCTTCTATAGATAATTTTTATAACTTGCACACTTCTTAATTTAATATTAATAAAACTATATATTTAGTTTGTTGTGTTAGGCAGCCTACAAGCTGCCTCTGTGGCACAGTATAATTTTTTTAATATGCTAAGAAAAGGCACTCAACTTAAAACACGTTTGATGTATCAGGCTTCAAAATAAAGATAATTATTTTTGTTCAGTTTAAGATACCTTTTACACCAACTTAAAAATAGTATTTTTCTTAGCTAGTCTAATTATAAAAATACTTATTTCCCCCAAAACATACTATTTAATTAAAATAAAATAAATGGATGAAATATTAAATTCAGACTCACTCTTAAATCCATACACCACAAATAGAGGTCCATTTAAAAGTGAACTTAAGGATATTAACATATTTACAGAAAGTAGTATAGAATAAGTTAGAATTTTGCATAGGAAAATTTCCTTTCAAGAAACGGAGAAAGGAAGACTGATAGGATAGCTATCTAAAAATACCTAAAGATAAGAAATAAGAAAGGGAACAAATGAAAGAAAAAGTATTTTAATGAAGAAAGTACAATGCACTGAAATTTCATTGATTCAATGAAATGTAAATACAAACTGTATCCACAGTGCATAATTTCGTTCCTGAAAAAATAGTGTACTCAGAAACATATATTTTTAATGAATAGTGAGTTAAAAAAATGAGTAATAACTAATAGCTATAGTTAGAGCTTCGAAGTAGCTTGTTATGTACTGGAAAATATATAAATGTTTTACATATACTAACACATTATATCCTCATAACTACTCCAAGCAAAAGCTCATTACTGCTTAAAATCAAAGATCACAGGTAATAAGTAGCGGCATATAACCTTTAAATTATTTTCCCAAAAGAACATAACTGCCCAGACCCACAGCCACAAAGCACCAAAGACAGAGCTCGAGCCGCTGAGTGCTCCTAGCAATGGGCGGGGGAGGAAATTCCATGGCCACTGGGGAGCGTGCCTGCCTCCTCATCCTCCTTCATCAGCCGCCCCTGACAGTAGCGCTGCTGCCGGGTCCTCTGCCACCACCCTCTCTTCCCACGGATATGGTCTTCGTGGAGGGACACTAAGTTTTTAAACTACCTCAATGGATGCAGACAGAAATGTTCCATTGGATATTCGGATTACAAATGTAGCCTGTGTTTTTAGAGAAAGATGCCATTTGAATTTAAGGAAGATTGCTTTGGAGGGAGCAAATGCAATTTATTAGGGTGAGGTTGGAAAAATATTAATGACGCTTAGAAAGCTTAGAATTACCGCTACAATTTGGTCCTGAGGAAAAATAATTTGTACTGGAGCAACAAGTAAAAAAATAGCTAAATTTGGTGCCAGATGTTTAGCACACAGTCTGCAGAAACTAGGTTTTCAGGTAGTATTTGCACATTTTAAAGTTTTTAACGTTTTGGCAGTGTCTCACACATCATTTGAAATATGTTTGGCAGAGTTCTCAAAGAACAACAGACCTCATGCCAATTACAAAGCTGCACTGCAACTTGCAGTGTGCTATAGAATAAAATCTCTGAGCTACATTACAGATGTTTTCAATAGGAAGTATCACAGCAACAAGGCCCAATACCAAGGCTGTCCCTACTGCTGTGGAACAGATTTATCCATTTGTATTTGAAAGCAGGAAAGAAATTTCATAATTGATCACTTCTTTCGTTAGAATCCTTGTCTGAACCTGCTGCACTTTGGACTCAAAACAAAAGGAAACTGGGCCAACAGTAGTGGAGGAAGTAGACTCTTATTCAATCACAACTGCAATATAAGCTCCAGTTCCTCTGGGGTTTATTTCAAACCTTGCTGTAATATAAAACATAAGTTTACAAGACATGGCATTGCTGCTTTTACCAAAGGACATTCTGTTTATTTCCACAGTAATTCTCACGTCCTCTAAGTAGAGCTATCACAGTATGCACAACCTTAATTGTTGTTATCATTGATTTTTTTTCTGGTTTGAGCTAATACTGTATTTTATCTGTGAATAGTCTTTCATATTTTTGTATGCTAAATATGGGCACCAAAGCACCTGTAAAAATTGTCTTTTTCAATTGAATATGCACAAATAAAAGTTAGGAAAAGATCTCTTTTCATATAAATTCAATAACTTTTTATCCTCATTTTATATTTTAACAAAAATTTTCTTCATAATTCTTTTTTTAAACTGTGCAAGCTTAGACTTTTGCTAAAGTGTGCTGGCTTCCTTTTGAAGTGTCTTTTGTATATATATATGTATATAGTATCTCTTTAATGCTCTGTTACTACTTATCAACTAGGATTTTTTCTTGCAAATTAGAAGTGAAAACATATTTATAAACTCTAGGGAACCAGAGTGGAAACTTAGAGATAAAGTCTAATGTTTTATGTTGATAATTTAAGATGATAGAAAACGTCAAAAAATTTTAAATTGTAATTTTAATAAAAGAATCCTCTTTACCCACAAGATGAATATGAGAAAGAAACAGTGATTGGTTGTACCTCATGTACATATTTACTTCTGGAAAGACTCTACTGTAGTTGTAGGAAAGTGAGTGAAGTTCTAGGCTCAATAATCTCATGTTGGTGCCGAAGGCTATATTAAAAGTCTTGCCAAAATTCCATAGCATTGTGCTATTTTAACAAGAAGTGCCCACAAGCTGCCTCTGTGCCAATTATATAATATAATTAATACAATTAATTATATTAATTATATCAATTAATTATATATAATTATATATAATTATAAATAATTATAAATATATCATTATAGTTATATATAATTAATTATATATAATTAATTATATTAATTATATAATACAATTATATAATATAATTATTATATAGTTCAATGTGAACTTGAACGCCATTGTGCAAACTATGTCTTTCTTCTTGCTGTGTCTTATTTAGTGGGATTTAAGAGTGACTATTAAATATAGTACAAAAACTCTTAAACTTACAATAAATATGCATTTGTGAGACAGTGTCTGTCTGGCTCACCCAGGAGCCCCAGAATGGACTGCCACACAGTTGTCCCTTTTGCTTTTAGGAGTTGAGGATTACAGTGTTTTTACTTAGAAATAAAGCTGACTAGAGAGGTGAATTAGTGTCTCAGTAGAAACTAAACAGAGGTAATATACCAACACAGTCTTCTTATTACCAGAATATTTTGAAACCTTCGTGGAAAATGGAATATCTTAGCCTCCATATTTAATACATTTTCCTTACCAGATTATACAATTTTTGAAAAATTATCTTAAACACTGAACAACACATATTCTTTCTTTTATTTTTTAATCTTGTTTTCCTAGCCTTCCCCAGACCCTGCCTGTGTGTTGGGAATCTGTGTTTGTAAAGATTGACTTTTGTATTTTCATTCTTGTAGTAGACTTAATTATGATTTTCATACTTTTATTGTTCTTTTTTTACATACATATTTATTTGCTTCATTTAAAAATACAGTTAGCAAGCTAACCTTATAAAATACAGAGAATAAAATTATATGAAAAAGTTACAGGTTCTTGGCTGACTTTTAAAAATCTGAGATCATCCACTTAATTTTAATTAATGGTAATAAGTGTCCTCCTGTTTTACAGTGCTTGTAATAAATTATAGAAAAGGGAAAATAAAACCTGATTATATAACCAAGATGCAGATCCAAATGTCTTAATATTTTCAGTGTTCAAATGACTTGAAAAATGGGTAATCAATGTCTCATCAAAATGCTTTGCTTGCAAAGAGAAGGAAGGACAGTCTGACAGGTCTAGCTTCAGGGTCATTGAATGAGTGTCACCTGGCACAGAGAATATGGATGACTCACTAGGATGGCCAGAGGTGAAGAAATGAGTAAAGTGCAGTCTTCTGCTTGCTCTCTACAAGTGCTGTAATTTTTTTATGAATAAAAAATGTGAATACACACACACACACACACACACACACACAAACACAGAGCCCATATGAGTGATACCAGCCCTCAAAAGTAAGCTTCTTCACTACAGAGTAACTTATTTTAAACACATTAATACAGAGAATGAGAGAACAAGATGATCTTTTCATTTTATCCATGGATTATCAGGCCTCTTATCAATACATTATAAGTTAATGCAGGTCTTCATTAAGACAAGGACAGAAATAAGAGAGAAAGGAATGCACATAAGTACAATGAGATATTATGTTTCACTGGATTTTCCATATCAATCAGTTGGTGATATATGTAGAGTTTGCAGGGTTCATCCTGGGTGATAAATAAGATGAAGATGTTAAAAGTAGAAGTAGAATCAGAGAAAAGATGGAGTAGGAGGAGGATTATGAGGAGAGACAGAGGGAAGAAGGTAAGTTAAAGTAAAAGTAGATATAGGCAGAGAATAGAAGAAGGTGAAGAAGATGAAGGGTAAAATTAGGAGATGGAAAAGGAAGAAGAAGGGCAAGAAGAAGGAGAACACTTGGAAAGCAGGATAGATGGGATCAGTTATACTTAGTATTCTAAGGCCTCATTCCATTTTCAAGGTACAGAACCAGAACTGCAGACAAATATCATCCAGGCAAGTGTGGACTTATCCAGAAAACAGATATTGAAAGCAACTACCTGGATAAGATTGAAAAGGAAATATAGAATTTCCACTTCTAATTAAGATGTAAAAATCTGCAAAAATATTGCTTCAATTCTAACAATTTTGAGAAACCCAAATAATCTAAAAAGTATCATACCTTTACAAAAGCCCACCAGAAAGCTGAGCTTTCAAATATCCAAGTAACTTGAATTTCAAAAAGGGACAAGGCCCTCAAAGAGGAGATTTGACAAATGAAATATTTCAACATTGTCAGAGAGCAGAAGAAAGAAGTGGACATGATACAAGCAGCTATGATAAAATCAGCTAAATTATAAAGAATTGTTCAAACCAATTGGGGGCTAGAAGAGAAACTTAAATTCAAGGAGCTTGCCTCCACATTCAGTATCTACTCTGCATGTAACTACAATTGTTCATCAGAAAGCTGGAAGATGATCAGGGAAGCTCAATATGCCAATGTCAAAATACCGAGCATCCTTCTCTATTACCAATTGAGGGAGTGCTATTACTTTGCCAACTATATCTTTATTTTTACTATAACTTGCCCTAATGATGAATAAGGCTTAATACAATAAATAATAAAAGAACTGCTCCTAATTTCTGAGAACATTCAATCTATAACATTTTGATTACTTATAAACTTTATTTCTCCAAAATAAACCTAAATTCTACATAGTGTCTTTCTAACACCCTCTTACTTAGAAACTGCATATTTTCCCATAGTTGTGTTCTTACTCATGACATTGAATAATAAAGCCAAGCTGTTGAATCACAGGTGTTCCTAGTGGTTTTGACCTAAAAGGCATTGATGGTTATTTGCTTAAAAGATCTAGTGAAGAGGGTAGGCTGTTGCCATCTTAGGCTTCAGACAACCAGTGTATAGCCTTTATTGTGAATAAGAGCTTTATGGGGAATAAAACTCCTTTGATCAAGTTTTAGTCTCTTGTCCTCTATCCCAGCCAAAAAAATCTATCATTTTGGTACTGAAATCTGGGACCAGGAACAGAGATGAAACCTCCATAGTTGGGGACAGAACCCACTTGCCTGACTTTGGCACCAACCCCAGTGAAATCATCTCAGCATAAGGGAAAACACCCTCCTCATTTCCATCTAAAACTCTCTTTCTCTTTTGTATAGGACAACATGTCTGGAAATCCTAGCACTAGGGGAAAGCTGCCTTTGCTGAGTCTAGGACCCTAGGAGCAAGTGAGAAGGTGAGACACCCCCTTCCACTCCTCAACATACTCACTGGGGCTTAAAACTCTCAAGGGGATATGCCCTCTTGATTGTTTCTAAGTCATCTAAGAGTGAAAGTTTTCTCCTTACCCTATCCACTATCAATGGAAATGGTAGGTCCTTGATCTTGCTGCTGATTTAAGAGATTCATTTTCTATTGTAATACCACCTGGCCACCGTATAAACTGGATAACACATCAATTTGGCCAGAAAACAGAACACTCTACCCACAAATTCTTCTAAACCTTGACAAGTATTGTCAGCATCTCAGTAAGTGGAGTAAAGTACCATATATCCAGACCTTCTTTGGCTTCTGTAGGCATCCCTCCTTCTCTCTGACAAACTTATTGTGCTTATCAAATCCTTCTTCTACATTTCCAACTGGTCAATGATCTCACAGCCTTATGATAACTTGTCTCACTGCAGGACAACAGATGACCACACAGAAAGCAGTTAATTATGAAAAATAAAAGAAATTTCTTTAAAAGGTGATGAAAATCAGGCAGCCTTTCTAGCTAGACTCAGAGAAACCTCCAAATGCTATACTAATCTAAGCCCATACTCTCCTGAAGGTACTTTACTCCTCCATATGCATTTTATTTCCCAATCAGCCCTTGACATTAATCAGAAACTCCAAAAATCAAAAGTAGAACTCCAAACTGCCCAAAGTGACATAATTATTCTAGCCTTTAAAGTCTTAAAAATTAGAGACCTAGAAAAAGTCCAGCAGGTAAAACTTAAGGGGGAAACCAAAGCTAAATTCTGCACCCATGCTTACCAACTCTTTGCTTCTACATTGAGAGAAACCTGAGGCTTCCCTAAATAGAGAGGGAAAAAAATCAACGGAGAACTTGTTTTAAATGTGACAGCCAGGAAACTTGACCAGACAGTGCACAAATCCCAGACTTTCCCTCTCCTTGATGCTGTGCCCACTCTGGAATCAGGAAAGTCATTGGAAGTCCAGCTGCCCCTGGGTCCTTCAAGGCATGCGGATATCAGTTACCCACTCAACCAAGACCCCTGGCTTTAATCTCCCAGAACTTCTGGGACTAGTGGCAGAGGACTGAAGGTGCCCAGGAACTACACAAGGCCCAGCAATGATCACTCACATGGAAACTTAGGTAACTCTCTTAATAGCAGCTAAGCTAATTTAATTTCTTAGAGATGCAGTAGCCACTTACTCTGCTCTCCCCAAATATGAAGTACTAACTACTGAATTTTCAGTCTCACTAGTTGGGGTTGATGGCGTAGTTTCACAGCTGTAACAGTTACACCAATCCTACCCTGTTTACTTGAGAACCATGCATTTACTCACTTATCCTTATCCTCCCATCCTGCTCCATACTAATCTTAGGTAGGGGACATCCTAGTTGGGGTTAAAAGTCCAAATATTCATTCCTTCTCCACAAACCACATCAAGCATCTTCCTTCAGTCTTTAGTCAATACAGCCTCTTCAACAGACCCTACCAAACCCCCTTCTCTCCCTTTATCTCCCTCTCTTGTCAACCCTGAAGTATGGAACATAGAAATTCCCATTATCGTGGCCCACCATGAATCAATTACTATTTGCCTTAGGGACCCTACCTCCTTTCCTGCTCTTTTCCAATACCCAATACCCCCTAAAGCTCTCTGAAGAATCAAACCCATTGTTAAATGCCTCCTATGAGTGGAACTGTTAAAACCAACTAATTCTCCTTACAACACCCCCATTCTCCCTGTTAAAAAGTCAAATGGTTCCTAAAGGTTAATGCAAAATCTACCTAATTCATTTTATGGAGCTAAGATCATTTTAGTACCAAAACCAGGTAAAGACGCTATTAGGAAGGAACACTACAGGTTAATCATCCAAGTGAACATAGACACAAAAATTCTCAACAAAATACTAGCAAATCAAATCCAATAACATTTTTAAAAGTATACACTATGACCAAGTGGGGTTTATACCAGGAATACAAGAATGGTTCAACACAAGAAAATCAATTAATGTAATACAGCACATTAACAAATCAAAAGGGAAAAACCACATCATCACCTTGATTGTTATTGAAAAGCATTTCACAAAATTCAACATCCTTCTCTGATAAAAACACTTCAAATGGCAGGAATCAAAGTTAACTTCATCATTAGGATAAAGGGCATATATGAAAAGCACATATCCAGCATCATACTCAATGGAGAGAGACTGAAAGCTTTCCCCCTAAGATCAGGAATGAGACAAAGATGCCCTCTGTCACCACTATTACTCAACATTTCTCTAGAAGCTCTAGCTAGAGCAATCAGGCAGGAAAAAAAATAAAAGCATCCAAATTTTAAAGGAAAAAGAAAAACTTTCATTATTTCCAGATGACATGATACTATACTTTGAAAATCCTAGGAAATTGAGAAAAAAGTTACTTGAGCTAATAAACAAATTCAGTAAGGTCATGGGATATAAAATTAATGTGAAAAATCAGTAACATTTCTGCACACAAATAACGAGCTTAGGAGTCAGTTAAGGAAAAAATCCATTCAAAACACCAAGTGAAAGAATCAAGTACTTAGGAACAAACTTAACCAGGGCTATAAAGGACTTGTACACAGAAATTAAAGAGGATCTAAATAGGTGGAAAGACATTCCTGCTCAGGGATAGGAATGTTAAATAGAGTTAAGATATCAATTCTACCCAAATTGATCAACAGATTCAACATGATACCAACCAAAATTTCAACAATGTACTTTGAAGACTTGGAGCAGCTGGTTACCAAATTCATCTGGAAGGAAAAGAAAGTGTGAATAGCTAGAAGTATCCTAAAAAAGAAGAGTGAAGCAGGAAGGTTACTACTTCCTGACTTTAAAACTTACTATAAAGCTACAGTGGTCAAATCAGCATGGTACTGGCACAAAGATAGAAGTATTGATCAATGGAATCAAATCAAGTGTGTAGAAATAGACCAGCAAATCTATTGTCAACTTATTTTTATCAATGTCCTCAAATCCACTGAACTGGGACAAAATAGTTTTTTCAATAAATGAGCATGGGAGGACTGGATATCATTAGCCAAATGCATGAAACATGACCCTTACCTTACACCCTATACAAAAATTAATTCAAAGTAGATCAAACACCTAAATATAAGAACTAGTACCATAAAGCTTCTAGAAGAAAATGCAAGGAAACATCTTCAAGACCTACTAAGAGGGGGTAGCTTCCAAAACTTTACACCCAAAGCACAAGCAACAAAAGAGAAAGTAGATAAATGGGGACTTCTCAGAATCAAATGCTTCTGCATCTCAAAAGACTTTATCAAAAAAGTGAAGAGGCAGCCAACTCAATGGGAGGAAATATTTGGAAATCACACATCAGACAAAGGTTTGATAATCTGTATGGAAATCATACAACTCAAGCACAAAAGAACAAAC
The DNA here is from genome assembly GCF_023851605.1 of Tamandua tetradactyla. Classification (NCBI taxonomy): domain Eukaryota; kingdom Metazoa; phylum Chordata; class Mammalia; order Pilosa; family Myrmecophagidae; genus Tamandua; species Tamandua tetradactyla. The sequence goes on from NC_135340.1 coordinate 42,535,778, forward strand.
AATCCAATTATAAAATGGGCTAAAGACATGAATAGGCATTTTTTTCAGAAGAACAAATACAGATGGTTCAAAAGCACACGAAGAGGGTATGCAAGGGCAGTACAGAGGTAGAATTCTCACCTGCCATGAGGAAGATGTGGGTTCAATTTCCAGTCCATGCACTTCCCAAAACAAACAAACAAACAAGCTAAACAAACAACAACAACAAAAATTCTACAAATGCTGCTGAAGTAATGGGACACTCACATGGAAAATAATGAAATGTGACTCCATGATACAGCATAAAACACACACACACACACACACACACACACCCGTGAAGAGATATGCATTTTCATTATCTATAAAGAAAATGTAGATCAAGACTACAATGAGATACCACCTCTCACTTAAAAGAATGGCTGGTTTCGCACCTATAGGAAACTACAAATGTTGGAAAGGATGTGGAGAAATTGGGACATTTATGTACTGCTGGTGGGAATGTATAATGGTACAACTGCTATGGAAGATAGTGTAGTGGTTTCTTAGGAAACTAAGTATCAAGTTGCCCTATGACCCAGTAATATAATAGTACTACTTGTTATATACCCAGAAGAGCTGAAAACAGTCACACAAAGAGAAATTTGCATGCCGATGTTCATAGTAGCATTAATCACAATCATCAAAACATGGAAACAATCTAAATGCTCACCAACAGCTAAGTGGATTAACAAAATGTGGTATATACATACGATGGAATATTATGCAGCAGTAGGAGAAAATGATATCCTGAAGTATATGATAACATGGATGAGGCTTGAGGACATAATGTTGAGTGAAATAAGCCAGACACAAAAGTATAGATATCATGAGTCCACTTTTATGACAATAGTAAAGGTAAGATCAGAGGCTTATAATACAGAATATAGGGTTCTTAGAGATACACAGAAGCTAGACAGGTGAACAGTTAGCTAGTGAGGTTAAGCTCAAATGTAGGGGATAGAGTGAAGGCAGTTCTCTGGTGGCTCTATAAGTAATATTACTGTATTGAAGAGGAACATGTTTGAAAGGGTTTGTATAGACCTATGTGTCAAACTGATTAGCACTACAAATATATAAAAAAGTAGTTCTTCTTGCAAGAACTACTTCAAAAGTATGATTCATGTACAAAGAGTGTTTTAAGTCCATGGTACAAGGGGAAAACTACTACTGCATGCTATGGGTTGTGTTTAACAGGAAAACATCAGCAGTACCACAGCAAAACCAGGGATAAATAATAGGAGGAGGAACAAGGGTTAAGAAGCGGCATAGATTTCCTATGTGGTAGGGTCTGTTTATTGACTATCCTTCTCTTGGGAACAATGAAATTATCTAAAATTGAAAGTGTTGGATTGTGGACTTTGGGCACTATACATAATGCTCAATGAATGCAGGTGGTTGAAGGATGTACTGACTGTGAAGTATATTGGTGTGCATTTGTATATTCTTATGATCGATTATTGTGTAGCTACAAAATAGGAAAAATGTTGTGAGGCATGCAATAATGTGAATGAACCTATGACATTTGGTGAGGCAAAATAAGACAGAAACAAAAGTAAAATTATTGTTTGGTCTCCTTCAGAAAATGCTTATAAGAAAACAGTGGCATAGATTGTAAACTCTTATAGCAGACACATTTAGCCCATACTGGTAATTATCATTTCCTGATTTTGATAGCCTGTTTTATATATGTATAACCTGGTGAGTAGAAATAAGAATGAAGCCAATCAAGTCAGGATTAAGGTAATTCAGAACACAGGGGTAAGGAAGTCTGTATTTTAGAACAGTACCTACTCTTTGTGACCAAGGGAAAAAAGTTTATTTTGTCTGGAATCTAAATATTCTGCAGCATGCAATCTAATTCAACCTTTCTGGATAGCTCATTTGAACAATCAAAACACAGAGAGACCAGTATAAAAATGAAGGTCTTAAATTCTGCATAACTTAATGTAATGCCTGGATACATCCCAGAATACATTAAACAGATAATCAAGAAGTATTGGCAATATCCCTTGAGTGATGGGAACAAAAATATGGAACTATTAAACTTTAACATCACAGAATTCCATGATACTGTGTCAAATATTAGGGACTCACAAATCAATAGACCAAGCTCTTCATCTTGAAGCTAACTCTTGTGAAGCTTATGCATGAAGTGCAGAAGCTTAGCCTACCTTTAAGTATGCCTAAGAGTTACTTCTGAAGGACCTCTTTTGTTGCTCAGATGTGGCCTCATTCTCTCTAACCTCAACTCTGCAAGTGAAATCATTGCCCTCCTCACTACTTGGGACATGACATCCAGGGATGAAAGTCTCCTTGGACATGTGGGAGATAACTCCTAGTGATCTATCAGGCCTGGAACCATGGAGTCAACAATTTTATCCTGACCAAAAAGGGGGAAAAGAAGTGTAACTAATGAAGTATCAGAGGCTGAGAGAGTTCAAATAGTGTCGAGAGGCTACTCTGGAGGTCACTCTTAGGCATGCTTCAGTTAGACATTGCTACCTATCAAAAATTGCCAAACTGCAACCAAAACCATTCCAACCAAACCTAAAGAACACCTAGGACAATATATAAGAATCTGCAAAGGTTCCATGTACTAGGGTAACTTTCCAGATACTACAACCTCCAGATGGGGCCTGGATCAGGTAAGTCTTGAAACTTGGAGGAGCCAGCCTCTCCAGAGCATCAGATAGTTCCATCTCCCTACCCCATATTGTCTACAGTCCCTTTGTACATGAAAAAGTTAGAACGGCCATAGCTCAAATACCCCTAAAGAGTGGAATAGAAAGATGAGAGGTGATGGTGGAGTTATACAGAGAAAGTAGAGCTTTACAAATGAATATGATTGCTGAATCATTAAATTGATATTTCTTTTAGTCTCCAGTATCTTACAGCAGGTAGAACTAAAAATCTAAAATTGTAGAATTATAATCCATACTAAACTCTAATCTGTTATACAACTAATCATTGTGTTGTGCTTTGAAATTTATTGCTTTTTTGTATATATGTTATATTCTCAGAAAAAATGAAGAAAAAAAGTCAATTGCAATGATAAAAAAAATTATCCCTTCTAGCCTCCTACATTTTGGAGCAGCCAGAAGGAAAAATCTGAGATAATGGTACACTAGCCCATAACAAACTCTAGGATCTGTTCTGTAACTACTTATTATTGAAGAGTGCTTTGAAAACTATTGCTTTTTCCTTTCTTTGCTTTGTATATATGTTATATTATACAACAAAAAGTTAAAATATATACACGGCCTCAAGCAGGATGATCTTAGAGACAGTCAAACATCACCCTAAAATTATTAAAAGCAAAGGTTCTCATCCACTGCCAGTCCTTTTGTAATACCCCTATCCTGCCCATTACAAAGACAAGTCAGACCTACCTCTTAGTGAAATATCTTTAGGCCATAAGCCAAATCGTCAGTTCCTTTACCCTATATTGCCTATTTATTCCTTCCTAAATAAGATCCTGAGCTCCACCATGTGGTAGTCATTCTTGATTTAAGGATGCTTCTTCTGCATACATTTACATCCAGATTCTGTTTTTATTACCTTTGAGTTGTAGGGCTGAGGGGACAATATGCTACCTCAACTCACCTGGACAGTCCAACTTCAAGGGTGTAGGGACAGTCCTTATCTCTTTGGAAATGCACTAGTACAGGATGTAGACCTCCAGCATTTAGAATGTAATTCCCTTCTACAGTATGTGCATGATTTACTAATATGCAGTCCAACTAGGAAAGTCCCCCCTCATAGACACCATTCCACACTTAATTTCTTGGCCAAATATTGATACCTAGTGTCAGCCTGTAAGGCTCAAATTGTCTGTAAACAGTTCTTTACCTTGTTTTTATTCTCACACCATGGTAGTAATATTGTCACCCAAAAGAGTCAAGGTTATATTCTCAATGTCACCACCTAAGACCAAGAAACAATTAATAAATCATTCCATTCTACATATGCAATCAGTAATTCTTAATATCATCACATAGATGTATGATCATCATTTCTTAGTACATTTGCATCGATTTAGAAAAAGAAATAGCAAGACAACAGAAAAAGAAATAAAATGATAATATAGAGAAAAAATAAAAATACAAAATACAAAGTATATATAAAAAGAAACAATTAATAGCTGTGGTACTTAGATTCAGGTGTCAACTTGGCTAGGTGAATGTTCCTAGTTCTATTGCTGTGGATCTGAGTCAATGGCATGTGAAGCTTATCTGTCACTGATTACATCTGTAGTCAGCTAGGAGGCATGCCTGCTGCAATGAATGATGTTTGATTTAATTGGTTGGTGCTTAAATGAGAAAGCTCAATGTAGCACAGCCCAAACAGCTCAGCATACCTCTTCTCAGCCTTACAGCTCAGCACTGGCCTTTGGAGATGCAGAAAGGAATCATCCCTGGGAAAGTTGTTGGAACCCAGAGGCTTGGAGAGAAGGCCAGCAATGATCATCCTGTGCTTTCCCACATAAGAAAGAACCTCAGTTGAAAGTTAGCTGCCTTTCCTCTGAAGAACTATACATTAACTAAACAAATCCCTATAATTGAAAGCCAGTCATCTCTGGTGTGTTACATTCCAGCAGCTAGCAAACTAGAACAATAGCTTTCTTGGAGGCAGCAGGATATTACAGAACCTGGATATGCCAATTTGGAGAAACTGCAGAGCTGTTAGGGGACTAGACAGTACTCCTTTAGAATGGAGTGCAGAACAGGATACTGCCTTCACTGCCCTCAATGACACTCTTACCAGCCTGCCCTGCTCTGGGTCTGCCAAACTTAGATAAGCCCTTTTACCCATATGCAGCTGAGAAGAAAACAATATCATTAGGATTCTTAGTATATTCCCCAACCTGTAGCATACTTTTAAAGGCCATTAGATACCACATTCCAGAGATGGATGCCATGCCTCAGAGTGGTAGAGGCCACCAAGTTGACATGGGGACAAAGCCTATCATTATATACACCTCAGTATATGAGAAATATTCCGAGGGCAAGAGGACCTCACTGGCCTTCAAACAATAGGCTCCTGAAACATTAGATCCCAGGTCTTAGACACACCAAAGGTTCAAATCCAAGTTTTCACCACCTAAACCCATTTGCCCTGTTGCCTGTAAGCCCAGGTCAGGAAAGTGCACTAGCACCCCTAGAACACTCATGCACAGAGACACTAGCTTACAATTACCCTACCAGGCCAGGCATACAATAGCGGCCCATAAAATAACCCAGAATTAAAATGGTTTATGGATGGAAGTAGTTTTGTGAAAAGAGTTAGAAAGGCAAGATATGCTATTATCTCTCTGCAAGAAATTATAGAAGGATAGTTCTATCTCCTGGGACCTCAGCCCAAAAAGTTGAACTCAGTGTCCTCATTAGGGGGTTACCATTAGCAGTTAGAAAGAAAGTTAATCTTTTATGCAAACTTCAAAAAGAAATTGCAAACTACCACAGGGTACCAAGCCCAAATCAATAGTATTTCTGAATATCTTTGGGGGTGCTCTGGGATCTGCTTGAGTCTCTATAAAAGTTTTTCATAGTAAGTTAATTTTTTTCCCCTAAAGATTCTAAGGATGATCAAATGAGGAAGGAGATCTGAGAAATTAGGATGTAACAAATGACTATGACTCTGATTCATTATAAATTTATTTATTTTTAGTGTCTAGTGTTTTAGAATAGACAGAGAGAAATATTTGAAGTGATTGCACTCTAATCCAGTAGCACAGGACTGAGATGATTGTAAAATGATATAGCAAAAAGAAAAAAAAACAGAAAACTCAGTTGCCCCTGTTTGTGTGAAGCTACTACTGGATGTTTTGTGTTTTTCCACTGATATAATATTCTGACAACATTAAACTGTCTTAAGTAACCTACCTCTACAGTAAGTATTTATATTTGGAGCCAAAATTTATATGAACATATACATGTATACTATGACAACACAACACTGTCTTAGGTAATCTTAGGTAAACTACCTCTATTCTGTGGATGGATATTTGATCTCATTTCCAGGTTTTGACCATTGCCAACAAAGCTACTATAAACATTCTTGTCCATGCCTTCCAGTGCACGTAAGCAGCAACCATTTCTGAATAATATATTGTTCTAAGTATTGAACTGAGTTAAAGTTTAGTATGTGATGACATATGATTTTAGAAGTGTTATCACCAATTTATCCTCTTAACAGGAGTGCAGTGGAGTCCCCATTGCTTACAAGCTCTGAACACTTGCTAGTGTCATACCCTTTCATTTACAGCCATTGAGGGTGTGGAGGTACATGAAGATGGCTTTAATTTGTGATTCTCCAGTGACTCCTTAGGTAGAACAGCTTTAATGAACTTAAGCATTTGTATTTCCCAAATTATTCTGTCCAACTTTCTATATGAGTGACAACCTTGCTCTCACAGATTTGATAGGCTTCTTTAAATATTCCATATGTGAGACTTCACTAAGACCTTGAAGATTTAAGGGAAAAGGATAAAAGATAAGAAGGTCTATAGAGGTTTCAGAAAGTGACTGTAGTTGGAATGGCAAGTGGTTGAGAAAAAATGGGGGAGGGGCATTATAAAACTGCAGTGCACATTGTGATGTTCCATTGTGATGAGGCAGGAAGAAGGCTGCTGATTGGGTGAGGGAGAGTTATAAGATGTCAAGTTGCTAAGGCAGCGACCAAATGGGAGAAGGCTACTAGGAAGAGAGAGCCTCCTCCACCTCTTCCTGCTACTGTGAGATTCACCTTACCTGCTTTTCTGTCCTGACAACACTTTACCTGTTGACCCAATTTTCCTCCAGGTTCACCTTGACCCTTACCTTCACCCTATTCCTGAATACCAGTTCTGTGTCATCCTTTCTGTCCTCCTTCTCCCCTTTCCCACCTCGTACCCCTTTCCTCCCTTTCCCCTCACCACCCCTTCCCACTTCTCCCTAGGCCCCCTCTGCCCTACTCCTTCCAACCTCAGGATAGTCCAATGACCAACCAATTATGGGACCTCTGAGTTTGTTCTTTTGGTTCCTCCTGCTCCAATCAGCCTGGACAATGACAGGTCATCCAAATGCCAGTGTGAGTAAATGTTGCACTTGCCATACTTTATCCATGTTAACTGGGTTGTCACACTGTGTTTCCCTTAAGGTGTATGAGGGGGGATAGGTCCTCCTTGCAGAAACAGTACCTGTGAATAGCTTTCTTGTTCCAGCCTTAAAGGACTCTGATGACTACTTTCATATTGTGTTCTGGGTCCTACCACCCCCATAGGTCCCACATACAGAAAAGGTGGAAATTATGGAAATCTGAAAAGCATAACTTTATAACATCAAAAAGTAATGAATTCTGGTATAATTAGAGTCATGATGTCAGAATTTTTTCCAGAAATTCAAGATGAGGGCTTCAGGCTCTGCCAGTTAAAAGAGTTGATGCCTTGTGTACACCATGTTTTCTCTAAGTTAGTCATCTATATATCTGAAAGCTCACTAGTCTTGCAAACAGCAGGCCTAATCATTGCTGTTATAGCTATTTGGTTAAAAATTCCAAGTGTGTTGTGACCCTTGTCCTTTCTGGTTTATTTATTGGCTTTCTGAATGTTCTAGTTTGCTAGCTGCTAGAATGCAACACACCAGAGATGGATTTGCTTTTAATAAAAGAAGATTTATTTTGTTAGTTCTTCAGAGGAAAGGCAGTTAACTCTCATCTGAGGTTCTTTCTTACGTGGGAAAGCTCAGGGTAATCTCTGCTGGTCTTCTCTCCAGGCCTCTGGGTTCCAACAACTTTCCCAGGGGTGATTCCTTTCTGCATCTCCAAAGGCCTGGGCTGAGCTGCTAGTGTTGAGATGAGGTATGATGAGCTGCTTGGGCTGTGCTACATTCTGTTCTCTCATTTATGCACCAGTCAATTAAATCAAAGGTCATTCACTGCAGTAGGCATGCCTCCTAGCTGACTGCAGATGTAATTAGGAACAGATGGGGTTCACATACCATTTGCTCATATCTGCAGCAACAAAACTAGGTGCCTTCACTTGGTCAAGTTGAAAACTGAATCTAACTACCACACAGAACTTCTGAGTATTCCCTTCCCTTCTGCTAGTTCAGAATAAGTCTCCTCCTAGAGGTTAACCCAGGGTCTCTACAGTTAGTTTGATGGGAGCTTGAGAAGGCCATCAGATATTGAAACATGGCTGCAGCCTATTCAGATGTACAAAGAGGGTAGTCTACTAGGATTGTCCTCACCAGGAGATATATTACATATTGCCCTTCTCTTTGTAAAAATTTCACATGAAGAATGTTTATTTAACTAAAATAAAAATGGCCCTTAATGTCTTCAGGTTTGTTCAAATAAAGGGAGATGCACAGTCCCAGCTCTGAAAATATCACTCATTAAAAATCAGCATCGTCCACACCACAACCACCATTCCCCCCAAAAAACAGTCAATCAAATAGGGATATTGGAGGAATCTTCTGTAGCAAAAGGCTGGGCACCTTTGATCTTTATGTCTCAGATGCCCAGAAGGGATATGGAAGGGTCCAATAGTCATGCTCTAGGTATGACTTAGGCAAAATTGCCCTGGAACCACCCCACACAGAGAAGAATTTATTTTGTTTCTGTACATTCAAACTAATCTGTCAAGATACTTCTTGGTATTTTTTAAAATTAGAACTTTTTCCTTGGATATTGGCTGCATTTAACATAGAACAGGGACACCCTCTTTCCCTCAACTTTGAGCTTTTAGAAAACTTAACTGGTTTTGAAGTTCTCAACTCCACTCTTTCTGATAAGCAGGTCCACTTACATAAATCCTGCTGGCCTTCTGAGGCTAATTCTTACTTTCCACTCCTTGTGGAAATGTGTACTTTAGGATGCCAAAATGAATCTTTGTTGCATGAGAATGCTTACAAGGTGCTTTACTGGCATTTCCCAGAAGATATTTGCTTTCATCTCTGTATTGCAATGACCTTGTTCATCCTGCTCCCCAAAAAGGTCATGAGTTTCAAAAGGGAAGGTACTGTGACTTAGCCATTATCCCACACTCTGGAGAATTTCCTTAACAGGGCAATGCATTAATTTTCTTAAGCTTCCAGAATGCAATATACCAGAAATGGAACAGCTTTTAAAGGGGAATGCATAAGTTTCAATTTTACAGATGTAATTCTTAAAAATGCCCAAACTAACACAACTAGGGAAAGATAAACTTAATTCAAGAAAAGCTGATGAATCCAGAACACCTCTGTCGTTTGGGAAGGCATGTGACTGGTGTCTGCTGTTCCTGACTTCTGGTTTCAGATAACTTCTCTAAGGGTATTTATTTTCTGCAACTCCAAATATCTGGGTCTGGTGTTGGCTCTGTCACTTCTGTGCAGTCTTCCAAAGATAGCTACCTCTTAAAGGATCTCAGTAAACAATCCCTCCTTCAATGGGTGGAGATCCATCTTCATGGGAACCATCTAATCAAAAAGTCCTACCTAAGGGCGAGCCATGGTGGCTCAGCAGGCAGGAATGCTTGCCTGTGATGCCAGAGGACCCAGGTTCGATTCCCAGTGCCTGCCCATGTAAAAGAAAAAAAGTCCTACCTACAATTGGGTGTGTCACATCTCCATAGAAACAACTTAAGAAGATTCCACCCAACAATATTTAATCAAGATTAAAGAACACGGCTTTTCTGGGGTACACAAGATTTTCATACTGGCATAGTCCACACTCTGGATCACCAAAATACATGGTTTTTCCACGTAAAAACTACATTAATTCCATTACAATATTGCAAAGTCTTAAGCCATTTCAGTAACAATACAAATACAATACAAAGTCAAAAATAGCACAAAATTTCATCCAGGTCACTCACTGCATCATCTGTCCTAAGCCAAAAAATTCTCCTCTGGGTGTGGACCTGTAAATCTCAGAACAAGTTATCTGCTGCCAATAAACAAAGAATGAACAGCCATAAGATAAATGACCTCATTGCCATAGGGGGAGAGTGAGGGAAAACAGGGTTCACTGGACTCAAACAGTTCTGACAACCTGCAGGGAAAACTCCTTTAGATTTCAAAATCTGAGAGTCACTTCTCCTTGGGACATTAAATAGCAATAGTCCCACCCTTGCCAAGGGCTTATGTTATAGCCCTGCTCTCTGCAAATGCTGGGGTGAGGCTTGCAACACTGGGTATGGTTGGGGAAATCACATTTTTCTTAGCTCCACCCTCTCCAAACACTAGTGCAGCAACCTAGCTCCCTGCCATCTCTGGAGCACATGCTCAATCCCTCCAGAACAATGGGACAATCACCAGGGTTCCTCCAATCACTGGTTTATGTGCTCCATCTCTCTTAGGCCTGGAGCACCAAAACACTTCCTGAGCAACAAGGCAGAAGGATAGTCCTTTGCCTTCCAGGAAAACTCATTCTCTTCAAGTGCTTGTGTTTGCCCTCTCTCCTTTCCCAAAGTTTCCTGGCTCCAGACTTTACCTCCCATGGGTATGCCTTTGAAATTATTTTCCCTTCCATTTATTGCTTTTCAGACTGGCAGTGGTTCCACTTATACAGGTCACATAACACTATCCTTGATTTTCTATGCAGCATGCAGGAATCATAATCATCAGACAATAAGAATTTCCACAAATCCTTTCTGGATCACTCCATCTCCAATCCACACTTGTCCTATAATAAGTGACTGCTTCCATGTTTGGTTAAATCCTCACATGGTGCCCTATTCACGTGGGTCTCATTATCTAAAGGCCCAGAATTTTCCCAGACCATCAATCCCTGTTTTCTTTGCTCCCAAGAGTTCAATTCTCAACTTAGCTCTTTCCTGTCACGTTTCATGATAAGCTACAAGGAGCAGCCAGGCTGAATTTTCCCCCATTTAGTTTGGAAATTTCCCCAGCTGAGTATCCCAGAATGTTGCCTTTAAATTCTAACTTCCATCCAACAACAGTACTCAATTTGGCCAACTTGTCTGCCATTTTAATACAAGGGCCACCTTCCTTGTAGTTTGCAATGACACATTCTTCACTTCTGTCAATGGCTTCATTGAAAGTTCCTTTAGAGTCTACATTTCTTCCAACAGTCTCTTCAAAGCATTCTAGGCCTCTCTATCAAGACCCTCACAACTCCTTCAGAATTTTCCCCTTATCCATTTAAAAAGCCATCCCAATATGTTTGGTATTTACAAACTATACCACCCCCACTTCCCAGTACCAAAATCTGTATTAGTTTGCTAAAGATGCTGGAATGCAATATAGCAGAAGTGGAACCGCTTTGAAGGGGGTGTATTGGCATGAAATTGTCAACAACCTCAGAAAAGCCATGCTTTCTTTACTATGCCAATATTGCAGTGGCAGACTTGCTGCTTAGGGTTTAAACTTATGATTAGATTATCTCCAGGGAGATGTGGCATGCTCAATTGTGGGTGTGACCTTTTGACTAGATTGAGATTTAATTCCACCATTCAAGGTGGGTCTTTATTAATTTAGTGAAATCCTTTAAAAGAAAAAACATTTTGGAGAAAGCTCAGAACTAAGAGACATGGAAATTTGTAGGTGCTTGGAGTGCCTAGATAGAGGAGATGCAGACACTTGGAGTTAAGTTGCTTCAGAGATGACTGAGCCAACAGGATGCACAAACATTTGGAGATGCATGGCTCAGCAGATGTTGCAATGTGCCTTCCCATGAGGCACTAAGGAAGCCAGAACCCAGAGTCATGTCCTGGAGGAGCTAAGTGAATGCCAACATATGCCAAGCAAGGAATCCCACAGTAAATATAAATGGACAAGAAGCCAGCCACTTGCTTTCCAAGATGACAGAGGTATTCCAGATGGCATCAGCCTTTCCCGAGTGAAGGTATCATCTTGTTACTGCCTTAATGTGGGCATTTTCTCAGATTTAGAACTAACTATAAACTTGTAACTTATTAAGCTCCATTCATAAAAGACACTACATTTCTGGTACATTGTTTCCCAGCATCATTAGCAAACTAAAATAGCAGGAGTGCATTAATTTGCAAGTCTATAGTTCTAAGGCCATAGAAATGTCCAAAACTAAGGCATCTAGGGAAAGATACCTTGGCTCAAGCAAGGCTGATGAAACCAAAACAACTCTGTCAGCTGGGAAGGCATGTGGCTACCATCTGCCCATCATTTGGCTTCTGGTTTCAAACAGTTTTCCATGGGGGAATTTACTTTCTACATCTCCAAGTGAGTGGGTCTCATGTTGGCTCTGCTGTTCTGTGAACTCTTCCAAAAATGATTCCCTCTTAAAGACTCCAGGAAGCAACAGCACTTTGAATTGATGGAGACACATCTCCATGGAAATACCTAATTAAAACATCACACCCACAAATGGGTGGAACACATATCCACATAAAAATATTAATAAAAATATGCCACCTTTATTAAAGTGCTGCTGGAATGCAATATACCAGAACTGGAATGACTTTTTAAAAGTTTGATAAGTTACAAGTTTACAATCCTAAGGAAGTGAAAGTGTCCAAATTAAGGCACCAATATGAGGTTACCTATACTCAAGAAAGGCTGATTGGTAACACTTCTGCAAGCTGGGTAGTCAGGTGGCTGGCATCTGCACTTACCTTGCTCCTGGGTTCCATTGCTTTCAGCTTCTATTCCTGTGAGGTTTCCTCTCTTTATTTCTGCAGGGCTGGGTTTCATCTCTTGTTTTCTCTTGACTCTCTCCAGGATTTGGCTATCTTAACATCTCATGGTGACATCTTCTGGGCTGCAAGGATCTGTAAATATCAATGTCTCTGTTTTTCAAGTGCTGACATCTCTATCAGTTCTGCACTGAAGTTTCCAGTAGCTCTGCCATTTCTGAGGCTTCTATTATTTCTGTGTCTCTTCAAAACGTTCCCTCTTTTAAAGGATTCCAGGAAACTAATCAAGACCCAAGTGGAATGGTGGAGTCATATCTCCATCTATTCAAAGGTCACACCCACAACTGATCATTCCACATCTCTGTGGAGATAATCTAACCACGTTTCCAACATACAGTAATGGATTAGGATCACAAGAAAGATCTGCCCCCACAACACTGGATAAGGATTAAAAATGGCTTTTCTGGGGTACATAATGTTTTCAAACCCACACAACACATAATAATATTGAATCAGGATTAAAGAACATGGCTTCTTTGGGGTGCATAAAAGTTTCAAACTGACACAGGCTGCTACATTCATTTGCATGGATCCTGACAATCATTTATACAGAATTTGTCCTTTTAAAGCAATATTCCACTTGCTTTTTCAATACCAATGGATAATTCTTCACAGGACTTATCTACAGAAGTGAAATTAAGCACCTGATAGGTGACTGGCAATGGAGGTAATGTCCAGTGTTGATGGTTTTAATTGTGTAAAGTTATTTGTCAGATTATAAGAACTTGACAAAACCCTGTGTATAAATGTGAAGGCAACTATGATGTACAGTCTCTTTGGCAAAGATGAAACAGAGATAAATGCATTTCCTGTCTTCATATACCTCTTATATCTTTCCTTCTTAGAGAGTCTTCCATTAAAATTTTTCTGCTGCTTATCACATTTTGCAATATACTTTTGGAAATTGAAAATTCTCCTTCCTTAGCTTTCAAAATGATCCCTGATACTTTGCTTTTGTGGTTGTGATGGCTAGAGTCTGGTGTCAACTTGGCCAAGTGATTATGCCCAGTTTTCTGGTCATGCAAGCACTGGCCTGTCCATTGTTGCAAGGTTATTTTGTGGCTGATTTATAAACCAGAAGGCTGGTATATTAAGTCATCAGTCAGTTGATTGCACCTCTATGATCAACTAAGATGTTCCTCCCACAATGAAGTAATCCAAACTGTTGAAGGACTTTAAGGGAGAGGAGAGAATTTTTTCACTGCTGTTCTGTCAGTGAGTCTCTCCTGTGGAGTTTGTCCAAAGGCTTCATTAGATCTACCAGCTTCACAGCCTGCCCTTTGGATTTTGTACTCTTGCATTCCCACAGTTGTGTGACACAACTTTATAAATATCATATTTACAGGTATCTCCTGTTGGTTCTGTTTCTCTAGAAAACCCTGATGAATACAGCTTAGTAACAGGAGTGGGGCAGTACAACTCTTCCTTAGCAATGAAGCAGAAGGCCTGCCCTCTGATTCTGGGGAAATCTTACCCTCTCCACATTTATGGAATGGTATGCTTTCTTGGCCTGAGGTTTCCTGGCTTCAGACCTTAACCTCCATAGTTCTTCCTCTGATGTGATTTTTTCTTCAATTTGTCTCTTTCCTTTCCCTTTTAGTCCAGACTGACAGTGATTCTCTTTGTATAAGAATCCACAGCACTCTTGTTGGTTTTCTATCCAATACACTTGTATCACACCCACCAGAAAATAGGATGTTCCAGAAATACTTTCTTGGATAATTCAATCTCCAATCATTATTTTTTTCTGAAATGGTTGACTGCTTCCATGTTTGCTTAAGCCCTCATGTGGGGCAAAACTCACTCATGCCTTACTTTCTGGAGGCCCAGAATTTTCCAGGTCACCAATTTCTGTTTTCTTGGACACAAGAGTTCTGTTCTCAACTTATCTCTTTATTCTCACATTTTACTACAAGTTTCAAGGAGAAGCCACACTGTATTTTCATTTTTACTTTGTCAATTTCTTCTGCTAATTTTCCAAGTTCATGGATTTTAAAGTCTGCCTTCAATACAAAGCCAGTCAATTTGGCCAGATTCCTTGTCACTTTAAAAGAAGGATCACCTTCCTTACAGTTTGCAATAATGCCTGCATCATTTCTTTCTAAGACACTATTAGAGGTGTCTCTAGAGTTCACAATTCTACAAAGAATCTCTTCAAAGCATTCTAGTCCTTCTCTGTCAAGTATATCTCATTTCTTCCAAAATCTTCCCTTTATCCATTTAAAAAAACATTCCAACATGTTTGGTGTTTGCAAACTACAACAGCATGCTTCTTCCCTAGAACCAAAATCTGGTTTAGTTTATAAGCTTCCAGAATGTAATATATCCAAAATAGAATGGCTTTTTAAAAAAGACTTAAATAAGTTAAACTTATATAGTTCTATGTTCTATGGGACATTAAAATGTCCCAACTAATGCATCCAGGGAATGATACCTTAATTCATGGAAGGCCTATGCATCTGGAACACTTGTGTCAGTTGGGAAGCCATGCTGATCATTTGCTTCTTGGCTCCGTTTCCCTCTACCTCTGTTCCTGTGGGGGATAAATATGAACTATGACCAGGTGACCTGTTACAGAAATGAGGATGGTGTCTGTATGAATATTTCCTCCCTGTTTTATCATGAATATGTTTACATTTGTACAATTTGCTCTTGTCATATGACATAAGTTGTACAGTTCATGCTATAGTTTTGAGTCATAGGATTTCAAATTTAAAAGTAAATGTTACCCAAGGACTTGCACACTATTCTGGAATGATGCTGTGCATTTCCATTTGAATGCAGAACATGTGAGTATTGTTTGGTTAAACATATATCTGTTATTGTATTCTATTTGGAAATTAAGCAAATTCCCAGGTGATGTGTACAGCTGCCAAGGTGACAAGGGGTGGACTGTGATGGTTGGGTTCTGCCTTAAACTTGCTCTAGTGATTATGTCCAGTTGTCTGATAAGGCAAGCACTGGCCAGACCATTGCTGCAAAAATATTTTGTGGATGATTGATAAACTGGAAGGCTGGTGTATTAAGTGATCAGTCAGTTGATTGCATCTGTGGGTGAGTACATCTATGATTAACTAAGATGTGTCTCCCACAATGAGATAATTCAGTCAGTTTAAGGTTTTTAAGAAAACACAGAGACTTTTTCATTGTTTCCTCAGTAATTGAGACTCTCCTGTGGAGTTCATCCAGATCATTCATCAGAGCTGCCAGCTTCACAGCCTGCCTTGTAGATTTTGGACTCTTCCATTCCCACAGCTGCATGAGACAACTTTATAAATCTCATAATTTGGATATCTCAGTTTCTATTGCAAACCCTGACTAGTACAATCATGCAGTATTTTCTTGTTTTGTAGAGGCTGAAGAAGCACAGGTTGCAGCGGCCCCATATGCTGGGTTAGAGGTAGGGATTCATTACTGATACCAGTACCTGGACAGTTGTCAGATGTCACAGAAATGTTCATGTCAGTTATAACTCAAATACAGGACATATTTATAAAATTTTCCCACTTTTCACACCCTTGTGTGAAGACCACAGATGAAAGTGTAAGAGAGTTCAGAAGTTTGTTTCTTTTTTCTCAGAAGACAGTTAAATTTGCATGAAACACATTTGATGTGTCAATTAAACTGTAGATGAATTTTCTCCTAAAATTCTTGTAATATATAGTTTTTGAGAAATCAATGTTTGTCTTTTGTTGTACTGACCACACATTCCAGAAATTTCCTATTCATTTTAACTACTAATATTCATGTTTGCTGTTCATTGGCTAATGAACCATGTAAATGCTGGTTTACAGTACAATTGAAATAGGAAGTTGAATTCTTGCCAGTAGTTATTTGAAATTTGGTTTTTAGCTACCTTTGATTCTTATAATTGAAATCTTCAGGATAAACAATAATCCATTCTTTCAGATGACCTACCTACTTGAAAATTCTGATAATGTGTCTTGTATTCTGAGTGAAGCTGAATTCTGAAACCAAACCTCAATTAAAAAAAAGTTTTCCTAGCAATTATTCCATATTTAATTTTCATTAGAATAACAATAATAGTATAACAACAATTATCTACTCACTTATAGTTATCAGTTGTTTCTATATAGTATATCAGAATGATGCAACATATTTATATATGGACCCCCTCACTGTTAAGAATGCTTTCATTTCTACCTATTGTATACAACTTTTACTGATTCTTATCACTTTTGTACATTTTTATATACAAGTCAGTTGTATATTTAGGCCTTTTCAATGGATTTAATCCAAACATCTTATGAATTTACTAATGTAAGTTCTTGATTTTGTTTTATATTTCTAATTAGAAATTGGCTTATAGGTGCAACATTCTATTTTTGAAAGACTTTGAAATTTGTCAAAAATTGGAAACTCACAGTTTCTGTATCAAGATTGTTTTTATCTTGCTTTATTGATCTATAAATGATATATGGTAAAATGCACTTGTGTAGATTATTTCAGTTTTAAATGCCTGTATATCTGTGAAAACACTTTTGCAACCAATACAGTAAACATATCAAACACCAACAAATGTTTCCTCTTGACCACCTTGCCACCCTACAACCCCCATTCCACATGTTTCCTGGTAGGGTGCTAGATAACTGATCTACCATCTGTCAATACAGATTAATATTAATTTTTTAGAATATTATATGAATGGAATGTATAGTAGGTAGCCTGTTTTGTGTTGTTTTTCTGGGGTTTTTTTGCTCATAGTAATCATCTTGAAATCTAGCTGATATTGCATATAGTAATAGTTTGTTCCTTTCAATTGCTGAGCTTCACTCTATTTATGTATATAACAAAATCTGTTAATCCATTACCTTGTAAAAAGCATGGAGAGTGAGTGCAATACTTAAAGGTACCAAATACACAATTTCCAATAACAAAGCCAACTCTGCACAAAGCATGCAGCACTCAGTTTCCTATCTTCCTTGAAACAATGGTGTTCTGGTTTGCTAGCTGCCGGAATGCAACAC
Source organism: Tamandua tetradactyla (assembly GCF_023851605.1). Lineage (NCBI taxonomy): Eukaryota > Metazoa > Chordata > Mammalia > Pilosa > Myrmecophagidae > Tamandua > Tamandua tetradactyla. Next base: position 42,553,442 of record NC_135340.1, read on the forward strand.
ACCAGAGACGGATTGGCTTTTAATAAAAGGGGATTTATTTTGTTGGTTCTTCAGAGGAAAGGCAGCTAACTTTCCACTGAGGTTCTTTCTTATGTGGAAGGCACAGGATGGTCTCTGCTGGTCTTCTCTCCAGGCCCCTGGGTTCCAACAACTTTCCCTGGGGTGATTTCTTTCTCCATCTCCAAGGGCCCAGGCTGAGCTGCAAGTGCTGAGATGAGGAATGCCAAGCTGCTAGGCTGTGCTACATTGCATTCTCTCATTTAAGCACAAGCCAATTAAGTTAAACATCACTCATTGCAGCAGACACGCCTCCTAGCCAACTGCAGATGTAATTAGCAACAGATGAGATTCACCTACCATTGGCTCATGTCCACAGCAACAGAACTAGGTGCTTTCACCTGGCCAAGTTGACAACTGAATCTAACTAACACAAATGGAATCCTTTGGAGATTTTTGAGGGACATGGTTATGTCTTAGAGCTCATTTAAGATTTCTATGAGTGTTTCTTTTGACCTCTTATATTGTACTATTTTTGAGATTCTCATTATTTCAGGTATTGCTATTTCAGCCAGATGATATTTTACAGGAAAATTTTCAACTTGGACCTAATATTTCTGGATTTCCATGGGTATATGTTACTTTTTTGGTCTCCTTGGGAATGATTTCCTTTGTCATTTTCTTAAGGATGAATATCCCAGATGTGAGTATATTAAATTAAGTCTTAAGCTCACTGTAAGTCATAATAAACAAAGACTTTTTATAATCCTGGTCCTTTTTCTTCTTTTAGGTTATTAACATGAATACAAATAATGGTTGAAATTGAAGCTGAACTGGTATTATAATTAGTTAAAAATTTTGAGGTAAAGAACTCAAGGAGGGGCGGGCCGTGGTGGCTCAGCGGGCAAGAGTGCTTGCCTGCCATGCCGGAGGACCTCGGTTCGATTCCCGGCCCCAGCCCATGTAAAAAACAAACAAACAAACAAAATATAATAAAACAAGAAAATGTTTAAAGATGTTTCTCTTCCTTCCTTCCTTCCATCCTTCCTTCCTTCTCTCTGTCTTTAAAAAAAAAAAAAAAAAAGAACTCAAGGAAAAAGACAACTGTATAAGATAATGTGAAAACTTCAACTTAAAAATGGTTTCTACTGAAAGGTGAACATTAAATACTGGGAGGGTACTTTCATTACTGTTAGAGGAACTGTGAATTCTCACAACATTCCTGGAATGAAATTTCATATTATCTAATGCAAAGCCTTAAAAATGTTTACATATTTTCTTTTGTTCATGGGCAGACACTGGGAATCAAACCCAGGTCTCCAACATGGCAGGTGAATTCTGCCACTGAACCACCATCACACCACCTCATGTTTACATATTTTTTTATTCAGTATAGTCATATTTCCTGAAATCTATAAAGTTTACTTTTCTACTCTGTTTTGATTGCATCATTGATGAGTTGTTACAAACCCTGAGACAGATATTTATAAATGCATCCCCTTAGTCATATAAAAGGATCTGGTTTTGACACAGAAAATTCATAGACTTTAAAAGCAACCCTGGTTCTGAAACTCATATTTCTTTCTGGGGGTTGATAAATAATTGATTCGGGTTAATGACACTTTAGGATATTTATTATAAAAATGTCTGTCATTTCTATTATTAAAAATAAGGTTTGTGCAGGTTTACAAATGAATAGAAAGACTTTTCTTCCAAAATGAGGTATTTGCTTTAGTGCTTTCACCAGAAAATTATTTAGAAGTATTACATACCATTTAAATTGCAAGTTTTAAAAAATTTCTTTTTTTTCACCTTTTGGATTAATTATCCTAAACCAATCCAATATTAAAATTTCCCTTGGATGTGATTTTGCCTGCTCAGCAGGAATTTAAATATTTATATTCATAAAATATTTTGGCTTTAAATTTAATGTTCTTTACCTCCTAGGTGGGGCATATATTATATTCAGGTAAGATTTTAACTTATGTTATCTCTGCAATATTCTCTAAATATTGGTACTTGATGTGAGTTTTAGTTCAGATAGAAGAAAAGACCCTGAGTTCTGATGTCTGATTTCTTCATAACTGGAAAATGTTACAATTCCTAGTCTGAATGAAGGAGTAGGTAGAGTTACTGCCAACAGGAAAAGGGATTGAAAGGAGGGACAGATTGTGGGAGTTGGGAGAAGAAGTGTTCACTTTAGAAAAGCTTATGGATAAATTGATGACATTTGTCTGAGTTTTCAGGTGGATGGTGTCTGGTACTACCTGGATCTAGGGGCAGAGTAAAATGAATGAGACACTGTTGGTGTATATCAAGAAAGTTAAGGCTTGGAGAAGGTTCCAAACATTGTTAGGAAAATTAAGTGTATAATAGACATTCATACACGATGTTATGAAGGTTAAGTGGAGGGAACAATTAATTCTAGTGGAGAATGAGTAGAAATTAAAATGATCCAAATTGGATAATAAATTCCATACATGTATCATGTGTTGGGATAATGAAGTATTGATATCTTCTGAGACCCAGAGCCTCAATACATTGCACAGCAGGGTCATATGAGAGACTTTAATGCCAGTCTGGGTAGTCTGAAATTCTAGGTTCTGTTCAAGGTGCTTTGCCCTCATAGTACCAGGTCATGTAACTTGGCTGCTAATATACAAGGGCAATTCCATTTTATTCACTTCTCCTAATCTTTTTAGGGATGGTATTATATCAACATGAAGAAATATCTGAAATTGTGAAGTACTGCATGGAGGAAAACAAAATATTCACAGCAAAATTATTTGATTTCAAAGAGAAGGCACAAATAATTTTTATGTATTCCAGATTTCATCTTTAATTCTTTCCATGTGTCTTGTGATTTCACTTTTATTGTATAGTTTCTTTCATTACAATGTCTTTTATCACAGTTTGTTTCTTATAAACAGTCAAAATCTGAAGCCAGCATCATGAATGTATAACATTGTGTTCTTTAGTTTTGTCAGAGTTCACCTACTTGGGGCATGATTTCAATACCATGGGACAATTTATATTCTGAATTCTCTGTCCTTTATGACATTTTTTATAGATTTAAAAAAAGGATCATGTTGATGAAGTCAACAAGTTAAAAATTAGTCTCTCAGATGAAATGAATACATTTAAGGTAAAAATGCCTTCTTTATCCTGTATCATGCCTTAAAAACAGAAGTACAAGTGATGAGTAATCATTAATAACTTAAATATGCTTTGTGTAGGATTACAAGCAAACACTGAATTTAATCAACAAAATCATGGGTTATATGATAAACTGGATGCAAGTTCCAATGGAATTGGAGGGAGGTCAGGATGTGAAGGACCAAGACTCGGTAAAGACATTGTTGTAAAATGTTACCACATTTTGACTTTTGAGTTTTGTTTGCACACTGGATCCAAAATTTCACAATTTTTTTGTTTTGGAATTTTTAGGCAACTTCTGCATTGATACTACAATATCACCTATGAGGCTTGGCATCCAACAATTGTTCTTTGGAAGGTAGGCTGCTTAGTAGGAATAAATTGTCTCTTAATGAAAATGCATGCTTTGGCGTTGGTAGATCAAGAATGATCTCCTGATTTTTGGATTCACACACCTCTGTTCAGCCTCCAAAACGTTTTTCAGGTCCATATGCACACCATGTGATACTTAAATCTTCTATAATTTACAGAATATATTAAAAAGCTGCAAGAAGACTGTGAGGCATTGCAGTCTGAAAACAGTGCTTTGGAAGAGGAAAGCAAAATGCTTACAATGAACATAGCCAAGCTCAAGAGAACATACAATGAGAGAAAAAAGTACGTGTAAGAGTAAGATCGTCTTGAGTTCCCTGTTTCAAATACTATTGTGTGAATGAATTTGTGGACCAATGTAGGTAATTTTATCATTTTAAAATGTTTTTATTATAAACAATGAACAGACATAGAAACATTCTTGACATACAAACATTCTTGACGTGGTTACAATCAATGACTCACAATATCATCACATACTTGTGTTGTTTTGAACATTTGCATCTCTCCAGCAAAAGAAAGAAAAAAAGAAAAACTCATATATGCCACACCCATTACCACTCCCTTTCATTGGTCACTAGCATTTCAATCTACTCAATATATTTTAACCTTCATTCTCTCTATTATTTATTTTTAACCCATATTTTTTACTCATCTGTCCACACTGTAGATAAAAGAATCATCAGGCACAAGGTTTTCACAATCACACAAATACATTGCAAAAGCTATATTATTATACAATCATTGAAACACAGCTCTACAGTTTCAGGCACTTCCCTATAGTCACTCTAATACACCATAAACTTATTCTAATGCATAAGAATAATCTCCAAGATAACTTCTTGACTCTGTTCAAAATTTGTCAGCCATGGACAATTTATTTTGTCTCATTTCTCTCTTCCCCCTTTAGGCCAAGAAGGTTTTCTCAATCCCTTGATGCTGACTCCCAGCTCATTCTAAGATTTCTCTTCCACATTGCCAGGGAGCTTTAGACTCCTGGGAGTCATAACCCATGTAGAGAGGGGAAGGACAGTGAGTTTGCTTGCCATGTTGGCTGAGAGAAATAGAGGCCACATCTGAACAGCAAAAGAGGCTCTCTGGGGGTGACTCTTTGGCCTTATTTTAAGCAGGCATAGCCTATCCTTTATGGGGATAGTGTCAAAGGAACAAACCCCAATACTGAAGGGCTTGGCCTGTTGATATGTTTGTCCCCATTGCTTGTGAGAATGTCAGGAATTCTCTAAATGGGGAAGTGGGATTTTCTCCCTTTCTCTCCAATTCCCCTAGGGGACTTCACAAATACTTCTTTATTCATTGTTCAAATCATTCTGGGGTTTATCAGGGCATCACACTAACCTGGACATACCTACAAAATCTCATGTCTTATTCAAATTTCCAAGTACTCATGGCATTCAATTAAACTGTCCATAAAAGTTAAATTAGGAAATGCACTAGTCAAAATGTAAATTTTAGTCTCACACAGAAGTTGTTTTAAAAAATGAGTAAGAATCTATTTTCAACACCCTGCAATAATGACATTCCTTTGTTCTTTCTCATGCAAAAACATTTTTCAATTTGCAAAAACAATTTTCAATTTGTACATATAGTCACTATCATTGTACACTCTAAGCATTTCTAGGTTATACCATCTCAGTCTTTATTGTTGAACTTTCCTTCTGGTTTCATATGTGCCCCCAGCCCTCCTCCCTCTATTATTCTCATTTTCAGCTTCATTCAGTGTACTTATATTACTATCCATTTCTGAATTTTTGCAATCAGTCCTGTTGCTCAGTCTGTATCACTTCAGCTCCAATTACCCAATCTCTACCCTATTTCTACCTCATGATAGCCTCTGTTCTTAACTGAAATTCACCAAGTTCACTCATTAAACTTAGTTCATATCAGTGAGACAATACAGTAATTGTCCTTGTGTTTCTGGCTAATCTCACTCAGCATAGTGTCTTCAAGGTTCATCCATGTTGTTACATGCTTCATGACTTTATTCTGACTTACAGCTGCATAATATTCCATCACATGTATATAACACAGCTTGTTTAGTCACTCATCCACTGATGGACATTTGGGCAGTTTCCACCTCTTGGCAATTGTCAATAATGCTGCTATAAATATTGGTGTGCAAATGTCCATTTGTGTCCTTGCCCTCAAGTCCTCTGAATAAATACCTAGAAATGGTATTGCTGGATCATATGGCAATTCTACAGTTAGCTCCCTGAGTAACTGCCAAACTGCCAAACTGCCATCCACAGCAGTTGTATCATTTTATATTCCCACCAACAGTGGATAAGTGTGCCTTTTGCTCCACATCCTCTCCAGCACTTGTCATTTTCTGTTTTAGTGATAATGGCCATTCCTACGTGTGTGAGATGATATCTCGTTGTTTTTTAATAACTTTTTTATTGAATAGTATAATATATACAAAGCAAATAAATTAAAAAGCAACAGTTTACAAAACACTCTTTAAAAAGTCATTGCAGGACCGATCCCAGAACTTGTCATGGGCTATCATACAGTCCTAACATATTCTTTCTTCTAGCTGATTTTCCATCTAGCTGAGGCTAGGAGGCTTAAATATTTTTTATCTTCACAATGGACTTTTTTTCTGTCTTTTTTGTGAAAAATAACATATCCATAAAAGCTATACATTTCAAAGCAAAATATCACATAATTGTTGTATGTTGTAGAACATACTTCAGATTTTGACATGGGTTACAAATTCACAATTTTAGGTTTTACTTCTACCTGCTCTATAATACTGGAGACTGAAAGAGAGATCAATGTAATGATTCAGCATTCTTATTCATTGTTAAATCCTATCTTCTCTGTATAATCTTGTGGAACCTTATATATTGCCCTAGGTGTTCTTTAGGATTGGCTGGAATGGTCACCAGGTTGTTGGAATGTTGGCAAGTTATGATGGGTAGCAAGGTCTATCTGAAGTTTGCATAAGAGCAACCTCCAGAGTAGCCTCTCAACTCTATTTGGATTTTCTCTCCCACTGATACTTTATTAATTACACTTCTTTCCCCCCTTTTGGTGATAATAGAATTGTTGATCTCATCATGCTAGGTCTGGATTCATCCCTGAGAGTCATCTCCAACATTGCCAAGGAGACTTTCACCCCTGGCCCCATTAGGAGGTAGGGTGATGATTTCACTTGCAGGGTTGGGCTTAGAGAGACTGAGACCACATATAAGCAACAACAAAGTCCTCCACAAACAACTCTTAAGCATGTCTATAGGTAGTCTAAGCTTTTCTGTTACCTAGATAAGATTTACAAGAGTATGCCTCATGATTGAGGGCATGGCCTATTGATTTGTGTGTCTCTAAATTTTGACAAAGTATGAGGGGATTCCCTGATGGTAAGGTTTAATAGTTCCATATTCTTTCTCTCCTCCCTCAAGGGACTTTGCCAATACTTTTTGATTATCTGCTTAATATATTCTAGGATGTTTCCAGGCATTCCAATGATCTATACAGAAATAAAGGACCTCTTTCGTATTCTGGGCTCCCTGTGATTCAGTTGTTCAAATGAGCTATACAGATAGGTTGAATTAGATTATGCACTACAGAAAATTTCAGTTCCAGATCAAATAAACCTTTCTTCCACTAGTCACCCAAAGTGTGTGTGGTTCTAAAATATAGACGCTGTCTTCCTTACCCCTATATTCTGAAATACTTTAACCCCAACCTGTTTGGCTTCATCATTATCTCTAAATATCAGATTATATACATAAAACAGCCTCTCAAAATACAGAAATAAAAATCACCACTCCAGACTTAATTTGTGTGCTCTAAAAGCTTACAATCTAGGCCCCTGTTTTCTTATAGGCATTTAGTAAAGGTGATCATACCATTGTTTTTCTTTTGTTTCTGATTTTTGTCTCACCAAATGTCCCACATGTTCATTCACATCATTGCATGTCTCACAACTTTGTTCCTTGTTGTAGCAGCACACCCTATATTCATAAATATACACCATAATTCACCAATCTACTTCTCCATCAATGCATCCTTCAGCCACCTGCATTCATTGGGCATCATGTAGAAGGCCCCAAATCCACAGCCCATCAACATTCTCAGTTTTAGATAATTTCATTGATCCCAAGAGAAAGACAACCAATAAACACACCCTTGCCAAATAGGAAGTCTAAACCTTCTCTTAGCTCTTGTCCATCACCCCGCTATTTGCCTTGGTTGTTAGCACTATGCTAGTGCTGGTGGTTTCATTTTGAGCACAGCTCATAGCATGCAGTAGCAGTTTCCCCACTGTACCCTGGACTTAAAAACTCTTTAAGTGAAAAATCTTTGAAGTACTTCTTGTGAAAACTAATTCATATTTCTACAGTGAATCAGTGGGAAACATAGGTCTATACAATCCCTTTCAATCTTGTTCAACTTCAATATGGTAATATTACTTCTAGACCCACTAGAGAATCACCTTCTCGCCTATCTATTCCTTGCATTGGAGTTCAACCTCATTAGGTAATGATTCACCTATCTCTCACTTCTGTGCGTCTTTAAATTCCCAATCATCTATATTATAAGCCTCTGATTATACCTTTATGTTAGTCATAAAAAATGGAATCATACAGTATTTATCCTTTTGTGTCTGGCTAATTTCATTCAGCATTATGTCCTCAATGCTCATCCATCTTATCATGTGCTTCAGGACATCATTTTGTCTTACTGCTACATAATATTCCATTGTATGTATATTTTATTGGTCCACTTGTCTGTTGATGGGTATTTGGTTTGTTTCCATTTTTTGGTGATTGTAAATAATGCTGCTATGAAGTTTGGTGTGAAAATGTCTGTTTGTGTCATTGCTTTTAGCTCTTTTGGGTATACAGCAAGTAGTGCTATTTTTGGGTCATAGGGCAACTCAATATTTTGATTTCTAAGGAACCACCAAATAGTCTTCTAGAGCAGTTGCACCATTATACATTCCCACCAGCAGTGCATATGTGTCTCAGTTTCTCCACATCTTCTCCAACATTTATGGTTTCCTGTTTGTTTAATAGAAGCAATTCCTATAGGTGTAGGGTGGTATCTCATTATAGTCTTGATCTGCATTTCCCTTATAGCCAATGAAAATGAGTATCTCTTCATGTACTTATGAGCCATCTGTATTTGCTCTTCAAAAAAAATGCCTATTCACATCTTTAGCCCATTTTATAATTGTGTTGTATGCTGTTTTGTTGTTGAGTTGTATTTCTTTATATATGTAGGAAATCTAACCTTTGTCCAATATGTGATTTCCAAATATTTTCCCCCATTGAGTTGATTGCCTCTTCACATTTTTGACAAAGTCTTTTGAGGTGCAGAAGCATTTGATTTTTATGAGCTCCCATTCATCAAACAAAAGAGTATTTTTTCTTTTGTTACTTGTACTCTGGGTGTAAAGTTTAAGAAGCTACCTGCTACTACTAGGTCTTGAAGATATTTCCCTACATTTTCCTCTGGAAGCTTTATGGTGTTAGTTGTTATATTTAGGTGTTTGATTGACTTTGAGTTAATTTTTGTGTAGGGTGTAAGATAGGGGTCCTCTTTTATTCTCTTGGCTATTGATATCTACTTCTTCCATGCCCAATTATTGAGAATACTGTTTTGTCCAAGTTCAGAGGATTTGGGGGCCTTGTCAAAAATCAGTTGACCATACATTTATTTGGTGGTCTATCTCTGCACTCTTGATTTGATTCCATTGGTCAATGCTTCTGTCTTTGTGCCAGTAATATGCTGTTTTGACCCCTCTGGCTTTATAATAGGTTTTAAAGTCAGGGAGTATTGATCTGCCCACTTCATTCTTCTTTTTTTAGGATGATTTTAGTTATTAGGGGTCTCTTTCCCTTCCAGATGAATTTGCTAGTGGGGTTTTCCAAATCTTCAAATTAAGTTGTTGGAATTTTGATTGGTACTGTAGATCAATTTGGGGAGAATTGACATCTTAACTATATTTAGCCTTCCTATCCATGAGCAGGGAATGTCTTTCCACCTATTTAGATCTCCTTTGATTTCTTTTAGCAATGTTACCTAGTTTTCTGTGAACAAATCCTTTACATCCTTAGTTAAGTTCATTCCTAAGTATTTGATTCTTTTACTTTCTATTTTGAATGGATTTTTTCCTTAACTGACTCCTCAGCTTGGTTATTGCTTTTGTATAGAAATGTTACTGATTTTTCACATTAATTTTATATCCTGCCACCTTGCTGAATTTGTTTATCAGCTCAAGTAACTTAGCTGTAGATTTCTCAGGATTTTCCAAATATAGCATCAAATAGAGTTTTACTTCTTCCTTTCCAAATTTATATCCTGCCACCTTGCTGAATTTGTTTATCAGCTCAAGTAACAGCTGTAGATTTCTCAGGATTTTCAAAATATAGCATCAAATATGGTTTTACTTCTTCCTTTCCAATCTGGATGCCTTTAATTTCTTTTTCCTGCTTGACTGCTCTAGCTAGAACTTCTAGCACAACACTGAATAATAATGGTAACAGTGGGCATATTTGTCTTGTTCCTAGTCTTAGGGGGAAAGCTTTCAGTCTCTGTCCATTGAGTATGATGCTGGCTATCAATTCCATCTTTTCACTTTCAATCTATTTGTATTCATTTGTCTAAGATGAGTCTCTTGTAAGCAGCATATAGCTGAATTATGTTTCTTAATCCATTCTGCCAATCTGTATCTTTTAATTCATAAGTTTAGACCATTAACATTCAAAGTTCTTACTGAAAAGGGGTTTCTTGATTCCACCATCTTATATTTTTTACTTTATTGGTCAGATTTACATATTCTTTTCCTTCTTTCTTTTTGTATTCTTTAAATTACCCTTAGTAGTACTCTTTAATTCTGTGCCCTCCTCCTGACCTGCCTCTCCTGTCTTTTTAATTCAGTGGGCAGAACTCCTTTTAGCATTTCTTGTAGGTCCAGTCCCTTGTTGACAAATTCTTTCAGGACTATTTTGTCTGTGAAAACTTTAATCTCTCCTTCAACTTTGACTTTTTTTATTCTTTATTTTTTGCATGGGTAGGCACTAGGAATCGAACCTGGGTCTCTGGCATTGCAGGTGAGTCTTCTGCCACTGAACCACTGTGGTTGGCCCTCTCCTTCAATTTTGAAGGACAATTTGGCTAGGTACAGAATTCTTGGTTGGAAGTCTTTCTCTTTCAGGATCTTGAATATATCATACCACTGCCTTCTTGCCTCCAGGGTTCTAGTTGAGTAGCCTGAACTCAGTCTTATTTGATTTCCCTTGTATGTAGTAAATTGCTTTTGTCTTGCTGCTTTCAGGATTTTCTGCTTTTCTTCAATATTTGACAGACTGATTAGTATGTGCCTTTGGGAAAGCCTATTTGGATTTATTCTGTTTGGAATTCTTTGGGCTTCTTTGATTTGTGTATTTATGTCCTTTATGAGGGTTAGGATGTTTTCCTCCATTATATCCTCAACTACTCTTCCAAGCCTTTACTCCACTCTTGTCCTTCTCAAACACCAATGATTCTTATATTTGTGTGTTTTGTTTTGCCTATCATTTTCCTGAATTCCTGCTGAATTTTTTCCATATTTTTTGCCATCTGCTGTTTTGAGTCCTCAAAGTCATTTATCCTGTTCTCTTTATCACTTATTCTTTCTTCTGTCTCTTTAAATCTGGTGTTGTCTGCCTCTAGTACATTTTTTATTTGTTCAACAGAGTCTTTAATCTCTTTGATTTCTACTATTTTCTTATACATTCTTTCAAATTCCTTTTTATACTCTTCTACTGTATTCTTGATCTGCTTTATATCATTTGCTACCCTACTTATTTCATTAAGCAGAGTTGTATGAACATCTTTCACTAGTTGTTCCAGCCTCTGTGTCTCCTCTGGTGTTTTAATTTGGTCATTATGTAGGGCTATATCTGTCTGCATTGTGATATGCTTAGTGATCTTCTGCTGTCTTCATCACATGTAAATATCTTGATTAATTTACTTTGTGTGTCGATTTGTTTCAGTAGTCTAAGACCTTGTGTTTGTAGGATGGCTATACAGCAGGGAACAGGGCATGGGGTGGGCACTCTATCCAGTGATTTGTTTCAGGGCAAGTATAGACATACATTGGGGATGTTACACTGATGCTTGTGAGTGTGGGTGCCCAGTGGCAGGGAGGATGTGGGTGCTAAAGTCTGGGGGGTGTAACCTGGTGTGCACTGGTCTAAGGCACAGGCCCTTTGTGCATATGCATAGTGCTGTGGCAACAGTTAGGTATTATGCCTTCATGAATTGGGGGCAGATATGACCCAACTGCACAGATTAGCACTTTCTCAGAGCTGGGAAGTTTGGTTGAGAGTCATATGCAAGCATGATTCTAAGACTGCCTCAAAGTGCTGCTCCCAGAGCTAAATGACGTGACTGGGGTCCATGTGCATGTGTGGGCGTGAGAGTGCCATAAATGGATACACTGTGCTCAGGTGGGGCAGAGTGAGGCTGTGGGATACTATGGACAAGGACCAGGGTTAGCCCAGGTATGGAGATTAGTGCCTGCAGCCTTTATGCACTGGCAACAGCCTACAGGGATCTGGGAGGGGTAGGTAGTGCTTGGGAGGTGTGCTGGAGAGGTGGTTTGGGCTGAACTTGTGGTGGGGGCATGGGGCAGGTTTGTGCACTGCTGGGGTGGGGACACCTGGAGCCCAGGGAATGGGAGAGGATGAGAGGTTTGGGTGTATGGGGTGTGAAGTGAGTAGCCAGTCATGGGGCTGCACTGGTGAGGGTAGTACTCCCAAGGAACATGACCTGGCTTACTTAATAGTCCTGGGCTCCCATCCATGCACTCCCAATTGCTCCCTGGCTCCATGGCTCCACACCAGGTTCCAGCTTTCTGCTTCTCAGTTTCTTGGCCTGTGCAACCAAGGCTGCTGCACGTGGTGCAGAAGGCTCTCCCAGGTCAGGTGCACTCCCAAATCACCACCTCAGTTGCTCTCCTGTTCTTTCTCTAACTTTTCTGTGGAGCAGGGCTAAGTTCAAGCTATTCAGCTGTATTTCTGGAAATCCCTCCTCCTTGTGGTTTTGATTTGCATTTCCCTACCAGCCAAAGAAGTTGAGCACCTATCCATGTTCCTTTTAACTATTTGTATTTCTTCTTCTGAGAAGTGTCTGTTCATGTCTTTTGCCCAGTTTTTAATTGGGTTGTTCATCTTTTTGTTGTTGAATTGAACAATCTCTTTATATATTCTGGATACTAGACCCTTATCTGATATGTTGTTTCCAAATATCATCTCCTGTTGTGTAGGCTGCCTTTTTACTTTCTTGACAAAGTTCTTGATGTACAACATAGTTTAATTTTGAGGAGTTCCCATTTATCTATTTCTTTCTTCAATGCTCATGCTTTTGGGTGTAAGATCTAGGAAACTGCCTCCTATTACAAGTTTTATAAGATACGTCCCTACATTTTCTTCTAAAAGTTTTATGGCCTCAGGTATAATGTTTAGGTCTTTGATCCATTTTGGGTTAATTTTTGTATAAGGTGTGAGATATGAACCCTCTTTCATTCTTTTGCATATGGATAGCCAGTTCCCTGAGCACCATTTGTTGAAAAGATTGTTCTGTCCCAGGTGAGTTGGCATGAGTGCTTTATGAAAGATCAACTGTCCAAAGACGAGAGGGTCTATATCTGAAAACTCTACCTGATTCTATTGGTCAGTATATTTATCTGTAGGTCAGTACCATGCATTACCTCTGCACCTTTGTAATATGCCTTATAATCAGGTAGTGTGAGACCTCCTACTTGATTTATATTTCTCAGGATATTTTTAGCTATTTGGGGCACCCTGCCCTTCCAAATAAATTTAGTTATTCGTTTTTCTATTTCTGCAAAGTTAAGTTTTTGGGATTTTAATTGGTATTGCATTGAATCTATAAATCAATTTAGGTAGAATTGACATCTTATCTATATTTAGGCTTCCAATCCATGAACATGGCATGCCCTTCCATTTATTTAGGTATTCTGTAATATCAAGCACTTTTTTGTAGCTTTATTTTTGTATAGGCCTTTCGTATCCTTAGTTAAATTTGTTCCTAAATATTTTATTATTTTGATTACAATTGTAAGTGGAATTTTTTCTTGATTTCTCCCTGGATTGCTCATTACTAGTGCACAGAAGCAGTACAGATTTTTGAGTGTTCATCTTGTAACCTGCCACTTTGTTGTACTCACTTATTAGCTCTATTCATTTTGCTGTGGATTTTAGGGGGTTTTGACATACAGTATCATATCATGGGCAAAAAGAGTTGTACTTCTTCCTTTCCAATTTTGATGCCTTGTATTTTTTTTCTTGTGTAACTGCTCTGGCTAGAAATTCCAACACAATGTTGAATAACAATGGTGACAGTGGGCATCCTTGTCTTGTCCTGATCTTAGGTAGAATGCTTTCAGTCTTTCCCCACTGAGGATGATGTTAGCTGTGGGTTTTTCATATATTCTCTTTATCATGTTGAGGAAGTTCCCTAATATTCGCATCCTTTGAAATGTTTTCATCAAGAAAGGATGTTGAATTTTGTGGAATGCTTTTCTGCATCAATTGAGATGATCATCTGTTTTTTCTGCTTTGATTTATTGATGTGGTGAATCACATTAATTGTTTTTCTTATGTTGAACCATCCTTGCATACCTGGAATAAATTCCACTTGGTCATGGTGTCTAATTATTTTAATGTGCTGCTGGATTCAATTTGCAAGAATTTTGTTGTGGAGTTTTGCATCTATATTCATTAAAAAGATTGGTCTGTAATTTTCTTTTCTTGCAGTGTCTGTTGCTGGCTTTAGTATAAGGGTGATGTTGGTTTCATAGAATGAGTTAGGCAGCCTTCCCTCATCTTCAATTTTTTGAAGAATTTGAGCAGGATTGGTATTAATTCTTTCTTGAATGCTTGGTAGACTTCATACGTGAAGCCATCTGGTCTTGGACTTTTCTTTTGAGGGAGCTTCTTAATGACTGATTCGATTTCTTTACTTGTGATTGATTTGTTGAGGTTGTCTATTTTTTCTCAAGGCAGTGTTAGTTGTTCATGCCTTTCTAGGAAGTTGTTCATTTCATCTATGCTGCCTAGTTTGTTAGCATAAAATTTTTCATAATATCCTCTCATTACCTCCTTTATTTCTGTGGAGTGAGTGGTTATGTCTCCTCTTCCATTTCTGATTTTATTTGTTTGCATCCACTCTCTTTTTCCTTTTGTCAACCTTGCTAAGTGTCCATCAATTTTATTGATTTTCTCAAAGAACCAACCTCTGGTTTTGTTGATTTTTTTTGACTGTTTTCATGTTCTCAATTTCATTTATTTCTGCTCTAGTCTTCATTATTTCTTACCTTCTCTTGCTTTGGGGTTAGTTTGCTATTTGTTCTTTAGTTCTTCCAAGTGAACAGTTAATTCCTCGATTTTTGCTCTTTCTTCTTTTTTGATATAGGCCTAAAGGCGATAAAATTCCCTCTTAGCACTGCCTTTGTTGCAGCGCATATATTTTGATAGGTTGTGTTTTCATTTCAATTGTCTCAAGATATTTACTGATTTCTCTTGTAATTTCTTCCTTGAGCCATGGTTGTTTAAGAGTGGTTATTGAGTCTCCATATATTTTTTAATTTTCTGGCCCTCTGCCTATTATTGATTTCTAACTTCATTTCTTTATGATCCAAGAAAGTGTTTTGTATGATTTCATTCTTTTTAAATTTATTGAAACTTGCTCTGTGATCTAGTATATGGTCTATCCTTGAGAATAATCCATAAGCACTTGGGGAAAAGGTGTACCCTGCTGTTGTGGGGTGTAATGATCTATAAATATCTGTAAAGTCTAGTTCATTTATTGTATTTTTCAAATTCTCTGTTTCTTTACTGATCTTCTGTCTAGATGTTCTATCCATCAATAATAGAAGGGAATTGAAGTCTCCAACTATTATGGTGGATGTATCTCTTTCTCTTTCCAGTGTTTACAGGCTTTTCGTCATGTATTTTAGAGCACTCTAGCTTGGTGCATAAATTTTTATAATTGTTATGTGTTCTTATTGAACTGATCATTTTATTGATACATAATGTCCTTCTTTGTCTTATTTAATTGTTTTACATTTGAAGTATTAGCATAGCATCTCTTGTTCTTTTCTGATTGTTGCTTGCATTAAATATCTTCTCCCAACCTTTTGCTTGCAACCTATGCTTGTCCTTGGGTCTAAAATGCATGTCCTGAAGACAGCACATAGATGGGTCCTGTTTTTAATCCATTCTGCCAACCTATGTCTTTTTATTGGGGAGTTTAATCCATTAACATTTAGTGTTATTACTGTGAGGACAGTACTTTCTTCAACAAGTTTGCCTTTTAGATTTTGTATGTCATATCTAATTTTTTTTTCTCTTTTTACCTTCACTGAATTCTTGGTTGGCAGTTTTTCTCTTTTAGAATCTTAAATATCTAATACCACTGTCTTATCACCTCCATGCCTTCTGCTGAGAAATCTACACATAGGCTTTCTGGGCTTAGCTTGTATGTGGTGGATTGCTTTTCTCTTGTTGCTTTCAAAATTCTTTCTTTTTGACATCTGACATTCTGATTAATAAGTGACTTTGGAGTATGTCTATTTGGAGCTATTCTGTTTGGGGCATGCTGTACCTCTTTTAGATCTGTAATTTTATGTCTTTCATAAGAGTTGGGACATTTTCGATGATTATTTCCTCCATTCGTCTTTCTCCTCCTTTTCCCATCTCTTCTCCTGGGACACCCACAACTTGTATATTTGTGTGCTTCATATTGTTATTCAATTCCCTGAGTCCATACTCATGTTTTTCCATTCTCCTCCCTAGATTTTCTTTTGCTTGTCAGATTTCAGATGTCCCATCCTCCAGTTCACTAATCCTTTCTTCTACCTCTTGAAATCTGATGCTGTAGGTTTCCACTGGTGTTTTTCCATCTCTTCCACTGTGCCTTTCATTCCCATAAGTTTTGTGATTTATTTTTTTCAGACTTTCAAATCCTTAATTTTGTTCATGAGTTGCCTTCTGTTCTAGTCTGCCACAGCTGCCAGAATACAACACACCAGAGATGGATTGGCTTTTAATCAAAGGGGATTTTATTTAGTTAAAAATCATATAGTTATTCAGAAGAAAAGCAGCTTTCACCTAATGTTCTCTCTGCTGGCCTTCTCTCCAGGCTTCTGGTTCCAACAGCATTCCCAAGGTGATTCCTTCCTGCCTCTCCAAAGGCCTGAGCTGAGCTGTGAGTGCTGAGATGAGGTATGCTGAGCTACTTAGGCTGGCTGCGTTAAGCTTTCTCATTTAAGCATCCACCCAGTTAAATAAAATATCATTCATTGCAGCAGGTACTGCATTAACCAACTGCAGGTGTAATCAGTGACAGATGAGCTACACATTCCTTTGGCACATGTCCACAGCCACAGAACTAGGGACCTTCATCTGACCAAGTTGACACCCGAACCTAACTACCACACCTTCTTTATATCCTCCTTTAATTTTTTGGTTTTTGATGAGATTTTCCACGTCTGTTTGAACATCCTGAATTAGTTGTTTCAACTC
This sequence comes from Tamandua tetradactyla, assembly GCF_023851605.1. Classification (NCBI taxonomy): domain Eukaryota; kingdom Metazoa; phylum Chordata; class Mammalia; order Pilosa; family Myrmecophagidae; genus Tamandua; species Tamandua tetradactyla. The sequence continues at coordinate 42,570,529 of NC_135340.1, forward strand.
CTATAGCTCATTTGAATTGTTGGTTTGGTCATTTGACTCGGTCATATCTTCAGTTTTCCTAGTATGATTCCTTAATTTTTGCTGGCATCTAGGTATTTGATTTCCCTAATAGTTTTTTCTGGCAACTGTTTTCATTCTTTTATGTAGGATTTTCCTGACAGATGGCTTTGTTCATTATCTGTTCTTTGACATTCAATTCAGCTTATTCTAGTTATCTAGTGTAGGTTTTGTTTAATGGATCAGAATTTTTCAGTTGTTTTCTTGTTTTCTGCCCTGTCTATATGGAGTCTTTTATTTTCCTTTGGAGGGCCTACTTAGGTATTATAGAACCCAGTCAAATTTTCCCAGACCGGACTGACCTCCTCTCAGGAAGAAAGAGTCACCTGCATCAGTTTTCCCAGAGTATGAGACCCATTAGTTTGACAGACTTTTTCTAATGAAGCCTCTAGACTCGGTGCTTTTCCTGTTCTGACCAGTATGTGGTGCTGGTCTGCCTGTGGTTTCCCACCAGTATAAAGTGATGTGGTGCCTTTAACTTCAGCAGACTCTCCCTGCTGGTTGCATGGTTGAGGCAGAGAAGTTGTAGGCTGGCTTTAATTGATTCAGCTTTCCAGTCCCTGGGGTTTGAATTCCTCAAGGGAGGTATTCCACCTGAGCTGGGTTCCACCTCTCTCTGGGGGAAGGCACAGCCTCCAGGGAATTAATTTCTTTCACTTGACTATTTCCTTTGTCTCTAAGACAAGCTTAATTCCACCGTTGCCTGGGGCAGTGAAGCCTGAGAAGCCTTGCAGCTTTATCTAATGTGCAGTTAAGCAGTAGAAACAAAGTGAAATAAAATTATTTTCAGAACAGGACCCCTGTTCCTAGGGTTTGTTAACCAATGGCTTAAGTTGGTAGGTTGCTCTGTGTATCTCCAAGTTCTATGTGCCCCTCCTTTTGTTAGGGTGCAGCCCTTTTCAACTATTTTGTGCTGTCCAATCCCCAAAACCTCTGTTTTTTTTTTTCCTATCAGCCCTGCCCCTCTGTGCCAGGGTGAAAACTCCTAGTACCTTTAGTTCTTATTCAAGGTTTATCTAAGCTAGGGGCCTATTTTCAGGAGTCAGAATGTGTTAATTCCACAATTGGAGCTTGTCTGAGCCCAGCCCCTACTGCTAGAAGAGCCGCATTCTCTTCCCCTCCAGGAACAAGCCTGTGGGGTGGGGGCACCAGTCTCCATGGTAGGGGGACTTACAGTTCTGGGTGGGATTGCAGTTTGTCCAACTTGTTCAGACTGGTGTACCCTGTGCACCTGGTCACTGATATGGCCCCAGCAGTTGTTCTTTATTGTTCCTGGCTGTTTACTAGCTGCTCTGGAGGAAGAACTAAATTCCACATCTCAGCAAGCCACCCTCTTGGAACCTGATCAATTTTTATACTTTTGTGAAAAGTTAGTGTCATATATTTGCCATTTTAATCAGTGTAAAACTGTTTTTCTTTCTTTTTTCCTAATGGTGTCAGAGATTCCTGCTAATAATTTACTTTCAGCACAAGGGGTTAGGTAACACGAGTTGGTACTGATCAGCTGCTACTGTCAATTTGATCATCCATACTCTATCTGTGCTCCACCAATTATTTTACCTTTGCAGTCTCTGTGACCAAGTTACCTGTTTACTGTACTGGGCCTTAACCATCTTGAATGATTGGTGTGGTGGTTGCAGTATAACAAAATCTTTAGAACAGTGTAAAGAAATTTTAGCCATCAATTGTGCCAAGTATTTCAGAATTAATAGATGGAAAATACTCTGTAAAAATATTACATAATATCACACAGGTAGGGGGTTGGGAGTTACAAACATAAAAAGACATCTTTGCAGAGTATACTTGGGTAATTCATAGGATATGGAAGTATACATCAAATTTTTGGTATTAGGTAACTTCAAAATATATACAACAACTTTATAGTGCATTTTGAGTACTCACTTCACAAAATGACTGGTTTCTTTGACATTGGTATTTCTGTCTCCATTGCTGTTTGTGTGTAATCCTATTTTTTGTATTTTCTGTGCATATGACCATCACTAAGCACAATTTAGTATTTTCTTTGGGCTCAGGCTGCTACTGCCTAATGTTATTAAACATGAAATTTGGATTATCCACTTTGCTCCTCTCTCTCTGTGGACCAAGCTACAAGTTTATTCTTTTGCCAGTGTTTTTGAGATTCACACCTAATATCTATCCTTGACAGACTCGTGTCTGTTTGCAGTGTTCATTATTAGGAACTAATCTCTGCACCAATCTTCATCCTTTTACCTAAAGGATTATTGTTTTCCTTCATGTTCTGGATACAGTGATTTCAACATCCATTCAGTCTATTATGTGGTACCTGCCCTATTCTCCTTCTCAAGGCCTTAGCTCAGGGCCAATCATCTTTCCTGCCCCAGTCTCCTAAGGCATTTTTTGTCTCTAATTTCTTATCCTTCTTGCCTCTACAAAGCTCAAGCCATCCACCCTACAGCTACTAGTGTGAACTTTCTAATATACACAACTAATTGTATCACTCCAAGTTATAGCCTATGTAGGATGCTCCACATGATACATTGGGTGCAACATTCAGTGGGGTCAAGGGACACCTCTGTTCTTCTCCTGTAGCTCCCTTCTATGAAAAAATGAGCTGCAACCAACCTTCAGAGTCCATGAGGCCACCAGAAACACTTTAGCCTTTGGGTCTGCTGTTTTCTCCTTAGCAAAAAGTCCACTTATATTCTGACACACAGCAAATTCCTGCTCACTAAGGTCTTGATGCTCCTCAAACCCCTTGTGGAGAAGGATGATATACAAGTAGGCATATAGATCCTGAGGGCTCCTTGTTTGATATTTAAAGTAACTCCTGAATATATGTGCGCCAAATGGGTCCCCAAACACAAGACCAATGTCCCAGTGTTTTAAATATGTCTTCAGTTTGGTCTGTTCTGCTGATAAAATCACTGATTGAGTTCTTAAATTCTTTTACTTCATTTTTCAGTTTCATAGATAATAGTTCTTCAATGAATTTCATAAACTTGATTTTTAATTTCTACATCATAGAAACACAATTAAACTTTGTGTGATGCCTTCTTTATCTGGATACTCTGAGACTGTTTATATTTTACTTTGGTTTCTATCACATCAAATGTGTCTATTTGGTATGTAGACTGTATCAGCAGGAACTCACTTGTAAATCTTATCTACCTTTCCCTCTTCCACTCCTGTAGAAAATGTTAGAGTTACCAGGGCAATGTTTTGCAATGTGAGGGCAAATGCGGTTGAGGGAATGTTAGACTTCCTAATATATTTTATGATGCATGGTGGGCTGCAGCATCTCCCCAAACTAATCTGGTATTTCTTGTGGACTAGGAAACAGTTTGCTTATAGAAAGCTAGAAATATCCACACTGTGGGTGTGGATTAAACATAGACATCTGTCAGGCTCTGTTAGAGACAAGAAACACCCCTGACTTCAAGTCAAGCATGAGATCCATTCTGTGCTACTTCAGGGATGTTCAAATGGCATAATAGTGATGGTGGAATTATTTTCAACAAAATTCCTTGTTACTATCAGGGTTTCAGTGGATGATTGAAATAAAGATCACTTGTTTCCCATGGAGTTCAGAAAGTTCTGTACCTGCATGAAAATAAAGGCCATGGAGGTTTGGGATATTTCATTTTGTTCTGACAGAATATAGTGCCTGCTGGAGCTTATTACACCCCAATGAATGTAAAGATGAAGATAAAATCAAGTTCATAGGGGCTGACTCTTAGTGTGCAATTTAAGACACTTCCTGATGTGCCATAGTTGAACCTGTCTTCTTCTTGCCCAGCATCCTCTAATTCCAAGCCTGATTCTCAGCTCTGCATCTCCTAAGCAAACTATACAATGCCAGATTTTTTCCCCAGGGTTCTTACTATGTGAGCCCATAAGACCTAGTTGGACCTACTCAGAGCCTCCACATTCTTATCCAAGAAAGGGGAATAATGTTGGCTTTATGATGTCATGGTGAGGATGAAGAGATAAAGTAAATAAAATATATAACAAAATTCTTTGTACAATTTGGTCCTTCACACTTCTCACAGTTTAGTGCATACCAAGGATAATGAAAATATTTTCATTAAATTGCAGTAAGTTAAATTAAGCTTTGTAACATCAGGGGCCCAAGGATTCATTAGACCTGCTTCAAAAGATAAGACAAAGCTGATAATTGGTAATTAAAAGAATGTGTGCAGAGTTGGATTCAGAATTTTATATCAGTGATCTGAAGATCTGTCTGCATTCTGTCCATTTTGACAGAGAGATATAGGCACATACAAAATAATCATCTGGGAGTCAAGAAATAGTATAACAGGGCAAAGTATACAGTAAACAATTTGATAGGATTGAAGTAAAAAAAAAAACCTTTTTGCTTGCAGGGCAATCAGTCTGAGATTGAGAAGAGGACCCTTGGTGGTGATCAGGACTGGGATATTGTAATCTCATGTAATGAGGAGTATGACCCTATTTTATGACCTTATACATCACAACTTTTAATCCTCACCCCTCTCCTCCCTTTTTTCCCACATCTGGAACCTGGTGAAAACCCTGCATGCACCCTACTTGAGAGCTGGCATCCCTGTTCAAAGACAGGAAACCTCACATACCTCAACCACATCCACAATATAAACCCAAGCCCAGCTTCCATTCTGGCTCTGATTCATCTCAGACCTCCTTGAGAGTACTGTCTCTCTCTCTCCCTATGCTGACTTTAGTGATGTAAATAAACATTAAAATACCCTCTTTGTATGTGTGGTGTTATCAATCTCAACATTTAAAGCAAACCTTGAGGTGGAACTCAAAACTTGGGCACTCACAGGATGGACACACCACACTCAGACACAAAGGAAGTTCTAACACTTGTTAAATTAATAAACAATATATTATTTACATGACATTATTTGAGTTGCCAATATTTCAATATAGTGCCATTGGCCCCTGTCTCTACTACTAAAAGGATTTTCTTTTTACCACATCATAAAGATATCTGGAAACAACATTTTCATAAAGGCAAAATGCTTATTTAATTGAGAATTGCACTTAAAACAGAAAGTATGCTTCTCTCTCAACTGGCTGTTTTTTATTGTGAAAAATAACATATATACAAATAAAGCAAAAAATTTCAAAGCACACTACATCAATTAGCTGTAGAACATATTTCAGGGTTTGGTCTGGGTTACAATTCCACAATTTTAGGTTTTTACCACTAGCTGCTCCAAGACCCCAACACTAAAAGAAATATTGATATAATAATTCAGTAATCATACACATTTGTTAAACCTTATCTTCTCTACATAATTTCACATTATCCTTTGATTTTTCTCCCAATCTTTAACATTATTTGGGCTTTGCCCTTTCAACATTTTTCATGTTGGAAAGGGCTATTGATAATATGGGAAAAGGGGATGGAATTAGTTGATATAGTGGACTGGCTGGCCAATCTTTGTTTCAGGGCATATCTGGCCTTGGAACCCATGTGGAGGTATTAGGTTTTTGGAAAGTAATCATAGTACGTGGAACCTTTGAATCTCATATAAAGCCCTAAATGTTCTTTAGACTTGGCAGGAATGTTTTCATTATATATCATGATAGGTAGCAATTTCTAGCTGAAGCTTGCATAAGAGCAGCCTCCAGAGTAGTCTCTAAACTCTATTTTAACTCTCTCAGCTACTGATAATACCTTATTTATTATACTTCTTTTACCCCTTTTGGTCAGGATGACATTGTCGATCCCACAGTGCCAGGACCAGACTTATCCCTGGGAGTCATATTACACATGGGCAGTGAGACTTTCACCCCTGGATGTCATGTCCCATGTAGGACAGAGGGTAATGACTTCATTTGCACAGTTGTGCTTAAAGAGAGAGAGAAGCCATATCAGAAAAGCAAAAGAAATCCCCTGGAAGTAACTCTTAGGCATATGTATAGGTCATTTAAATTTCCCTGAAACATCAATAAACTTTACAAGAGCAAGCCTCAAGATCAAGAGCTTGGCCTATTGACTTGGGAGTCCCTAATATTTGAGGTAGCATCAGGGGTTTCCCCAGTGGTAAAGTTTAATAATTCCATATTTCTTCTTCCATCCCTCAAGGAACATTGCCAATATTTTTGTTATCTGCTTAACATACTCTGGGATGTATCTGGGCATTACATAAAGCTACACAGAATTACAGGTCCTCATTCCCATTCTGAGATCCCTGTCTGGGTTGTTTAAATAATCAATACAAACAGGTTGAGTTAGATTATATGCTATAGAAAATCTAAGTTCTGGACAAAATTACCCTTTCTTCCTTTGGTCTCATAGAGTAAGTAAAGTCCTAGAATACAGACAATATCTCCCTTCATCCTGTATGCTGAACTACCTCAATCCTGAACTGATTGCCTTCATTCTTATCTCTAAGATCTCTTTTTCAATTTCTTTAACAGTTGTTGTGTGTTGCATGCTGACCTTCAGAAGGGCAGAAGTCCTACTGTAAGTCTCAGGTGTCACACAGGTACCAAAATTTCCAGGGAAATACCAGGTTTCCAATTTATAGCACATCCTCTCAATATCTAAATAGAAAAGTTACTGCTCTGGGGTGGGCTACAGTGGCTCAGCAGGCAGAGTTCTTGACTGCCATGCCAGAGACCCAGGTTCAATTCCCACCCAGGCAAAAAAAGTTACTGTTCTGGACTAAATGTGACTGTTATAAGAACTTACAATCTAGGCCCCAATAATCTTATAAGTATTTTTAAATGAGACCGTACAACATTTGCTCTTCTGGTTCTGGCTTCATTTTGCATCACATAATGTCCCACAGGTAGATTCACAATGTTGCATGCCAAACAACTTCATTTCTTTCAGTGGCAGGTCATTATTTGATCATATGTACACACCACTGTTTGGCATTCTACTTTCAGTCAGTGTATCCTTCAGCCCCTCCATTCATTGGGCATCATGTAAATGTACAATATCAACAGTCCATCAACACTATAAATTTTTTTTTTAACACTATAAATTTTTGATAACTTTCATGGCTCCCAAGAGAAAAATAATGTATAAACACACCCCCACCAAAGAGAAAATCCAAACCTCAACTTAATCCTGGTCTCTCCCACAAATAAATACTTTTGTGTTTGACTTATTTCACTCAGCATTATTTCCTCAAGTTTCATCAAAACTGTCATGTGCTTCAGGATGTCATTTCATCTTACTACTATATAATATCCCATCATATATATACCAAATTGTCTTAATCACTTACATCTTAATCACTGCATAACACCCCATCATATATATACCAAACTTTCTTAATCCACAGTAAGGAAAAAATAAATTTGTAGTTTGTTCTGTTCAACTGATGTTGCCATTGCATGACCTTGGTAAGAAACAGTTGAAATGTGCACTCTAGCTGAGAGGATTGGCTATCCTCCTGGAAGGAGGAGTACTTTGATAAAGATGTGTAGGTCCTAGGAAGCTCCTCTCGGTCCCTAGCCAGTTCCCAGAGGACCCAAGTGGGCCCGGTCATGTAAGCTAATTTGTTCACTATTGTGTGAAGATATCAATTAAAAATGCATGCAAGCAGTTAGAGAGAGGGGAAAATTTATGAATAAAAAGAAGAGAGAGGAGAATCTTATAAGAAAGAGAGAGCACCTCATCAGAATCTTATCTGGGAAAAGAATGCTTTGCTGTGGATTTTTACTAAGTAAACTCTGAATGCTTTCTCCAAGGTTGCTGTGCATGTGACTTGCAATGATATTTCTAAGACTTTCCAGCACTTCTCTTCAGGTGTTGGTGCCATCTCATCTGATGATATAACTATGCCTTATTTTTGAAAGCTCTTTTAATTATTTGACTTAATTATTTTCCTAATAAAATTCATTTCTATATCACTGAAGTCTGTGTTGTTTGTGAATCTGAACCTATAAATTAAGGGGCCACAAATATCATGTTGTCTTTCATATGACATCCACTCATTTGTTGATGGGCACTCAGATTGTTTCCATCATTTGGTGATTGTGAATAATGCTGCTATGAATGTTAGTGTGAAAATATCTGTTTGTGGCAGTACTTTCGCCTCTCCTGTATACATCCTCAGTAGCAGTATTCCCAGGTCATAGGGCAACTTAATATTTAGTTTCTCTGAGGAACTGCCAGATTGTCTTCTATAGCAGCTGTACCACTACAGATTCCCACCAGCACTGCATAAGTGTCCCAATTTCTCCACCTCCTCTACAAAATTTGTAGTTTCTGGTTTAATAGCAGCCTTTCCTATAGGTGTGAGATGCTATCTCATTGTAGTCTTTATCTGAATTTCCCTTATACCTAAAGAAATGAGCATCTCTTCATGTGCTTTTTAGCCATCTGTATTTGGAAAACAGCCTATTTATATCTTTAGCCCATTTTATAATTGGGTGTTTTTCTTTTTGTTGTTATATTGTATAATATAACATATACAAAGCAAAGAAACAAAAAACAATAGTTTTCAAAGCACTCCTCAACAAGCAGTAACAGGACAGATCTCAGAGTTTGCTAGGAGCCACCACACCATCATCTCGGATTTTTCCTTTTTACTCATCCAGATTATAAGAGGCTAGACAGAAGAAATTTTTTTTTGTAATCACAATTGACTCTTTTTTTCTATTTTGTAAAAACTTCACCAGATTTCTTGAATCAAGGTATCTTTCCCTGGGTGCCTTAGATTGGACATTGCTATAGACTTGCTTTTACTGGGGCATTTTCTTAGCCTTAAAACTGTAAACTAGCATCCTATTAAATTCCCCTTTTTTTTTTTTTTTTTTTTTTTTTTATAAAGGAAAGACAGAGAGAAGGAAGGAAGGAAGGAAGAAAGGGAAACATTTTCTTGTTTTTATTGTATTCTGTTTCTCCGTTTTTGTTACATGGGCTGGGGCCAGGAATCGAACCGAGGTCCTCCGGCATAGCAGGCAAGCACTTTGCCCGCTGAGCCACCGCGGCCCGCCCTAAATTCCCCTTTTTAAAAGCCATTCTGTTTCTGGTATATTGCATTCTGGAAGCTAGCAAACTAGAACACACTTCTAACTGATCCAAGATACTGGAGATTAAAGTATCAATTTAGTTATTCAACAATCATACTCTAGTCCAACTGGCTCTTTCAAAGAAGTTTGGAAGGTCCTTACCCTTAGTGACAAATATTGGTCACTGCCAGGTTAGGATGCAGATCACTAGGGAGCCCCACAAATGTGGAATGGAGGGACCATGGTCAGTCCAAAATGAAGCACTGACAAGACAACAGTGGTGTAGCACAAGCTTTTCCACAAGAAATAATTCAGTGGATGAAGCTCTCATAGATGTTTTTAATCCTAGAAAGTTGGAAGTGTAGAGTATTTTGTCTAACACAAAAGGAAAAAATATTTCTGGTCTATGTTACAAGATTCCTTAATTTTGATTAGGAACTTCGCTTTAAAAGCTTTATTTTACATTGGAGGGTTTACTCCATTATTACTATGATTTACTTTCATTTCAAATCATCTCATATTTGTCCAGCAGGATTCCATCCAACGTGGTTCCTTGGTCTTTTGACATGTTCCATACCTTATGGTTAACAATATATTTAGCACTCATCTTGGACTTTTCTTTCCCCATTCTGGAAGCAGCAATTAGTCTGCAGGGCCCTGGTATCTTTTGATGAGAAATGTTGTGCTCACTGCTCCTGAGATGCACCAAAGAAAAAAAATTCACTGAAGACTGTGAAACAAGCAAGGATATTTTAATCCAAATCCTCATGCCATAAAAAAGTGAGAAGCCAGAAGGCTACTGTAAAACAGAAGATAGAAACCAGAAGGTTGTCATGTTAGCAGCAACATGTAGGGCTCAAATCTGAAGAAACAGAGACCAGGAGAGTTATTAAGGATTAGTGGCTTGTGGGAAATTATTGAATGGGAGAAGATCAAGCAAGGACATTTGTGGATGGCTTGGGGTTATCCTTTGAGTTGACTGTCAAGCTCAAATGGAATACATTTCTATTTGGATTCTATAAGGTTCATGGTGAAGGGACCAGGGGCCTAGAGGCAAGGAGAGGTATGTCTAAGGTTTAGTCAAGTTGAGAAGAATTAAGTCCATCCAGTAACACAGTGGGTGAAGGATTTCTTAACTTTTGCTGCTTTTCAGCATCACATGTTCAGTAAAATTCAACATTATCTGATGTCACTGACTTTAGGTCCTATCAATGTACAGTATTGCAAGTTATATATATATATATATATAGGTAAATAGGAACCTTTTGATTTAAATCCACAACCACCATAGTATTCTTCCTATTTGGATTTAATTTGCTCTGATTTTTCTAGCATCTTAATGTCAAAACTCATACTAATTAATCATGGTTCTCTAGAGAAACAGAACCAACAGTATATATCTGTAAATATGAGATGCATAAATGTGTCTCATGCAAACATTGGAATGGAAGAGTCCAAAATCCATAGGGAAGGCTGTGAAGTTGGCTGTTCCAATGAAGGGTCCGGATAAATTCCATAGGAGGGGCTCACTGGGTGAAGAAGTAATGAAAAATTCTTTGTCCTCAAAGTCTTCAACTGATTGGGTTATCTCATTTTATGTGCCTAACTTGATCATAGATGTAATCAGCGACAGATGCAATCAGCTTACAGATGATTTAACAGACCATATATCTGGTTTATCAACCAGCCATGAAATATCATTGCAGCAGTGATCAAGGCAGTGCTTGCCTGACTAGAAAACTGTACATCATCACTTGTCCAAGTTGACCTCAGAACCTAATCATCACTCCCTCACAACAAATTTTTCTAAGCAGTAATTAAGCAACATCTCACAAATTTTGATAGGATAGATTTTAATTTCCAATTTCCCCTGTGATTTCTTTATTTACCCATGGATTATTTATTTACTTTACAAATATTAAGGATCTTCCAGATATATTTCAGTTATTGATTTCTAATATAATTCTGTTGATTTGAGAAAATACTATGCATGATTTCAAACATTGGAAATCTATTATTGCATGTATGAAATTTATTTTACCCTTTGTCCCCCCTTTTATTTATTTTTATACACATTTTTTTACTCATCTGTCCATACCCTGGATAAAAGGAGCATCAGACATAAGGTTTCCACAATTACACAGTCATGTTGCAAACATTATATCTTTATACAGTTATCTTCAAGAATCAAGGTTATTGGAACACAGCTGAACATTTTCAGGTACTAGCTTCCACCCACTCCAATATGCCAGATACTAAAAAGGGATATCATTAGAATGCCTAAGAATAATCTCCAGGATAACCTTTCAACTTTGTTTGAAATCTCTCAGCCACTGAAACTTTGTCTCATTTCTTTCTTTCCCCTTTTGGTCAAAAAGACTTGCTCAATCCCTTGATGCTGAGTCCCAGCTCATCCCAGTCCCTCTGTCTCACATTGAAAGTGAGATCTGAGATTTGCACCCCTGGGAGTCATGTGCCATGTAGGAGGGAGGGCAGTGAGTTCACCTGCTGAGTTGGATTAGCAATAGATGCCACATGTGAGCAAGAGAGATTCTCTGGGGGTGGCTCTTAGGCCTAATGTTAAGTAGACTTAGCCAATCCTTTGCAGGAATAAGTTTTATAGGGGCAAACCCAAAGATTGAGGACTTGGCCTATTGATTTGGCAGCCATACTCTTCACCAAAATACCAGAAATTCTCCAAATGAGGAAGTCTAATATTTCCTCCTTTCTCGCACGTTCCCCAAGGGGACTTTGTAAATACATTTTTTGTTAACTGACAGAATTACTCTGGGATATATCAGGCCATCACATTAACCTGGATAAACCAACAAAATCTCATTCCCTGTTCAGGATTCCACGTGCTTATGGTGTTCAATTGAACTGAGAATATAAGTTCAATATATATATTGTTCTCTTAACTTTTCTATAGTCTTGAAATTGTTCAAAATGCAAAGTACATTTTAAAGCATCAAAATGCACTACTCCAAATACAAATATTGTACCCAATAAACATCTCTCTCTTTAGTCTCAAACAGAAGTTAATGTTTTAAAATATGGACAATATCATACTTTACCCTCCATTCTAACATAACATAGTCCTATCCAGATCAGCTTTATTCATATCTCCACTTGAAGTGTGATCAATTTTTCAACTTTTTAAACAGTTCCTGTATGGGGTACTGCTGACTTTCCTAGATGAATCTTATTCTCATAGTCTAGAAGGTAAACCTACTTGTAGTAGGTATGTTCTAAAAGCATAGCATATTCATAACATGACCTTATAAAAATAATTTAAGTAATGTTTTAATAGTATTCTTAATGCATATCCTCTGTGGAATACATATTGTATGGACATAAAGAATTATAAATTTTAGTTAATAGGGCTTTTTTCTTGGGTTGTAATTTTTGTGTAACATTCCAAAAATTCTTTTTCATTGTAGGACAGAGAAAAATGAGTCAATATATTAACGTTGATGAGAATCAGGTGTGTATGGTAGACATGCACACATACACAAGGATGCTTCAGTGCCCACAAGCCTATCTAGTCCTCAGATCATGGTTCCAAGTGCCATTCTCTGCTAATAGGATTCAGGGATCTTTGGAGAAATGGCTGGTTTTATGTTCAAAGCATGAAATATCTGCTTGTGCAAGTAATCAGGAAAAAGCAAAAAAAAGACTAATGGGATCATAGTTAAAGGACACAGGAACTAGCTTACAGGGGCTCTTATTTGCCAAATTGGGAGTAGTCTGGGTTTCAGAAGATGCCAGCTATGGAACATAAATACTAAATGCCTTTAAAAATTATAATGCCTTAATAAGATTCAAAAACTTTTTTAAGAGAAAGAGACAGATAGGGGAATAAAAGAAGGAGAGGAACTCTCTTCTTTCATGGGAGTGCCAGTTAAAAAATGTAAAAGAAATTTTAGAATTAGAAAATCAACACTGTGTAAGCCCTGTGTAAATAATTGATCCAGGTAAAGATAATCTTCACATGATAAAACTGTTGGGTGAAGGGTTGTAAGGAAACAGGATATTCACATTGTTTCAAAGTATCACCCCACAGATTATAATTAGAAATGGGAAGAGATAACAAGAGGTGGAAATGTTTGGGGCTCACCATGATCACCAAGTAGTCAAGTTGGTCATCACCAACAGTGGGAAGGCTTGGCATCACATTCCTTCTACTATGTTGTCCTGGGAGGTGCAACATATTTGCTCTATGGTGCTATTATAGGATTTGCTTGTGCTGAATCAGGAAGAAACAGAGGAATCCAGAATGTGAGATGCTCTGCAAGACAACCAAATGGAGCTCTTGAAGCATTCAAAGTAATGAAGAACAGTGAGGTTTGCTGGGGCAGACTGTTTCAAGGGAGACTGCAGAGATAAAATCAAATGCAGTGTATGAAGCTTGGCTGGAGCTGAGATTAAAAAGGTAAAAAGAAAAAAGGCTGTATGTAACATTTGGGAGAAATGGGAAATTTTAGTATTTAGTATAGACTGCATACTGCATGGACATTTATCTGTAATAGAAATGGTTTTAGTGTGATGATGGTGTTGTATTGGTCAGAGAATGTTCCTGTTCCTGGCAGATGCATGCTGAAATTGTTCAGGGTGAGGTTTCATGATGGTTGAAGCCCATTTCCATATGACTTGAGCAATAGGGAAGTATGTATTTATAGAATTATATGGAAGTGATTTGGTAAGTTTTTAACAGTTGGTATATCTAGGTGTGGGGCACACTAGTATTTATTATATTGTTCTCTTAACTTTTCTATAGTCTTGAAATTGTTCAAAATGCAAAATATATTTTAAAGCATCGACCTACTCACTTTCATGTTTCTCCTTTGGATGGGAACTCCCCATCAAGCTAAGTTCTTTGTAGTGGTCATTATTTTTTAATCTATTTTATTCATTTTATCTGTAGTTGTTGGCCTATTCATGCTTTTTGTTTCTCTGATCAGCTTTTCTAATTTAGATTCTTAGAAGATTATCCATGTCATCTGTATTTTCAAACTCTTTTGCACCTTACACATATTAAAGAATATATATCTGGCATGTTGTATAAGTTACAGGCACCCCATACAAGGACGGTTCTGGTTCCTTCAAAATTCCAGTCCCTTACTTTTCTGATTTCTCACCTAGAAGCATCTAGACTAACTATAGATACAGTCACGTGCAATATAGGTCAACACATTCAGATTTTGACACTATTTAGTATTTATGCTGATTATATTTGAATGCAGTAGGCTGGTTATTTAAGAAGCTGTTCTGGTCATAACTGTTTAGGGTTGATACTAAGAAAAATACAGTACAACATTATTAACCACTAAACATGCTAATGTATATTGATGGTTTTAATATATTTGGTTCCTACATGACTTACTCTCTTTTATTTTAGCATGGATGGAATACAGAGTTCCACAGCCATCCGAATTGGTCTCAGGCAAGTGAAACCACTGGGGTGCCTGGCAGAATCAAAGGCCAAATACACAGTGGGGAAAAATGTCCTCAAATGTAAGATGTTTTCCTAAGTACTGCATGGCATTTTCAGAGACTTTCTTTAATTCTGTCCCTTCCTTCCCTCTACTTTCATTTTTTCCCTATATTGTAAATATTGAAGACTTGCTATCTGAGTTACAAAGAAGTTTAAGCCAGTATTCTATACCTTCAAACCTTAAAACATTAAAACCTAAAACATAGAAAAATATTCACCAAATATGTTCTTTGAGGCCAACTCCTGTTGCATAATTTATATAAACTTTAAGAATCATTCACCCAGAATTTCTTTTTTGATTTTTTTTTGGGGGAGAGGGCATGGGCATGGAATCAAACCCAGGTCTCCTGCTGCAGGTGAGCTTTCTATCACTGAACCACCCATGCACTCCCACCCAGAATTTTTAATGTGAGAGATACGATTCCCTAAAAATAGCTATAATTTAACATCACAAATTTAGAAAGCTGAATTGAAATAACAAGCAAAAGTTTCTGCTATATTTTAGCTCTATTTTTTAATAGACTAGGATGATAATTTAAGGAGTTCTAAAGGTGGATTTGGGGAACCAAAATTTCACAGTGGAGAATAGCTGGTAGGGGCGTGCACTTTCTGAGTTCAGATCTGGGTTCTGTCACTTTATAGCCACGTGGTGAAAGGAATATCACTTTTCTTCTCAGCCTTGGTTCATCATCTCTGGGGCAGGATAAGCAAATAACTTATCACCTGGGACTGAGAGAAAAATAAATCAGGAGCTGGAAACAGGTGGCCTCAAAGAGGAAAAAAATCAGAGCTAGATAAAATATGACAAACATATTTAAAAACAGACTTCCCAAGAGAGCAAGGAAAAATCCAAGAAGATAGAAAGAAGAGGAAAGTGGAGTCTTAGCAATAATCCCAAATCTGATTCTGCAATAGTTCTTGAGTTGGCAGATAGGGCTATCCAAGCCAGTTATGACTAGATATTCAGATTATAATACCCAAGCAGGGTAAGATTATGAATACTTGGGGCTATAAAGTACATGAAATTGGGAACAACACAATTTAATAACTAAGACCATCAAAGAACTGCATCTTTGGTAAAAGAAGATCTTAGGGCAGGGCAAAATTTGTTCACCCATTGAGGAAAAAATGAAGTTTTTCTCCATTTAGGCTCTAAATGAGGAAAAAAAGAACCTCATATGAGAATTTGAAAATCCAGACTATGTCATCCATAGGTTTGGAACCTGAACGTTTATTCCATGCATAGCATGGTAAGCTATACCCTACTCACCCAACAGAATGGTTCACTGCCACAAATGTTTGTGTACAGGTCTTTGTAGGTTCATGTGTTTTATTTCCTCTAAGGAAAATTACTATTAGTGTAATGGCTGGGCCACATGGTTAGTGTATGTTTCTATTTTATACCAAAGTAGTTGTACCATTTTACCCTCCCATAGCAGTATATGTGTGTTCTAGCCACAGCACAGCCTCACTAACATTTGGTATACTAAATCTTTTAAATTTTAGACATGCTAACAAGGTGTATAGTGATATCTAATTGGAGTTTCTATATTCATTTCCTTAGTGACCAATGATGCTGAGCATCTCTTTTTGCATTTAGTTGTCATCTGTATGTCTTCTTTGATGAAGTGTATTTTTAAATCTTTTGCCCATTTTTAATGGGTTGTTTGGTATCTTATTATTGAGTTTCGAAAATGTTTCAAATATTTTTCTGGCTAAGAATCTTTTACTAGATTTGTGATTTGAAAACTTTTTTTAATTTAGTCTGTGGACTGATTTTCACTTTCTTGATGTTGTCCTCTGACAGGTTCATAGATAAAGCATGAAAAGAACAAGAAATCCAATGAAAACAGTTACACTGGTTTTATATTGCTTTCTTTAGTGGTAAGGACAGGACCTGATCTTTAGTTCTGTTGAGTTAACAAGAACAAGTAGGCATCTGTGCACTTTTCTTATTTTAGGATTATAACAATCAGAATCAGGTATATGCTGGGTTGGATAGCATCCACCCAAAATTCATATCTATCTGGAACCTCTGCATATGACCTTATTTAGAAATAGGGGTTTTGCAGATGTATAAATTAAGATGCAGTCATACCACATCATGATGGACCCTAAATCCAATTAACTGGTGTCCGTATAAGAAGAGCCAGAGAAGCATAGAAGCCATGTTGAAGGTGAACCTTCAGAGGGATGGTAGCCCTGATGACACTTTGCAGACTTTTACTTCCAGAACTGTGAGAGGGCACATTCTGTTGTTTTAAGCTACCCAGTTTGTGGTTGCTGTAGGAGACTAATTAGATTAGATGTTAGGATAGAACATCTAAACTTGGTAGAAGAAGTTAACTGGTATGTTGAAAGACATTTTATCACTTCTATTTTTGAACACTGGAGTATTCTCTAAACCTTAATCCACTGATGATTAATTTTTACTTAAATGATAAAATTTATTAAGTAAAAGGGGTGTGATACAAATAAAATTAAGATAAATTTCTAAAAGGAAAAGAGATGGGACTAATTGCCTACAATGGCATTCGAGAGTCAAAAATGAACTATAATCCAATTCAATTTTCTGGTTTATTCAATTCAGAAGTTCAAACTAGGTTAATCCAGGCAACAGATGTATTTATTTTGGCTTACATAATATTTTTAAAAAATTTAATGCATTTTTTTCAAGAAAATCTAGAATTATAGTTTTTCTTAGAAAATCAGAAGATCTGGCTATCCTAGGCCTTATACCCTTCTGGAAGCAATAAATTTTTGATGAGTAGTGGCTACTCATATGAGATATATGATAGAAAATATGAATACATTGTATCATCTCTGATTTGCAATAGTATGCTTGGATGACTATGGTCACTTGAATTAACTTCCTGGCTTGTATAGGCATTTACATTTGAAACATCTGATGTAATTAATGACAGTTTTCTTTTTAGAATTTTATGAGCATAAAAAAGTGATTTAGTTTTGGGTAAATGCAAGTATTTGATGATTCTCTGAAAAGCTGAACTATTTTCTTCTAATGAAGTATCAATTTATAGGAAGTCTTTCTAGAAAGGACAAGATGAAAGCAGGGGGCCCAAAGATATTGCATAGAGTTAATCATTCTTTTTAATATATGAATTTCTAATTGCTTAGGTCTAAAATAATGTTAGCTAATTTCTATTAAAGATAAGAATTGATAATTAGATGGTAAATAGAATTAGGAAGTAGTAAGGGAGCATGCAAAGGGATCACAGACCAACACATACATTTATTAAACCTATTTGTAACCTTAAACTAGGTTGCTGAAGTTCACTCTAGAATGTTTCACTCCCTGGCATGATAAATTACAAACAACCAAGTTGAGACTTAGATAATCTAGCCTGGCCTTTCCATTTCACAATATTTGGTTGAGTGAAATAATTAACACTTTTATAATAGAAAAGTAACTAATTATGAAAAAAGGCCACAAGTAATTATTCTGGTGGTCCATTTCTGAGGTCTAATAATGCCAACTAAATCTCATATTTGCTATTATATTACATGCCAAATGGATATTTTTCTCTGTGAACTGACACCATGGGGGAATCTGTCAAAATGTGTTTGCTGATAATCTTGTCCAAGTTTTAAAAATTCATCACGCATAAATACTGAAAAAAATCATGTTACCAGTTATCAAAATAACATGAAAGCTTTAAATAACATCTGATTTAACATCAATGAAGTGGTAGATTTGTAGTCAGATAAACAATGAAGCTAATCGGAGCACCATAAAAGGTTGGTGTGCAATGAGAGCGTGAAGGAACACTGCCAGTTTATAGAGCTCAAAAGGAAGCTGTCTCTGCAAAAAACAAGTAATTCTTGCAACAGATGTGAATCTTAGGAAGTAAGCATTCTCTGTTGGATATATTTGGCCTTTCAAACCATTTTGTTTAATCTCCTTCCTACTCTTGTTAAACCCAACTAAAAAAAATCATTGTGTGATGAATTTTACTGTTTATTATTTGCTTTTGAGAAACAGGGCTCAATTCCCAAGGAAGGCAGTTAATGTTGGTTAATAAGAAATATATTGGATAGCTTTTGTAGGTTTTTACCTCCTTGTGTGCCACCTAAATGAGAAAAAAACAGAGTTTTCCAATGATTTTGGACCTTTTTATAAGACATGCTGAATAATGATTAGAGCTCTATGCTTAACTATTGTAGTCGGCTAGACTTCCCACTGGGGTGTGGATTTTTATGATTTTACCAAACCCTCAGAGTTTACCTATGAAACTTAAGATGGGTTGAGCATACAGACTGCACAACTGCTCTTTTCTCACACATGAAGCTTAAGAGTTTGGGTGAGACAGTGGTGCTCGGAATATTTGTTTGGATTTTTTTCTTTGTGGGGGGTTGTACCATGTGTTTAAATGAATTATGTAATGTATCCAGAGTAAAGTGGAGAGGAAATTTAGATTGCTGAGACATTATTTTTGTTTCTGCATAGGCATTAATAAATTTGGAATTTCATTTTTGCTGGGATAATGTCCATTTGAAGCATAAAACTTGCATGAGTTATAATTGCCTATAGCTCTCTTTATTTCTCAGCTATTGCTGGGGAGATCCCAAATTATTCAAATTTCAGTTTATTTTCACCTTAAATGTTGAATATAAAAATGCTACTTCTGGACTTCCGGAGAAGATGGCGGCTTAGTAAGACGCACGGATCTTAGTTTCTCCTCCAGGACAGATACTAGGGGAGTAGAAACGATACAGAACAGCTCCCAAAGCCACGACAGAGTTAAAAAAGACAGCGTACCCCATCCTGGAATGGCTGGCTGGCTGAGAGAACCCGCTCTGGTGAGATGGCCGAGGGGCGCGGGCTTCACCGGGTGGGGAGGCAAGTGGCCAGAGTCACTCCCTTCCCCCTTCCTGGGCCGGCTGGGAGAATTGGACAGGAGGTCCCCTCAAACCATGGCAGCTGGTGCCCACACCACGCGCAGCCCCCCGGACCAACTGAGAGAATTGGATCGGAAATCCCCAGGCCTTGGAGAACAGTGATGGGGGGGCCCTTCCAAACCCGTGACTCCCCGGGAAGGTGCACTCTCCCGGGTGGGCCGCGGCGGCTGGCACCCTCCTGTCATGCTTGGCACCACAGGCTGACTAGGAAACTCGGACGGGCACTTTCCCGGGCTGCGGCGGCCAGCGACCCTTCCTGCGTTCGGACCCCGGGCCGGCTGGCACTCTTCCAAGCCACTTCGACTAGCGAACCTCCCGGACGGTGAGAGTTTTCCAAAGTTAAAGGACCCGCAGCACCTTTTACTGGTGGGACCCACAGACAAACGTGTGCCACGAGTGTCACCTACTGGGCAGGATAAGAAAAACAGAACCCAGAGATTTCACAGAAAATCTTACAACCTTGTTGGGTCCGACACCCAGGGAAATCTGACTAAATGCCCAGACGCCAGCAGCAGAAGATAACTGTCCATGCTAAGAAGATTGAGAATATGGCCCAGTCAAAGGAACAAACCAATAGTTCAAATGAGATACAAGAGTTGAGGCAACTAATGCTGAATATACGAACAGAAATGGAAAACCTTCTCAAAAATGAAATCGATAAATTGAGGGAGGACATGAAGAGGACATGGGCTGAACATAAAGAAGAAATAGAAAAACTGAAAAAACAAATCACAGAACTTATGGAAGTGAAGGATAAAGTAGAAAATATGGAAAAAACAATGGATACTTACAACGATAGATTTAAAGAGACAGAACATAGAATTAGTGATTGGAAGGATGGAACATCTGAATTCCAAAAACAAACAGAAACTATCGGGAAAAGAATGGAAAAATTTGAACAGGGTATCAGGGAACTCAAGGACAATATGAACCACAAAAATATGCGTGTTGTGGGTGCCCCGAAGGAGAAGAGAAGGGAAAAGGAGGAGAAAAACTAATGGAAGAAATTATCACTGAAAATTTCCCAACTCTTATGAATGACCTAATATTACAGATCCAAGAAATGCAGCGCACCCCAAAGAGATTAGACCCAAACAGGCATTCTACAAGACACTTACTAGTTAGAATGTCAGAGGTCAAAGAGAAAGAGAGGATCTTGAAAGCAGCAAGAGAAAAACAATCCATCACATACAAGGGAAAACCAATAAGACTATGTGTAAATTTCTCAGCAGAAACCATGGAAGCTAGAAGACAGTGGGATGGTATATTTAAATTACTAAAAGAGAAAAACTGCCAACCAAGACTCCTATATCCAGCAAAATTGTCCTTCAAAAATGAGGGAGAAATTAAACCATTTTCAGACAAAAAGTCTCTGAGAGAATTTGTGACCAAGAGACCAGGTCTGTAAGAAATACTAAAGGGAGCACTAGAGTCAGATACAAAAAGACACACGAGAGAGGCATGGAGAAGAGTGTAGAAAGAAGGAAAGTTAGATATGATATATATAATACAAAAGGCATAATGTTAGAGGAAAATATTATCCAAACAGTAATAACACTAAATGTCAATGGACTGAATTCCCCAATCAAAAGACATAGATTGGCAGAATGGATCAAAAAACAGGACCCTTCTATATGCTGTTTACAGGAAACACATCTTAGACCCAAAGATAAACATAGGTTGAAAGTGAAAGGTTGGGAAAAGACATTTCATGCAAATAACAATCAGAAAAGAGCAGGAGTGGCTACACTAATATCCAACAAATTAGACTTCAAATGTAAAGCAGTTAAAAGAGACAAGGAAGGACACTATATACTAATAAAAGGAACAATTAAACAAGAAGACATAACAATCATAAATATTTATGCACCGAACCAGAATGCCCCAATATACGTGAGGAATACACTGCAAACACTGAAAAGGGAAATAGACTCATATACCATAATAGTTGGAGACTTCAATTCACCACTCTCATCAATGGACAGAACATCTAGACAGAGGATCAATAAAGAAATAGAGAATCTGAATATTACTATAAATGAGCTAGACTTAACAGACATTTATAGGACATTACATCCCACAACAGCAGGATACACCTTTTTCTCAAGTGCTCATGGATCATTCTCAAAGATAGACCATATGCTGGGTCACAAAGCAAGTTTTAACAAATTTAAAACTTTGAAATCATACACAACACTTTCTCGGATCATAAAGGAATGAAGTTGGAAATCAATAATAGGCGGAGTGCCAGAAAATTCACAAATAAGTGGAGGCTCAACAACACACTCCTAAACAACGAGTGGGTCAAAGAAGAAATTGCTAGAGAAATTAGCAAATACCTTGAGGCGAATGAAAATGAAAACACAACATATCAAAACTTATGGGACGCAGCAAAAGCAGTGCTAAGAGGGAAATTTATTGCCCTAAATGCCTTTATCAGAAAAGAAGAAAAGGCAAAAATTCAGGAATTAACTATCCATTTGGAAGAACTGGAGAAAGAACAGCAAACTAATCCCAAAGCAAGCAAAAGGAAAGAAATAACAAAGATTAGAGCACAAATAAATGAAATTGAAAACATGAAAACAATAGAGAAAATCAATAAGACAAGAAGTTGGTTTTATGAGAAAATCAATAAGATTGATGGGCCCTTAGCAAGATTGAAAAAAAGAAGAAGAGAGAGGATGCAAATAAATAAGATCAGAAATGGAAGAGGAGACATAACTACTGACCTCACAGAAATAAAGGAGGTAATAACAGGATACTATGAACAACTTTATGCAAATAAATACAACAATTGGGAGGAACTGGACGGGTTCCTGGAAAGACATGAACAACCAACTTTGACTCTAGAAGAAGTAGATGACCTCAACAAACCAATCAGAAGTAAAGAAATTGAATCAGTCATTCAAAAGCTTCCCCCAAAAAAGTCCAGGACCAGACGGCTTCGCATCTGAATTCTGTCAAGCATTCCAGAAAGAATTAGTACCAACTCTTCTCAAACTCTTCAAAAAAATCGAAGTGGAGGGAAAACTACCTAATTCATTCTATGAAGCCAGCATCACCCTCATACCAAAACCAGGAAAAGATATTACAAAAAAAGAAAACTACAGGCCAATCTCTCTAATGAATATAGATGCAAAAAACCTCAATAAAATTCTAGCAAATCGTATCCAACAACACATTAAAAGAATTATACATCATGACCAAGTAGGATTCATCCAGGTATGCAATGATGATTCAACATAAGAAAATCAATTAATGTAATACACCATATCAACAAATCAAAGCAGAAAAATCACATGATCATCTCAATTGATGCAGAGAAGGCATTTGACAAGATTCAACATCCTTTCTTGTTGAAACACTTCAAAGGATAGGAATACAAGGGAACTTCCTTAAAATGATAGAAGGAATATATGAAAAACCCACAGCTAATATCATCCTCAATGGGAAAAAATAGAAAACTTTCCCCCTAAGATCAGGAACAAGACAAGGATGTCCACTATCACCACTATTATTCAACATTGTGTTGGAGGTTCTAGCCAGAGCAATTAGACAAGAAAAAGAAATACAAAGCATCAAAATTGGAAAGGACGAAGTAAAACTATCACTGTTTGCAGACGATATGATACTATACGTCAAAAACCCGGAAAAATCCACAACAAAACTACTAGAGCTAATAAATGAGTACAGCAAAGTAGCAGGTTACAAGATCAACATTCAAAAATCTGTAGCATTTCTATACACTAGCAATGAACAAACTGAGGGGGAAATCAAGAAACGAATCCCATTTACAATTGCAACTAAAAGAATAAAATACCTAGGAATAAATTTAACTAAAGAGACAAAAAACCTATATAAAGAAAACTACAAAAAACTGCTAAAAGAAATCACAGAAGACCTAAATAGATGGAAGGGCATACCGTGTTCATGGATTGGAAGACTAAATATAGTGAAGATGTCAATCCTACCTAAATTGATTTACAGATTCAATGCAATACCATTCAAAATCCCAACAACTTATTTTTCAGAAATAGAAAAACCAATAAGCAAATTTATCTGGAAGGGCAGGGTGCCCCGAATTGCTAAAAACATCTTGAGGAAAAAAAACGAAGCTGGAGGCCTTGCACTGCCTGACTTTAAGGCATATTATGAAGCCACAGTGGCGAAAACAGCATGGTATTGGCATAAAGATAGATATATCGACCAAAGGAATTGAATAGAGTGCTCAGATATAGACCCTCTCATCTATGGACATTTGATCTTTGATAAGGCAGTCAAGCCAACTCACCTGGGACAGAACAGTCTCTTCAACAAATGGTGCCTAGAGAACTGGATATCCATATGCAAAAGAATGAAAGAAGACTCATAGCTCACACCCTACACAAAAGTTAACTCAAAATGAATCAAAGATCTAAACATTAGGTCTAAGACCATAAAACAGTTAGAGGAAAATGTAGGGAGATGTCTTATGAATCTTACAATTGGAGGCAGTTTTATGGACCTTAAACCTAAAGCAAGAGCACTGAAGAAGGAAATAAATAAATGGGAACTCCTCAAAATTAAACACTTTTGTGCATCAAAGAACTTCATCAAGAAAGTAGAAAGACAGCCTACACAATGGGAATCAATATTTGGAAATGACATATCAAATAAAGGTCTAGTATCCAGAATTTATAAAGAGATTGTTCAACTCAACAACAAAAAGACAGCCAACCCAATTACAAAATGGGAAAAAGACTTGAATAGACACTTCTCAGAGGAGGAAATACAAATGGCCAAAAGGCACATGAAGAGATGCTCAATGTCCCTGGCCATTAGAGAAATGCAAATCAAAACCACAATGAGATATCATCTCACACCCACAAGAATGGCCATTATCAACAAAACAGAAAATGACAAGTGCTGGAGAGGATGCGGTGAAAGAGGCACACTTATCCACTGTTGGTGGGAATGTCAAATGGTGCAACCACTGTGGAAGGCAGTTTGGCGGTTCCTCAAAACGCTGAATATAGAATTGCCATATGACCCAGCAATACCATTGCTGGAAATCTACTCAAAGGAATTAAGGGCAAAAACTCAAATGGACATTTGCACACCAATGTTTATAGCAGCGTTATTTACAATTTCAAAGAGGTGGAAACAGCCAAAATGTCCATCAACAGACGAGTGGCTAAACAAACTGTGGTATATACATATGATGGAGTATTATGCAGCTTTAAGGCAGGATAAACTTATGAAGCATGTAATAACATGGATCGACCTAGAGAACATTATGCTGAGTGAGTCTAGCCAAAAACTAAAAGACAAATACTGTATGGTCCCAATGATGTGAATCGACACTCGAGAATAAACTTGGAATATGTCATTGGTAACAGAGTTCAGCAGGAGTTAGAAATAGGGTAAGATAATGGGTAATTGGAGCTGATGGGATACAGACTGTGCAATAGGACTAGATACAAAAACTCAAAAATGGACAGCACAATAATACCTAATTGTAAAGTAATCATGTTAAAACACTGAATGAAGCTGAATCCGAGCTATAGGTTTTTGTTTTGTTTGTTTTCTTCTTACTATTATTACTTTTATTTTTTTCTCTATATTAACATTCTGTATCTTTTTCGGTTATATTGCTAGTTCTTCAAACCGATGCAAATGTACTAAGAAACGACGATCATGCATCTATGTGATGATGTTAAGAATTACAGATTGCATATGTAGAATGGTATGATTTCTAAAAGAAAAAAATGGACAGCACAATACTACCTAATTGTAATGTAATTATGTTAAAACACTGAATAAGCTGCATCTGAGCTATAGTGTTTTTTCTTATATATTTTTGTATTTTTTATTTTTATTTTTATTTTTATTTTTCCTCTATATTATCATTTTATTTCTTTTTCTGTTGTCTTGCTATTTCTTTTTCTAAATCGATGCATATGTACTAAGAAATGATTATCATACATCTATGTGATGATATTAAGAATTACTGATTGCATGTGTAGAATGGAATGATTTCTAAATGTTGTGTTAGTTAATTTTTTTTAATTAATAAAAAATGCTACTTCTTTATTGTTAAAGTAAATCTGATAGAAAGTTTAATTTAGAAGTTCTTCTCTAATAGCTTGAATTTTTTCTTCTCTTTTCTTTTCTTATCCTCATCATGTTTTTCTTTCTCTGATTGCTTACAATGCTCATTTATAATAATTACCACATGCTTTATCATATGGCTAGATGTATTGATTTCAAAATATTTATTCATAGATTTTGTTTTCCCAAATACATCGTGAGATCCATCAAGGATGGGACATCTCCCTGTTTTTTTAATCCCACACTTCTGACCTACAGGATATCTGATCATATAGGATTTTTTATTATAATAATATCTACATCTTATTTTAAAGGTGATCTTAATATTTCCCTATCCTAATATTTTAGTGGATGTAGACTGTTTCACACTCTACACAGTTACAAAGGGAAGTTTTGATAAAAAGAATAATTTAATATAATAAACTTTCCATATTTTGCACCTGCAAAATCTGTAGTTTGACTCAGGTATACAATTGAGGTATACAACTTTAACTTTCAAAATACCATTCTCCTTAAAACTTTCTGAAAAGGAGCCATCATTCTCTTAATTTCTTGTCTTTTTGTTGCTCTGTTTTACCTAAGGGCATTCTTTCTAATTCTATTCCTGTATTTTACTTATTTTATTTTTATATATATTTTTTGCCATCTCTGCTTGAAGTTCCATGAGCCACAGGGCACTTTTTCCTTTGGAATTTCTATAGTAATACTTAGTAAGTTCAGCTCACAAGCTCAGTATGCAGGAGGCAATGTTTTCCTTTATTCTCTTAAAAATCAACCTGATTCTGACTCTGGGTATTTCCCTACTGCAAGACTGTTGGGAAATTTAATCTCTATCATAATTAGGACTTTCCCTGAATGGTTGTAAGAAGGTCACCCATAAAATTGAAACATTAGGAGAGGCCTTTTGGAGCCATGGTCATAGGTTCACACTGGTAACTTTAGAGATGCTCCTTTAAGTCTGGAGATGCTACTGTGTCCCCTTTGGGGATGGGGACCCCACGATCTTTGAGACCTCAGTAGTTAAGATCTGATTTCCTAAATGGTCACTGCTTCTCACAAGCCAAAACTCCAGAGGCAAGAAATTATCAAATAGGTTGCCTGTCTCCTGTCTGTGAACTGAGGGAAGAGGAGAAGCTACAAGGAGAAAGATGGATGTTAACCCTGCTAGAAACCCTATGCTTACCCCCCCACACAACATTTACCTTATTTTGATCCTGAAGCACAACTAGAATGCCTCAGAGAGCCAGCTCCATTTTCTTAAGAATGTGGAGTTCAGGAGGTGTGGGAGAGGAGTCTCAAAATGGCCAGTATGTTTGAAAAACCAAAGGAGCAGACTTGGTTCTCCAAATTCAAGCTAGCAAATCTGTGGGGCAATGTCACTCTTTTGCAGTGAGACCCAGACCTTAAACAGATGCTCTTGTTCTAAGTGTAAATGTATGCACTTTCTTAACCATGAACCCCAATGGAATAAAAGTGTTTCAACTCTTCTTGCCAGAGATAGAGATAGTGTCACTTTAGACACCTGAATCTATGACTTCATACACAGCATTTTGGAATAGTATCTGTTAGTAGGTAAGAGAATTTTTGTGCAATGGCTGTACATGAATACACAATAAAAGATGGGTTTAGCTTCTTTTTACCCTCTTCCTCTATCTTTTCCTTACTTTCTTTAGCATATTCCAAACTTTTTATTGTAGATACCACTCTGAATAGTAGGAAGTTAGAGCATTATGGAACATTTCACAAACTAGATGGCTATTTATTGAACCTTTGAGTTGATCCTGTTGTTAATTAGGAAACAGGGAGGAAGCTTGAATGCAAGAATCAAATCTCCATGATATAGCACCATCTTGGAGATTCTGTTTAGTTCACATTACTAACTTCAGTTTAAATTGTAAATATGGCCCTGTATTGTTTTAGAAGATGATTATTTTCTATATCTTGATATCTTATGTTAAGAGTTGATGGATGGAAATTATAGGAAAATTTTAATAGGATAGTAGAATTCCTTAGAAATCTTGCTACTACACTACTGTCTATTTAATCCCTATGTTTAACCATCATTTTGAATGATTTAAATCTTGTTTTCTGGTGAGCTGGGTTGAGCTCTTTCACATTTTTTCTTTCATGAATGTTCAATGAAAATAATTAATTTTGACTGCACAATAGTTCAAAAATGCTTTTAAAAGATTTCTTAAAAGACCCTTTAACATTAACACATCAGTGTACTATAGTTGACACTACTGAAAGGATTAAACTGCTGGAAACATCATACTGCCTTTGGGATATTTATCAAACTATGCAATTTTTTTAATGTGAAAAATTATTCCTTGTTTCAGTGAATGAGCACCATTACCCTATACACTGCAGGGATATGGGAAGTTGCTTAGGAAAATCAGGGGAGACAACGCAAGCTGAATCCTGAAGGCAGATACATGTGTAAAATGCATGAGAAAGACATACTTCTAAACTTGAGGGAACAGAGGAAAAAAGGAATATAGCTTCCAAATAAGCACAAAATAAATGATATTGTTAAGGAAAATAGAAGCTAAAAAATGGGAAATTCAATTTGAAAAGACAGAGAAAATGGATCAAAATGAAAGAATTCAACAAAGAGGAAAGTAAGACATTTGAATAAGAAGAAAGAAAAAATAAGCATGTTCTAAAACCATGAACGTAGAGAGAAAAAGAATAGAGAGTGGTTGTGCTTTGTTGAATGGCATCCATTCTCCTGAGCAGTTGGATGGGCCCAGACTTTTTCTGGAAATCTTTCTCAGTTCTGTGTGAGCTGGGGTCTTTGTGGAGCAGAGCACAGTGGTCAGTATTTTTCAAACAGCCCTAATTAAATTGTGTTTTCTCTCATCACCTCTTGAATTCCTTTTTGGAGTTACTACTCTATCTTTTATTTTCTCTGTAATGTGATATTACTTATTCAATCCCAGATTAAATCTTCAAATCAGACTTGTGACATTATTGAGCTAAAATTAGAGAACCCACAAGCTTTTGATAGTCATGATACCTTGAACAATAAAAGTAAAAACAAATATCAAACTTAATAGTGTTGCAAGCACTTTATATATGAATGCATTTATCCCTTCATCAACCTCATGTACTATCATCATCCCCATTTTACAGATGAAACACATAAAATCATAAAGCATAAGCTAAGCAATGTTGGTAAGTGTCCTTATGTGAGACATCTCTGCTACACTGCTTATTATTTTGGAAATGGAAATAGAACAGCAGATCACTTGATAGCACCTGAAAAAGTCTTACTTTATCATAAAAAAATGCAGCTGTGCTAAAGCTATTTATTTTTGGTACTTCTTCTAGTATTTCTAGAATGAATAATAGCCCATAATCTCCTGGGTTGCCTCATTTGCACAATACTGTTTCTCTATTTTGTCCTTTCCACTGCAGTTTTAATCTCATCCTCTGTCTTAGTTTCCTAGAGCTTCAATAACAATTCATAGCAAAATCAAGTGGCTTGAAGCAACAGAAATATATTCTTTCACAGTTTTAGAGACAAGAAGTTTGAAATCAAAGGGTCCATATGGTTGGTTCCTAATGGAGGCTTTGAAGAAAAATCTGTTACATGCCTGTCTCCTAGTTTCCAGTGGCTACAGAAAATCTTAAGAATTCCTTGACTTGCAGCTGTGTAACTCCAATCTCTACCTACCTCTGTCTTCACAAGACCCCTTTATATATGTGTCTTTATTTCTTCAGCCTCTGTCTTCCTTCTTTTATAAGGACACCAGTCATTGGGTTATTAACACATCCTAAACCCAAGGTGATCTCATTTTAAGATCCTTAATTACATCTCAAAACATTTTTTTCCAAATAAAGTCACATTCATGGATATTAAAGGTTAGATTTGGACATATCTTCCTGGGACCCACTATTCAACCCACTGCACCCTCTCCCCATTTCCTATACCATTCAATTTTACTTTTAAACTTTTGCTATTAAATAGAATGACTGTACTTTTATATTAATTATTGGATGGGCAACTAATAAACCATAGTAGACATTTATATGTTATGCAGATTGCTGGGTGTACTGCCAAATGGGCCATGCTCTAAGGGTCATCTTGGAGTCCCTTACAATAGCCTCACTGGCTTTTATAAATGGTGGTCTCTGTGTGCATGTTCCCTTTCACTGACTCCATAATGTCCAAATATGCTTTTAAGAGGTGCTGCATCCAGCTCTAGTAATATTGATACCAGTGATATTTTATTATAATGAGACAAATTTGATTTATCCTGAGATTCCCCATCAATGGGGTTTTATCTGACCTCTATTCAACTTTTTTAGATGAGACCTCTAAGAGCAGTATACTGTGATACTTGCATTTTACCTGAAATATATATAAAGCATAATTTTCAAACAGTTATTGTTTTCTGGAATGATATACTACCACAAAGTCAATTTTGGTGCTTTAATATATGGAATTAATTCCCCCACATAGACTGGAAATATTAAATCGTTAATCATGTCCCTAGAGTTTTGCTTCCTGTTCTAATATCTTCAATTCTTTCATTAAAATCTTAGCTTAAAAATGCATTTTCTGAACCAAATATGATTTTGTTTTCTCTGAGTCATTTGCTGATATGGAGGCTATTTAAAACTTTCTTTTGAATGCTGAATGCAATATCAAAATACTTTGGTAAGCCAGACAAATATCACTTCTTTTGTTTATCAGATCAGAGCAACATAAATTATTTCATCATTTGCAAGATGCACCCTGATTTTATGTACCGCTCTGATCATGATTTCAGAGATGGTAAACTATGAAAAACATGCATTTTATACTCAATTAAATAGAGTGATTCTTACTTGTACATTAAAAGACCAACCCATTTTTTTTTTATCCTTCAACGATGTCTATTTGGTCTTCTTGCTTTTTTATGTTTTATTTTGCTTAATTAATTATTTTTCTCTCTCCAGCTGTTTTTTTAATCAGTGCAAGGATTCCAAGAGTCACTGCCCTTCCCTTGTGCCACACTCTCAGAGAGACAATTGGAGTGACCCTTGGGACAAGTGTCTTTGGGAACCAGATTCACCTGGTTGAAATGAAGCAGGCAATGCTTTTGAACAAATCTCAGGTCATTTAACCACATTTTCCAGCAACTTACAAATTAATAGGGTACCCAATGAATTCATACCAAATTTTGTTTAAGAGTATTGGTGGAAAGGTTCCTCAAGAAATTAAAGCATCACAGTAAGAATTTAGCATGCAGGAAGCAGATGAAGCTTCTTAGAGAGTAAACATGCCACCTCTACTGAGTTCTCTCTTTGGCCCCTTATGCACCAGATATGGTGAAGAAATGATCCAGAAAATTGAGAGTAGGATTGTAGGTGATAAAATGAGGGGAGGTACCAAATTAAGATGCAGAATTTGAGGGCTGCACTTTTTGCCAGCACAAGGCATTTCCTCAGGATGGAGAACATGGGCTCTGCACATGTGAATCTGTGCCAATAGTAAGTGGTATAGAAGAATTCAGTGAAAGTTTGCCAGCAACCAAGGCTCGCTGTCAATGAACAGATTAGTCTGTGGGACTTTAAGTGTTCTTATGGAATAAAGGACATGAATGATGTATGTTTTGACCTTCTAAACTTGTCAAGAAGTCCTCTTCTCTGAGTGCAAAATTAGGGAAGAATTTCATTCCTACCTAAAGGACTGATTGACCAAATGTGCTTTTATTTTAGGTGCAATTTGAAAGGGTAGGAGAGTGTTTGAAACCTATCTAGTCCATTGAGTTATTAGAATTCATGAATGACAATGGAATAAACACATTTTTTTAATTCTAGAAGTTGTAAGTTAACAGAACGATCAAGCAGCAAAAATATAGTATCCATATACTCCATGCACAGGCAGTTTTCCATACTATTAACCCTTTGCATTAATGTGTTTACTTTGTTACAATTGATGAAACAATATTGTAATTACACCATCAACTATAGTTCATAGTTTACATTAGGGTTCACTCTCTGTTTTGTACAGTCCTATGCCCTTTTTAAAAAAAAAATTTTCTAGTAACATATTTATAACATGAAATTTCTCTTTTTGGCCACATTCAAATCCATATTCAGTGATGTTAAAACTGCTTTCATAAGGTTGGGCTGCCACCAACACCATCCATTAACGGAAATTTTTCCATCATTCCAAACAGAAACACTGTACTAACTAAGCATTAACTCACCATCTCTTACCACCATGCCAGCCTCTGGTAAACTACACTCTAGTTTCTAACTCTATCAATTTACTTGTTCTTAATTATTTTGTATCAGTGAGATGATTCAATAGTTAGTTGTCTTTTGTGTCTGGCTTATTACACTCAGCCTAATATCTTCAAGTTTCCTCCATATGGTCACATATATCAGGGCATCATTCTTTTTTTTTGGCTGAATGATATTCCATTGTTGGTATGTATCATATTTTATTTATCCATTCTTCTGTTGATGGACACTTGGTTTACATACGAATTTCAGCAATTGTGAATAATGCCGCTATGAATGTCAGTGTGCAAATACATGTTCGAGTCCCTGCTTTCAATACTTTTGAGTTTGTACCTTGAAGTGGAATTGTTGGGTCATATGATAATTCTATAGACAACTTTCTGAGAAACTGCCAAACAGTTTTCCACAGTACCTGCACCATTTTCCATTCTCACCAGCAATGAGGGTGTGTTCCTATTTCTCCACATCATCTCTAACACTTGTTTTCTGTTGTTGGTTTTTTTTAGTAGTAGTCATTTTTGGGATTTGAAATGGTATCTCATTGTGGTCTTTGTTTGCAGTTCCCTCATGGGAAATGATGTTGAGCATCTTTTCATATGGTTATTGGCCATTTATTTGTATGTCATCTTTGGAGAAATGTCTATTCAAGTCCTTTGCCCATTTTAATTGTTTTTTTATTGAGTTGTTGGATTTCTTTATATGTTTTAGATATTAAATATATAGGATATGTGCTTTCCAAATGTATTCTTACAGGATATGTGATTTCCAAATGTTTATTCCCATACACTAGGTTGCTATTTTATGTTCATGATGAAGCTCTGTGATGCACACAAGTTTTAATTTTTTTATTAATTAAAAAAGAATTAACAAAACAGTTAGAAATCATTCCATTATACATGTACAATCAGTAATTCTTAATAACATCACATAGTTGCATAATCATCATTTCTTAGTACATTTGCATCGATTTAGAAAAAGAAATAAAAAGACAACAGAATAAGAATTAAAACAATAATAGAAAGAGAAAAAGAACAAACAAAAAACCTATACCTCACATGCAGCTTCATTCAGTGTTTTAGCATAATTGCATTACAATTGGGTAGTATTCTGCTGTCCATTTCTGAGTTTTTATATCCAGTCCCGTTGTGCAGTCTGTATCCCTTCAGCTCCAATTACCCCTTCTCTCTTTTTTTTTTAATTAACGGAATAAAAGAAATTAACGCAACATTTAGAAATCATACCATTCTACATATGCAATCAGTAATTCCTAACATCATCACATAGATGCATGATCGTCGTTTCTTAGTACATTTGCATCGGTTTAGAAGAACTAGCAACATAACCAAAAAAGATATAGAATGTTAATATACAGAAAAAAATAAAAGTAATAACAGTAAAATCAAAACAAAACAAAACAAAACAAAACAAAAACCTATAGCTCAGATGCAGCTTCATTCAGTGTTTTCACACGATTACTTTACAATTAGGTATTATTGTGCTGTCCATTTTTGAGTTTTTGTATCTAGTCCTGTTACACCGTCTGTAACCCTTCAACTCCAATTGCCCATTATCTTACCCTGTTTCTAACTCCTGCTGGACTCTGTTACCAATGACATATTCCAAATTTATTCTCGAATGTCTGTTCACATCAGTGGGACCATACAGTATTTGGCCTTTAGTTTTTGGCTAGACTCACTCAGCATAATGTTCTCTAGGTCCACCCATGTTATTACACGCTTCATAAGTTTATCCTGTCTTAAAGCTGCATAGTATTCCATCGTATGTATATACCACAGTTTGTTTAGCCACTCTTCTGTTGATGGAGATTTCGGCTGTTTCCATCTCTTTGCAATTGTAAATAACGCTGCTATAAACATTGGTGTGCAAATGTCCATTTGTGTCTTTGCCCTTAAGTCCTTTGAGTAGATTCCCAGCAATGGTATTGCTGGGTCATATGGCAATTCTATATTCAGCGTTTTGAGGAACCGCCAAACTGCCTTCCACAGTGGTTGCACCATTTGACATTCCCACCAACAGTGGATAAGTGTGCCTCTTTCTCCGCATCCTCTCCAGCACTTCTCATTTTCTGTTTTGTTGATAATGGCCATTCTGGTGGGTGTGAGATGATATCTCATTGTGGTTTGATTTGCATTTCTCTAATGGCCAGGGACATTGAGCATCTCTTCATGTGCCTTTTGGCCTTTGCATTTCCTCTTCTGATAGGTGTCTGTTCAAGTCTTTTTCCCATTTTGTAATTGGGTTGGCTGTCTTTCTGTTGTTGAGATGAACAATCTCTTTATAAATTCTGGATACTAGACCTTTATCTGATATATCATTTCCAAATACTGTCTCCCATTGTGTAGGCTGTCTTTCTACTTTCTTGATGAAGTTCTTTGATGCACAAAATGTTTAATTTGAGGAGCTCCCATTTTTTTATTTCTTTCTTCAGTGCTATTGTTTTAGGTTTAAGGTCCATAAAACCACCTCCAATTGTAAGATTCATAAGACATCTCCCTACATTTTCCTCTAACTGTTTTATGTTCTTAGACCTAATGTTTAGATCTTTGATCTATTTTGAGTTAACTTTTGCATAGGGTGTGAGATACGGGTCCTCTTTCATTCTTTTTTTTTTTTTTTTTTTTTTAAAGACAGAGAAGGAAGGAAGGATAGAAGGAAGGAAGGGAGGAAGAAAGGGAAACATCTTTAAACATTTTCTTATTTTATTATATTTTGTTTGTTTGTTTGTTTTTTTTTACATGGGCTGGGGCCGGGAATCGAACCGGGGTCCTCCGGCATGGCAGGCAAGCACTCTTGCCCGCTGAGCCACCGCGGCCCGCCCCTCTTTCATTCTTTTGCATATGGATATCCAGTTGTCTAGGTACCATTTATTGAAGAGACTGTTCTGTCCCAGGTGAGTTGGCTTGACTGCCTTATCAAAGATCAAATGTCCATAGATGAGAGGGTCTATATCTGAGCACTCTATTCGATTCCATTGGTCGATATATCTATCTTTATGCCAATACCATGCTGTTTTGACCACTGTGGTTTCATAATATGCCTTAAAGTCCGGCATCACAAGACCTCCAGCTTCGTTTTTTTTTTCTCAAGATGTTTTTAGCAATTCGGGGCAACCTGCCCTTCCAGATAAATTTGCTTATTGGTTTTTCTATTTCTGAAAAATAAGTTGTTGGGATTTTGATTGGTATTGCACTGAATCTGTAAATCAATTTGGGTAGGATTGACATCTTCACTATATTTAGTCTTCCAATCCATGAACACAGTATGCCCTTCCATCTCTTTAGGTCTTCTGTGATTTCTTTTAGCAGTTTTTTGTAGTTTTCTTTATATAGGTTTTTTGTCTCTTTAGTTAAATTTATTCTTAGGTATTTTATTCTTTTAGTTGCAATTGTAAATGGGATTCGTTTCTTGATTTCCCCCTCAGCTTGTTCATTACTAGTGTATAGAAATGCTACAGATTTTTGAATGTTGATCTTATAACCTGCTACTTTGCTGTACTCATTTATTAGCTCTAGTAGTTTTGTTGTGGATTTTTCCGGGTTTTTGACGTATAGTATCATATCGTCTGCAAACAGTGATAGCTTTACTTCTTCCTTTCCAATTTTGATGCTTTGTATTTCTTTTTCTTGTCTAATTGCTCTGGCTAGAACCTCCAACACAATGTTGAATAATAGTGGTGATAGTGGACATTCTTGTCTTGTTCCTGATCTTAGGGGAAAAGTTTTCTATTTTTTCCCATTGAGGATGATATTAGCTGTGGGTTTTTCATATATTCCCTCTATCATTTTGAGGAAGTTCCCTTGTATTCTTATCTTTTGAAGTGTTTTCAACAGGAAAGGATGTTGGATCTTGTCAAATGCCTTCTCTCCATCAGTTGAGATGATCATGTGATTTTTCTGCTTTGATTTGTTGATATGGTGTATTACATTAATTGATTTTCTTATGTTGAACCATCCTTGCATACCTGGGATGAATCCTACTTGGTCATGATGTATAATTCTTTTAATGTGTTGTTGGATACGATTTGCTAGAATTTTATTGAGGATTTTTGCATCTATATTCATTAGAGAGATTGGTCTGTAGTTTTCTTTTTTTGTAATATCTTTGCCTGGTTTTGGTATGAGGGTGATGTGGGCTTCATAGAATGAGTTAGGTAGTTTTCCCTCCACTTCGATATTTTTGAAGAGTTTGAGGAGAATTGGTACTAATTCTTTCTGGAACTTTGGTAGAATTCACATGTGAAGCCATCTGGTCCTGGACTTTTCTTTTTAGGAAGATTTTGAATGACTAATTCAATTTCTTTACTCGTGATTGGTTTGTTGAGGTCATCTATGTCTTCTTGAGTCAAAGTTGGTTGTTCATGTCTTTCCAGGAACCCGTCCATTTCCTCTAAATTGTTGTATTTATTAGCGTAAAGTTGTTCATAGTATCCTGTTATTACCTCCTTTATTTCTGTGAGGTCAGTAGTTAGGTCTCCTCTTCCATTTATGATCTTATTTATTTGCATCCTCTCTCTTTTTCTTTTTGTCAATCTTGCTAAGGGCCCATCAATCTTATTGATTTTCTCATAGAACCAACTTCTGGTGTTATTAATTTTCTCTATTCTTTTCATGTTTTCAATTTCATTTATTTCTGCTCTAATCTTTGTTATTTCTTTCCTTTTGTTTGCTTTGGGATTAGTTTGCTGTTCTTTCTCCAGTTCTTCCAAGTGAACAGTTAATTCCTGCATTTTTGCCTTTTCTTCTTTTCTGATATAGGCATTTAGGGCAGTAAATTTCCCTCTTAGCACTGCCTTTGCTGCATCCCATAAGTTTTGATATGTTGTGTTTTCATTTTCATTTGCCTCAAGATATTTACTAATTTCTCTTGCAATTTCTTCTTTGACCCACTCGTTGTTTAGGAGTGTGTTGTTGAGCCTCCACTTATTTGTGAATTTTCTGGCACTCCGCCTATTATTGATTTCCAACTTCATTCCTTTATGATCTTAGAAAGTGTTGTGTATGATTAATCTTTTTAAATTTGTTAAGACTTGCTTTGTGACCCAGCATATGGTCTATCTTTGAGAATGATCCATGAGCACTTGAGAGAAAGGTGCATCCTGCTGTTGTGGGATATAATGTCCTATAAATGTCTGTTAAGTCTAGCTCCTTTATAGTAATATTCAGATTCTCTACTTCTTTATTGATCCTCTGTCTAGATGTTCTGTCCATTGATGAGAGTGGTGAATTGAAGTCTCCAACTATTATGGTATTTGTGTCTATTTCCCTTTTCAGTGTTTGCAGTGTATTCCTCACGTATTTTGGGGAATTCTGGTTCGGTGTGTAAATATTTATGATTGTTATGTCTTCTTGTTTAATTGTTCCTTTTATTAGTATATAGTGTCCTTCTTTGCCTCTTTTAACTGTTTTATATTTGAAGTCTAACTTGTTGGATATTAGTATAGCCGCTTCTCTTCTTTTCTGGTTGTTATTTGCATGAAATATCTTTTCCCAACCTTTCACTTTCAACCTACGTTTATCTTTGGGTCTAAGATGTGTTTCCTGTAGACAGCATATAGAAGGATCCTGTTTTTTAATCCATTCTGCCAGTCTATGTCTTTTGATTGGGGGAATTCAGTCCATTAACATTTAGTGTTATTACTGTTTGGATAATATTTTCCTCTACCATTTTGCCTTTTGTATTATATATATCATATCTGACTTTCCTTCTTTCTATACTCTTCTCCATACCTCTCTCTTCTGTCTTTTCAGTTCTGACTCTAGTGCTCCGTTTAGTATTTCTTGCAGAGTTGGTCTCTTGGTCACAAATTCTCTGAGTGACTTTTTGTCTGAGAATGTTTTAATTTCTCCCTCATTTTTGAAGGACAATTTTGCTGGATATAGGAGTCTTGGTTGGCAGTTTTTCTCTTTTAGTAATTTAAATATATCATCCCACTGTCTTCTAGCCTCCATGGTTTCTGCTGAGAAATCTACACATAGTCTTTTTGGGTTTCCCTTGTATGTGATGGATTGCTTTTCTCTTGCTGCTTTCAAGATCCTCTCTTTCTCTTTGACCTCTGACATTCTAACTAGTAAATGTCTTGGAGAATGCCTATTTGACTCTAATCTCTTTGGGGCATGCTGCACTTCTTGGATCTGTAATTTTAGGTCTTTCATAAGAGTTGGGAAATTTTCAGTGATAATTTCTTCCATTAGTTTTTCTCCTCCTTTTCCCTTCTCTTCTCCTTCTGGGACACCCACAACACGTATATTTGCGCGCTTCATATTGTCCTTGAGTTCCCTGATACCCTGCTCAAATTTTTCCATTCTTTTCCCGATAGTTTCTGTTTGTTTTTGGAATTCAGATGTTCCATCCTCCAAATCACTAATTCTATCTTCTGTCTCTTTGAATCTATCATTGTAGGGATCCATTGTTTTTTCTATCTTTTCTACTTTGTCCTTCACTTCCATAAGTTCTGTGATTTGTTTTTTCAGTTTTTCTATTTCTTCTTTATGTTCAGCCCATGTTTTCTTCATGTCCTCCCTCAATTTATCGATTTCGTTTTTGAAGAGGTTTTCCATTTCTGTTCGTATATTCAGCATTAGTTGTCTCAGCTCCTGTATCTCATTTGAACTATTGGTTTGTTCCTTTGACTGGGCCATATTTTCGATTATTTGAGCATGATCCGTTATCTTCTGTTGGCATCTGTGCATTTAGACAGATTTCCCTGGGTATTCGATCCAAAAGTTTGGAAGATTTTTCTGTGAAATCTCTGGGTTCTGTTTTTCGTATCCTGCCCAGTAGGTGGCGCTCGTGGCACACGTTTGTCTGCAGGTTCCACCAGTAAAAGGTGCTGTGGGTCCTTTAACTTTGGAAAACTCTCACCATCCAGGAGGTTCGCTAGCCAAAGCTGCTTGGAGGAGTGCGAGCCGTCCCTGGGTCCAAACGCTGGGAAGGTTACTGGCCGCCGCAGCCCGGGAAAGCACCCATCCGAATTTCCTAGTTGGCCCGGGATGACAAGGGTGGCGAGAGGGCACCAGCGGCAGCGGCCCGCCCAGGAGAGTGCACGTTCCCGGGGAGTCACGGGTTTGGAAGGGGCCTCCCCCACCCGTCACCATTCTCCGCAGCCTGGGGGTTTCCGATCCAATTCTCTCATTTGGTCAGGGGGGCCGCGCATGTTGTGGGTGCCAGCCACCACGGTTTCAGGGGACCACCTCTCCAATTCTCCCAGCCGGCCCGGGAAGGGGGAAGGGAGTGACTCCGGCCGCATGCCACCCCGCCTGGTGAAGCCTGCGCGCCTCGGTGATCTCACCCGAGTGGCTTCTCTCAGCCAGCCAGCCATTCCAAGATGGGGTACGCTGTCTTTTTTTTCTCTGTTGTGGCTTTGGAAGCTGTTCTGTATCGTTTCTACTCCCCTAGTAGCTGTCCTGGAGAAGAAACTGCCAGGCCAGCCCCGGAGGCGCGGGCGGGCGACGGGGAGTGCAGCCGCAGCCAGCCCACAAGTTTTAATTTTGATGAAGTCCTATTCATCTATTTTTTTTCTTTTAGTGCTCATGCTTTGGTGTAAAGTCTAAGAAACCCATTGCCTAATGCACAGTCCTGATGATGCTTCCCTATGTTTTCTTCTAGGCATTTACAGTTTTGGTTCCAATATTTAGATCTTTGATCTATTTTGAGTTGATTTTTGTATATTGTTTGAGGTCGGAGCCCACCTTCATTCTTTGCATATGTATATCCAGTTCTCACAAAGTTTTTTGAATATAGTATTATTTTCTCATTGAGGGGACTTGACACTCTTTTCAAAATTAAATTACCCATGGATGTGAGGGTTTATTTCTAAGTTCTCAATTAGATTCCATTGGTGCAGATATCTGTCCTTGTGCCAGTAGCATGCTGTTTGGTTACTGTAATGCATTTTAAGATCAGAAAGTGTGAGTCCTCCAGATTTGTTCTTCTTTTTCAAGATTGTTCTGGCTGTTTGGTACTCTTATACTTTTGTATATATTTGATGATTTGTTTTCCTATTTCTTCAAAGGAGACTTTTAGAATTTTGGTGAGGATTGCATTATGTATATAAATTGCTTTGGGTATAATTGACATCTTAACATTATTTAGTCTTCCAATCCATAAATACAAATTGTCCTTTCATTTCTTAAGTCTTTAATTTCTTTTAGCAATGTTTGTCATTTTCTATGCATAACTCCTTTTTATTCTTGGAAGAGTTTATTCCTAGATATTTGGTTATTTTATTTGTTATTGTAAATGAAATCTTTTCCTTGATTTACTCTAAAGATTGTTCATTACTATTATATAGAAATGCTACTGGTTTTTGGTGTTTATCTTGTACTCTGCCAGTGCTGAATTCATTTATTTTATTTTTTTAATTAAAAAAATTAACTAACACAACATTTAGGATTCATTCCATTCTACATATAAAATCAGTAATTCTTAATATCATCACATAGATGTATGATCATCATTTCTTAGTACATTTGCATCGATTTAGAAAAAGAAATAACAAGACAACAGAAAAAGAAATAAAATGATAATAGAGAGAAAAAATAAAAATTAAATATTTAAAAATTTAAAAAAACTATAGCTCAGATGCTTCATTCAGTGTTTTAACGTAATTACATTACAATTATGTAGTATTGTGCTGTCCATTTTTGAGTTTTTGTATCCAGTCCTGTTGCACAGTCTGTATCCCTTCAGCTCCAATTACCCATTATCTTACCCTATTACTAACTCCTGATGGTCTCTGTTACCAATGACATATTCCAAGTTTATTCTCTAATGTTGGTTCACAACAGTAGGACCATACAGTATTTGTCCTTTAGTTTCTGGCTAGTCTCACTCAGCATAATGTTCTCTAGGTCCATCCATGTTATTACAAGTTTCATAAGTTTATTCTGTCTTAAAGCTGCATAATATTCCATCGTATGTATATACCACAGTTTGTTTAACCACTCATCTGTTGATGGACATTTTGGCTGTTTTCATCTCTTTGCAATTGTAAATAATGTTGCTATAAACATTGGTGTGCAAATGTCCATTTGTGTCTTTGCCCTTAAGTCCTTTGAGTAGATACCTAGCAATGGTATTGCTGGGTTGTATGGCAATTCTATATTCAGCTTTTTGAAGAACCACCAAACTGCTTTCCACAGTGGCTGCACCATTTGACATTCCCACCAACAGTGGATAAGTGTGCCTCTTTATCCACATCCTCTCCAGCACTTGTCATTTTCTGTTTTGTTGATAATGGCCATTCTGGTGGGTGTGAGATGATATCTCATTGTGGTTTGATTTGCATTTCTCTAATGGCCAGGGACATTGAGCGTCTCTTCATGTGCCTCTTGTCCCTTTGTATTTCCTCTTCTGAGAGGTGTCTGTTCAAGTCTTTTTCCTATTTGTAATTGGGTTGGCTGTCTTTTTGTTGTTCAGTTGAACAATCTCTTTATAAATTCTGGATACTAGACCTTTACCTGATATGTCATTTCCAAATATTGTCTCCCATTGTGTAGGCTGTCTATTTTAATTTACCATTGTAGATTTCCATTGTTTTTTTTTATCTCTTCTACTGTGTCTTTCAATCCCATAAGTTCTGTGATTTGTGCTTTCAGACTTTCCATTTCTTCTTTTTGTTCATCCCATGCCTTCTTCATAACATCTATTTTTAAACTAATGCTGTCTGTTAACTGAAGATTACGTGAGTTAGAGGTCAT
Source organism: Tamandua tetradactyla (assembly GCF_023851605.1). Taxonomy (NCBI): domain Eukaryota; kingdom Metazoa; phylum Chordata; class Mammalia; order Pilosa; family Myrmecophagidae; genus Tamandua; species Tamandua tetradactyla. The sequence continues at coordinate 42,612,010 of NC_135340.1, forward strand.
GTTATTCTATGTGACTTTTCTTTTCTTTTTACTCTTGTAATCATAAAAATGTGTAACATATAATTTGAAATGAAATGTTTTTGTTCTAGTAAGTTAACGTAATGTGGGTAACATGCATGTTAGCTATTTTCACCCATCTTTTCTCCCTTGAACTGATCTGAAACATTTCAAAAAATGAAATTGTCCGATTTTCACTTCTGTTAGCACTCTTCAAAGTACTGGCAGATTTTTATCAGAAATCATGGGAAATATATGTGTTTGTGTGTGTGTGTATATTTATAGAGTGAATTTTCTTCAACAGATTCTTAAACCTGACAAAAGTGAACTATTCAAGCAAGTTGTTTTCTGAGATAATTTTAATATGTGTCTTTCTTTTTATTTTCACTTGTGTGTTAGATAGATCTTCTAACATATATTCTCAATTTAAAACTTGTGTTATGCATGTGAATAATTTATTGTGTGGTCAAATATGCATTCTTAAACCTTTTAAAACATTTTCTTGCCTGTCTTGCAGATGCTACATGAAATAGTTAACCAAGAATTGATGAGTAGTTTTTATGAAAGTTTTGCAACTTGAAAATAAATGTTAAGTTCATCATAGTTTTCAAGACTATGCCCTACACTTTACCATCTTTTATCTCAGTGTTGTGACTACTACAAAGAAATAAAACCTTATCTTACCTTCTCCAGAATCTACTGCAGAAGTCCTCAATAATGCATAAGAACATCTGGAAGTATGTAATTTCAGCTATCAGAGATAAGATTTGGCACAGAACAGGTAACCCTACAATGTCATCATGTCGAAATGAACTGGTTAAGGTTTAGTAACATAAAACATCATGTATGGTATTGCCATGCTTGCTGCAACTTGCTATTTCATATTTTTTAAGAAAGGATTGCCAATTATATATATTTAATAGGTTGATTAGCCAGTAGCAACATTATATTTTACATAAAAAGACAGAAATGTCTGCAGATCTACTGCCACACACATCTATTTGGAATTAAATGTGAGTTTGTAGAAAATACATGGGCATAGTAAGCAGGGTTTTGAAATGACAATTTTTTACTGGTTTCAAGTGCTAATTGCTAGTTTCTCAGGGATATAGAATTAATCACCTGCTAGATTTACAGTCTCTAGATTGAGACATGAGGATGGAGGCAATAAGAAAAGCTCTTGAGAGACATATTCTATGGTGAGTATAAATATCAATCTGTATGCATATGTAAATTGGTAACAAAGTTTTTTCAAAGCTCAAATATGCTAATTTCAAACAGGCAAGACTAAAGCTAGCTTTTAGCAGCTGTTTAACGTCTGCCTATGGGGGTAGAGAGAGCTTAAAATACAAGCAAACAGTGGTGCATAAGTAATTAAGCAACATTTTGCTGGGCATAAATAACTCTGTTTATATTGCTCTTTTGAAGAGTATAGAATACAAAATAACAGATCAAGTGCACCTTTGGTCACCAGAGGTTTACTGCTCTTCCTCTTTATCTTTCTTCAGTTTTACCATTTAAAGGAGATAAATAATGAAGGTTGCTGCACTATCTTCTATAACTTCATAGGAAATAAAATCATTTAAGGTCAGGAAAAAAAATACCCTGTTTCAGAATCACTGCATTTAAAGCTCAACTGTATCATTTTTAGTGTATTTCTCTAGCAATTTGTCAGGAGAAAATCTAATACCTAATAGCAGATCTGTTTATTAACACTTTATCTTTTAGAATTATTAAAAGTTGAATTTGAATTGTTTGCTAAAGTGGAAAAATTAAACTTTTGTCAATGTCCACAAAAAAATGCCCTCTGTGTAAGAATTCGAGAGTTTTGCCATGCAAAGGAGGACTCCAAGAGACGTTCTCTTATGCAACATGCAAGGAGTTTATTTACCACACATGTGTGGGGCTCACTGAACACGCAGGAACAGAGAGCCCCGAGCCTGGGTTTGGGAAAGCTTTTAAGGGGGAGAAGGAGGAGGGTGGGGGTCGAGCATGGGTCACAGGTGTTGCTTCATGCAAGAAGCAGATAACGATCATTCTCACAACAAGCCTTTCTGGTGCAAGGAGTCATGGGGGTTGCGAGAGGCAGATAACCACCCCGGAAGGTCCCGAGTTGTTTTTATTAGCCTGATGGGGCCCATAGCTATTTCCTTTATAATCCTTAACTCACACCAAATGCATAGCAGTGAATATAAAATGACACAAATGCTTTTGCTAGATATTTCTATCATTCAGAAGCTAAAATACATGTAAATAGCTAAATTAGGTAAGAAAAGTTAGCTACTGTTAAGTTTTATAAAATCCTTCTTTACATAAGAAAAGTTAGCTACTGTTAAGTTTTATAAAATCCTTCTTTACATAAGAAAAGTTAGCTACTGTTAAGTTTTATAAAATCCTTCTTTACATTCCCCACTCCTTTTTGTACATATCTCTAATCTTAGAGATTTTCTGGGTTATATAATATTGAGTACTGTTGTCTGATGAGCATTAATTTGACATTTCCAATCTGCCTTTGTAAAAACTGTATAATTCTATTTAGAATATATGGTCCTATAGTTATTATTAAAAGTAACACAATTAAAGGCCCAGCGAGAGCAGATAATAGCGTTGTCAACCAGGGGGACTTAGTAAACCAAGATTCAAACCATCCCTGTTACGCCTCTCGTGCTTTTTGTCTTTCACGAAGGTGCTCTCTGAGTTTTGTCATGGACTTTTTAACAACACCAGAGTGATCTGCATAGAAACAGCACTGTTATTTTAAAGCTGCACATAGTCCCCCCTCTTTAAGGAAAAGTAAGTCAAGCCCTCACCTATTTTGCAGAACTACTTCTGAAAGAGAGGTTAGAGAGTTCTGAAGGGCTGAGACAGATCTTTCTATTTCGTTTAAGTCTTGATCTATCGTGGCCTGTAATTGACTGGTTTGTTGATTGCTATGTACAATGGCAGCAGTCCCTGTGCCCATACCGGCAGCGGCGGTTACCCCCATAAGAACTGCCAGGGTTATTGAGATTGATTCCCTTCTGTATCTGGTTTGGCTTAATAGTATAGTTTCTAATTCTGTCCCTGAATGATAGAGAATTTGGGGGTATATAGAAACCAACACACAATAGTTGACAGAGTTATTAAAAACCTTTGTAGATACACAAGGGGTAATTCCAGTATTACATGCCCACTTTAAACCTGGGGGAGGTTGAAGGAATTTATCATTATCTTGGGTTTGATTAATGGTGGCACATAAGATTTTAATGTGGGGAGGAGGGTTACCTATACAAGTTCCTTGTCCTGTAACCTCAGACAGGGTGAGTTTATGGTCGCTGTCCCAGTCACAAGACGTGCCATTAGGGAGGATGGCATATGAGTTATTTATAGCTATTCCTTCATAATAGGGCGGCAAAGCCGACAGGCAAAGCCAGCATGACTGGGTGAGATTAGTTCGGGAGTGATTGAGGGCAGAAAAGACTCCTAGAATTAGGTTGTATAATCGGTCACCAGGAGTCTCTGGATTGTAGGGAGAAGTACTATTGGGAGTTGGAAGGGGGGAAGAAGTGGCAATTAGGGAGTTATTGCTAGGCCTTCCTGGGGGCATATGCTTCACATGAGGCCCTGGGTTTTTCATAGTCAGAACAGGGTTGGGACCTACCCTGATAGCTTTTTGGGGAATTTCTTCCTTTTTAATTAGTATTAGCCTCCCCCTGTCTGTGCTGGTTTTGTATAATCTGGCTCCCCAGGTTTTTCCAGTTATCCAACTATTATCTAAGGGGTTTGTGATATTAAGCCAAATTTTAGCACAAGGGTTTTGTGAGAAATCTGTTGTAGGCCTACCACCGGTCATGAGTGTTCCATGGTGGGCCCCGGGCCATCTATCAGACCCACAGCTTCCAGGATTAGAACAGGTTTTCTGGTACCCTATTTTGAGGAAGGGGTCGCCTAAGGTTGTCCATTTTGAAGCTAAAGTCTCACAGCCGCAGTAGGCACAATAATAGTGTCCTGGGCTGTTACAGTAAATTTTTCCCTGATTGGATGCGGGACATAGGTAGATGGGGGTCAGGTCGCAACAGGGCTCATTCCCCAGAGTGGTAAGATTACAAGGGGTCACTAGAAAAGAAGGCTCCCCTGCTCCCTCCCAAGTTTTTATAGTCTTCCCATCATCCCATCTGGTTATTGTCCATTTCCAAGGCTTATGCGGGTTGGAATTGGGTTCCCCTAGGGGAAGGAGGAGAAGGAGTAGTAACCCTATGAACCCGCAGCTTGAGAGGATTGTCATTCCTTTCCAGTTTCCATTGGGACTCAGAGGGCGAAGGCACAGGTTTGAGATGAGACGCATGGATCCAGGATGCGATGCCATCGACCTTGACTGCAGTGAGGGTGGTCAAGAGTACCTGATACAGTCCTTTCCAGCGAGGTTCAAGAGTCTGTACCTGGTGGCGGCAGATGTAGATGAAGTCTCCCTCCTGATATTGATGCGGAGTTCTGTTGTCTCCTGGCTGGTAGGAGGTGGAGAGCTGCCGCCACAGGAATCGCTGGGCTTTTTCCAAGGCTCGCAGCCTGTCAAGCAAAGGGGTATGGAGGGAACTATTAATCTCTAGAATGGAGGACATGTCTTTGACTGGAGGTGGTGCTCCATACAAGATTTCATAAGGGGTTAGATTACACATGAGAGAGGAGGGGGTATACTGGGCCCTGAACAGGGCATAAGGCAGGAGCATGGCCCAATCCTTCAAGCCAGTCTCTATAGCTAATTTGGTTAGGGTCTCTTTAATTGTTCTGTTCATTTTTTCTACCTGTCCTGAACTTTGGGGTCTGTATGCACAATGCAATTTCCAATCAATCCCCAATATCCTGGCCACACCCTGACTTACCTGGGTTACAAATGCGGGTCCGTTATCTGACCCTATTACCTTTGGTAGACCGAACCGGGGAAAACTTTCTTCCATAATCTTCTTGACTACGACCTGGACCGTTTCTCTCTTAGTTGGGTAGGCTTCAACCCATCCTGAAAAAGTGTCTATAAAAACTAGTAAGTATTTAAGTCCATATTTTGCAGGTTTAATTTCAGTAAAGTCGACTTCCCAGAACTTCCCAGGTCGAGTTCCCCTTAGCCTTTTTCCATTAGGAGCTTTGGTGGGGTAGGCGTTCACACTTTGACATGCCTGACATTCTCTAGCTACGTGATCTGCCAGTTCTCTTCTTTTTGAGGCTTCCAGAGGGCACAATTCCCTCTGGTCTTGCAGGAGCTGCTGTAGTTTCCCTGTCCCCAGGTGAGTGAGTTGGTGGACCTGCTGTATGTAAGCTAGGGCTTCCGATTCTCCTTGGGGTGTAACCTCAGATAGTGCTTCAGGGGGTTGCTGGTTTTCTTTGGTTATTAGGACCAAGTTTACAGGGTCCCTTAATGCTGCCGCTTTTGCTTCTTCATCTGCTCGCTTATTACCCTAGGTTATTGGGTCCGAGCCTCTTTGGTGGCTAGCACAGTGGACAATGGCTAGTTATTTGGGAAGCATGACTGCTGCCAGGAGTTTAAGAATTTCCTCTTTGTGTTTGATTTCTTTACCAGCTGAGGTTAATAGCCCTCTTTGTTGGTAAATTGCCCCATGTAAGTGGGCAGTAGCAAAGGCATAACGGCTATAGATAGTCGCTCATTTTTCTTTTGCTAATTCTAGAGCTTTTGTGAGGGCAATTAGTTCAGTTTTTTGGGCAGATGTTCCCTCCGGGAGGCTAGAAGACCAAATAACTTTTGTCCCACTGACTACCGCTGCTCCCGCTTGCCTCTTACCGTGTTGGAGAAAGCTGCTTCCGTCTGAAAACCAGGTTACCTCCGAGTTAGGTAATGGTTGGTCTTTTAAATCTCTGCGGATTCCGGTCTCTTCAGCTAATATCTCTTGGCAAGTGTGCAGCACAGGTCCCGCGGTCTCGTCCAGGAGCAGGGTAGCCGGGTTTAAAGCTGACGGGGCCCCGAAAGTCACCCTGTCTTTGTCTAGGAGGATGCTCTGATAGTGGGTAAGTCTGGCATTTGTCATCCATCTATCTGGAGGCTGGCGGATTATGCTCTCCAGGGCGTGAGGGGCTATTATGGTCAGCTTCTGTCCTAGAGTGAGTTTGTCTGCGTCTTTTGCCAGGAGGGCAGCTGCCGCGATGGCCTTGAGACAGCGTGGCCATCTGCTGGCAACTGAATCTAATTGCTTGGACAGATAGGCCACCAGTCTCCTCCAGGGGCCTAAAGACTGTGTTAGGCCCCTTCTAGCCACGCCTCTCCTTTTTTCTATGTAGAGCGTGAAAGGTTTATTCACGTCTGGGAGGGTTAAAGCTGGAGCTGACAGGAGCGCTTTCTTAACGCTGTCGAAGGCTTCCTGCTGTTCTATTCCCCACTGGAAATCAGTGCTCCCTTTGAGCAAGGGGAATAATGGGGCAGCAAGGGCTGCAAACCCTGGGATTCACAACCGGCAGAATCCCGCTGTCCCTAAGAACTCTCGTAGCTGCTTTCGGGTCATGGGCAGGGGTATCTGTGTTACAGTTTTCTTTCTAGCCTCGGTGAGCCATCGCTTTCCATTCTTAAGAGTATATCCCAGGAAGATTACTTCCCTTTTACAGATTTGGGCCTTTTTGGCCAAGGCTCGGTACCCCAGTGTGGCTAGCTCACTTAACAGTTTTTGGGTTCCATACTCACAGTCCTCCTTAGTGTCTGCTGCCAACAGTAAGTCGTCCACATATTGTAGCAAGGTGACTCTGGGATGCTGAATTCTGAAGGAGCTTAAGTCTTTATGAAGAGCTTCATCAAAAATGGTGGGGGAGTTTTTGAACCCCTGAGGCAAGCGTGTCCAAGTCAGTTGGTTTGAGGATCCCGTCTCTGGATAAATCCACTCGAAAGCGAACAAGGGTTGACTGTCTTTATGCAAGGGCAGGCAGAAGAAAGCATCTTTTAGATCAAGCACAGTATACCAAGTCTTTTCAGGATGGAGAGTGCTGAGCAGGTTATAGGGATTTGGCACCATAGGATGTATATCCTGCACTCTGCTATTTACTTCCCTTAAGTCTTGCACTGGTCTATAGTCTCTAATCCCTGGCTTTTTGACCGGCAATAAGGGAGTGTTCCAGGCTGATTGACAGGGCTTAAGTACTCCCAAGCCAAGGAATTTCTCTATATGGGGGTTGATTCCTTCCCAGGCTTCCTTGCTTAAGTAGTATTGTTTTACCCGAATTGGAGAGGCGGTGGGCTTTAGGGTCACTACTACTGGGGGCTGATTGACTGCCAACCCTAACCTGGCAACTTCTGCCCAGGAATTAGGGAATTCTTCAAGCCAGGCCTGAGGAATAGAACTGTGGAGCTATTCTGGTTTTACATACAGCTGATATTCTTCTTCGACTGGCAAGGTGAGGGCAGTTATTGCAGGTTGGCTTACTAGCGGGTTTAAAAATTCCACCTTTGGCCCCTTAGGATTGAAGGTGATTCTCACCCTTAGTTTAGTTAACAAGTCTTTTCCCATAAGTGGGGCAGGGCACTCAGGGATAACTAGGAAGGAGTGTTGAACCTTCCCCTTCCCCAGGTCCATGGTTCTTTTGGTAGTCCACGCGTGGTAGCGACTGCCATTTGCTCCCCGCACCAAGGACCTTTTTGTAGAGAGCAGGCCTATAGGTTCTTGGAGGGCCGACACTACTGCTCCTGTGTCGACTTCAAAATTAATTGGTACCCCCTCCACATTAAATTTTACCCTGAGCTCGGGGAGGGTGCCGATCCCTGACTCCCCTAGTCTTCACTTTCTAGAGCCAACGTGGCCGGTTGTTGCCAATTTGGGGGCCTAGTACCCCTCCGTTTTTTTGGACAGTTTTTGGCCCAGTGCCCAGTTTCTTTGCAGTAGGCGCACTGGTCTGGACTAAGAGGGGTATGATAATGCTGACCCAAGGGATTTTCTCCAGCTTGTCCTTTACCTTCAGTGTTTCTTTCAACTACTGTGGCCAGGATCTTTGTTAATTCTTTTGTTCTCCTTTTCTCTCTTACCAGCTCTTTTTCCTCTCTCTCTCTCTCTCTCTCCTTTGTTCTTTTTCCTCCTCTGTTTCTCTATTATAAAACACTTGTTCAGCTTCTTTGACTAAATCTCACAAGGCTAGGTCTTGCAACCCGTCTAAGCACTGCAGCTTGCGTCTAATGTCTGGAGCTGATTGGCTGATAAAGGCCATGGCCACCGAGGCTCTTTGATCCTCTGATTGAGGGTCAAAGGGAGTATACCTATGTTATGCTTTCATTAGTTTTTCTAAAAAGACTGAGGGCGATTTCTCCCCCATGTCCATCATCCACTGGAGGCCCGTACGGTCTGAGGGGGAGAGTGACCACCACATCAGATGGGCTTAGTGCTCATCTGCTTCGTGTACTATGTGCCGGTCCTGGTTCATCTGGGATCGTCTGTTGGTGAACCTGTGGAGAGGAAATGGAAGAGGGCAGGGAGAGAGAACTAGAGGAGGGAGAATGTGAGCTAAGAGAAGGGGGGTCCTGTACCGGAGCTGAAGGGTAGGGAGGAGGGGAAGAAGGACCTGCATCGAAGAGGATTAGATCCGATTGGGATTCCGGTAGGACTGCAGGAGGCAAAGAAGGATAGAGTTTTGGAGCTTGAGAAGGACCCAGCACCTTGATTGGGAGTACAGAGGGAGAGTCATGTTGACCAAGAGGAGTAAGAAACGGTTTACCCATGGAGGTGGGTTTTCACACAGGCCCTGCCAAACCATGATGTAGGGCTGCTGGTCCGGGTGGTCATATGGGTCAGGGCGGAAGATGACTGACTTGACGGCCTGAATCAAGGGTAGATGAAAAGCTCCTTCACGAGGCCATTCCACGTTAAAGGAGGGCCACTTGGCCGAGCAGAAGGTCTGCCATTTGCCTTTCTTTACAATAAGAGATAGATTCTGACCTCTTTCCCTGACCTCCAACCAGTGTCTTAAGGTCAGAGAAAGTGGAGTCGACATTCCCTGACCCATCTTTGGTAAAACAAAAACCATTCTCAACACACAAATGCAGACAGACACACACAGAGCCGGCACACCATGTTTACATGGTTTCAGAGACACAGTTTTGACTGGCCTGATGACTGTGATCGAGTCTCCCCCCGTCAGAAGGGAAACAGAATCAGAGTCAGCCCTGTAGGAAGCCTCCAGGTGTCCCCGGAGGTTCCCCAATCCCGAGGCGTCCCTCGGGAGAGTGACCTGCAACCCCTGGACACGTCTGTCAGTTGTGGTCAGGGAGTGCTCACGTGACTCTCCGACAGTCACTGCAGTCTGACAGACTAAGCGATCGCACCTCAGAGAAAAAGGCCTCACTTACACTGAGAGAGAAGGCTGTTGGAGCTTCCCCTATGAAGAGCCAATCTCGGTGGGGCCTCCAAATGTAAGAATTTGAGAGTTTTGCCACGCAAAGGAGGACTCCAAGAGACGTTCTCTCATGCAACATGCAAGGGGTTTATTTACCACACATGCGTGGGGCTCACTGAACACACAGGAACAGAGAGCCCCGAGCCTGGGTTTGGGAAAGCTTTTAAGGGGGAGAAGGAGGGGGGTGGGGGTCGAGCATGGGTCACAGGTGTTGCTTCATGCAAGAAGCAGATAACGATCATTTTCACAACAAGCATTTCTGGTGCAAGGAGTCATGGGGGTTGCGAGAGGCAGATAACCACCCCGGAAGGTCCCGAGTTGTTTTTCTTAGCCTGATGGGGCCCATAACTCTTTCCTTTACAATCCTTAACTCACACCAAATGCATAGCAGTGAATATAAAATGACACAAATGCTTTTGCTAGATATTTCTATCATTCAGAATCTAAAATACATGTAAATAGCTAAATTAGGCAAGAAAAGTTAGCTACTGTTAAGTTTTATAAAATCCTTCTTTACATAAGAAAAGCTAGCTACTGTTAAGTCTTATAAAATCCTTCTTTACATAAGAAAAGTTAGCTACTGTTAAGTTTTATAAAACCCTTCTTTACATAAGAAAAATTAGCTACTGTTAAGTTTTATAAAATCCTTTTTTACATCTGTTTTTCAGGACTTAGTTGAATTATTCCATGTATTAAAATAAATAAATAAATGATTTTCCTTGAGGTTGTTGCTTAAAACAAGGAATGCATAAATCAGTGTAGTCACAGAGGATAATGACCTAATTTTACCAGCGCTTGCTAAGCCAGTAGAAGCATCTAAATGCAAGAGAAATGCTGATATGAAAAAAATTGCATTTAATTCAATAAAAACCTTGAAATTGACCAGAAGGAATATGAAAGATTTAACATGATTTAGAAATACATAGTCTGCAAAAAAGGATTATAGATACTAACTGTGAAGAGTCAGGGGTTTAAACTTTGTTTGCATTAAATATTCATGGTTTAAGGAGTTACTGGTAAAAAGAAGTACTGGGTCAGGCATCAGACATTATAAAGGGCTTTATAGCACAGAAGAATGCAGGAAAGGCAGGAGGAGCCATTTATGCAGGAGACTGTGATTTCTCCTCTGCACTGAAGAGACAGGTAAATGAAACAGCATTTTCCAAACCCCCTTTATTCATCCTCTACATTCGAAGGAAATAAGTAAATCAAGTGAAACTTAAAAAAAAAAGTTGGCTTTTCTGACATTTCTAATTTTGTAATTCTTCTCAACCTGTTATGGAGTTTAATTCTAAAATGGCCAGAGTAGAAGAGTGGCTAGGACAATGGACTGGGCACAGATTTGATTTACAAGCAGAATTGATCTGTGTGGTCTTTCTCTATGAAAGGTAATTGGCACTTTGTGCCATCCTCTTCCTCTTTACAGTAAGTGGATTCTAATACCTGTTCCATCTCACTAACAAAACAAAGGTGAAATCCAGGTAACTGATAGGAGGATGATCATTTCTTTGAAACAGTATCCTAAAGCTTCTCAGGCTCCTGGGACACCTTACTCAGCTTCACTTGGTAAGCAATTCATTCTCTAAATACAGATGACATCATTACCTGATTGATGGGGCAGGGGTAGGAGAAGCAAGTGGGAAACAGTATCTATAGCAATAGGATAGTATTCAGATTTGAAATTTTTAAACAGAATGGCCAGCAAAGAGTCATCACTATTAAAAACAGTATAACTGATGTTCTTTTCCCTTAGTCAATATTGCCCTGACGATTGTATATATTTACCCGTGCATATCCTGAGTAATCACATTTGATACTGAGGGAGGCTTTGACCACAAATGATTAAAAACTTGTATATAGTATGCATTATTAGGTAAACATAAGTCTTGGTCATGTATGATTAGGTAAGAACTTAAATACTATTTTAGGAGATTTGAAGTGTTCTGATTTCCTTACCATTTCCCCACCTTCATTGTCATGCTTCTTTGTGTTTAGTTTCTGTGATCACTTTGAGCTTGCAAATACCTGAATTGGTTGGTCCAATCTAGCAGTTACTGATAAAGAAAAGAAATGTTGGAGGTGGAATTGCTTTAGTTTGGGTTGCTATAGAGATACCGTGTAACCTTTGTTCTACCCTCTTCATTCATTGTCAATGGAGACCAATAGTTTATGTGCTTTACTGTAATTAAGAAAAAATGTTGTTTTTATTTCTATTTTCCATGAAGGAATGAAGGCAGCCAGGTATAGAATTTTAGGGTTCAGAGTAGTTTTTTATTTTTATATGCAAGACTGTTAAAGCTTGTTTAAACAGAGAGTAGTACTTTTTTTCCTTTCAGAATGGTCACTGTCATTGATATAGATCTCAAAGAATGCTAAATTATGATCAGTTTACCCTGGTCCATTGATTAAATTAGCATCCAAATGCAAGACATGTGGGGGATATTGTGTGGCTTACTAGGAAGTATCAGAAGTAGGGGTTGAACCAAGAAGAAAGGCTCTCACAGCCACTGAGATACAGGGTTTCATGCCAGAACTTGAGTCCATTGCTAGGCAGTAAAGGATCTAGCAGATATAATGTACAAACAGCCAAAGTCAGATAATAACCATGAATGATATGAGCTCAGGAAATCCAGAAAAGAATTCTAATCCCAGGATAGAGGGATTTTGATTTTTCTCTACAAACTTTGATGCTTTTAATTGTATACTCACAGGTAAATATGTACATGTAGTTAGAGAGAGGCAGAACTTCTGTAGGTGTTTTTTCTCCTAGGGTGTGTGATACTGAAGATTTCCTTATAGGAAACAAGTGATGGGCTAAGGGATATCTGTAATCTGTCCCAGCTTGGGCTCAGTCCTTCATCTCATCACAAGAAAATTCAGAGATTGATCCATTCATCCATCCATTCACTCAGTCAATGAAAGTTTACTTAGCTACAGGAATGTCTTGGGTCCTGCACAATTATCATGGATGCAAAGATGAATAGTGTCTAGTAAAACTGTAGAATCAGAAAATATGGAAGAAATGAAAAGTCAGATTTGGGTATTACTCATCATTTACAGATATTTCACTTAATCTATGACTTTTTGGGCCAGAGTTATGATGGTTATTAAGGGACGGAAATATCTGTCAATGTGAGGACAAAACATCTGCTGGTAAGCTGTCTCTAAATAGCCACTCTACAAAATTCTGACCATACCTTTTGCCATTCTCTTTATAAATTATTGTGTGGATATCTATATATTAGCATAGTTTATCTATTACTCTATCTAGTATTAACTATTGTATCATATATTCTTTGACTATAGGGAGCATAATTATACCCACTGTTCCCATTTATCATTCAGAAAATATTTAGGAATGAACCTTTGTCTTGCCTTTGTCCCAGTACTAAAACTAATTTCTTTCAAGTTTAACCTAATTTATCATATCCCTGTTCCAATTTCTGTATTCAGAAAGGCTTTCAATTTGTGAATCACTTAGTAATATTTCCACACTTTAAACATAGAAGCACCTGCTCTTTTACTTCTAAGGTGTACTGCCTTGAAAAAGACAACAATTACATCTGAGGAAAAGAGCTTATCTGGGAAAATTGGTGAGGTAATAAATTCTGGTGTGAGAGAATAGGGAAATAACTCAAAGGACATGGGTGTGTGAAAGAGGAGAAATCTTGTTTTCTTACAACGATTAAAACAGCCAGACCACTTTCCAGGTATCTGTTCAGATCTTTTTGACATGCAAGAGGAATTTATTTTATTACTTTTCTTTTGAAAACATCCAAGATCCTCTATTGCATCCTGTTTTTGACTGCAGTCAGCATTTGGAGTTAGTAGTTGGACCAAACATTTTGGTGACATTGGCAAATCATGTATTGAAACTTTTACTTTGAGGGAAAAATGTTCTTTATGCTTTTTCCATCCTTAAGCAGAATACTATTATGTGTATATTCTTGGGGTAAGGAAACTTTTAAGAAAAAATTAAAATAAACCACACTGCCTTTCTAACTAATCCAAATCAACAGCTATATGTAGGTTAGGTTTGGAGCAAAGGAAGATGGGAATTTTTCATTGAAGATCTGGAGAACTGAAGCTTGTGTAGGATAGCTTAAACATCTTCATTCCCTATCCTTTTATGCCAGACTGATATATGCAAACACACCATAAAATGTTGATATTAGTTTTACTTTCTGAACTGAGTTTCTCCTCAAAGGCATCATTGAATCTGCTGACTAACCCTCATGTTAATGGAAAATCTAGATAGAACTATTTCAGTATTTGAGTTTTTCACTTTATTTGTTTTTCTTTATACCTTTTATGGAGATGATTACACAGTATTGAGATCAGCTGCAGCTGAGAAACTTCTCTCATTATATTTACTAATTTGTATAGCAACCAAAAGGTAGATGGGAAATAAAACAAAAACATATTTGGTAATTTCATGAATTTCAAAACTAGCCCTGGGGGAAAATGCATCACTTTATATTTTGTATCACTGCTGTGTTTAAAAACCTAAAAATGGGAATTTCATATTCTCATAGTTTGACGAGTACTTTACATTTGCTTGAATAAATATTTCACTATGAAAGGAATATGATTAAAAAGAGAAGAACCCCCACACTATTAACTTCTCAGGAACATTAAAGCAGTAAAAGTACACGTTCAATAACTGAAGGGATGCAGCCACATTCAGTCAATGCCAATGAATCCTGGAAAGAAATTTTTCTTTTTCTTTCCTAAGTTTAAGAAACCTAACACTTGAAGAAAATGGGGGTGGGGAGGTTCTTCAACTGTCATACTGAAGTGGCAGAATTTAGCTCTTTTCTGAAGAGCTTCCATATCCTAAGAGCCTAAAGACAATAGCATACTATATAGAGAGCCAATATATCAATTAACTTTATCAGCCAGAGTTCAGAAAATGCATTTATCCTCTTAGATGAAAGCACAGAATTTACTTGTTACTGTACTTCATATTTTAAGATCAATTTTTCACTTGGAAATTATATTTAGCAGTTGAAAATAATCACCATAAATTTTGTAGAGAAAAAAAAGCATTTACTAATGTAAGAGAACAAGTTTGTTTTATTTGTAATTATCTATCTTTAGAGTAATTGAGATTCTAAACAGCAGCTAATAGCCTTCCTATCTCAACTTACTACTGCCTATAACTTTACCTTGCCAAACATCAAAGAGCTTTTGAATTGCACACTACTGCTAAAACCTGGGTCATTTTCTAGCAATTAATTGGAAGGGATGATTAATAGCTTAATAATGGATTGCTCTGTGTTTAAAAAGTGCAAGGGATGTGCATAGGAAAGGAATCTGTAATTTTGTATCCCTGAAACATCATTGTTCTAGTTTGCTAGCTGCCAGAATGCAACACACCAGAGACAGATTGGCTTTTAATAAAAGGGGATTTATTTTGTTGGTTCTTCAGAGGAAAGGCAGCTAACTTTCCACTGAGGTTCTTTCTTAGGTGGAAGGCACAAGATGGTCTCTGCTGATCTTCTCTCCAGGTCCCTGGGTTCCAACAACTTTCCCCGGGATGACTTCTTTCTGCATCTCCAAAGGCCTGGGCTGAGCTGCTTGTGCTGAGATGAGGAATGCTGAGCTGCTTAGGCTGTACTACATTGGGTTCTCTCATTTAAGCACCAGCCAATTATGTCAAACATCACTCATTGCAGCAGACATGCCTCCTAGCCGACTGCAGATGTAATTAGCAAGATGAGGTTCACATCCCATTAGCTTATGTCCACAGCAACAAAACCAGGTATGCTCACCTGGCCAAGTTGACAACTGAATCTAACACAATCATCTAATTGAAAAATCAGCTGTTGGCCTTATTTACTTTGGCCTTGTATTTCTAAACCCTCTTTTTATCTACTCTGAGAAAATGTGTAAATCTGGAGAGCATTTTTAATTAACTCTTTGAACATTGAACACACTATGAATTTAAGGATCATAAACTATTCCACGGCACCTGCTGTGCTACAGTCAACTTCATAGGAATTTGAGGGCAAGATGTATCAAGTAACTGTCTTGATGTGCAGATGGCAGAGCCCATTCAGGCAGTCACCCACTCTGGGGATGCAATGGATTCATCTTGCACACTTACCTGTAGCATAGCATTATGGCTGTAGTGCCTGGGAGCCTATATCCACTTCTATGTGTCTTTGTCACTTCACTGCAGATTAAATAGCTGTAAAATCTAGCTAAGGCCCATAATATTCTTCCCAGAAACATCAAATGAGACAGCCAGTGGAATTTAGCAAGTTCACTAAGCTAAACATTCAGTGTTTTGAGACTAGGTCTTGAGGAAATGGTATAGTTGACTGACTAGTCTGTTTGGAGAGCAGTTCAATGGGAGAGGAGTTTCATGATCAAGGCAAGGAATGGGACAAGCAAACTGAAAGAAAGAGAACAGGACTCATTCCTCCTACTCATGAAAATATTCAAGTTGATCTAAGACAAGATGTTATGTTTGGATATGGAAATCACTGATGTCTTATGGAAATCACTGATAATTTTCCAAAGTAGACTACAGTAGAAATATATATCACATGCTTCTGTCTTACACTGCTGGAAGAAAGTCAAGGATAAGGTTGGACTTTTCCCCAAAGTTCCCCTCACATTATGCATGCCTGCTTTTCATTTCAGTCCCATCTAATCTCAGCTGAATCTGGAAATACTGTGCTGTTAGTCCTCCAAAGTATTTACATTATGAATTAATGTTAGAGGTAGTCAGAACTTCATTAACTATTTGGTACTCTTTCCATGATACCAAATACAAAGTGAGGAAGAACGGACATACTAAATAAAGAAAATATCTGGAAATGATGTCTACTTCCCCAAGTATCCCAAACCCAGGCATCCATTTGTGAAGCAGTTTGTTCTTCCAAGTTTTCCCTTAAGGGTCTCGGATGATGAGAACACAGGTAGTTACAGAAGTTTCCATTCTACTCTCCCTTTTCCACATTTATTGAAGAATAGATCAGGGAAAAAGGGAAATTACAAAAAGAAAAACAAAATGGACCTGCTTTCCTACAACTAAAAGGCACGTAGCCAGCCAAATTTAATCAGTTGTAATGAAGATGAAATGGCATGCAAATGGAAGAGAAAACCAATCACCTGAAAACAAAGATAAGCTTTAGAGATTGCTTGTGCTCCTAAACAGACCCTAGTCATCATTGGAAGTCAAAGACTAGAGAAAGACTAAATGTACTAGAGAAAGAAGATGGTACAACTGGAAGAAGGCTGACCTGTACCTTGGAACTTCCCTCTGGGCAGCAGCCTGAAGTTCTCATCATCTTCCCACTCAGAGTGGAGAACTCTGTTAAGCCACAATGATAAAGGCCAACACAGCTGTAGGATTTCTTTCCTTGTATAGTTTTTTATGGTTTTCCTTGAGATAATAACTTGTTATTTTGACTTGCTTAATTTTCTTTGTAACCAACTCTTCCTTCAAACTCAGTATAATTTTCTATGCTTGCAAATTTTTGAATCTGTCAGTTTTACTTTGTGGTGCCTTCACTCTCAGAATGTTCCATCCTTGTCTCAAATCTGGCTTGATTGTTTTCGAGCTAGGCCTACTAACATACACTACTTTAGTTTCATGGAGTAAATAAGCTTTCTGAGAGAGGGTTTTGGGGATATAAGTTATTTCAGGCTCTCTGTATATCTGACAATGTCTATACCCCACCTCCCTTGTCCTATTGTTTTCTAAAATCTAGTGTTTCTTCTGAAAAGTCTGATACCCCTCTGATTCTTGGTCTCTTGTATATGATCTTTTTTGAAAGGGGGGAAAGGTATGGTTTGTTTATTTTACTTTCTGGAAGCAATTGGAATCTAATTTTAACATGTGATGTTTTAAGATTTCACAATTATATGCTTTGATATGAGCCTTTTTCATTCTTTAAACTGAGCACATGACTAGGGATATATTTTTTGGTTCTGGAGAATTTCCCTGTATATTTTATTTATTTTTAAAATAAATTTTCTTCTATTAGTATCTGTATTTTTTATTATTCAGATGGAAAGAGCTCCTGAATTGACCCTCTAATTTTCTTTTTTCAGTCAATTTTCCATGCTTTTTTTAACTATATAAATTTCCTTGAATTTATCTTCCAAATCTTATAAAGAATTTAAAAAATTAATATTTTCATAATTTCCATGGCCCATTTCTTATTACCTGATTGTTTTTCATAGCATTTTTTGCTGTATTTATGAACACAGTGTCATCTATTATTTCTCTAAAGATTCTGTGTTCTCCCACCATTTTCATTTGCCTTCATCATTATCTCTATTTTTATTAGTTTCTCATTTTTTTCTTATTTATTTTTAATAGCCCATTTCCTTCAAGGTCCTTCTTTCAGGTCTTCTCTCAAATACCTGGCAATTGTTAACCATCCTGATTGGAAGTGCAGTGTGCTCAGTGGTGTCCAGGCTGCTAGCCAGCTGGCTTGTTTGTGGGGCATGTGGAGTGTTGCAGGTGCTGAGGATGGAGTAAGAGGGTCAGAGATCTCACTCTTCAGTATATAAACTTTTAGGTGACCTCCATGTTTATAGTGTGATGCATTTCCCCCTTTGTCTTCTGTGTCTAGTGTCCCTGAATTAAAGATTTCTCTATTTTGCTTTTGTTTCTTTGGGGACTTTGTTTCTGTCTTTCCTCCAGAGAGTAAAATTCCCACAGCTTCAGGGAGGGGAAATGCAGTGCCTGGCTGCACAGCTAGGAATGGAGTACTTAACTTTTTCTTATATTTCTTTCACTGAGATCCTCTGTTTCTTGCCAGTCACCTTGCAATTGTTCTCATTTAGACTGCTTTTCATTTTCCTGTGACATTGATACATTAGTGCTGCTCATTTTATTTGAAAAGTAAAAGGAAGGGTAAGCATCACTGTGGTGATGTTTGTTTTCCTAAATCTTTACAACAGTGATATTAGAAAAGAATTATCATCTCCTCTTTACCGACAAAGTGATTAAGGCTTAAGATGCTTCCTAAACTGCACAAAATTTCACAACAAGAAAATGGCAGAAGTAGTATTGGTGCCCAAGTTTCATGACTTTGATAGACATTTTAAAAAATGATATAATATAATGCCTCTTTAAAAATATATTTTGGCTCCTGATGCCTGCCTATGCCAAAATAAATATATTTATATATTGTTTTATGGAAAAAATATATATGATTTGCAAGAAAAGATTTATTTCACTATCTCTAGAATTTGTTTACCTAGGAATCAAAATAATTTTCTCCTGACAAAGTATAATTTTGCCATATCTTTCCCTGACAATCTCTATCCCACCATCCACCTTCCAATTCTCCTTATTAAAATATGTTTTTAAAGTGTTAACTTACATTGGGGTATAAAATACTGACTTTTAAAATTGCCCCTCCCAGGGGAATTTGTGTTTTAATTTAAAAATTATTTGATGAAATTCCAGAAATATTTTGGGAGGTGAAAGAAGACATGCTTTGTATGCAAGTGAATTTCTAAAATAACTACTTAGACAGACAGCTATGTTTTGCTGTATGTTTTTAAAGGTGGGTTACCATGTGCATTTGTTTATTAAAACTGCTGGAATGCAATATACCTGAATTGGAACAGCTTTTATGAAGGGAATTTAGTAAGTTACAAGTTTTAAGTTCTAAGGCATAGATATGTCCAAACTAAAGCATCCAGAGAAATGTACCTTGGCTCATCAAATGTTGAGCTGAGAAGGCATGTGGCTGGCATCTGCTGGCCTTTGTTTCCAATTAATTGGTTATACTTTTGATGCCAGTAGTTTTTCTCTAAGCTTCTGTGGACCTTCACTTAGCTCCTCTGGGACACAATTCAGGGTTCTGGGTTGCTTAACATTTCATGAGAAGGCACATGGGTACATCTGCTGGGCTCTGCCTGTGTCTAGTCATCTGCTCTCTGTGTCAGCTCTCCAAGCATTTCCAAATGTCCATGTCTCTGTGAGCTCTGAAGCATCTGTTCTGCAAACATCTGCACCTGAGGTTTCTTCAAATGTTTCTCCTTTTAAAATACTCTAGTAAACTAATCAAGATCTACCTTGAATGGGCAGAGTCACATCTCCATCTAATCCAAAATCCAGTCCCACAGTTGGGCATGCCACACCCACAATTGGCTATGCCATATCTCTGTGGAGATAATCTAATCAAAGGGTTTCCACTCTACAATGTTGATTCTAGATTATAGAACATGACTTTTCTGGGGTATATAACAGCTTCAAACAGGCACACCGTGTTTAGAAAAAATTATTATCAGCTGATATTCCTTTATGATAGGCAGAGAAGGAGCAAAAGGTCTGTCTGGGATGCTGGCATAATAAACCAGGTCTTAAGATTTGTCTGGCTTTGAATGGCAAAATAATTCACCTAAAGCAGTGATGAAGAAGGAGAGTTAGATTATGATGGAAAGTCAAATGGGGAGGAATGAATAGCTTAGATGGGAGAGATCATAGAATATTCATTGGCAAAGTTGGGTTGAGATCAGGTTATGGGTAGTCATATCCAAGTAATGAGCCTGAACTTTATTATATAAACAATGGAAAGCTAATGGTAATTTTTGAACTTGAAATTTGTAAAGCCAGGCCTATGCTTCAAGTGATTTAATCTGGTACACGTATGTCTTCCTTTCCTTTATCTGCTATTAAAATGATTGAATTAATTGATAAGACTATAGATAGAATTGAATGCACAGTCAATTCCAGAATGACTACAGATAGGGTGACTATAATTTACTTTCCAAATGGGACACTTTTAGGAGTAAAAATGGGTGCTGGGGCAATAGGCATAAATAAGAAATCTCTAGGGCAACTGGGATGTATGGTCATCCTCTGGTTTATAGTCAATCTCTGGTGACGTTGGAGAAAGGAGGTATGAAATTATGTATGAAAACCTTTCTGCATATCTTTAGGAAGAGAAGGGCAAAAAGAAGAAATAACTAACTATCTCAACAAAATCATTACTTTAACAATTCCTTACAAAGTTTTTAACAGAATAAAATATAATTTTTTTCTGGTATAGATCTTTCTAGTTTAAACATTTTTAAGGAAACAGTGATGTGTGCTTGTGACTACATATGTTCACAGATATTAAACAGAATATTTGTGATGACTTAGAAAATTTTTCTTTCATACAATTTAAAATATGCATTTAATTTATGTCTTCTAAAGGCAAGCCTTATCTTTAATGTCTTATGTGTGGTAATTGCCCAAAATATGGTTTGAATAATCATTTAGTGGTATGGAATACTGTAAAAACTCTCTGAGATGCAAATGAAGTATTTTTTTTGAAGAATCATTTAGCTCTTTTGTACCAAACTACATTCAAATTATTTCTCTTTTGTTTAAGCAGGGCTTACTTATCCATTAAGGTACAGCATCCAGGACTTATGGTATTAGGGATTCACAAAAATGTTTTCATTTCTCTCAAAATCTGAAGAAAAAAACAATGAACTTTTATGTCAAGAAACATTTTTAATGTATAATAATAATATATTTGTCTTTATATCAGAGCAGTCAAAGATAGAATTTTTAATAACTTGTAGGGAGAAAATGTGTTTAAGACCTACAGAAGTCATACTGCAGTCCTGCAATTAAGATCAAGTCAACTGTAGAAAATATCTATTTCTTAAAGAAACAATATTTTAAAAAGTATACTGCTAAAATAATAATTTTTAATCTTGCCAAAGATTTCATTCTGATTTAAGTATCTGGACCAAAGTAACATATTTTGCTTGGAAGTTGAAGAGGCTCTAAAGATTATTATCTTTTCTCAAGCATTCCCTGTTTTGAGGGGAGGAGCTACTATCACTTCTTGGTCTTTCTGTCAGTAGCAGCAAAGACCATCATGGGTGCTATGGAGGATATTTCCCTGAGGAAATGTTGAGGCGATGCCCTGGGGCTGGAAACATTGGGCAAGCCTCTCAGCTGGAAGCACAGGGATATGTGGCAGCAGTTCAGGTCTGAAATTGTACTGGGTATTATTCCAGCTTTAGGTGGGCCACCTCCATGTCATTTGGGACCAGCCCTGGGTGGCTGCGATTCAACAGCAGTCTGTTCATGGCTGTGGGAAGTAAATGAGTGATCGTACTTCCCATATCCAAGTCCTTGTAAGTAGTTAGTGAAGGCTCACATCACACATGAAGAATAAGGCTACAGGTAAGTGCCAATTATGTCAACACTCTAACAGGAAGCTAGAATCTTCCTAACTGATGTATATTTTATACATAATTATTTATAATGCTATTAATACAAATATTAATACCAGTGGAAAATAATTAAAAATAACAATAGTCTTCAAATATATTATCCTTGAGTTTTCACCACAAATATATGAAAGATTTTGAACTTTATTGGGCTCTGTTTTTGGCTCTGTTCTAGAATTTGGGGAAATAGTGGAAAATAAGAGGGGCAAGGTTTCTACTCTCTTAGAGCTAATCTTCTAACGTGATAGAAAACAAACAAACCAACAAGATAAATCAGATGGTGATAATTACAATGCAGAGAATTATAAAAGAATGATGGGATAGAGAATACTGGTGTCTAAAACTAACTAGCATTTAATTTAAAATGCAATGTTCAAATCTTGAGAACAACTGATGTGGCCAGAGCACAGTGAAGGAGAAGGCAAGGGGGCAAAAGTGTGTGAAACATAAACTAAAAAAGATGAAGAACATGATTCCATTCTTAGTGTGAGGGAATTTGTTGGAAGTAGTCAAGCAAAAGAAAGACATGACCCTACATTTTTGGTTTGAAGAGCTGGGTGAGTGATGGTGATCTTCATTGAGATGAAGAAAACTCGGGAAGAAACAGTTTTGTAAAGAAAAACTAAAAATTTTGTTCTACTATGTAAATTTTGTTCTGCCATATTGAGACTTAGAATTTACAGCAATGGGAATGAATGATATCACTTAGGTGAAAGATTTAGATAGAAACAAGAAAGAGTTATAAGACAGAGTTTGGGGAGTCTTCAAAATTTAGAGTTGAACTGTGTAGGAAAATGTAGCAAATGTTATCATGAAGTGACTATCAGTGGAATAGAAGGAAAACCAAGAATGTATGAGATTACTGAGACTGATAAAGGAAGCTATTTTCAGAAATATGGAGAGACCAATTCTGTCAAGTATATTGCTGAGTCTTTAAACAAGGTAAAAATAGGGGTCATATGACTTGAACATATGAAATCCAAGTGGTGACCTTAATAAGAGCAGTCTTAGTAATACTGTAAGAATGGAAGTCTGATTAGATTAGGTCAAGACAAAAGTGGTAGGTGAGGATGTGGAGAAGGTGAATATAAGACCATTCTTTCAAGAAGTGTTGTGAAGGAAACATTGAAAAGGGAAATAGACTAGAAGGAGAGCCTCCCTTCCACCCTCCCTCCCTTCCTTCCTTTCTTTTAAAATATGCAGGATTCAAAAACTTCTTTGTGCACTGAAAGAACAGCGTGGTAAAGAGGGAGAAACTGAAGATGTAGAAGAAAGAAGGGATAGATTAAGGAACAAGGTTCTCATCAAAGCAGAGAGTGGGAAGAAAGAAGTGTCCAGGATATTATGAGTGGAGGAATTTGTCATTGACAGAAACTAGGGTACTTCATTCATAGTACAGGAGGGACAAATAGAGTTGGGGATGTTAATGGTTTGGTTACTTTGGTGGTAGAATAATGAAGTTCTTTGTGAAATTGTCTTTGTGAAAGATAGTTATTTTATGTGAAGAAAAGGATTCCTAACCAGTTTGTAAGGAATGGCAGAAACGAGGACTAGAAGCAAATCATGTAAGAAGGAATAGAATCCGTTTTCACTTGACCATTTCTTACAGGGCCTTTTGGAGTCTTAAAATGTAAATTTCTTTAGAGATCATTCATTTGAATAGTGATAGCTGTGCAGAAAATCACCCTATCTTGCTTTGGGGTTGTGGCACATCAACTTTGAAGGTATAAATGTCACATATAAATGTGTCCTACCTAAAGCCTTGAAACAGACTCAACATCTTTAAACAGATGTTACAAATTATTTCTCCATACATTTGCCAATCTCAGAGTTCTAGAATTCACTTAGGGCATTCCTCAGATTATTGGGGTGTTTGTGTTTCTATTAAAGGCCAACCACTCATTCCCAGCTCCTCTCTTGGTCTCACCATCTCGAGTATCCTAAATCTATTGAGTTTTTTCCCCCAAAGGCTTTAGTATGAGTGTTATAATGCCATGATTGATTATATATTGTCTTCCCTGATGCTAAAGTTATCAGTTGAATTTCTCAATGAATTTTGAACCCCTTAAAGATCAAGGATCTAGCTTGTTGCTAATCCTGCCCACCCACCCCCTTTAGTGCCTGACCCAATCCTGAAAGTGTGCACATACTGATAAATGCTTATAGAAAAGCAGGAACAAGATAAATTTTTAAGACTCACCAACTCCTATTGTGTTGACTTATACATTTTTTAGATTTTTTTGGAAAAAGTAACATACTTATGTTAAAAATTCAAACAGTACAAAAGGGAAAGTGATGAAAAATAGGTTTCCCTTCCTCCCTTAACTTCTGCCAGCCCAGGTACTCTCTCCAGAGACATTCCCGGTACCATTTCTTGTGCAGCTGTCTTGGTGACATTCCTCTCACTCTGCAGTCTTGGGGTTGGCAGTCTGCCTCATTTTCCTCCAGATGGGAATATGTGTGTGTGCTAGGAAGAGTTCTTTTTTAATAAAGAAGCTGGTTTGTTTTTTAGCTGCTGTGAAATAGTTAAAAATGAACGGATGTGGTTGAATTGTGAGAAGCACATTTATTGTTTGGAGCAGTTATAAAAAAAAGACTCTTGAAATTAAAAATCATACTTTGAACAGGTCGATTAGTCAGATTTAATTTTTCCTTCACTCTCTTATATTGGTGTAAATATTTTCATTTGTTATGCATAACCAAAAAGGTTATTAAACGGTCAAAACATAAATTATTTCCTTTCGGTCACCATGGCTTGAGGGATTTATTTCAAGTCTGTTGTGCTACTATTTGCCCCTGGGATGTGTAATCTATATTTTAGGGGAATATGCCATACTGTAAGACACCTGTATTATTTATGTGTGATTAATATTTGTGTTATGATGCATGAGGTCTTTTGACCTTACTTTTCTGTTATAGTGACTTAATCACTTCTCATAAGAATGTACTCATTTTAATAAAACATTCCACATACTAGCTTGTTTTTTAGCAATGACAAATGCAATTGTAAAATGTGAATTTTCAGTTATTAAAAAGAGCATCATGAATGTAATTTCCTGGGCTACATATGCAAGATGTTGCTATATGGCCTTGCTGATGCTGAAACCAAGACCATCCTTGTTTATATGAATTTAAACAAAAACCCTACAACACACATTCAAACAGCAGTAACTGAGATTTAGGAAGATACTGTTTTGCCGTCAATTCACTGAAGAGTATCTTAACTGCTGCTGATTCATCAGCCTTCCAAAACACCTTTATCATATCTTTAAAATAGTCTCAGTGAGAACATTTTTAAGATGCTGTTTATCACTGAAATAAGAGCAGGAAAGCTATAGGTGGAACTGATTGTCTTACTTTCTAAAACCGAATTTTTGGCTCCGTCCAAATAGCACTAAGTCTGTGTTTCTCCAAGATACATTTTCTCAGAAAATAAGGGAAAGGAATGAGGTCTTCTTTCCATTTCCCTTATTGCACACAGGGGATTTTGGGGCTTAAATTGAATAGTGTCAAGGGAGTTCTTGAGTGCTACAATTGGATCTATTTAACTAATTTTGTAAAACAGATTGTCTTGGTTGTTTCAATTACCATGAAGCAACTGATTGCCAATGCTGCTGTTTCTCATGCCAGTAACAACAAGAAGGATAAAGGAGCTCATTTTCTCTTAACTCTCCAAACTGAAGGTCTGACTTATTCCATATAGATCTAGGTGACTTCTCAAGTGAAATAGAAGTTTTCATTCAAATAAGAACAGGAAGGTGAATGATGGGTCTGTCTCACATTCTTCTGCTTATAGATTCCAGCCCTAACCCTAACCCTAACCCTATCTCTAACCTTAACCCTAAACCTAACCCTAACCCTAACCCTAGCTCTAAACCTAACCCTAACCCTAACCCTAACCCTAACCCTAACCCTCACCCTAACTCTAACCCTGAACCCTAAAGCAAACATTCACACAGCAGAAAGTGAGATTCGGAAGAAACTGCTTTGCCCTCACTTCACTGCAGAATATCTTGTACTGCTGCTGCTTCATCTGCCTTGCCAAAACAACTTTCTGGTAGCTTTCGAATAGCAATATGTAAGAACATTGTGAAGATGCTGTTTATCATTCAAAGAAGAGCAGGGAAGCTATAGGTGGTGTTGATTGACTTACTTTATAAAACAGAATTTTGGGCTCATTCCAAATAGCACTAAGTCTGTGTTTTCGAAGATACAGTCTCTCACAAAATAAGGGCATTCTCTTATTGCACAAAGGTGAATTTGGGGCTTAAATTCAGTAGTGTTAAAGGAGTGCTTGAATGCAGTGCAGCTTTCCCGCGTTAATCAAAGGGAAGCTACAATTGGATCTACTTAACTATTTCCAAAACTGATTGCCATGGTTCTTTCAATTACCATGAAGTGACCGGTTGGCCCATGCTGCTGTTTTTCATGCCAGTAACAACCAGAAGGCTAAAGGAGTTCATTTTCTCTTAACTTTCCAAACCGAATGTCTGACTCATTCCATATAGTTCTAAGTGCCTTCTCAAGTGAAATAGAAGTTTTCACTCAAATAAGAGCAGGAAGGTGAATGATGGGTCTGTCTCACATTCTTTCGCTTATAGATTCTAGCCCTAACCCTAACCATAACCATAACCCTCGCTCTAACCCTAACCCTAACCCTAAACCTAACCCTAACCCTAACCCTACTGCACACCTTCAAACAGCAGTAACTGAGATTTATGAAGATACTGTTTTGCCGTCACTTCACTGAAGATTATCTTAACTGCTGCTGATTCATCAGCCTTTTCAAAACAGCTTTTTCGTATCTTTAAAATAGTCTCTGTGACAACATTTTGACGATGCTGTTTATCAGTGAAATAAAAGCGGGAAATTATTGGTGGAACTGATTGTCTTAGTTTCTAAAACCGAATTTTGGGCTCCTTCAAAATAGCACTAAATCTGTGTTTCTCCAAGATACAGTTTCTCACAAAATAAGGGACGGGAATGAGGTCTTCTTTCCATTTCCCTTATTGCGCACAGGGGACTTTGGGACTTAAATTCAATAGTGTCAAAGGACTACTTGAATGCTATAATTGGGTCTATTTAACTAATTTTCCAAAACTGATTGTCTGGGTTGTCTCAAATACCATGAAGCGACTGATGCCCATGCTGCTGTTTCTCATGCCAGTAACACAAAGAAGGCTAAAGGAGTTCATTTTCTCTTAACTTTCCAAACTGAATGTCTGATTTATTCCATACAGTTCTAGCTGCCTTCTCAATTGAAATAGAAGTTTTCACTCAAATAAGAACCGGAAGGTGAATGATGGGTCTGTCTCACATTCTTTCACTTATAGATTCTATCCCTGAACTTAACCATAACCCTAACCCTTTCTCTAACCCCAACCCTAACCCTAACCCTAACCCTAACCCTAACCCTAACCCTTTCTCTAACCCTAACCCTAACCCTAACCTTAACCCTAACCCTCGCCCTAACTCTAACCCTGATCCCTAAAGCACACCTGCAAACAGCAGTAAGTGAGATTCCGAAGAAACTGTTTTGCCCTCAGTTCACTTCAGAATATCTTGTACTGATGCTGTTACATCTGCCTTGCCAAAACAACTTTCTGGTAGCTTTTGAATAGCAATATGTAAGAACATTGTGAAGATGCTCTTTATCACTCAAAGAAGAGCATGGAAGCTATAGGTGGCGTTCATGGACTTACTTTATAAAACCGAATTTTGGGCTTATTCCAAATAGCACTAGTCTGTGTTTTCGAAGATACAGTCTCTCACAAAATAAGGGCATTCCCTTATTGCACCCAGGTGAGTTTGGGGCTGAAATTCAGTAGTGTCAAAGGAGTGCCTGAATGCAGTGCAGCTTTGTCGCATTAATCAAAGTGAAGCTTCAATTGGATCTATTTAACTAATTTCCCAAAACTGATTGTCTGGGTTCTTTCAATTATCATGAACTGACCGATTGGCCCATGCTGCTGTTTTTCATGCCAGTAACAACCAGAAGTCTAAAGGAGTTCATTTTCTCTTAACTTTCCAAACTGAATGTCTGACTCATTCCATATAGTTCTAGGTGCCTGCTCAAGTGAAATAGAAGTTTTCACTCAAATTAGAACACGAAGGCGAATGATGTGTATGTCTCACATTCTCTGGCTTATAGATTCTAGTGCTAATCCTAACCATAAACATAACCCTAGCTCTAACCCTAACTTTAACCCTAACACTAACCCTAACCCTAATCCTAACCCTACAGCACACCTTCTAACAGCAGTAACTGAGATTAAGGAATATACTGTTTTGCCATCACTTCACTGAAGAGTATCTTAACTTGCTGGCAGCCTTACCAAAACAGCTTTTTCGTATCTTTAAAATAGTCTTGTGAAAACATTTTTAAGATGCTGTTTATCACTCAGTTAAGAGCAGAGAAGCTATAGGTAGAACTGATTGTCTTACTTTCTAAAACCGAATTTTCGGCTCCTTCCAAATAGCACTAAGTCTGTGTTTCTCAAACATACAGTTGCTCACAAAATAAGGGAAGGGAATGAGGTCTTCTTTCCATTTCCCTTATTGCACAAAGCTGATTTTGGGGCTTGAATTCAATAGTGTCAAAGGACTACTTGAATGCTATAATTTGGTCTATTTAACTAATTTTCCAAAACTGATTATCTGGGTTGTCTCAATTACCATGAAGCGACTGATGCCCATGCTGCTGTTTCTCATGCCAGTAAGAACAAGAAGGCTAAAGGATTTCATTTTCTCTTAACTTTCCAAACTGAATGTCTGACTTATTCCATATAGTTCTAGGTGCCTTCTCAAGTGAAATAGAAGTTTTCACTCAAATAAGAACAGGAAGGTGAATGATGGGTATGTCTCATATTCTTTCACTTTTAGATTCTAGCCTTAACCCTAACAATAACCATAATCCTAGCTCTAACCCTAACCCTAACCCTAACCAGAACCCTAACCCTAGCTCTAAATCTAACCCTAACCCTAACCCTCACACTAACTCTAACCCTGAACCCTAAACCACACCTTCAAACAGCAGTGAGATTCGGAAGAAACTGTTTTGCCCTCACTTCACTGCAGAATATCTTGTACTGCTGCTGTTTCATCTACCTTGTCAAAACAACTTTCTGGTTGCTTTCGAATAGCAATATGTAAGAATATTGTGAAGATGCTGTTTATCACTCAAGGAAGAGCAGGAAATCTATAGGTGGCGTTGACTGACTTTCTTTATAAAACAGAATTTTGGGTTCATTCCAAATAGCACTAAGTCTGTGTTTTCGAAGGTACAGTCTCTCACAAAATAAGGGCATTCTCTTATTGCACACAGGTGAGTTTGGGGCCGAAATTCAGTAGTGTCAAAGGAGTGCTTGAATGCAGGCAACTTTCCCGCATTAATCAAAGTGAAGCTACAATTGGATCTATTTAACTAATTTTCCAAAATTGATTGTCTGGGTTCTTTCAATTACCATGAAGTGATCAATTGGCCCATGGTGCTTTTTTTTTGCCAGTAACAACCAGACGGCTAAAGGAATTCATTTTCTCTTAACTTTCCAAACTGAATGTCTGATTCATTCCATATAGTTCTAGGTGCCTTCTCAAGTGAAATAGAAGCTTTCACTCAAATAAGAGCAGAAAGGTGAATGATGGGTCTGTCTCACATTCTATCACTTATAGATTCAAGCCCTAACCCTAACCATAACCATAAACCTAGCTCTAACCCTAACCCTAACCCTAACCCTAGCCCTAACCCTAACCCTAACCCTAAACCTAACCCTACAGCACACCTTCAAACAGCAGTAACTGAGATTTAGGAAGATACTGTTTTGCCTTCACTTCACTGAAGTGTATCTTAACTGATCCTGATTCATCAGCCTTGCCAAAACAGCTTTTTCGTATCTTTACAATAGTCTCTGTGAGAACATTTTTAAGATGTTGTTAATCACTGAAATAAGAGCAGGGAAGCTATAGTTGGAACTGATTGTCCTACTTTCTAAAATAGAATGTTTGCCTCCTTCCAAATAGCACTAAGTCTGTGTTTCTCCAGTATACAGTTTCTCCCAAAATAAGGGAATGGAATGAGGTCTTCTTTCCATTTCCCTTATTGCACACAGGGGAGTTTGGGGCTTAAATTCAGTAGTGTCAAAGGAGTTCTCGAATGCTACAATTGGATCTCTTTAACTAATTTTCCAAAACTGATTTTCTGGGTTGTTTCAATTACCATGAAGCGACTGATTGCCCATGCTGCTGTTTCTCATGCCAGTAACAACAAGAAGGTTAAAGTAGTTCATTTTCTCTTAACTTTCCAAACGGAATATCTGACTTTTTCCGTATAGTTCTAGGTGCCTTCTCAAGTGAAATAGAAGTTTTCACTCAAATAAGAACAGGAAGGTGAATGATGGGTCTGTCTCACATTCTTTCACTTATAGATTCTAGCCCTAACCCTAACCATAACCATAACCCTAGCTCTAACCCTTACCCTAACCCTAACCCTAACACTAACCCTAACGCTAACCCTACCTCTAACCCTAACCCTAACCCTCGCCCTACCTCTTACCCTGAACCCTAAAGCACAACTTCAAACAGCAGTAAGTAAGTTTCGGAATAAACTGCTTTGCCCTGAATTCAGTGCAGAATATCTTGTAATGCTGCTGTTTCATCTGCCTTGCCATAACAACTTTCTGGTAGTGTTCTAAGAGCAATATGTAAGAACATTGTCAAGATGCTGTTTATCACTCAAAGAAGAGCAGGGAAGCTATAGGTACTGTTGATTGACTTACTGTATAAAACCTAATTTTCGGCTCATCCCAAATAGCACTAAGTCTGTGTTTTCGAAGATACAGTCTCTCACAAAATAAGGGCATTCCCTTATTGCACACAGATGAGTTTGGGGCTGAAATTTCGTAGTTTTAAAAAGTGCTTGAATGCAGTGCAGCTTTCCCACTTTAATCAAAGTGAAGCTACATGTGGATCTATGTAACTAATTTTCCAAAACTGATTGTCTGGGTTGTTTCAATTACCATGAAGTGACTGATTGCCCATGCTGTTGTTTTTCATGCCAGTAACAAAGAGAAGGCTAAAGGAGTTCATTTTCTCCTAAGTTTCCAAACTGAATGTCTGACTCATTCCATATAGTTCTAGGTGCCTTCTCAAGTGAAATAGAAGTTTTCATTCAAATAAGAGCAGGAATGTGAATGATGGGTCTGTCTCACATTCTTTTGCTTATAGATTCTAGCCCTAACCATAACCATAACCATAACCCTAGCTCTAACCCTAACCCTAACCCTAACCCTAACCTTAATCCTAAACCTAACCCTAGCTCTAACCCTAACCCTAACCCTAACCCTTAACCGTAAACCTAACCCTATCCCTTAGTGTAAACCCAAGCCTAACCCTAACCCTAACCCTAACCCTCGCCTTAACACTAACCCTGTACCCTAAAGCACACCTTAAAACAGCAGTAAGAAAGATTTCGAAGAAACTGCTTTGCCCTCACTTCTCTGCAGAATATCTTGTACTGCTGCTTTTCATCTGCCTTGCCAAAACAACTTTCTGGTAGCTTTCGAATAGCAATATGTAAGAACATTTTGAAGATGCTGTTTATCACTCAAAGAAGAGCAGGGAAGGTATAGGTGGCGTTGATTGACTTACTTTATAAAACCGAATTTTGGGCTCATTTAAATAGCACTAAGTCTGTGTTTTCGAAGATACAGTCTCTCACAAAATAAGGGCATTCCCTTTTTGCACCCAGGTGAGTTTGGGGCTGAAATTCAGTAGTGTCAAAGAAGTGCTTGAATGCAGTGCAGCTTTCCTGCATTAATCAAAGTGAAGCTACAATTGGATCTATTTAACTAATTTTCCAAAACTGATTGTCTGGGTTCTTTCAATTACCATGAAATGCTCGATTGGCCCATGCTGCTGTTTGTATGCCAGTCACAACCAGAAGGCTAAAGGAGTTCATTTTTTCTTAAATTTCCAAACTGAATGTCTGACTCATTCCATATAGTTCAAGGTGCCTTCTCAAGTGAAATGGAATTTTTCACACAAATAAGAGAATGAAGGTGAATGATGGGTCTGTCTCACATTCTTTCACTTTTAGTTTCTAGCCCTAACCCTAACCATAACCATAATCCTAACCCTGACCCTAACCCTAACCCTAACCCTAACCCTAGCTCTAACTCAAACCCTGACTCTAACACCAACCATAAACCTTACCCTACAGCACACCTTCAAACAGCAGTAACTGAGATTTAGGAAGATACTGTTTGCCGTTACTTCACTGAAGAGTATCTTAACTGCTGCTGATTCATCAGCCTTGCCAAAACAGCTTTTTCCTATCTCTAAAATAGTCTATGTGAGAACATTTTAAAGATGCTGTTTATCACTCAAATAAGTGCAGGGAAGCTATAGGTGGAACTGATTGTCTTACTTTCTAAAACCGAATTTTTGGCTCCTTCCAAATAGCATTACGTCTGTGTTTCTCCAAGATACCGTTTCTCACAAAATAAGGGAAAAGAATGTGGTCTTCTTTCCATTTACCTTATTGCACCCAAGTGATTTTGGGGCTTAAATTCAATAGTGTCAAAGGAGTTCTTGAATGCTACAATTGGATCTACTTAACTAATTTTCCAAAACTGATTGTCTGGGTTTTTCAATTACCATGAAGCGACAGATTGCCCATGCTACTGTTTCTCATGCCAGTAACAACAAGAAGGCTAAAGGAGTTCATTTTCTCTTAACGTTCCAAACTGAATGTCTGACTCATTCCATATAGTTCTAGGTGCATGCTCAAGTGAAATAGAAGTTTTCACTCAAATAAGAGCAGGAAGGTGAATGATGGGTCTGTCTCTCATTCTTTCACTTATAGATTCTAGCCCTAACCCTAACCATAACCATAACCCTAGATCTAACCCTATCCCTAACCCTAACCGTACCCCTAATCCTAACCCTAGCTCTAACCCTAACACTAAACCCTAAACCTAACTCTAACCCTTAGTGTAAACCTAACCCTAAACCTAACCTTATCCCTAACATTAACCCTAAACCTAAACCTAACCCTTGCCCTTACCCTAACCCTAACCTTAAACTGTAACCCTATCCCTAACCCTAAACCTAACCCAAACTCTAACCCTAACTCTAGAGCACAGCTTCAAACAGCAGTAAGTTTTATTTTGGAAGATACAGCTTTGCACTCACTACACTGCAGAATATCTTGTACTGCTGCTGTTTCTCCTGCCTTGTCGAAACAACTTTTTGGCAACTTTCAAATAGCACGATTTGAGAACATTGTTAAGATGTTTTTTATCACTCAAATAAGAGCAGGGAAGCTATAGGTGGCACTAATTGACTTACTTTCTAATACCGAATTGGTAGCTCCTTACAAATAGCCCTATGTCTGTGTTTCTCCAAGATACATTTTCTCACAAAATAAGGGCAGGGAATGAGGTTTTCTTTCCATTTCACTTACTGCACAAAGGTGGCTTTGGGGCTAAATTTCAGTAGCGTCAAGGGAGTGCTTGAATGCAGTTCAGCTTTCTGCATTAACCGAAGAGAAGCTACTGTTGGATCTATTTAACTGAGTTCTAAAAAATGATTTTCTAAGTTCTTTCAATTTCCATGATGTGACTGATTGCCCATGCTGCTGTTTTTCATGCCAGTAACTGCAAGAAAGTGAAAGGACTCCCTTTTCTCTTAACTTTGCAAATGAATTTCTAATTCAATCCATATATTTCTGGGTGCCTTCTTTACTGAAATAGCAGTTTTCACTCATATAAGAGCAAGAAGGCGATTAATTAGTCTGTCTCACATTCTTTCCCTTTGGATCCTAACCCTAACCCTAACCCTAACCCTAACCCTAACCCTAGCCCTAACACTATCCATAATACTAACCTTAAATCACACCTTCAAACAAAAGTAAGTGAGATTTACAAAATACTGTATTGCCCTCACTTCACTGCAGAGCTTCTTGTACTGCTGCTGTTTCACATGCCTCACCATAACAACTTTCTGGTAACTTTCAAAAAGCACTATGTGAGAACATTGTCAAGATGCTGTTTATCACTCAAAGAAGAGCAGGGACACCATAGGTGGCACAAATTGACTTACTTTCTAAAACCGAATTGGTGGCTCCTTCCAATTAGCCCTAAGTCTGTGTTTCTTCAAGATACAGTTTCTCACAAACTAAGGGCAGAGAATGAGGTCTTCTTTCCATTTCACTCACCGCACACAGGTGACTTTGGGGCTAAATTTCAATAGTGTCAAGGGACCGATTGAAGGCAGTGCAAATTTCCTGCATTAACCGAAGTGAAGCTACAATTGGATCTATTTAACTGATTTTCCAAAACTGAGTTTTGAGTTCTTGCAATTGCCATGGAGCGACTGATTTCCCATGCTACTGTTTTTCATGCCAGTACCAGCAACAAGGCTAAAGGACTTCCTATTCTCTTAACGTTCCAAACGGAATGTCTGGGTTTTTCCATATACTTATAGGTGGCCTCTTAAATGAAATAGAACTTTTCACTCGAATAAGAGGGAGGAAGGGAAATGATGGGTCTGTCTCACATTCTTTCCCTTATAGTTCCTAACCCAAACACTAACAGTAACCCTAAACCTAACCCTATCACTCGCCCTAACTCTAACCCTGAACCCTAAAGCACACCTTCAAACAGTGGTAAGTGAGATTCGGAAGAAACTACTTTGCCCTCACTTCACTGTAGAATATCTTGCACTGCTGCTGTTTCATCTGCCTTGCCAAAACAACTTTCTGGTAGCTTTCGAATAGCAATATGTAAGAACATTGTGAAGATGTTGTTTATCACTCAAAGAAGAGCAGGGAAGCTATAGGTGGCGTTGATTGACTTACTTTATAAAACCGAATTTTGGGCACATTCCAAATAGCACTAAGTCTGTGTTTTCGAAGATACAGTCTCTCACAAAATAAGGGCATTCCCTTATTGCACACAGGTGAGTTTGGGGCTTAAATTCAGTAGTGTCAAAGGAGTGCTTGAATGCAGTGCAGCTTTCCTGCATTAATCAAAGTGAAGCTACAATTGGATCTATTTAACTAATTTTCCAAAACTGATTGTCTGGGTTGTTTCAATTACCATGAAGTGACTGATTGCCCATGCTGCTGTTTTTCATGCCAGTAACAACCAGAAGGCTAAAGGATTTCATTTTCTCTTAACTTTCCAAATTGAATGTCTGACTCATTGCATATAGTTCTAGGTGTCTTCTCAATTGAAATAGAAGTTTTCACTCAAATAAGAGCAGGAAGGTGAATGATGGGTCTGTCTCACATTCTTTCACTTATAGATTCTAGCCCTAACCCTAACCATAACCATAACCCTAGTTGTAACCCTAACCTTATCCCTAACCCTAACCCTAACCCTAACCCTAACCCTAACCCTGCAGCACACCTTCAAACAGCAGTAACTGAGATTTAGGAAGATACTGTTTTGCCGTCACTTCTCTGTAGAGTATCTTATCTGCTGCTGATTCATCAGCCTTGCCAATACAGCTTTTTCATATCTTTAAAATAGTCTATGTGAGAACATTTTTAAGATGCTGTTTATCACTCAAATAAAAGAAGGGAAGCTATAGGTGGAACTGATTGTCTTACTTTCTAAAACCGAATTTTGTCTCCTTCCAAACAGCACTAAGTCTGCGTTTCTCCAAGATACACTTTCTCACAAAACAAGGGAAGGGTATGGGGTCTTTCCATTTTCATTCTTGCACACAGGGGACTTTTGGGTTTAAATTCAGTAGAGTGAAAGGAGTTCTTGAATGCTACAAATCGATCTATTTAACTAAATTTCCAAAACTGATTGTCTGGGTTGTTTCAATTACAATGAAGCAACTGATTTCCCATGCTGCTGTTTCTCATGCCAGTAACAACAAGAAGGCTAAAGGAGTTCATTTTCTCTTCACTTTCCAAACTGAATGTCTGACTCATTCCATATAGTTCTAGGTGCCTTGTCAAGTGAAAATGAAGTTTTCACTCAAATAACAGCAGGAAGGTGAATGATGGGTCTGTCTCACATTGTTTCACTTATAGATTCTAGCCCTAACCCTAACCATAACCATAACCTTAGCTCTAACCTTAACCCTAACCCTAAACCTAACCCTAACCCTACTCTAACCCTAACCCTAACCTTAACCCTAAACCCTAAACCTAACTCTAGCCCTTAGTGTAAACCTAACCCTATACCTAACATTAACCCTAACCCTAAACCTAACCCTAGCCCTTACCCTAACCCTAACCTTAAACTGTAACCCTAGCCCTAACTCTAAACCTAACCCTAACTCTAACCCTAACCCTAGAACTCACCTTCAAACAGTAGTAAGTTTTATTTAGGAAGATATAGCTTTGCACTCACTACACTGCAGAGTATCTTGTACTGCTGCTGTTTCTCCTGCCTTATTGAAACAACTTTCTGGTACCTTTCAAATAGCACGATTTGAGAACATTGTTAAGATGCTGTTTATCACTCAAAGAAGAGTAGGGAATCTATAGGTGGCACTAAATGACTTACTTTCTAAAACCGAATTGGTAGCTCCTTACAAATAGCCCTATGTCTGTGTTTCTCCAAGATACATTTTCTCACAAAATACGGGCAGGGAATGAGGTTTTATTTCCATTTCACTTACTGCACAAAGGTGGCTTTGGGGCTAAATTTCAATAGCGTCAAGGGAGTGCTTGAATGCAGTTCAGCTTTCTGCATTAACCGAAGAGAAGCTACTGTTGGATCTATTTAACTGAGTTCTAAAAAATGATTTTCTAAGTTCTTTCAATTTCCATGATGTGACTGATTGCCCATGCTGCTGTTTTTCATGCCAGTAACTGCAAGAAAGTGAAAGGACTCCCTTTTCTCTTAACTTTGCAAATGAATTTCTAATTCAATCCATATATTTCTGGGTGCCTTCTTTACTGAAATAGCAGTTTTCACTCATATAAGAGCAAGAAGGCGATTAATTAGTCTGTCTCACATTCTTTCCCTTTGGATCCTAACCCTAACCCTAACCCTAACCCTAACCCTAACCCTAGCCCTAACACTATCCATAATACTAACCTTAAATCACACCTTCAAACAAAAGTAAGTGAGATTTACAAAATACTGTATTGCCCTCACTTCACTGCAGAGCTTCTTGTACTGCTGCTGTTTCACATGCCTCACCATAACAACTTTCTGGTAACTTTCAAAAAGCACTATGTGAGAACATTGTCAAGATGCTGTTTATCACTCAAAGAAGAGCAGGGACACCATAGGTGGCACAAATTGACTTACTTTCTAAAACCGAATTGGTGGCTCCTTCCAATTAGCCCTAAGTCTGTGTTTCTTCAAGATACAGTTTCTCACAAACTAAGGGCAGGGAATGAGGTCTTCTTTCCATTTCACTCACCGCACACAGGTGACTTTGGGGCTAAATTTCAATAGTGTCAAGGGACCGATTGAAGGCAGTGCAAATTTCCTGCATTAACCGAAGTGAAGCTACAATTGGATCTATTTAACTGATTTTCCAAAACTGAGTTTTGAGTTCTTGCAATTGCCATAGAGCGACTGATTTCCCATGCTACTGTTTTTCATGCCAGTACCAGCAACAAGGCTAAAGGACTTCCTTTTCTCTTAACTTTACGAACGGAATGTCTGCGTTTTTCCATATACTTATAGGTGGCCTCTTAAATGAAATAGAACTTTTCACTCAAATAAGAGGGAGAAAGGAGAATGATGGGTCTGTCTCACATTCTTTTCCTTATAGTTCCTAACCCAAACACTAACAGTAACCCTAAAACTAACCCTAACCCTCGCCCTAACTCTAACCCTGAACCTTAAAGCACACCTTCAAACAGTGGTAAGTGAGATTCGGAAGAAACTACTTTGCCCTCACTTCACTGCAGAATATCTTGTACTGCTGCTTTTCATCTGCCTTGCCAAAACAACTTTCTGGTAGCTTTCGAATAGCAATATGTAAGAACATTGTGAAGATGCTGTTTATCACTCAAAGAAGAGCAGGGAAGCTATAGGTGGCATTGATTGACTTACTTTATAAAACCGAATTTTTGGCTCATTCCAAATAACACTAAGTCTGTGTTTTCAAAGATAAAGTCTCTCACAAAATAAGGGCAGGAAATGAGGTCTTCATTCCATTTCCCTTATATCACACAGGTGACTTTTGGGCTTAAATTCAGTAGTGTCAAAGGAGTGCTTGAATGCAGTGTAGCTTTCCCGCATTAATCAAAGTCAAGCTACAATTGGACCTATTTAACTAATTTTCCAAAACTGATTGTCTGGGTTCATTCGATTACCATGAAGTGACTGATTGCCCATGCTGCTGTTTTTCATGCCAGTAACAACAAGAAGGCTAATGGAGTTCATTTTCTCTTAACTTTCCAAACTGTATGTCTGACTCATTCCATATAGTTCTAGGTGCCTTCTCAAGTGAAATAGAAGTTTTCACTCAAGTAAGAGCAGGAAGGTGAATGATGGGTCTGTCTCACATTCTTTCACTTATATATTCTAGCCCTAACCCTAACCCTAATCATAACCCTACAGCACACCTTCAAACAGCCGTAACTGAGATTTAGAAAAGATACTGTTTTGCTGTCACTTCACTGAAGAATATCTTAACTGCTGCTGATTCATCTGATTTGCTAAAACAGCTTTTTCGTATCATTTAAATAGTCTATGTGAGAACATTTTTAAGATGCTGTTTATCACTCAAAGAATAGCTGGGAAGCTATAGGTGGAACTGATTATCTTACTTTCTAAAACCGCATTTTTGGCTCCTTCCAAATAGCACTAAGTCTGTGTTTCTCCAAGATACAGTTACTCACAAAATAAGGGCAGGGATGAGGTCATCATTCCACCCCACTTCCTGCACACAGTTCACTTTGGGGCTAAATTTCTATAGTGTCAAGGGAGTGCTTGAATGCAGAGCAGCTTTCCCGCATTAACCAAAGTGAAGCTACTACTGGATCTATTTAAGTAATTCTCCAAATCTGATTTTCTGTGTTCTTTCAATTAATGTGAAGTGACTGATTGCCCATGCTGCTGTTTTTCATGCCAGTAAGAGCAAGGAGGATAAAGGACTTCCTCTTCTCTTAGCTTTCCATACGGGATGTCAGCCTCATTCCATACACTTCTAGGTGCCTTCTAAAGTGAAATAGAAGTTTTCACTCAAATAACAGGAGGAAGGAAAATGATTGGTCTGTCTCACATTCTTTCCCTTATAGAACCTAATCCTAACCCTAACACTAACCCTAACCCTAGCCCTAACTCCAACCCTGAACCTAACCCTAACCCTAAAGCACACCTTCAAACAGCAGTAAGTGAGATTTAGGAAGATACTGTTTTGCCCTCACGTTACTGCAGAGTATCTTGTACTGCTGCTCTTTCACCTGCCTTTCTGAAACAACTTTCTAGTGTCTTTCAAATAGCACTATCAGAGAACATTGTTGAGATGCTGTTTACCACTCAAAGAAGACCAGGGAAGCTATAGGTGGCACAAACTGACTTACTTTCTAAAACCGAATTTGTGGCTCCGACCCAAATAGCATGAAGTCTGTGTTTCTCCAAGGTACAGTTTCTCACAGAAAAGGGAGGAATTGAGATCATCTTTCCATTTCACTTACTGCACACAGGTGATTTTGGGACTAAATTTCAATAGTATGAATGGAGTGCTTGAATGCAGTACAGCTTTCCTGCATTAAGTGAAGTGAATATACTATTGGATCTATTTAACTGATTTTCCAAAACTGATTTTCTGGGTTCTTTCAATTACCATGAAGTGACTAATCGCCCATGCTGCTGCTTTTCATGGCAATAACAGGCAGAACTCTAAAGGAATTCCTTTTCTTTTAACTTTCCAAACTGAATGTCTGCCTCATTTCTTATACTTCCAAGTGCATTCTTAAGTGAAATAGATGTTTTCACTCAAATAAGAGCAGGAAGGTGAATGATGGTCTGTCTCACATTCTCTCCCTTATGGATCCTAACCCAAACCCTAACCCTAACCCTAGCCCTAACAATAGCCCTTAACTTAACCTTAAGGCACACCTTGAAACAGCACTATGTGAGATATAGGAAGATACTGTTTTGCCCTCACTTCACTGCAGAGTATCTTGTACTGCTGTTGTTTCACCTGCCTTGCCAAAACAACTTTCTTGTAAATTTCAAATAGCACTATTTGAGAACATTTTAAGATACTGTTTATCACTCAAAGAAGAGCAGGGTAGCTATAGGTGGCACTAATTATCTTACTTTTTAAAACCGAATTGGTAGCTCCTTACAAATTGCCCTAAGTCGGTGTTTCTCCACGATACATTTTCTCACAAAATAAGGGCAGGGAATGAGGTTTTGTCTCCATTTCACTTACTACACAAAGGTGGCTTTGGGGTTAAATTTCAATAGTGTCAAGGGAGTGCTTGAATGCAGGGCAGCTTTCCACATTAACCGAAGTGAAGCTACCATTGAATGTATTTCACAGGTTTTTAAAAAATGATTTTCTAAGTTCTTTCAATTGCCATGATGTGACTAATTGCCCATGCTGCTGTTTTTCATGCCAGTAACAGCAAGAAAGCTAAAGGACTCCCTTTTCTCTTAACTTTCCAAATAAATGTCTAATTCATTCCATATATTTCTGGGTGCCTTCTTTACTGAGATAGCAGTTTTCACTCATCTAAAAGTAGGAAGGCGAATGATTGGTCTGTCTCACATTCTTTCCCTTATGGATCCTAACTCTTAACCTAACCCTTATCCTAACCCTGACCCAAAACCTAACCCTAGCCCTAACACTAACCCAAACCCTAACCTTAATGGACACCTTCAAAAAGTACTAAGTGAGATTTAGAAGATATTGTATTGCCCTCACTTCACTGCAGACTTTCTTGTACTACTGTGGTTTCACCTGCCTTTCTGTAACAACTTTCTGGTAACTTTCAAAAGCACTAGTGAGGACGCCCCGCAGCAGCTGGCCCGCCCGCCCGCCCTCCTCTCCCTGCTTTGTCCGCCGGCCCAGCGCACGGTGCCCATGCCCCCAGCAGCCAGCCTGCCTGCCCGCCCTCCTCTCCCCTCTTTGTCCGCCGGCCCGGTGCACAGCACCCACACCCTGCAGAAGACGGCCCGCCCACCCACCCTCTTCTCCCCTCTTTGTCCGCCGGCCCGGCATGCGGTGCTCACACCCCACGGCAGCCAGCCCGCCCGCCCTCCTCTCCCCTCTTCCCCCTGCTGCTCCAGTGGCTCTCCAACCATCACCATGCCCTCTTCCGCCTTCATCAGCTCCTCTGCCACCGGCCTCAACAGACTTGCCACCCTCACCTTTCCTCCTCCAGAACAGCTACTGGGGGAGTGGAGTCAATACAGAGCAGCTCCTGGAGCCACCACAGAGATCATAGGGATGGTGTACCACATCCTGGAATGGCTGACTGTCTGGGAGAACCAGCTCCAGTGAGATCACAGAGGTGCAGGCTTTCCCAGGCGGGATGGCAAGCGGTGAGAGTCCCTCCCTTCCTCCTTCCCAGGCCAGCTGGCAGAATTGCGCAGGTGGTGCCCTTGGGCCATGGCAGCTGGTGCCCCCACCATGCAAGGCCCCCTGGACCAACTGAGAGATTTGGGTCGGAAATCCCCAGACTGTGGAGAACGGTAACCGGGGGGTCACTTCCAAACACGTGACTCCCTGGTCCGGCTGGGAACAGTGCATTGTCCCAGGCTGTGACAGCTGGCACCCTCCCACCATGCTTGGCGCCCCGGGCCAACTAGGAAATTTGGTCGGGTGCTCTCCCATGCTGCAGCGGCCGGTGACCCTCCCCGCGTTCGGACCCCGGGCCGGCTGGCACTCTTCCAAGATGCTTCAGCTGCCGAAACTTCCCTACGGCGAGAGTTTTCCAGAGTTAAGGACCCACAGCAACGTTCACTGGTGGATCCCGTAGACAAACGTGTGCCACGAGCTCCACCTACTGGGCAGGATACGAAAAACAGAACCCAGAGATTTCACAGAAAAATCTTTCAACCTGTGGGGTCCAACACCCAAGGAAATCTGACTGAATGCCCAGACGCCAGCAGAAGATAACAGATCACGCTCAGAAAATTGAAAATATGGCCCAGTCAAAGGAACAAACCAATAGTTCAAATGAGATACAGGAGCTGAAACAACTAATGCTGAATATACGAACAGAAATGGAAAACCTTTTCAAAAATGAAATCGATAAATTGAGGGAGGACATGAAGAAGACATGGGCTGATCAAAAAGAAGAAATAGAAAAACTGAAAAAACAAATCACAGAGATTATGGAAGTGAAGGATAAAGTGGAAAAGATGGAAAAAACAATGGATACCTACAATGATAGATTTAAAGAGACATAAGATAGAATTAGTGATTTGGAGGATGGAATATCTGAATTCCAAAAAGAAACAGAAACTATCCGGAAAAGAATGGAAAAATTCTAACAGGGTATCAGGGAACTCAAGGACAATGTGAACCGCACAAATATACGTGTTGTGGGTGTCCCAGAAGGAGAAGAGAAGGGAAAAGGAGGAGAAAAACTAATGGAAGAAATTATCACTGAAAATTTCCCAACTCTTATGAAAGACCTAAAATTACAGATCCAAGAAGTGAAGTGCACCCCAAAGAGATTAGACCCAAATAGGCATTCCCCAAGACACTTACTAGTTAGAATGTCAGAGGTCAAAGAGAAAGAGAGGATCTTGAAAGCAGCGAGAGAGAAGCAATCCATCACATACAAGGGAAACCCAATAAGACTATGTGTAGATTTCTCAGCAGAAACCATGGAAGCTAGAAGACAGTGGGATGATATATTTACGTTACTAAAAGAGAAAAAACTGCCAACCAAGTCTCCTATATCCAGCAAAATTTTCCTTCAAAAATGAGGGAGAAATGAAAACATTCTCAGACAAAAAGTCACGGAGAGAATTTGTTACCAAGAGACCAGCCTTGCAAGAAATACTAAAGGGAGCACTAGAGTCAGATACAAAAAGACACACGAGAGAGGCATGGAGAAGGGTGTAGAAAGAAGGAAAGTCAGATATGATATATATAATACAAAAGGCAAAATGGTAGAGGAAAATATTATCCAAACAGTAATAACTCTAAATGTTAATGGACTGAATTCCCCAATAAAAAGACATAGACTGGCAGAATGGATTAAAAAACAGGATCCTTCTATATGCTGTCTACAGGAAACACATCTTAGACCCATGGATAAATATAGGTTGAAAGTGAAAGGTTGGGAAAAGATTTTCATGCAAATAACAGCCAGAAAAGAGCAGGAGTGGCTATACTAATATCCAACAAATTAGACTTCAAATGTAAAACAGTTAAAAGAGACAAAGAAGGACACTATATACTAATAAAAGGAACAATTAAACAAGAAGAAATAACAATCATAAATATTTATGCACCAATCCAGAATGCCCCAAAATACGTGAGGAATACACTGCAAACACTGAAAAGGGAAATAGACACATATACCATAATAGTTGGAGACTTCAATTCACTACTCTCATCAATGAACAGAACATCTAGACAGAGGATCAATAAAGAAATAGAGAATCTGAATATTACTATAAATGAGCTAGACTTAACAGACATTTATAGGACATTACATCCCACAACAGCAGGATACAACTTTTATACAATTGCTCACGGATCATTCTCAAAGATAGACCATATGCTGGGTCACAAAGCAAGTCATAACAAATTTAAAAAGATTGAAATCATACACAACACTTTCTCGGATCATAAAGGAATGAAGTTGGAAATCAATAATAGGGGCAGTGCCAGAAAATTCACAAATACATGGAGGCTCAAGAACACACTCTTAAACAACAAGTGGGTCAAAGAAGAAATTGCAAGAGAAATTAGTAAATACCTAGAGGCGAATGAAAATGAAAACACAACATATAAAAACTTATGGAACGCAGCAAAGACAGTGCTAAGAGGGAAATTTATTGCCCTAAATGCCTATATCAGAAAATAAGAAAAGGTAAAAATGCAGGAATTAACTGTCCACTTGGAAGAACTGGAGAAAGAACAGCAAACTAATCCCAAAGCAAGCAAAAGGAAAGAAATAACAAAGATTAGAGCAGAAATAAATGAAATTGAAAACATGAAAACAATAGAGAAAATTAATAAGACCAGAAGTTGGTTCTATGAGAAAATCAATAAGATTGATGGGCCCTTAGCAAGATTGACAAAAGGAAGAAAAGAGAGGATGCAAATAAATAAGATCAGAAATGGAAGAGGAGACATAACTACTGACCTCACAGAAATAAAGGGGGTAATAACAGGATAATATGAACAACTTTATGCTAATAAATACAACAATTTAGATGAAATCGACGGATTCCTGGAAAGACATGAACAGCCAACTTTGACTCAAGAAGAAATAGATGACCTCAACAAACCAATCACAAGTAAAGAGATTGAATTAGTCATTTAAAAGCTCCCTAAAAAGAAAAGTCCAGGACCAGACGGCTTCACATCTGAATTCTATCTAGATTCCAGAAAGAATTAGTACCAACTCTTCTCAAACTCTTCAAAATAATCGAAGTGGAGGGAAAACTACCTAATTCATTCTATGAAGCCAACATCACCCTCATACCAAAACCAGGGAAAGATATTACAAAAAAAGAAAACTACAGACCAAT
Organism: Tamandua tetradactyla; assembly: GCF_023851605.1. NCBI lineage: Eukaryota > Metazoa > Chordata > Mammalia > Pilosa > Myrmecophagidae > Tamandua > Tamandua tetradactyla. Next base: position 42,656,223 of record NC_135340.1, read on the forward strand.
CTCTCTAATGAATATAGATGCAAAAATCCTCAATAAAATTCTAGCAAATCGTATCCAACAACACATTAAAGGAATTATACATCATGACCAGGTAGGATTCATCCCAGGTATGCAAGGATGGTTCAACATAAGAAAATCAATTAATGTAATACACCACACCAACAAATCAAAGCAGAAAAATCACATGATCATCTCAATGCATGCAGAGAAGGCATTTGACAAGATTCAACATCATTTCCTGTTGAAAACACTTCAAAAGATAGGAATACAAGGGAACTTCCTTAAAATGATAGAGGGAATATATGAAAAACCCACAGCTAATATCATCCTCAATGGGGAAAAATTGAAAACTTTCCCCCTAAGATCAGGAACAAGACAAGGATGTCCACTATCACCACTATTATTCAACACTGTGTTGGAAGTTCTAGCCAAAGCAATTAGACAAGTAAAAGAAATACAAGGCATCAAAATTGGAAAGGGAGAAGTAAAACTATCACTGTTTGCAGATGATATGATACTATACGTAGAAAACCCAGAAAAATCCACAACAAAATTACTAGAGCTAATAAATGAGTACAGCAAAGTAGCAGGTTACAAGATCAACATTCAAAAATCTGTAGCATTTCTATACACTAGCAATGAACAAGCTGAGGGGGAAATCAAGAAATGAATCCCATTTACAATTGCAACTAAAAGAATAAAGTACCTAGGAATAAATTTAACTAAAGAGACAAAAAACCTATATAAAGAAAACTACAAAAAAGTGCTAAAAGAAATCACAGAAGACCTAAATAGATGGAAGGGCATACCGTGTTCATGGATTGGAAGACTAAATATAATTAAGATGTCAATCCTACCTAAACTGATCTACACATTCAATGCAATACCAATCAAAATCCCAACAACTTATTTTTCAGAATTAGAAAAACCAATAAGCAAATTTATCTGGAAGGGCAGGTTGCCCCGAATTGCTAAAAACATCTTGAGAAAAAAAAAAACGAAGCTGGAGGTCTTGTGATGCCGGACTTTAAGACATATTATGAAGCCATAGTGGTCAAAACAGCATGGTATTGGCATAAAGATAGATATATCGACCAATAGAATCGAATAGAGTGCTGAGATATAGACCCTCTCATCTATGGACATTTGATCTTTGATAAGGCAGTCAAGCCAACTCACCTGGGACAGAACAGTCTCTTCAATAAATAGTGCCTAGAGAACTGGATATCCATATGTAAAAGAATGAAAGAAGACCTGTATCTCACACCCTATACAAAAGTTAACTCAAAATGGATCAAAGATCTAAACATTAGGTCTAAGACCATAAAACAGTTAGAGGAAAATATAGGGAGATATCTTATGAAACTTACAATTGGAGGCAGTTGTATGGACCCTAAACCCAAAGCAAGAGTACTGAAGAAAGAAATAAATAAATGGGAGCTCCTCAAAATTAAACACTTTTGTGCATCAAAGAACTTCATCAAGAAAGTAGAAAGACAGCCTACACAATGGAAGGTAATATTTGGAAAAGACATACAGATAAAGGTCTAGTATCCAGAATTTATAAAGAGATTATTCAACTCAACAACAAAAAGACAGCCAACCCAACTAAAAAATTGGAAAAAGCCTTGAACAGACACCTTCCAGAAGAGGAAATACGGATGGCAAAGAGGCACATGAAGAGATGCTCAATGTCCCTGGCCATTAGAGAAATGCAAATCAAAACCACAATGAGATATCATCTCACACCCACCAGAATGGCCATCATCAACAAAACAGAAAATGACAAGTGCTGGAGAGGATGCGGAGAAAGAGGCACACTTATCCACTGTTGGTGGGAATGTCAAATGATGCAACCACTGTGGAAGGCAGTTTGGCGGTTCCTCAAAAAGCTGAATATAGAATTGCCATACGACCCAGCAATACCATTGCTAGGTATCTAATTAAAGGACTTACGGGCAAAGACACAAACAGACATTTGCACACCAATGTTTATAGCAGCGTTATTTACAATTGGAAAGAGATGGAAACAGCCAAAATGTCCATCAACAGAAGAATGGCTAAACAAACTGTGGTATATACCTATGATGGAATATTATGCAGCTTTAAGACAAGATAAACTTATGAAGCATGCAATAACATGGATGGACCTAGAGAATATTATGCTGAGAGAGTCCAGCCAAAAACTAAAGGACAAATACTGTATGGTCCCACTGATGTGAACGGACATTCGAGAATAAACTTGAAATATGTCATTGGTAACAGAGTCCAGCAGGAGTTAGAAACGGTAAGATAATGGGTAATTGAAGCTGAAGGGATACAGACTGTGCAAAAGGACTAGATACAAAAACTCAAAAATGGACACCACAATACTACCTGATTGTAAAGTAATCATGTTAAAACACTGAATGAAGCTGCATCTGAGCTAAAATAAAAAAGAAGCACTAGTGAGAACATTGTTAAGATGCTGTTTATTACTCAAAGAAGAGCAGGGAAACCATAGGTGGCACAAATTGACTTACTTTCTAAAACACAATTGGTGGCTCCTTCCAAATAGCGCTAAGTTTGTGTTTCTCCAAATACAGTTCCTCACAAAATAAGGGCAGAGAATGAGGTCTTCTTTCCATTTCACTCACTGCACACAGTTGACTTTGGACCTAAATTTCAATAGTGTCAAGGGTGTGCTCAAATACAGTGCAGCTTTCCCACATTAAAGGAAGTGAAGCTGGTATTTGATCAATTTAACTGATATTTCAAAATTGATTTTCTGGGTTCTTTCAATTACCATGAACTGAGTGATAGCCCAAGCTGCTGTTTTTCACGCCATTAACAGTAAGAAGGCTAAAGACTTACTTTACTTTTAACTCTTAAAACTGAATGTCCACCTCGTTCCATATACTTCTCTTTACCTTCTTCAATGAAATAGAAGTTTCCACGCAAATAAGAGCAGGAAGGCGAATGCCAGGTCTGTTCACATTCTTACACTTAGAGATCCTAACCCTAACCCTATTCCTAACCCTAACCCTAAACTTAACCCTAGCCCTTAGTGTAAAACTTATTCTGAACCTAACCCTAGCCCTTACCCTAACCCAAACCTTAAACCGTAAACCTACCTTAACACTAAACCTAACCCTAACTCTAACCCTAAAGCTAGAGCACACCTTGAAACAACAGTAAGTGTTATTTAGGAAGATACAGCTTTGTACTCACTACACTGCAGAGTATCTTGTACTGCTGCTGTTTCTCCTGCCTTGTCAAAACAACTTTCTGGTAACTTTCAAAAAGCACTATTTGAGAACATTGTTGAGATGCTGTTTATCACTCAAAGAAGAGCAGGGAAGCTACAGGTGGCACTAATTGACTTACTTTCTAATACCGAATTGGTAGCTCCTTACAAATAGCCCTATGTCTGTGTTTCTCCAAGATATATTTTCTCACAAAATAAGGGCAGGGAATGAGGTTTTCTTTCCATTTCACTTACTGCCCAAAGGTGGCTTTGGGGCTAAATTTCAATAGCGTCAAGGGAGTGTTTGAATGCAGTTCAGCTTTCCGCATTAACCAAAGAGAAGCTACCATTAATCTATTTAACTGAGTTTTAAAAAATGATTTTCTAAGTTCTTTCAATTGCCATGATGTGACTGAATGCCCATGCTGCTGTTTTTCATGCCAGTAACCACAAGAAAGTGAAAGGACTCCCTTATATCTTAACTTTGCAAATGAATTTCTAATTCAATCCATATATTTCTGGGGGTCTTCTTTACTGAAATAGCAGTTTTCACTCATATAAGTGCAAGAAGGCGAATAACTGGCCTGTCACACATTCTTTCCCTTATGAATCCTAACCCTAACCCTAACCCTAACCCTAACCCTAACCTTTCACTGTCCTACCTCAGGGGTATATCAACTCTCCAGCCCTATGTCATAATCTTGTTCGCAGAGACCTTGATCGTTTCTCCCTCCCACAAGACATCACACTGGTCCATTATATTGATGATATCATGTTGATTGGACCTAGTGAGCAAGAAGTAGCAACTACTCTAGATTTACTGGTAAGGCATTTGCGTGTCAGAGGATGGGAGATAAATCCAACAAAAATACAGGGGCCTTCCACCTCAGTAAAATTTCTAGGTGTCCAGTGGTGTGGGGCATGTAGAGATATCCCTTCTAAGGTGAAGGATAAATTGCTGCATCTTGCCCCTCCCACAACCAAGAAAGAGGCACAATGCCTAGTTGGTCTTTTTGGATTTTGTCGACAACATATTCCTCATTTGGGTGTGCTACTCCGGCCCATTTATTGAATGACCAGAAAAGCTGCTAATTTTGAGTGGGGACCTGAACAAGAGGAGGCTCTGCGACAGGTCCAGGCTGCTGTGCAAGCTGCTCTGCCACTTGGGCCATATGATCCAGCAGATCCAATGGTGCTGGAAGTGTCAGTGGCAAATAGAGATGCCGTCTGGAGCCTTTGGCAGGCCCCTATTGGAGAACCACAACGCAGACCCTTAGGATTTTGGAGCAAAGCCTTACCATCTGCTGCAGATAACTACTCTCCTTTTGAGAAACAGCTTTTGGCCTGCTACTGGGCCTTAGTAGAGACTGAACGCTTAACCATGGGCCACCAAGTTACCATGAGACTTGAGTTGCCTATCATGAGTTGGGTGTTGTCTGACCCACCAAGCCATAAAGTTGGGCATGCACAGCAGCACTTTATTGTAAAGTGGAAATGTTATATACGAGATAGAGCCAGAGCAGGTCCTGAAGGCACAAGTAAGTTACATGAAGAAGTGGCACAAATGCCCATGGTTTCCACTCCTGCTGCCACATTACCTTCTCTTTCCCAGACCAGAGCTAAGGCCTCTTGGGGAGTTCCTTACAGTGAATTGACTGAGGAAGAGAAAACTCAGGCCTGGTTTACAGATGGTTCAGCACGATATGCAGGTACCACCCGAAAGTGGACAGCTGCAGCATCACAACCCCTTTCTGGGGTGTCCTTGAAGGACAGTGGTGAGGGGAAATCCTCCCAGTGGGCAGAACTTCGAGCAGTGCACCTGGTTGTTCATTTTGCTTGGAAGGAAAACTGGCCAGAGGTGCGTTTGTATACTGACTCATGGGCTGTTGCTAATGGTTTGGCTGGATGGTCAGGGACTTGGAAAGACCATAATTGGAAAATTGGTGACAAAGAGGTCTGGGGAAGAATTATGTGGATAGACCTTTCTGAGTGGGCTAAAAACATGAAGATATTTGTGTCCCATGTGAATGTACACCAGAGGGTGACTTCAGCAGAGGAAGATTTTAATAATCAAGTGGATAAGATGACCCGTTCTATGGATACCAGTCAGCCTCTTTCCCCATCAACTTCTGTTATTGCCCAATGGGCTCATGAACAAAGTGATCATGGTGGTAGGGATGGAGGTTATGCATGGGCTCAGCAACATGGACTTCCACTCACCAAGGCTGACCTGACTACAGCCACTGCTGAGTGCCCAATCTGCCAGCAGCAGAGACCCACACTCAGCCCCCGATATGGCATCATTCCCCGAGGTGACCAGCCAGCTACATGGTGGCAGGTTGATTATATTGGACCACTCCCTTCATGGAAGGGGCAGCTATTTGTTCTTACTGGAATAGACACATACTCTGGATATGGGTTTGCTTTCCCTGTATGCAATGCTTCTGCCAAAACTACTATCTGTGGACTTACAGAATGCCTTATCCATCATCATGGTATTCCACATAGCATTGCTTCGGATCAAGGAACACACTTCACAGCAAATGAAGTGCGGGAATGGGCACATGCTCATAGAATTCTCTGGTCTTACCATGTCCCCCATCATCCAGAAGCAGCTGGATTCATAGAATGGTGGAATGGCCTTTTGAAAACTCAATTACGGTGCCAACTAGGTGGCAAAAACTTGAAAGGCTGGGGTAGTGTTCTCCAGGAAGCTGTGTATGCTCTGAATCAGCGTCCGCTGTATGGTGCTGTTTCTCCCATAGCCAGGATCCATGGGTCCAGGAACCAAGGGGTGGAAATGGGTGTGGTGCCACTCACTATTACTCCTAGTGATCCACTAGGAATATTTTTGCTTCCTGTCCCTGCTACCCTGAGTTCTGCTGGTCTACAGGTTTTAGTTCCAAAACGGGGTGTGATTTCTCCAGGAGAAACTACAGTGATACCACTGACCTGGAAGTTAAGATTGCCACCTGGCCACTTTGGGCTACTTATGCTTCTGGATCAACACTCCAAGGGATTACATTATTTTCTGGACAGCATTACAGTCCTCGTTTCTGTAACTGATCACGTGGTCGAAGTTCATATTTATCACTACCTTCTTCCACTACCCATTCCATGTTCCCTTTCCCCTCAGCAAGCACTTCAGCTGGCCGTGGTTCTTTGCCTGGTGGGGTGACCCAAACCTTCATTCCTGAAGTCTCAGAGCCATCAGTGGTCCTGCCTGTATTGTGTTGTTTCAGTTTTCCATTGATTTTAATCACAGGGCATGGTAGTACTAATAGACGCCCCAGGGAATCTCCTATATTCCAAGAAAACTCTTCTTTCCCTCCATTATGTAGTTGCAGTCCTACTTCCTTCTGATAGTCAAGGTCAATTACCCCAGACAATAATGTAATCCCCTTATTGGTGTGTTGATCCAGAGGCATAAGTAGCCCAAAGTGGCCAGGTGGCAATCTTAACTTCCAGTTCAAGTGGTATCACTGTTGTTTCTCCTGGAGAAAGTACACCCCGTTTTGGAACTAAAACCTGTAGACCAGCAGAACTCAGGGTAGCAGGGACAGGAAGAAAAATCTTCCTAGTGGATCACTAGGAGTAATAGTGAGTTTCACCACACCCATTTCCACCCCTTGGTTCCTGGACCCATGGATCCTGGCTATGGGAGAAACAGCACCATACAGCGGACGCTGATTCAGAGCATACACAACTTCCTGGAGAACATTACCCCAGCCTTTCAAGTTTTTGCCACTTAGTTGGCACCGTAATTGAGTTTTCAAAAGGCCATTCCACCATTCTATGAATCCAGCTGCTTCTGGATGATGGGCAACATGGTAAGACCAGAGAATTCCATGAGCATGTGCCCATTCCTGCACTTCATTTTCTGTGAAGTGTTTTCCTTGATCCGAAGCAATGCTGTGTGGAATACCATGGCGATGGATAAGGCATCCTGTAAGCCCAGGGATAGTAGTTTTGGCAGAAGCATTGCGTGCAGGGAAAGCAAACCCATATCCAGAATATGTGTCTATTCCAGTTAGAACAAATTGCTGCCCCTTCCATGAAGGGAGTGGTCCAATGTAATCAACCTGCCACCATGTAGCTGGCTGGTCACCTCGGGGAATGATGCCATATCGGGGGCTGAGTGTGGGTCTCTGCTGCTGGCAGATTGGGCACTCAGCAGTGGCTGTAGTCAGGTCAGCCTTGGTGAGTGGAAGTCCATGTTGCTGAGCCCATGCATAACCTCCATCCCTACCACCATGATCACTTTGTTCATGAGCCCATTGGGCAATAACAGGAGTTGCTGGGGAAAGACGCTGACTGGTATCCATAGAACAGGTCATCTTATCCACTTAATTATTAAAATCTTCCTCTGCTGAAGTCACCCTCTGGTGTACATTCACATGGGACCAAATATCTTCATGTTTTTAGCCCACTCAGAAAGGTCTATCCACATAATTCTTCCCCAGACCTCTTTGTCACCAATTTTCCAATTATGGTCTTTCCAAGTCCCTGACCATTCAGCCAAACCATTAGCGACAGCCCATGAGTCAGTATACAAACGCACCTCTGGCCAGTTTTCCTTCCAAGCAAAATGAACAACCAGGTGCACTGCTCGAAGTTCTGCCCACTGGGAGGATTTCCCCTCACCACTGTCCTTCAAGGACACCCCAGAAAGGGGTTGTAATGCTGCAGCTGTCCACTTTCGGGTGGTACCTGCATATCGTGCTGAACCATCTGTAAACCAGGCCTGAGTTTTCTCTTCCTCAGTCAATTCACTGTAAGGAACTCCCCAAGAGGCCTTAGCTCTGGTCTGGGAAAGAGAAGGTAATGTGGCAGCAGGAGTGGAAACCATGGGCATTTGTGCCACTTCTTCATGTAACTTACTTGTGCCTTCAGGACCTGCTCTGGCTCTATCTCGTATATAACATTTCCACTTTACAATAAAGTGCTGCTGTGCATGCCCAACTTTATGGCTTGGTGGGTCAGACAACACCCAACTCATGATAGGCAACTCAGGTCTCATGGTAACTTGGTGGCCCATGGTTAAGCGTTCAGTCTCTACTAAGGCCCAGTAGCAGGCCAAAAGCTGTTTCTCAAAAGGAGAGTAGTTATCTGCAGCAGATGGTAAGGCTTTGCTCCAAAATCCTAAGGGTCTGCGTTGTGGTTCTCCAATAGGGGCCTGCCAAAGGCTCCAGACGGCATCTCTATTTGCCACTGACACTTCCAGCACCATTGGATCTGCTGGATCATATGGCCCAAGTGGCAGAGCAGCTTGCACAGCAGCCTGGACCTGTCGCAGAGCCTCCTCTTGTTCAGGTCCCCACTCAAAATTAGCAGCTTTTCTGGTCATTCAATAAATGGGCCGGAGTAGCACACCCAAATGAGGAATATGTTGTCGACAAAATCCAAAAAGACCAACTAGGCATTGTGCCTCTTTCTTGGTTGTGGGAGGGGCCAGATGCAGCAATTTATCCTTCACCTTAGAAGGGATATCTCTACATGCCCCACACCACTGGACACCTAGAAATTTTACTGAGGTGGAAGGCCCCTGTATTTTTGTTGGATTTATCTCCCATCCTCTGACACGCAAATGCCTTACCAGTAAATCTAGAGTAGTTGCTACTTCTTGCTCACTAGGTCCAATCAACATGATATCATCAATATAATGGACCAGTGTGATGTCTTGTGGGAGGGAGAAACGATCAAGGTCTCTGTGAACAAGATTATGACATAGGGCTGGAGAGTTGATATACCCCTGAGGTAGGACAGTGAAAGTATATTGCTGACCTTGCCAGCTGAAAGCAAACAGTTTCTGGTGGTCCTTACTAATAGCTATTGAGAAAAAAGCATTTGCCAGATCAATAGCTGCATACCAGGTACCAGGGGATGTATTGATTTGCTCAAGCAATGATACTACATCTGGAACAGCAGCTGCAATTGGAGTTACCGCCTGGTTGAGTTTACAATAATCCACTATCATTCTCCAAGACCCATCTGTTTTCTGCACAGGCCAAATAGGAGAGTTATACGGGGATGTGGTGGGAATCACCACCCCTGCATCTTTCAAGTCCTTAAGAGTGGCAGTAATCTCTGCAATCCCTCCAGGAATACGGTATTGCTTTTTATTTACTATTTTTCTTGGTAGGGGAAGTTCTAGTGGTTTCCACTTGGCCTTTCACACCATAATAGCCCTCACTGCATGAGTCAGAGAACCAACGTGGGGATTCTGCCAGTTGCTCAGTATGTCTATGCCAATTATACATTCCAGAACTGGGGAAATAACTACAGGATGGGTCCGGGGACCCACTGCACCCACTGTGAGACGGACCTGACCTAAAACTCCATTGATCACCTGGCCTCCATAAGCTCCCACTCTGACTGGTGGCCCAGAGTGACGTTTTGGGTCCCCTGGAATTAATGTCACTTCTGAACCAGTGTCTAATAATCCCCAAAATATCTGATCATTTCCTTTTCCCCAATGCACAGTTACCCTGGTAAAAGGCCATTGGTCTCCTTGGGGAAGACTTAGAGGAAGGTTAACAGTATAAATTTGTGGCAGTGTAACAGGTTTCTCCCCCATAGGGACCTGGCCTCCCCTTCATTCAAGGGGCTCAGGGTCTGTAAACTGTTTCAAGTCTGGAAATTGGTTAAGGGGCCGTGACTCTGTGTTTTTGTAATTCAGGTTAGACTTCTGTTCCCTTGACCTAGAACTATTTTGTTTATACAGCTCCAACAAGAATTTAGTAGACTGCCTTTCTATTGTATTTCTAGGCACCCCATGATTTACTAGCCAATGCCACAAATCTCTGCGTGTCATATAATTTTGATGCCTCCTTTGAGTTTGTTGTCTATTATAATACCCACATCTACCCTGTCTTTGGTGATTAAGTGCTGCCACCTTGCTTCTGCCAACTCGGGATCCTGTCATCCCCATTGTGTTTAAGGATTCCAGCTCAGTGGCAGCAGTTCCTACAGTAATATCTGACCTACAGAGAAGTGCAACCACAGAGCTCTTGAGGGATGATGGTGCTAGTCTCACAAACTTATTTCTCACTGTTCTGGTAAAAGGTGCATCCTCTGGACATTCCTGGGGTGTAAGAGCAGGCTTTGCATGATAAATCCACTCTAACATCCCAATCTCTCTAAGCCTCTGGATCCCCTCATCTACATTATACCAGGGCAGTTCTGGCATTTCAACCTCAGGTAATGTTGGCCACCTTTTGATCCATGTTTCAACCAACCACCCAAACAAGCTGTTAACACCTTTTCTAACTGCTCGAGCTATAACATTGAATGCAGAATCTCTGCTTAGTGGGCCCATATCAATAAATTCAGCCTGATCCAGCCTTATATTCCTCCCACCATTATCCCACACTCTTAAAATCCATTGCCACACATATTCCCCTGATTTCTGTCTATATAAACTGGAAAACTCACACAGTTCTTTTAGAGTATAACGTACCTCCTCATGTGTGATACTTTGTACCTCACCTTTAGGGGCCTGTTGGGACTTTAGTCTAGTTATAGGTCTAGAAGAAATGAGGGGTGGTGGGGGTGGGTCATGAAAAGGATTAGAAATATCTTCCAAGCCATTTGCTTCAGGGCTTTCATTTGCAGTTTCATCTGGTGAAACAGGATTAATAACTCTAGGGCTAATCCCTTCAGGAAGAGGTTGGGTGGTCAATTCCTCAAGGCAGGCTGGAGGTGGTGCGGCTATGTCCTCAGGGTAGACTATTACAGGGTTATCTAAAGAAGGCTCAGCATGGTCTAGGGTTTCAACCTCTCCCCCAACATCATTATCAGTCCATATGTCACCATCCCATTTTTCAGGGTCCCACTCCTTTCCAATCAATGCCCTCACTTTAACGGCAGACACCATGCAAGACTGAGATTTCAGTTTACGTTGTAAAGTTGCTACTCTAACAATAAGATTCTGAGTCTGATTTTCAGAGATCTCAAGTCTACAGCTACAGGAAATAAAATTTTCCTTCAGGATACTCAAAGAAACCTCTACATCTTTCAGATGGCACTTAAGCTTCTTGTTTGAAGCCTTAAGCCCATCCCTTTCACAGTGTATCTAACAACAACCAACCAACATCTCTATAACTCTTATTTCTACAAAACTCTGTAAAGGTGTCAAAAACTTTATCCCCCAGAGTCTGGCTTCATATAAGCGAAGCATTAGGCGAATCGAATGATGATATTTTGACTATCTCCTTTGCCAACTCAGTCCATGGATTGAGAGTGTCATTCTGATTACACAAATCAGAGTCCTTAGTGTCTCTGAGCCCAGTCAGAGTAGAAAACCATTCATAAAAACCCATTTTTGAGATTCTGTTCCTTAAGAACCACTCCTGGTACCAAGATGTATTAGTTGGGTTCCTCTAGAGAAACAGAATCAACAGGGAACACTTGCAAATATAAAATTTATGAAAGTGTCTTACGTGACCGTAAGAATGCAGAGTCCAAAATCCACAGGGCAGGCTGCGAAGCCGATGACTCCAATGGATGGCCTGGATGAACTCCACAGGAGAGGCTCACCAGCCAAAGCAGGAATGCAACCTGTCTCCTCTGAGTCCTCCTTAAAAGGCTTCCCATGATTGCATTTAGCATCACTAATTGCAGAAGACACTCCCCTTTGGCTGATTACAAATGGAATCAGTTGTGGATGTAGCTGACGCGATCATGACCTAATCCTATGAAATGGCCTCATTGAAACAGACAGGCCAGTGCTTGCCCAATCAGATGAACAGGTACCACAACTTGGCCAAGTTGACACCTTTCCTTAACCATGGCAAATAATACACCTCAACTATTGTGATGGATTGTCACTCTAGACATACATACAGGGGATTCCTCTCAGGTTGGGAGAGCTGTCCTTGAACTTCATCTCAAAGAGCTTTTCCTGTGATTTGCAGATCATTTTAAATTTATTTTCAATTATCAAAGTAAAATCATGCATTTTTATGGAAATAGAGAAATTTCAAAGCAATTTCATTACCAAAAATAAAATGGTTAGTACTTTATGAGTCCTTATTTTAAGATTGAATTTATAGTTTTCCACATTATTAACATAGTTAAGCCCATGAAGAAAGCTAACATTCAGGAAAAACAAGTTATACTTCTGCCAAGTCTGCACTACAATTAAACACTAGATTTTCCATGCATTTTTAATCTCTGATAAATCTGCCCCAATTTTACAATGTTTCCCAAAGAAACATTCATTTCACATATATAAGCTACAGGGCTATTGTACTTGTTTCATAGTTCTTCCTTTTCTGCAACGGATTTCCTCACACCTTGCCATTCATTTCCCTCAGTCTTTGCTGAAATATATCTGATTAGTGAGGCTTTTTCTGACCACCCAGGTATATTCTGTACCTTTTTGCCTGCTCTTCTCCATCATACTTATCATTAACATAACATATATTTTATTTATTTATTTGTTGATTGCCTCTGCAGTACTACTCCTTCTCCTTAGGCTGTAAGCTACTCGAGGGTGGGGAAGTTTTGTATTTTTGTTTATTGCTTTGTGCCTAGTGTTTATAATAGTACTGGGAGCAGAGCAGGTGTTCAATACATATTTGTGGAATGAATTAGTTACAACAGAGACTATTCAATAGGGTTTGGATAACAGTTTCGCTATTACAAAACTAACTCTATTAGAGAATGGAGAGATTACAAAAGCCTCAGAAAAGAGAAGTAGATCAAATATAAATTTAATTAGAAAATACATGTTGCTAATTAAAATTTTCATACAGTCTCATCTTGAAGAACAGGTAGCTAGAAAGATGAAACAGTATTATATATAACTTCTATAAAGGGATATCATAACTGAAAAAGGTAGAAAGTGCAACTGTGAAACTAAAAGAGCCATTTCCTATTAAAAACAATGTAGGCTTCCAAGGTTGTAAGAAACTACTTCTTTCACTTCTTACCCATCTAATTCACTGCTGTAAAATCTAAATTGTTTTAATATAGAAAAAGTGAGTACAATCTCTTGCTCATGCTAGCTTATTTGTTTCAAATTAATTTCTCTATTCCTATCACTGCAGGTACCTCAGATATATGGCCACATTCTTTATGATGTCTTTTACCAAAGTAACTGTGCTGATTTCCATCTCTTTACATTTGGACTGAATTTCCTCTCCCTTTAAGATTTTTAAAAGCTTCTAGAATCATTTTCTACCATTCACAGTTTGGATGTGTAAGTATAGAATTTGACTTTCAAGCTACTATGGATAATTTTCATGCTTCTGCATGAAAACTTTTAGAATATGATGGCAAATACTTCTTTCTCTCATCTTCACTCTTTCCATAGTGACTTATTTATTAAATATAATAGTGTATCTATCTATCTATCCAACTCCTTATTTATTATCTATGCAGCATTTCAATGCATAAATAAAAAAGTAAAGAATAATTCATCATGTGAACGTGTCTGTTAAAAAAAATCAGGGGGCACAGTCAGGCAGGAAGACCTGCTTTTATCCTGTTGCATCAATCCAGTAGGAAAATTAATGACTGAGGCAAAAGGAAGGGTTTAACAATGAGAGATAAATGGGATGGGAGCCACAGGGCTTGGTGACAGTATGTGGCTATGAAAGAAAAGAATCTATAGTGACTCTCAGCTTTCTGGTTTGAGTAACCAGTTCATATGTAATGTTATTCAAACAGGCAAAAGAAAGGAAGTAACTTTTTTAAAAAAAGCAAAACTCAAAATTATCCAAATAATCATAGGTAAATATTTATTTCTTAAATTTAATGTGAATAAACACTGTCTTTACAGTCTCACATTATTTTTATAGTTTTTGAAATTGAAACATCTATTTCATTTACGTGAAAGATGAAGGGCTTATCCTTATCTTTTCAATTGTTTTTGTTCCCTCCAGATAACTTCAGCAATCCAGATTCAGCTAATGGATGGAGAAATGAGTCAGTTGTTACTGAATTCATTTTGTTGGGCTTGTCTAGCTCTCAGGAACTCCAACAGTTCCTTTTCTTTCTCTTTTCTTTGTGTTATGGAGCTGCTGTGCTGGGAAATGTTCTTATCATCCTCACAGTAATTACTGACTCTCACTTTCACTCCCCAATGTATTTTCTCCTTAGTAATCTCTCCTTCATTGATGTGTGCCAGGCCACATTTGCGACACCGAAGATTATTTCAGACTTCCTCAACGAACACAAGACCATCACCTTCCAGGGCTTCATGTCACAAATCTTTCTCTTGCATGTCTTTGGCGGTACTGAGATGGTGCTTTTTGTTGTCATGGCCTATGACAGATACATTGCTATTTGCAAACCTCTGCAATATATGACCATCATGAGTCAAAAGGTGTGTGCTATTTTGGTAGGGGTGTCTTGGACCATTGGCACTGTGCACTCAGGCAGCCACCTGGCACTTACAGTTGATCTGCCTTTTTGTGGACCCAACAAGGTAGACAATTTCTTTTGTGATCTCCCCCTTGTCATCAACCTTGCTTGCTTAGACACTTATGTTTTGGAGATCCTGGTGCTCACCAACAGTGGTCTGCTCTCACTTATCTGTTTCCTTCTTTTGCTCATTTCTTACACTATCATCCTTGCTACTGTCCATCGCCAAGCCTCTGGTGGGATGTCCAAGGCACTTTCCACCCTCTCTGCCCACATCACTGTTGTGGTTCTGTTCTTTGGTCCATTGATTTTCATATATATTTGGCCCTTTGAGAGCTTCCTAATTGATAAATTTATCTCTGTGCTTTTTACTGTGTTCACTCCTCTCCTTAACTCCATCATTTACACACTGTGGAATAAAAATGTCAAGGAAGCTATGCGGAAACTAAGGAACCGACATGTGGGTTCTAAGCAGCTTTTTTAGACAACTGTGAATAAGAAGCACAAATCTCTTCTTCTCAGTCTTTTGTAGAGACTGTGTATGATTGTTATCCTTTTGTTTCTATGACAAGTAGGGTTTTGCTTTCAGAAGACTTGAAGGTGGTGATCTAACTTTGGTAAATACAGTGGTATCTCATTATTATGATATTAATTCCTATATTTTCTGGCTTCCTTACCTTCTCTGAAACATAGCAACTACATATATTAAAAGAATTAAAATATTAAAAAATATCTCCTGTAACATTTTAAAATGGCTCCACATTAAATGAGATTTGCTAAGCTATCTGACTCAATTGGAGTAGCACAGAGAACAATTTATCATTATTTCAATTAAAAAAAACAGAATCTGTAGCAACATGATAGGCTATATGAAGTCTCTAAAATGAATGCTCTTGTGCCTTTATCACTTATAGCTCATAAGCAACTAACCTGGCTCTTTTAAATAACCACAAAACTTCCACATTTGTCAATAAGCATTGTTTATAAAAGCACACCTGTATTACATTTATAAATTATGATGAATTTTAAAGACATAGAATACTGCAATAGCAATTATGGGGCTGAGTTTTGCTGCTCTGGCTTTGAAACAAAGAACAACATACCATAAAATATAACTAAATTCTTAGTAAAGTCATAATAGCACTCTTTACACCCTCTGCAAGAAATGTTATAGCACTTGTAAGCAAATTCTTTTTATGCTTTACTATAAAACTTCCATTGGTTGATCTTCACTGCAGTATGTCTGAATTAATAGTGATTTGTTTGGTTGATTTTAATTATAAAGTAGCCACAGAAGCACATATATTAGTAACCAGAAAATATATTCCATTCACCTTTTTTTCCCTCAAATTTTAATAGAAACTTCTGAAGCACCAACCAACTTATAGGAAAAAAATGAAGAGGAAGGCAAACACATGATTGTTTGGTTCCTTATCAGCCACAGAATCTGTCACTGTTATCACTGGATGATTTAATTCATGCCCAGAGTAGTTTATTTTGTTTGTGCTACTTTCAATCCAACTTCAATAAAATTATTGAAATGAAGATGTGATTGTGTTTTATAAGTCCGTAAGGCAAATATTCTTCTATTTTTAACTGCAGTTTATCAATGTTCCAAAAGTTGAACAAGCAATTACATCCAGTAAGTGTGATAAGGATGATATAATACAGTAAATATTGATATTTCAGCTACATTAAATTGTCTTTTCATAAAAGTGAGGCATATAGAGTCATGGGTTAAAAAGCCAATGGAAAAGTAGATTGCCCAATTCTGAGTCTCAGAATTTTATATGGTTCAATGAGTTCCTTAGAACTCTGTTCTTGTTTTCACATGTGGGTATCCATATGTAAAGTTACTTATTTGGATTACTCTTTAAGAAACTGTCATTAATTAAAAATGGGCTGAACAGATCACTGTACTGGGCAATGACAGGTTTAAAAAATGAGGAAAAAAAGAGACACAGTCACTTTGCTTTTGTTTTTGTTTTTTTTGCATGGACAGGCACGGGGAATAGAACCCGGATCTCTGTCATGGCAGGCAGCTGCTGAGCCACCACCACACTGCTCCATAGCCCTTTTAAGGAAAAAACTTCAAAACAATCTGCCGAGCAATAAACAGGTTCATAAATCATTAGATAATAGAGGGAAGTAAAATATATTATATTTATTATTAAACATATATGTTGAGCTAATAATCTTATCGTGGTAAAGTTCAGTCCCTTCAAATCTATGCAAGTCAGTGCATTTCAGCAAATTTTCATCCTTAGTTTATGTCAGGTACTGTGGGTATGTAAATGAGAGTAAGGAAGAGCTATGGCCTCATGGAAATGGCTGCATACTAAGAAATCAAGGAATCACATACATTTTGAATAAAAAAGTGGATTCCTTTGTACAAGGGTCCCAGAAGATTATTGCCAGGAAAAGACACTTATGTGGCCAACCACCAGAGAACCTTATAACTTACCATTAATGGAGTGAATTTGCCACAGTTCAAATTATGAGCCACAGAATCACAGACTCAGAAACTCCAAGATGTTGATCATTGCAAGAAACCTAAAAAGATATTTGTCAAATTGCATTGTAAATTATAATTATCCAACAAAACAAATAATCACAGCACTGTGATTGGAACAGAAGCCAAATTATTAGTAAGTGTTTTTGATGAATCTGTGTTAAAATTAGGAGTTTTGGTTACCTAATTGAGAAGTGTAAGATCATCAGACTGATTACTTGGCAGCAAACCCCACCTGAACAATGTTGGAATGGGCTCTGTTATTTGTCTTAGTGACTCCTCTTATTTTTCCATGTAGTCAGGACTGGGTCTAGTTTTTCTTTTTAAAACTTTTTTTTTTTACATGGGCAGGCACCGGGAAATGAACCCAGGTCCTTGGGCTTGGCAGGCAAGCATTCTTACCTGCTGAGCCACTGTGGCCCACCCCTAGTTTTTCTTTAGGTGTTTCAATACCTCAAAGAAAGTTAAAATCAAAATTACTAACTTTTAAAATCTC
The DNA here is from genome assembly GCF_023851605.1 of Tamandua tetradactyla. Taxonomy (NCBI): domain Eukaryota; kingdom Metazoa; phylum Chordata; class Mammalia; order Pilosa; family Myrmecophagidae; genus Tamandua; species Tamandua tetradactyla. Next base: position 42,673,827 of record NC_135340.1, read on the forward strand.
TCATTCAGAGCTGAAACTTGTTCTCCTTTATTATAGAATTTAAATTTAAAATGACAACTGTATTTCATTATTTTCAAGTCTAAGGTCAAATATCATGAGCAGTAAATTCAAAGAAAAAGCATAAAATTCTAAACAAAGTAAAAATCTTAAAGCTAACATTAAAAGCATTTAAATCAAAACAGTAGAGAAATTTTTCACCGTCAGATTGATAAAGAAAAATATGAAAGGGAAATATTTTCAACAGTACTGAAATTTTAGAAATATGGGGGCTCTGCTTCATCAAAAATTATTAAACAATTTTTAGAAAGCCACATGATATAGTATTACAATATGTCCATACTTATGAACCAATAATTTTATTGCTAGGACACTAGCTTGAGTAATTTATCTCTCAATCATGTAGCATAAAATCAAATATTCATTTATATACTGGAAATTCTGGATTCTATAATATATCTGGATTCTATATAATATATTATATATATAATATAATATATTATATAGAATATAATGTATTCAATAATATGTGTATATATTATATTATATTTGAGGACTTAAAAGAAAGTCCTCAAGAAAAAGAAAACTTGTGGTTCCTTCTGTTCAAGATATCTCTGAGAATAGAAAATAATATTGATTTTCTTTTGTGGTGAAACTTTCCTCCCTTCCCTTAGTGAAGCGTGCAAACATTTGATTTCAATCTTTGACAGAACTGATTTAAGAAGGGAAAACTATACGTTGATCGCATTCACAAAAAAGGACAAAAATTCTTTACAAAACAGAAACTGAATCTGGTAATTATATAGAAAGTTAAAAAATCATAGGCCAGTCCAAATTATCCAGGAAGGTAAGGTTGGTCTAACATGGTTATGAGTCATTATAATTCACCCTATTAACATAAAGGAATAAAATATGATTATTTCCATAAATTAAAAAAATGATAACAGTTAGCAATCATTGTTGAAAAAAATAACCTTTAACAATCTAAGAATAGAAAAAGTGTCTGTGCCTGAAAACTTTACTATCTGGGCCCAGGTAATATAAAGGTACCTGGGAATGATGCAGTTATCTCCTCCACTCATCTAGAATACCAGTTTGAAGGAAAAAAATAATAAATTACACAAAAGAAAACCTGGAATAGAAAGAGGCAGTGTTTTACAATATATCTGATTCAAAATGATTTTAAAGTTCAATTCATTGACTAGATCCCAAATTAATTAGAATATCAAAATATCCTGTGGAATTTTCTAAAGGTTGCCACTGAAGCAGAAAATTCTGGCTGAAATTGCTTTAGATGATAAATATAACTATATCATATGAAAAAGAGTCCAGAGAAAATGTCATTGTGGAACTATCACAGTTAATAACACCAGTCAGGAAAGAGTCAGCTTCCTGTCATCTCTATACTGTCAATTTGAAGTTATGTCTTATTCTGGCTGATTCCCTTCTTGGTTTCAAGAATACTGCAACAGTTCCAGGGTTTTTATCCAAAGGCAGTAGTGATCACTTTTCCTTATGTCTGCTGTTAAAAATGAAAAATCATTCCAAAAAATACCTTTTAAATATCTTCCTTCTCTTATTGCTGAAACCAAGTCCAAATGCCCTTTCCCACATACACACTCTAATAAAAATTTTCCCACTTGCACAAAAAAACCACACTTCCTTTCTAAAGATCTTTCCCTGTTACTGCATTCAATAAATTCCCATCTTCTTGTTGTCATTAAAAATGCAGATCTTGGATCCTAGATAACTATGCTTTAAAATTATGTTATCCATAACAACATACCAAACTAACAATTATCAATACTATCAGTAAGAAGGAAAATATTAGACTAAAAATTCCCATATAGTGTTTCTTGAAGATGATTGTATAATGATATAGCATTTGCAATGTGACTGTGTGGTTGTGAAAACCTTGTGTCTGATGTTCCTTTCATCTTCCTGATCAACAGATAAGTAAAACATATGGATAAAAAAGAAAAAAAAATAATAAGGGGAACAAATGTTAAAATAAATTTAATAGATTGAAATGCTAGTGATCAATGAAAGGGAGAGGTAAGGGGTATGGTATTTATGGATTTTTTTTTGTTTTCTATGTATTTCTCTTTCTGAATTAATGCACATGTTCTAAGAAATGATCATAATGATAAATATACAACTGTAGGATGATATTGTGAGTTACTGATTATATATGTAGAATGGAACATATATATGATCATATGGTAAGAAAGTTTGTGTTTGTATGTTGGTATGTTTAATAATAATAAAAAAAATCCCATGGAGAAAGATAGTATAATGGAAAACATGATGGTCAAATGTCACTATTGTTCTAGAAAGGAATGATGTGGTATTTGTAACCTCTCAAAAGTATATTCTGGATGGACCACAGTGGCCAACTGGCAGAGTTCTCTCCTGCCATGTTGGAGACCTGGGTTCATTTTCTGGTGCTTGTCCATGTAAAAATGAAAAATAGTTATATTCTGTCACCAGTTGAAAAAATAAACCTCAGTTTTGTCTTTAAAGGGAATTTCCCTTGTCCATTTACTTCTATGGCCACCTCTCCAGAAGGATATTGGAGAATACCTTTACTGAGATGTTCAACCGAACATCCCACTTCGTTTTGAACTTGAAAAATCAAAAGCTGTTCTCAATAAATGGTAGGACTTCTTTGGTTCTAATTTTATCAAGAAATTTAGATGCAGTGGCATCAGCTAAAATGACAGAGTAAGAACCTCTGAAAATGATCTCTCCCATGAAATCAACAGGATAATTGACAAAAAATTGTCAGAATCAACTTTTTAAGTACTCTAAAATTTACTAAAACCTGAGGAAATCCGGGGCATATTTATTCAATATATGGTTAAATCTCGGTAACAACAGCAAGCTTTGCAGAGTTTTAACTTGCTGTAAGCTCATCCCTGCTCTCCAGGGCTGTGGTTGTCTTGAAACATATATCCCATGTCAACAGTAAAAACCAATAGCCTGGCAACCACTGTCAGTGACAGAATAGGGTTAGAGTTTCCACAAGTCTGTTTCCACAGGAAGGTCTTTATAGACCTGTCTGGTGGCTGCTATAAAGATCCTACTTGCAAGGCAGTGTTAAACCTGTATTTAATCATGCATTGTAGAAAATACTTTTCCCTGGGAGTGTTTATCAAAAACAATTATAGGTCACTGTTTAACTCTGAAGTTGCTTGAAGTGGTGAGTAACAGTTGGAGAAAACAATAGAGTAACAAAAAGCTTAAAAGAAAAGCTTGAGAGTGACAGATCTGCAAGTGTTTTGTTGTTGTTGTTTTTTAAATCTGATGTTTTCTCTGGAGTCTAGAAGACTATGCAAATATCTAAGGCTACCATGCTCAAGGCTGTATGAATGCTTAGGAAACATCTGAGAAAGTCCTAAACTCTAACTTCTGGCCAATATTAAGGATTTTCAGAATGAAGTAAGGGCTAATGCAGATTTGTTAACTGTTTGGGTGCTGAAGTTATGCTCTAAAGCATATTCAGGGTGAAGATTGGGAGACTTATTGGTTCCAGAAGTTAAGGAAATCTCCATTCAATCATTACCTAACCACCAAGCAAACTAAGCAGATAACTTCAGTGACTACAAAATACAATGGCTGGAAGTCACATAATTAGTTCTAAAAACTCACCAAACAAACAACAAGACCTACAACAAATAGCAGCAATGTCAAATCCTGGAAGTGGGGAAATGAGTACCAAAGTTGCTACATGATATTATTTTAAATGTTCAGTTTTTAACAACAAATGACACATGCAAGGAAGCAAAGGATGGCACATATACAGGGGAACAAAATAAAAACTCTTTCTGAGAAAGCCCAGAAGTCCTACTAAATAAAGGCCTTAAGTCAGCTCTTTTAAATATGTTCAAAGATTAAAGAAAATAATGTCTAGAGGACTAAATGGAAATATAGTAATAATGTCTCACAAAATAGAGAGTATCAATGAAGAGAGAGAAATTATAAAAGGTGCCAAATAGAAATTCTGGTTTGAAAGTTATAATAACTGAAGTGAAAATTAGGTAGTGTCCTGGAAAAAGATTTGAGCAAGCATAAGAAATCTTCATAAAACTTTTATGTTAGTCAATTATGATTACCCAGATCTGAAGAAGAAAAAGAAAAAAAAAAGATGAAGAAAATCTAACTGGACCCCAGAGTCCTTTGTGAAACCATAAAGTATACAGACATATGTATCATGGCTCCCAGAAGAAGAAGAGGGAAGTGAAACAAAAAGGCACAAATAATATGCAAAGAACTGCTGGCCTCAAAGTTCCCAAATTTAATGAAAAAACATTAATCTACACATCAAAGAATCTGAACAAACTTCAAGTAGGACAAATAACCTAAAACAATCCACATTGAGAAAAACCATATCAAACTGTTGAATGCAAAAGATAAATAATGAATTTGAAACTAACAAGAAAAAAAAGACATATTTACAAGCCATACTCAATTAACACCTGTCATCTCCTAAAAAGAACTATGATATGAAAAGACAGTGGGTTGCTATATTCAAAATTCTGGGGAAAAATGTTTGTCAAAAAAGTATTGAAGTTAATGTGTTTATTCCAAACTAAGTTGTTATAAGTTAAGATGATAATTGACGGTCATAATATAAGTAAGAAAATAATTCAAAATAAAGAGTAAAATAAGGAAAGGAATTGAAATGCTACACTATAACATATGTATGTAATACAAAAGCAGGCAGTAACAGAGAAATAGAACATGAAAGACAAGACATAAAAAACAAATCGCAAAATGGCAGACATACAGCCTACATATATTGAATATAAATGAATTAAACACTTCAATTAAAAATCAGACATTTGCTGAATAGATTGAAATGAGACATGATTTAACTATCTGCTGTTTACAACAGAATTACTTTAGAATCAAAGACAAATAGTTTGACAGGAAATGGATGGAAAAAACACATACTATGCCACCAGTAATCAAAATGAAAGCTGGAGTTGTATCCTGATGTAAAAAAAAAAGGAAAAAATAGTCACTAGCGAATAATACACATCTTGTAGAGAAAAAAGAACCAGCCCATCAAAATGACATATATACCTATATCTATATCTATATCTATATATTTATATCTATATAGATATAGATATATAGATATATATAGAGATATAGATATAGATAGATAGATAGATAGATAGATGCATATATATGTATCTATCAAGAGAACTATGGGACACTTGAAACAAAAACTTACTTGACTCAATAAAACTTGGAGATTTTGATGCTTCACATTCAATATTAGATAGAACAAGACCAAGGAAATAGAAGATTTGAACAACTTTATTAACCATCATAGACTAAACAGACGTTTATCAACCCTCCATTCAATAACAGCAGCATAAACATGCTTCTCAAATGCACATGAAACCTTCTCAAGGATAGACTGTATAATGGGTCATACAACACATATCAGTAAACTTGAAAGGACTGAAATCATACAAAGATGTTCAGCAATGGAATGAAATTAGAAATCAAGTCAGAAAATCAAGAATCACAAAAACAAGGAAATTAAGCAACATATACCTCACAAACAATTCATCAAAGAATAAATCATAAAGGAAATTAGAAAATATTTTGGGATAAATAAAAGTAAAAACACAATATATCTAATCCTAGATGTAATCTTTTGTAACCTTATGTTCCAGCTTGCTAGCTGACAGAATGCAACACACTAGAGATGGATTGGCTTTTAATTAAAGGGGATTTATTTTGTTAGTTCTTCAGAGGAAAGGCAGCTAACTTTCAGCTGAGGTTCTTTCTTATGTGGGAAGGCTCAGGGTAATCTCTGCTGGCTTTCTCTCCAGGCCTCTGGGTTCCAGCAACTTTCCCTGGGATGATTCCTTTCTGCATCTCCAAAGGCCTGGGCTGAGCTGCAAGTGCTGAAATGAGGTATGCTGAGCTTCTTGGGCTGTGACACATTGAGTCTCTCATTTAAGCACCAGCCAATTAAACCAAACATCATTATTGCAACAGGCACACCTCCTAGCCACTGCAGATGTAATCAGCAACAGATGAGGTTCACATACAATTGACTTATGTCTGCAGCAATAGAACTATGTGCCTTCACCTGGCCAAGTTGACAACTAAATCTAACTACCACACCTTATATTCAGCAGTAGTTTCTTAGATATTTAAAATAATGGCAACCAAAGAAAAACTAGATAGAAGGATTTCATCAAAATTACAAAAAAATGTGCTTTGAATGATGCTATCTAGAAGGGTGGAAGATAACATACAGATTAGGAGAAATTCCTTGCAAATTACATACTCAATAAGGGTCTAATATGCAGAATATATTTAAAAAGCCCTTACAACCTTACAATCAAAAGACAAAGAACCCAATTTAAAAAAACGAACAAAGGGCTTGAACAAACATCTCTCTCCCTCTCTCTCTCTCTCTCTCTCTCTCTCTGTATATATATATGGACCTATATATGTGTACTTATATATGTACTCATATATACAACCATACTTTTATATGTATGTTATATATATGTATATGTATATGTATATATATATATATATATATATATATATATATATATATACACTTAAGAACATAAAAAGATGCTCCACAGAATTAGCCATTAAGGAAACACAAATAAAAACCATAAGGACATACCACAATATACTCATTAATACAGCTATGATAATAAAGGGAAATAGAACACAATGGTGAGGATATGGAGAAAATGTAACTTTGTACATTGGTGGTAGGAATGCAAAATGGTGTAGTATCTGTGGTAAATTGTTTTGCAATTTCTCAAAAAGTTAAACATAGGAGTTACTATGTGACCCAGAAATCACATTCCTAGGTATATACCCCCCAAAAAACTGAAAGCAAATGTTCACTCATGAATAAACTTGTACACGTGTTCCTAGAAGAATTATTCAAAATAGCCACAACATGGAAACAACTCAAATAGCTATCAATTGATGAATTGATCAACAAAGTGTGGCATATCCATACAGTGGAATATTATTCAGCTTAAGAAGAAATGAAGTACTGATACATATTATAGTATGAATGAACCTTGAAAACAATATCTTAAGTGAATAAATTTAGCCAGATACAAAAAGCCACATATTATGTGTTACCATTTATATGATATGTCCAGAATAGGCAAATTCATAGAGGATAAAAAGTATATGAATGGTAACCAGGTACTGAGGGGCAGGGGAAATGGATAATGACTATTAATGGGTATAGGATTTCTTTTTGAGATGGGAAAAATGTTCCAAAATTAGATAATGATAAGGGTCACATAATTTTGTAAATATGTGAAAACCCAGTGAATTGCATACTGGAAAAGAGTGAATTTTATGTATGGATAATATATCATTGAAAAATAAGCAATACTCATGATAAAAAATAAAGCAAGATCTGCCTTTTCTAGCCATGATGGAGTAACTGGTACTGGAAATAATTTCCTCTTCAAATGAACTAGAAAATATATGAAATGACTGTATTTAAACACTGAACTACAAGTTACACAAGACTATGATTCTGATAAGAGGGAAAGTAGAGTGAACAATATTAACACCATTTTCCCCTGGGAGGTACTTCCTTCACCTCAGTGCAGGGAGCATAATCCAAATCAACTCTCAGTTGGCTTGATATATTAAGAATAAAAAAACAGAGTTCAGGTAGAGAAAGGTAGGTGCAATCTGCATCCAGATCCAAAAAAACAAGAAGCTTTCCAAAGAAAAACTCCCAAAATATATATATATGGTATCTTTTGTTTTATTGAATAACAAAATGTGTACACAAATGTTAAAGCTCAAAGAATCTGTGCAAAAAAATCTGTAATGCTGAAAGCTGAACTAGAAGAGTTCAATCTGGGATGTGACACCTATAATTTCTTAAATTAATCCTCAGAAGGGTAATTCCTTAGGACGTGGACTAGAGTAGCCTAGAAAAGTTTATTTTGAACCCACCCTACAATATTTCAAAATACATCTTAAATAAATAACCTGATTCCATAAGAAGTTAATTGATGGACTGAACAAAAGAACAGTGACTTTTGAAGAATGAAAAAACCTGACACTCGGAGGGGTAAAATTTATAATGTCCACTATTCAATCAAAGATTACTAGACATGTGCAGCATGAAAATATAAAACATAATCAGAATAAATTGAAATCAAAAGAAATAGGCCCAGATATGACCTATCGGTGATGAATTAGAAAGAAATAAATTTTAAAGAACTATTATAAATATTATCAATGATGTAGAGGAAAATGTGAACACAATGAAGAGATAATTAGAAAATATTAAAATAGCAAAATTGAATCTCTAGAGATGAAAAGTTTGCTATTTAAAATAAAAAGTTCACTAGATTTGACTAGCGGTAGGTTACATACTATGAAAGAAATGATTGGTAAAATAGTTTGAAGAAATAGCAAGGGAAAAAGCATCTGAACAGAAGGAGAGCCAAAGTAGAATAGGAAGAACTGAATAGAATCACAGAGATATGTAGGACATTATCAATTGGTCTAATATACATGTAATTGGAGTCCCAGAAGGAGAGGAGAGAAGAGAGATATAGAAAAAAATATTTTAAGAAACAAAGAATATTTTTTCTAAAATTTGATGAAACTTTTTAGCATAAGTATTCAAGAATCCTTATGAACCTGTTGAAGGATAAACCAAAAGAAAATCACACCAAGATATACCATAGCCCATTGTTGGAAAATTATGATAAAGATAAAGGCTTTTAGCTTCCAAAGAAAAAAAGAAAGATCATGTACAGAGAAACCAAGATAAGAATAACTGAAAAGTTCTTATAAGAAGACAGAGGAATAACATCAATAAAGGGCCAGAAGAAAAAAAACTGACAACAAAGAATAAATTGATACACAAAACATCCTTCAAAATTGAACATGAATGAAAGAGAGACTTTTAAAGTCAAACAAAAGCTGAGAAGAATCATGGTTGACAAACTTTACTACAAAAATGGCAAATTAAAGGAAGTCTTTAAGACTGAAGGAAGAAATATCAGATGGAAACTCAGAATAAAAAAGAGCAATGCCTCTACTGGAAATGGTTAATATGCAAGGGGATCAAAAGACCATTTTCACATTTTCATTTTTTTTAAAGAAATTTGGACTTCAACTTCCAGACAAAACGGAGTGACAGGTTCTACATCTGCTCTTTTTTCCCAAAACAACTAAAACACCCAGAATATATGAAATGGTATCTCATTTGTGGATTTGATTTGCATTTTCTTCATGTCTAATGATGTTGAGCATATTTTCATGTGGTTTCTGGCCATTTGTTTATCTTCTTCAGAGAGCTGTCATTCAAAACTTTTGCTCATTTAAAAAATTGAGTTGTCTTTTTGTTAAGTTGAAAGATTTCTTTATATGTTCTGGATATTAAGACTTTATCAGTTATGTGGATTCCAAATATGTTCTCCTTTTGTGTACTTGTTTTGTTTTCAAGATAAAGCCTTTGAGGTGCTAAAATTTTTTATTTTGATGAGATTCCATTTATCTAGTTTTTCTTTTGTTGCTTGTACTTTGGGTGGAAAGTCCAAGAAACATCTAATAAAAAGTCCTGAAGATACTTCCTGGCATTTTCTTCTAGGAGTTCAATAGTTAAGTCTCTGACATTTAGGTATTTGTTCCATGGAGTTGATTTTTTATAAGATGTGAGGTTGGGGTTCTACTTTTTTCTTTGCAAATGGAGATCTAGTTTTCCCAGCATATTTATTGATAGTCTCTTCTTTTCAAAATGACTGGTCTTTGCCCCTTTGTAAAAAATCATTCATATACGTTCATTTCTGAGCTCTCAATTCGATTCTATTGTTCTATATGTCTGTCCTTGTGTCAGTACCACGCTATTGTTAAAATATTTTTATTGAGGAATCTTCACACACATCCATTCCATACATGGTGTACAATTGATGGCTCACAGTATCATCATATAGTTGTGTATTCATCACCATGATCAGTTTTTAGAACATTTACATCACTCTAGAAAAAGAAATTTAAAAAAAAGTAAAGAGAAAAATCTCATTCATACCATACCCCGTACCCCTTCTTCTCATTGACCACTAGTATTTCATACCCAATTTATTTACCCCTTACCTTACCCCCCCATTATATTTATTCTTTATCCATATTTTTTTACTCATCTGTCCATACCCTGGATAGAAGGAGTATCAGGCACAAGGTTTTCATAAACACACAGCCACTTACATGGCTCAAGTAAGTTATACTCATGCTTAATTTACTTCACTTGCTATTCATAATATATATCCCAGACAGAATTATTAGGTAAATATTTACTTGGCAGATTTTCAGAATGGAAAAGACCAGCAGGTCACTTAGCACAATCCTATATGCATTCATTAATTTACTCTAAAATATAATAAATGAGAAATTGATCTTTACTTGAGCATGTACTAATGGGAAACTTATTCTTCCATGTCAGACTGCACCATTTGAGCAGATATAATTTTCAGAAAAGGGTTTATTTTGATGTGAATATTCATTATTAAGAATGTTTACATATGTATAGTCATCAATATGTATGAAAGTGTGCTCAATTGCATAACTTTAAAAAATATTTTGAAAAACTTTTAGGGTAATATTATTCTCAATACTTAGTATTTGAAGACAATGAGCTCTAAAAAGCTACATTGCTCACTCAATATCATGTATCTTTCCAATGACAAAACTGTGATTTTAACCTAGACTCTTTTTTATTCCAGTAGCTTTATGTTTCTATGTTAGTACAGTAATCTTATGGGGTTTATAAAGACAGTCCTTTTAATAAAGGATAAAGTTACTCATGATTCATTTAGTAAGGAATTGCAGGAGAATAAAGGCCTATCATCTTCTCTAAATGAAAAAAAAATGTGACTGTTACTGAATAATCCATGCAGAACAAGTATTGAAACTAACTCTACTATCACCAGTTCCTAGCACAGTGCTATGGGAAAGGAGGTATTTAAATACTTGTTCAAGGATAATCACTATTTAGAATTTTAACACCATAGATTAATTTTGTTTATTTGTGAATTTTGTTTAAATAGATTCATATAGTCTAAGTTTTTGTTCAACATTAAGATTATGAAATTTTATTCCTCTGTGGTAGGAGTTCACATTTCTTTTTTTCTTTTTAGATGACTTCATTCCTTAAATTCATTTAATTTGATGAACCAATTTGTTGAACATCTCCCCTCCCAACTTCACTCATCCCAATCTTCCTTTTCTAATAAACTTTATACTGTCTTTATAATTTATAATGATGCATATAAACTAAGACACATATATAGTAGTGGGAATTAGAAGCCCTAAAGACTGAGGTGGATTGGGAAATCATACTCATGTTCAAATCATTGATTATTGTCTTTCTTTCTTATTCAGGTAACTGAAGATAAATCCCCTCCAAAGTCAATGAATGAGACAAATCATTCTCGGGTGATGGAATTTGTGCAGCTGGAACTCTCTAGTTCTAAGCAGCTCCAGCTTTTCTTGTTTGTAATATTTTCACTACTTACCTATCTATACTGATGGGAAACTTTCTCATCATCCTCACTGTGACCTCAGATGCCCACCTTCAAACCCCCATGTACTTTCTTCTTGCAAACCTCTCTTTTATAGATATATGTATTGCCTCCTTTGCAACCCCCAAAATGATTGCAGACTTTCTTGTAGAGCATAAGACTATTTCATTTAACAATTATCTGACTCAGATTTTCTTTGTACATCTTTTCACTGGTAGTGAAATGGTGATCCTTATATCCATGGCCTATGACAGTTATGTTGCTGTTTGCAAACCTCTCCACTACATGACAATCATGAGCTGCCAGATTTGTATTATTCTGGTCCTCGTTTCCTGAAGTATTGATTTCATCCATACTACTAGCCAGTTGGCACTTACTGTTAACCTGTCTTTCTGTGGTCCTAATAAGGTAGATAGCTTTTTCTGTGACCTCCCTCTAGTGACCAAGCTGGCCTGCATAGACACTTATATTATCAGCCTTCTAATATTTGCAGACAGTGGCTTTCTTCCTTTGAGCTCCTTTCTCCTCCTGGTCATCTCCTACACTGTGATACTTATCACAGTTAGGAAATGGTCCTCCACCAGCATGGCAAAGGTTTGCTCCATGCTGACTGCCCACATCATGGTGGTCACGTTATTTTTTGGTCCTTGTATCTTCATCTATGCATGGCCCTTCAGTAGTTATTTGGTTGACAAATACTTGCTGTGTTCTACACTATTTTTACTCCATTTTATACCCAGCCATCTATACTATAAGGAACAAAGAGATGAAGTCAGCTATGTCAAAACTGAAGAGCAGGTATTTGAAGCCTGGCCAGGTTTCTGCAGTCATAAGAAATGTTCTTTTCCTGGACGCAAAGTAAATTTAAAAGACTGTTACTTGAGTCTTGCCCCTAGACTGTTAAATATTGGTCCCTGTGATGTTTGCTTAAATTAAATGGTAATGTTGATAATACAACACACAACAAATTTTAGCAGTTTTAACGTTCTCTTCCATTTTGCTTTATTTCTTCTTTTATAAAAACTAAACAGTTTTAAGATCAAGAGTTATTGGCTTTGAAGTGAATGACATTTATTTGTAAAGTACGTTGGGTTTTCTATGGGGGAAATGTATTGTTCAGATCTCAATTAATAGAATATTTTTATCCTAATGTAAATAAGGAAGTACTTATTTTTAAAAATAATTTTTAATTTTAGTAGCAATATGTGCATGCACTGCTTTGCCTCTTTCTATGTTAACTCTCCTGCTTTCACAATAGAGCACTCTGTCATACTCTTCTGACTCAGTTATTGGGTGACTCACAGTTTTGCCAATTTTCAGGGTGCCCCTGTGTTCAGTCCAGTCTCCAGCAAAAGTGGCACTTATTCTCAGGTCCTTCCACTTATGAACAAGGTCACCCAATTAAATTGAGGTAATAAATTGATGAATAAAGGCATTGTTTTTTATTCTCTAGCAAAGGCCAAATAGCTGAGTGATAGTGCTGATTCATATAATTCTGGAGAAAAGCCTACATTCTGAACCAGAGAACTACCTGTTGATTTTAAAGCAGTTCTCAAAATGCTACTTGACATTAATAGGGAATGAGTTTCTGACTGTGGGCTACTAAGTAATTTTGTGACTAAGACTCCTCATCATTTAAGTCACAAATTCTATCAATCAAAGTACCAAACTATAATATGGTGCAAAGTGGTACATCTGGAATCAGGCTGAAGAAGGTCCAAAGGCACAATAAATCCACATGAACAGGTAGGTAGACCCACAAATCATTAATTTTGTTGCATTATCACTTTTCCTTCAGATCAAATTTATCAGTTCATGGGAAAGTTGCCATAACCAGCTGATAGAGGAAGAACAGTTCTGTCTTGATTTATGGATAGGTTTTCTCTGTCTTGGTGCCTGTCAAATAATGGGCTATTGTTGCATTGCAATCCCACTCTGGGTGACCTGGAATAAGCTTAGTGTGGGAAAATCCTTTTCATGGGCAAAGCCTTGAGCATTTTACTTGGTTATCAACTTTGGAAAGAGAACTGTTCTTAGGTACAAATAACTATGAATTCCTTAACAGGGGGAGATGGAAGGACCACAAAGAAATAGCATTGGAAAATCAGAGAAAGGCAGTCTGGAGAATGAAAATCAGGGAGGGCCTAAATGATCAGACACACAATTTATGGGTCTTAAAACAATGCCCCGTCTATACTGCTTCACAGAGAAAGCAATCAAGATATGGAAAAGAAGGGAATCTTGTTATCTCTTGCCTCAGTGCTTACACAAGGGGTCCATGAGTGAAATAACCATGGAGTCTACAAGTCAATTACATTATATCTGATCATCAATGGAGAAGGGTGATTTATCATTATTGGAATTGATGCCTACTCCAGATGCAATTTTCTCCATTTCTCCACAGCCTACATTACTATTATTCCATGAATTATTATTCTTAGGCTTACTGAGTATCTGATTTATGGGATATAGGATTCCACAAAAAGGGGTTCTAGCATGGAATGAGTATTTTACAATGGAGAGGTTGGGACAAGAGACACGTGATTTTGAGATAGAAATAAAAAAATTTTTATTTTTAAGGAAATATCAAAGAAAAATGAGTGGCTTATTAAAGGTTCAGATAACAGGTGAGCATTGCAATTACACCCGCCTGGTATGTGATGAACTCTAAGACCTTTGGCAGATATTGAACTAGCAGTTATGTTTGATGTTGTGTTATCAATAGCTAAAATATACATATCCAGGAAAAAGGAATATAATTAAAATAATCGTCTGCTTCATGATTCAAGTGATCCATTTGTGCTTCCTCTCAATGTAATTCTAGGCTTTATTGGATCGAGAGACTTCATGTCCAGAGGGACAACACTCTTGCACTATTGGTTTCCTCTGAACCAAAGCTTTGACCAGCAGCATTGGATTCCTTATGCTGATGGACCAAAAGACAAAAACAACAACAGAAACCAGAATGGTTCTAGTGGGAAGAACAGTGGACATGGCTCATATAAGGAGCTAAAGTTCATAGTAAATAATGTGAGCAGAGAAGGATTTGGCTGGATTTTAGGGGATTCACTAGGCTTCTTCTTATTCATTTCATGCCTAAAGAAATGAAAAAAAAATCTGTTGCAATAATCTGACCTGACCATACCTCAGGGACAAAGGTTTAAGTCACCCAAACAGGCATTCAACCAGGACCAGCTGAAGTACGGACCAGTGCTGAGGATTATGTGACATGGATGGTGAAAGAGAGAGCCTGTGAATATAAATTAGTCCTGAAGATCAGCTGCAATATTGTACTATAGTTTATTCCAAAACTCTTTTTAAAATAGCTTCATTAGTCACTTGGAGAGTCAGTGACGGAGTAGGCTTATTGTGAGGCACAAACAGATATTAAGAATACAAGGGGTATCAAATATTTGTTATGCATTGCACTTCAACCTCTTGAACCACCTAATCTCAGCACTGTGGCAAATAGCCAGTGGTCTGCATCAAGTATATGCCCTCAAACACACCCTGCTTTGTTGAGTCAGGAATAATTCTAAAGCTTCCCAGATCACACAGACACAACTAGAACTGGGAAGGAGTTCATACTCTCGAAAACAACCCTAAACAAGGGGGAGGTGTTGGAAATCAGAAGGTAGATACCCCAGGTTCTCCCAAGATACATTGTGCATGGTTAATCAGGGAGATGTTCAGAAACATTGAGCTTATTAATGAACATGTGCTAACCAGTCCATCTATAAACTTCATAGAGTTTCTTCTTCCATGTTTTACTTTTCCAATGCCCTTACTTCTCGCCACTGGAATCACAACTCGAATATATTGCCTTCAATTTTTTTTTTGTTTTTACCCACTTCTGACAATTGGATAGGTAATATTTTCATTATTATTTACATTAAAATGTTTTATAATTTCCATTTATAGTGTTTTTCTTTAGCTTATTTATTATTATTTTACTGTACATTGGGATTTTCAAGTTATTTCTAGGTTACTATATAAATGATCTCAGAACATAGTTTGTGTCAGTTCAATCTTTTACATTGAAGATTTGCTTCTCATATAGTCAGTTTTTATAATGACCTATGTTTCCTTGGAAACAATATATTTTTTGTCCAGAGTTCTTAGGTCAAGTTTTTAAATATGTTATTCAAATCTTTCATATTGTATATTTTTTCATTTTCATATTCATTACTAAAGATGTGTTAATTGGCACCTATGCTTGTGGATTGTATATTTCCTTTTTAACTCCTTTTTGCCTTATACATTATTGAGGGAGTGGATGGAAGGATACAGTAGAATTACTGTCTTCAAATAAATTAGGTCTTTTATTAATGTCCCTTTTTATCTATAATAATATTTTCCCCACAAAGTTTAATATGCCTAATATTAATACAGTTATACTAACTTTTTGGCTTCTCTTTTAGTTGTTGTGGTGATGTTTTAATATTTTTCTATCATTTATCTGCAACATTTCTGTATTCTTAAATTTACATATGTCTCTTGAAATCAGTGCATTGTTGACTTTCTTAAAAATCCTTCTTATCACTATATCTTTTAATGGCAGTTTGTATTCTTTTTTTGTTTTTGCATTTTTGGTTGCTATCTATTGCTTTCCATCTGATTTCTATTTTCACTGACTGCTGTGTCTTTTCAGTCTTCTCTTTTTTCTTATGGTTGATTCTTTTTAGTTTCACTATTCCCCTCTGATATCTGGGTAATTATGAATTGTTTTTCTTTTCTTTATGTTGCTTCCTGGAAATTAAAATACCATTCCTTGACTCTGCATATTCTAGCCTAAATTGGTACTTTTATGTATTTTCAGAAAATGCAGTGGCTTTAAAACATTTGAATTTCAATTATTCTTTCCTAATTTATGTGCTATTTTTGTTGTATACTATAATATTGGCATTACAAGCACATCAGAATATATTGTTTTCATTTCATATAATCAATATTCATTTACATTTATTTACATATTTACCTATTCTGTTGCTTTTCACTTTTTTCTGCTTTCTGGTAACTCTACTTGGGTTATTTTAACTCCTTCTTGAAAAACAATCTTTAAGTTTACCTTTAATACAGGTCTCCTGTTGACAAAATTTCCTCATTTTTAATTTTTCTGTTTTTGTCTTTATTTCATCTTCAGATTAAAATAAATATTCATTGGGAATCAAATTCTGGTTTAGTATTAATTTACTTTAGCTTTTTAAAGTTCTGCCACTGTCATCTTCCTTCTAGTTCTGTCAATGTCAGCTAACAGCTTTATTCTGTTGCTTTGAAGGTAATGTGTCTTTTTACCCTTAGAGCACATTTTAGATTTTTCTTTTTGTTGGTTTTAAAAGTTTTTACTATAATTTTATGCTTATTTTGCTAATGGCTTATAGGGAAATTATTAAAACTATGTCTTGATTATACCACAGTTTTTGAAAACTCTCAGCCAGGATCTCTTCAACAAATGCTACTTTTTCTGTTTCCTTCTTCTCGGACTTCAAGTACGTATTAGCTAGTTTTTTCACAGTGTCACAAATGTCTTTGATGCCCTTTTTAATTAAGACATTTATAATGGTTCATCAATTACTATTAATGGTGTGCAACAACCATGCTAATCTCTGTGCCTTTCCATTTTTATCAAATGTCTTACCAAGGCAAATTCTGGGCAGCATACCTTTTGTTTGGTCATTTTGCCAACTTCTTAATTGGCAAAAAAGAAAGCCATTTTCTTCATTTTTTTCATTTATTTGACTATGAAGGAGATTTTTAATTGAGTATTTTATTTTTTGAAATAAGAATATTTCACGAATATTCACAAATACTGTAAAGACATTAACCAACACATAAAATTTTCCCTTTGGTAATGGTGCTTCTAGTTAGACTTTCAATAACAGTGAATCAAATATATGTTCCCCAAATCCTACCTAATTATTTTGAAGTTTTGTCAATCTATAAGGTAAAGAGTTATCATTATTTTTAAACTTAGCATGTTTGTATTTATGACTGATTTGGAAATAATTTTCTTATGTTACTGATCATTTGCTAAGTATGTCTGCTTCTGTGTAGTGTTTATATATATGATTTGCTTATTTTATAAAATGGTTATTAATGGTTATTCATTCTCATTTGTAATAGAAATTTCAATTATAAGGAATTAGTTATTTGTCAGTCATAAGTTGCAAACATTTTCATGGTTTGCTATATTTATTCCATATTGCCTGCTTTTTTAAACATATACAAAATGTAAAAAAGTATATGCAGTTAAATTGATCAATTTTACCATTATGTTCTTTATTATTTTGCTTGATAAGAGTGACCAGCAACAAGATTTTAATCATATAGTTCATGAAGTTTTTTGTAGCTTTCTTTTTTGCTTTGTAGGCTTTCTAAAAAATATTTTATCCAAATGTCATTCACTTTGATTTTAGGACTGTTGTACAAATACAAATTCATCTCTTCTCATCAAATCCACTTATTGAATAGCCTATACTTACTTAAGTTATCAATACTGTCTCCATTATTACAAACTATCTTTCATAATATTTGGTTCTGTTTCTGAGTGCTGTTCTCTTCTACTTATTGGACTGATTAATCTTGTCTTAGTATCAAAATATTTCAGTTAGGTACTTTTCTTATATATTTCAGTATCCTTACTACTACCCACTGATCATACTTTATTTTAAGATTTTTCTACCTATTCTCATACATTCATTTTCTAATAAACTTCTTAAAATAAATCTTATTTTAGAATTGTTTTAGATTGACTTAAATGTTACAAAGAATTACAGTGAGTTAATTTATTCTCCAGCATCTCTTAGTGTTAACCTCTTACATTTCTATGGTATATTTGTCACAGCAAGAATTCGATATTGGTAACATAAACCAAATTCTAGACCTTATTTGTATTTTATAGTTTTTCTCTAAGTATTTATGAGGCCCTTTCATACTCAAGTATTCCGTCTAGGATTCCACATTACAATTAAGTGTCATGTTTCCTTAGCCTTCTTTGGTCAGTAATAAATTTTCAGTCTTTCATGGTTTTCTATAATCTTGAAAGTTTTGGAGAGTATTGGTTAGATATCCTACAAACTACCTCTAAATATGACTTTTACAGATTTTTTTTTTGACGGTTACACCAAGGTTGAGACTTTTGGATAAAATACAATAAAGGTGCAGGACCTTCTAATTACATCATATCAAATGTATATTCTATCAGCATAAATTATCACAGATAATTCTAACATGATTACCTAACCAAAGTTATGTTTTTGGTTTCTCATCTGTAAAGTTGCTGTTTCTCTTGTCCTATAAGCTATATTCTACTTTTGGAAATACGCCATTAAGTGCAGTCCACATTCAAGGGAATTTGGAATTAAGTTCCACCTCTTTGAATGGGAAGTAACTACATAAATTATCTGAATTTTCTCTAAAGAATATATATCCCTTACCTCCCATTTATTTCATCATCCAATTATTTATGTATGCAGCATGGAATTGTGGATTTTTACTTATTCCTTGTAATTAATTCAATGTTGCATTGTTTACTTTAGTCCAAGTTTTCCAGTTTTGGTTATTGGGTGCTTTCTCACATTGGTTTCTGTGTCCCTTTGACATTTCTCCATCTTTTATTTTTTTGCATATGATTTCTTAGTTTTGGGCACTATAAAAAGTTCCAGGTTAATCTTGTGTTCTCTGCTCCAGTCCCAAAACTGGCCATTCCTCCAGGGATCTCTTTCATTATGACTGGTGTTTAGAAACCAATATCTGGGCACTGTGTGTGCTCCTTGCTACTTGGGTCTCATTAGTCCTAAGACCTTGCTTGATACACACAGCATTTCCTACCTGACTGAGGTATGATGCCACTCCTGTCCTCCTACTTTGACATCCCCTCCCAAATCATCCTGGAAACATGTGAGCTTTGGTTGTAATAACCTTGAGCAGAGCCTACTCTGAACCCATCTTCTTTTGTAAAAAGTGTACATACCAAGATGTTTTCCCAGTACTTTCAGGTTATCTCCTGGCACTTAGCTACCATCATTTTTCAACCAGATACAGCCTATAAAGAAGTCAAGGATATGGACATACTTGAGTGAACTTTTTGCCATCTTGCTGTCCATTGCAAGGTAGCTACAGCTCTCTGTACATTCATTATCATAATAAATGCTATTGGAGTGATCACTCTCATGTTTAATTCCCCTTTCCTTAGAATTTCAATTAGTCCCATTTATAAGGTGGTTGAGGGGCAATCAATACTGGGTTTTTCCCTATATGTTCTTTCAGGTTGAGCTCTGCTGCTAAATCAACAGAAAACAACAGCCCTCTCAGCAGACAGAGCAAGGCAATATATGTATGGATACTAACACATGTATACACACATCTATAATTGATTCTATATCTATTTTAAGCTAACCATGAGTTTATATTGATGTCTGCAACTCTAATCCAGTATTAAAGGAATCATCCTAGCTTTCCTTTTTCATTTATCTGTAACTGCCATCACCATCACTCCATCCCGGGATATATCAATAACTAGTTGATGTTTTTCTTGTCTGCTTGTTCATTGTTTGTTACATTTGCAAATATTAAAGTTAAATCTCATGAGTTAAATTTTTTATGAGTTAAAAAAAACAGCTTCTATGAGTTTTAGCAAATGCATGCAGATAGGTGTCTATAAGCCCTATACCATACAGAATAGTATGAAGTTCTGTTTTAGTGCAAAATGTTTAGGACATAAAGAAAAGCATAAGTGAAAATTTTAAAAATAATTTCCTTCATTTACCCCCACATATAGGAAATGTTGTCATTTTTACCATAGTTGCTTCAAACCTTTACAGATATTACAAATTTGTAATATTACAAATACTGATGCAGGTGAAGTCCGTTTCATTTATTTCCAGATCTATTCCCTTGTCTGCCTTTCAATACTGTTTAAATTTGGTATGTATTCTATGCCTGGGTGTTTTTAAACTTTTATTTCATAAAGATATATACATATTTTTTATTTGGTTTATGAAAATGTGATTGCAATAATTCTTTTTTTTAACTTTTTTATTGTATAGTGTAACATATATAGAAAGCAAAGAAATAAAAAAGCAAGAGTTTTCAAATCACTCTTCAACATGTAGTTACAGAACAGATTCCAGAGTATGTTGTGGGCTACTGTATGATCCTCTCAAATTTTTCCTTCTAGCTGCTCCAGAATATAGGAGGCTAGAGGGCTTAAATATTTTTTTAAATTCTTTTATTTAAATATTATTTTAATATTTAGAAAATATTTTTTAAAAAGTCACCACAATCGACTTTTTTCTTTCTTGTTTTTTGTGAAAAATAACATACATACAAAAAAGCAGTAAATTTCAAAACACAGAACCACAATTAGTTGTAGAACATATTTCAGAGTTTGACATGGGTTATAATTCCACAATTTTAGGTTTTTACTTCTAGCTGATCCAAGATACTGGAGACGAAAAGAAACATTAATTTAATGATTCAGCATTCATATTCATTTATTAACCTTCTCTGTATTCTGTTATTTGTTATCTTCTCTGTATAACTCCACCATTACCTTTGGTCTTTCTATCCCTATATTTATGGGTATTTGGGCTATGACCATTCTAATGTTTTCATGTTGAAGGGTCCATCAATAATATGAGGTAGAGAGATGGAATTATCTGATGTTCTGGAGAGGCTAGACCCTCTAAGTTTCAGGACTTATCTGGTCCAAGGACCCTTCTAGAGGCTGTAGTTTTCTGGAAAGTTGCTCTAGTGTATGGAACCCTTGTGGAATCTTATATATTGCTCTAGGTGTTCTTTAGGGCTGGCTGGGATGCTCCTGGTTGGGGGTCCTGGTTGGTATATGATAGGTAACAATGTCTGACTGAAGCTTGCATAAGCACAACCTCTACGGTAACCTCTCAACTTTATTTGAGCTCTCTCTGCCACTGATAATTTATTAGTTACACCTCTTTCCACCCTTTTGGTCAGGATGGAATTGTTGATCCCATGGTGCCAGGGCCAAACCCATGCGTGGGAGTCATCCCACCAGGGAGACTTTTACCCCTGGATGTCATGTCCCACCTAGTGGGGAGGGCAATGATTTCACTTGCAGAGCTGGGCTTAGAGAGAGTGAGGCCACATATGGGCAACAAAAGAGGTCCTCCAGAAGTAACTCTTAGTCATTCCTATAGGTAGTCTAAACTTCTCTGCTACATACATAAGCTTCACAAGAGTAAGCCTCAAGATCAAGGGCATAGCCTATTGATTTGGATGTCTCTAAATTTGACACAGTATCAAGGGTTTTCCTGACAGTAAAGTTTAATATTTCCATATTTTTTCTCCCATTCCTCAAGGGACTTTACCAATACTTTTTGATTATCTGCTTAATATACTCTAGGATGTATCCTGGCATTACATTAAACTGTACAGGATTAAAGGACCTCTTTCATATTCTGGGCTCTCTGTATTTATAGGTTGTTAGATTATGTGATCACAATAATTCTGCCATTTTAAAAATTTACTGTTCATCTTCACATGTTCTCACATAAAATATCATTTATTAATTTTAATCACTGTATAGTCTTACATTGCAGTAAAATATTATAATTCATTTCTCCTTTTTTCTAATTAAAAAACACTTAGGTTGTTTCCACTATCCTTTCTCTTTCTAACAGTGCTGCAGAGAACACCATTGTGCGTGTATCCTGCATTTATAAATATATAGAGAGAGCTGAGTTTGCTGAGTGTTACAGAATCTCATCCTCAATTCCTTTAAAGATGATCAATAAAACGTATATCAGAACCTCTGGAGATAGTCTATCGTTTGGTGCCTAGAAAACATATTTTATAAATCTAGTTGAACAAATAGCTGACTTTTTTCCCACTTAGAAATAGAAGGCTTTACAGGGAGAAAAAAATGAGAGTACCTTCAAATATTTGAATAACTATCACATTTAACAGTGTTTAAATTTTTTTTGAGCTGGAGATTGTAAAAACATTTGAGTACACTAAAAATAGATCAAATTGCTTTGGGAAGTAGTGGGCTCTTTCTGATTGGAAGAAACCACCTGAAGCTAGGTGATCATTTGTAAGATTGTGTGATTGTTTTATTACCAGAAAGTTGGGTACTCTAAAAATTATTATGAAATCAAGTAACTTTTTATATTCAGCCATACTGACTATTTGGTAAAAAGTCATTTTTATTAATCTGTCCCTAGGAAAAAATTTGTGTAAAGCATAATTACTCCCACAGCAGGGTGACTTCATGCTTCTGTAATGAGGCCAGTGCCCTGGCATTAGAATAGAAAACGTTGGCTTTATCTTGTCTTAAGTTGAGATATTGCAATTGTGTGGTTGAGAGCAAGAGGAACAGAGTCCACACTACCCCAGGACAGGATGTGAGGGGATTACATTAACTGAGTTTAGTACAGGGGACTAGATTAAAATGCATTAATTACATCGAGAGTATATTACAAATATTTTTGGTATGAAAACTCACAGGTGAAAGGGAAGTTTAGAAATGTTAGAGAAAATGAGGTCTGAGGGAAACTACTACAATGTGTAAATATTGCAAATGGATTTTGAACACATTTGATTGGAATAGAGAACTAGTGACTGAACTGTCTTCTGGTTGTAAATGTGATAACTAGAAGGAAGCAAGGGGGGTCAGTTTTTGTTTCACTTAAATTGGACACTCTATCTGGAAGAGGTAAATACCTGTTCTGCTCTCCTCTTTTCCTCAGATTCCCATGCTGCCTTGGTTTAGGGGCATCCCAGATTGCTATATGATAAGAACATGATAAGATAAAGGAAGTATGTTATAATCATTGCACGTGCCCTACATGTTCATTCAGAGATTTGGCCATTTGCTAAACAAATATTTCTACTCTGGAAATTTGACTGGAATGAAGAAAGGATTAGCTACATGAAGTAGACTAATGGTTAACATGTTGTCCTTTAATTCTTTTTGCTTCTAGGATTGTAGCAAGTTTAGCATTAAAATGTTAAAATGTACAATAAAATTATCTATGCTTAGTTTCAGAGTTCTATTGACACATTTTAGAGGTGGGCATTAGTAAGATTAAATTTTAAAAAATTAAATTTTATTTTAAATCAGGGGAAGACATTTTCTTCGGATGCATTTTGTGATTTGAAAGCAGTTTTTTCTCATATGATCAGTAGCAATGAAAGAATAAATGATTCATTAATACAAAGAACTGCTCAATGTTCTGAGCACAGTCCAAGGAACTGAGTGTAAATATTTAAACTCTGTATGTTCCCATTACACAGCTGCTACTGAATTTAGGATTTTAACCATGAAAATAGTGTTGGGGATAGTCTAGCTCTATTTTCAAAACTGGTAAGTAGAAGAATATTATTACTTTTTACTAGAAAGTGCCTACCCTAATTATTAAAAAGAAAAAAAATTCAACAATCTGGTCTGTAACACGTTTTAATTGATTGTTGGAAAGTTAATGTGAAGATGACTTTGTAGCTGTCTTCTTTATTTTGAAAGATGAAAATTATCAACTTTATTATACATTAGATTTTGGGAAGATAGAAGTTGTATTAAGACATTAAGAAATTAATAAAGACATTTTCATAAATCTCACTTATTTTTCTGAGATAAGACAATGTGCACAATATGTAACATGATATAAAATCTCAGGATTTCTTCTCTCTCTCTCTCTTATTTCTCTCTTTCTCTCCAGTGAGCATAACCAGCTATAGTGAAGTCTGAAAAGTCTGTGGTTTTCTAACTTTGGCCCTTATTGAATGGATTTGGAAAAATTGTTTCTTTTATAGGTGGAGATAGCATAAGACATGGGAGAGGGGGAGCAGAGATGGGCTATCATCCTCCACTATTGCCTTTAATCTGTTCAGGTTCTGAGCCCATCTTGTCTGTTAACTGTTGTATGGCTGCCTGACACTGAGGAATGAATGATGCCTCAATTTATTTACTAAAATCAGACTTATTTTATTCACTTGATTGCTTATACTCTATCATCAATGCAACCAATCTCATTTTTCTTAACATTTAATTGATTTGCTCCTTTTGGAGCATATTTTCAAAAGTAAAAGGGACATAGAATATTAGCGTTTAGAAGAGACACTTTTTTTTTTTTACCAAAAACTGACTGCTTCAGAGGGTATATGATTTGCCTAAATTTTATAAAGCTATGTAGTGATATGGAGAAGTAGATCCAAAGTTTCCTAAATCCCAGGCTAACATTCTCTCTATGGGCCATGATGCATTTGGACCTTATTCTTGAATATGGACTTCAGCCTATTTTAAATCTGTAATTTAGAATAATGAAAAATAAACATTGCTATGTCTCTAATTATGGAAAAATGCTCTCCATATAAAATTCCTATCTTGGGAATCTTGTCACTTTTTTGGCAAATTCCCTTATGTTAGCACACTGCAAACTGTTTGACACAACTAAAATGATATTGCATACCACATCCTTGAGAAGGAGGGAAACATTTATTGGTATAGAAAGACAATTATTTTATTACATGATAAAGCTATTCTTACTTGGCCTAGATCAATTTGTGCAGGAGCTGAAGGGAAATAAGGATACATCATCTGTCTAATTGAGCAAAGGGTTAAGATATTATTAAATGATCTTCAGTTTGCAAGTTAGAACGCTAATTTCTTTATCAAGGGTACCTAGCTGGTTGCTCAGGGTAAAGTAGACATTTAAAACCTGTAAAGGGAATAAGCAAAAAATAAGTGGCTTACATTTGGAAGAAACTTAGAATTTCTATTGCTCGACACTTTCATCTTACATTCTACAAAACAGAGGTCTTGATTTGAAAGCATTGTCCAAGCCCCCCAAGCTAGTCTGTGACAAAAGGGGGAAAGATCATACCTATTATTTTATTCCTCAGACAAGATTTTACTTTGGAGCTAAGAAGTGAGCAAAAGTACTTCCTGTTATATCTATAAACCCTTTTGCATAAGAAATAAAACCCTCAAAGATACAATTAAATGCTCATTTATTAAGAAAAATCTCAATTCTTTGGAAAATAAAATGTAAAATTATCTGTTAATACTGAGTTCTGGAGGAGATAATTTTTGAAGAAACCAGTTGTCCCACTGTCTTATAAGCAATAAGAAAATAACTTCAAATTTATCATAAGAGGACACCTTAAGAGCAGGAGGGAAAAGAAACAAATGTTCCTTTTTTTCCTGGATCTCCTATGAAGCCAATTAAAACCATCAACTGCTTCAAGCACCAGGACATGTCTAGCACTACAAAAGATCCCTTACATGACTCCCTCCTGTCCCTTTCCTTCCTGCAAAGATAACAAACTGTCTTCTTAGAGCAAAGATTAATTTTACTTGACTTGGAATTTTTATTGAAAGAGAATCACACTGCATGTACTTTTTTGTCTAAATTTAATGTTGTTTACTCAACATTAATTTTGCAAAATTTTGTTCCTTTCTGGTAGCATGCACAATTTTTCTTTGATTACGAATCCTTGTTTGACTTAGTGAACAACAACAGCAACAAAAAAAGACAGGTTGTGT
The DNA here is from genome assembly GCF_023851605.1 of Tamandua tetradactyla. Lineage (NCBI taxonomy): Eukaryota > Metazoa > Chordata > Mammalia > Pilosa > Myrmecophagidae > Tamandua > Tamandua tetradactyla. The sequence continues at coordinate 42,699,909 of NC_135340.1, forward strand.
GTCTATAGATTGTGAGAATTGATTTCAATACACTTTCAATATGAATTTTCATTTATAAGTAGTTGATTTAACATTTTACCTTCAGGTAACTGAATGACCAGTTGGTTGAAATCCTCCCCACTAATGCATGACCAAATCCCTGCTTTTCTTGAGGTGTTTTGGATCAGTGTTTCCTTCTGGCTCTATTTGCTTCATTGTGAATGACTAGGTATTACCTCTAAAATCTCAGGAATGCCTGAAAATACAGATATAGATATGAGCAGAAACTAGAATTCTAAGGACTGTGGTGGAATTGGGAATTCAAACAAGTTCAGAACATTGATGTATCTCTGTTGGTGTTTTATGCAGGTAGTTGAAAATAAATCCCTTCTAATGATGGTGACTGAGTCAAATCTTTCTCGGGTGACCGAATTTGTGTTGCTGGGACTCTCTTGCTCTAAGGATCTCCAACCTTCCCTGTTCGTCATATTTTTACTCCTTTACATAGGAATCCTGCTGGGTAACTTTACCATCATCCTCACTGTGACCTCAGATGCTCGCCTTCATACACCAATGTACTTTCTGCTTGTAAGATTTTCTTTTATAAACATATGTGTTGCCTCCTTTGCTACCCCAAAAATGATTTCAGATTTTCTGGTAGAGCACAAAACTATTTCTTTTGAAGCCTGCATAGCCCAGATATTTTTGTCCATTTCTTTGCTGGTGGTGAAATGGTGTTCCTTGTATCCATGGCCTATGACAATTATGTTGCTATTTGCAAACCTCTCCACTACATGATGATCATGAGCCGTTGTGTGTGTATTGCATTGGTCCTCATCCCATGGGGTGTTGGCCTCATCCATACACTCAGCCAGTTGGCCTTTACTGTGAAACTGCCTTTCTGTGGTCCCAATCAGGTGGATAGTTTTTTCTGTGACCTCCCTCTAGTGACCAAGCTTGCCTGCAAAGACATGTATATCATCAGCCTACTAATAGTTGCAGACAGTGGCTTTCTTTCCATGAGTTCTTTTGTCCTCCTGGTCATCTCCTAAACTGTGATTCTTACCACAGTCAGGAAACGCTCCTCCACCACATGACAAAGGCTCACTTCATGCTGACTGCCCACATCACGGTGGTCATATTATTCTTTGGTCCATGCATCTTCATCTACGTGTGGCCCTTCAGTGGTTATTCAGTTGACAAGGTCCTTGCAGTGTTCTACACTATTTTTACTCCCATTTTAAACCCAGCCATCTATATTCTAAGGAACAAAGAGATGAAGGCAGCTATGTCAAAACTGAAGAACAGGTATTTGAAGCCTGGCCAGGTATCTGCAGCCATAAGACTTGTTCTTTTCTTGTAAGCAAAGTGAACTTATAGGACCCTAACTACTTTAGTTCTGTCTTTTTACACAGTCACAAATGTTTTCACATGTAGGTAATGTAAGGTTACTTATTTGGATTACTCTTTAAGAAACTGTCATTAATTAAAAATGGACTGAACAGATATCACTGTACTGGGCAATGACAGGTTTTAAAAATGAGGAAAAAAAGAGACACAGTCACTTTGTGTTTGTTTTTTTTTGCATGTACAGGCACCAGGAATCCAACCTGGATCTCTGTCATGGCAGGCAGTTGCTGTGCCACAACCGCACTGCTCCATAGTGCCCTTTTAAGGAAAAGACTTCAAAACAATCTGCTGAGCAATAAACAGTTTCATAAATCATTAGATAATAGAGGGAAGTGAAGTATATTATATTTATTATTAAACATATATGTTGAGCTAATAATCTTATCGTGGTAAGGTTCAGTCTCTTCAACTCAATGCAAGTCAGTGCATTTCAGCAATTTTCCATCCTTAGTTTGTGCCAGGTACTGTGGATATGTAAACGAGAGTAATGAAGAGCTATGGCCTCATGGAAATGACTGCACACTAAGAAATCAAGGAATCACATACATTTTGAATAAAAAAGTGGCTTCCTTTGTATAAGGGTCCCAGAAGATTATTTCCAGTAACAGGCACTTACCTGGCCAACCACTAGAAAACCTTATAACTTAACATTAACGGAGTGAATTTGCCACAGTTCAAATTTTGAGCCACAGAATCATAGACTCAAACTCCAAGTCATTGAGCATTGCAAGAAACCTAAAAAGATATTTGTCAAATTGCATTGTAAATTATAATTGTCCAACAAAACAAATAATCACAGCACTGTGATTGGAACAGAAGCCAAATTATTAGTAAGTGTTTTTGATGAATTTGTGTTAAAATTAGGAGTTTTGGTTACCTAATTGAAAAGTGTAAGACCATCAGACAGATTACTTGGCAGCAAACCCCACCTGAACAATGTTGGAATGGGCTCTGTTATTTGCCTTAGTTCTCCTCTTATTTTTCCGTGTAGTCAGGACTGGGTCTAGTTTTTCTTTAGGTGTTTCAATACCTCTAAGAAGGTTAAAATCAAACATTACTAACTTTTAAAATCTCTCATTCAGAGCTGACATTTGTTCTCCATTATTATAGAATTTAAATTTAAAATGACAACTGTATTTCATTATTTTCAAGTCTAAGGTCAAATATCATGAGCAGTAAATTCAAAGAAAAAGTATACAATTTCTAAACAAAGTAAAAATCATAAAGCTAACATAAAAAACATTTAAATCAAAACAGAGAAATTTTTCACCATCAGATTGATAAAGAAAAATATGAAAGGAAAATATTTTCAACAGTACTGAAATTTTAGAAATATGGGGGCTTTCCTTCAACAAAATTTATTAAACAATTTTTATAAAGCCACATGATATTGTATTATAGTATGTCCATACTTATGAACCAATAATTTTATTGCTAGGAGACTAGCTTGAGTAATTTATCTTTCAATCATGTAGCACAAAATCAAATATTCATTTATATATTTGAAATTCTGGATTCCATAATATATCTGGATTCTATATAATATATTATATAGAATAAAATGTATTCAATAATATGTGTATACATTATATTATATTTGAGGACTTAAAAGCAAGTCCTCAAGTAAAAGAAAACTTGTGGTTCCTTCTGTTCAAGGTATCTCTGAGAATAGAAAATAATATTGATTTTCTTTCGTGGTGAAACTTTCCTCCCCTTCCTTAGTGAAGTGGGCAAACCTTTGATTTCAAACTTTGTCAGAACTGGTTTAAGAAGGGAAAATTATACATTGATCACATTCACAGAAAAAGGACAAAAACTCTTTACAAACAGGAACTGAATCCAGTAATGTATATAGAAAGTTAGAAAATCATGGTCCAGTCCAAATTATCCAGGACGGTAAGGTTGGTCTAACATGGTTATGATTCATTATAATTTACCCTATTAACATAAAGAAATTAAAAAATATGATTATTTCAATAAGTTAAAAAATGATAATAGTTAGCAATAATTGTTGAAAAAAATAACTTTTACCAAACTAAGAATAGAAAAAGTGTCTGTGCCTGAAAACATTACTATCTGGGCCCAGGTAATATAAAAGTACCTGGGAATAGTGCAGTTCTCTCCTCCACTCATCTAGAATACCAGTTCAAAGGGAAAAAATAATAAATTACACGAAAGAAAACTTGGAATAGAAAGAGGTAATGTTTTACAATATATCTGATTCAAAATGATTATAAAGTTCAATTCATTGACTAGATCCCAAATTAATTGGAATATCAAAATATCCTGTGGGATTTTCTAAAGGATGCCACTGAATCAGAAAATTCTGGCTGAAATTGCTTTAAATGATAAATATAACTATATCATATCATATGAAAAAGAGTCCAGAGAAAATGTCAGTGTGGAAATATCACAGTTAATAACACCAGTCATGAAAGATTCAGCTTCCTGTCATCTCTGTACTGTCAACTTGAAGTTATGCTTTATTCTGGCTGATTCCCTTCTTGGTTTCAGGAATACTGCAATAGTTCCAAGGGTTATATCCAAAGACAGGAATGATCACTTTTCCTTATGTCTGCTGTTAAAAATGAGAAAATAATTCCAAAAAGTACCTTTTAGATATCTTCCTTCTCTTATTGTTGGAACCAAGTCCAAATGCCCTTTCCCACATACACACTCTAATAAAAATTTTCCCACTTGCAAAACAAAAACACGCTTTCTTCCTAAAGAGCTTTCCCTGTTACTGCATTTAATAAATTCCTTTCTCCTGGTTGTCATTGAAAATGCAGATCTTGGATCCCAGATAACTATGCTTTAAAATTATGTTATCCATAACAACATACCAAACTAACAATTATTAATACTGTCAGTAAGAAGGAAAATATTAGACTAAAAATTCCCATACAGTGTTTCTTGAAGAAGATTGTATAATGATATAGCTTTTGCAATGTGACTGTGTGGTTGCAAATACCTTGTGTCTGATGTTCCTTTTATCTTCCTGATCGACAGATAAGTAAAACATATGGATAAAAATTTAAAAAAATAATAAGGGGAACAAATGTTAAAATAAATTTAGTAGATTGAAATGCTAGTGATCAATGAAAGGGAGGGGTAAGGGGTACGGTATTTATGGATTTTTTCTGTTTTCTTTCTATTTCTCTTTCTGAATTGATGCACATGTTCTAAGAAATGATCACAATGATGAATATACAACTATATGATGATATTGTGAGTTACTGATTATATATGTAGAATGGAATGATCATATGGTAAGAATGCTTGTGTTTGTATGTTGGTATGTTTAATAATAATAAAAAAATCCCATGCAGGAGAAAGATAGTATAATGGAAAACATGATGGTCACATATCACTATTGTTCTAGAAAGGAATAATGTGGTATTTGTAGTCTCTCAAAAGTATATTCTGGATGGGCCACAGTGGCCAACTTGCAGAGTTCTCTCCTGCCATGTTTGATATCTGGGTTCATTTTCTTGTGCATGCCCATGTAAAAAAGAAAAATAGTCATATTCTGTCACCAGTTGAAAAAGTAAACCTCATTCTTGTCTTTAAAGAGAATTTCCCTTGCCCATTTACTTTTATGGCCACCTCTCCAGAAGGATATTGGAGAATACCTTTACTCAGATGTTCAACCGAACATCCCACTTCGTTTTGAACTTGAAAAATCAAAAGCTGTTCTCGATAAATGATAGGACTTCTTTGGTTCTAATTTTGTCAGGAAATTTAGAAACAATGGCATCAGCTGAAATGACAGAGTAAGAACCTCTGAAAATGATCTCTCCCAAGAAATCAATAGGAAAATTGGCAAAAATTGTCAGAATCAACTTTTTCAGTACTCTGAAAATTTACTAAAACCTGAGGAAATCAGGGGCATATTTATTCAATATATGGTTAAATCTTGGTAATGACAGCAAGCTTTGCAGAGTTTTAACTTGTTGTAAGCTCATCCCTGCTCTCCAGGGCTGTGGTTGTCTTGAAACATATATCCCATGTCAACAGTAAAAACCAGTAGCCTGGCAACCACTGTCAGTGACAGAATAGGGTTAGAGCTTCCACAAGTCTGTTTCCACAAGAAGGTCTTTATTTGACCTGTCTGGTGGCTGCTATAAAGATCCTACTTACAAGACAGTGTTAAACCTATATTTAATTACACATTGTAGAAAATACTTTTCCCTGGGGGTGTTTATCAAAAACAATTATAGGTCACTGTTTAACTCTGAGGTTGCTTGAAGTGGTGAGTAACCATTGGAGAAAACAATAGAGTAACCAAAAGCTTAAAAGAAAAGCTTAAGAGTGACAGATCTGTAAGTGTTTTTTTGTTGTTGTTGTTGTTTTAAATCTGATGTTTTCTCTGGAGTCTAGAAGACTATGCAAATATCTAGGGCTACCATGCCTAAGGCTGTATAAATGCTTAGGAAACATCTGAGAAAGTCCTAAACTCTAACTTCTGGCCAATATTAAGGATTTTCAGAATGAATTAAGAGCTAATGCAGATTTGTTAACTGTTTGAGTGCTGAAGTTATGCTCTAAAGCATATTCAGAGTGAAGATTGGGAGACTGATTGGTTCCAGAAGTTAAGGAGATCTCCATTCAATCATTAGCTGACCACCAAGCAAACTAAGCAGATAACTTCAGTGAGTACAAAATACAATGGCTGGAAGTCACATAATTAGTTCTAAAAACTCACCAAACAAATGACAAGACCTACAACAAATAGCAGCAATGTCAAGTCCTGGAAGTGGGGAAATGAGTCCCAAAGTTGCTACGTGATACTATTTTAAATGTTCAGTTTTTAACAACAAATGACACATGCAAGGAAGAAAAGGATGGCACATATACAGGGGAACAAAATAAAAACTCTTTCTGAGAAAGCCCAGAAGTCCTACTAAATAAAGACCTTAAGTCAGCTCTTTTAAATATGTTCAAAGATTAAAGGAAATAATGTCTAGAGGACTAAATGGAAATATAGTAATAATGTCTCACAAAATGGAGAGTATCAATGAAGAGAGAGAAATTATAAAAAGCGCCAAATAGAAATTCTGGTTTGAAAGTTATTACTGAAGTGAAAATTAGGTAGTGTCCTGGAAAAAGATTTGAGCAAGCAGAAGAAATCATCATAAAACTTTTATATTAATCAATTATGATTACCCAGATCTGAAGAAGAAAAAGAAAAAAATGATGAAGAAAATCTAACTGGACCCCAGAGTCCTTTGTGAAACCATAAAGTATACAGACATATGCATCATGACTCCCAGAGAAGAAGAGGGAAGAGAAATAAAAAGACACAAATAATATTCAAAGAACTGATGGCACCAAAGTTCCCAAATTTTATGAAAAAACATTAATCTACACATCAAAGAAGCTTGACATACTTCAAGTAGGACAAATAACCTAAAAAAATCCACATTGAGAAACATCATTATCAAACTGTTGAATGCAAAAGATAAATGATGAATCTTGAAACCAACAAGAAAAAAAATGACATATTTACAAGCCACACTCAATTAACACCTGTCATCTCCTAAAAAAAAAAACTATGATATGAAAAGGCAATGGGTTGCGATATTCAAAATTCTGGGGAAAAATGTTTGTCAAAAAAGTATTGAAGTTAATGTGTTTATTCCAAACTAAGTTGTTATAAGTTAAGATGATAATTGGCAGTTCTAATATAACTAAGAAAATAATTCAAAATAAAGAGTAAAATAAAGAAAGGAATTAAAATGCTACACTAGAACATATTTATGTAATACAAAAACAGGCAGTAACAGAGAAATAGAACATGAAAGACAAGACATAAAATCAAATAGCAAAATGGCAGACATACAGCCTACATATATTGAATATAAATGAATTAAACACTTCAATTAAAAATCAAACATTTGCCAAATAGATTAAATGAGATGTGATTATCTATCTGCTGTTTACAGCAAAATTACTTTAGAATCAAAGACAAATAGTTTGACAGGAAATGGATGGAAAAAACACATACTATGCCAACAGTAATCAAAATGAAAGCTGGAGTTGTATCCTGATATAAAAAAAAATAGAAAAATTGTCACTAGCGAATAATACACATCTTGCAGAGAAAAAAAGCAAGCCCATCAAAATGGCATATATATATATATATATGTATCTATCAAGAGAACTATGGGATACTTGAAACAAAAATTTACATGACTCAATAAAACTTGGAGATTTTGATGCTGCACATTCAATAATAGATAAAACAAGACTAAGGAAATAGAAGATTTTAACAACTTTTTTAACCATCATAGACTTAACAGAAGTTTATCAACCCTCCATTCAATAACAGCAGCATAAACATGCTTCTCAAATGCACATGAAACCTTCTCAAGGATAGATTGTATAATGGGTCATACAACAAATGTCAGTAAACTTGAAAGGACTGAAATCATACAAAGATGTTCAACAATGGAATGAAATTAGGAATCAAGTCAGAAAATCAAGAATCACAAAAACAAGGAAATTAAGCAACACATACCTCACAAACAATTCATCAAAGAATAAATTATAAGGGAAATTAGAAAATATTTTGGGATAAATAAAAATAAAAACACAATATAGCCAATCCTAGATGTAATCTTTTGTAACCTTATGTTCCAGCTTGCTAGCTGATGGAATGCAACACACTAGAGATGGATTGGTTTTTAATAAAAAGGGATTTATTTTGTTGGTTCTTTAGAGGAAAGGCAGCTAACTTTCAGCTGAGGTTCTTTCTTATGTGGGAAGGCTCAGGGTAATCTCTGCTGGCCTTCTCTCCAGGCCTCTGGGTTCCAACAACTTTCCCTGGGGTGATTCCTTTCTGGGTCTCCAAAGGCCTGGGCTGAGCTGCAAGTGCTGAGATGAGGTATGCTGAGCTGCTTGGGCTGTGATACATTGAGTCTCTTATTTAAGCACCAGCCAATTAAACCAAACATCATTCATTGCAGCAGGCACACCTCCTAGCCACTGCAGATGTAATCAGCAACAGATGAGGTTCATGTACCCTTGACTCATGTCCTCAGCAACAGAACTAGGTGCCTTCACCTGGCCAAGTTGACAACTAAATCTAACTACCACACCTTATATTCAGCAATAGTTTTTTAGATATTTAAAATAATGGCAACCAAAGAAAAACTAGATAGAAGGATTTCATCAAAATTACAAAATAAAATGTGCTTTGAATGATGCTATCTAGAAGGGTGGAAGATAACCTACAGATTAGGAGAAATTCCTTGCAAATTACATACTCAATAAGGGTCTAATATGCAGAATATATTTAAAAACACTTACAACCTTACAGTCAAAAGACAAAGAACCCAATTAAAAAAAAATGAGCAAAGGTCTTGAAGAAACATCTCTCTCCCTCATTCTCTCTCTCTCTCTCTCTATATATATATATATATATGGATCTATATGTGTGTACTTATATATTTACTCATACATACAACCATACTTGTATATATATGTTATATATATATGTATATATATATATATGTATATATATATACTTAATAACATAAAAAGATGCTCCACAGGATTAGCCATTAAGGAAACACAAATAAAAACCATAAGGACATACCACAATATACCTATTAAAGGGAAATATAACACGATGGTGAGGATATGGAGAAAATGAAACTTTGTACCTTGGTGGTAGGAATGCAAAATGGTGTAGTATCTGTGGAAAATTGTTTTGCAATTTCTCAAAAAGTTAAACATAGGAGTTACTATGTGACCCAGAAATCACATTCCTAGATATATATCCAAAAATAACTGAAAGCAAATGTTCACTCATGAATAAACTTGTACACAAGTGTTCCTAGAAGCATTATTCAAAATAGCCACAACATGGAAACAACTCAAATAGCTATCAATTGAATAATTGATCAACAAAATGTGACATATCCATACAGTGGAATATCATTCAGCCTAAGAAGAAATGAAGTACTGATACATATTATAGTATGAATGAACCTTGAAAACATTGTCTTAAGTGAAAAAAGCCAGATACAAAAAGCCACAATTATGTGTTAGCATTTATATGATATGTTCAGAATAGGCAAATTCATAGAGGATAAAAAGTGTATGAATGGTAACCAGGTGCTGAGGGGCAGGGTAAATGGATAATGACTATTAATGGGTATGGGGTTTCTTTTTGAGATGGGAAAAAATGTTCCAAAATTAGATAATGATAAGGGTCGCATAATTTTGTAAATATGTGAAAACCCAGTGAATTGCATACTGGAAAAGAGTGAATTTTATGTATGGATAATATATCATTAAAAAATAAGCAATACTCATGATAAAAAATAAAACAAGATCTGCCTTTTCTAGCCATGATGGAGTAAGTGGTGGAATTAACTTCCTCTTCAAATGAACTAGAAAATGGACAAAATATATGAAATGACTGTATTTAAACACTGAACTACAAGTTACACAAGACTATGATTCTGATAAGAGGGAAAGTAAGGTGAACAATATTAACACCATTTTCCCTGGGAGGTACTTCCTTCACCTCAGTGCAGGGAGCATAATTCAAATCAACTTGCAGTTGGCTTGATGTATTAAGAATAAAAAAACAGAGTTCAGATAGAGAAAAGTAGGTGCAATCTGCATCCAGAACCAAAAAAAACAGGAAGCTTTCCAAAGAAAATCTCCCAAAATATATATATGGTATCTTTTGTTTTATTGAATAACAAAATGTGTTCACAAATGCTAAAGCTCAAAGAATCTGTGCAAAAAAATCTGTAATGCTGAAAGCTGAACTGCAAGGGCGCAATCTGGGATGTGACACCTATGATTTCTTGAAATTAATCCTCAGAAGGGTAATTCCTTAAGACGTGGACTAGAGTAGCCTAGAAAAGTTTATTTTGAACCCACCTTACAATATTGCAAAATACATCTTAAATAAGTAACCTGACTCCATAAGAAGTTAATCGATGGACTGAAAAAAAGACCAGTGACTTTTGAAGAATGATAAAACCTAACACTCGGAGGTGTAAAATTTATAGTGTCCACTATTCAATCAAAGATTACTAGACATATGCAGCATGAAAGTATAAGACATAATCAGAATAAATTGAAATAAAATATAGGCCCAGATATGACATATCTGTGATGGAATTAGAAGGAAATAACTTTTAAAGAACTGATAACTATGATCAATGATGTAGAGGAAAATGTGAACACAATGAAGAGATAATTAGAAAATATTAAAATAGCAAAATTGAATCTCTAGAAATGAAAAACTTGTGATTTAAAATAAAAAGTTCACTAGATTTGATTAGCAGCAGATTCCATACTATGAAAGAAATGATTGGAAAATAATTTGAAGAAATAGCAAGAGAAAAAACATCTGAGCAGAAGAAGAGTCAAAATAGAAAAGGAAAAACTGAATAGAATCATAGAGATATGTAAGACATTATCAATTGGTCTAATATACATGTAATTGGAGTCCCAGAAGGAGAGGAGAGAAGAGAGATATAGAAAAAAATATTTTAAGAAACAAAGAATATTTTTTTCTAAAATTTGATGAAATTTTTTAGCATAAATATTCAAGAATCCTTATGAACCTCTAGAAGGATAAACCAAAAGAAAATCACACCAAGATATACCATAGCCCATGGCTGGAAAATTATGATAAAGATAAAGGCTTTCAGCTGACAAAGAAAAAAAAAGAAAGACCATGTACAGAGAAACCAAGATAAGAATAACTGAAAAGTTCTTATAAGAAGACTGAGGAATAACATCAATAAAGGGCCAGAAGGAAACAAAACTGACAACAAAGAATAAATTGATTCAGAAAAACATCCTTCAAAATTGAACATGAATGAAAGAGAGACTTTTAAAGTCAAACAAAAGCTGAGAAGAATCATGGTTGACAAACTTTACTACAAAAATGGCAAATTAAAGGAAGTCTTTAAGACTGAAGGAAGAAATATCAGATGGAAACTCAGAATAAAAAAGAGCAATGCCTCTACTGGAAATGGTTAATGTGCAAGGGGATGAAAAGACTATTTTCTCATTTTCACTTTTTTAAAAGAAATTTGAACTTCAACTTCCAGACAAAATGGAGTGACAGGTTCTATATCTGCTCTTTTTTCCCCAAACAACTAAAATACCCAAAATGTATGAAATGGTATCTCATTTGTGGATTTGATTTGCATTTTCTTCATGTCTGATGATGTTGAGCATCTTTTCATGTGGTTTCTGGTCATTTGTTTATCTTCTTCAGAAAGCTGTCATTCAAAACTTTGCTCATTAAAAAAATTGAGTTGTCTTTTTGTTAAGTTGAAAGATTTCTTTATATGTTCTGGATATTAAGACTTTATCAGTTATGTGGATTCCAAATATGTTCTCCCTTTCTGTACTTGTTTTGCTTTCGTGATAAAGTCTTTTGAGGTGCAAACATTTTTTATTTTGATGAGATTCCATTTATCTAGTTTTTCTTTTGTTGCTTGTACTTTGGGTGGAAAGTCCAAGAAACATCTAATAAAAAGTCCTGAAGATACTTTCTGGCATTTTCTTCTAGGAGTTTAATAGTTAAGGCTCTTACATTTAGGTATTTCTTCCATGGAGTTGATTTTTTATAAGATGTGAGATTGGGGTTCTCCTTTTTTCTTTGCAAATGGAGATCTAGTTTTTCCAGCATATTTGTTGATAGTCTCTTCTTTTCCAAATGACTGGTCTTTGCCCCTTTGTAAAAAATCATTCATATGTGTTCATTTCTGAGCTCTCAATTCGATTCTATTGGTCTGTATGTCTATCCTTGTGTCAATACCACGCTATTGTTAAAATATTTTTATTGAGGAATCTTCACACACATCCATTCCATACATGGTGTACAATTGATGGTTCACATTATCATCACGTAGTTGTGTATTCATCACCATGATCAGTTTTTAGAACATTTACATCACTCTAGAAAAAGAAATAAAAAAAATAAAAGAGAAAAAATTCATTCATACCATACCCCTTACCCCTTCCTCTCATTAACCACTAGCATTTCAATACCCAATTTATTTTACCCCTTACCTTACCCCCCCATTATATTTATTCTTTATCCATATTTTTTACTCATCTGTCCATACCCTGGATAAAAGGAGTATCAGGTACAAGGTTTTCATAAACACACAGCCACATTGTAAAAGTTGTATCTTTATACATTCTCGAATCATCTTCAAGAATCAAGACTACTGGAACACAGCTCAATGGTTTCAGTTACTTTCCTCCAGCCACTCCAATATACCATAATCTATAAAGGGATATCTATATAATTCTTAAGAATAACCTCCAGGGTAACCTCTCGACTCTGTTAGAAATCTATCAGCCACTGAAATTTTATTTTGTCTCATTTCTCTCTTCCCCCTTTTGGTCAAGAAGCCTTTCTCTATCCCTTGATGCTGGTCCCCATTTCAACCCAAGATTTCTGTCCCATGTTATCAGGGAGATTGATAGCCTTGAGAATCATGTCTCATGTAGGGGGGAGGGTATTAAGTGCACTCTACTGAGTTGGCTTAGAGAGAGAGGAAACAAAGCAAGCACCATGCTATTTTGATTGCTGTGCCTTTGTAATGGGTTTTAAGCTCAGGAAATGTGAATTTTCCAACTTTATTTTTCTTTTTCATGGTGACTGTACTTTCACAGCCTTTTAGCTGTCCATATAAATTTTATTACTGGCCTTTTTCTTTCTGTAAAGAAGGTTTTTGGAATTTTGGTTGAGATTGCGTTGAATTTACAAATTGCTTTGGGTTGGACTGACATCTTGACAATCTTTCCATTCATGAATGTGTAATGTCTTTTCATTCATTTAGATCTTCTTTGATTTCTTTTAGTGATGTTTTGCAGTTCTTTGTGTTCAAGTCCTTTACATCCTTGATTAGATTTATTTCTGGATATTTGATTCTTTTAATTGCTATTGTAAATGGAATTTTTTCCTTGATTTCTCCTTCTGATTGTTCACTACTTTGTATATATAAACACTACTGATATTGGGATATTGATCTTTTAACCTATCACTTTGATGATTTCATTTATTAGCCCTATGAGCTTTGCTAGCTCCAGGGTTTTCTATATATAGGGTCATGTCATCTACAAATAGTGACAGTTTTACTTCTTCCCTTCCAATTTGGATGCCTTTTATTTCTTTTTATTGTCTACTTGCTCTGGCAAAAACGTCCAGTGTAGTGCTGAATAGCAGTGGTTATGGAAGACATACTGGTCCTGTTTCTGATCTTTTTTTTTAGATCAACGTGTTGTAAAATTTCTGAGTCCCTTTACCAGAGTTCACTCTGCAGGATGCTTTGTCTCTATTGCAAGTCTAGACACAGGTAGGATTATTTCCTTTCCATTTCCCTCTTTCCCCACTGGAGTTAACCCCACGCCCTGGAAGCTTATGTAAATACCTCATTGGTGGCAGTGGGCAGGGTGCCTCCTTTATCTCGTATCCATTCCATCTTGCATAAGATAAGTACATGCCTATATATTAGTCCGAGGCTGTAGCTTGGCTCTCACTGCTTTCCTGATGTTAGACTCTATGATAATGAGGTCATATCTTCGAGATAACCCCTGTGCAAAAAGTCCATGTCATATCCTTCATTTGTGATTTCTTGTTTTCACTGAAGGATGATGCTGTCATCCTGAAAGTCCTTTTTCTTTCACAGCTTACATTTAAGTCATATTTCAGTCCTGTTTTTTATTTTTTTAAAACATAACAACATACAAACATGACCATTCTTACCATATGATCATCCCATTCTTGGTATATAATCAATAACTCTCAATATCATCACATAATTGTATATTCATCACCATGATCACCTCTCAGAACATTTGCCTCAATCCAAAAAAAAGAAATAAAAAGAAAAAAAAATTCAAACATACCATACCCTTTACCAATCACCATTTCAATTTACTAAATTTATTTTAACATTTTTTCCACCTATTATTTATTTATTTTTAATCCATATGTTTTACTCATCTGCTCATAAAGTAGACAAAAGGAGCATCAGACACAAAGTTTTTACAATCACAAGTCACATTGCGAAACCTGTATCATTACACAATCATCTTCAATAAACATGGCTACTGGAACACAGCTCTACATTTTCAGGCAGTTCCCTCCAGCCTCTCCATTACACCTTAACTAAAAAGGTGATATCTATATAATGCATGTTCTAGTTTGTTAGCTGCCAGGATGCAATATACTAGAAACAGAATGACTTTTAAAAAGGGGAATTTAATGAGTTGCTAGTTTACAGTTCTAAGGCCAAAAAAATGTTCCAATTACAACAAATCTATAGAAATGTCCAATCAAAGGTATCCACCCAGGGAAAGATACCTTGATTCAGGAAGGCTGATGAAGGTCAGGGTTTCTCTCTCAAGTGAGAAGGCACATGGTGAACATGGTCAGCATTCCTCTCTCATCTGAAAGGGCACTTGGCAAACACAGTGTCATCTGCTAGCTTTCTCTTCTGGGTTCGTGTTTCATGAAGCTCCCTGTAGGTGTTTTCCTTCTCCATTTCCAAAGGTCGATGGCTCGTGGACTCTCTGCTTCCTGGTGCTACAGCATTCTCTGCTCTCTCTGAATCTCTTTTGTTCTCCAAAATGTTTACCCTTTAATAGGATTCCAGAAATTTATCAAGACCCACCCAAATGGGTGGAGTCATGTCGTCACCTAATCCAGTTTAACAACCACTCATGATTAAATCACAATTTCAGGGAGATGATCTGATTACAGTTTCAAACACAAAGTATTGAATAGGGATTATTATGCCTTTATGAAATGGGATTTTGAAACATGGCTTTTCTAGAGACATATATCATTTCAAGTCAACACAATGCGTAAGAATAACCTCCAGGATAACCTCTGAACTATGTTTGGAATCTCTCAGCCATTGACACATTATTTTGTCTCATTTTGCTCTTCCCCCTTTTGGTCTAGAAGGTTTTCTCAATCCCTTGATGCTGAGTCCCAGCTCATTCTAGGATTTTTGTCCCATGTTGTCAGGAAGGTCTACACCCCTGGGAGTCATGTCCCACATAGAGAGGAGGAGGGCAGTGAGTCTGTTTGTCATGTTAGCTGAGAGAGGACATATCTGAGCAACAAAGAGTTTCTCTGGGAGTGACTCTTTGGCCTAATTTTAAGTAGGCTTAGCCTCTCTTTTGCAGGAATAAGTTTCATTTGAACAAACCCCAAGATTGAGGGCTCATCACCTCTGTTTTTAAACAGACCATACATTCACACACCATACAATCTTTCAGAGTATACAATCAGTGACTCTTGGTATATTCACAGAGTTATATATTCACCACTACAACCAATTTGAGAACATTCTCATTGTTCTGGGAAAAAATACCATACTCCTTATACCCCCCTGTTATTGATGCTTAGTTTTAGTACCTTTGTTACGATTGATGAAAAAATGTTCAATAACTGTTCACTATAACCTTCAGTTTCCATTAATTTTTTCCCACATATCACTCTATTATTTACACTGGTAATAATGATATACATTTGTTCTAGTTCATGGAATAACTTTCTTATATTTGTATAGTTAATACACATCAAATTTTTTGTATGCTGTATGGTGGGGATCAGATTTCATTCTTTTTATGACTATCCTGTTATTGCAGCACCATTTGTTGATTTTTTTTTCTTTAGTTCATGGGCTGAGAATCAAACCCAGGTCTCAATCCGCATCAATTTTTAACACTGCGAATGATGCTGTTCTAACGTGCTCCTGAACCAGAATGGCCTACTCAGCAAAATTATTCATTCTTCTTTCTTTATTTCTACCACATAATATCTTTCTCAACAGGACAATGCATTTCTATACTTCTACTGCTTGGTCCATTTGTAAAATCTTCGGGGTAATGCACTATGCTTCTTGTGAACAGCTCCAAACAAACTCACTCATGTAATTATCCCTAATGAAGGAAATGTCTGCTGCCTCCTCTTGGTCTATTGGTCACTACAATTTGTGATGTCAAGTCCCTAATTAGCTTTTAATCATAGTGCTGTTCTTTCTTATATCTATATACTGAGAACAATGACAGTTGAAAGAGTGAAGACTGAAGTCTGGAAATACATTGGTGCTCTTCCTTTGCCCTGACCCAATGGATTCTGAAGAATTTTGTTTCTCCAGGTAGGAGAAGATATTACAAGGCAGGGGCAAGAAAGAAGCCAGTCCTTTCTAGCCTCCAGATTCAGTCAGACCAGAGGGCAGATAGGTAATTATCATCAAAACCCATACTTGAATTTTGAAAACTCTGTGTGTATTTTGTCCATTTAACTGTTGCTCAAATATTGGATTCCGAAAAGTGATTGATGGCTATAATACTTTGCCAACCCAGCTGTTTGAATATTTGGTTGAAAATACTGTTCAGTTCAGTGCAGCCTGTTGTAATTATTTTCACCCCTGAGTTAGTTTGCTTTTCTTGGATCATGTTTTCTAAAGCCAGAAAAGAATAGAATATGACAATTTAGGAAAAATAATCCATATTCTTATCTTTTATTTGGAAGTGAACCTGAGAACCTTGAAGAGTATGTGGTTTGTCTAAAATTTGTAAATTTTTTTAGTTAGAGAAGTAGAGATGTTATTTTCTAAATCCCAGGCTAATACTCTATAATCCATAATATCTTTGGACATCATTATTAGATTTGGGCTTCTAATTTAGAACTGACCTTGTTAATTAATGACAAGAAGATTCTAACATAAGTTTGTTATAAAAGTCAAATTATTCGACTATATAACTACTTGTGAAAAAAAACACATGTATTCCATATATGATTTATATTTTTTAGCATCTTATTAATATTGGGTAAATTCATTATTTTATTACTGTTCAAAATGTTTGACTCAATTATATGGCATTTATGTACAGCACATCCCCAGGAAGTAGGGAAAAATCATACTTTAAATTGAGAGAAAGTGAGATGAAGAGAGAAGTCTTAATAATTCCTGTATGTGGCTTTGATAAAATGACGTGACATTTCCTGATACATCACTGTATTTACAGACCACAAATCATATATACCAATCATTGTCATTGGTGATACTTCCTAAAAATTATTCTTGCTAATTTTTTTTCTGATCATAAAAAGCTTATATGAAAACATTGTAAGTGGAGTTGCTGATGCTTTCCCTTGAAAACACTGTTTTAACTTCTAGATGAATTTCTATCATATTTCTGGACCTGTTTGATGAGGTTAAGTTGGAAGGTAGCAGTTTCTTACATATGTGGGTAAATCTTTCCTACTTGCCACTGGAATGAATGCCAGGAATCAATCTTCACATGACCCTTAGTGAGTTATAATTGGTTTTTATTTCTAGATTTCTCTGAGAGTTGTCATTATCTAGTTTATGGCTATTGTAAAGAGAAGCAATATTTCTACAGTTAACCTCAATCCTATGCAAGTTTTGAAATAGGAGATTTCATTTCTTACCTTTGATCTCCTCCCTTTCAGTGTTTCAGATTCCTTAATGCTTTAATTGTTCTCCAGCTCCAGGGGACTCCACTGGGATACTCCATCCAGCCCTGTCGAACTTCCTTGAAGTCAGCCCATCGTGGCTACAGGATACCTTGTACCTGTTTCCTTCCTTAAAAACAAACCTCCTTATGACCCATTTCCTCAGGACCATGTCAGTATTTTCTTAAAAGAGGCAGAAGTGACAAATAAATATTTCTAAGATTCAATGACTATAGGCTATAGGATATCTCCACACTTTCTATTTTATCTTAGGTACATGAAAGCATTTTCTCAGTATACTTCTGAAATCAATTAGCCCTCATTTGTCTCCACAGTGACTGACATATTTCTGACCTGGATTTAATGGGTAAGGGATAGGTTAGTGACGGTGGAAAGGCTTGTGAAAGATGCACTTTTGAACTGGTAGAGCTCCATGGCTCAAGTAAGTTATAATCATAACTTTATTTATTTCACTTGCTATTCATAATGTATATCCCAGACAGAATTATTAGGGAAATATTTATTTGGCAGAAATTCAGAATGGAAAGGATCAGAAGGTCACTTAGCACAATCCTATATGCATTCATTAATCTACTCTAAAATATAATAAATGAGAAATTGACCTTTACTTGAACATCTACTAATGGGAAACTTATTCTTACATGTGAGACTGCACCATTTGAGCAGATATAATTTTCAGAAAAAGGTTTATTTTGATGTGAATATTCATTATTAAGAATAGTTACATATGTATAGTCATCAATATGTATGAAAGGTTTCTCAATTGCATAATTTTAAAAAATATTTTGAAATACTTTAAGGGTAATATTATTCTCAATACTTAGTATTTGAAGACAATGAGTTCTAAAAAGCTACATTGCCCACTCAGTATCATGTATCTTCCCAATGATAAAACTGCTTTTAATCTAGACTCTTTTTTCTTCCAACAGCTTTCTGTTTCTATGTTAGTACAGTAATTTTATGGGGTTTATAAAAACAGTCCTTTTAATAAATGATGAAAGTTACTCATGATTCATTTAGTAAAGAATTGCAGGAGAATGAGGGCCTATCATCTTGTCTAAATGAAGAAAAAAATGTGACTCTTACTGAATATCCATGCAGAACAAGCAAGTATTGAAACTAACTCTACTATCACCAGTTCCTAGCACAGTGCTATGGGAAAGGAGGTATTTAAATACTTGTACAAGGATAATCATTATCTAGAATTTTAACACCATAGATTAATTTTGTTTATTTGTGAATTTTGTTTAAATGGATTCATATAGTATGTACTCTTTTGTGTCTAAGTTTCTGTTCAACATTAAAGTTATCAAATTCTATTCCTCTGTGGTAGGAGTTCACATTTCTTTTTTTCTTTTTAGATGACTTCATTCTTTAAATTCATTTAATTGGATGAGCCAATTTGTTGAACATCTCCCCTCCCAACCTCACTCATCCCAACCTTCCTTTTTTAATAGAACTTCATACTGTCTTTATAATTTATAATGATGCATATAAACTAAGACACATATATAGTGGTAGGAATTAGAATCTATAAAGACTGAGGTGGGTTGGGAAATCATACTCATGTTCAAATCATTGATTATTGTCTTTCTTTCTTTTTCAGGTAACTGAAGATAAATCTCCTCCAAAGTCAATGAATGAGACAAATCATTCTCGGGTGACGGAATTTGTGTTGTTGGAACTCTCTAGTTCTAGGGGGCTCCAGCCTTTCTTGTTTGTAATATTTTCACTACTCTGCCTATCTATATTGATGGGAAACTTTCTCATCATCCTCACTGTGACCTCAGATGCCCGCCTTCAACCCCCCATGTACTTTCTTCTGGCAAACCTCTCTTTTATAGATATATGTATTGCCTCCTTTGCAACCCCCAAAATGATTACAGACTTTCTTGTAGAGCATAAGACTATTTCGTTTAACAATTGTCTGGATCAGATTTTCTTTGTACATCTTTTCACTGGTAGTGAAATGGTGATCCTTGTATCCATGGCGTATGACCGCTATGCTACTATTTGCAAACCTCTCCACTACATGACAATCATGAGCCACTGAATTTGTATTATTCTGGTCCTCCTTTCCTGGAGTGTTGGTTTCATCCATACTACTAGCCAGTTGGCATTTACTGTTAACTTGCCTTTCTGTGGTCCTGATAAGGTAGATAGCTTTTTCTGTGACCTCCCTCTAGTGACCAAGCTGGCCTGCATAGACACTTATATTATAAGCCTGATAATAGTTGCAGACAGTGGCTTTCTTTCCATGAGTTCTTTTGTCCTCCTGGTCATCTCCTACACTGTGATACTTATCACAGTCAGGAAATGCTCCTCCACCAGCATGACAAAGGCTCACTCCACGCTGACTGCCCACATCACAGTGGTCACATTATTCTTTGGTCTGTGTATCTTCATCTATGTGTGGCCCTTCAGTAGTTATTCGGTTGACAAAGTACTTGCTGTGTTCTATACCATCTTTACTCCCATTTTAAACCCAGCCATCTATATTCTAAGGAACAAAGAGATGAAGGTAGCTATGTCAAAACTGAAGAACAGGTATCTGAAGCCTGGCCAGGTTTCTGCAGTCATAAGAAATGTTCTTTTTCTGGACACAAAGTAAATTTAAAAGACTATTACTTGAATCTTGCCTCTAGACTGTTAAATATCAGTCCCTGTGATGTTTGCTTAAATTAAATGGTAATGTTGATAATAAAACACACAACAAATTTTAGCAATTTTAACATTCTCTTCCATTTTGTTTTACTTCTTCTTTTATAAAAACTAAATAGTTTTAAGATCAAGAGTTATTAGCTATGAAGTAAATGACATTTATTTGTAAAGATTAAGTGCATTGGGTTTTCTATGGGGGAAAATGTATTGTTCAGATCTCAGTTAATAGACTATTTTTTATCCTAATGTAAATAAGGAGGTACTTATTTTTAAAAATATTTTTTTAATTTAATAGCAATATGTGCATGCACTACTTTGCCTCTTTCTATGTTAACTCTCCTGCTTTCACAATAGAGTACTCTGTTCATACTCTTCTGACTCAGTTATTGGGTGACTCACAGTTTTGCCAATTTTCAGGGTGACCCTGTGTTCAGTCCAGTCGCCAGCAAAAGTGGCACTTATGCTTAGGTCCTTCCACTTATGAACAAGGTCACCCAATTAAATTTAGGTAATAAATTGATGAATAAAGGCATTGTTTTTACTCTCTAGCAAAGGCCAAATAGCTGAGTGATAGTGCTGATTCATATAATTCTGGAGAAAAGCCTGCATTCTGAAGCAGAGAACTACCTGTTGATTTTAAAGCAGTTCTCAGAATGCTACTTGACTTTAATAGGGAATGAATTCCTGAATGTGAGCTACTAAGTAATTTTGTGACTAGGACTCCTCATCACTTAAGTCACAATTTTTAGCAATCAAAGTACCAAGTTATTATATGGTGCAAAGTGGTAGATCTGGGATCAGGCTGAAGAAGGTCCAAAGGCACAAGAAATCCACATGGACAGGTAGGTAGACCCACAAATCATTAATTTTGTTGCATTATCACCTTTCCTTCAGATCAAATTTATCAGCTCATGGGAAAGTTGCCATAACCAGCTGATAGAGGAAGAAGAGTTCTGTCTTGATTTATGGATAGGTCTTTCTCTGTCTTGGTGCCTGCCAAAAATAGGCTATTGTTGCATTGCAACCCCATTCTGGGTGACCTGAAATAAGCTTAGTGTGGGAAAATCCTTTTCATGGGCATAACCTTGAGCATTTACTTGGTTATCAACTTTGGAAAGAGAACTCTTCTTAGGTACAAATAACTATGAATTCCTAAACAGGGAGAGATGGCTTGGTCAGTTTATTAAGGACCACAGAAGAATAGCATTGGAAAATCAGAGAAAGGCAGTCTGGAGAATAAGAATCAGGGAAGGCCTAAATGATCGGGCACACAGTTTATGGGTCTTTAAACAATACCCGGTCTATACTGCTTCACAGAGAAAGCAATCAAGATGTGGAAACAAAGGGAATCTTGTTCTCTCTTGCCTCACTGCTTACACAATGGGTTCATGAGTGAAATAACCATGGAGTCCACAAGTCAATTACATTATATCTGATCATCAATGGAGAAGGGTGATTTATCATTATTGGAATTGACGCCTACTCCAGATACAAATTTCTCCCCTTCTCCCCAGCCTACATCACTATTATTCCATGAATTATTATTCTTAGGCTTGCCGAGTATCTGATTTATGGGATATGGGATTCCACACAAAATGGGTTCTAGCATGGAATGAGTAGTTTACAATGAAGAGGTTGGAGCGACAGACATAGGATTTTGAGATAAAAATAAAAATTTTTATTTTTAAGGAAATATCAAAGAGAAATGAGTGGCTTATTAAAGGTTCAGATAACAGGTGAGCATTGCAATTACACCCACCTGGTATGTGATGAACTCTAAGACCTTTGGCAGGTATTGAACTAGCAGTTATGTTTGATGTTGTGTTATCAATAGCTAAAATATACATATCCAGGAAAAAGGAATAGAATTAAAATCATCACCTGCCCCATTTTTCAAGTGATCCATTTGTGCTTCCTCTCAATGCAATTCTAGGCTTTATTGGATCGAGAGTCTTCATGTTCAGAGGGACAACACTCCTGCACTATTGGTTTCCTCTGAACCAAAGCTTTGACCTGGCAGCATTGGATTCCTTATGCTGATGGACCAAAAGTTGAAAATAACAACAATGACAGAAACCGGAAGGATTCTAGTGGGAAGAACAGTGGACATGGCTTATATAAGGAGTTAAAGTTCATAGCAAATAGTGTGGGCAGAGAAGGATTTGGCTGGATTTTAGGGGATTCACTAGGCTTCTTCTTATTCATTTCATGCCTAAATAAATTTAAAAATTAGTTGCAACAATCTGTCCTGACCATACCTCAGGGACAAAGGTTTAAGTCACCCAAACGGGCATTCAACCAGGACCAGCTGAAGTACTGGCCGGTGCTGAGGATTATGTGACATGGATGGTGAAAGAGAGAGCCTGTGAATATAAATTAGTCCTCAAGATCAGCTGCAATATTGTACTATAGTTTATTCCAAAACTCTTTTTAAAATAGTTTCATTAGTCACTTGGAGAGTTAGTGATGGAGTGGGCTTATTGTGAGGCACAAACAGATATTAGGAATACAAGGGGTATCAAGTATTTGTTATGCATTGCACTTCAACCTCTTGACCCACCTAGTCTCAGTGCCATGGCATATAGCCAGTGGTCTACATCAAGTATATGCCCTCAAACACCCCCTGCTTTGTTGAATCAGGAATAATTCTATAGCTTCCCAAATCACACAGACACAACCAGAATTGGGAAGGAGTTCATACTCTCAAAAACAACCCTAAACAAGGGGGGGGGTGTTGGAAACAGAAGGTAGATATCCCAAGTTCTCCCAAGATACATTGTGCCTGGTTAATCAGGGAGATGTTCAGAAACTTTGAGCTTATTAACGGAATAGTGATAACTAGTCCATCTATAAACTTCATAGAGTTTCTTCTTCCATGTTTTACTTTTCCAATGCCCTTACTTCTTGCCACTGGAATCACAACTCAAATATATTGCCTTAAAATTTTTCTTGTCTTTACCTACTTCTGACAATTGGATAGGTAATATTTTCATTATTATTTACATTTAAATGTTTTATAATTTCCATTTATAGTGTTTTTCTTTGGCTTATGTATTATTATTTTATTATATGTTGGGATTTTAAAGTTATTTTTAGGTTACTATATAAATGATCTGAGAACATACTTTGTGTCATTTCAATCTTTTACATTGAGGATTTGCTTCTCATATAGTCAGTTTTTATAATGATCTATGTTTACTTGGAAACAATATATTTTTTGTCCAGAGTTCTTAGGTCAAGTTTTTAAATATTTTATTCAAATCTTTCATATTACATTTTTTCATTTTTATATTCATTACTAAAGATGTGTTAATTGGCACCAATGCTTGTGCATTGCATATTTCCTTTTAACTCCTTTTTGTCTTATATATTTTTGAGACAGTGAGTGGAAGGATACAAGAGAATTACTGTCTTCAAATAAATTAGGTCTTTTATTGATGTCCCTTTTTATCTATAATAATATTTTCCCCACAAAGTTTAATTTGCCTGATATTAATACGGTTATACTAACTTTTTGGCTTCTCTTTTTAGTCATTGCGGTTATGGTTTAGTATTTTTCTATCATTTATCTGCAACATTTCTGTATCCTTAAATTTACATATGTCTCTTGAAATCAGTGTACTGCTGACTTTCTTAAAAATCCATCTTAACACTATATCTTTTAATGGCAGTTTGTATTCTTTTTTGTTTTTGCATTTTTGGTTGCTATCTATTTTTTCCATCTGATTTATTTTCACTGACTGCTATGTCTTTTCAGTCTTCTCTTTTTTCTTATGGTTGATTCTTTTTAGTTTCACTATTCCCCTCTGATATCTGGGTAATTATAAATTGTTTTTCTATTCTTTATGTTGCTTCCTGGAAATTAAAATACCATTCCTTGACTCTGCAAATTTTAGCCTAAATTGGTACTTTTATGTATTTTCAGAAAATGCAGTGGCTTTAAAACATTTGAATTTCAATTATTCTTTCCTAAATTATGTGCTATTTTTGTTGTATACTATAATATTGGCATTACAAGCACATCAGAATATATTGTTTTCATTTTATATAATCAATACTCATTTACATTTATTTACATATTTACCTATTCTGTTGCTTTTCACTTTTTTCTGCTTTCTGGTAACTCTACTTGGGATATTTTAACTCCTTCCTGAAAAACAATCTTTAAGTTTTCCTTTAATACAGGTCTCCTGTTGACAAAATTTCCTCATTTTTAATTTTTCTGTTTTTGTCTTTATTTCATTTTCAAATTAAAATAAATATTCATTGGGAATCAAATTCTGGTTTAGTATTAATTTACTTTAGCTTTTTGAAGTTCTGCCACTGTCATCTTCCTTCTAGTTCTGTCAAAGTCAGCTGAGTTTTATTCTTTTGCTTTGAAGATAAAGTATCTTTTCACCCTTAGAGCACATTCTAATTTTTTTTTGTTGGTTTTCAAAAGTTTTTACTATAATTTTATGCTTATTTTGCTAATGGCTTATAGGGAAATTATTAAAACTATGTCTTGATTATACCACAGTTTTTGAAAACTCTCAGCCAGGATCTCTTCAACAAATGCTACTTTTTCTTTTTCCTTCTTCTCAGACTTCAAGTACACATTAGCTAGTTTTTTCAGTGTTACAAATGTTTTGATGCTCTTTTTTAAATTTTTTTTATTATTAATCAAAAAAAAGAAAAGAAATTAACACAACATTTAGAAATCATTCCATTCTACACATGCACTCAGTAATTCTTAGTATCATCACATAGATGTATGATCATCATTTATTAGTACATTTGCATCAATTTAGGAAAAGAACTAGCAAAAGAGCAGAAAAAGATATAGAATGTTAATATAGAGAAGAGAATTAAAATAATAATACTAATAAATATATATATATAAAAGGAAAAAGAAAAAACAAAAACAAAAGATACAAACAAACAAACAAACAAAAAACTATATTTCAGGTGCAGCTTCATTCAGTGTTCCAACATAGTTACATTACACTTAGGTATTATTGTGCTGTCCATTTTTGAGTTTTTGTATCTAGTCCTGTTGCACAGTCTGTATCCCTTCAGCTCCAATTACCCATTATCTTACCCTGTTTCTGACTCCTGCTGGTCTCTGTTACCAATTATATATTCCAAGCTGATTCTCGAATGTCGGTTCACATCAGTGGAACCACACAGTATTTGTCCTTTAGTTTTTGGCTAGACCCACTCAGCATAATGTTCTCTAGGTCCATCCATGTTATTACATGCTTCATAAGTTTAGTCTGTCTTAAAGCTGCATAATATTCCATCGTAGGTATACGCCACAGTTTGTTTAGCCACTCATCTGTTGATGGACATTTTGGCTGTTTCCATCTCTTTGCAATTGTAGATAATGCTGCTATAAACACTTGTGTGCAAATGTCCATCTGTGTCTTTGCCCTTAAGTCCTTTGAGTAGATACCTAGCAGTGGTATTGCTGGGTCATAATCCATTCTGCCAGTCTATGTCTTTTGATTGGGAAATTCAGTCCATTAACTTTTAGTGTTATTACTGTTTGGATAATATTTTCCTCTACCATTTTGGCTTTTGTATTATATATATCATATCTGATTTTCCTTCTTTCTACACTTTACTCCATACCTCTCTCTTCTGTTTTTTCGTATCTGACACTAGTGCTCCCTTTAGTATTTCTTGCAGAACTGATCTCTTGGTCACAAATTCTCTCAGTGACTTTTTGTCTATAAATGTTTTAATTTCTCCTTCATTTTTGAAGGACAATTTTGCTGGATATAGGTGTCTTGGTTGGCAGTTTTTCTCTTTTAGTAATTTAAATATATCATCCCACTGTCTTCTAGCTTCCATGGTTTCTGCTGAGAAATCTACACATAGTCTTATTGGGTTTCCCTTGTATGTGACAGATTGTTTTTCTCTTGCTGCTTTCAAGATCCTCTCTTTCTCTTTGACCTCTGACATTCTAACTAGTAAGTGTCTTGGAGAACGCCTATTTGGGTCTATTCTCTTTGGGGTGCACTGCACTTCTTGGATCTGTAAATTTTGGTCTTTCATAAGAGTTGGGAAATTTTCAGTGATAATTTCTTCCATTAGTTTTTCTCCTCCTTTTCCCTTCTCTTCTCCTTCTGGGACACCCACAACACATATATTTGTGCGCTTCATATTGTCGTTCAGTTCCCTGACTCCCTGCTCAAGTTTTTCCATTCTTTTCCCTATAGTTTCTGTTTCTTTTTGGAATTCAGATGTTCCATCCTCCAGTTCACTAATTGTAGCTTCTGTCTCTTTAGATCTACCATTGTAGGTATCCATTTTTCCTTCTTTGTCCTTCACTCCCATAAGTTCTGTGATTTCTTTTTTTCAGATTTTCTATTTCTTTTTTTGTTCAGCCCATGTCTTCTTCATGTCCTCCCTCAATTTATTGATTTGGTTTTTGAAGAGGTTTTCCATTTCTGTTCGTATATTCAGCATTAGTTGTCTCAGCTCCTGTATCTCATTTGAACTATTGGTTTGTTCCTTTGACTGGGCCATATCTTCAATTTTCTGAGCGTCATCCATTATTTTCTGCTGGTGTCTGGGCATTTGATCAGATTTCCCTGGGTGTGGGACCCGGCTGGTTGAAAGGTTTTTCTGTGAAATCTCTGGGCTGTTTTTCTTTTCCTGCCCAGTAGGTGGCGCTCATGGCGCCCATCTGTCTGCGGGGCCCACCAGTAAAAGATGCTGTGGCTCCTTTAACTTGCCATTTTGAATCTCGCAGTCGGCCCGGGAAACCGCACATGGAGTGGGGGTCGCCGGCCGCCGCGGCTTGGGGGAGTGCCGGTCCAAATTGCCCAGCTGGCCCGAGATGCCAAGCGTGGCGGGAGGGCCCCGCTATCCAATGTTCCCAGTCAGACCAGGGAGCCATGTGCGTGGAGGGGACCCCAGTCATCAGCCGCCCTGGCTGGGAAAACTCACGCCCCTCGGGTATCTCACCACAGCGGATTCTCCCTGCCCGTTCAGCTGGTCCAGAATGGGGTACGCTGTCTTTTTGGCCTCTGTCGTGGCTCCGGGAGCTGTTTTGTATTGTTTCTGTTTCTTTAGTTGCCTTTCTGGAGGAGGAACTAAGACCTGCGCATCTTACTAAGCCGCCGTCTTCTCTGGAAGTCCGGTGCTCTTTTTAATTAAGACATATATAATGATTCATGAATACTATTAATGGTGTGCAACAACCATGCTAATCTCTGTGCCTTTCCATTTTTATCAAATGTCTTACCAAGGCAAATTCTGGGCAGCATACCTTTTGTTTGGTCATTTTGCCAACTTCTTAATTGGCAAAAAAGAAAGTTATTTTCTTCATTTATTTGAATATGAAGGAGGTTTTTAATGGGGTATTTTTATTTTTTGAAATAAGGATATTTTATGAATACTGTAAAGATATTAACCAACACATGAAATTTGCCCTTTGTAATGGTGCTTCTCGTTAGACTTTCAATAACAGTGAATCAAAGTATATGTTCCCCAAATCCTACCTAATTATTTTGAAGTTTTGTCAATCTATAAGGTAAAGAGTTATCATTATTTTTAAACTTAGCATGCTTGTATTTATGACTGAGTTGGAAATAATTTTCTTATGTTACTGATCATTTGGAAAGTATGTCTGCTTCTGTGTAGTGTTTATATATATATGATTTGCTTATTTTATAAAATGGTTATTAATGGTTATTCATTCTCATTTGTGATAGAATTTTCAATTATAAGGAATTAGTTATTTTTCAGTCATAAGTTGCAAATATTTTCACAGTTTGCTATATATTCCATTTTTTTAAACATATACAAAATGTAAAAAAGTATATGCAGTTAAATTGATCAATGTTACCATTATGGTCTTTATTATTTTGCTTGATAAGAGTGACCAGCAACAAGATTTTAATCATATAGTTCACAAAGTTTTTTGTAGCTTTCTTTTTTGCTTTGTAGGTTTTCTAAAAAATATTTTATCCAAATGTCATTCACTTTGGTTTTAGGACTGTTGTACAAATACAAATTCATCCCTTTTCATCAAATCCACTTATTGAAGAGCCTATACTTCTTTAAGTTATCAATAATGTCTCCATTATTACAAACTGTCTTTCATAATATTTGGTTCTGTTTCTGAATGCTGTTCTCTTCTACATATTGGACTGATTAATCTTGTCTTAGTATCAAAATATTTCAGTTAGACACTTTTCTTATACTTTTTAGGATCCTTACTGCTACTCACTGATCATACTTTGTTTTAAGATTTTTCTACCTATTCTCATACATTCATTTTCTAATAAACTTCTTAAAACTGAATCTTATTTTAGAATTGTTTTAGATTGACTTAAAAGTTAAGAAGAATTACAGTGAGTTAATTTATTCTCCACTATCTCTTAGTGTTAACGTCTTACATTTCTATGGTGTATTTGTCACAGCAAGAATCTGATATTGGTGACATAAACCAAATTCTAGACCTTATGTGTATTTTATAGGTTTTCTCTAAGTATTTATGAGACCCTTTCTTGATCAAGTATTCCATCTAGGATTCTGCATTACAATTAAGTGTCATGTTTCCTTAGCCTTCTTTGGTCAGTAATAAATTTTCAGTGTATTTAACACTCTAGATCCCTGTTTACATAAAGCAGGGATTCACAAATCCTTTCTAAATTCCAGATAGTTAATATTTAGGCTCTATGAGTTTCTGTTGCACATTTTTCCACTTTTGTTGTTGTTGTTTTGATTTGTTTTTTTGTTTGTTTCATTGAAAGTGGAGAAATGATTCTTAATAATTGGACTATTCAAAAACAGACTTTGGTCCCTATTTTTCCCATTAGGCCAGAGTGTTCCAACCACTGCCACAGAACATAAATTCTAGAGATGAATATAGAAATCAAACAAAATAGTGAACACACAAGTAGATAAACATGAAATACATTTCATCAAATAAAAGAGCTTGAAAATTTAATATATTCCAAGATTCAGGTAAGGCTTACTAAATATAAGAGTAATTAAAAAAAGGTTGAAACAGGAGAGTGTAGAAAGCATGTCCGAGGTCTGAGACTTGCAAGCACAGTTGTTTGTGCCCTTCCTCAATGGCACAGGGCAATGACCCACCAATAAACAAGAAAAAGTTCTTTTTTTTAGCAGAACATTGCATAAGTTTATTTCTGATGTAACAGAAATGTTAAAATTGACAAGTTTAATTCTTAACTGCACCAAGTAAACTTAGCCATTTAGGTATTTTTAGAGTTATTCCATCCAAAAAACTGAGGAAGCATTTCTCTTCCACCACCACACACAATGATTCCCCAATACTTCTATTTCTGGAGGACTTTCATTTGGAAAGTACACTGCTTTGGGAGATATTTCAGAATTTCCTCACCCAAATGAAAATAAATCTGGACAAATTATACATCGCATAGATTTATCTGCAGATTCTGTTCTTTAGAACCTAAATCAATTATCATACAATATAATTTTTATCTATTCACCCCACAGTAAAAACTTTACTGTAATATAGCCAAATTCTGTGATCTTCCAGTTAATAGAATCATTTACTGTAGTGCTTCCAAAAAGGTTAATTTTTATTATATACCAAAATTACCAACTCAACATAGGGCACTCTTCGCTATTTTCTGATTCACAGGTATATGAATTAGTGTTCAGCATCTACATTCTTAAGTGGGTGGAATTATTTAATACAAGTTTGAGGCAGGAAAATCAACCCTTTACACATATTAATGATTTAGGTTAAGTTACTGACTAGTATGGAAAAAGAGAAACCATAATGAAAGGGATCCTACACATTTCAGAATTTATTTTTTCCCTCCTTAAATAACATGCATTTAATTAGTCATGAGGCAGCTATTTTATTTTCAATAACCACACTTAGGGATACATCCATAGGACTGATTAGATAGTCCAGGCAAAATGGTTATAGTAATATACCATATATTACTATATATATTACAATAGTGGTAAGGTCATCTCAGAAAACTCATTTAAATATCAAAATCTATTTTGATATCTGAAGTTTACAAAAAGTGAATTCTTCACATTAATGCCTTCTGTAACTCAAATACTCTTCTCTTGGCCAGAGGAAACTGAAGCTTATCCATGAAGGCTAAAGGTGCTTAATATGAAACCTTTCTTTTAAGCTGGATTTGGACTGCTTAAGAAATTGATGCTCAAGAAATAGCATGGTCTTTGGAGATTTTTACTATCTTAAAATTAGAACCCTGTATATTCACTCATCAAATACCTTCCTTTTCTGTATTGTTCTTGGCACTCAATAAGACTGTTTAAGTCTATTACACTTTCACATTCTCAAATAAAAATTTAGGATTATTAAATGTACATAAACATCTTGTAAATAGTATATTTGGAAAGATGAGGCTTTCATAACAGAATTTTACAAAATAGGATAAATGTTATGAATCAACTTTCTTTTTAAAGTAAACTGAGAGAAAGCACAAACCCTGTGCACTGTTATAAAATCTAATGGGACATTGTACTGGGCCATCAGTATTGACAATATAAAACATTTTAAATATTGGAGAAGGGACTATGGAAGAAAAGACAAAACAATTTCAGATGTTTCCCATCTTACAAAATTTTATCAACCAATCAAAGCCACTTGTCTACATGTGAGAAAATATTCCATTTTATAAGTCAGTTCTTTCAGTTGAGTAGATCATAGTGACACATGCATTATTAACACTTCTAGACTTCTACTTTTCCAAGGATAGAAGCAATACATTTAACAATTCCACTCTTCCCTAAATCTTTAAACTCAACATTTCAGGTACAGAGGACAATTAAATCTTGGATGTTCTCCAACAGATATGTAATAGCATAGCTATGTTCTCAAAAATTCTACCCTGGTATTCTTTCCTATATAGTCAAATACTCAGTGTCCACAGGATTAGCAGCCTGCATTAGCTGACATTAAATGAATTTTTTGTACCACAAGTCCATCTAAACTTCCCTTTAAGTCCTTTTTAATAAAATCTGAGAGAAAACATCTGCTTCAGATTTAATTAGCAGGCTTTAACCTTCAAAGGCCTAGACTCCATTTTTAACAATGCTGAATAAAACTACTGTTGGGGTTCACTGAAGGAAAAAGACAGGAGAAAGAAAGGTAAATCACAACAAACATCTTTCAGCCAGTTAAAGGCCATGTCTATAGCTGGGGTATTAAAATAAATTGATCTAACCAGCCCAAACTCTAAAAGTTAATGCTACTAGGAACAATCAACTGCAGGAAAAATAAAGCTGCTAACAACCAGCCCACCCACAAGGAAAAAGCAGTTTAACCCAAACACTGAGACTGAAGTATAAACACTACCTCACCAAACTGCCCCATCTACCTCAATCACCAGCAAGGAAGAGAGGAAAAGCTGATTAAGGAAGCAACAAAAGCTTAAGTATTTCTTACAAGGATAATAGTAATGGTCCAGCTCCTGAGACAGCACTCAGAAGGACTAAAGGTGGAATGAAGGCAGTGTTTAGGGATTAGTATTCCACAAATAGTATTAAAAACTCAAAGTACTGCACAGGCCATGGTGGCTTACAGAGTTCTCGTCTGCCTGACATGCTGGAGACCCAGGTTCGATTCCTGGTGCCTGCCCATGTTAAAATAAAATAAATAAATCAATAAAATAAACTCAAACACACTAACTTATCTATGAATTAAAGAATAAGATATTGTTGTGGCTTCTTTTGTCTTTTGAATATACAATATTTCATAGGCTCTGCCCTTCAATGTGAAAGCAGTTCATTTATAAAAATAGCTAAAACTTTTGACATTATTTGACATCCCGATCTTTGAGACCATATATCTTAACTATGAAACTAAACATACCTATACCTTCTCCTTCCTTCAATGAAACCACCTCACAAAAGTCAGAAAACTAAAACAATTCAACTATGATTAATGTTTAAAGTCCTTGAAAGTATTAAAATTTTACGGAAAAAGGAAGGAAAGAGAAGAAAGAGAGAGAAACAAGACACGATGGAGGAAGATTTAAAAGAAAGAAGGGAAAAAACCAATGTGCCTCTCTTTTATTTGGTGACAAATAAGTGCAAGAAAGTTCATTTGTGATTTGTTCAGTTATCTGTTTTTTGCACATCTGCATTCTGGTGAGAAGGGACTTTGAGGTTTTTCTGTAGCACATGAGCATCTGCAGGTTCTATCTTCTTGTAGCAATTTTTCCTTGCCCCAATAATCTCAAAATCAAATTCCTGTAGAAGTCCATTGCCGACTCATTGCTGGTCTGGACATGTAGATAGATGCTGTCAAAAGTGCAATTTTTTTCACAGAAGTTTAAGACATGAATTAACATTTTAGTTCCTATTCTTAGCCTCCAGTATGGTGCCAGACATCCTTAGCATCATGACATAAAGTCTCTTCTGCTTCTGTGAAGGATCCACCCTACAACATACTGCACTTACTGCAATATCAGTGAAACAGGCACGTTTTGCTAGCTCTCCAACCTCCAGCACATCATGTAGAACTCGTCATTACTGGAAAGATAACTTGGTTTACTCTCTTCAGCCATTTAATATTGTGCATCTACCAACTCCACCTGGACTTTCATCTGCACCACATGCTGAGGCAGGCCTGACCACTGATACCAATGCATCATCGTTGCCGCCTTGAGCACTTTGTGCCCACAGCTCCAGCCACTCAACCCTGCAGGCCAGTCTCCTCTCCCAGGGCAGGAAGCTGAGTAGGTGACCGAGGCCAGGAGAGTCTCACGCAGCCATGTGCCTCTGGGGTCCGCGATGTCTCCTCCACCATGTGGGTGCCCGGCTTCTCCACATGAGCACATGGGCGCTTGGCTCCAGCCCCCACCCCAAGCAAAGGTTCTTGATTTCAGGGTATCCAAGGGGCTCCCTCACTGAGGGATCTTTTATCCCTCACTAGTACATGGCTGTGTAGACACGTAGACCAGGACAAGCCATCAGTCTACTTATTTCTGATAAACAGTGTGGGTTTCTCCTCTGCCAGCATGGATGGCAAAGGCCTGCATCCTGCAGACCACCCGCATCCCTGTCTTTGGTACCTGTGTCTTCATCTACATGTGGCTCTTCAGCAGTCATTTGGTTTACAAGGTCCTTGCTGAGTTCTACGCCATCTTTCCTCCCATTTTAAACCCAGTTATCTAAACTCTGAGGAACAAAGAAATGAAGGGAGCTGTGTCAAAACTGAACAGCAGTTATCTGCAGCCACAAAAATGGTTCCCTTCCTGAAAGCAAAGTGAATTTACAGGACTGTCACTACTTTATTTCTGTCTTTTTACACTGTTACAAATGTAACAAATGCAACCACTGTTGTGTAAAAGTGAAACATTTTGACATGTGGGGAGGGTTGATTGAATAAGTTGAATGAAAGTGTCCTGATGACAATACAAAGCTACAGAATAAACATTAACAATTTTAATATTCTCCTTATCCATTGAGTGTTTTCTTCCTTTTTGGTTCTGTTTCCTCTAGTTGTTCCTTATTTGGAAACTTTTCAAGAGGTAGGTTAGTATTGGTTTTGAAGATGAAAGGAAAACTCACTTATTTATAAATGGTAAGAATTGTACCTTTCCACCTCTAAAAATACCTGTTTTGATCCACACTTTGGAGTAAATATAGGTTTCTATGTCTATACTGCAGTCTCAATAGATCTATTTATAAATAAACTATATGATATATACCATAGATGACTTATAATATATGATGGACCTAAAAAGAGCATTGCACTTGAATATAATTCTAGTTTTAATGATGGCAGTGATAGAATAAAATGTAATGGCTCTTCAGCAAAAGACAATTACATACACCATATTCTTTTCACATATTCTTAATAAACATTGTTGATGAATAGCAACTTATTGTATAATCATCTTTATCAAAGTGTTTCCTGTTTATCTGATTTTGTCTGTTTAAACTGCATTTTTCACAGCTGAGATTTTCATGAAGTTTGGTGCTTGAACATCCTCTCTCCTCTTAGGTCTTCATGAGCCCTGTACTCTCAGAGAGGGCAGAGTTCCAGACTGATACCTGGCAGAATGATCATGTTCCATGTAAGCTTTTATTCAGTTAATATACTATTATTAAAATGCCTAATTCAGGTCCAGATGATGACAGAGTCCTCTTGCAAAAGTGTTTGGGAATACATGTGGACTTACCTTTCCATAATCACTTAGGAGACCATGATTCCGTAGGATCCCTGCTACTAGTTATTTTAGACTTTCCCTGTCTTATTGAATTCATGCATTTCCTGTTATTTCCTACTGCATTTTGGTTTCATAATGTGGTATAATACAAACTGACATTTTTCTAGACTTTACCATCTGTAGTTTCCAAATGGGATTCTATAATTCCTATTATCAGAAAGTAAGTTTTTTTCTGAGTTAAAAGGTACCAAATTGGTCAGCACAAAGAATAAAATAAAAATAGTATGCATAATCATTTGTTTACTTATGTTCTCAGGCTTTTTAAAATAATGAAATATGCCAGAATTCTGTATTTTTGAAAACTTTTACCACGTGATATATTAATTACATGATGTTGTGGTAGTGGTATTAATTGCATTTTAAGTAGCAACAATACATAAGAAATAATACAACAAGGATGTTACAAGTATGGTTTCTTTCAAGTTTTAAAACATCTCCATGACGTTTATTCTATTCATTCTATACATGATATAAGTGAGTTTTAAAAAGTTAAGGAATTGAGCAACTTTATAAATTAGAAAATGGCACAGAGAATTTCATATGCAGGTTTTTGCTGCATTGGGTTTTTGGTGTCTTTTTTGACCCAGAGAGTTGCACTTTAGAATAGACTACTGCCTAGTGTGGAGTAGGTTGCGACCCTTGGAAAAAGCTTGAATCTCTCCTAACCTTCTCTTTTACTCTCTCCTACTAATAATATGCAAAGGCTTAGACCCATTATCAACACTAAGTTTAGGATTTGGACTCAAGAGTATCTTGAAAACGCTTGGGAAGTTTTTTCATAGAGCAGAAGCACAAGAGACAGCTAGAAAGTATTACAGTATATTCAAATGGCAAGGAAAGTAAGAAAACAGATAAAAAGAAGCCACAGTGATATGTAATTGCTAAGAATACACACACAAAGTGGAGGAAGAATTTCAAGACTTTTGTATATTATAACTAGTTTAGCCATGGAAATCTTTACATTTCTGTGGGTCTGGTTTTTTTGTTTTGTTTTGTTCATTTGTTTTTGATGAAGGTATTAATCACAAACACACTAAAAAGTACTAAATATATATCAAGTACTTTTCAATGCCCCATTCCACAGCCTTCATATACAAAAACTCATTTAATTATCAAATAATCCTAGTTGTTGGTACAGCACAGAGAGGTGATAAGTATTGAAATATAACCTAATATGTATCTTTTGGATAGAAATTTTAGCAGGAGAGGAAATAGATGTGCAAGCCAATTTTATTTTTCTTAGACCACTGTGAGTTTTTTCATAGGAATGGCAAAGAATATTCATCAGGTGTGTTCACAATCATGTTTACATATTCTATATTGTACCATGGAAGATAGTTGACTTTGTTCTCCTTCTCATCCTGTGCCCAAAACACATACACAAACACCTTAAAATTTTATTGAGCATAACATTTTATGTCAAGCATTGTGCTTGAGGTTATCTATACATCTGTGAAAATAAGCAACTAGAGCTGCTCATAGAGAACAGTGACTGGGAAGTTTTCCTGCAATTGCCAGTTAGATAATCTTTAGATTCTGAGATCCACATATGATTTTGGTGCATATTCTTCTCATTTTATTTAATTTACTTATTTTACAACCCTTCAGTAGTGTAAAAAATAGTTTTATCTGGTGTGTTATACAAAAATAGAATGTGTACTAAATTTGAGCCTTGGAGTCATAGTTTTCTAATTCTTCTTATAGTGAATAATTCTGATTGGGAACAGAGAGGGGAAACAAGCACAAAAACAAGTAAACATTATGCAAATTGCATCAATTACTGTGGTTGAAAATATTGAAAGGATCTTTAGATTTATGTAAGGGTTTAATTAAAATAAATACAGTATAAAAGTGAAAGTACACTAAGGGAAAATAGAAGACTCATGTTAGAGTCAAAAACTTCCAAACACAGGTTCCAGCATCTTTCTTGGGATTTAGAAACCACCCAGATACAATTAACGTACCTTAATCTCTGGGGAGCTGTCTTAGTTTGCTAGAACTGATATGACAGATACCATCTATTGGTTTGGCTTAAAAACCTAGCATTTATAGACACAGTCCTTGTAGTCACAAAGTCGAAAATCAGGATGTCACCAATGCCATGCTTTCTCTTCGAGTCGATGGTGTTGTGCTGATGGAGGGCCTCCATCTCATGGCCATCCCTGTCTCCACTCTGACTTCTTCAAACTTCTGATTCCTACCAGCCTGCAATTTCTACTGACACATGTGACATATGTGGATCTCAGAACCTAAAGATTAACTAACTGGCAATTACAGGAAAAGCTTCCCAGTCACTGTTCTCTGTGAACAGCTCTAGTTGCTTATTTTCACAGATGTATAGATAACCTCAAGTACAATGCTTGACAAAAAATACATGATCAATAAAGTTTTAAGGTTTTTATGTATGTGTT
This sequence comes from Tamandua tetradactyla, assembly GCF_023851605.1. NCBI lineage: Eukaryota > Metazoa > Chordata > Mammalia > Pilosa > Myrmecophagidae > Tamandua > Tamandua tetradactyla. Next base: position 42,737,090 of record NC_135340.1, read on the forward strand.
TTGGGCACTGGATGAGAAGGAGAACAAAGTCAACTTTATTCCAAGGTTGTGTTGCTTCGATATATTGTGTTGCCTCTAATTAACTGAGCCTTGATTCCTTGTCTTTATAAGACCTACATTCATTTGGATTAAGACCCACCCTGATTTAATATTGTTACAATTTAACTACAAGTTCAAAAGTTCCCATTTACAGAGTCTTCACACCAACGGAAAAGCAGATTTAAAACAAATCATGTCGTTTGTGGGGTAAATGATTCATCCCCAATAAGAACCAAGAAGGTCCTTTACTGGTGATCATTTATACCTTGGTTGTGAAACCAAGTAATCCAGTGTTAACCATCAATCTACACATGTTGACAATATGGTTAAGTATGCCTATATATTAGATTTGGACTTGAATCTGCACATTTTAATGGCTGGCCTCTACATCTTATTTTCCTCTTGGCCAGGAGTCAGCACCATAATTCCACGCATCCCTGAAGATAAGTTTTATGCTCCCACAGACCACCTGTGATCAACATTTTCTGTCCACAGAAGTAAATAGCATAACCTTACTATTATGTTTATTTAGGACTGAAACTAAAATAAAATCAGGAAAAAAGAAAAAAAAAAACCCAGGAACTGCTATTTTAGATAAGTTTATGAGGAAGGTTTTCCTGAGGAACAGAATTTTGAGCAGATATCTGATGAAGTGAAAGACTGAATCACAGGAAGCTCAAAGGCAAAGGAAAAGTCCAAACAAAAGTCACTGGGGCATGAATCTGGAGTATTCCAGAAACAAAGACACATAGTGAAGTTAGAATATGGTGACTTATGTTCTAAACGAATGAAGTTGAAGATAGAAACATCTAGTGTCTAGTTAACATGGATAATTTAAGATAAGATATCCATTTTTTACTTCAAGGAGATCTTGAAAATCGTTTTCTTTTCTGCAGGCTAAAAATCCGGAATACCTTCAACCTACAAAAAACAGTCATATCGTCAATTGAAAAAAATATTACAAACCTGGGTTTGAAGGCAGAAAAAAGTGTCTCTAAGACACCCATCAGAAAACGAAAATAAAATCATACAAATGAATGCAAACAAAACATAATAATATACTATTTAACCAAAATCAAAAGAGAAAATTGTAAAGAATTTTCTCTTTACAGAGAGAAATTGTAAGTAAAGAAAATTGGCTATAAAGGGCAAATGAAGCTAAGTTTAAGGGATATGCAATTATTGGCAATAAAATAAAATGTCTAAGCATAAAAGAAAACTGTAAGTAAGGAGTAGAACCACAGATGGCAAGTTTTCCACAGAGAGTTCATGGAGAATTCAGTTATAGTCCTAGGTATGTAATCCTGGATTCCTGAAAAAACAATTGCAAATCCTTATAGGAGGAAAGCCTACTTTAAGAAGTCTTAGAATTCCCAGAGATCATATTGATATTGGATGTCATGTTAGATTAATGTATTATTGGTGTTTTAATAAATCACAATTTTAGAGGCTTAAAACTATCCAGATTTATAGTTTGAATCCTGAAGTATAAAAACAAGATTTTGTAGGCACTCTTCTTTTAGAAGATTCAGGATAGAAATTATTTCTTTACCTTTTCCAGATTCACAAGGACACCTATTTATCTCGGCTTGTGGTCCCTTCTCAGGTCACTCCAGCTTCTTTACTTGATCATCACATCTTCCTTTACTGTATCTGATCCTTCTGTGATTACACAGGAAACCCATGGATAATCCAGTTTAATCTCTCCACCTGAAGATTCTTAAATTAATCACAATTACATAGTCTCCTTGACCTCATCAGGTGATATAATTGAGGGCATGAAAAATTTGTAGCAGGCGGCTATATTCTGTCTGTCATTCCTGTTATTATAGATAATGTTAGTTATGCAAATCTGAATCTTTCTACAAATCTACAAAAACAATGAAGATCCATAACAAGATCAATGAAATCAACCTTGATATCTGCACAAAATGTAATTAGAAAATACTAAAGCTAATGCTCTAAATTCAAAATTACATATACTGGAGAAAAAAAAATATTTGAAGCCAGCAATGTTAGATCTGCAGTCCACTCTGTGGCTGAGAAGCAAGGGGAGGTTGGGTGGAAAAGAAGTGTACAGACAGAATGAGAGGGCCCATCCAGGTGAAGAAAGACAAGGAGACAGAACTCTGACTTTGGAGCATCAGAGCACTGGCTAGAAGGATCAAAATAAAATACCTCTAAGGTGCCGTGATAGAGGAGACAGTCTCAGAAGGCCCTATGTTCTTTTTAGTAAAGAAACCATACTTCGTTACCAAGAGAAAATGATGCGTGGGTTAGGTTGAATCACGTACCCCAATTTAGACATATTCTTAATCTTAATCCACCTGCTTGTGGGTATAATGAACCTATTGTAAATAAGACTTCATGAAGTTGTTATCCTTAGTTAGGATGTGACCCCAGTGAATGATGGTGGACCTTAATCTGGATTACTGGAGTCCTTAATAGGCAAAATAAATTCAGACATAGTAGGAGAGAACACCACGGACAAGAGCTGGTAGCCAGATGGAAATAGAATGGAGAAGATGTTACCATGTGACATGAAAGTCAAAGAAACCAAGGATTTCCGCCAGCCAGAACATTAACAACTCAGGAGGAAGAAAGCTTTCTAGCCAATGTTTTGATTTTGACTTCTGTCCTCTCAAATCATGAGTCCAAAAATTCCTGTTGCCAATGCCAACCCATTTTGTATGTATTTCATGCATACAAACTAAGAAAGTGCCTTTAAGCTAAACCACGGTAACACCTCAAAACTCTGCAATAATTCATGGAATCAGTTTTTCTAGGTGTTATGAAATGAATACAAACCTTCTAATAAACAATAATCAGTATGTAACATTCATACAATAATAGTAAAAGAAGAAACAAACAAAACAAAAAAGCCTCGAGGATATAAAATCATTAGAAATCAGCACACTAAAGCTATAAAAAAGCTAGAGAAAAATTGATGGCTACAGAATAAGTCAAAGATTTCCAAAATGCACATAATTGTCTCTCGAAAAATGGGAGGGAATATGATATAACAATGACATAGAAATATTGAAATTATAAAGTAATAACATTTGCAAGAATCACAAAACAAAATATATCTACAATTTGAAAGGGCTGGATTTTCACTTGAGAAAACTTGTCCTGAATAGCCAATTCTAAGATATATCATAACATTTTTTTACTTCAAAGTGTTAATATTTCTTTCATATCTCAGAAATATTGGAGATTTGATTCCAGACCACTGCAATAAAACAAGTATAACATGAAATTTTAGATTTCCCACTGCTTACAGAAGTTGTGTTTATACTATACGGTTGGTTTTTAAGTGTACAATATAATTATTTCTAAAAAGGCAATGTATATACCTTAATCAAAATGTGATGCAGGGCAGGTACAATGGTGGTTCAGTGTCAGAATTCTCGCCTGCCATACCAGAGGCCTGAGTTCAATTTCTGGAGCTTGCCGATGCTAAAACAAAAAGTGACACAGAGACACGAAATCAGCAATGCTGTTGGAAAAATCGCACCATCAAACTTGCTGGGGCTAAAACATTGTTGCCACAAACCTTCCATTTGTGATAAACCTAAATACTATGAAAGTGCAATAAAGTGAAGTGCAGTAAGATAATGAATGTCTGTACAATATTAGATCAACAGGGAAAAATACTAGGATATTTTAAAGAAAAATATGAGCCAATGAAACATTGGACTACTGATATGAATGCAATGTATAACATTGCAAAATTACGCTTAAAGGGAGAGAGTAGTTAAATTTAGCCTGTGATAAAATACATAAAGAATTTTCAAATAAAGGGCAGCAGAGGGGAAAAAAAAGGAAAAACAAAGAAAAAATGAAAGCAGATAAAGCAGATTTATTACAACATCTATAATAGGTGGTAGGAAACATCTTCATTTAAAAATAGCAGTATTTTATAGAATCCTAAGTGAAACAAAAGTGACTAACATAGATAATTTCTAAAACATAAACACTCCAAACACCAAGAGAAATAAAACACTAAAGAGCTGAAAAAACAGACCACAATGGTGTAAGAAATGCTGTATATTTAATTCTATACTGCATTCATACAGCATAAAAGAATTGCAGAAATAAAAAAATCAGTTACATAAGCAAATGTATGTATGCTTAATGAAGCTATTGAAGAAAATTATTTTCAGGATGGTGCAGAATGCAAAAACCAAGCCTTGTGCTCAAGTTAAGTGGGAAAAATATATAAATTTTCCCATTTTCCCACAATTCCATAAACCAAGTTTTTTTAACTCGTGTTGGTTAAATGTTATTTTTTTAATTAGCTGTAAGTAACTTTTACATTTTTTTATTATAGTGCTTACTTGACAACTGCTCTTTAGGGTTGACTATTTTTCAGTATTATGGGAAAGTTGATTCTGACAGATTGCTCTTGTTTTTTGGAGGGAATATCTGTTGGTTGCCAGGTATGTCTTACTGGCAACCAACCTTTTTTCACCTTACAGATATCTGGTCACATCTTGTTAAAACTTTGTTCCAACTAATTATTTTTTAGCACAGCTGTACAAATAGAAACTATTTTTTCCATGAAATCTATTTATTTATAAACAGTATTTCTTTAAATTTTTATAAATGTTACAAATTTCCTCAAATTAAATAAAATTTCATTAATATTTGTTTCTGGCTCAAGTTGTGTTTGCCACATTTTTTCTACTGTAAAATTACTGTTACATCATGTCCCTACCCCATGATCCATTGATTGGAGATGATTCATCATGTGCAGTCCATTCTAGAGCTGAGATTGCTGATCCCTCCCTTGAGATTTCTGCTTAACTCCTTGGAGGTTTCTATTCATATTCTGGGAGGTTAAATTGGAAGGTGCACTTTACTAATATACATAGTTAGGATGGAGAGCAGGACTCAGTTCACTTCCTGTGACCCTTAGTGAGGTAAGATTAACTTGAATTTCTAGAGGACTTTCCAAGTTATCATGATTGCTAACGTTTTCACAAATTGTTTTCTTATAAACAAAAGCAATGTTGCAACTTATATTAAAATCCAAACAACATAGGAAATTGGTGAATTTGTTTCTGTGTTAATTTGCCTCTTTCTTTTTATTTTTACCAAAGCCTTTTTTTTTTTTTTGCTAGATTCCTGAGATTTTCCAGTGCTCCCCTAATGTGAGGAGTTTCCACTAGACATTGCACCCAGGCCTGCTCCACTACTTGGAAGGAAGCTCATCCTGGCTATGGACATCCTGAGCTTATTCTCTTTAAGAGCAAACCTGCTTTATGATTCATTTTCTTAGGGTCAGAACGTTCCAGAGAACTGTCAACCACTTTCCAAGACTTTCAGATCATAAATAATGTGCTCATTCTGTCCATTTCATCTTGGGTAAGTGAAAGAAATCCATCAATGTATTTCAAAAGAATATGGATCACCAGTGTCCTCTTGTATACACTTACTGGCAGGGGAGAACAAGGGAAGGGATGGAAGAGGGAGCAGGTAATGAAGGAAAGATTCTGAAGACCTTCACCTTGAATGGGTAATGTTTGATAGCACCTGTAAATTGTACTGGTCCCTAACTTTACCTACCATTAATGATATTTCAGAAATGTAAGTATTGGGCAGAGGGGAATTTTGCAGGATGTCTTTATAGGACGGATGTGAGAGTCACCTAGTAAACATCTCTTTGTATGCAACAATAGTCCCTAAAATATTACAAGTAAAATTGGCTTTTCTTGGACACATCCAGCAATGGGAAAATAATTTCTGTATAAGTAAGATCATACCATCATTGGGCACTTTTAATTATCAGAAAATAATTGCAAATTATGACTTGGAAAAAATCATAAGAAGAATATGTAAGTCATTACATAAGTAAGAAGAATGTCTTACTTCTTCTTTCTGCCCTAAACCCTACAGCACGAGGGAAAAAACATCCAACATAGAATCAAATTATCATCTATTAATCTCAATAGTTTGAGATATAATTTTTTTTCTTTTTTGCCATTAATGCTGAGTTCTGGGAGATTTTTTTTTAAGAAACAAATTCCCAAAACAATCTTATTAGCAATGACAAAAGAACTTCAAGATTTACAGGAATAGGGGTGAGCCATGGTGGCTCAGCAGGCAGAGTGCTTGCCTGCCATGCCAGAGGATCCGGGTTGATTCCCAGTGCCTGCCCATGTAAAAAAAAAAACGAGAAAGATTTACAGGAATAGTAAGTTATCCGAACCCATGAAGAGAAAGGAAAGGAAGTCTCTACCCTCTCCTGGTCAACTATCAACCTAAATAGAGAAAAGGAACATTACTAGCACATCAGAAGCCTTTCCCAGGCCCCCTTTTAGTCTTTTTCCTCTCTTCCAGGATATCCCCTACTAAGGCTTTTTATGCCATAGATTAATCCTGCCTGTGTTTGAAAGGTATTTAAATAGAAAAATAGTGTGTGAATTCTTTGTGACTAACATCATTTAGTCAACATTAATTTGTGAAATTCCAATTCTCTGTCACAGTGTACACTTTTTCATTTTTAAATATTCTTATTTAAATTATTGTAAAAATGACATTTTGTCTCTATAGATTCCGTGACTGGATTTCAATGATGTAAAAACAAATTCAGACATAGATTTTCATTTATAAATTTGTTGTTTGATGTCTTATAGTCATATTTCTAAATGAACCTTGAAACATTCCTTAATGGCCCCTAAAACACGCCCCACTTTACAAAAAGAATATGTGTCCCCATTATTATGCTGCTTGTTTCACTTTGATTGTCATGGGGCTGCCTCAAAAACTGTTACAGATGCCTGAAAACCCACATTTATGTATTAAAGAAGAAATAGAATCCCTAAAGACACATAGACTTCGGTTAAAAACATGGTTCTCTTTTAAAAATTGATATCCTTTTCTCTCCTATACAGGTAAGTGAAGGTAAATCCCTTCCAAAGTCAATGAGTGACACAAATCATTCTTGGGTGTCAGAATTTGTGTTGCTGGGACTCTCTAGTTCTAAGGAGCTCCAGCCTTTCTTGTTTGTCATAATTTTACTACTTTACACTGGAATCCTGCTGGGAAACTTTCTCATCATCCTCACTGTGACCTCAGATGCCCGCCTTCACACCCCATGTACTTTCTGCTTGCAAAGCTCTCATTTACAGATATGTGTGTTGCCTCATTTGCTATCCCCAAAATGATTGCAGACTTTCTGGTAGAGCATAAGACTATTTCTTTCAAAGGCTGCCTGGCTCAGATTTTCTTTATTCACTTATTTGAAAGTGTTGAGGTGGTGCTCCTTGTATCCATGGCCTATGACTCTTATGTTGCTATTTGCAAACCTCTCCACTACATGACAATCATGAGCCACTGCGTGTGTATCAAGTTGGTCATCATCAAATGGTGTATTGGCCTCATCCATACTCTTAGCCAGTTGGCCTTTACTGTGAACCTGCCTTTCTGTGGTCCCAATCAGGTGGATAGTTTTTTCTGTGACCTCCCTCTAGTGACCAAGCTGGCCTGCATAGACATGTTTGTCATCAGCCTGGTAGTGGTCCCAAATAGTGGCTTTCTCTCTATGGGTTCCTTTGCCCTGCTGGTCATCTCCTACACTGTGAAACTTATCACAGTCAGGAAACGCTACTCTGCCAGCATGGCAAAGGCTCGCTCCATGCTGACCACCTATATCATGGGGTCACGTTATTCTTTTGTCTGTGCATCTTCACCTATACATGGCCCTTAAGTAGTTATTCAGTTGACAAGGTCTTTGCTGTATTCTATGCTGTTTTTACTCCCATTTTAAACCCAATTATCTATACTCTAAGGAACAAAGCGATAAAGTCAGCTATGTCAAAACTGAAGAGCAGGTGTTTGAAACCTGGCCAGTTTTCTGCTGCCTTAAGAAGTATTCTTTTCCTGGAAATAAATTAAATTAGTGCATTGTTGCCACTTTAATATTGTTGGCTGATTGTCACAAATGGAATCTGTCTGATGGTAAAGCAAACTAATTTGCACAAAGGGAAGGACTGATACAGAACACATGAATGAAAGTGTGATGATGATGATAATTAAAATCACGAAATATATACTAGTAATTTTAACACTCTCTTCCTTCTAAAGTTTTTTTTATATTTCCTACTTTATTTTTTTAAATAAAATCTGTTTATGATATAATAAAATTTCTTAAGAGGCCACAGAGAAATGTAAGTGAAATATAAATGTGAAAAAAGAACTTCATCCTTCTTTTCCAAATAAGCTACCATTTTGACCCCAGCTTTAGAGAGATAATAGACATATATCTGTACCACAGAGGTAGTAGATATTTATGATATATTATAGATGATATATGATATAGGATATATGATATTCCTAGATGAGAATGCCTAAACTCTGCACATGAAGACAATTTCATATTTTTGCAAAAGTGTCAGTGAAATACCATATGTAATAGTTTTCCAGCAACAAGCATATGCATTGAAGAGTACTTTTCAGAAATCTTTGGTCAAATTTAATACTTAATAAATTTATTCATGGGTAACATGTTATTGCATAAATTTACTTACCATTCTATTGTGCATTACTTATGGTTATGTCTGTAAAATAATAACAAAATTATCTGGGTTATTTCAGAGATGAATTATTCTTTTCTATCATAATTTTACCTGAGAATTGGTGCCTGAGTTTTTTCATAAACTGTTTCTCTACTTAGGAATTCATGTTCTCTATCCTTTTCTTTTTCTGTATGCTCTATGGCAGGGTCTTGTTTCATTATTTTCCATGTGAGCATCCCATTATTGCAGCACCATTTGTTGAATTTTTGTTTGTTTGGCTTTTGTTTGTTTTGCTTTTTGGGAAGTGCATGAATTGGACATCAAACCCGGGTCTCCTCCATGGCAGGCGGGAATTCTACCACTGTACTACACTTGCACACCCTCTTTTTTTTTCACAAGTGTTTTTTCAGATTGATACCAGGAAAAATGATTATTTTTCTATAGGGGTTTTAGTTAAAATATATTTTTAAGTGCCTAATGCAGGCCCTAATGACAGAGCCCCATTACCATTCTTTTGTGATAGCAATGAAATTATAACTCCTAGACCACGTATGAGACTAAAATTTCTTAGTATTCTTACAACATTTTAATTTACACTTTCCCTCAAATCATATACAAGGATTTTCTTATCTATTTTCTACTTCTTTATAATTTAATATGAATAATGTCACATGACTCTTTCCTAGGCCCCACTCCCTAGAATTTCTCAAATGGAATCTATAATTTCATTTACCAAAAATATCAGTATTTATTTTTTAAATTCTGAAACAGAGTACCATATAATTCAGGATATAAAAAAATGACAATATAAGCATGTACTAGTCTCTAAATATATACATCTACTCATTCACTTAATAATATAATATCCCAGAATTCTATACTTTTGCACTTCTCTAATATGATGTATAAAATTCATTTCATTTCGTTACTAGCTAGTTTTAATTTATTTAACAATTCACAGAAAGCAACGTAGTATGGATTTTTTTTTTCATGGGCAGGCACTAGGAATCGAACCCAGGTCCTCTGGCATGGCAGACAAGCATTCTTGCCTGCTCTGCCACAGTGGGCCACTCCATAGTATGAATTTTAATGGATGAGGTCTTTAGACTTGAAATTTTCTTAATGTTATACATATTCTGCTCATTTTATCTATTATATGGATAAGGTTAAGAAAGGTTAGGGAAATTGAAAAAAAAATTAAAGTTTGAAATGGCAGAGTGTTTTCTTATCCAGATTTTTTTTGTGTTTGGATTTTTACCTTATGCCAGAAAGACATACTTTTAAAATGCACTATTACTTATTGTAGATAAGGTTCTGATCTTTGTAGAAAACTTGATTCTCTTCTTACACTCTCACATGCTCTCTCCTACTAATAATGTGGAGAAGTCAGGCACATTATCTGCAACAACTCTAGGATTTGCACTCAAGATTATCTTCCAGATTCTTGCAAAATTAGTCATACAGCAGGAAGACAGGTGACTGGTGTAAGTACTATTGCAAATTCATTTGGCAAAGAAACTAAGAAAATCAGAAACAAAACACAGTAATGCACAGGTATAAAAAAAGACAAGAAAAGAAAGAAAAATATAAAGCTTGTGATTACTGTGGGCACATTTAGCCTCAGAAATTTTATTTTGCTGTGGGAGTTGATTTTGAAGATGGCATTAAACATGAGAAACACCTATATAATAGTGACATATCTCAGACACTTTTCAAGGTCCTGTTCTATGTAATTTATATGTAGCGGCTCATTTAATCTTATCAGCAACTCTATGGGCTGGTAGTTACCAGACATTTTTACAGAGAAGGAGATTGGAGAGATGAAGCAGAGAGATGAAAGAACATACCAGTGTTCATGGAGCCTTGGTGGCAGAGCATAAAAATGAGCTCAGGCAGTCTGGCAAGCAAACATTTCCTTAACCTCTGTACTCTAGGTCTACTTTTTGTAGTGTGAGTCTGAAGAAGGAGGAAACTATTTCAGAATAACTCTTAGCATTCTCCTTGGTGAGCAGAATATAGACAAGGAGAGAACCATTGAGGACATGGAAACAAATTTTTATTCTTCTAATCCGAATATTTTTCCCTTCCAACAGAGGAACAGGCAGACTCATAAATTGGGTGCTCTATCACTATTATCTTTTCTATCTTTAGAAATAAACTCTACTTGGAATAGAGATGCTCTTCTTGAACTCAACTGTTACACACACCCATACTCTTACACATTAATATTTCACTATTTATTTTCATATAATCACCTTTATATGAAAAACATTGTTCTTGAGGCCTTCTATATAGCTGTTTATTCAACACTCTAGATCCATGTTTAGTGAAAAAATGATTGGCAAATCTTTTGTAGATTCCAGATAGCTAGTATTTAGGCTCCATGAATCTCTGCTGCACGTTTTCCAGTTTATTGTTGTTGTTTTGCCTTGGTTTATTTTACATTTCTTTAAAAGTGGAGAAATTATTCTTAATGATTCATACATGCAGGAACAGACTTTGGTCCCTATTGTTCCTATTAGGCCAAAGATACCAAACCACTGCCACAGAACATAAATTTTAGAGATGAACACAGAGACCAAACAGGATAACAAACACACAAGTAAATAAACATGAAATAATTTGCATCAAATACCAGAGTTTGAAAAATTTAATGCTCCCTGAGATTCAGGCAAAGCCTTAGTAAACATAAAAACAACTAAAAAATTAAAAAAAGATTATAGTGAGAGAGTGTAAAAGGCACATCAGAGGTATGAGACTTGCAAATACCTTTGTCTGTGCTCTTCCTCGATGGCACAGACAGGAGAACAATTAAGGTACAAGCAACATTTCTTGATCTCAGGGAAGCCAAGATCCTCCTTCACTGAAGGATCTTTTATACCTCACTAGTACTTAGCTGTGTAACCAAGTGGACCAGGACAAAATATCAACTTACATGTTTCTAATAAACAAATGCAGAAACACGTTTAGGTGTGTCTAGACAGTGTTTTTAAATCTCTAGTAAACCCTTGAAACAAGACTTGAGAACTGTGGGTGCTCATTGGTACTTGGGACTCATTGTTTCTAGGCTCTTGTAGAGACACATAGCATCTCCTAAATGAGTGAGTTTTGGTCTCACTTCTACCTCCACACTCTGAAATCCCCTCTCACAATATCCTGGAAAAATGCTGAACTTTGTTATAACATTGAGCATAACCTTCCCTGATCCATCCTCTTTTTCAAAAAGGGCACATATCAAGACATTTTCCCAATACTTGCAGGTAAGCCCCTGACACTTAGCTACCCTTGCTCTTCAACCAGAATCAATCTATAGCACAGTTCTCATAGATATGAACATATTTGGGTGAATTTTTTGCAATCTCAATTTTTTTCCATTGTAAGGTAGCTGCAGCTCTCTGTATGCTCATTCCTATAAAAGGTGCTATTAGACTGGTCATCTGGTGTTTACTGCCTCTTTCTTTAAAATCTCAATCAGCTTCATTTGTAGGGTGGTTTTGGGACAGTCCTGGCTTGGTTTTTCCATATTTCTTCTTTCAGGTTGGGTCCTGTTGCTAGATCAGTGGAACACAACAGCCCTCTTAGCAAACAGAGCAAAGTAATATATGTATGGATTAGTATCCACACATGTATACACATATTTATAATTGATTCTGTATCTATGTTAAGCTAAACATGGGATTATACTGATGTCTCCAACTCTATCCCAGAGCTACAACATTCATCTTAGCTTTCTTTTCTTGTTTATCTGTAACTTCAATCATGATACCTGCCTAAAACATAATTAGAAAATACTAAAGTTAATGCTATAAATTCCAACTTACATAGACTGGAGAAAAAAGTATTTGAGACCAGCAATGTTAGATCTACAATTCACTCTGTGGCTGAGGAACAGGGAGGGGTTGGGTGAAAAGAAGAAATGCAGTGAGATCTCAGGGACAGTGGAAAACTTATGAGTGGGAGTGTACAGACAGAATGAGAGGGCCCATCCAGGTGAAGAAAAACAAGGAGACAGAACTCTGACTTTGGAGCATCAGAGCACCGGCTAGAAGGATACAAATAAAATACCTGTAAGGTGCCATGATAGAGGAGACAGCCTCAGAAGACCCTGTTTTCTTTTTGATAAAAAAACTCTACTTCACTATACCAACAACAGAAGATCATGCTTGGGTTAGATTGAATCATGTACTCCAATTTAGACAAATTCTTAATCATAATCTGCCTGCTTGTGGTATGATAAACCCATTGTAAATAAGACTTCATGAAGTTACTTTTAGTTAGGATGTGGCCCCAGTGAATGAGGGTGGGCCTTAATCTGGATTACTGGAGTCCTTGATAAGCAGAAGAAATTCAGATGGAGTAGGGGAGAGAATGCCAATGACAGGAGTTGGTAGCCAAATGTCGGTTGAGCTGGGAACAGAATAGAGATGTTGCCATGTGACATGAAAGTCAAAGAAACCAAGGATTGCCTGCCAGGAGAGACTGCTGGTTCAGGAAAAAGAAAGCTGTCCAGCCAATGCCTTGATTTGGACTTCTGTCCTCCCATATCATGATCCAAGAAATTCCCATTGTTTAAGCTAACTGATGGTTTTTATATACAATAAGACCCTCTCAAACTGAGGCAGTGCTCTGAAGCTAATCTCTGGTAACACCTGAAAACTCTTCACTAGTTCCTGGAATCAACTTTTATAGTTAATAAGAAAGTATACTAACATTTTAATAAACATTAAAAAGTACTCAACATTCATACAATGGTAGTATAGGAAGAAAAGTAACAAAAATTAAGGTGCTAAAATCCTTTAAAATCATCATATTAAAAAGTATGAAAGAATTGGAGAAAATTAATGACTAAGGAATCAGACAAAGGTATCCAGAATACCTTTGTATTTTGTACAAATTTTGTATTTCTTCTCTGGAAGAAAAGGAGGCATATGTGAGACAATAATGACAGAAATAACACTGAAAATCATAAAGTAAAAAAACTTGAAGGAATTAAAAACAAACAATATATTTGTTTTGAAAAGGCTAGATTTTGACCTGAGAAAGCTTCCTCTAAATACCCAACTCTAAGATGTATCATAGTAATGGTATCTGACTTTAAAGACCCAGTTATACAGTCATTCCTCAGAGGTTCTGCAGGTTTGATTTCCAGACCACTCTAATAAATTGAAAACCATAATAAAATGAGTCCCATGATTTTTTGTTTGTTTCATAGTGCTTATAAAACTTATGTTTACACTATCCAGTAGTTCATTGAGTGTGAGGTAGTATTTTTTCCTAAAAAGACAGACAATGTAGATGCCTTAATTAAAATGTGACACAAGATACACAAAGTGAGCACATCTGTTGGAAAAATAGTGCTGGTAGATTTGCTTGAGATAAAATATTTTGCCACAAACCTTCTATTTGTGAAAAACATAATATCTATGAAAGTACAATAAAGTGATGTGGCATGAAGATGACTGATAGAAATGCTATGAATTTTTTTAATGCAAGCCAGGGAATCATTTGATTAGTGATATGAATGTAATATGTAAAATCATAAAATTAAAGGCTAAAGGGGGAGAGTAGTTGAAAGAATTCTGTGTAAATTTAATCTTTAATCTTTTATACTTATAGCACAAGAATCAGCCTGCACACGTGGCTGGCATTTTATCTGGCAGCCCAAGGCCTGGCACCCTTACCCAATTTGCTCCCTTCACCCCATTCGCACCCTCGTGTCCCAAAGCTGCGGAGACCTTGTGGATGATGATCCCCACTCCCACCACCCAAGCTTTCACCACCTGTCTGCCCAGAAGCTCTGCCTGTGGAGTGCTATTCCCCATGCGGGAACCCACCTCCAGGCCGGGGAGTGTGCAAAGGCATTTCCCTTATGCAGGACCCCTCAGCACCCCAGACCCTCCACCGTGGGGCTGTCTCTTTCTGCTGTCGAAGCCCTGCCTCTCTCCCACTTCCTGAACCTTATGGGGCTTCCCTGCACCCCTGCTCTCTGGCAGGTGTTCAGCCAACATTGGAGGGCGATTTTATGCCAGCAATGTAGGGGGGTTGACAGCTGCGTTCTCAGCCACAGAAGCCTGTCCACTCTCTGGGTCTCCACATCCTCCCAACAAGCAGTTTTCCTTCTATCTTTCTGTGTAATTTCAAAACTTATCATGTATCATAAAATTATCATAGAATAAAACGTTCTGGAAAATCTTTAATATATATGTGCTTTTTTTTTACATATATATATATATATAGCAATATCTAAACAGTGGGCATGCTTGGGAGAAAAAAGAAATAAAAAAATTAAAGCAGGTAAATCAAATTGATTACAACCATTATAATATGAGAATGAAAAATCTTCATTTTAAAATTACAGTAAATTATAAAAGCCTAAGTGTGACAAAAGCGATTTAGATGAATAATTGCAAGAAAAAAAACTTTCAAAATACCAAGAAAAAGTGAAAACAAAACAGCAGAAAAAACAGGACACATTGTGTAAGAAATGTTCTATATTTACAGATATATAGTATACATACAGCACCAAAAACTTCAGAAATAAAAATCATTTCTATAAATAAATGTGCATAAATTTATTGAAGATGATATTCAGAATGGTGCAGAATGCAGAAATCTAAATTTTTGCTCAAACAAATGAAAAAAATACATAAATTTTACCTATTTGCACAGAATTACTTGACAAGTTTTTAAACAAATGTTTAAATATTCTTTTTTCTTATTAGTTCTATCTAATTTTTACATATTTTTATTATAGTGTTTACTTGGTTGTTGTTAAAGTGGACTGCTTTCCATTATTCTGGGAAAGTCAGGAAAGTTGATTCTGACAGATTCTCCATGTTTTTTTTTTTAATTTCTGTGAGTTGGGATCTTCTAAGAACATCTCACTTACTCTTTCATCTTGCTGATGTCTAGTCATATTTTGTTAAAAATTCTGCTCCAACTCAAATTCACTTGTTTGCAGGACTGCTGTACAAATAAAATTATTTTCCACCAAGTCCATTTATTGAATAACTTCTATTTCCATAAATTGGTATAAATGCCCATTATTAAACTAAAGTTCATAAATATTTGATGTGGGCTCAAGTTGTGTTTGCAAGATTTCTCTACTGCAAAGTTACTGTTACCCAGTACCCCCTCCCATGATCCATTGATTGAAGATCATTCATCATGAGCAGTCCATTCTATAGCTGAGATTGCTGATCCCTCCCTTGAGATTGCTGCTTAATTCCTTGAAGGTTTCCACTCATATTTCAGGAGGTTTAAATTGGAAGGTGCACTTTACTAATATACACAGTTAGGAGGGAGAGTAGTAATCAGTTCTCTTCATGTGACCCTTAGTGAGGTATGATTAGCTTTAATTTCAAAGAGGTCTTTGCAAGTTATCTTGATTGCTAATGTTTTTCATGATTTGCTTCTTATAAACAAAAGTAATGTTGCAACAATTGCACCAAATTCCAAAAAACATATGAAATAGGCAAATTTATTTGCAGTGTTAATTTGCCTCTTTTCTTTTCACCCAATCTCCTTTCTTGCATTAGATTCCTGAGATTTTCCAGTGCCCCCCTAACGTGTGGAGATTCCACTAGGATAGTGCACCCAGGCCTGTCCCACTACATGCAAGGGAGCATATCCTAGCTACAGACATCCTGAGTCTGTGTCCTTTAAAAACTAATCTGCTTTATGACTCATCTTCTCAGCACCCGATCAGTGTTATTCCCAGAAAGCTGTCAACCACTTTCCAAGACTTTCTGATTATAAACAATGTGTCCACTCTCTCATTTCATCTCGGGTAAGTGAAAGAAATTCATCAATATATTTCTAAGGAGGGTGCATAACCAGTGCCCTCTTATATGCATTGAAAGGCAGGGAAGAACAAGGGAAGGTACGAAGGAGGGGACAGCAATGAAGAAAAGATTCTGAAGACCTTCACTATGAACTCTTAATGTTTGATAGATAACATCTGCAAATTGTACCTAGCACCTATTTCACTTTATCTACCACTCATAATATTTCAGAAGGTAGGTATTGGGCAGAGGGGAATTTTAGAGGATGTCTTTTTAGGAGGGATGTAAGCTGTCTAAGTAATCTCTCTAAGTGTTCATTAATTCACTCTAAAATATTACAAGTAGAATTGGCTTTGCTTGAGCACATCCAACAATGGAAAAATCATTTCCGTATAAGGAATACCATACCTACTTTGTGCACTTTTAATAGCCAGGAAAAATACAAATTACAGGTTTGAAAAAATTATTAAGAATGTTTTACATACATAGTCATTACAGTTGATTCAAGAGCTCTCACCTATAGAATCTTCTAAGAAATAGTTTCAGTGTTTCTTTGAGAGTAAGGTATTTTGTTCTTGAGGAAAGTGAGCTCTAAAGACTAAATAAATTGCCAATGTTTTACAGCAGACTGAAGATACAGCTGTTATTTTAATCATATAAGAATGTTATTCCTGCAGTTTTTATTTTTCCCAACTTGAAGGAATTTTCTGGGTTAAAAAAAGTCCTATTATTAAGTCATAAAATACTGTTGTTTCAGCTGGGAAAGTAGATCCCAGGGTTGAAGGGAATGGAGGTACATGATCTTCTGTAAATGAATGAAGAATTGTGTCAGTAAATGACCTTCATTTGGCAAGGCACAAAGCAAATTTCCCTTATCATAAATGTACTGCTCAGTGCCCAGGTAGTGTAGGCACTTAAAGTCTTCAGAGGGAAGAACAGAAAAGAATGGACTTATATTTGAAAGAAACTTAGAGTTTGTGTTGCCCAACACCTTTCTCTTACATTCAAGAAAGTGAAGGTCTTGATTTAAGAGTTTTGTCAAAATGTATCAAGTTAGACAGTGACCGAAGAGTGAATAAACACATCCATCAACTTATTGTTCTAATAATATTTTCCCTGAAGCAAAGAAGTAAGCTGAAACTGCCTCCATTCTACCCATAAACCCTTTAGCGTGAGACAGAGAAACCCTTACAGATAAAATTAAAGTCTCAGTGATTAAGATAATCCCAAATGTTTGGGATAAAAATGTAAAGTTTTTCTTTGCATAAATACTGAGTTCTGGAAGGAGATGTTTTTTAAGTCAATTCCAAAAATTATCTTCTTTGCAGTGAGAAAAGAACTCCAGGTTTTACAGGAATAGGTTACTAGAACCCATGACAGGGCAAGGAAGTCCCATCCCTTTCTTAACACACACATGGAGCCAACTGTCAACCTAAATAAAGATAGGGAATATTACCATCACCCCAGAAGCCTTTCCCAAACCTGCTTCTTATCCCTTTCCTCTTCAAGAAATCCAGTATTGAGGCTTTTTATGCCATACATTAGTCCTGCTTGTATTTGACAGGTATATGAATAGAATAATAGAACATGAATTTCTTGAGTCTAACATCCCTCAGTCAACATTAATTTGTGAAATTCTAATTCTCTCTTACTAGTACATACTTTTTCTTTTTTTAAGAATTATTATTTAAATTATGTTAGAAAAATGATGCTTTTTTGTAGATTCTAAGGCAAGATTTCTGTGGTGTAAAAACAACTTTTCAGAAATGGACTTTCATTTGTAAATTAGTTGTTTTGATCTCTAATAGTCATCTTTCTGAATGAATCAATTGGTTGAAACTCTCTCTACTGACCGTTTACCCAATTCTCCACTTTATTAGAAGAATTTCTGAGCCAGTAAGTTATAAGCAGTATGTTTGTTACATTTTGATTGAGTTGCAGCTATCTCTATAATAATTACAGGTGCCTAAAGATCCAAATAAATATCTTAGGAGAAACCAAATCTCTAAGGATTGAGGTAGAATTGGGTAATAAAATGAATGTTCTGTATTTTTATTTATATCTTATTTTCTCCTACACAGGTGAGTGAAGGTAAGTCCCTTCCAAAGTCGATGTATGAGACAAATCATTCTCTGGTGACAGAATTTGTGTTGCTGGGAATCTCTAGTTCTAAGGAGCTCCAGCCTTTCTTGTTTGTCATATTTTTACTACTTTACACTGGAATCCTGCTGGGAAACTTTCTCATCATCCTCACTGTGACCTCAGATGCCCGCCTTCACACCCCCATGTTCTTCTTGCTTGCAAACCTCTCTTTTACAGATATGTGTCTAGCCTCCTTGACTAACCCCAAAATGATTTCTGACCTTCTGAAAGAGTGAAAGACTATTTATTTCGAAGGCTGCCTGGCTCAGATTTTCTTCTTTCACCTATTTGGTGGTGGTGAGATGGTGCTACTGGTATCCATGGCCTATGACCATTATGTTGCTATTTGCAAACTTCTCCACTACACGACAATCATGAGCTGCAGCATGTGTATCATGTTGGTCGTCATTGAATGGTGTATTGGCCTCATCCATACTCTTAGCCAGTTGGCCTTTACTGTGAACCTACCTCTCTGTGGCCCCAATCAGGTGGATAGTTTTTTCTGTGACCTCCCTCTAGTGACCAAGCTGGCCTGCATAGACACGCATGTTATCAGCCTAGTAGTGGTCATAAACAGTGGCTTTCTCTCTATGGGTTCCTTTGTCCTGCTGGTCATCTCCTACACTGTGATACTTATCACAGTCAGGAAACGCTCCTCTGCCAGCATGGCAAAGGTTCGCTCCACACTGACCACCCACATCATGGTGGTCACGTTATTCTTTGGTCCGTGCATCTTCATCTATGGATGGCCCTTCAGTAGTAATTCAGCTGACAAGCTCCTTGCTGTATTCTATGCTGTTTTTACTTCCATTTTAAATCCAGTTATCTACACTCTAAGAAACAAAGAGGTGAAGGCACCTATGTCAAAACTGAAGAGCACATATCTGAAGCCTAGCCAGGTGTCTGCTGTCTTAAGAAATATTCTTTTCCTGGGAATAAATTAAATTAGTACATTGTTGCCACTTTAGTATTGTTGGCTGATTGTCACAAATGGAATCTGTCTGATGGTAAAGCAAACCAATTTGCCTAAAGGAAAGGATTGATTGGGAAATAGGAATGAAAATGTAATGATGATAATAAAAAATACAGAATATATGCTAGTAGTTTAACATTTCCTTTCTTCAAACATTGATGCTTTACTTTTTTATTTATGTCCCCTCCTTTAAATTTTTTAAATAAAATCTATTTTAAGGTATAGGATTTTTTTGCTTAAGAGACCGTGGGAGAATATCAACAAAGTATGAATCTGAAAAAAAATTCTCCCTACTTTCTCAAATAAATTACCATTTTGACTCCAAATTTAGAGTGATAATAGACTTTTATCTGTAACACAGAGTTAATAGATATTTATGATATATTGTAGCTGGCGTGTGACATAGGTTACATGATGTACCTAGATGAGAACACATAAGCTAGCACTAGGTAAGTGGCAGCACATGAAGACAATTCCTTGATTTATGACAATAGCGTCAGTAAAATACCATATGTAACAGTTTTCCAGCAACAAGCATATGCATTAAAGAGCACTTTTTAGAAATCCTTGGTCAAAGTGAATACTTGATAAATTTTCCCCTGGATAACAACCATATTGCATAAATTTATTCACCATTGTCTTTTGTATTTACTTATGGTTGTAATTTTGAATCCATAATAAAATTATCTGGGTTATTTTAGAGATGAATTATTCTTTTCTATCATGCTTTTCTATGAGGATTTGTACCTTAATTCTGGCATAAACCATTTCTCCACCTAGGAATTAACAGTCTCTATCTTCATTAAACAAAGTATTTTTTAGGTTGATACCATTTTTCTACATGGGCTTTTAGTTAAATACACTTTAAATTGCCTAATGTAGGCCCTAATGATGATGGAGCCCCATTACTAGACCTTTGTGATAGCAGTGAAATTATACCTCCAAGATCATATGAGACTGACATTTCTTAGAATTCCCACTGTATGATATTTTAGGATTTCCCTCACGTCTTTTTCAAGTATTTTTCTGTATTTTCTCCTGCTTCTTAATTTCAATCTGAATAATGTTACCTGACTCCTTTCTAGATCCCACTCCCCAGGATCCCCTAAAGAGAATCTATAATTTCATTGACTAAAAAAAAAATGTATATATTTTAATTTGTGAAACAAAAAAGGTACCATATTATTTGATTTATAAAAAATGACATAAAAATAAGCATATACTGGTCTCTAAGTATATCTATATACTCAGATTCACGTAGTAATAAAATAACCCCCAATTCTATACTTTTTTTCCAATATGGTATATAAAATTCATGATAGGTCACTTTGTCATTTGCTGGTTTGAATTTTTTAACAGTGCATAAAAAGCAATGTAGTAAGGATTTTAGTGGGTTAAGTCTTTACTTTTGAAATTCTCTCAATGAAATATTTATTCTGTTAATTTTATATATTATATGAATTAGGTTAAGGAAATTAAGATATTTTTAAAAGTTTGAAAATGGCCCAGGGCCTTTTTTATTTTAGTTTTTGCTGTATTTGGATTTTTGGCCTCTTGTTGTCCCAGAAGGTCACACTTTTAGAAAGAATTATTACCTAGTGTAGAGTAGGTTCTGATCTTTGCAGAAAACTTGATTCTCTGCTTAATCTCTCACACACTCTCTCCTACTAATAATATGGAAAAACCAGAAACAACTCTAGGATTTGAACTCTAGAGGCTCTTCTAAATTCTTGTAAAATTAATCATACAACAGGAGGACAGGTGACTGATAAAAAGTATATTGTACATTTATATGGTAAAGAAAGTAAGAATTTAAAACTTTTTATTATTGTGAATATAAATTAGTCACAGAAAGTTTTATTTTTCTGTGGGACTTTTTTGATTTTGATGATGACATTAAATGTGAGAACACCCATAAATCACTGACATGAGTCAGGCAGTTTCCAAATTCCAGTTCTGTGTAATTTATATACAATGACTCATGGGTAGTGCAATGGTGGCTCAGTGGTAGAACTCTTGCCTGCCATGCTGGAGATGTGAATTTTTGATTCCTGGTGCCTGCACATGTAAAAAAAAACTAAGCAATCTTATACACAGTGACTCATCTAATGCCCTCAATAACTTTATGGACTGGTGCAATCACCACACATCTTTACAGAGGATGAGATTGGAGCCCAGAGAGATGAAACAACTTGCCAATGGTCACAGAGCCTTGATGGTGAGCCAAGACAGTCTGGCAAGCAAAAGTTTTTCTTGACTTTTGTACTCTAGCTCTATTTTTTGTAGTGTGAGTTTGAAGAAGGAAGAAACTCTTTTAGTATTACTCTAACACTCTCCTTGGTGGGTATAACACAGGCATGAGACAGACCTCTGAGGACATGTAAACAAGTTTTATTTGTTAATGCAATATGGTTTATTTTTCCCCTCTAGGAGAGGAACAGGCAGACTCATAAATTCTGTGCTCTGTCAATATTTATCTTTTCTATTTTAAAACAGTTGGAGTAGAGTCATTTTTCTTGAACTCAACTGTTACACACACACATACTCCTACCCATTAATATTTCACTGAGCATCTATTATATGAAAAGCACTGTTCTTGAGGCCATCTACAGAGCTGTTTATTTAATACTCTAGGTCCCTGTTTCCTTAAAAAGGATTGGCAAATCTTTTGTAAATGCCAGATAGTTAATATTTATCCTCCATGAGTCTCTGCTGCACAATTTTCAGTTTGTAGTTGTTGTTCTGCCTTGGTTTATTTTGTATTACTTTAAAAGTGGAGAAATGGTTCTTAATGATTGGGCCTTGGAGAAACAGACTTTGGGACACATTTTTTCCATTAGGCCAGAATTTCCCAACCACTGCCACAGAACATACATTCTAGAGATAGACACAGAAACCAAACAAGATGGCAAACACATACATAATTAAATGATATATAATTTGCATTAAATACATAAGCTTGAAAAATTTAATGATTTCTGAAATTTAGGTAAGGCTTTAGTAAACTTAGGAGCAATTTTTAAAAATAATTTATAAAGGACGGTGTAGAAAGTACACCAGAATTCTGAGACTTGCAAGCACAGTTGTCTGCATCCTTCCTCCATGGCACTGGGCTTTCAGCTACCAAGAAACAAGAAAAGTTTTTTATTTCAGGGGAGCCAAGATCCTCCTTCACTGAGGGATCTGTCATATCCCCTAGTACTTGGCTGTGTAACCAAGTGGAAGAGGACAATCCATCAATCTACACATATCTATTAAGTATTGTGGGTAACATGTTTTTTAGTTTTTTTTGGGTTTTTTGCATGGGAAGGCACCTGGGATTGAACCCGGGTCTCCAACATGGCAGGCAAAGAATTCTGCCACTGAGCCACCATCAGACCACCCAGTAACATGTTTTAGTATGCTTAGACAACACTTTTTTTTTTTTACCTTAAACAGCATATTAACCTCACTGACCACTTCTTCTCCGTGGCCAGCGTTCATTACTGTGGTTCCAAACATCCTTGATATTAGTATTGAGCTACTGCTGACCACCTGCAAATTGATCTTATCATTCTATGCATATAAATTATGCATTTAGACCACTACTACTAAAATTGTACCAGGGAAGGAGGAATTCTTGGGGCTGCTATTTTATATCTTATAAGTCTAAAGTCTGAGAAAATGTATGAGTCTTTATTAGAAGATTTCACACTTCAACCCCTTTCTTCATTAAAAATATTCTGTTAAAAATACTGTACATATTTGTTAGAAATGTTCACTCTACTGAAATTCTTGGGGTGTTGCATAGGATGTCAAGAGATGTTGATTAAAGAATTTGTATCAACAAAGACAATAAGTGTGTCTCTTATTTGTGAGCCTATGGAGAGAAAATTCAACACTTTTTATCTCAGTTTATAATGATAAATATTGTTTGGGAATTTGCCTGCATTGGTTCTCAAACATTGTAGTTCAAGTTAAAATACTAGTGTTTATGATTATCATTAATGAACTACTTAAATAAAATTCATAAATATGAAAGACATGGGATAAGATTCAAAAAGGTTCTGCAGCACTTTGTGGTTAATGTGGAGGCTGGATCTTCCAACCCTCAGGTGAATTTTGTGAGGCAAATGAAATATACTCAAATTGGATATTCTTGAATAGTGGTTCTCAAAGTCTGGTCTGCACCCCTAATGGCCTTTGAGAATCTTTCTGGGCTTGGAGGTCTCAACTATTTTCATAATAACATGAATTTATTATATGTTTTCTTCTTTCTCATTTTTTTCTCGATATTTAAATGGAGTTTTCTAGATTATATGAGGTGTGGTATTGCAGCAAACTGAATGTAGAAATGAAAATTTCTATTAAGCCATATTAAAGAGTTATGCAAAATGTAAATAAAGGCAACTCTTCTCACTAATTATTGTTCTTTCACTAGAAAATTAATTGTAAATATGCTTAATTTATGTTAATGTATAATTAGTTTATTATTGACAATTTAAAATGAATGTATAAATAGACATTTTTTCTCAGTTTAATTTCAAAATGGTAAATATTACCAGCTATTACTGACATAAATAAAGCTCCTTAGAGTCCTTGATAATTTTCAAGATGATGCAGTGGTCCTGAGACCAAAAAGCCTAAAAATCACTATTCTAAAGAAAACATCCTTAGAAGAATGAGAATAAGAATAATTA
The DNA here is from genome assembly GCF_023851605.1 of Tamandua tetradactyla. Classification (NCBI taxonomy): domain Eukaryota; kingdom Metazoa; phylum Chordata; class Mammalia; order Pilosa; family Myrmecophagidae; genus Tamandua; species Tamandua tetradactyla. The sequence goes on from NC_135340.1 coordinate 42,761,229, forward strand.
TAGAGGTGGCTCACGGTGGCTCAGCAGGCAGAGCTCTATGCTGGAAACCAGTGTTCAAAAAAAATAGTAACTATAAATCCGTTTTCTAGCCACACTGAGAATGCTAGAGCTTTTTATACTGCTTGACTTGTTTAAATTTTCCATTGGTAAGTTTTATTGTTGCTGCACTTCCTAAACATTATTAATATGCACAGTTGAAAACAATAGTATGATTTTGGAAAATAATAACTTTCAGAAAAAAGAAATCACATGTGATTCTTAAGTTCAACATCCGGATATCATAAACTGTACAGAGTTTGTAAAAATAAGCCAATAAATAAAGTAAAGATATTTGATTTTTGCTTTGCTTGTATTTTGTTTTGCATAGCACAGGGATTTGCTATCTAAATTTATAGTAAATTGGTCTTATTCCTAAAGTCTTAGACATGTATTAACATGTATTCAAATCCTTTAACTTTGGGGAAATATATGCCATTATTTTAAAATAATACTTACTTAAAGAATAAGCTTTGAGATTTGAAAATGATGTATTTCATATTAAGGAAGAATTTTCTAAACTAGTCCTTTCATCCCTGCGATCACTCCAAATAATCTAGCCTTAAGTTTTAGATTGAATGAATGGCAGATTTGTTACACAAGCCCAGCCCCTCTAAGCTGTTAAAAATTTCTGTTGCCTTTGTAATTGGCTTTAGATTTTCTTGCTTCATGTTTTCCCTACTTGTTCTACTTATCTTTACGTGTTGTGGCTCTGTCTCTAAATATTATAGCTTATATCTATATATCTATCATTTCTTTAAATGTATGGGTAAACATTTAGTAATCTTTCAATGTCTGTATTTTTCAACTATAAATGTATGCTCTTAAAATTCCAAGCATCTGCCTTTTGCCTATTCCTTTTGCATCCAATCAATTTATTCTCTCCTCCCCTCCCACACCTTTCTACTTATCTTTTCACTCCTCATTGAGTGTCTCTACTTTAATTTAGTAAATATAGATGTGAATTCTATATGTAACTGATGGTATACATATTTAACATATTTTTATAAGTTCTTTCATTCTTAAAAATTGTTGTATGCAATGCTTTGTGAGTCTTTCTCCCAAGAAATTTTTAAATAGTTACTTATGTAAGGAATAATATTCATCTTTAACATTTTAAAATATATTCCCATATTCAATAAATGACAAGACAGTGAAAAGTATAACCTTGAAATTTCTAGAATAAATAGAAAATGATTATGGAAAACATATATGAGATTATAAATATTTCCAACTTGTCAAAGGGTTTTAAACAAGGAGGAGGAAAACTAAACATTAAATTGATATAGCTGTTATTTTATTTATTTATTTTTTGCCTGGGTAGGCACCCAGAATTGAACCCGGGTCTCCAGCATGGCAGGCAAGAACTCTGCCTGCTGAGCCACCATGGCCTGCCTGATAGAGTTTTAATTATGTTGAAAGAAGATATCTGGAAAACAAGACAGTGTAAATTTGGGGGGAAAAGAAATCAATAATTATTCCAAGTAGAGGAGTAGAATCCAAAATATCCAAAGAAGTTCTACAAATTAATAATTAAAAGAAGAAGAATGCACTAGCAATGTGAGCTAATGTCAGTCAATGTCTTTGAATGAAAAAAGAGTGGCAAACAAGTTGAAATTTATCAAGAAAAGTAAGGAATCAAGTTCTAGAAGAACATGATCCTTCACATCAAACTCGATTCTTACCTTATGATATATTGTTCTTTAGCTAAGATTACAGTTCATATAAAAGTCTCAGATATTAAAGTCAAATATGTATCATTTAAGAAAAGAAGTCAAAGTCAGTTATGCTTAAAAGGCTGTTCCTTGAACTTTGCAATTAAGGTATAAGTAAAGTTTCCTTCACACTTAGTTGAAAAAATTGACAGAAAGTTGCATGAAATATGTTAAATATCATTTGAAATGCTTAAGGACGGTATGTCTGCATTCATGTTCCCATTTTTCCTTCAATTCACCCCTTTTAGTCCAGACTGGCAGTCATTCTGCTCATGCAGATCCTGAAAAACCCTTGTTGGTTTTATATGCATTTTACTGTACCATAACCATCAGCCAATATGATTTTCCACAAATCCTTTCTGGATAACTCTATTTCCAATCATTGCCTTTTATGATATGGCAGACTGGTTCTATGTTTGCTTAAAAGTAGGGACCTAGTCACTTGGGTTTCTCTTTCTGGAAACCCAGACTTTTCCAGACTATCAATTTCTATTTTCTTTGTACCCTAGAGTTTAGTTCTCAACATCTCTTTCCTGTCTCATTTTACTATGAGTGGCAAGGGGCAGCTAGCCTGCATTTTCCACATTTAGTTTAGAAATTTCTTCTGCTAAATATTCAAGTTCATTACTCTCAAATTCTGCTTTACATCTACAAAGAATGCCTTCCTTCCAGTTTGCAATGTCACGTTCATTGTTTCTGCCTAACGCCTTATCAGAAGTATCTTTAGAGTTCACATTTCTGCCAAGTCTCTTCAAAACATTCTAAGCCTTTTCTATAAAGGTCCTCCCAATTCCAGAATCTTTCCCTTATCCATTTAAAAAGCTGTTCCAACATGTTTGGTATTTGCAAACCACAGCAGCAGCCTACTTCTCTGGTACCAAAATCTGTATTAGTCTGCTAAGCTGCCAGAATGCAATATACCAGAAATGAAATGGCTTTTAAAAGGGGAATTTATTAAATGGTAAGTTTACACAGTTCTAGTGCTGAGAAAATGTCCAAACTAAGGCACTGGTTACCTTCAGTCAAGAAAGGTTGATATCATCTGGAACACCTATGCCAGCTGGGAAGGCACGTGGTTTTCATCCACTGGGCACTTCAACTCCAAAACTCTGGAGCTCATATTGGGTCTGATTTCCAACTGTTCTACAAGTATCTGAATTGGTTCTGAGCTCTCTCCAAAATGTTTCCTCTTTTAGAAGTCCCCAGTAAACTACTCAAGATCCACCTGGAATGAGTAGAGTCACATTTCTTCTAATCAAAAGTTCACACCCACAGTTAGGCATGTCACACCTCTGTGGAGATAATCTAATAAAAAATTACTGACCTACCACATTGAATTATGATTAAAAGAAAAGGCTTCCCCCAAAGATTGGATAAAGATTAAAACGTTTTTTCTCGAGTACATGATACTTTCAAACTAGGACCCTAGCATTAAAATTATAATGTTAAACCATATTCTATTGTAGAATGTCATGAACTAATGTAATATGATCAAATTGGGCTTATTCAATTTATTTAAGCATTGTTTAATATCATGCCATATGTTACTAGCATATATGACTATAGTATTACATGCATTAATTATGAGAGAAAAACAAAAGACCTTCTTAAAATCTGAAAAAATGGCATTAGGTCAAATTGAACACCCATTCTTAATAAAAATCATAATAAACCAGACATAGAATGGAATTTTTTGATGTAGTAAAAGATATCCATATAAGAAATAATTATCAAAATAATTATTTAATAGTAAAACAAGTAAACTCTCCTATTGAAGTTAAGTACAAACAAGGATGGCCTCTAAGGTAAATAGTGTTTTCTGCCCAGGTGAATAACAGTCTTTCCTATAAAAGGCTAGTATTTCTGCCTCTCAGATATTAGACTAGGTCGTGTATCTTAGGTTGGTCAATGAGGTATAAGAAAAATTAAACATGCTTTTTTTATAAGAAAGTCTTGAACTACCATTATATGTTTTCACCAGGGCTATTTTTGCTCTTCCATGAAAAAAAGAATGTTCTCTTTTAATTTGGATCACAGCATGAAGAAGACATCTATATGCCTTGGCCCACCCAAGGGTTAGCAATGAATACAACAAGGAAAATCCTGTTTGTTGAAAGCCATTGTCATATGCAGTTAATTATCATGTCAACATAACTTGAGTAAAGCCAATTAATACATCCACAATCACAGTTTCTATCCAGTCTTATGAAATGAGACAAAGTCAACAATTTAAAGCCAGAATATTAGAAAGAAGAGGCAAATTTTTAACACTGAAAAAATTATTGTCTACCAAGAATAAGATATTCTCCTAAAATATAATTCAAGAAGTTGGCTTGGTATAAAATATGGAAAAGATAAAATCTTCCTTCAATGGGTGTTATAGTTTCCTCATTGCTAAAGCAAATGCCATGTAGTGGTTTGGCATAAATAAGGGGAATTTAATGGCTCAAGGTTTTGAGGCTGGGAGAAGTCCAAATCAAGATGTCATCTGGACTATGCTTTCTTCTCAAAGGCTGGCAACCTTGGGCTAGCTGGTGATGATCCTTGGTCCTTGCCTTCTCTGTCACACTGTGATATACCTGGCAGCTTCTTATGTCCTCTCCATTTATCCCAGGTTCCATTGACTTTCAGCACAAAGCTTCTTGTGCTGTGGCTTTTTCTTTCTCTCTATGACCATTCCTACAATGCCTTCAGTAATTGGATTAAGAACCATCTGGGGCTACACTTTATCTGAAGTAACATCATCAAATGGTCTTAATTACAAGGGATGATGTCCATAGAAATGGATTAAATTCAAGAACATGTGTTTTTGCAATACAGAGCTCCAAACCACTACACTAAATTTCATAACAAATTTTGAAATATTGAGGGAAATGATACAATTTTAAATAGCCACAGGTGTTCAAACAATTCACACTAAACTTTGAAAATACATGTGAGACCCATGAAGAAAATAATAAATCTTTACTGGTTACATATAAAAAAAGCTAGAATAAAAGGAGAGCATGCATTATTCATCAAAGAGCTGACCAGATGATCTTAAGGGTTAAAATTTATTATTTTAAATAACAATAAAATAAAGACATGCAAATGCAGTGCGATCTAGACATAATTCCTATAAGATTGGAGATGGGTTGTTAAACAGTTTGAAACTTGACAAAGAGACTTTTAAATCTGGTTTTAAATGATCAATTTTGAAAAAAGTAGGACAATGCAGTTAGGATTTATGCTATGGTATACCAAAAATATGTTTAAAACTAAATTAATTAAAATTGCAGTAGATAAATCTTTAAATAATAGGTCCATTGGACAACATATGGTAAAAAAAGTCCTCATTTTAAGGGAATTTAGAATTTGATAAAGGATGTTTTAAATAAATAAGGAAGAAAAGATGAAATATTAACCAAGGTGTTAATAAAAATTTTGACCACCCACATCTCTGTACTTAGATATAACCTAGATGGATTAACAAGGTCAACTTCAAAAATATACCCAGACACAAGAAAACACCAAAATGCATTCATAATGTTGGTATGGAAAGACATTGAAAAATTTATTCCAACCTATTATTACAATAGAATAGCTTAACATAATTTACTTCATAAGAAGCTATTATAAATGAAATCTTGAGCCATTAACAATGTAAATGACAAAGATAGAATGTTTGGGTAATGTGAAGGTAGCTATATTAGATTTCCACTACCACCATAAATTACCACAAAATCCTAAGAAAATGTATGCAAGTCTGCATGGATTAGATAGTCATCAAGGCAGGGCTATGATTCTTGTATTAATCAGGGCCTTCTAGGGCAACAGAACTAACAGAAGATATATGTAAATATTTTGAGATTTTTATAAGAATTGTCTCTCATGACTCTGGGGATGCACAAATACAAATACTTTGGGGTAGTCTGCAGGTCAGAATTTCTGAAGACTACTTGCTTCGATTCTCTAGGAGACAATGACTGTCTGAAGTGAGATGGAAATTCCCTTGTCTGACAGCTGAAATTCATTTCTCCTCTTAAAGTCTTCAGCTGTTTGGATGAGATATCTCTCATTGTTGCAGGCAGTCTCCTCAGTTGATTGTAGACACAATCAAGCATAGATGCCATCAACTTACTTAAGTCCACAAAATGTCCCTACAGTAACAATCAAGTCAGTACTTACAAAACAACTGGACACTATCTCCAGGCCAAATTAATACATTAAACTAACCATCACAAACCTTGACAAAGGGAAATTTTATGATGTGAAAAAATTCCACATTGACTGCACTTCCTTTTTGAGGGAATTTTCCAAAGCAAGTCACTAGAAAGTAAATCTCATTGTTCAGACAAGTCACCTGAACAACGAGAAAAGGTAAAAGAGTTTAAGACTAATAAGGCAGCTTTTATGTATGGAGAAGGGTTCTGAAGAGAAGGGAACTGAATAAAAATATCCCAGTAATTGTTGGAAAATTTCTCTCAGGTTCTTTGACTGACAAACTACTGCTACACAGAGCGAGTCTGCAGGATGCCCAAAAGAAAAAGGTTCAGAAACTAAAGAACTAAGAACACTTTTCAAAGTTTGCATTACAGTTCCAATCTAAATGGAGAGACCCTTGTTTTCAGTTTAATTCCTATAATGGCAGTCCTAAGAGTGAGACTCAAACTTAAAGACCAAAAGACAATCCCCAGGATAAGAACAAATGAAATAATTCCTAACAAAACCCAAAACACATCTCTACTGGATCTTTAAGATCTAGTTCCACTTATACTGCCAAAATATAAAAGAAATTTGGGACACAGTAAAAAATCAAAGATATGTATTCCTGGAGACTCAGAATGTAAAAGATAAAAGAAATGAAGAATAAATGTTTGATGAAATTCTGGCTGACATTTTTCAAAAATTATAAAATACATCAATCTACACCTTCAAGAGATATAAGGAAGCCCAGGTAGGATATGTACAAATAAAAATCACACTCAGTAAATTACTAAAACTCAAAGACAAAAAGACCATTTTAAAGCAACCAGAGGGTAAAATAGTGATATTATTTTCAAAGGAGAAATAATAAAAATAATGGCAACTCTTCAACAGTAAAAATTGAAGCCAGCAATAAATAGAATGGTATCTATATAGTGATGAAAGAAAAAGAAAATTTGCTAACCTAGAATTCTATACACATCAAAATTTACCTTAGAAATTAAGACAAATGAAAACACTTTCAAAAAAGAATGGTACAGGGAACTTGTTGCCAGATTTCTTTCACTACAAATAATCAAATTGGTAGTTCTTTAGGGAGAATTAAATGATGCAAAATGGAAACATTAAACTTCAGTAAGAATATAGGAGAACCAGAAATTGTAAATATTGAATATAAATATGATATTTATATCATATTTATATAAATATAATATTTTGACTGCTTAGGATCATTTATTAAAATATATGATTTATAATAAATGTAAACTATATGAAAATATTAAATTAAGATGAGTGAATAAGTGAAATATTCCTTTTTCCCAATTGCTTATGAAGTTGTAAATCATATTGTAAATAAATGTTTATAAAGTGGATGAATGATAAAAGTAGTTACAAATGAACATCAAATAGAGGGAAAATTAAACAATAAAAGTAATTGGTTAATGTAAAAACAATCAGAAAAGAGAAATAAATGAATAAAGAACCTATGGAAAAATAAAATGCAGGTGGCTGAAAGATGCACTGGCAGAGAAGTAGATTGGCCAACCACAGTCTCTACTCATGAATGAAGGTTGTGCTGCTTCAAAAAGTAACAAAGTTGTGAGGCATGCAACAATGTGAATGAACATGTGGGACATTTGGTGAGAAAAAATAAGCCAGAAACAAAAGAACAAAAATAGTGTGGTCACCTTTAGAAAATGCTTATAAGAAAACAGGGTCCTAGATTCTAAGCTTTTACAGAAGACACAAAAAGTCCAGAGTGGTGACTATTATTTCTGGATTTTGAGAAGCTGTTTTATATATAACCTGATATTTTGAGATAAGAACAAAGCAGGAAAAGTTGGGGTTAAAGTAGTTCAGTTCTTAGAGGTAATAAAGACAGTGTCTATACTTTAGAACCGCATATACTCTTTGAGACCAATGGAAGAAAGGTTTATTTGATCTGGAACTGAAATTTTCTGTAGTGCATAATTTAATTCAACCTATCTGTATAGCTCATTTGAACAACTGAAACACAGGGAGCACAGAATAAGAAAGAGGTCCTTTAATCCTGTACATAATGCCTGGATACATCCTAGAGCACATTAGGCCAATAATCAAAAAGTATTGACAATGTCCCCCAAAGGATGGATGGGAGAAAGTATATGCAACTATTAAACCTTACCATCAAGGAGTCCCACTGATACTGTGTCAAACTTTAGGGACACCCAAATCAATAGGCCATGCCCTTGATTATGAAGCCTACTCTTGTGAAGATTATGTGGGTAGTGGAGAAGCTTAGACTACCTATAGGCATGCCTCAGTGTTACTTCTCGAGGACCCCTTTTGTTGCTCAGATGTGTCCTCACTCTCTCTAAACCGAACTCTGCAAGTGAAATCATTGCCCTCCTTTACTACATGGGATACGACATTCAGAAGTGAAATCTCTCTGGCAAGGTGGGAGATGACTCTGAGGGATGAATCCAGAACTGGCACCGAGAAATCAACAATCCTATCCTGACTGAAAGGAGGAAAAGTGTGTAATTATTAAAGTATCAGTGGCAAAGAGAGTTCAAATAGAGTTGAGAGGCTACTCTGGAAGTTGTGCTTATGGAAGCTTCAGTTAGGCATTGCTGCTTATAATAACCAGCCAACTTCCAACCAGGACCATTCCAGCCAATCCTAAAGCACACTTAGAGCAATAGATAAGATTCCACAAGGGTTCCATGCACTAGAGTGACTTCCCAGAAACTTACAACCTCCAGAAGTTTCCTTGGACCAAATAAGTCCTGAAAAAACTAGAAGGTCCAGCTCTCCAGATCATCAGATAATTCTATCTCCATATCTCATATTAGTGACAGACCCTTCCAACATGAAAACCTTAGAAAGGCCATAGTCAAATATTCCTAAAAAGAGGGATAGAAAGATCAAAGATGATGGTGGAGTTATACAGAGAAGACAGGATTTAACAAATGAGTGCTGAATCATTAAATTGATATCTCTTTTGGTCTCCAGTATCTTGGAGCAGCTAGAAGTAAAAACCTAAAACTGTGTAATTGAAACCTATGTCAAACTCTGAAATATGTTCTACAATTAATTGTGGCACTGTGCTTTGAAATCTATTGCTTTTTTGTATGTATGTTTTTTTCACAAAAAAAAGAAAGAAAAAAAGTTGATTTTGGTGATAAAAATATATTTAAGCCCTCTAGTCTCCTATATTCTGGAGCATCTACAAGCAAAAATCTGAGAGGATCATATGGTAGACCATGAAAAACTCTGGGATCTGTCCTGTAACTAAGTTGAAAAATGCTTTTAAAACTATTGCTTTTTATTTCTTTGCTTTGTATATATGTTATACTATACAATAAAAAAGTTAAAAACAAAACAAAACAAAACAAAAATATTGAAGATGAAATAAAAATTCAAACAGAAATGCATCCCTTTAATAAAGTATTTCAATGATAACTTCTTGTTTAAATAAATACATTGTTGAAATAAAAAAACAAATATCAAGACTGTTATTTAAAACAAATTTAAACTACCCTAAATATAAATGTTATAAATATTTCAATTAAAATACAAACATTTTCTGATAAGATTAAAGAAAAGAATAAGCTCTCTGTTACTTCAAGAGACACATTAAAATAAAGACACAGAAATGTTGATATAAAAAAGGATGGTAAATGAAATTAAATGCAAGTGGTGTATAGAATAATATTTAGATTTTTTTAGTAATACAATTGTCAGTTAATTAGGAAGAAATAGCTATCATTAATGTGCATGCAACTAATTTCAAAATAAATAAAGAAAAAGTCAATAGGATAGACACCTTTACAATCATGGCAGATATTGACATACCTCTCTAAGTAATTGAAAAAGCAAAAATACACTAGTAGAATGTAATGATATTAAATAACACAATTAACTCTCATTAAATGGTATATGTATCAAGTTAAATCACTTTTGGGCACTTACTCCAGAATGCACATCTTTTTGCAAGGGCACAGGGACATTTACCAAATTAGGTATTGTTGTGATCCAAAACCAAAATGTCAACAAAGAATTGAAATAAAATTGCATATTACCAGACCACTGTGAAATTAATTTGGAACTCAATAAAATAAAAATATCTAATATACACCCAAACATTTAAATAATATATATCACACATTTCACAAAACAATCCTTATAGATAAGGAAAGAAATTACTATAGGAAAAAGAATGCAGTTTTTACTCAATTATAAAAGAAAATGCAGCATTTTTAATCTTGTGGAATGCAACTAAAACAGGGCTTGGATGGATGTTTAGATTTAAATTCATATTCTAAAATGGAGTAAGGTAAAAATTCAAGGACAAAAACTAAATGTGGGAAGCAAAAATATTAAACCATTGGAAAGTAGAGAATGAAAATTTCAAACACAAACTTGCAATTTAGCAAATAGACTTCTGTAGAATCTGGTTCTTTAAAAAGATCATAAAATTGGTTAAATCTAACAATATTGACAAAGAAATAAAAAGGAAAAAATCCAACTTTAAAAAAAACAGAAATTAAAAAAGAGAATCACTATTAATCCTGACATTAAATGGTTAATAAAAGACGTTAATTAACTTATTCATACTAATTAATTTTTTTGAAATTAAAATTACTTGCAATGCAAAAGCCTCTGAAACTGAAACTATTAAAGTAGAAATTTGAATAGTCAAATCTATTTGCATAGTCAAATCTCCACTTAAAATTCATCTCTTAACACTCTAAATTCAATTGTTTCATTGCTGAATGCTTTGGAATAGTCACAGAAGAAAGAAATAACAATCTTATATAAAACCTTTTAGATGTAGAATAAACAGAAGACTTCCTATTCTTACTATGAGATTGACAAATCATGATTTTAAACCTAACAAGGATATGCTACTAAGAAAAAAACTTACATTCTGATATCTCACAAATATATTAACAAAAAGAAGCCAGTAATGTATTAAAATGTTAAGCTCTGTCTTGGAATGTAGAAAGCAGGAAAGAAAGACCATACTAATCTCATAAACATAAATAGCTAACTTAATTTAAAATTCATTTTTGAGCCCATCTGAGGGCTGAGTTCATAGAGAAATTGGCTCAAAATTTGAGCAGAGGCATTGGCTATAGGGACAAAGTGGACATAAACACTTATTCAACTGGGGTAGATACAACAGGGCACAAGAAGAAGGAGTTCAGCTAGACTAGTTGAAAAATGGTTAATGCTGAGTGGGGAATAATAACCATTGGGGGCTGCAAAGGTTGGGGGAATCCACAAACTTTTTCTGGCTTTTCTCCACAAAACTAGTGTGGTACTCACAGAAAAGACTGGAACGAGCCCTAAGGAGTGGCTATTGTGGTGCAGTCCTGGTGGAGGGGAGCAGAAGTCATACAGAATGTGCAACAAATTCCACCTGATTCTTTTTCATTTCCAATGTTAAGGGAAATCCTAAAATTTTGAGGGAAGTACAGAAACCACCCTGCCCTTCAGGAAATCGTGGGCAGTACTTTGCAACAGCAGAAAGGGAACATGGTAGATTTGGGATCTGTCTCTGGGAGAAGAGCAGAATTACATGGAGACCCCACAACTCTAGCTGGGGAAGATCATAGGATTTGAGATGAACACACCACACAGGACCAGGGAAATAGTGTAGATTCCAAATGAGTGTTAATCAGAACAGGAGAGGCTGCATGACTTATTACACTAACTACCTCTTCCCCTTACACCAACAAGCTAAAGAGGTTCAAATAACAAGTAATAGCAGAATAGTGGATGAGGGACATAGGAAGAAACACTCTCAGACAGAGCACAAGGAAATGTACTAGAACTCAGAAACAACTAGATATTGCTCAAGTATACTATTCCACACCCTAGATGTAAAACATTACATTGTCCATGGTGCACTGAAAATAATCATAATAACAAAAACCAAGTCTTGTGCCAAGCCCAATTCCTAACTAGATTAAATGAAACCCCTCATTATAGGCCTACCAGAAGGAAAGGTCTATCCATTTTCAGGCATAAAATCTACTTAATTCAATTTCTAATATACTACATAGTATGTACATCTTTCAACAAAAAAGCATGAAGTATGAAAAAGCAACAAAAAATCACTAGCTGCAAAGAAATAAAGCACTTATTTAAATTAAAATCAGATATTATGAAGATTGCAACCATAGCAACTATCCAACAGGGAATTTAAAGTAACTATCATTTATAAGTTAAAGACTATAGCTTATAGACTTTAACTTATAGTCTATACAGAAGGCATGGGCATCAGGCAAGATTATATAGATAATTTCAACAGAGAGATAGACAGCACTAATGAAGAAACAAATGGAAATATTATAAAGAAATAGGATAGTAGTAAAGAAAATAATACCTTCAACAGACTAAGCAGTTGAATCATCACAGTTGAGGAAAGAATCCATGAAGTTGAAGGCAGTTTGACAGAAATTATTCAAATTGAAACACATAAAGAATATAAAACACATAACAAAACATTCAAATTCTGAGGGACCATATCATATATATGGCTGGAATCCCACAGAGATAAAACAGGCCAAACATAATACTTGAAGAATAATGAATACGAATTTCCAAAATTCATGACAAACACCAAAATCACAGAATCAATAGCCTTAAAGAACAAAGAGCAAGGCAAATAATAAAATAAACAAATGTACTAAAGAGCCAAAGGCATTTTATATTCTAAGTGCTGAAACAACACATGAAACAACAACATGAAAGAAGCCATAGAAAAAAATACCTAATGTCCTATGTTTTAGTTTGCTAGTGAAGACTTAAAGTATCACAAACTCGATGGCTTAAATCAATAGCAATGTATTGTCTCACAGACCTACAGACTAGAAATCAGAAGTCAAAGCTTCAGCAGAGTTATGATTCCTCTGAAGTCCGTCAAGTTTAGTGGCACCTTGCCAGCAATCTGTGGCATAAACCATTCTTTACCTTCGGCAAATGTAGTCTTTCTGTTTCCTCCTCTGTCCAAATGTTCTAATCTTATGAGTACACTAATCATATTGGATTAAAACCTATATCCTATCTAGTTTGACTTCATCTTAGCTAGTAACATCTTCAAAGATCCTAATCATAAACAGGATCAGATTCATGATACTAGAGGTTAGAAATTATACATATATATTTTAGGGAATACAATACATGACAACACTTAAGCCAGAAAAACTTTAAAATTCTGAACAAAAAAAAGCCAACTGAGGAATTTATGCCCAGTGAAAATGACATTAAAAATTGAGGAACAAATCATTGTTTTCAAGGAAAGAAAAACTGAAAGAATTGATTGCCAGCAGATCTACTCTATGAAAAATTTTAAAAGAACTTCAAGCAAAAAAATAAAAACCAGAGACTGAATTCTGAAACTACCCAAACAAACAGTGATGAAAATGAAATAAATGGAGGTAAAACTGAAAGCATTTTCATAGTTTCATTGCCCTAATGTAAAATATATGTTCCAAATAATAAATAGTAGGAATTTATTTTGTGTTTATATCATATATAAATATAAAGAATGCTAAAAATGGCATAAAGGATGAAAAGAAGGATTAGGAAATATATATTTGAAATTTCTTTACAAATTAACCAGATTAAATAGCATAACATTATTTGATGGTAGACACCAAACAATTAAATGTGTATATTGTAAACTGTTGGCATCTACTAATATTTTTAGATGAAGTATAAATGATTAGCAGACAAGGAAAATTAATTGAAATTAAAAATCCCAATTAAAACAAGAAAAAGAAGAAATAAACATAGAACAGATGGAACAAATTATAAAGGACTAATAATATGGTAGATTTTCATCCAATCCTATCAGCACTCATGTTAAATGTGACTATATTAGTTAAAAGATAGAGATTTTAGCTTTGGGCTTGAACAATTCCCATATATATGCTATCTACAATAATTCTACTTAGAATGTAATGACAGGGTTATGCTACAGATAAAAAAATAGAAAAGTTTTTATCATGCTCAACTTAAACATAAGAAATATAGAGAAGCTACATTGGTTTTATAAAAAGCAGAATTTAAAACATCAATATTATGAGAGATAGACATTACATAATAATGAAAAAGTCACTAAGAATACAGACAATCCTAGTGTTTATTCACATAACAATAAAACTTCAAAATATATGAGGCAAAAACTGATGGATTTTTTTTTTGCCTGGGCAGCTACCAGGAATTGAACCTAGGTCTCTTGTGTGGTAGGAGAAAATTCTGCCACTGAGCCACACATGCCCACCCCTGATGCATTTTTTTTATTAATTAAAAAAAAATAACCTAACACAACATTTAGAAATCATTCCATTCTACATATGCAATCAGTAATTCTTAATATCATCACATAGATGTATGATCATCATTTCTTAGTACATATGCATCGATTTAGAAAAAGAAATAGCAAGACAACAGAAAAAGAAATAAAATGATAATATAGAGAAAAAATAAAAATAAAAAATACAAAAATATATAAGAAAAAAAACTATAGCTCAGATGCAGCTTCATTCAGTGTTTTAACATAATTACATTGCAATTAGGTAGTATTGTGCTGTCCTTTTTTTTTTTTTAGAAATCGTACCATTCTACATATGCAATCAGTAATTCTTAACATCATCACATAGATGCATGATCATCGTTTCTTAGTACATTTGCATCGGTTTAGAATAACTAGTAATATAACTGAAAAAGATATAGAATGTTAATATAGAGAAAAAAATAAAAGTAATAATAGTAAGAACAAAACAAAACTAAACAAAAACCTATAGCTCGGATGCTGCTTGATTCAGTGTTTTAACATGATTACTTTACAATTAGGTATTATTGTGCTGTCCATTTTTGAGTTTTTGTATCTAGTCCTACTGCACAGTCCGTATCCCATCAGCTCCAATTACCCATTACCTTACACTGTTTCTAAATCCTGCTGAACTCTGTTACCAATGACATATTCCAAGTTCATTCTAGAGTGTTGATTCACATCATTGGGACCATACAGTATTTGTCTTTTAGTTTTTGACTAGACTCACTCAGCATAATGTTCTCTAGGTCCATCCATGTTATTACATGCTTCATAAGTTTATCCTGCCTTAAAGCTGCATAATATTCCATCGCATGTATATACCACAGTTTGTTTAGCCACTCGTCTCGTTATGGACATTTTGGCTGTTTCCATCTCTTTGCAATTGTAAATAACGCTGCTATAAACATTGGTGTGCAAATGTCCATTTGAGTTTTTGCCCTTAATTCCTTTGAGTAGATTCCCAGCAATGGTATTGCTGGGTCGTATGGCAATTCTATATTCAGCTTTTTGAGGAACCGCCAAACTGCCTTCCACAGTGGTTGCACCATTTGACATTCCCACCAACAGTGGATAAGTGTGCCTCTTTCTCCGCATCCTCTCCAGCACTTGTCATTTTCTGTTTTGTTGATAATGGCCATTCTGGTGGGTGTGAGATGATATCTCATTGTGGTTTTGATTTGCATTTCTCTAATGGCCAGGGACATTGAGCATCTCTTCATGTGCCTTTTGGCCATTTGTATTTCCTCCTCTGAGAGGTGTCTATTCAGGTCTTTATCCCATTTTGTAATTGGGTTGGCTGTCTTTTTGTTGTTGAGTTGAACAATCTCATTATAAATTCTGGATACTAGACCTCTATCTGATATGTCATTTCCAAATATTGATTCCCATTGTGTAGGCAGTCTTTCTACTTTCTTGATGAAGTTCTTTGATGCACAAAAGTGTTTAATTTTGAGGAGTTCCCATTTATTTATTTCCTTCTTCAGTGCTCTTGGTTTAGGTTTAAGGTCCATAAAACTGCCTCCAATTGTAAGATTCATAAGATATCTCACTACATTTTCCTCTAACTGTTTTATGGTCTTCGAACTAATGTTTAGATCTTTGATCCATTTTGAGTTAACTTTTGTGTAGGGTGTGAGATATGGGTCTTCTTTCATTCTTTTGCATATGAATATCCAGTTCTCTAGGCACCATTTATTGAAGAGACTGTTCTGTCCCAGGTGAGTTGGCTTGACTGCCTTATCAAAGATCAAATGTCCATAGATGAGAGGGTCTATATCTGAGCACTCTATTCGATTCCATTGGTCGATATATCTATCTTTATGCCAATACCATGCTGTTTTCGCCACTGTGGCTTCATAATATGGCTTAAAGTCAGGCAGTGCAAGACCTCCAGCTTAGTTTTTTTTCCTCAAGATGTTTTTAGCAATTCGGGGTACCCTGCCCTTCCAGATAAATTTGCTTATTGGTTTTTCTATTTCTGAAAAATAAGTTGTTGGGATTTTGATTGGTATTGCATTGAATCTGTAAATCAATTTAGGTAGGATTGACATCTTAATTATATTTAGTCTTCCAATCCATGAACACAGTATGCCCTTCCATCTATTTAGGTCTTCTGTGATTTCTTTTAGCAGTTTTTTGTAGTTTTCTTTATATATGTTTTTTTGTCTCTTTAGTTAAATTTATTCCTAGGTATTTTATTCTTTTAGTTGCAATTGTAAATGGGATTCGTTTCTTGATTTCCCGCTCTGCTTGTTCATTGCTAGTGTATAGAAATGCTACAGATTTTTGAATGTTGATTTTGTAACCTGCTACTTTGCTGTACTCATTTATTAGCTCTAGTAGTTTTGTTGTGGATTTTCCCGGGTTTTCGACATATAGTATCATATTGTCTGCAAACAGTGATAGTTTTACTTCTTCCTTTCCAATTTTGATGCCTTGTATTTCTTTTTCTTGTCTAATTGCTCTGGATAGAACCTCCAACACAGTGTTGAATAATAGTGGTGATAGTGGACATCCTTGTCTTGTTCCTGATCTTAGGGGGAAAGTTTTCAATTTTTCCCCATTGAGGATGATATTAGCTGTGGGTTTTTCATATATTCCCTCTATCATTTTAAGGAAGTTCCCTTGTATTCCTATCCTTTGAAGTGTTTTCAACAGGAAAGGATGTTGAATCTTGTCAAATGCCTTCTCTGCATCAATTGAGATGATCATCTGATTTTTCTGCTTTGATTTGTTGATATGGTGTATTACATTAATTGATTTTCTTATGTTGAACCATCCTTGCATACCTGGGATGAATCCTACTTGGTCATGATGTATAATTCTTTTAATGTGTTGTTGGATACGATTTGCTAGAATTTTATTGAGGATTTTTGCATCTATATTCATTAGAGAGATTGGCCGGTAGTTTTCTTTTATTGTAATATCTTTGCCTGGTTTTGGTATGAGGGTGATGTTGGCTTCATAGAATGAATTAGGTATTTTTCCCTCCACTTCGATTTTTTTGAAGAGTTTGAGGAGAGTTGGTACTAATTCTTTCTGGAATGTTTGATAGAATTCAGATGTGAAGCCGTCTGGTCCTGGACTTTTCTTTTTCGGAAGCTTTTGAATGACTGATTCAATTTCTTTACTTCTGATTGGTTTGTTGAGGTCATCTATGTCTTCTTGAGTCAAAGTTGGTTGTTCATGTCTTTCCAGGAACCCGTCCATTTCATCTAAACTGTTGTATTTATTAGTGTAAAGTTGTTCATAGTATCCTGTTATTACCTCCTTTATTTCTGTGAGGTCAGTAGTTATGTCTCCTCTTCCATTTCTGATCTTATTTATTTGCATCCTCTCTCTTCTTCTTTTTTTCAATCTTGCTAAGGGCCCATCAATCTTATTGATTTTCTCATAGAACCAACTTCTGGTCTTATTGATTTTCTCTATTGTTTTCATGTTTTCAATTTCATTTATTTCTGCTCTAATCTTTGTTATTTCTTTCCTTTTGCTTGCTTTGGGATTAGTTTGCTGTTCTTTCTCCAGTTCTTCCAAATGGATAGTTAATTCCTGAATTTTTGCCTTTTCTTCTTTTCTGATATAGGCATTTAGGGCAATAAATATCCTTCTTAGCACTGCCTTTGCTGTGTCCCATAAGTTTTGATATGTTGTGTTTTCATTTTCATTCGCCTCGAGGTATTTGCTAATTTCTCTAGCAATTTCTTCTTTCACCCCCTCGTTGTTTAGGAGTGTGTTGTTGAGCGTCCACATATTTGTGAATTTTCTGGTGCTCCGCCTATTATTGATTTTCAACTTCATTCCTTCATGATCCGAGAAAGTGTTGTGTATGATTTCAAAGTTTTTAAATTTGTTAAAACTTGCTTTGTGACCCAGCATATGGTCTACTTTGAGAATGATCCATGAGCACTTGAGAAAAAGGTGTATCCTGCTGTTGTGGGATGTAATGTCCTATAAATGTCTGTAAAGTCTAGCTCATTTATAGTAATATTCAAATTCTCTATTTCTTTATTGATCCTCTGTCTAGATGTTCTGTCCATTGATGAGAGTGGTGAATTGAAGTCTCCAACTATTATGGTATATGAGTCTATTTCCCTTTTCAGTGTTTGCAGTGTATTCCTCACGTATTTTGGGGCATTCTGGTTCAGTGCATAAATATTTATGATTGTTGTCTTCTTGTTGAATTGTTCCTTTTATTAGTAGATAGTGTCCTTCTTTGTCTCTTTTAGCTGAAGTCTAATTTGTTGGCTATTATTATAGCCACTCCTACTCTTTTCTGGTTGTTATTTGCATGAAATATGTTTTCCCACCCTTTCACTTTCAACCTATGTTTATCTTTGGGTCTAAGATGTGTTTCCTGTAGACAGCATATAGAAGAATCCTTTTTTTTAATCCATTCTGCCAGTCTATGTCTTTTGATTGGGGAATTCAGTCCTTAACATTTAGTGTTATTACTGTTTGGATAATATTTTCCTCTAACATTTTGCCTTTTGTATTATATATATCATATCTGACTTTCCTTCTTTCTACACTCTTCTCCATACCTCTCTCTTCTGTCTTTTTGTATCTGACTCTAGTGCTCCCTTTAGTATTTCTTACAGACCTGGTCTCTTGGTCACAAATTCTCTCAGAGACTTTTTGTCTGAAAATGGTTTAATTTCTCCCTCATTTTTGAAGGACAATTTTGCTGGATATAGGAGTCTTGGTTGGCAGTTTTTCTCTTTTAGTAAATTAAATATATCATCCCACTGTCTTCTAGCCTCCGTGGTTTCTGCTGAGAAATCTACACATAGTCTTATTGGGTTTCCCTTGTATGTGATGGATTGTTTTTCTCTTGCTGCTTTCAAGACCCTCTCTTTCTCTTTGACCTCTGACATTCTAACTAGTAAATGTCTTGGAGAACGCCTATTTGGGTCTAATCTCTTTGGGGTGCGCTGCATTTCTTGGATCTGTAATTTTAGGTCTTTCATGAAAGTTGGGAAATTTTCAGTGATAATTTCTTCCATTAGTTTTTCTCCTCCTTTTCCCTCCTCTTCTCCTTCTGGGACACCCACGACACGTATATTTGTGCGGTTCATATTGTCCTTGAGTTCCCTGATACCCTGCTCAAATTTTTCCATTCTTTTCCCAATAGATTCTGTTTCTTTTTGGAATTCAGATGTTCCATCCTCCAAATCACTAATTCTATCTTCTGTCTCTTTAAATCTATCATTGTAGGTATCCATTGTTTTTTCCATCTTTTCTACTTTATCCTTCACTTCCATAAGTTCTGTGATTTGTGTTTTCAGTTTTTCTATTTCTTCTTTATGTTCAGCCCATGTCCTCTTCATGTCCTCCCTCAATTTATCGATTTCATTTTTGAAGAGGTTTTCCATTTCTGTTCGTATATTCAGCATTAGTTGTCTCAGCTCTTGTATCTCATTTGAACTATTGGTTTGTTCCTTTGACTGGGCCATATTCTCAATCTTCTGAGCATGGACAGTTATCTTCTGCTGCTGGCGTCTGGGCATTTAGTCAGATTTCCTTGGGTGTCAGACCCAACAAGTTTGTAAGATTTTTCTGTGAAATCTCTGGGTTCTGTTTTTCTTATCCTGCCCAGTAGGTGGTGCTCGTGGCACACGTTTGTCTCAAGTGTTTGTAATGGATCCCCCCCCATCACCGATCTCCACGGCCTGGGGATTTCCAATCCAATTCTCTCCGTTGGTTCAAGGGCCGCACGTGGTGGGGGCGTCAGCCACCGTGGCTTGAGGGGACGCTGTGGCTGGTCACTGGCCGCCACGGCCTGGGGAATTCCCCACCGGACCAGGAAGACTCCCATGGTGGGGTGGGCCACCGCGGCTTGAATAGCCCTCTGATCCGAGACTCGTAGCCGCAGACTTGAAGCTGAGATTCGAAGCCACCTGCAAATGAGGGGCGCCGGCTGCCTCGCCTTGAGAAACTTGCCTCTCCAGGACTCTCAGCTGGCCCGGGAAGGAGGGAGGGAATAGCTCCGACCACCGCAGCTGCCGCTGCTCGGGAAGTCGCGTGCTGCTCGGGTATCTCACTGCAGCCAAGTCTCGCAGTCAGACTAGCCAGTACAGACTGGGGTACGCTGTGTGTCCATTTCCTGCCGTAGCCCTGGGAGCTGTTCTGCACTCTTTCCATTCACCTAGTAGTTGCTTTGGAGAAGGAGGAACTAAGACGCATGTATCTTACTAAGCCGTCATCTTGGAACTCCCTTGGTGCATTTTTAAGGAAAAACAAATAAATCCATAAATGTAGCTAGAGACTCCAAAACTCATTAATTCAATAATTGAGGGAAAATCAGTTAAGATATAGAAAATCTGAACTTTATCTAAAAATGAACCCAATAAAGTCTAAAGTAAAAAACTCTTTTTAGAAAAGATAGTCCATAAAGAAAAATTAGCACAAGCTAAGTGTAATTGTAGGATAAAAGCAAGGCTCATGCAGCCAAAATTCCTTCAATGTCAAATTGTCGTTCCCATCACCCACAGCTGGGCTCACCAGGGCAGCAGTTATCTCATCTGATTAAAATGCTACTTATGCTATTGCAACAACCACATTCATTTTTATGGTGCCCTTTTCCCCATTCATCATTTTTTTTAAAACAAGCCTACCAGTATCATCCCAGCACATGCAATTTTGTTTTCCATTCTTTCTGGCCAAAGGTGTGAATAATTTTTTTAATGATTCCCTATGTGCTTTGGGTGAGTAACTGAATCCCTAAATCCCTGAACAACATAATTCCTAATGATGGCTAGTGTAATCAGGTGTTTTCCTGTATTTTATGTATCTTCTTAACTGGGTTGGTTCCATAGTGTTAGTGTGCCAGCCCTCTGCAACTGCGAATCTTAAGAATAAATGTTCTACAGACAAAAGGTGTGTAATTTGACTTAAATTCCATTATCCTGGAATCCTTTCTTCCAGTCATCTGTACCCATCTAGTTGCTACGGCGTTCTTCACTACTTCAGGATCAGTATTTAATGCCTATTTTGGTCTTTATCAGTAGTGAATCAAATTACATGTAGAATACTTTATCAAATGTGTGACTCAAATGGTGAATTTTAAAAGGACTTTAAGAATTTATAGCTAATGCAAAGTGTTCGCCTTTTGCTACTGGGAAAATGATTATTTTATTCATGATTTTTTGCTTCCAAATTTCAAACATTAGCATGCATTATTGTGGTTGTCAGAAAAAAAGTAAAACTTGAAAAATTAAGCAGATAGTGTGATATTTCTTGCAAAATAAATCCAGCTCAATTAATACCGTTTTAAGAAAATCTTTGGTTTTTTGATATTACACCTTAACAACAACCAATATTCTCAAAACAAATTTTGTACATTATAATTAAGTGGCATTTTACCTAAAATTTAGTTATTTTAAGTAAATAACTAAAATGCAGAAAGAGAACTAATTGCAACTACTCAAAAATATTTTATAAAAGTGAACTATTTCCTGAGAACTATGGATATACATAAGCATGTGAATTCACAGAAATGTGTATATTCATCATAAATCCAATTGAGTTCATTGTAGAAAACTGGAAACTATTAAGATAAAATAAATTCCAAATCTCCTAGCAATCTTTTATAAACATTTTGTCTTTATCTCTAGTGTACTTCTTATATAGTTTAATTTTTCTTGGTAATATGTTATCACCATATAAATATAATCTTCATGCTACTGTTGTGCTTTTCACATTAATAAGTTTTAGTAAAATAGCATTTAAATTTTAGTGTATTGTTTTTATAGGATTTCTAATTGTTAAAGTGCTTATAATTAATGCTATATGTATATTTACATGATTGCATTAAGGACCGTGCAAATTTTATTCAGTTGTGCAAAAATTATTTTATTTAAGTTAATATTCTTTTTAAAACTTTTAAACTTGTTGATTTGTTTGTATACAGGGCTTAGATTTAAAAGAGGTGTAAATGATAATAAGAGGGAGAAAACTCTCAAAATCTAAACTTAAAAATATTAAGAATGTATTCATTTCTCAAATTCCTGTTCTGTGTGGCAGGAGGGATTTAAATATCATTTGAAGGTTCTGTAGCTCCCAGTAAACCATTACGTGTTTCACCTCATTGGCAGCATCTTCCAGCCATTGCTTCTGGGGAGGTGGATAAACTCACAACCACATACTAACACAAGAATGGCTGATTTTTAGTCCATAGAAGTAGCTTCTTTTCAACCAATTTGATGGGATAGTCATCAGAAATAACCACTTTATGATTTTTTTTGAATCACCAAAAGTGTAATTTGTCCCTATTTGCCCATAGGTGTGACTGAAAGTGAGAATTGCACTGTAGACAATTGTACTGGACAGGCAATCAAAATCTTAGCTTGGAATAGCAATAAAATAGCAACAAGCCCATAGTGAGGTGATCCTTCCCCCCTTTATTTGTATGGGTGGAGTTCCACAAGAAGTTAGCATGGTGGGAAAAGGTCACAGGGTTATTTTAGCAACTTAACCACCCATATTGTACAGTTTCCTATTCCCAGTAAAACTCTACACACCATAATGCCTGGAACCTTAAATTATGCCCTAAATTCTAATGTTAAGTTTCATTCGGGGCATTATTTTAGATATACTCAGTTACAAAGTTAGTACAGAGTTCCTTTATTTACCAGCTTCTCCTATTGAAGGCAGATTACATTATGGCGAATGAGTCATAGCAATGAAGTCAACATAAGTACATTACTTTCAACCAAATTCAAGAACATATTTGGATTATATTTATTTTACTTAAATATTAACATGGCTTTTCTCTGTTCCAGATTTCCATATTGAATTCCACCACAGAATTAGTTGTCTTCTTTCCTTAGTTTCCTTTAATTTGTGACAATTTTTCAGTCTTTCCTTGTTCTTATGAACATGACAGTTTTGAGGCGTATGGTCAGATATTACACAAATGTTCTCAAATTTGGGTTATTCAGATACTTTTTTAACAGTTAGTTTGAGGTTGTAGTTTGTGGAATAGAAAAAAAGCAAAGCTGTAATGTCTTTCTCATTATATCATATATTGGGGTACATTCTATAAAATACCACAGATAATGATAAAATGATTACCTGGGTAAGTTCATGGTTGCCAGATTTCTATACTATAAAGTGAATTTTTCCCACTGTAACCACTCACTACCCCATTGTTTTAAAATGTCACAGTGTGCAGGCCACACTGAAGATAGGAGGGATTAAGTTCTGTGCCTTTTAGTGGTGAGTAATTCTATAACTCTTTTTAATTTTTCAGTAAAGAAGATCTCTCTCATTTCTTTCATATTTTAAAATTCTTCATTATTCATATGCAAGATATGAATATTTATTGCACACTTTGGTTTTGACCCAATACTACATTATTTATATTGTTCTTGTATTTTTCTGGTTTCAGTCACCTAATTTTCCTCAGGTTGGCTTACAGGTGCTTTTGGCATATCTTCATTTTGTAATTCATTATGGTACCTTACTTTTTTAACAATAAGAAATGCTCCAGGCTCAACTTGCAGTCCCTGAATACAAGCCCCAGAATCAGGCATTTCTCCAAAGATCTCTGGCTATTTAGAAACCAAGATCTGGGTATTACATGTGCTCCTTGCTATTGAATGTCAACTGCTTCCAGGCACTCTGAGTGGACAGAAATGGGCAATACATTAATACAAGTGTATACACATTGATAATTGTTTCTATATCTATATTAATATGAGTATACACACATTCATAATTGTTTCTATATCTATATTAAGCTTAGCATAAGTTCATATTGATGTCACCTGCTTTAAAACAGGACAAAATACTTCATTTGAGCTTTCCTTTCTCCTTCATCTGTAAGTTTCCTCATCAACAGTGAGAAGCCTTATTCCCGCTCTCAGCCACCCTTTTACTTATATGATTTTCATTTCATTATGTGTGTCCTTTGTATAATGACACTCCAGGGAGTGAAAGGGGTCACACTGAAGTCTTTGGCTCTCATCCATGGGTATCAAAAATGTTAGTTTCTTTGATAAATGCAGATGTTAAAAAGCATGGAACAAGGTCAGAGCTGTGCCTCCCTAGGATCTCAGTCCAGTTAAAAGAGAGAGCAGAGAGAGGTCATTATCCTCTACCTTCTTCCATAATCTACTCAAGTCTGTGTCAGTTTGTCTCTATCTATTGTACAAATGCATGACCCTGAAGAATGAATAGTGCTTGATGATCCTTCTGAAACCAGTCTTGCCAAACTATTTGATTGTACATTGTTTCCATCAATGCAAGCAGAGGCACTGTTTTTCACATTGAATAAATTTGTTCTTTGGTTACCATGTTTTGAAAAGTCATATAATCACACAATATTAGAGGTTGGAAGGAATAATTTATCTCCTTTGTTTTGAAGAGAAACTGACTGCCTGAGAGGGTAATGTGATTTATAAAAATTTTATAAAGCTTCTCATTTAGAATGGTGTCTGTTTACTGAAGACATGAAAGTGTGAGTATAAAAAAAAACTAATGAAAGTAAGACTCACCTTCTCTACAACTAATTAAGGAAAATGCATATCCAATATGTGATGTAATCTCTGAGAATTTTGTCACTACTCTAGTAAAATCCATTGTACTATTACAGGACAAAATGTTCAACTCAATTATATGATGATCTCATACAATGCATTCTTGAGAAAGAGGAGATATTTTCCTGCTCTTTAAAATGAAGGGAAAGTGAGATAAAGGAAAGAAATATGTAAAAATTTTTAGGCATGGTTTTGAAAAATGGTTCAATTTCCTCATACCTCAGTGACTTTATAACCTTAAATCACATGAAGAGAATTGGAGGTACTTCCAAAAATATTTTTGCTGTACTTTTGATTTATATTTCTTACTGAAACATTTTATTTAAAAAAAAAAACAGGATTTACATGGGAAAAAATTGCAGTTAATATTGTTCTTGCCCTTGAGATAAATCCTTTAATTTCTTGAATGTCTCCATTTATATTTCTAGAGATTAAATTGGAAGGTAGTACTTCACTAAAATACATAGTTAGAATGGAGAGCAGGAATCAATTCTTTTCATCTAAGTCTTAGTGAGGTATGATTGGTTTTAATTTCTAGAGGTCTTTGCAATTTACTATCTTATAAGCAAAAACAATGTTGCCACTAATATGCTAAATTCCAAGTAACGTGTAATAAGCAAATTGGTTTTCAGTGTTAATTTGTTCCTTTCTTTAACCAAGCCTCTTTCTTCTATCAGATTCCTAAAAGTTTTCAGTGTTCCCCTAATGCATAGGTCCTCCATTAGGAAATTGCATCCAGCTTTTTACCTCTTCCTGGAAGAAAGCCCATTCTGAACACCCCATGTGCATTTCTTCCTTTATAAACAAACCTGTTTTATGACTCAACTTCTCAACGCCAGGCCAATATTTTCCCAGAAAACTTTCAATCTTTTTCCAAGTCATACAGATCATTACCAATGTGTCCACTCTTTCCAGTTTGTCCTGGGTAAGTGAAAGAAATTCACCAATATATTTTCAAAGACTATGAATCATCAATGGTCTCTCTTTTACAGTAACTGATAGATAAAAAGCAGGGAAGGCAGGAGGGAGGGAGCAGGCAAGGAAGGAAAGTTTCAACAGATTTTTACAATTGAACTAATAGTGTTTGATGGCATCTAATTATATTAGTATTACCCACCAATCATAATATCCCAGAGAGCATGATTTTATAGTGTATTATCATAGGAAGGCCCTGAGAGTAACCTAGCAAATCCCCCAATGCATGTATTCATTCACCTTAAAATAAAACAAAAAATGAAAAAGTGATTTTGCTTGGGCACATCCAGCCATGAAGTTAAGTTTTATGTAAGTCAGATGATTCTATCTGCAAACAGTTTTAATTATAAAAAAAGTACTAATATTTCTCTGAAATATATCATCATTGAGGATGTTTTATTTGTGCAGTCATTACAATTTATTAAAAAGCTTTAACCTACAGAATATTTAAGATACAATTTTGGTGCCTCTTTAAAGGTTATATTATTCTCAACATTTTGTACTTAAAGACAATGAGTCCTGAAGACTAAATAAACTACTCAATGCCAAAGAGCTGTCTGATAATACACCTCTGATTTTACCTAGAATCTTTTATTTCAACAGTTTTGTGTTTCTATTAGAGTATAGGAATTTTATTCAACTTAAGAAACAGTCATTTTTTAATAAGTGATAAAATACTCTTACTTCCTCTAGGAAAGAATGAAGGAAAATGGAGATGATGGGAAATGTAGGTATATCATCTTCTCTCAATGAAATAAAAAATAATAATAATAAATGATCACCAGGTGGCAAGTTATAAAAGCAACTTCTCTATCACCAGTTTTTAGTTTTGGGATGTGAATAAAGTAAGCACTTAAAATCTTCAAGTGAATTAACAGAAATAATTGCTTTATGTTGGGAAGTAATCTTGAATTTTTTTGCCCAACACCTTAATCTTACATTCTAAATAATGATGGTATTGGTTTAAAAACATTGCTCAATTTTACCAAGCTAGTCAGTGATAGAAGAGGGCATAATCATATCTATTGTTTTACTTATCAATGTTTACCTTAAGAGCAATGATGAGAGCTACACTTTGCACCAGTTGATATCCATATTATTTGAGTATATGGAAAAGTAATTTCAGTGGTATAAATAATATTTTATTTTAAAAATATCATATTTTGATGTAAATAAAATGCAGCAGCATCTTCTCCTTAATGCTGACCTGTTGTGAAAAGAGATATTTTCTGAAAACAAATGCCCAAAACTCTCCTATTAGGATAGCAAAACAGTAAAAGATAACCCTGCATTTTAAGTAGATACTTTAAATGTAAATACACTAAATTCTCCAGTCAAAGGCAGAGATGGGCAGAAAGGATAAAAAAGGATGACCCAACTGTATGCTGTTTATAAGGGACTCACCTTAAATTTAGAGACATAAGTAGGCTGAAAGTTAAAGGACAGAAGAAGTATATACCATGTAAGTAGAAATCAAGTTGGAGCTAGATTAGCTCTCCTAATATCAGATAGACTAGTGTTAAAGTACAAAATCATTATAAGGGACAAAGAGGGTATCTATGTACTGATAAATGGATCAATTAAAAATTGTAACAATTTTAAATATATATGCACTTAATAGCAGTAGTCTCAAAATATATGAAGCAAATATTGACAGATGTGAAAGGAGAAATAGATGGCTCTATTTGATAATGGGAGATTTCAGTTATGACTTTCAATAATAGACAGAATATTAGAGAAAAATATCAACAAAGAAACAGAAGACAGCAATGATACTCTAAACTAGCCAGAACTAACGGATAATATAGAGAGATGCCTTCATGAAACAACAGGAATATTCATCATTCTGTAGGGTACACGGATCATTCTCCAGGCCAGGCCATATGATAGGTCATAAAAAAAAATCTCAGCAAGTGAAAAAAAATTTGAAATCATAGAATTTCATGATTATTAGAAGGCCATAGTGTATCTTCTTTGACCACAATGCAATGAAGCTAGAAATGAATAATATACCATATACCATATACAAAAGCCAACTCAAAATGGATCAAAAAACTGCATAAAAGAGTCAGAACTATAAAACTTACAGAAGAAAATACAGGAATAAATCTTCATGTCTTGGATTAAGCAATGGTTTCTTAACTATGACATCAAAAGTATGAATGATGTAAGAAAAAGTAATCAAATTGGACTTCATCAGAATTAAGCCAGTCCATACCCTGAATGATGAAAGGACAATGCACAGAACTGCAAATCATATAACTGATGATGGACTAGTATACTAAAAAATATAAAGGACACCTACACCTCAGTATTAGAAAGTCAGATAACCCAAATTTGAAAACCTGGCAGTGATTTGAATAGGCATTTCTTCATTGAAAATATTTAACAAAAAACAAAACTATCTTATTATGACTGAGAGGTTTGCTTCAAATTTTCCAGCAGGATGAGGTCTTCAGAAATCATGAAGAGAAGAAAAAAAGGTTCATTCTTATTTCTATTTACCTACTGAAACCAATAAAACTATTAAACTCATTAAGAAACTGATCATTGCCAGCACTACAGAAGACCTTCCATGCACCTTTCCTATTCCTTTCCTTTCTTCAAGGACACCCACTATACTGAATACCATAGACTAGCTCTGTCTTTCAAATTTATTTAAAGTAATACAGCATTATTATTTGAATCTAACATCATTAAGTTTTAATTTTGTGAAAATTTTATCCTTCTAGTAGAAGAACTACTTTTTTTCTCATTAGGAATTCTTGTTTGATTTGGTGCAGGTAAAACTAATAGGTTTTTTTCTCTATATTGTGAGACTGGAATTTTTATGTCAAAATAACTTTTCAGATATTCATTTTCATTTTTAAATGAATTGATACAACTTCTTAAAGTCATATACCTGGATAGATCAGTTAGTTGAAATTCTCACATTTAAATTCCCGATAACCAGCACTATCCCATGTCTTTGGGAGCATAAGTTCAGTGTCTCATTCTGGCCTCTTATTTTGATTGATGAGGTGCTGTCTCTACAATTGATAACAATGCCTGAAAATCTATGCATATATTTAAGTAGAATAACAAGCTCTAAAGATTGAGGTGAAAATGAGATACAACCCATGTCCATTTCATTGTTTGATCTGTTTCTCTCCTATTCAGACAAAAGAAGATAAGCCACTTCCAAAGTCAATGAATGAGATAAATATTTCTTGGGTGTCTGAATTTGTGTTGCTGGGCCTCTCTAGTTCTCAGGAACTCCAACATTTCTTGTTTGTCATTTTTTCACTACTTTACACTGGAATCCTGCTGGGAAACTTTCTCATCATCCTCACTGTGACCTCAGATGCCCTCCTTCACACCCCCATGTACTTTCTGCTTGCAAACCTCTCTTTTACAGATATGTGTGTTGCCTCCTTTGCTACCCCCAAAATGATTGCGGACTTTCTGGTAGAGCACAAGACTATTTCTTTCAAAGGTTGCCTGGCTCAGATTTTCTTTGTCCACTTATTTGGTAGTGGTGAGATGGTGCTCCTTGTATCCATGGCCTATGACCGTTATGTGGCTATTTGCAAACCTCTCCACTACATGACCATTATGAGCCACCGTGTGTGTATTATTCTGGTCCTCACCTCCTGGAGTGTTGGCCTCATCCATACTACTATCCAATTAGCATTTACTATTAACCTGCCTTTCTGCGGTCCTAATCAGGTGGATAGTTTTTTCTGTGACCTCCCTCTGGTGACCAAGCTGGCCTGCAGAGACACTTATGTCACCAGCCTGTTAATAGTGGCAAACAGTGGCTTTCTCTCTATGGGTTCCTTTGTTCTCCTTGTCATCTCCTACACCTTGATACTTATCACTATTAGGAAACACTCCTCTGCCAGCATGGCAAAGGCTCACTCCACGCTGACCGCCCACATCACGGTGGTCCTGTTATACTTGGGTCCATGCATCTTCATCTATGTGTGGCCCTTCAACAGTTATTCAGTTGACAAGGTCCTTGCAGTATTCTACACCATTTTTACTCCCATTTTAAACCCAGTTATCTACACTCTAAGGAACAAAGAGATGAAGGCAGCTATGTCAAAACTGAAGAGAAGGCATTTGAAGCTTAGCCAGGTTTCTGCAGCCTTAAGAAATATTCTTTTTCTGGAAACAATGTAAATTACAGGACTGTTGCCACTTTTGTATTTTCTGTAGCTGGTTACAAATGGAATAAGTGAAAAAAGCAAACAATTTTGACCAAAGGAAGGTACTGATTGGAAAACATGAATGAAAGGGTAATGACAATAATTAGAAGCTACATAAGGCACACTAAAAATTTTAAGATTCTCTTCTTCCAATGTGCTTTTCATTTTTTTCTACTTTTCTTCTTTATTTAAGACCATTTTAAGATATAAGCTTATCATTTTGAAAGATATTGGGAAATACCATTTACTTTTTTTTTTTTTTTTTTTTTTTTTTTTTTTAATTTTTTTATTAATCAAAAAAAAGAAAAGAAATTAACACAACATTTAGAAATCATTCCATTCTACACATGCACTCAGTAATTCTTAGTATCATCACATAGATGTATGATCATCATTTCTTAGTACATTTGCATCGATTTAGGAAAAGAACTAGCAAAACAGCAGAAAAAGATATAGAATGTTAATATAGAGAAGAGAATTAAAATAATAATACTAATAATATATATATATATATAAAAAGGAAAAAGAAAAAAACAAAAACAAAAGATACAAACACACAAACAAACAAACAAAAAACCATATTTCAGGTGCAGCTTCAGTCAGTGTTCCAACATAGTTACATTACACTTAGGTATTATTGTGCTGTCCATTTTTGAGTTTTTGTATCTAGTCCTGTTGCACAGTCTGTATCCCTTCAGCTCCAATTACCCATTATCTTACCCTGTTTCTAACTCCTGCTGGTCTCTGTTACCAATGATATAGTCCAAGCTGATTCTCGAATGTCGGTTCACATCAGTGGGACCATACAGTATTTGTCCTTTAGTTTTTGGCTAGACTCACTCAGCATAATGTTCTCTAGGTCCATCTATGTTATTACATGCTTCATAAGTTTAGTCTGTCTTAAAGCTGCATAATATTCCATCGTAGGTATACGCCACAGTTTGTTTAGCCACTCGTCTGTTGATGGGCATTTTGGCTGTTTCCATCTCTTTGAAATTGTAGAAAATGCTGCTATAAACACTGGTGTGCAAATGTCCGTCTGTGTCTTTGCCCTTAAGTCCTTTGAGTAGATACCTAGCAGTGGTATTGCTGGGTCATAATCCATTCTGCCATTCTATGTCTTTTGATTGGGAAATTCAGTCCATTAACTTTTAGTGTTATTACTGTTTGGATAATATTTTCCTCTACCATTTTGGCTTTTGTATTATATATATCATATCTGATTTTCCTTCTTTCTACACTTTACTCCATACCTCTCTCTTCTGTCTTTTTGTATCTGACTCTAGTGCTCCCTTTAGTATTTCTTGCAGAGCTGGTCTCTTGGTCACAAATTCTCTCAGTGACTTTTTGTCTATAAATGTTTTAATTTCTCCTTCATTTTTGAAGGACAATTTTGCTGGATATAGGAGTCTTGGTTGGCAGTTTTTCTCTTTTAGTGATTTAAATATATCATCCCACTGTCTTCTAGCTTCCATGGTTTCTGCTGAGAAATCTACACATAGTCTTATTGGGTTTCCCTTGTATGTGACAGATGGTTTTTCTCTTGCTGCTTTCAAGATCCTCTCTTTCTCTTTGACCTCTGACATTCTAACTAGTAAATGTCTTGGAGAACGCCTATTTGGGTCTATTCTCTTTGGGGTGCACTGCACTTCTTGGATCTGTATATTTAGGTCTTTCATAAGAGTTGGGAAATTTTCAGTGATAATTTCTTCCATTAGTTTTTCTCCTCCTTTTCCCTTCTCTTCTCCTTCTGGGACACCCACAACACGTATATTTGTGCGCTTCATATTGTCATTCAGTTCCCTGATTCCCTGCTCAAGTTTTTCCATTCTTTTCCCTATAGTTTCTGTTTCTTTTTGGAATTCAGTTGTTCCATCCTCCAGTTCACTAATTGTAGCTTCTGTCTCTTTAGATCTACCATTGTAGGTATCCATTGTTTTTTCCATTTTTTCTTCTTTGTCCTTCACTCCCACAAGTTCTGTGATTTGTTTTTTCAGATTTTCTATTTCTTCTTTTTGTTCAGCCCATATCTTCTTCATGTCCTCCCTCAATTTATTGATTTGGTTTTTGAAGAGTTTTTCCATTTCTGTTCGTATATTCAGCATTAGTTGTCTCAGCTCCTGTATCTCATTTGAACTATTGGTTTGTTCCTTTGATTGGGCCATATCTTCAATTTTCCGAGCGTCATCCATTATTTTCTGCTGGTGTCTGGGCATTTGATCAGATCTCCCTGGGTGTGGGACCCAGCTGGTTGAAAGGTTTTTCTGTGGAATCTCTGGGCTCTGTTTTTCTTTTCCTGCCCAGTAGGTGGCGCTCGTGGCGGTCGTTTGTCTGCGGGGCAGTCGGCGAGAAACCGCGCGTGGAGGCGGGGGTCGCTGGCCGTGGCTTGGGGGAGTGCCGGTCCAAATTGCCCAGCTGGCCCGAGACGCCAAGCGTGACGGGAGGGCCCCACTATCCAATGTTCCCAGTCAGACCGGGGAGCCACGTGCGTGGAGGGGACCCCAGACGCCAGCCACCCCAGCCGGGAAAACGTGCACCCCTCGGGTATCTCACAGCAGTGGATTCTCCCTACCCGTTCAGCCGTTCCAGAATGGGGTACGCTGTCTTTTTTGGTCTCTGTCGTGACTCCGGGAGCTGTTTCGTATTGTTTCTGTTTCTTTGGTTGCTTTTCTGGAGGAGGAACTAAGACCCGCGCGTCTTACTAAGCCGCCATCTTCTCCGGAAGTGCCCATTTACTTTTAAATGATAAAGAAAGATTACACCCTTCACTGAAATAAAGTTCAGCTCAGACACCAATTTTAGGATAATAAACATGTATCTCTATACCATAGAGATAATAGCAATATTTACATATGTAAATATTATATCTGATAGGTGTTATGTGGTATTCAATATATGATACGCCTAATACAGATGTATTTAAAATTGCCTTATGTGAAAGAAAGTACATGAAGACAATTGTACGACTGATGTCAATAGAAGTACAAAATGCAATGGCTTTCCAGCAAGTCATTTTCATTCATGAACATGTTTCAGGAATCCTTGTTGAGATAACTACTACTAAATATTATTCATGGATAACAACTTACTGCATGGACTTATTTACTACTGTATGTTTTATTTATGTATGTTGTGTCTTCTGAAAATTATTAAATAACCTGGGTAATTTCAAGATGAATTTTCATGAAGATTGTTACCTGAATCATAATATATATACCCTATCTTGCCCTAGGAATTAATGGTCACTATCTTTTGTCAAAGAATCGTGTTCTAAGTGTTAGTAGAAATGACAATTTTTCCATGGACTTTATACTCATTTATTGCAGAAGCTGTACATTTACAGAACAGGCATGTATAAAATACAGGATTCCCATATATCACCCTATAAACATCTTGCATTAGTGTGGAACAGTCATTACAATTGATGCTAGAACATTTTTATAATTCTACTATTAGCTATAGTCCATTGTTTGACATAGTAGGGTTCACTGTGTATGTAGTGTCATGGAATTTTTAAAATTTTTATTCTGTCACCATATATATAATCTAACATTTGCCCCTTTAATTACACTCAGATATATACTTCTATGAGGTTAATTACATTCAAAATATGTTAACAATTACCCTCATCCATTAGCAAACATTCCAAATAGGAACCCTGTACATTTGCTCTGTTAACATTAATTCACTATCTCCACTCCATTCTCTGGTAACCTATATTCTAGATTCAGACTCTATGAATTTGCTTATTCTAATCGTGTCAAATCAGTGAGATCATACAATATTCATCCTTTTGTATGTGCCTTATTTTGTGCAACATGATGTCTACAACGTTCATCCATTTTGTTGCATGTATCAAGAGACATACCTTTTTATAGCAGAATAATATTCCATTGTATTTATATACCACATTCATTTAGACATTCATTGGTTGATGAATATGTGGGTTCTTATGTTTTTGGGAGTTGTGAATAGTTCTGTCATGAATACTTATATACCTGTTCAAGTGCCTGCTTTCAAATTTTTTGTATATATACCTAGAAGTGGGATGGCAGGAACATATGGTAGTTCTATTCATCACTTTCTGAGGAACTGTCCATTTGTCTTCAATAGCAGGTACACCACTTTACATTCTCATCAAGAATGAATGAGAGTTTCTATTTCTCTGAATCCTCTCCAACACTTATTTTCTTTTCCTTTATTTTAAATAGTAGCCTGTCTAATAGGTATGAATTTATATCTCATTTTGGTTTTCATTTACATCTCACTAATAGCTAGTTATGTTGTATATCTTCTTATGTCTTCTTTGGACATTTGTATATCTTTTTTTGAGAAATGTCTATTCAAATCTCTTTTTCCATAGTTTAGATGGGTTGTGTGTTAGTTTATAAGCTGCCAGAATGCAATATACCAGAACTTGAGTGGTTATTAAAAAAGAGAATTTAATAAAAGTTTACAGTTCTAAGCCTATAAAATGCCCAAACTATGGCATCCAGGAGAAGATACTTTAATTAAAAGAAGGCATATGGGTCAGGAACACCTCTGTCAGCTGGGTAGCCATGTGGCTGGCATCTGCTGGTCCCTTGCTCCTAGGTTCCATGCTTTCAGCCTTTGTTCTTATTGGGGTTCCTCACTTTGCATCTCTGAGGATGGCCTTCGTCTCTTGGCTCACCTTATCTCTCTCCAGGTTCTGGCTTGCTTAACATCTCATGGTAACATCTGCTGGTCTCAAAGCATCTCCAAACATCTGTGTCTCTGTTCTCCAAGGGCTGGCATCTGTGTCAGCTATGCTGTGATGTTTCTGTCGGCTGTCATTTATGACTGTCTCCAAAATGTTTCTTCTTTTAAAAGATTCCAGTAACCTAATCAAGACCACCTATAACGGGTGGAGTCACATCTCCATCTAATCAAAGATCACACCCACAATTGGGTACATCACATCTCCATGGAGATAATCTAATCAAAGTTTACCATCGTATATTTTTGAATCAAGATTAAAAGAAATGGTGCCTCCACAGGACTGAATCAAGATTAAAACATGCTTTTCTGAAGTAGATGATACTTTAAAACTGACAGAAGTTGTTTGTCTTTTTATTGTTGAGTTCTATGATTTCTTTGTAGATTTGGTTGTTAAATCATTATTGGATATGTGGTTTCCAAATATTTTCTCCCATTGAGAACATTATTGTTTTACTTTCAGGAGATAATCATTTGAGGCAAAAGAAAATTTAATTTTGATAAAGTCTCATTTATCTACTTTTTTCTTTTGTTGATTGCAATTTGTATGTAAAATCTAAGAAATTATTGTGTAACACATGGTCCTAAAGATGGCTCTCTATATTTTCTTCTAGGGGTTTGATAGTTCTGGATCTTATATTTCAGTGTTTGATTCATTTTGAGTTGAGCCCTGCATACTTATGAATTAGGGTTCTTCACTATATACACATAAATACATATATTTATATGCATACTGCAAATGGGGACCTGGTTTTCTCAACACCATTAGTTGAAGAGATTATTCTTTCCCAATTCACTAATCTTTTGCCCCTTGTCAAAAATCTGATGGAGATGGAGTTAGATGCTGACACAGGGAGGGCTGGGATTTAGTTCATCCTCAAGGGCAACTAGTAAATAGCCAGAAACTATCTGGAACAACTTTTTGGAGGACTTCTGTGATGCACATTTTAAAGTAGCATGGACCAGGGATAGTGCAGTGATCATAGCACAGGACTGTAAATAAATTCTTCAATGTTTGGAAGGCTAGTCATCCTCCCCCACTGGTATGGTAAGCTGCTTTAAAGTCTCTCCCCAGTGGGAAACAGAAGATCTCTCTTACTAGGAACAATGGAATGAGAGCTCAACCAAGCTCCAATTGCACATTTGATTAACAATTTTGGAATGCTGAATACAAGTCTTGCGAATGATAAAGCTACAAGGCAAATATGAAAGAATCTGGGAGCTCTCTCCTCAGCAGCAAGGAGGCGGAAATGACAAAAAAAGCAAAGGATATTGGAGTTGGCTGAGCTCAGAATATTGGAAAAGGACTTTGTCTCATGAAAAGTGGCACATAAAGCTGAGTAGCAACTCTGACTCTTAATTGGTGAACACTTGGAGGGCTGGGGACCAGCTCTGAAAAGGATTTCTTCTTCTTCTTCTTCTTCTTCTTCTTCTTCTTCTTCTTCTTCTTCTTCTTCTTCTTCTTCTTCTTCTTCTTCTTCTTCTTCTTCTTCTCCTTCTCCTTCTCCTTCTCCTTCTCCTTCTCCTTCTCCTTCTCCTTCTCCTTCTCCTTCTCCTTCTCCTTCTCCTTCTCCTTCTCCTTCTCCTCCTCCTCCTCCTCCTCCTCCTCCTCCTCCTCCTCCTCCTCCTTCTCCTCCTTCTCCTTCTCCTTCTCCTTCTCCTTCCCCTTCTCCTTCTCCTCCATCTCATCCTCCTCCTACTCTTCCTCCTCATTCTCCTTCTTCTTCATCTTCTTTTACTTTTTAGCAGCTCATTAGAGAACACAGAAGGCATCTCGGTTTTCAGCACTGTTCTTGGCATGCATGGTATTAAGGAATACCTGAGAGACAAATGAACAAATTGGGTGAAGGAGATAGTTCTTTAAAGGGTGTATAATCCATAAAAAGGGGAGATGAGGCTGAGTCCAAATTACAGCTCTCATTCAGAGAATTTAGACCCCAAGAGTTGGGATATCAGCAGAAGTTTCAACTTACAAAAAGCAGTGACTGGGCTTTCTCAAACATGTAACAGTTTCAACCTTCAAAAAGAGGAATCAGGTTTGTCTCCCACACATTCATGGTAGTGAGGAAAAGGAGGCTGTTAGAAAGACCTGTCATTTTTCCAGACTGAAGGAAATAGGGAGATGAAGAATGGCTCCTCACACCCAATAAAAGGGGTCAAGGCCCAGCAAATGTTACTTACAGAATTCAGAACCCTGGAGTTCAAAAACCAAATCCATTTAAGTTAATTTTTAGGCTCAGACTCTGTCTCAAGCATAACCCTGGCAGGGACAGTGTTTGCTGAGAATTAAGACAGTATCACTTTATGCCTTTGGGCAGCAGTAGGCTGACAAGTGCCATCAGATGGGCAGAACAAGAAAAGCATATAATTAAGAGGCTTCCCAGGAATGATTGGCACTCTGCTGAGTTTTATCTCCAGGGAACCTTGATACAGATTATGCCTCTTTCATGAGTCCTGAGGCTGTCTTATCTGGGGAAATCTGACTGGCATTGATCCCATCTTGGGAGGCACTCATTCCAAGGCTAGACCCCTAGATAAAAGTAGCTAGGGGTAATGAAAGATGTGTTAAAAACATGTAGAGGCCAAAAACAAAACAAAAGAAACATCAGATGTTATTCCTGAGGAAGAAGAAGAAAGAGAGAGTTTTTCTCCTGGTAGTAAAACAACAACACACATGCAAAATTCCATTTAGGTAGGGCAAGAATGAGAAAAACAAGAGCTGAAGTATTCTGATGAATTAAATAGTAGCTATGTTAGAGGTCTAGAGTTAATTGAACCATATGTCAAAGAACAGATAGAGAATAAAGCCAAGCATCAAGAAAACTCTAGGAAAAAGGGAGAAAATAACCTCCATAAGGAGGTAACCAAGAAAATCAGATGTCTAGACACCAGCAAAAAATCATGTCATACTAGGAAGCACAAATATATGATCCAGTCAAATGTACAAACTAAAACTTCATATAAGGTACAGAGGTTAAACAATTAATTAAAGATGTTCAAGCAGATCTTCTAAGTAAATTTAATTAAGTAGAAGAAAATGTGGCAAAAGAGATAAAGTATATGAAGAAGTCACTGGGTGAACATACAGAACTCAAAAGCTTGCAAATCAAATGGCAAAACTTATGGGAATAAAAGGCACAATAGAAGAGATAAAAAACACAATGGAGGCATACTCCAGTGGATTTGAAGAGGCTAAAGAAAATATTACTGAACTGGGGATAGAACATCTGAAATCACACAAAAGAAGAGATAAGGCAAAGAATGGAAAAATATGAGCAAGGTCTCAGGGAATTGAATGACATAACACGTGAATATATTTGTAATGTGTGTTCTAAAGAAGACAAAAGAAAAGGGGCAGAAATAATACAGAAGAAAATAAACACTGGATATTTACCATTTTTTATGAAAGAAATAATATCCAGGTCCAAGAAACACAAACATACCCCAAATGGAATAGATCCAAATAGACCTATTCTGAGATGCTTAAAATCAGATTGCCAAATGTCAAAAACAAATGAGAGAAATCTGAATGCAGCAAGAGAGAAGTGGTTCATTACATACAAGGGGTGCTCAATAAGACTAAGTGCAGATTTCTTGGCAGAAACCATGGAGGCAAGAAAGCAGTAATATGATATATTTAAGAGACAGAAAGAGAAAAACTGCCACCAAGGATTTCATATCCAGAAAAGCTATCCTTCAAAAATGGTGGCTCAGCAGGCAGAGTTCTTACCCGCCATGCCAGAGACCCGGGTTCAATTCCCAGTGCCTGCCCATGCAAAAAAAAAAAAAGATGATGGAGAGTTTAAAATATTTATAGATAAACAGAAGCTGAGAGAAGTTTTGAATAAGATAACTGCTCTACAGGAAATGCTAGAGGAAGTTGTTCTAATTGCTAGCAGCTGGAATGCAATATACCAGAAATGGAATGGCTTTTAAAAAGGGAGAATTTATTAAATTGCACATTTACAGTTCTAAGACCATGAAAATGTCCCAATTAAAGCACTTCTACAAAAATGTCCAAATTTAGGAACCAACAAAAGTTTACCTTGATTCAAGAAAGGCTGATGAAGTTCAGAGTCTCTCTCCCAACTGGAAAGGTATGTGGTGAACATGGTGAAGTCTACTAGCTTCCTGTCCAAGCCTCTTGCTTCATGAAGCTCCCCTGGGGCATATTCCTTCTTCATCTACAAAGTTCTCTGGCTGTGTGGGCTCTCTGCTCTGTAGCTTTCTCCAAAATGATTCTTCTTTTAAAGGATGCCAGTAAACTAATAAAAAACCACATGGAATTGGTGGGATCACATCGCCATCTAATCAAAGGTGAATACTCACAATTGAGTGTGTCACATCTCCATGTAGATACTCTAATCAAAATATGCCAATTTACATTATTGAATAGGAACTAAAAGAAAAGGTTGCTGCCTCAAGGTTGGATCAGGATTAAAACATGGTGTTTCTATGGTAAATAATCCTCTTGAACCAGCACAAGAGTGCTACACAGAGAGGTTTGGAGAGTAATGTAGAAATGAAGATTATCATAAGGGTAAAAAAGGTAAGAAAGGTTACAAAGAGTTAAAAAAATAAGATCTGATATATAAAATTTAAATAAAGAAATTGTTGACGAAAGTATTGCATTTACAGTAATAACATTAAATGTTAATGGATTAAACTCCCCAATCAAAAGACATAGGTAGAATGGACAAAAAATAAAAGCAAAAAAACAGAATCTACCTATATTGTGTCAACAGGAGACTCATTTTATACCCAAGGATAAGGTTAAATTGTAAGTGAAAACTTGGAAAAAGGTATTTCACACAAAAATAAGCAGAAAAGAGCCTGGGTAGCTATACTATTATCGGACAAAATAAACTTCAAATGTAAAGCAAGAGAGACAAAGAAGACACTGTGTATTGATAATGGGTACAGTTGATCAAAAAGAAATAACAATCATAAATATTTATGTACCTACCAGAGTGTCTCAAAATACATGAGCCTAACACTGACAACACTGAAGGAAAAGTATATATCTCTACAATGATAGTTGAGGACTTCCATACACCACTCACATCACTGGTAGAATATCTAGACCGAAGATCAATAAAAAATAGAGATCTTGAATAATACAATAAATAAACTAGACTTAACAGACATTTACAGAACATTGCACCCCACACCAACAGCATACACATTTTTCTTAAGTGCTCATGGATCATTCTCCAGGATAGGTTTCACAGAGCACATCTCATTAAATTTAAAAAGACTGAAATCACACAGAACACTTTATCAGATAATAATGGAATGAAGCTGGAAATCAATAAATGGTCAAAGGCTGGAAAATTCACAAATCTGTGGAGGCTAAACAACACACTCTTAAACAACCAGTGGTTCAAGGCAGAAATTGCAAGACAAATCAGTAAATAGCTGGGGACATATGAAAATGAGAACACAACATATACAAACTTATGGGATGTGACAAGTGCAGGGCTGAGAGGGAACTTTATTGTCCTAAGTGTCTATATTAAAAAAAGGAAAAAAAAGGGCAAAAGACAAGGAATTAACTGCTCACCTGTAGGAGCTAAAGAAATGAATAGCAAACAACCCCCAAAGCAACAGAAGAACAAAAATAACCAACATTAGAGCAGAAATTAAATGAATCTTAAAACATGAAAACAAAGAAGAGGATCAGCAAAACTAGAAATTGGTTCTTTAAGAAAATCAATAAAATCGATAGACCTCTTAGCTACACTGACAAAGAAAAAAATCTGAACATGAAAATAAATAAAATCTGAAGTGTGATAGGCATAATTATTGACTCCTCAGAAATAAAGGAGACAGTGAGAGGATACTATGAGCAACTATAAGCTAAAAAACTAGACAACTTAGATAAAATGGAAAACTTCTTTGAAATTCCTGCAAAAACAACTCAAGAACAGTTAGAAGCTCTCAACAAACCAATCACAAGACATCAACTAAGTTATTAAAAAGCTACCAACAGATATAATCCAAGACCAGATGGCTTTACATGTGAATTCTACCAAACGCTCAAGTAAGAGTTAGTAATAACCCTACTCAAATTCTTCAAAAAAATGAAGGAAGGTAAAGCTGCCTAACTGATTCTATGATACCAACATCACTCTAAAACCAAAGCCAGACAAAGATACAAGAAAAGAAAATTACAGTCTAATATCTTTGATAAATATAGACACAGAAACATTCAACAAAACACTTGCAATCTAATCTGGCAGCACATTAAACGACTTATACACCATGACCAAGTGGATTTTATTACAGGTATTCAAGGGTGGTTCAACATAAGAAAATTAATAAATGCAGTACACCACATATGTAAATCAAAAGATAAAACCACATGATCAAGTAAAACACACACATGATCATTTTGATTAATGCAGAAAAGGCATTTGAGAAAATTCAGCATCCTTTCTTAATAAAAACACTTGAAAGCCTAGAAGTGAAAGGAAATTTCCTCAACCTGATAAAGGAAATATATGAAAACCCACAGCTAACATCATACTCATTGTGGAAAGACTGAATGCATTCCCTCTTAGATCAGGAACAAGACAAGGATACTCACTCTCACCATTGTTATTCAGCGTTGTGCTGGAAGTTCTAGTTAGAGCAATTAGGCAAGGAAAAGCAATAAAAGTAATTTAAATTGGAAGGGAAAAGTAAAATTTTTTGGTTTGCAGATGACATGATCATATATATAGAAAATCCTGAAAAACTTATAAGAAAAGTTACTACAGCTAGTAGATGAGGACAACAAAGTGGCAGAATACAATATTAATATGTAAAACTCAGTTGTGGTTCTGTATAACAGCAATATAGAATCTAAAGAGGAAATTTTAAAAATTCTGATTACAATAACAATGAAAAGAATAAAATATTTAGGAATAAATTTAACCAAGGACTCAAAAGACCTGTACACATACAGCTATAAAATATTGTTAAAATAAATCAAGTAAGACCTAAAAAATAGGAGGACATACCTTCTTCATGGATTGGAAAACTAAATAGAGTTAAAATATCAATTCTATCCCTATTGATATATAGAGTCAATGTAATGTCAATTAACATCCCTACAACTTACTTTGTAGAAATAGAAAATCAATAACCAAATATGTTTAGAAGGGGAAGTTGCCCTGATTAGCTAAAAACTATTTGAGAAAGAAAAATGAAGTAGAAGATCTAAAACTACCTGACTTCAAAGCATACTGAAAAGTTATAGAGGCCAAAATAGTATGTTACTGACACCAAGAGAGTTATCCTGATGAACGGAATTGAACTAAATGTTCAGTAATAGACTCTCTCATCTATGGACAACTGACATTTTTGGGGGGAGGCAAGCACAGGCTCGAGGACTCAAACCTTCATTTCTCACATGGCAGGTGAGAATTCTATCACTTTGCTACACTTGCACCACCCCTGGGCAACTGATTTTTGATAAGGCTGTCAAGTTGACCCGACTGGAGCAAAACAGTCACATCAACATATGGTGCTTGGAGAACTGGATATCCATATCCAAAGGAATTAAAAAGGACCCCTATTTTACATCTTATTAAAAAAATAACTCTAAAATGGATCAAAGACCTAAACATTAGAACTAAGTTCATTAGAAGAAAATATATGGAGATATGTTGAAGATTTTTTGAAGAACATGGTCTCCTAGACCTTACTCGCAAAGTTTGTGCAATGAATGGTCTCCTAGACCTTACTCGCAAAGTGTGTGCAATGAAAGAAGAAATAGATAAATGGTATCTCCTCAAATTGAATATATTTCTGCATCAAAGGATTTTGTTAAGAGAGTAAAATGGTAGCCTATGCAATAGGAGGTAATATTTGGAAAACACATATTGGATAAGAGTTTAACATGCAGAATACAAAAATAGATACTATGATTAAACAACAAAAAGACAAACAACCCAATCAAAAAATGGGTGAAAAACATGGATAGACACATTCCCACAGAGGAAATTCAAGTGACTCAGATCATATGAAAAGATGCTCAACTTTGCATCTCAATTTGAAAGGCAAATAAAAGCCACAATGAGATATCATCACACACCTATTAGAATGGCCATTATAAAAAAAGTGCAGAAAAGTACAAGTGCTGGGGAATGTATGGAGAAATAGGTGCACTTATTCACTGCTTGTGGGAAGGAGGAATGTAGTTTGGCAGTTCTTCAGGAGGCTAAGTA
The DNA here is from genome assembly GCF_023851605.1 of Tamandua tetradactyla. Taxonomy (NCBI): domain Eukaryota; kingdom Metazoa; phylum Chordata; class Mammalia; order Pilosa; family Myrmecophagidae; genus Tamandua; species Tamandua tetradactyla. Next base: position 42,804,150 of record NC_135340.1, read on the forward strand.
AATAATTACTGTTTGATCCAGCAATGCCATTACTAGGTACATACTCAGGAGAAATAAAGGCAGGGATATGAAAGAAAAGTTTCAAAGCAATGTTTATGGTAGCATTATTTAGGATTGTCCAAAGATGGAAACAGCCCAAATGTCCATCAATCAACTAGTGAATAAACAAACAATGGCATATACATGTGATGGAATATTACACAGTTGTAAAATGGAATAAAGTCATTATACCTGCAATAATGTGGATAAAACTTGAGAATATTATGTTAAGTGAAAAAAGCCAGAAACAAAAAAACAAATACTTTATGTACTCACTATTATAAACTAATTATTAACTAGTAAACTCTAAGATTTTAAGATGATAACTCAGGATATCAGGAGATAGAAAGAGGGTGGAGATTGGGCAATTGATGCTTAAGAAGTACAGAATGATCAATAGGTTTGATTGTAATTATTCAGAAATGGATAGAAAAAACTCTGTGATAGTAACACAATACTGTAAGTTTATTAGACAAAGCTGACTGTGAGTGCTGTTGAAAGAGATAGACTATGGGAATGTATGACACCAGAAGGGAAGAGGATAAAATCTGGGAGTCTATAATTTAGTGAAACCTAGATCAGATAATGATGGTGATTAAATGTACAAGCATAAGAAAATTTTTGCATAAGGGAGAACAAATGAAACCCACCATTTCAAGGAGCAAAAAATGATGATATATGGAAAAAATACAATGAATTCAAACTAAGGTCTATAGTTAACAGTAGTACTGTAATATTCATTCATAATTTAAACAAAGGCAAATGTCAATGTTAAATGTCAGTAGGAGGAGGATATGAGGGAAGGGTATGGGATTCTTATTGTTGTGTTGATTCTCCTTTTTCTCCCCTCTTCTTGCTGCTCTGTGGAAGAAATTAATATGTTCTCATATAGATTGTCATGGTGAATGCATAACTGTGTGATTATACCAGTAGGCGTTGTACACTAATGAATAGGCTGAGCTCTAACTAAGATTAAATAAATGTTTTTCTTATCAATTTTATTTTTTCAGAAACTTAAGGCCTCCAGATTGTTCTTATGCTAGATAAGCCTGGAAATTCAGAGATTCCAGTATCTACAAGAACATCAACCAGTCTCAGTCCTCTACCCCATAGGGTCAACACCCCTTTCTAGCATGATAGTCAAAATGATCATTACCCAGATTTCCCTGAAGATTGAGAGGATAATCAAATGCAGGAGATGAGGTTCAATGGAGAAACTAGTATTTAGCAAATTATTATGACTACTGACTCATTATATAGGTATTTCTTTTTTGCTTCTAATGTATTGGAATGACTACGAGGAAATACCTGAAATTGTTGAACTGTTATCTAGTAGCCTTGATCTTTGATAATGATTGTATAACTATATAGCTTTTATTATGTGACCATGTGATTGTTAAACATTGTGACTGGCACTCCCTTCATCCAGTGTGGGGTAGATGAGTAAAAAAATAAAGACAAAAAATGCTTACAGCAAGAAAAATCAACCCCATGACATATAAATGAGTAAAAAATAGCCTAATAGTTGTGTCTTGGTAAGGAGTGCAATAGGAAGATTTATTAAGGAAGACTGAAATGACATTCTTGGATGCTGGTAATAGGCTTTATTTCCTTGAGGGTGAAGATATATGGGTGTTTATGTTTCTCAAAACCATTGGTAGACATAAATACTTTCATGCATAACTGCTTATAGATGTTATCTGTAACAAAAATATATAAATTAATTTCAGTTAAGACATGTATACTGAAGTGTTAGGCATGAACAGAACTAATGTATGCAAATTACTTGGAGTGCAAACTAATTTCAAAAGTAATGATGTTTGGATGAGGTAAAGTCTAATATATATGAACAGACATGATAAAGCACTAAAGAAAAATTCTCATAGCACTATATGAGATAAAGCAATGTGTTTGTATGTGTTCACTCAATAATTCTTTCATCTTTCATCTTTATGCTTTATTTTCTCTGAATAAAATGAGATGTCAAATTGACATTTTTAAAGATAAGAAAAAAAATCTGTTGGCCATAATGTGAGGGTTGACTTCAGAACTCTCAATTTTATTCCATTGTTCTATGCCTGTCCTTGTTCCAGGATCATATTGTTTTGATTACTTTGTAATTAGTTTAAGATAGGGAAGTATGAGCTTTCCAACTTCATTCTGCTTCTTCAAGACGAATTTAGCTAAATGGAGCCCTTTGCCCTTCCACATAAATTTTGTGATTGGTTTTTCTATTACTGCAAAGAAGGTTGTTGGAGTTTAGATTGAAATGCATTGGAACTATAAATTGCTTTGGGTATGATTGATACAGTTTTTCAAACTTTTTTGTCATTGAATATCACATATATTCAAAGAAAAGAAAGTAAAAAACGTTGATTTTCAAAGTACACCTCAACAAGTAGTTACAGAACAGATTTCAGAGTTTGTTATGGGTTACCACTTCACTATTTCAGATATTTTTCTTCTGGCTACTCCAAAATGCTGGAGAGTAGAATAATTTTTTTTCAGGATTGATATCTTAATTATATTTAGTCTTTCAATTCATGAACATGGAATGTTCTTCCATTTATTTAGGTCTTTGATTTCATTCAGCAATGTTTTGCAGTTTTCTATGTATAACTCCTATATGTCACCTTTATATAACTTTATATAGGTTATTCTTTATATAACTTTATATAGGTTATTCCTAGATATTTCATTCTTTTAGCTGTTATAGTGAATGGAATTTTATTTCTTCATTTGATTGTTCATTGCTTGTGTATGAAAATAGCATTGATTTTTAGGAGTTGATCTTGTACCTACTACTTTGCTGAATTCATTTCTTAGCTCTAGATTAGTCATAATATTCTCATGATTCTCTGTGTATAGGATCATATTATCTGCAAATAGGGAAATTTTTACTTTCCAATTTGCATATCTTTTTAATGGTTTTACTTGCCTAAATCCTCTGGCAAGACTTCCAGTAAAATGCTGAATAAAAGTCTTTGTCTAGTTCCCGATCTTGGAAGGAAAGCCTTTTCCCAAGTAAGTAAGATGTGTGATGGGCTTTTGTATAGGCTGTTATCATGTTGAAGAATTTCCTTCCATTCCTCATGCTTTAACAGTTTTTAACAAGAAGCAGTACTGGATTTTGTCAAGAACATTTTTGGAATTAATTGAGATAATTCTGTTTTTTTCCCCTTCATTGGGTAAATTTGGTATATTACATTAATTGATTTTCTTATGGTGAACCAACCTTACATGCTAGGGATATATCCCTCTTGACCATGGTGTATAATTCTTTTAATATGCAGCTAGATTGAAATCAAACCTGGGTCTCTTGCATGGCAGGTGAGAATTATGTCTATTGAGCCACCATGGCCCACACTTTTAAAGATTCTTTTGTATTTATATTCATAGTAGATATTAATCTGCAGTATTTTCTTGTGATTTCTTTTTCTGGCTTTGTTATGAGCATGAAGTTGGCATTATAGAAGGATTTAAGGGGCATTTTGTCTTCTTCAATGTTTTGCAGGAGTTTGAGCAGAATTGGAGTTATGTTTTCTTGTAATGTTGGTAGAATTCCCCTGTGAAGCTATCTAATTTTGGGCTTTTCTTTGCTTTTCTTTTTGATTACTGATTCAATCCCTAAGCTAGTAATTCATTTGTTGAAATCTTCTATTGCTTCTTGAATCAGTGTAGAAATTTGTGTGTATTTAAGGATTTTTCCATTTAATCTATGTTATTTAATTTACTGGCATGCAATTATTCATGGTCTCTTTTATATTCTTTTTCTAATTTAAATGGAGTCAGTAGTAATGTATCCCTTTTCATTTCTGATTGTAATTATTTGTGCCCTCTCTCTTTTTTTTCCTTCATCAGTCTTGCTAATGATTTGTCAACTTTATTGCTGGATCAAAGAACCAACTTTTGTTCTATTGAGTCTTTCTGTTCATTTATCTCCACTCTAATCGTTATCATTTCCCTCTTTCTGCTCACTTTGGGCTAATTTGGTCTTCATTTTCTTGTTGTTCCAGTTGTTAACTTAGGGATCTGATTTGAAGTCTTTCTTCTTTTTCAAAATAAGCATTTAGAGATAAAAATTTCTCTCTTGGCACCGCATTCACTGCATGCTTTAAGTTTTGGTGTGTGTTATTTTCATTTTAATCCACTTCAAGTTATTTCCTAAATCCACTTGTGATGTCTTGTTTAACCCATTGGTTGTTTATGGGTACGTGGTTTCCACATATTTGTAGGTTTCCATTTTCCCTTTGTTATTCAATTGCATTACATTGTGTTTGGAGAATTTATATTGCATGTTTTCATTATTTTCTAATGTATTGAGACTTATTCTGTGACCCAGAATATTGCCTATCCTGGAGAATGATCATTATGCCTGAGAGAAGAATGTTTATTTTATTTTTGTTGGGTGCAGTGTTGTATCTAAGTCTGTTAGGTCTAGTTATTTTAGTGTATTATTCAAGCCCTTTACTTCATTATTGATCTTATGATTAGTTGTTCTGTCCATTAGTGATAGTGGTGTTTTAAAATCTCCCACAATTACTGTAGAATTGTCAATTTCTTCCTACAAATCTGTCATTATTTGCTTCCTATATTTTGGTAGTCTGCTATTAGGTGCTTGTATAATTACAATTGTTAGAACTTTTAGTTGTGTTGTCCCTTTATTAGTATATAATATGTTTGTGATCGTCTTTGATTTCAGGTCTATTTTATCTGATGTAAGTATATCTTCCTCTGATTTCTTATGTTTCCTCTACTTGTTTGACATATTTTTGCCCATCCTTCCATTTTCAACCCACTTGTATCTTTGAATTTAATGGAAGTCTTTTGCAGAAATCATAGAGTTGGGTGATGCTTTTTTACCCATTCTGCCAGTGTGATGGTTAGGTTCTGGTGTCACCTTGGTCAAATGGTTATGCCAGTTGTCTGCTCAGGCAAGTACTGGCCTGATCACTGTTGCAAAGATATTTCATGGCTGGTTGATTAAATCATCAGTCCACTGATTGCATCTGTGGCTGATTATATCTGTGATCAAGAGGTGTGTCTCTCACAATGAGGTAATCCAGTCAGTTGGGGACTGTTAAGGAAAAAGAGAAACACTTTCACTGCTTCTTCAGTCAGCAAGAGTCTCCTGTAGTGTTCATTCAGACCCTTCATTGGAGCTGTCAGCTTCACAATCTTCCCTATGGATTTTGGACTCTCACATTTCCATGGTTGTGTGAGACACCTTAATAAATTTTCTATTTACAAAAACATAGCTATTGGTTCTGTTTCTATAGAGAACCCTGACTAATACAGCTTGGTACTAGGAGTGGTTCTTGAGAAACAGAATCTTAAAAATAGGTTTTTACAATTGATTTTCTACTCTTACCATACTGAGAAGTACTAATGGCTCTATTTCCAATAATCAAAATTGAAGGTTACTTGAGGTCTTTGTGCAAACACAAAGACCTCTACAGATGGATATCCTTGGTCTGAGGAAGTCTGCTGCAAATAGCAAGTTTCTTGCCACGAGCCATGTCTGGGGCCTTGGGAGAAACATGTTCTGCAAACAGACTTGTTTGGTTTCTTCTTTGCACACAAAGAAAGGAATGTTCCCAGAGCTGGCCAACTATTAAGATCTTGGAAACAGGCTTAGTCATCAAAAGAGCATTGAGAAAGGGCATAAAATAAAGCAGCTGAAGCTCTTCGAGGCTGCAGTCATTGTATCTGTCTTGTGTGTCTGTGTGTTTCATTTCACAGGGATACAACACAAAATGGCACTGACATTCCATGGAGTGAGGTGGCAAAAGAAATACTCAAAATATCACCATTAGATTCCACTAATTCTGTGCATATGAGGCAAGCCCCTGGATGAGAATGTTTTTGACACATTTACAGAGTTTTGTAGAATTAAGTGGTATAATGACGTTGGCTGGTTGTTGTAAATACACTGGATACAGTGATGAGGGAAAGGGTTGAGCTAAAGGTTTCAAATTTGAAACTCCAGTGCCATATGAATGATGTAAATGTTTCCATGTGTAGCTTGAAAGAAAATTTTATTTCCTGTGGTAGCAGACTTGAGATCTTTGAAAACCAGACACAGAGCCTAACTGTGTGAGTAGCAGTTTTACAATGTAAACTAAAATGTCAATCTTGCAAGGTGTCTGCTATTAAAGTAAGGGTTTTGATTGGTAAAAAATGGGATCCTGAACTGTGGGATGGTGATATATGTCTTGATAATGCTGGCAATGGGGAGACAGGATCCTTGGAATCTGCTAAGCCTTTGTTAACTAGATCTGTAATGGACTGCTTAGAGGAAAGAGCTTCCTGAGCTCCAGCTTGCCTTGAGGAAACAGCTTCCCAGCCTCCAGTCTTCTCAGAGGAGTCTACCACCCAACCAGAACCTAATGCGAATAAACAAACCTTCACTACCTGCTAAGCCTGTGTCTTAGTTTGCAAGCTGCCAGAATGTGATATACCTAAAATGGAATAGCTTTTCCATAAACGGAATTTATTAAGTTGCAAATTTACAGTTCTAAGGCTGTGAAAATGTCCACAATAAGGGACCAACAAGAAGTTATCTCCACTCAAGAAAAGTTGAAGACATTTGGGGTTTCTCTCTCAGTTGGGAGGACACATCGTGACAGCTGCTAACTTTCTCTCCTGGCTTCTCATTTCATGAAGCTACCTTCGTGTGATTTCCTTCTTCTCCAAAGGTCTCTAACTGTGTGGGCTCTGTTGGTTCTGGTGGCTCCAAAGCTTTTTCTAATATAGTTCCCTCTTAAAGAGCTCCAGTAAATATCCCCACCTTGAATGAGTGGAGTCACTTCTCTGGGGAAACCATCTAATCAAAAGTTACCACCAACAATTGAGTAGGTCACATCTCCATGGAAACAAAGATACCACCCAGCAATATTGAATGAGGATTAAAGGACATGGCTTTTCTGGGGTACACAACAGATACAAACCAGCACACCCTGTAACCTCCCCTGGGGAAAGAGCCCTCACTCTTATGTCAGGAGTAATTAATTCTGTTTCACCAGATGAAACTTCAATGGAATGCCCTGAGGTAATTGGCTTGAAAGACATTTACATCTATTTTCATGACCCAGCCCCACCACCCCTCTTTTCTTCAAACCTATAACTAGACTAAATTCCTAACAGGCCCCAAAAGGTGAGGTATAAAATGTGATCCATCAAAAGGTATGCTGTGCTCCAAAAGAACTGCATGGTTTTTCTAACCTATATAGCCAGAAATCAAGGGATTATGTGTGGGAATGGATGTTAAGTGCATAGGATAATGGTAAAGGGAATATAAAGTTGGATAAAGCTGAATTTATTGATATGGGCCAAATAAACAGAGAGTTTGCATTCAATGTTGTAACTGAAGGGGTTAGAAATGGTATTAACAGATTGGAAGGTTAGCTGACACATGGATCAATAAGTGTTTGACACCACCTGAGGTTAAAATGCCAGAACTGCCCTGGGGAACCAGAGTCTTAGAGAGATGAGAATGCTAGAATGCATTTATCACGGGACACCTACTCACACAGACCAGGAATGCCCAGCAGACACATCTTTCACCAGAACCTTGAGAAAAATTTGTGAGACTAGCTCCATCATCCCTGAAGAGCTCCAGAGTAGCCCTTTTCTGCAGACTAGATATTGTTGTGAGAAATGTTATCATTGACCTCGAATCCTTACATACATTGGGTATGATGTGATCCCAACTTGGCAGAAGCCCGGTGGTGACAGTCCATCACCAGAGACAAGGTGGGCATGGCCATAATAATGGACAGCAGACTGAAAGAAGCACTCAATATAATTTGACTTTCAGAGACTTGTGGTATTGACTAGTACATCATAGGGTACTTAGAAGTAAAATGCATGGGCAGTCTTCTAAATTCTTGTTTGAGATGTATAAGCAGAATAATTCTAAGTGACGTGAACAGAAGTCTGACTAGAATTACAACAAAATGGAGAGTACTGGCCCCAATCAATTCACAGGCTTGAGACAGTTTACAGATCCAGAGCCCCTCAAATGAGGGGAGGGATGGGTAAACTTAGGGAAGGACACTTTACACTGCTCAAAACTTACACTCTTAACGTTCCTCCCAGACTTCCCCAGGGAGACCTATGGCCTTTCCCCAGGGTGGCTGTGTGCTGGGGAAAAAGAAATGATCAGATATTTCAGATATAATTAGACACTGGCTTAGAAGTGACACCAATTCCAAGAGATCCAAAATGTCACTCTGGTCCACATATCAGAGTAGGGGTTTATGGAGGTCAGGTGATCAAGAGATTTCTACCTTAGGCCCACCTTACAGTAGATCCAATGAGTCTCTGGACCAATTCTGTGATCATTTCCCTTGTTCCAGAATACATAATGGGAATCAACATACTCAGCAACTGGCAGAATCTCCACATTGGTTCTCTGACTCATGGAGTGAGGGCTATTATCATAGAAAGGCTAAGTGGAAACCACTAGTACTGTCCCTACCTACCAAAATAGTGAATCAGAAGCAGTACTGGATTCCTGGAAGGATTACAGAGATTAGTGCCACTCTTAAGGACGTGAAGGATGAGGACCTGTGATCCCCACCACATCCCCATCAACTTTCCTAATTGATTTGTACAGAAAAGAGATGGTACTTGGAAGATGACTGTGGCTTATCATAAACTTAACCAAGTGATGACTTCAACTGCAGCTGCTGTCCCAGATGTTGTATCATTGCTTGAGCAAACCAACATATTGCCTGGTACCTGGTATGCAGCTATTGATCTGACAAATGCTTTTTTCTCAATAGCTGTCAGTAATGACCATCAGAAACAGCTTTATTTCAGCAGGCCAGGCCAGAATTATACCTTCACTGCCCTACCTCAGGGGTATATCAACTCTCTAGCCCTATGTCACAATCTTGTTCACAAGGAACTTGATCATTTCTCCCTCTCACAAGACATCACACTGGTCCATCACATTGCTGATATTATGCTGATTAGACCTAGTAAGCAAGAAATAGCAACTACTCTAAACTCGTTGGTAAGGCATTTGTGAGTTATGGGGTGGAAAATAAATCCAACAAAAGTACAGGGGCCTTGCATCACAGTGAAATTTCTAAATGTCCAGTGGCATGGGACATGTCAAGATATCCCTTCTAAGGTGAAAGATAAGCTGTTGCACCTGGCCCTTTCTCTGACCAAAGAAGAGGTACAATGCCTAGTTGGCCTGTTTGGATTTTGAAGACAACATATTCCTCATTTGGGTGTGCTATTCTGGCCCATTTACCAAATGACCACAAAAGCTTCCAGTTTTGAGTGGGGAATGAAACAAGAGGAGGCTCTGTGACATGTCCAGTTGCTATGCAACCTGCTCTGCCACTTGAGCCATATGAGCCAGAAGATCTAATGGAACTAGAAGTGTCACTGGCAAACAGGGATGCTCTCTGGAACCTTTGGCAGGCCCCTATAGGTGAATCACAATGCAGACCCTTAGAATTTTGGAGCAAAGCCTTACCATCTGATGCAGATAACATTCTCCTTTTGAGAAACAGCTTTTGCTCTGCTACCGGGACTTGGTAGAGACTGAATGCTTAAACATGGGTCACTAAGTTACCATGCATTTTGAGTTGCTTAACATGAGCTGGGTTTTGCATGACTCTCCAAGCCATAAAGTTTGGCATGCACAGAAGCATTCCATCATAAAATGGAAATAGTGTATTAGAGATAGGCTTTGAGCAGGTCCTGAAAGCACAAGTAAGTTACATGAGGAAGTGGCCCAAATGCCCATGGCCCCCACTCCTGACACCTTACTTTGTCTTTCCCAGAGCTGAGCTACGGCTTCTTGGAGAGTTCCTTACAGTTGACTGAGTAAGGAAGAGAACACTCAGGCCAAGTTCACAGATGGTTCTACATAGTATGCAGGAACCATATGGAAGTGGACAGTGCTGGCATTGCAACCCCTTCTGGAATGCCCTTAAAGGACAGTGATGAGGTGAAATGCACATAGTAAGCAGAACTTTGCACAGTGCACCTGGTTTCACATTTGGATTGGAAGGAGAACTGGCCCGAGATGCATTTGTTTACTGACTCACAAGCTGTTGCTAATGGTTTGGCTGGATGGCCAGGGACATGGAAGGAGCATGATTAGAAAATTGGTGACAAAGACGTCTGGGGAAGAGACATGTGGATAGACCTTTCTGAATGGGCAAAGAACTTGAAGATATTTCTGTCCCACATGAATGCTCATCAGGGGGTGATTTTAGCAAAGGACGGTTTTAATAATCAAGTGGATAAGATCTCTTGTCCTGTGGATACAAGTCATCCTTTTTCTCACCCACTCCTGTCATTGCCCAAAGGGCTCATGAAAAAAAGTGGGCATGGTGGTAGGTATGGAGGTTATGCATGGGCTTAGCAACATGGACTTCCACTCACCGAGGCTGACCTGGCTATGACCACTGCTGTGTGACCAAGTTGTCAGCAGCAGACACCTACACTCAGTCCCCAATATGGCTCCATTCCCCAAGGTGATCAGCCGGCTACATGCTGGCAGGTTTATTACATTGGACCACTTCCATCTTGGGAGGGGAAACGATTTGTTCTAATTGAAATAGACACTATACCAGATATGGGTTTGCATTCCCTTAATACAATGCAACTGCAAAAACTACCATATGTTGACTTATAGACTGCTTTACCCATCATGGTATTCCACACAACATGGCTTCTGATCAGGGAACTAGGTTCATAACAAATGAGGTGCAGGTGTGAGCACATGCTCATGGAATTCTCTGGTTTTACCATGTTCCCCATCATCCATAGGCAGCTGTGTTGATAGGACAACGGAATGGTCTTTTGAAAACTCAATTATGGCGCCAACTAGGGCCAAAACATTGCAGGGCTTGGGCAATGTTCTCCAGGACGTTGTGTATATTCTGAATCAGTGTCCACTCTGTAGTGCAGTTTCCCCCGTAGCCAGGATTCACAGGTCCAGGAATCAAGGGGTGAAAATAGGAATTGCACCACTCACTATCACCCCTAGTGATTAATTAAGAAAGTTTTTGCTTCCTGTCCCTGAAACCTTAAGCTCTCCTGGCATACAGGTCTTAGCTACACAAGGAAGAGTGCTCCTTTCAGGAGACACACTAATGATTCCTTTGAACTTGTAATTAAGACTGCCAACTGGCCACTTTGGGCTTCACACACCACCAGATCGACAGGCATGAAAGGAGATTACTTTTCTGTCTGGGTCCTTCTATCAAGGGGAAATAGGACTGCAACTATACCGTGTAGGTAAGGAAAAGTTTTCCTGGAATACAGAAGATTCCCTAGGTTGTCTCTTAGTACTACCATGCTCTGTGATTTAAAGTCAAAGGAAAGCTGCAACAATAAAATCCAGGCAGGAGGACCAATGGCCCAGAAACTTCAGGGATGAGGGCCTGGGTCACCCCAAATAGAAAAAAATCATGACCAGCTTGAGTGCTTGCTGAGAGTAAAGGGAACATGGAATGGGTAATAGAAGAAGATAGTAATAAATATGAACTACAACCACATGACCAGTTACAGAAATGAAGATGGTGGTTGTTATGAATACTTGGAAATGAATATTTTCTCTCTGTTTTATTATAAGTATGCTTGCATTTTTACATAGACAAATATCTTGTTTTCCTCTCGTCATGACATAAGTTGTATTGGTCATGTTATGGTATTTATTTATATGATATAAAATTGAAGACTGAATGTTAGCTAAAGACTTGTACCCTTTTCTGGAGAGATGTAGTGCACTTCCAGTTGCATGCAGGACAGTTGATTATTATTAGGCGAAATATATGTGTTCTATCTGGAAGTTAACCATGCTTCAAAGGTGCTGTGTATATCTGCCAAGTTGACAAGGGGTGGACTTTATGGTTAGGATCTGGTGTGAACTTGGCCAAGTGATTCTGCCAGTTGTCTGGTCAGCCAAACACTGGTCTGACCATTGCTGCAAGGATATTTCATGATGGATTGAGCAAATTATCAATCAGTTGATTGCATCTGTGACTGATTACATCTGCAATGAACTAAGTCATATTTCCCCCAATAAAATAATCCAGTTAGTTGAAGGCCTTTAAAAAAGAAGAGAGATTTTTTCACTACTTCAGCCAGTGAGCCTTTCCTGTCAAGTTTTCCAGACCCTTCATTGGAGTTTCCACCTTCACAGCCTGTCCTATGGATTTTGGACTTTTCCATTCCCATGGTTGCATGAGATGCCTTTATCAATCTCCTATTTACATAACTCTGCTATTGGTTATGTTTCTCTAGAGAACCGTGACTAACAGCCACTCTGTGCCTTTTGGCAGGAGACTATTTTCCAATTACATTTAAGGTCACTATTGCTAATACAGGACTATCTTCTGCCATTTTGCTACTTAGCTTTGCATGTTTTGTAACTTTCCTCAATTCTATTGTTAATGCCTACTTTTATATTTATTTCTTTTTTGTATTGCACCCTATTGAGTCCCTTTTCTTGTTTATCTGAATATATTTTTTGTCTATTTTCCTTGTGGTTGCCATGGTGATAAAATTTCACATATTAAATACAAAGGAATCACACTTAGCTTGATATCAATTTAACTTTGATAGTATACCTACATACTTCCCCTATATCTTCCTTCTTCTCACATTTTTTTCTTGTACTTGTTACCATTCATATCTTTGCACATTGTTTGTTCTCAACCATGTAATCACTCTTTATTTACTTCCACCTAGTACCTGTAAAAAGTAGGAAGTGGAGCTACATACCAAACAACACAGTACAATAATATTGGTGTTTATAATTACCCAAATTGTTACATTAGTGTAGGTGCTTATTATTTTATGCTGCTTTTAACTACTGTCTAGTGTCCTTTCCTTTCAGTTTGAACAACTGCCTTTAGCATTGCTTGTGGGGCTGTACTAATGTTGATGAATTTCTGCAGCTGTTCTTTATCTAGGAATATCTTAATCTTTCCTTCAGTTTTTAAAGAAAGTAAAAAAAAATATTGCTGGCAATGTTGCTTTTTTTCCCAGGAATTAAAGTATTTCCACTCACTGCCTTCTTACCTATGGTTTCTGATGAGAAACCAGCACTCAATTTAATTAGTACTCCCTAGTGCAAAACATGTTCTTTTTTTTTTTTTGCACCTTTTAGAATTGTGTCCAATACAATGATCTGTATGACTTGGTGTATTTTTCTTCATGTTTATCCTCTTTGGTGTTCTCTGGGCTTCTTGGATGGGCATATTCACATCTCATATCAAACTTCTAAATTTGAGCAGTTATCTTTCATTATTTTAAAAACATTTCTCCTCCCCCCTTTTCTCTTTCTTCCCCTTCTGGCACTCACATAATGCATATAACGGTGCGCTTGATAATGCCCCAGAGGTGTCTTAGTCTACTTTTGCTTTTTATAATACTATTTTTTCATTCTTCTCCTCAACCTGACTCATCTTAAGTGTTTTGTCTCCAAGAGCAGATTATTTCCTCTGTCAGCTCCAATCTGCTATTGAAAACCTTTTAGGCATTTTTCATTTCAGTTATAGTGGACTTCACCTTCAGTAGCTTTGTTTTGTTGTTTTTTAAAAAATTCTGTCATTTTACTAACATTTTGTTTTGCTAAAGTTGAAGAAATGCAACATATCAAAAATGGGTTGGCTTATACATTAAAGGTGTATTAGCTTATAAATGTACAGTTCTTGGACCATGAACATGTCCTGATTAAAAAATCAACAGAAAGATACCTTCTTCCAGTCTGGCTACTTACTAGCTTGAGATTCTCTGCTAGATATAAGGTACCTCATCAGGTAACTTGTCTGTTTGTCCTTCTCTTATGGGTTTAGCTGCTTCAGTGGCTTCTTCTCAACCTCTCTGGGGCTTTTCTGTGAGCCTGTCTTAATTTCATATCTGATCTTCTGTATGTCTTTTATCCTCTTTTAAAGGACACCAGTAAGAGGATTAAGGCCCACCTTGAATGAGATGGGTCACATCTCAATTTAAATAACCTAATCAAAAGGTCCCATGTAAAATACTTCTACACCTACAGGAATGGATTAAAGAATATCCTCCTTTATGGGGTACACATAGCCTCCAAACTACCACAACTATGTTCCTTACATTGTGTATTCATTGCTTTCCTGATATCCTTTAGTTCTTTTTCTGTATTTTCCTTCATCCTCTTGAGCATTTGTAAGATCATTTTTTGAAAGTCTTTGGTGTGTCTACATTCTCACCTTCTCCAATGGCATTTTCTGGATTTCAATTTCATCTTCTTTTCATGGATTGGTCATCATTTCCAGTTTATTTGTTGTCTTGTACTCTTGTGTTGTACACTGTACAGTTCAACATTTTAATACTTTATATCTGGGGTTTCTTCCCTGAGATGTCTATCTCTTGATTTTGATAAAATCAAGAAAATTTGGTAAGACAGTGAGCTTCAGCACTCTGTCTGAAACAGGGAAGAAACCCCAGATATAAAGTATTAAAATGTTGAACTGTACAGTGTACAACACAAGAGTACAAGACAACAAAGAAACTGGAAATGATGACCAATCCATGAAAAGAAGATGAAATTATTAGGAAGGTCTACTCAAGGCAAATGCAATGTCCATTGGTTTCCTTTTCTTTCTGGGCCTCTGTCTTGTCCAGGACTTTTGTTCATTTGTTACTGTTTGAGTTCCTTTGTATACAGGAGTTTGGTTTCTCCCTCTGTTTCCAAAAAGAGAGATCTTCCTTTCCTGGGTGCTTGAAGCCTGCAAGTCTCTGCCCTGGATTGTCTGCCTCAATAGATCTTATACTCATTTCACTGTCTCAAGCTGCCTTTGTTAGGAGGTAAAATTCGGGGAGGTGGGCACACAGGAGAGGACTTTCCCAACTCACTATTTTCCTGGCAAGAAAAGGAGAGGGACTTACAGGGGGCTTGGACAAGCTCCCCAGTGCTCCAAGGACAGAATCAAAAGGGTGACAAGATCTTTTTGTACTGTTCCCCAAAGCTGAGTTTTCTTGGCTTCCCCAACAAATGGGAAGCTTTCAGCTCACTGTTCCCTGCAGCTCTGAGGAAGTGCAGAGTCTTTAAGTCTCCACAACCACTATCCCACAGGTGCAGTTTGAACCAATGGCACTGGCTGCCTTTGTGTGGACAAAAGAATGGCTGTCATTGACTTTGTCTCAGGTGGGTTGCAACAGTGGTTTCCTTCAGAGTTGTGTCTTCGCAAAATGAGGTTCCTCATCAAAAGTCTTGATCAGTGATAAGGCATTACCATTCCTGGTCCTCAGAAGAAGGATTTTTATGTACCTTTCAGTGTCATCAGTGAGCTAGCCAGGGGCTGGACCCACAGCAGCCTTCTTTCAAAATAGGTGGTGTGTGACAGTGGCTTCTGTGCAGAAAGGCAATTTTCTGCTCTATATTGTAATTTTTAATTGATAAATATTATATATGTACATAGCATGTAATCATCTAAAGAGTACAATCAATGGTTCACGATAATACTATATAGCTGTGTATTTTTCCTCACAATCAATGTTTTTTGCATGTAAAAATAACATATATACAAAAAAGTAATAAACTTCAAAGCACATCACACCACTTAATTGTAGAACAGATTTCAGAGTTTGGTATGGGTTACAATTCCATGATTTTAGGTTTCTACTTCTAGCTGCCTAAGATACTGGAAACTAAAAGAATATCAATTTAATGATTCAGCAACCATACTCATTTGTTAAAACTTACCTTCCCTGTATAATTCCACCATCACCTTAGATCAGTCTCCCATTCCCTGGGGATATTTGAGCTATGCCTATTCTAACGTTTTCATGTTGGAAGAGGCTATTGGTGATATGGGATAGGGGCATAGAACTAGTTAATTTTCTGGAGAGGCTGGCCCCTCTGCATTTCAGGATTTATCTGATCCAGAACCATCTGGAGTTTGCAGGTTTCTGGGAAGTTAATCTAGTGCATGGAACCTTTGTAGAATCTTATATAATGCCCTGGGTGTTCTTTAGGATTGGCAGGAATGGTTTGGGTTGGGATTTGGCAAGTTATGATAGGCAGCAATGTATAACTGAAGCTTACATAACAGTGACCTCTAGAGTAGCCTCTCAACTCTATTTGAAGTCTCTAAGCCACTGATACCTTATTTGTTACACTTCTTTTCCCCCTTTTCATCAGGACAGCATTGTTGATCCCCAAGTGCCAAGGTCCAGCTCATCCCTGAAAGTCATTTCCCATGCTGCCAGGAACACTTTCACCCCTGGATGTCATGTCCCACATGGTGGGAAGGACAATGATTTCACTTGCAGAGCTGTGTTTACACAGAGAGAGAGGCAACGTCTGAGCAACAAAAGAGGTCCAGCAGAATCTGTATTATAATTTATTACCCTTTTCCTCCTGCTCTACCTTGGTTTCTGTAAAGGGTTCTTCTGACCTCTGAAGTTTCAAAATGGTTGTTTTAGATAGTTCCTTACTGTTTAATAATCATTTTGTTGGAAGGACTGTGTCCTAGAACTCCTTATTCCACCAATTTCCCACAATCCATCTTCTATATGGAAACTTATTCAGTTAAAGTTCTGTTTTTACATTGCCCAATGCAGAGAAGAAAACACATTTGCAAAAATTTCGCAAGAAGAAAAAAATGACTCCTTCATGTTCACTTATGATATAAAAAATCCTTTAGATTCCCTACTATAATTTATTTCAGGATTTCTCTCATCATATTCAAGACTATCCTTAAATTTCTCTACCCTGCTTTACTTTCAGAGTCTGATATAATATAAACTGACTTTTTTGTAGACTCACTCTTAGATTTCTCCAAGTGGGTACTACAATTTCTATTATCAATTAAAATATTATTTCTGAGCCAAAAGTTAGCATATTACTCAAGATGTTAAAAAATAAAAATAAATGTATGCAGTATCTAGGTATATTTATATATTCATATTTTACAATACAAGTCACTCATAGAATTATATTTCACACAGTTTTCTGATGTGATTTATAAAATAGATGATATTTCATTTTGGTACTAGTAATTACAATGAATAAACACTATGAAAATAACTGTAGTTATGATTTAATGTATTCTAACAATTTCATTTTTAAAACATCTCTATGAAACATTCATTTTGCTCATTTTATGGTTAATATAAGCAAGGTTCAAAAGGCTTAAGAAATAGAACAATTTATGATGTTACAAAGTTGCACAATGAATTTCAAATCCAGGTTTTTGTTGTTTTGGCTTTTTAGTGTCTTGGTTGGGCCAGAGGGACACATTTTAGAATGGACTACTGCCTAGTGTGGAATAGGCTGTAATCTTTGCAGAAAACTTGATTCTCTGTGTTCCTTCTATGGTAGTTTGGACGTTGTCTTTACCTCAGAAGTAAGCATGTTCTTTTAGCCCATTCCAGTGGCTACAGACATTTGTGGGTGGAACATTTTGATTAGGTTATTTCATTGAGATTTAGCCCATTCATTCCACAATGTCTTAATTCTCTGACTGGAGTCTTTTATAAGAGTACAAAACACATGCAGAATTAAAGAGATGAATTCAGAGAGGCTAAGGGAAATGAATTAAGAAAAGCTCATAGAGAAGAACTCTAGAGAAGCTGAGAAAAGAAGCCACTAAATCAGATGTTGAAAGCAATGAAACCCAGGAGAGAAAAAATGGCAGATGTTGCCATGTGCATTGCAATGTGATAGATGGGACCCCAGTGCCAACACGCTGTTTTCAGAGTCAATGTGTCATCCTGTTGTTGTCTTAATTTGGACATTTTCACAGCCTAAAAATTGTAAACTCATAAGCTAATAAGTTCCCATTGGTAAAAACCAGTTAATGTTTTGTATATTGGCTTTAGCAAACCAAAACACCCCCTCACATATTCTCTTCTAGTAAATCTATTGAAAGGTCTTAGCCCTGTTATCAGCAACAAGTTTAAGATTTGTTCTCAAGAGACTCTTCAAGATCAGTATAAAGTTAGTCAAACAGGAACAGTACAGCCAACTGAAACAAAATATTTTTATACATTCAAACTGTAAAGAAGTAATGAAAAACAGAAGCAGAAATGTTCAGGTATTAAGAAAACAGAAGAAAAAAAGAAAGAAGTTCAAGACTTGTGAATATTATGGACATAGTTTAACCTCAGAATTCTGAAGTTTTCTGTGGTCCTTATTTAATTTGATAATGGTATTAATCACGAGCAAAGTTATAACACAGAACATGTCAGGCACCTTTCAATGTTCCATTATAGAGCTTCAAATGCCCTCATTTAACCCTCTGAAAGATCCTAGTTGTTGGTACAAGAACCATGCCTGCTTTTACAGAGTAGGTGATTCGAGCACAGAGAGGTGAAGCATCTTGCCAAAGGTCACACAGCTAGTGGTGACAGCAAGAAAATAATCCCAGACTATCTGGTTGTCAAGGGAACTCCTAAACAACGTCTCTTCTGCCTCTAATTCTTTAGGTGTGAGTCTAGGAAGCAGGTAACTATTGAAGTATAACCTAACATGCAATTTTGTGGATAGAACATTTAGCAGGAAAGGTTTTAGACTTGCAAACATATTTTATTTTTTTACCCAATTAGAAGTTCTTTCATAAAAACAGACAATAGAGATTCATAAGTTGTAGTGTCATCATTATTTACACTATCTATATTTAGGCAACACTTTCTTAGAATAAAATTGATTCTGTTCTCATTCCCAGTCAGCGCAAAACACATACATAAACATGTTAAAATTTTATTAAGCACATACTATGTCAAGGAGTGTCCTTGAGGCTATCTATATAGCAATGAATTAACCAAATAGACCTGTTCAATTAAAGCAATGACTTGGAAGATTTTTTATTTAATTGCCAGGTAGTTCATCTTTAGACTCTGTGATCCACATATTTTTTGGGTGCATTTTATTTTTATTTATTTCATCTTCCTGATTTCATTTATTTTATTTTATTATTATTTTTTACAATCTTTCAGTGGTGCAAATATATTTTTATCCAGTGTGCCACACAAAAATAGAAGGTGAACCAGATTTGTGCCATGGATTCATATTTTGCCAATTTCTGTTGTAACCAAAAATTATGTTTAGGGACACAGAAAGTAGACAGACAATCCTATACAGAATAAATATCACACAAATTGCATCAATTACACATGGTTGAATAACAGAAAGGATCCTGAGATTCATGTAAGGGTCTAATGAAAATAAATATGATATGAAAGTGAAAGTACATCCGAGGAAAGTAGACAACACGTGTTAGTGTCAGCACCTTCCAAGCACAGATCCCAACGTCTTCTCCCAATGGCACAGGATTGGGAACCACCTGGATATCGTTCAGCATACCTTGGAATCTGGAGAACTGTCTTTTTTTGCTACAAATGATATGACAAATACGACATACTGGGTTGGATTACAAACCTAGAATTTATAGTCTCAGGCTTTGTAACCAAGAAGTCCAAAATCAGGATGTCACCAAGACCATGCTTTCTCTCAGAGTCAATGGCTTCTGCTGATGGAGGGCCTCCATCTCATGGCCATCTCTGTCTCCATGTTGACTTCTTCTGACTTCTGATTTCTACTAGCCTCTGGTTCTCTTGCTTTCTGGCTGCTTCTGATTAACTGAGCCTAAAATCCCTGTCTTTATAAGGTCTGTATTCATTTGTATTAAGACTCAAACTGATTCAATGTGACCAGAACTTAACTGATAGTATGTTTAAAAGATCCCATTTACAAAGAGGTTCATCCTAACAGAATGTAGATTAAAAATAAATCATGTCTTTTGCAGGGCAAATAATTCAATCCCCCCAAAAATGAAGAATGTCCTTTACTGATAGATCATCTGTACCTCACTAGTACTTGACTGTGTAACCAAGGGTGCCAGGGCAAACCATCAATCCACACATTTCTCATATACAGGTAGACAACATTCTCACAGATTAGATTTAGACTTGAAACAGCATATTATAAATAAGTGGCTACCAATTCTTGTTCCTCTCCTGTCCAGGAGTCAGTACCAGAGTTCACACATCCCTGAAGATAAGCACTGAGCTACCACAGACCACCTGCAGACTAACCTTTTCTGTTCACACAAATATATAGTATAACATTTCATGGTTATAACTGGAAATATAATAAAATCAGGAAAGGAGAGAAATTCTAGATACTGTTATTTCAGATAATATCAGGAAGTTCTCTCTGGGGAAGTGAATTTTGAACAGAGATATGATGAAGTGAAAGAGTAAAAACAAGGAAGCACAAAGGCAGAGGAAAGTGAAAACAAATGTCATGGGGATATGAATTTGGAATATTCCTGGAATAAAAAGAGTATTGATAATAAAAAGAGCAAGTGGAGGTAACTTTAAGTCAAGTGTAATTACCGGCAATAAAATAAAACTTTAAACCTAAAGGAAAGCTGTAAGTTAACAGCAGAACCCCATATGGCAAGAATTCCCCAGAGAGCTCATGAAACATTCAGTCATAGTTCTAGATTTGTAACCCTGGCTTCTTGGAAAAGCAATTGCAAATCCTTATAGGAAGAAATCCTACTGAAAAAAAATGTATCAAGATTCACACAGTTAAAAAAATAAATATGGACCATGGATGACTTGGTGTATTAATTTATTATTGATGCTGTAACAAATTATTAAAAATTTAGTGACTTAAAACTATTCAGATTTATAGCTAGGATTCCAGAAGTCTAGTATCAAGTTGTTTGCAGTTAGTCTTCCTTTGGAGGGTTCAGGAAAGAAATAATTTCTTTAACTTCTTCAGATTCTCAAGACCAGCTGTATTCCATTCCTCATATCACTCCAACTTCTGTACATGATCCTCACAGTTCCTGTTATTGATTCTCTTATTGAAAAAAGGCTTCTGCCCTTTTTCTATTAGGACCCTTGTGATTATATCATATACCCAGGAATAATCTGATTTAATCTCCCTATCTCGAGATCCTTAACTTAATCATGACTACAAATGCTTTCTCACCACATCAGATAATTTGTTGGAGACATGATGTATTTGGTGTGGAGGGAGCTTAATTCTGCCTGTCATTCCTGATATTATAGAAAATACTGGTTATCAAAATATGAATCTCCCTCTGCAAAACAATGCAGATCATTAGCAAGAGCAGCAAAATCAGTCTTAATATTTGTCTACAATATAATTAGAAAATATTAAGTCAATGATATAAATTCCAATTTACATATTCTGGAGAAAATCAATATTTGAGACCAGCAACTTTTGATCTGTAATCCACCCTTAGCCTGAAAAAAGAGTAAAGTTAGTTCTCTGTGTTGATGGACACATATAATATAAATGAGAGTATACAGACAGAATGAGAGGGCTCATGCAGGTGAAGAGAAACCAAAAGACAGAACTCTGTGACTCTGGTGCATCAGATCACTAGCTACAAAATTAAAATAAAATACTTGTAAATTTTCCTGGGAAAAAGGCAATAACCTCAGAAGGCCCTGTGCTCTATTTAATAAAGAAACTGTACCTGTTTGTACCAACAGAAAATTATACCTGAATTTGGTTGAATCATGTACCTCGATATAGATATATTCTTAATCTTAATCCACCTGCTTGTGAGTATGGTGCATTTATCATAAATAAGACTTCATAAAGTTGTTATTTTTAGTAAGTGAATCAGGGTGGGTCTTAATCCAGATTATGGGAGTCCTTGTTAAGCAGAAGAAATACAAACATAGTAGGAAAGAATGTGACTGACTGGAGTTGGTCGCCAGATGTCAGTTTAGCTGGGAATAGAATGGAAAAGATATTGCCATGTGACATGAAAGTCAAAGAAACCAAGGATTGCCTGCCAGCAGAAGACTACTGATTCAGGAAGAAAAAAGCTGTCCAATGCCTTGATTTGGACTTTTGGCCTCTCATATCATGAGCCAATTACAGCTCATTGTTTAAACCAACTCATTGTGTATATATGTTATAGGGAGTCTCTCAAATGGAGACAGTGCTCTTCAGCTAAAACATGGTTATATCTCAAAATTTCTCAGTAGTTCCTGGGATCAATTTTCATTGCTAATAGGAGAAGTTATGCAAACTTCCTGATAAACATTAAAATGTACTCAACATTCATACAATGGTAGTAAAAGAAGAAAAATAAGAGGCCACGTACCTCACATGAATTAACTATCAGCAAAAAAATTAAGGATACAAAATCATTAGAAAGCAGTTTATGAAAAACTATAAATAAATTGAGAAAAAATGATGACCATGGAATCAGACAAAGATATCTAAAATATGTATCATCATTGTCTCTGGAATAAAAGGAAGGGGATGTGAAACAACAATGATACAGAAATAATATTATAAACTATAAAGTAAGAAACATTATAGGAATCAAAAACCAAATATATCTACATTTCAAAAGTGCTAGATTTTGACCTGAGATAGGTTTTCCTTAATAAAAAATTCTAAAATGTATCTTTTTTTTTTTTTTTTTTTTTTAAAGAGAGAGGGAGGAAGGGAAGGAAAGACAGAGAGAAGGAAGGAAGGATGGAAGGAAGGAAGGGAGGAAGAAAGGGAGACATCTTTAAACATTTTCTTGTTTTATTATATTTTGTTTGTTTGTTTGTTTCTTACATGGGCTGGGGCCGGGAATCGAACCGGGGTCCTCCGGCATAGCAGGCAAGCACTCTTGCCCGCTGAGCCACCGCGGCCCGCCTAAAATGTATCTTAATAACAGTATTCGACTTTAAAGATTCATTTATACAGTTATTCCTCAAAAAACTGCAGGTTTGATTCCAGACCACTCTAATACATTGAAAATTGCAATAAAGTGAGGCACATGATTATTTTTGGTTTTCCTATGTTTATAAAAGTTATATTTACACTACACTGTAGTCTATTAAGTATTCAGCAAAGTATTCCTAAGAGAAAATGTACATACTTTAATTAAAATATGACACAGAGACATGAAGTGATCACACATTTTCTGAAAAAGGCAGGACAGACTTGCTTGAGATAAAGCATTGTTGCCACAAACCATCAAATTTTAAGAAACATAATATTTATGAAAATGCAATAAAGTGAAGTGCAATAAGATGAGAAATGGGTGTACAAATATTAGGACCTACAGGCAAAATACTATGATATTTTAAGAAAAAATATGAAGCTAGGAAACATTGATCTAGTGATATGAATGTAAAATATAAAATCATAAAATTAAGTTTAAAGGGAAAGAGTAACTGAAGGAACTCTGGAAATTTAGCCTGTGATAAAATACATATAGGAACATTAAAAAATGGGTGGCAAAGAGAGAAAAGAAAACAACATGAAAACAGATAAAGTTAATTGATTATACTCTGTATGATATGGAATAGGATAAGCCTTAATTTTAAAATAACAGTAAATTATACAGTCCTAAGGGAGACAGAAGTGCTAAGGTAAATAACTTCTGGAATAAATATGTAAACTTTCCACGTGCAAAAAGAAAAAAAATAAGGAGCAGAAAAAATATTCATTATTTTTAAGACTGCTGTACAAACAGAAATTATTTTCCTACCACCTCCATTTATTTAACAACCTTTATTTCCTTAAATTGTTATAAATTTCCCCATTATTAAACTGGATTTCATAAATATTTGTTTCTGGCTCAGGTTATGTTTACCAGATATCTCTACTGTAAAGTTACTCTTCCCTCGCCCCCCCATTCATGGTCCATTGATTGGAGATCATTCATTTTGTGCAGCCCATTCTAGAGCTGAGATTGCTGATCTCTCCCTTGAGGTCATTGTTTTCATTCTTTGATGACTACAATTCAAATTTCCAGAGGTTAAATTGGAAGGTAGCACGTTACTAATACACACAGTTAGGATGGAGAGCTGGAACCAATCCTCTTCATGTGGCCCTTAGTGAGGTAGGATTAGTTTTAATTTCTAGACGTTTTTGCAAGCTATTGTGATTGCTAATGCTTTCCGTAATTTAATTTCTGATAAACAAAAGCCATGTCACAATTATGTTAAATTCCAAACAACATATGAATAGACACATTTGTTTGCAGTGTTAACTTACCCTTTCTTTTACAAGCTCCTTCACTCTGTTAGATACCTGAGATTTTACAGTGCTCCATTAATGTGTGAGGATTCCACAAGGAAAGTGCATCCAGGCCTGTCCCACTTCTAGGAAGGGAGCTTGTGCTGACTACGGAAATTCTGAGCCTCTGTCCTTTAAAAACAAACCTGCTTTATGCCTCATCTTCTCGGTGCCAGATGAGAAATGTTCCAGCAGAATGTTCATCGCTTTCCAAGTCTTACTGACCATAAGCAATGTGTCCACTCTCGATATTTCATTTTGGGTAAGTAAAAGGAAGACAACAACGTATTTCTAAGGACTAAGAAACTTCATGTCCTCCTGTTTATAGAGACAGACAGGTAAGAAGGAGGGAGGCAGGGTGGAGCAAGCAGGCAAAGAAGGAAAGATTCTACTTAAATTTGAACTGATTAGAGCAGAAATAAATGAAATTGAAAACATGAAAAGAATAGAGAAAATCAATAAGACCAGAAGTTGGTTCTATGAGAAAATCAATAAGAGGAGCAAGCAGGCAAAGAAGGAAAGATTCTAATTAAATTTGAACTGGTTAGAGCAGATATAAATGAAATTGAAAACATGAAAACAATAGAGAAAATCAATAAGACCAGAAGTTGGTTCTATGAGAAAATCAATAAGAGGAGCAAGCAGACAAAGAAGGACAGATTCTACTTAAATTTGAACTGGTTAGAGCAGAAATAAATGAAATTGAAAACATGAAAACAATAGAGAAAATCAATAAGACCAGAGGTTGGTTCTATGAGAAAATCAATAAGATTGATGGGCCCTTAGCAAGATTGACAAAAAGAAGAAGAGAGAGGATGCAAATAAATAAGATCAGAAATGGAAGAGGAGACATAACTACTGACCTCACAGAAATAAAGGAGGTAATAACAGGATACTATGAACAACTTTACGCTAATAAATACAACAATTTAGATGAAATGGATGGGTTCCTGGAAAGACATGAACAACCAACTTTGACTCAAGAAGACATAGATGACCTCAACAAACCAATCACAAGTAAAGAAATTGAATTAGTCATCCAAAAGCTTCCTAAAAAGAAAAGTCAAGGACCAGATGGCTTCACATGTGAATTCTATCAAACATTCCAGAAAGAATTAGTACCAACTCTCCTCAAACTCTTCAAAAAAATCGAAGAGGAGGGAAAACTACCTAATTCATTCTATGAAGCCAACATCACCCTCATACCAAAACCAGGCAAAGATATTACAAAAAAGAAAACTACAGACCAATCTCTCTAATGAATATAGATGCAAAAATCCTCAATAAAATTCTAGCAAATCGTATCCAACAACACATTAAAAGAATTATACATCATGACCAAGTAGGATTCATCCCAGGTATGCAAGGATGGTTCAACATAAGAAAATCAATTAATGTAATACTCCATATCAACAAATCAAAGCAGAAAAATCACATCATCATCTCAATTGATGCAGAGAAGGCATTTGACAAGATTCAACATCCTTTCCTGTTGAAAACACTTCAAAAGATAGGAATACAAGGGAACTTCCTTAAAATGATAGAGAGAACATATGAAAAACCCACAGCTAATATCATCTTCAATGGGGAAAAATTGAAAACTTTCCCCCTAAGATCAGGAACAAGACAAAGATGTCCACTATCACCACTATTATTCAACATTGTGTTGGAGGTGCTAGCCAGAGCCATTAGACAAGAAAAAGAAATATGAGGCATCAGAATTGGAAAGGAAGAAGTAAAACTATCACTGTTTGCAGACGATATGATACTATACATTGAAAACACGGAAAAATCCACAACAAAACTATTAAAGCTAATAGATGAGTACAGCAAAGTAGCAGGTTACAAGATCAACATTCAAAAATCTGTAGCATTTCTACACACTAGTAATGAACAAGCTGAGGGGGAAATCAAGAAATGAATCCCATTTACAATTGCAGCTAAAAGAATGAAATACCTAGGAATAAATTTAACTAAAGAGACAAAAAACATATATAAAGAAAACTACAAAAAACTGTTAAAAGAAATCACAGAAGACCTAAATATATGGAAGGGCATACCGTGTTCATGGATTGGAAGACTAAATATAGTTAAGATGTCAGTCCTACCTAAATTGATTTACAGATTCAATGCAATACCAATCAAAATCCCAAAAACTTATTTTTCAGAAATAGAAAAAACAATAAGCAAATTTATCTGGAAGGGGAGGGTGCCCCGAATTGCTAAAAACATCTTGAGGAAAAAAACTAAGCTGGAGGTCTTGCACTGCCTGACTTTAAGGCATATTATGAAGCCACAGTGGTCAAAACAGCATGGTATTGGCATAAAGATAGATATATCGACCAATGGAATCAAATAGAGTGCTCAGATATAGACCCTCTCATCTATGGACATTTGATCTTTGATAAGGCAGTCAAGCCAACTCACCTGGGACAGAACAGTCTCTTCAATAAATGGTGCCTGGAGAACTGGATATCCATATGCAAAAGAATGAAAGAAGACCCATATCTCACACCCTATAAAAAGTTATCTCAAAATGGATCAAAGATCTAAACATTATGTCTAAGACCATAAAACAGTTAGAGGAAAATGTAGGGAGATATCTTATGAAACTTACAATTGGAGGCGGTTTTATGGACCTTAAACCTAAAGCAAGAGCACTGAAGAAGGAAATAAATAAATGGGAACTCCTCAAAATTAAACACTTCTGTGCATCAAAGAACTTCATCAAGAAAGTAGAAAGACAGCCTACACAATGGGAGACAATATTTGGAAATGACATATCAGATAAAGGTCTAGTATCCAGAATTTATAAAGAGATTGTTCAACTCAACAACAAAAAGACAGCCAACCCAATTACAAAATAGGAAAAAGACTTGAACAGACACCTCTCAGAAGAGGAAATACAAATGACCAAAAGGCACATGAAGAGATGCTCAATGTCCCTGGCCATTAGAGAAATGCAAATCAAAACCACAATGAGGTATCATCTCACACCCACCACAATGGCCATTATCAACAAAACAGAAAATGACAAGTGCAGGAGAGGATGTGGAGAAAGAGGCACACTTATCCACTGTTGGTGGGAATGTCAAATGGTGCAACCACTGTGGAAGGCAGTTTGGCAGTTCCTCAGAAAGCTGAATATAGAATTGCCATATGACCCAGCAATACCATTGCTGGGAATCTACTCAAAGGACTTAAGGGCAAAGACACAAATGGACATTTGCACACCAATGTTTATAGCAGCGTTATTTACATTTGCAAAGAGATGGAAACAGCCAAAATCTCCATCAACAGAAGAGTGGCTAAACAAACTGTGGTATATACATACGATGGAATATTATGCAGATTTAAGGCAGGATAAACTTATGAAGCATGTAATAACATGGATGGACCTAGAGAACATTATGCTGAGTGAGTCTAGCCAAAACCTAAAAGACAAATACTGTATGGTCCCACTGATGTGAACCGACATTCGAGAATAAACTTGGAATATGTCATTGGTAACAGAGTCCAGCAGGAGTTAGAAACAGGGTAAGATAATGGGTAATTGGAGCTGAAGGGATACAGGCTGTGCAACAGGACTAGATACAAAAACTCAAAAATGGACAGCACATTAATACCTAATTGTAAAGTAATCATGTTAAAACACTGAATGGAGCTGCATCTGAGCTATAGGTTTTTGTTTTGTTTTGTTTTGTTTTTTTACTATTATTATTACTTTTATTTCTTTTCTCTATATTAACATTCTA
Source organism: Tamandua tetradactyla (assembly GCF_023851605.1). NCBI lineage: Eukaryota > Metazoa > Chordata > Mammalia > Pilosa > Myrmecophagidae > Tamandua > Tamandua tetradactyla. Next base: position 42,831,981 of record NC_135340.1, read on the forward strand.
TATCTTTTACTGTTGTGTTGCTAGTTCTTCTAAACCGATGCAAATGTAGTAAGAAACAATGATCATGCATCTATGTGATGATGTTAAGAATTACTGATTGCATATGTAGAATGGTATGATTTCTAAATGTTGGGTTAATTTCTTTTTTTCCATTAATTAATAAAAAAGTAAAATAAAATAAAATAAAACATTTGAACTGATAATGTTTGATAATATCTACAAATTGTACCTATTTCATTTTACCTACAATTCATAGTATTTCAGAAAGTGTTGGGAGAAGGGAATTTTATGGGATGTCTTTATAGAAGGGACATAAGAGTCATCCAGCACATCTCTCTGTGCATGCAATAATTCCTCTAAAACATTACAAGAAAAACTGGCCTTTCTTGAAAAAAGTAAAAGCAATGGGAAAATAAATTCTGAATATGTATGATCATATAGTCTTTGAGCACAGTTATTTATTGGGAAAAATTAAAATTATAACCTGAAAAAATCATCATTAAAGCTACATCAACTGCTCAATGTCATACAATGGCCTGAAGACACTGCAGTGATTTTTCCTATAATGTTGTATTCCTAGAGCTATGTTTTTACTCATTTGTAGGGACTTTAATTGACTTTTTAAAAAATCCATTATTAAGTGATAAAATATTGTTGCTTCAGCTAGGAAACAGTGTTTGGGAATGATGGGAATGAAGGTACATGATCTTTTCTCAAAAAATAGGACTATGAAATCAGTAAATTATTTTCAGGTGGCAAGGTATAAAGCTAACTACTCTATCAATGCCTCACTTAGCACCCAGGCAGGTATTTAAAATCTTCAGAGGGAATGAACAGAAAAGAAAGGATTTATTTTTGATGGAAACTTAAGTGTTTCTGTTGCCAAGAACCTTCCTTATACATTCTAAAAATGGAAGTCTTCATTTAAGAACTTTGCCAAAATTCACCTAGGGAATCCGTGACAGAAGAGGAAATAAGCACATCCTTCTTTTTATTCTTCAGAACATATTTTCCTTTAAAGCAAAGAAGTGAGCTGAAACTTCCACCTGTTCTACCCATAAACCCTTTACCATGAGGTAGAAAATCCTTAAGGATAAAATTAAATCCTCATCTATTAAGATAACCTCATTATATTGCAAAGTAAAATGTAAAATTTATCTTTCCATTAATGCTAAGTTCTATAAGGAGATATTGTTTATAAAAATCAGTTCCAGAAATGATTGTGTTACCAGTGAGAAAAGAACTTCAAGTTTTACAGGAATAGGAAGGAGGTCATTAGAACCTATAAAAAGAAAGGAAAATGAAGTCCCATCCCTTTCTTGGCACCCCCATGAAGCCAAATATCAACCAAAGTCGTTGGTTACCAAACTGTGAACATTACCAGTACTTCAGAAGCCTTTCCCAAGCCTCCGTTTGGCCTGTTCCTCTCTTCAAGGATATCTACTATTCGTATTTCTTATGCCATAGGTAGTTCTTCCAGTCTTTAAGTCTAACATCCCTTAGTCATCAATAACCTGGGAAATTCAAATTATCTGTCACCAGAGCACACTTTTCCTTTATAGAGGAACTCTTATTTAATTTACTGAAGGAAAATCACATTGTATCCCTGCAGATTCTGAGACTGGATTTCTGTGATGTCAAAAGAACTTTTCAGATATGGATTTTCATTTGTAAATTAGTGACTTTGACCTCTTATGATCATTTGTCTGAATGAACCAACTGACTGAAACTCTCCCCACTGAGCATAACCATTTTCCCACCTTACTGGAAGAATTTGCATTTCTGTTAATATTCTTTGTCTCATTTTAATTGACATTAGGCCACTTCTATAATACTGACAGATACCTAAAAATCCAGATATATATTTGCGTAGTAACAGAATCCTAAAACAGTGAGTAGAATAGGGCAATCAAATATATATTCCATCATTGATTGATATCGTATTCTCTCCTATGCAGGTGAGTGAAGATAAGTCCCTTCCAAAGTCAATGCATGAGACAAATCATTCTCGGGTGATGGAATTTGTGTTTCTGGGACTCTGTAGTTCTAAGGTGCTCCAACCTTTCTTGTTTGTCATATTTTTATTACTTTACACTGGAGTCCTCCTGGGAAACTTTCTCATCATCCTCATTGTGACCTCAGATGCCCGCCTTCATACCCCCACGTACTTTCTGCTTGCAAACCTCTCTTTTACAGATATATATGTTGCCACCTTGACTACCCCCAAAATGATTGCTGACTTTCTCATAGAGCACAAGACTATTTCTTTCAAATCCTGTCTGGTTCAGAATTTCTTTGTTCATCTTTTGGTGGTGGTGAGATGGTGCTTCTTATTTCTATGGCCTATGACCATTATATTGCCATTTGCAAATCTCTCTACTACATGACAATCATGAGTTGCCACGTGTGCATTATGTTGATCATCATCCAATGGTGTGTTGACCTCATCCATACTCTTAGCTAGTCAGCCTTTACTGTGAACCTACCTTTCCGTGGCCCCAATCAGGTGGATAGTTTTTTTGTGACCTCCTTCTAGTGACCAAGCTGGCCTGCATAGACACATAGGTCATCAGCCTAGTAGTAGTTGCAAACAGTGGCTTTCTCTCTATGGGTTCCTTTGTCCTCCTGGTCATCTCCTACACTGTGATACTTATCACAGTCAGGAAATGCTCCTCTGCCAGCATGGCAAAGGCTTGCTCCATGCTGACTGCCCACATCATGGTGGTCACGTTATTCTTTGGTCTTTGTATCTTCATTTATGTGTGACCCTTCAGTAGTTATTCAGTTGACAAGGTCCTTGCTGTCTTCGACACCATCTTTACTCCTATATTAAACCCAGTTATCTACACTCTAAGAGGCAAGGAGATGAAGGCAGCTATGTCAAAACTGAGGAGCAGGTACTTGAAGCCTGGCCAGGTTTCTGCAGCCTTAGGAAATATTCTTTCCCTGGAAATAAATTAAATTAGTACATTATTGCCGCTTAAGAATTGTTGGCTGACTGTCAGAAATGGAATCTCTGTGATGTTAAAGCAAACCAATTAGCCTAAAAGGAAGGATTGATTGGGAAACCTGAATGAAAGGGTAATGAAGATAATAAAAAACTCAGAATACATGTTAGCAATTTTAACATTCTTTTATTTCTAATATGGATGTTTTAGTTTTTTTGTTTCCTGTTTTTCTTTTTAAAATAAAACCTTTTTTTAGGATTTAGGATATTTGCTTAATGTCACTTATGTATAAATGGTAAAAGAACATTTCCCTTCTTCTCAAATTGACTACTCTTTTGAACCCAAATTTAGAGTGATAATATACATATATATAACATATATCTACAGTATGGAGATAACCGATATATTTTGGGTGTATCATAGGTGATGTATGCTGTAAGACATATGACATATGTAGATGAGAATGCATATAACTCTGCACCATGAAACTAGTAGCACATCAAGACAGCTTTATGATTTTTGACAATGGTGTTAATGAAATGCCGTTAGAAATAGTTATTCAAAAAAAACACATACACATTGAAGAGCACTTTTCAGAAATTCTTTGCCAAAGTGAATACTTAAAAAAGATATTTATGGATAGCAACTTATTGCGTTGATTTACACACTTTTGTATTTTGTATTTAATCATGTTTGTGTCTCTGAAGTAATGAAAAATTACCTGGGTAATTTCCAAGAAGATTTATGCTCCTCTACCATGCTTTTTGATGAGAGTTGGTGACTGAATCCTGGCATAAATATCTTCTTTCCCCCTAATAATTCATGGTGTGTATCTTCTTTTAAAAGTATGTTTTCAGATTGATACCTTCAGAAATGACTATTTTTCTATATAGGCTTTTAGTTAAAATACATTTTAAATCACCTAATGCAGGCCCTAATTATGAGAGCACCACATTGCCAGAACTTTGGGATAGTTCCACTAATTATACCTCCAAAACACTGTATGAGACCAAAATTTCTTAGGAAACCCACTACACGTTATTTTAGCATTTCTGATACATCATATCAAGGGTTTTCTTATGATTTTCTATAACTTTCTAATTTCAGGCCATATAATGTTGTTTAAATCTTCTTAACCTCTTTCCTTAGGGTCTCCCAAATGGAATCTAAAACTTCATTTACATAAATAAATAAATATTTTTATTTCTTAAAAAGTGTGTTATATTATTCAGGATATAAAAAAATGAAAAAGGGTGCATGGGTGGTTCAGTGGTAGAATGCTTGCCTTTCATGGTAGAGAACAAGGTTCAATTCCTGGGTCATGCACCCAAAAAGAAAGAAAATTTAAAGAAGCAAGCATGTACTAGCCTCAAGGTACATGTATATGCTCAGATTTATTGAGTAATATAATATCCCAAAATTCTATATTTCTGCATTTTTCTAAAATGATGTATAAAATACATGGTGTATAATTTTGTTATTAGTTAATTACAATTTATTTAACACTGCACAAAATGCAATATTTTAAGAATTTTGGGGCATTATGTTTTTACTTTTGAAACGTTCTCAATGAGATATTCTGTTAACTTAAGAAATTTTATGAATAAGGTTAAGAAAGGTTAAGGATATCGAGAAATTTTTAAAACTTAGAAAATAGCAGAGTGCCCTATTTATCCAAGTTTTTGTTGAGTTTGAATTTTTGGCATCTTGCTCTCCCAGAAGGACATAATATTAGAATTGATTACTGTCTAATGTACAGTAGGTTTTGATTTTTGCAGAAAACTTGATCCTCTGATTACTCTCTCACATGCTATCTCCTAATAATAATATGGAAAAGTCTTAAACCATTATCAGAAACAACTTTAGGATTTGAACTTAACTAATAGCCTCTTTAGACTCTTGAATAATTAGTCATATAGCAGGAGGACAGGTGACTGGTATAGACATTACTGTGCTATAAATGTGGTAAAGAAATGAGGAATATCAAAAACAAAACACAGTAATATGCAGGTATTGATAAAAGATAAGAAAAAAGTGGAAGAATTTTTTAAAATTCTAATTATTGTAGGAATAGGTTAGCCTGTTCCTATAGCTTGGTAAAACTTGTTGTGGGACTTATTTTATTTTGATGATGGCATTAAATGTGAGAACATTTGTCTAAATGTTCTAACACTGACGTGTTAGGCACTTTTCAAGGTCCTGTTCTATGTCTTTTATATAAAATGACTCATTTAATCTTCTCAATAAATCTATGGGCTGGTACAATGACCACACCAATTTTTACAGAGGAGGAGATTGGAGCGATGAGACAGAGAGATAAAACAACTTGCCAATGGTCACACAGTCTGGATGATAGAGCACAAAAGTTAGCCCAGGAAATGAGTCCTAGGAAGCAGAGACTATATCATTTTACTTGAACAATCTTCTTAGTGGACAGAGTATAGGCAAGAGATGAACCACTGAGGACATGCAATCAAGTTTTATTTATCTTAACCAATATGGTTTCTTTTTCCCTTCTATGCGATGAATAAGAAAAGTCATAAATTATGTGCTCTCTCAATATTTATGTGTTCAATTTTTAAGCAGTACAACCTTGGAGTATAGTCGATCTTCTCAAACTCAACTGTTACAAATACATATACTCCTACACACTCATATTTCACTGAGTGGCTATGATATGATAATCATTGCTCTCGAGTCCATCTGTTTACATAAAGAAGGGGTTGGTAAATCTTTTCTAAATGCCAGATAGTTAATATTTAGGCTCTGTGTGTCTCTGCTGCACATTTTACCAGTTTTGTTGTGTTTCACTTTGGTTTATTTTGCATTACTTTATAAGGGAAAATACAATTCCTAATGATTGGGCCATCCAAAAACAGACTTTGGGCCCTATTTTCCCCATTAGACCATGGTTTCCCAACCACTGCCACAGAACATAAATTGTAGAGATGAAGAAAGAAATCAAACAAGATAGCAAACACATAGGTCAATAAATAGTCAATATATTACATCAAATACAAGAGCTTGAAAAATTAAATGAGTCCTGAATTCAGTTAAGGCTTTAGATTACAAAAGAGCAATTAAAAAAATAGTTGTAGCAGGAGAGTGTAGAAAACACGTCAGAGGTCCAAGATTTGCAAGCACAGTTGTCTATGCCTTCGTCAATGGCACAGGGCAGTGAACCACCAAGAAATAAGAAATAGTTCTTGATTTCAGGGTATCCATGATCCTCCTTCACTGAAGGATCTTTTATATCTCCCTAGTACTTGGTTGTGTAACCAGGTAGACCAGGAAAAACCATCAATCTACACATTGCTAATAGACAAGGTGGACAACAGGGCTAGGTGTGCCTGGATGGTGATTTTGTCCTTAAGCAGCATATTATAAACCACTGACTACTACTTCTCATCCCTGGCCAGAACTCAGTGCCATGGTTCCAAGTATCCTTGAATATAAGTGTACAACTGACCACCTGCAAGTTAATCTCATCTTTCTAAACATATGTATTATAGCATTTCAGTAGTGACTGCTACCACTAAAATTATGCCTGGTAGTGAGAAAGGACTTTGGGCTGTAATTTTGATAAAGTCATCAAGAAGGCCTGTCTAAAGTTAGGAATTCTGAGCAGTGATTTGATGAACTGAAGATGCTCAAGGGGATGTCAGGGTAGTTGGAAAGTCCAAGCAAATGGGTAAGAATGTGGAATGTTCTTGAAACAAAAAGAAGATTGGTAGTATTAGATCAGCATGAACAATGGCTTAAATGAGAGAACATAAAGTTGAGGCCCTCTAGTTTGTATATGTGATGGATAAATAAGATAGATATTAAATTCTTATTTCAAATATATCTTAAATGTGAATTTCAAATCTGAAACAGGCTAAAACACCAGAAACCTTCTTTCTACAAAGCAAACAAAACAATATTTTTAATTAAAAAAATCTTTTATTGAAATCGTGGACTTAAAAGAAGTTACAAAAATGATTCTAAAATACCCTTTTAAAAAGCAAACTAAAAAAATACAAAAAAAGGAAGATGTATACTTAGAGAGAAAACTGAAGTGAACAGTAATAAGTGAAGTGGTAAATATATGGTCTGCAGAGAGGAAATGGAGCTTACTGGAAGGAAAATTTAATTATTGGCATGAAATTATAATTTTTACCTGAAAGAACCTATAATTTAGCAGTGGATTTCAGGATTCTGAGATTAACACAGGGATTTCAAAAAAGATTTCAGGCATAGTTTTAGATTTGTAAACCAGGGTTTATTGAAGAAGCAATTGCAGGTCCTTTTAAGAGTAAGCCCTACCTTTTGCAGATTCTCTATTTACCTAATGATTAACAGTTTTTAAATGAACTCGGATATCCTGGTCTATTACATACCTACTAATTACATTTAGACACAAAGCTAGTGATTGATGAACAGAGCTATTTTATTCTATTACAGATGTGAATCCCAGAAGACCAAAATCAATATATTGTTTCCTTCTAAGGACTCAGGGGAAAATATCATCCTTGTTTTTTTAGCTTCCAGAGGACACCTGCATTCATTGGACCCTGGCACCTTTCTCCCACACTCCAACCTTTTGCCTACATCATTCCATCTACTTTTATTTTCTCTAATTTCTCAGCCTCCCTTTTGATGGACCATCGTGATTACATTGGGCCCACATGGATAAATTGGGGCAATCTCATCTCAAAATTCTTAACTTAATCACATCTGCAAATTTCCCTAGCCTCACACTGTTACATTTGCAGGACATGGATGTATTTAGTGGTCATTATTCTGCTCACCCCCACTGATGTTGTAGATACTTTTGTTTACATAAATCTGAAACTGTCCACATATCATGAAAATCAATACAAATCAATAAGAAGAGCTATAAAATCAAACTTAATAATTGCCTATGATATAATTAGAACATACTAAACTGAAAAGTACAAATTTCAACTTACATATGACTGAAGAAATCAATATTTTTATTTGGCAGGGCCAGATCTGGAGCCTACTATGGGCCAGACAAATGGGTAAGGATTGTATGTATAAAAGGAAAGTGCACTGAGATCTCAGGGAACACTCATTTTATCCCTTGGAGTATACTGATAGAAAGAGAGGTGAAGTGAAATGAGAGAATCCTGCGGTCCTGGTGCATCAGACCTCTGGCAAGAAAGATTAAAGAAAGTGCTTGGAAAGTTCATAAGGTTAGAGGTGACAGCTTTGTGAAGACTTCTGTGTGCTATTTATTTAAAAATCTGTACTTTACTGTATCAAAAGAAAGTGGGCTCTTGAGCTATGAAATAGGCAAGTCTCAAAAGTCTCCATCCATTCATGGAATCAAATTTGCTCATAAAGAAAGCCTACATAATTTCTGATAAACAGGAAAAGGCATCCAACATTGATAGAATGACAGAAAAAGAAGGAAATAAACCCATTCTCTCACATGAATAACTCTCAGTTAACTAAAAAATTAAAGACATTAAAATTTCAAGCCCTTAGAATTGAAATGAGCAAACAAAACAATAAGATTTGAAAATATTCATTATCGGATAACTAAATGGGAAGATTAAATTAGAAGGTACTTAAGGGAATAGAGGTGAATGGAATTTAAATAATGACATGTAAGAGAGCTATAAAAGCAATCAGAGAACGAAAACAGTAAACAAAGATGTAAAAGGAAGGGAGGGGCAGAAAACAAGGTATAGAAATGTTTAAATTTACATAGTTTTCAGGAATACTATTGTGGTGATTGGCATTCTGTGGTTATTTGCAATATCTGGCAAAAGTTTGCATAAAAGTAAACTCTGTCATGATCTCCTGACTCTATCTGAATCATTAGCCACTGAGACTTTATTTTGCTCCATTTCATTTCTCCTTTTATGTCAAGAAGGTATTCTCGATCCCATAATGCCAGGGCCAGACTCATCTCTGGGAGTCATGTCCCATGTTGCCAGGAAAACTAACATCCCTTAGGGTCATTTTCCATGTAGGTGGACCTACTCCTAGATGCTTTGTTCTGTCCATATATATATATACATATATATCATTACCACATGTATTAGTTAATCTACTTTTATTATGTCTTAAAATTGGGTAGTCTAATACTAGTGGTCAATAAGAGTTTGTGGTAAGTGGTATGGAATGTTTGTGGTTTTCTTTTTTCTTTTTATTTCTTTTCCTGGAGTAATGCAAATGTTCTAAAAGTGATAATGCTGATGAATGCAGAACTATGTGACAATCCTGTAATTGTATATTTTGGATGGATTGCATGGTTTGTGAACATAACTAAATAAAATTACATTAAAAAATTAAAATAAAGAAACAATTTTACAATAATTAAAGAAAGCTTACAACTTTGTAAGTGCTGAATATGACTTGAGAAAGTTGCAAAATTGCACATTAAAAATAAAAATATAAATGCTGGACCTATAGGCAAAAACAATACAACACTCAATAAAAATTTCAATGAAAGGAAATATCAGTTTAGAAAATGAATGGAAGAATTTTATCCCTGTCACCTTACTAAATATTACCTTGTTTTCATTTATTTTGAATCAGTTCCTTTTTTTCAAGGTATTATTATGTTCAGCACAAATCTAATGTATTCCACATTCCTGCTCTCTTTTTTAAGCACAGAGTTGGATTTTGCATTTTGAACCAACCTTAAAACTTTCTAATACTATTCATATAATAAATCTATTTATATTTATTAATATAACTGACTTTAATCTTTGACGTTATTTTGTTATATTTTTGGTAATATTTTTACTGTGTTTCTAACACTGTTGGTCTGTTCTCTTTGTTCTTTATTTTTACATTGCTCTACATATTTAAAAGTGTGTGTTTTTGCTCCTGCAATTATTTACATTAGTCACTTTTGTCTCACTTAGAAATATTTTAGTTCATTTAGATTTTTTTGAATTTAAGAGATGGTCCTGATTAGCTGCTTCAAAGAAAATACACACCTTCCTGAAACACATGTGAAACAGAGATTCACCTGGATGTGAACAAAAATCCCAGGAGAATTCTCCCTCTAAATATCCAGGTTAAGAGTATGAGTTACTAATCTTCAAGAGATAGTGGGCAGAAGGCAAATCCAACAATTCTAACAGCTGGGCCTGGGAATTGTGGGCAAAGAACTACTAAACTGCACTGGGCACAGATGGCATAGAAAAAACAACGCATGGCTCACATAGAGTAGATCTCTTTTTAAAAATACACTTGAAAGTGGAAGTATAAAGCAAAAAAAAGAAATAAAATAAATATAATGGCAACCATCTTTGCCAAAGTACTAAGATTATTTTATCTCACACTTAAAGAGTAGATAAGAAGAAATACAATTATGATGAATCGACTACCATAAGAAAGTGAATACAATTTTAATACTTTCAAAGTTGATAAAGGAACTGACATATAAATATTGTTTGCAAATTGAGTATATGTAACTTTAACTCACTAATGAAACTGTAGAGAATATGTAAAATTTAAGACTGATTAATTTATGTGTGTATATTTGAATTTATGGAAAAATAGACAACAAAATTTTAAGTATTACTAATTCTGAACACAAACTAGGTGGGTGATCATTTTTTTTTCCTTATTTTTCAAATGTTTACTATCAATATAATTTATACCTTATAATGATTGACAGAGAAATAGAAATTACACTTTGCAAACATCTTTTTTTTTTTTTACATGGGCAGGCACTGGGAATCGAACCCAGGTCCTTGGGCAATGGCAGGCAAGCACTCTTACCTGCTGAGCCACCATGGCCTTCCCGAGTTTGCGAACATTTTAATACACTTCAATATTTTCCTCCTGCTCACAAAATTGATATTTTTCTAATTAAGGATAATATAATGAATATTAATCATTTATTTATTTTCACACATATTTGTTTTGAAGACAAGTTCTTCAAGCTTTTTTTCTCCTTCTCTGTCTAAATAACACATCCCTAAATAATGTTTCATGGCCTCCTTCATTTCCTTATTCCAGATACTGTAGATCAAGGAGTTGAGAAACAGGGCTAACTTCATAAAGCAATGTCACAATTTTCTGGATCCCTGTGAATTGCCTGATGTATATATCCTGAGATGGATCCATAGACGGGGCACCATGACCAAATGGGAGCCACGAACAGAGGAAGTCTGCAGGCTTTCTATTGATGTGTTATTAGACAGAGAAGGAGAAAAAAAGCTTTGAATAACTTGTTTTGAAAACTGAAATATGTGTGAAAATAAAAAATGATTAATAGTCATTATATTATCCTTGATTAGAAGAATATCAATTTGGTGAGCAGGAGGAAAATATTGAAGTGTATTAAAATGTTTGTAAACTGTAATTTCCATTTCTATGTCAATCATTATAAGGTATAAATTATATTGATAGTAAATATTTGAAAAATAAGGGAAAAAATGATCACCCACATAGTTGGCAAGCTCTGATAATCAGAGTGTAGAACAGGTGATGAAGAGGAAGGTGGGAAAATGAGGAATGAGTTAAAGAATTCACAGATGACATAAGCAGTGTAGCTGAAGACAGGACACCTTCAAAGGGGGTCCTGTCTCACATAGACAGTGATCAGTTTTATTAGGACCACAAAATCAAGCTGAGAAATTATGAAAACATTTACAAAGAAGTACAAGACACCATACATCCCCAGCAAGCTCTAATTATTTTTTAACTTTGTAAATGAGTTTATTTTTATTTTTATAACATTTGTTATCCCTATTATTTATTTATTTTTAATCCATGTGTTTTACTCATCTGTCCATACCATAGATAAAAGGACCATGAGACACAAAATCTTCACAATTGCACAGTCACATTGTGAAAGCAATATCATTATAGAATCATCTTCAAGAAAAATAGCTACTGGAACACAGCTGCACCTTTTCAGGCACTTCACTCTAACCTCTTTAATGCACCTTAAACTAAAAAGGGGATATCTACATAATGCTTAAGAATAACCTCCAGGATAATCTCTCGACCTGTTTGAAATCTCTCAGCCACTGACTTTATTTTGTTTCATTTCTTTCTTCCTCTTTTGGTTGAGAAGGTTTTTTCAATCCCTTGTTGCTGAGTCCCAGCTCATTCTAGGATTTCTGTTCTACATTGCCAGGGGGATTTACATCCCTCCAAGTCATATCCCACATAGAGAGGGGGAGGGCAGTACGTTTGCTTGCCTTGTTGGTTGAGCGAGAGATAGGCCACATCTGAGCAACAAAAGAGTTTCTCTTGGGGTGACTCTTACGCCTAATTCTTAGTAGACTTAGTCTATCCTTTGCAGGGATAAGTTTCATATGGACAAACCCCAAGACTGAGGGCTCAGCTTATTGATTTGGTTGTCCCCACTGTTGGCAAGAATATCAGAAATTCTCCAAATGGGAAAGTTGAATTTTCCCCCTTTCTTGCCATTCTCCCAAGGGGACTTTACAAATACTTCTTTATTCACTGTTCAAATTCAATCTGATCTTTCTCCATTTCCACTGTTAAGGAAAAACCAAAAATTATCATGGTAAGTGCATCAAATATAACACCCTTCAGGCAATCATGAGAAATTCTTTGCAACAAACAAAAGGGAATGGATAAGGATGGGGCTCTACTTCTGGGGGAAGAGCAGAATTACATGCTGGCCCCATAAATCTGGCAAAAAATCTATTTATGTCTATCTTAATATTCTATGAAATATTTCCATCTTTCAACAAAAAAATGGGAGGGCATGAAAAAAGGAACAAAAAACCACTAGCTGTCAGGAGATAATAAGCTTGGAATGTGACTCAGATATATAGATGGCAGCTACCTGACAGAATTTAAAACTAAAATTTAAGGCTACACTTTAAGATTACAGGTAATTACAACGGATATATAAACAATAATAATGAAAAACTAAATGGAAATATTATAAACAAACAGCACAATGGAGAGGAAGAATGTCTTCAGCAGGCTTAGCATCAAAATCATAGCCAAAAGTGGTGTGACAGTGGCTTAGTGGCAGAATTCTTGCCTGTGAAGCTGGAGACCCGGATTTGATTCCTGGTGCTCGGGAATGTAAAAAAAAATCATAGACAAACCATCACAGCTGAGGAAAGAATCAGTGAAGTTGAAGGCAGATCAACATAAAGTATTCAAACTGAAACACATACAGAAAATGAAGAGAAAAATATAACAAAGCATCCAAGAACTGAGGGATCATATAAAAAATTTAGCCAGACTCTCAGAGGAAGAGAGAGAGGAACCAGGCCAAAAATAATACTTGAAGCATGATGGATATGAACTTTTCAAAATTCATGACAAACACGGAAACCACAGAATCAACAACCTTAAAGAACACTAAGCAGCACAAATACTAAAACAAAGCAAAACAAACATAAACCACCAACATGGGCACATTATATTCAAACTGCTGAAATAGTGAAGAAAAAATAAATATTGACCTGCATTTTAATTTGCTATGACAGAGTGAACAAAGTGCTACAAACTCAATAGCTTAAGTAATGGCAGTATATTGTCTCATATACTTTTCTGTAGATTTACAGAAAAAAAAGTCTGCAGAGCCATCATTCTCCCCAAGTCTGTCAAATTCTAGCAGCATCTTGCCTGCAATTTGTGTTATAACTCAATCTTTACCTTTAACATATGCTGTTTTCTCCTCCTGATTGCATTCAATATTCCATACCACAGAACTGAGGTTGATGTGACATTAAAGGAATTTTGGCTGCATGTGCTTTGCTTTTCTCTTACCATTACACTTTACTTGTACTACTTCCTCCTACGTAACTATCTTTTCTAACAAAAGTTTTTGAATTTAGCTTTTAGTAGTTCTATTTTTTGAAAGGATTCTATATCCTGAATGATTTTCTGTCAATTTTTGAGTCATGAGTTTTGGAGTATCTAACTACAATTGTTCCTATTTCTCCTCAAAATCCTCATGATTTTGGAGCATTATTGTTATACGAATAAGCATTAAGATTGTTTTGTATTCTTAGTGAATTTTTCAATATTATTTAATGTCCCTCTATCTTTCATAATATTTATGTTCTAAATTCTGCTTTTTAGGAAAGTAATATAACTTCACCATATTTATTTTGGTTAGGGTGAGCATGATAAAACCTTCTATGTTTTTTTCATTTTTAGCATAACTGTCATTACTTTTGAATTGCAGTTATTAGAGACAGCATATACATGGGAAATTTTCACACCCCATTCTACAATGTCTGTCTTTTGATTGATAAATTTAGGCCATTCACATTTAATGTGACAATTGAGAGGATTGGATTAAAATTTTGCATATAGTTAGCTCTCTATAGTTTGTTCCATCTGTTCTATGTTTATCTTTTCTCCTTTTCTGCCTTCTTTTGCGTTGAGATATTTTTATTTGTTTATTTCCTTTATTTATATTTTATATAAAAATGTGTATGGATGCTCAAAGTTTACAATATACATCCTTAAATATTTAATGTCCACTTTCAAATAATAGTTGTCATTTACTCTGGTTCATTTGTAAGGACTTTTCAAATGTACATTTCCTATTCTTTTTTCTCACCCTTTTTGCCATTTTTGTTGCATGCTTTACTTTTATGTATGATATACACATAAATATATATTGCTATTATTTTTTATTGAGTTCATCTGCTTTATATCCTGGCAATTAAATAAGAAAAAAGATTTCAATTTAAATTTTATTTATTTCCTTTCTATATCTCTTTGCTTTTTTGTGTAGATCCAGGTTCCTGTCTGATTTTGCGTTTTTTCTGCATAAAGAAATTTCTTTAACATTTTTCATAGAGTAGACCTACAGGCAATCATCCTTCAGCATTTCTTTCTTTGAAAAAAATATTTCTCACTTACTTTTTTTTAAATTTTTTTATTAATCAAAAAAAGAAAAGAAATTAACACAACATTTAGAAATCATTCCATTCTACAAATGCACTCAGTAATTCTTAGTATCATCACATAGATGTATGATTATCATTTCTTAGTACATTTGCATCGATTTAGGAAAAGAACTAGCAAAACAGCAGAAAAAGATATAGAATGTTAATATAGAGAAGAGAATTAAAATAATAATACTAATAAAATATATATATATAAAAAGGAAAAAGAAAAAAACAAAAACAAAAGATACAAAAACACAAACAAACAAACAAAGAACCATATTTCAGGTGCAGCTTCATTCAGTGTTCCAACCTAGTTACATTACACTTAGGTATTATTGTGCTGTCCATTTTTGAGTTTTTGTATCTAGTCCTGTTGCACAGTCTGTATCCCTTCAGCTCCAATTACCCATTATCTTACCCTGTTTCTAACTCCTGCTGGTCTCTGTTACCAATGATATATTCCAAGCTGATTCTCGAATGTCGGTTCACATCAGTGGGACCTTACAGTATTTGTCCTTTAGTTTTTGGCTAGACTCACTCAGCATAATGTTCTCTAGGTCCATCCATGTTATTACATGCTTCATAAGTTTAGTCTGTCTTAAAGCTGCTTAATATTCCATCGTAGGTATACGCCACAGTTTGTTTAGCCACTCGTCTGTTGATGGACATTTTGGCTGTTTCCATCTCTTTGCAATTGTAGATAATGCTGCTATAAACACTGGTGTGCAAATGTCTGTCTGTGTCTTTGTCCTTAAGTCCTTTGAGTAGATAGCTAGCAGTGGTATTGCTAGGTTGTAATCCATTCTGCCATTCTATGTCCTTTTATTGGGAAATTCAGTCTATTAACTTTTAGCATTATTACTGTTTGGATAATATTTTCCTCTACCATTTTGGCTTTTGTATTATATATATCATATCTGATTTTCCTTCTTTCTACACCTTACTCCATACCTCTCTCTTCTGTCTTTTCGTATCTGACTCTAGTGCTCCCTTTAGTATTTCTTGCAGAGCTGGTCTCTTGGTCACAAATTCTCTCAGTGACTTTTTGTCTGAGAATGTTTTAATTTCTCCTTCATTTTTGAAGGACAATTTTGCTGGATATAGGAGTCTTGGTTGGCAGTTTTTCTCTTTTAGTAATTTAAATATATCATCCCACTGTCTTCTAGCTTCCATGGTTTCTGCTGAGAAATCTACACATAGTCTTATTGGGTTTCCCTTGTATGTGACAGATTGTTTTTCTCTTGCTGCTTTCAAGATCCTCTCTTTCTCTTTGACCTCTGACATTCTAACTAGTAAGTGTCTTGGAGAACGCCTATTTGGGTCTATTCTCTTTGGGGTGCGCTGCACTTCTTGGATCTGCAAATTTAGGTCTTTCATAAGAGTTGGGAAATTTTCAGTGATAATTTCTTCCATTAGTTTTTCTCCTCCTTTTCCCTTCTCTTCTCCTTCTGGGACACCCACAACGCGTATATTTGTGCGCTTCATATTGTCATTCAGTTCCCTGATCCCCTGCTCAAGTTTTTCCATTCTTTTCCCTATAGTTTCTGTTTCTTTTTGGAATTCAGATGTTCCATCCTCCAGTTCACTAATTGTAGCTTCTGTCTCTTTAGATCTACCATTGTAGGTATTCATTGTTTTTTCCATTTTTTCTTCTTTGCCCTTCACTCCCATAAGTTCTGTGATTTGTTTTTTCAGATTTTCTATTTCTTCTTTTTGTTCAGCCCATGTCTTCTTCATGTCCTCCCTCAATTTATTGATTTGGTTTTTGAAGAGTTTTTCCATTTCTGTTCGTATATTCAGCATTTGTTGTCTCAGCTCCTGTATCTCATTTGAACTATTGGTTTGTTCCCTTGACTGGGCCATATCTTCAATTTTCCGAGCGTCATCCATTATTTTCTGCTGGTGTCTGGGCATTTGATCAGATTTCCCTAGGTGTGGGACCCAGCTGGTTGAAAGGTTTTTCTTTGAAATCTCTGGGCTCTGTTTTTCTTTTCCTGCCCAGTAGGTGGCGCTCGTGGCGCTCGTCTGTCTGCACCGCAGTCGGCCCAGGAAACCGCGTGTGGAGGTGGGGGTCGCTGGCCGCCGCGGCTTGGGAGAGTGCCGGTCCTAATTGCCCAGCTGGCCCGAAACGCCCAGCGTGACGGGAGGGCCCCGCTATCCAACGTTCCCAGTCAGACCGGGGAGCCACGTGCGTGGAGGGGAACCCAGTTGCCAGCCGCCCGGGCTGGGAAAACGTGCGCCCCTCAGGTATCTCACCGCAGCAGATTCTCCCTGCCCGTTCAGCTGTTCCAGAATGGGGTATGCTGTCTTTTTGGTCTCTGTCGTGACTCCGGGAGCTGTTTCGTATTGTTTCTGTTTCTTTAGTTGCTTTTCTGGAGGAGGAACTAAGACCCGTGCATCTTACTAAGCCGCCATCTTCTCCGGAAGTCTCTCACTTACTTTTTAATGTTTTTTACTGGGCATAGATTTCTGAGGTGACAATGGTTTTGTTTTGGGTTTTTTTTGTATTTAAAAAATGCGACTCCAAGAATTTCTGACTTATTTATAATTAAATAATTGCAATGTGGAGAAGTACATTTCTTCAATTTTGTTTAAACTCATTTCATTCAAATTAATTTTCTTCTTAAAAGCTTTTATTCTTGCTTTGTTTAAATGAAAGCACACAGTTCATTGATTTAAAAGATGTAGGCAATAATTAGATGAACAAACCTCTCAAATATCTAAACTTTAAAATATTGATTATATCTTCATTTCTCAAAATGTTGCAGAACTGGGGGTGGGATTTGAGTAAATAGCAGCTACCACAAGTTACCAGAGTGCTCGGTAGACCATCACACATTTCATCTCATGTAGCAGCACCTTCCAGCCATTGCATAAAGGGAGATGGATAAAATAATCAAATACTAACACAAGAATGGCTCTTTTCTATTCCATAAAAGTAGCTTCTTTTCAACCAATTTCATAAGATCATCAAAATAATCATTCGAATGCAGAAATAACTACTTAATGATTTTGTTTGTATCATGAAAAGCATAATTTATGCCTATTTAAAACAGGTATGACTTAAGGTGAGAAATACACTGTAGAAAATAACAAACTGTACAATCAAAAACCTTAGGTTGAAGTAGCAATAAATTGCAATGAAATAGCAATAAGACCAAAGTGAGGTGATGCTTTCTCTCTTCATTCATATGGGTGAAGTTCCACCAGTTAGCTTGATGGGAAAAGGACACAGGGTTATTCTAGCACTCAACCATCCATGTTGTGTCATTTCCTATTCCCAATAAAATTCTATGTGCCATAATGATCACATTCTTAAATTTCACATTAACTTCTGGTGTTAAAGTTTTGTTTGGCATTGTTTTAGGTTTACTCAAAGTTGGAAATTAACCAGCTTCTCTTGTTGTCAACAGCTTGCATTATTATGGTGAATGCATCACAACAAAGAAGTTAACATTGGTGCATTACTTTCAACCAAATTCCAGAACTTATTTGGATTTTGTAAGTTTTCCTTAGGTATTTATAAGCCATTTCTCTGTTCCAGTTCTCTATATAAGATTCCATATTATGATTTGTTGAATAGTCTCCTTAGTATTCTTTAGTATGTAAAAAATTTTCATTCCTTCCTTGCTCTCATGACCCTGGCAGTTTTGAAGGGTACTGGTCAGATATCACACAATTATTTCTAAATTTGGGTTAGTCAGATGATTTTCTAATTGTTAGTTTGATGTTGTAAGGCTTAAATATTATAACACATTGATGCTACCTATATATCAAAGAAAATGATAAAATGATTACCTGGTTAAGTTTGTGAGTACCAGGTTTCTATACTATAAATTACTGTTTCCCACTGTTACCAATCCACACTCCATTGTTTGCAAATGTCACAATGTGCAAGCCACAGCCATGGAAGGAAGGATTAAGTTTCACGCCTTCAAGCAGACAGTGATCCCATAATATTTTTGATTACTTTTGTAAGGAAGACTTCTCCCATATCTTCCATTTTTGAAATTACTCATGTATATATTTTTTATGTATTTTTGTGCATACAAGATAGATTGTGGATATTTCTTATACACTTTGGTTTTAATCCAATACTATATTATTTATTGTGCTTGAATTAATTTTTGGTTTTGGCTATTCTAATTTTCCTCAGGTTGGCTTATCTGTGTTTTTGACAATCTCCATCTTGTAATACTTTTTGATTTTTTTTTATTAATTAATGGAAAAAAAAGAAATTAACCCAACATTTAGAAATCATACCATTCTACATATGCAATCAGTAATTCTTAACATCATCACATAGATGCATGATCATTGTTTCTTAGTACATTTGCATCAGTTTAGAGGAACTAGCAACAAAACAGAAAAAAATATAGAATGTTAATATAGAGAAAAGAAATAAAAATAATAATAATAGTAAAAACAACAACAACAACAAAACAAAACCTATAGCTCAGGTGCAGCTTTGTTCAGTGTTTTAACATGATTACTTTACAATTAGGTATTATTCTGCTGTCCATTTTTGAGTTTTTGTATCTAGTCCTGTTGCACAGTCTGTATCCCTTCAGCTCCAATTACCCATTATCCTAACCTGTTTCTAACTCCTGCTGGACTCTGTTACCAATGACATATTCCAAGTTTATTCTCGAATGTCGGTTCACATCAGTGGGACCATACAGTATTTGTCCTTTAGTTTTTGGCTGTACTCACTTAGCATAATATTCTCTATGTCCATCCATGTTATTACATGCTTCATAAGTTTAGTCTGTCTTAAAGATGCATAATATTCCATCATATGTATATACCACAGTTTGTTTAGCCACTCTTCTGTTGATGGAGATTTTGGCTGTTTCCATCTCTTTGCAATTGTAAATAACTCTGCTATAAACATTGGTGTGCAAATGTCCATTTGTGTCTTTGCCCTTAAGTCCTTTGAGTAGATTCCCAACAATGGTGTTGCTGGGTCATATGGCAATTCTATATTCAGCTTTCTGAGGAACCGCCATACTGCCTTCCACAGTGGTTGCATCATTTGACATTCCCACCAACAGTGGATAAGTGTGCCTCTTTCTCCGCATCCTCTCCTGCACTTGTCATTTTCTGTTTTGTTGATAATGGCCATTCTGGTGGGTGTGAGATGATATCTCATTGTGGTTTTGATTTGCATTTCTCTAATGGTCAGGGACGTTGAGCATCTCTTCATGTGCCTTTTGGTCATTTGTATTTCCTCTTCTGAGAGGTGTCTGTTCAACTCTTTTTCCCATTTTGTAATTGGGTTGGCTGTCTTTTTGTTGTTGAGTTGGACAATCTCTTTATAAATTCTGGATACTAGACCTTTATCTGATATGTCATTTCCAAATATTGTCTCCCATTGTGTAGGCTTTCTACTTTCTTGATGAAGTTCTTTGATGCACAGAAGTGTTTAATTTTGAGGAGTTCCCATTTATTTATTTCCTTCTTCAGTGCTCTTGCTTTAGGTTTAAGGTCCATAAAACCGCCTCCAATTGTAAGTTTCATAAGATATCTCCCTACATTTTCCTCTAACTGTTTTATGGTCTTAGACCTAATGTTTAGATCTTTGATCCATTTTAAGTTAACTTTTGTGTAGGGTGTGAGATATGGGTCTTCATTCATTCTTTTGCATATGGATATCCAGTTCTCCAGGCACCATTTATTGAAGAGACTGTTCTGTCCCAGGTGAGTCGGCTTGACTACCTTATCAAAGATCAAGTGTCCATACATGGGAGGGTCTATATCTGAGCACTCTATTCGATTCCATTGGTCAATATATCTATCTTTATGCCAATACCATGCTGTTTTGACCACTGTGGCTTCATAATATGCCTTAAAGTCAGGCAGCGCGAGACCTCCAGCTTCTTTTTTTTTCCACAAGATGTTTTTATCAATTCGGGGTATGCTGCCCTTCCAGATAAATTTGCTTATTGGTTTTTCTATTTCTGAAAATAAGTTATTGGGATTTTAATTGGTATTGCATTGAATCTGTAGATCAATTTAGGTAGGATTGACATCTTAATTATATTTAGTCTTCCAATCCATGAACACAGTATGCCCTTCCATCTATTTAGGTTTTCTGTGATTTCTTTTAGCAGTTTTTTGTAGTTTTTTTTATAGTTTTTTTGTCTCTTTAGTTAAATTTATTCCTAGGTATTTTATTCTTTTATTTGCGATTGTAAATGGGATTCATTTCATGATTTTCCACTCAGCTTGTTCATTACTAGTGTATAGAAATGCTACAGATTTTTGAATGTTGATCTTGTAACCTGCTACTTTGCTGTACTCATTTATTAGCTCTAATAGATTTGTTGTGGATTTTTCCAGGTTTTTGATGTATAGTATCATATTGTCTGCAAACAGTGATAGTTTTACTTCTTCCTTTCCAATTTTGATGCCTTGTATTTCTTTTTCTTGTCTAATTGCTTTGGCTAGAACCTCCAACACTATGTTGAATAATAGTGGTGATTAGGTCACCCTTGTCTTGTTCCTGATCTTAAGGGGAAAGTTTTCAATTTTTCCCCATTGAGGATGATATTAGCTGTGGGTTTTTCATATATTCCCTCTATCATTTTAAGGAAGTTCCCTTGTATTCCTATCCTTTGAAGTGTTTTCAACAGGAAAGGATGTTGAATCTTGTCAAATGCCTTCTCTGCATCAATTGAGATGATGATGTGATTTTTCTGCTTTGATTTGTTGATATGGTGTATTACATTAATTGATCTTCTTATGTTGAACCATCCTTGCATACCTGGGATGAATCCTACTTGGTCATGATGTATAATTCTTTTAATGTGTTGTTGGATACGATTTGCTAGAATTTTATTGAGGATTTTTGCATCTATATTCATTAGAGAGATTGATCTGTAGTTTTCTTTTTTGTAATATCTTTGCCTGGTTTTGGTATGAGGGTGATGTTGACTTCAGAGAATGAATTAGGTATTTTTCCCTCCACTTCGATTTTTTTGAAGAGTTTGAGGAGAGTTGGTACTAATTCTTTCTGGAATGTTTGATAGAATTCAGATGTGAAGCCGTCTGGTCCTGGACTTTTCTTTTTAGGAAGCTTTTGAATGATTAATTCAATTTCTTTACTTGTGATTGGTTTGTTGCAGTCATCTATGTCTTCTTGAGTCAAAGTTGGTTGTTCATGTCTTTCCAGGAACCCATCCATTTCATCTAAATTGTTGTATTTATTAGTGTAAAGTTGTTCATAGTATCCTGTTATTACCTCCTTTATTTCTGTGAGGTCAGTAGTTATGTCTCCTCTTCCATTTCTGATCTTATTTATTTGCATCCTCTCTCTTCTTCTTTTTGTCAATCTTGCTAGGGGCCCATCAATCTTATTGATTTTCTCATAGAACCAACTTCTGGCCTTATTGATTTTCTCTATTGTTTTCATGTTTTCAATTTCATTTATTTGTGCTCTAGTCTTTGTTATTTCTTTCCTTTTGCTCGATTTGGGATTAGTTTGCTGTTCTTTACCAGTTCTTCGAAGTGGACAGTTAATTCCTGAATTTTTGCCTTTTCTTCTTTTCTGATATAGGCATTTAGGGCAATAAATTTCCTTCTTAGCACTGCCTTTGCTGCATCCCATAAGTTGTGATATTTTGTGTTTTCATTTTCATTCACCTCGAGGTATTTATTAATTTCTCTTGCAATTTCTTCTTTGACCAACTTGTTGTTTAAGAATGTGTTGTTGAGCCTGCAGGTATTTGTCAATTTTTTAGCACTCCACCTATTATTGATTTCCAACTTCATTCCTTTATGATCCGAGAAAGTGTTGTGTATGATTTCAATCCTTTTAAATTTGTTAAGACTTGCTTTGTGACCCAGCATATGGACTATCTTTGAGAATGATCCATGAGCACTTGAGAAAAAGGTGTATCCTGCTGTTGTGGTATGTAATGTCCTATAAATGTCTGTTAAGTCTAGCTCATTTATAGTAACATTCAGATTATCTATTTCTTTATTGATCCTCTGTCTAGATGTTCTGTCCATTGATGAGAGTGGGGAATTGAAGTCTCCAACTATTATGGTATATGTGTCTATTTCCCTTTTCAGTGTTTGCAGTGTATTCCTCACGTATTTTGGGGCATTCTGGTTCGGTGCGTAAATATTTATGATTGTTATGTCTTCTTGTTTAATTGTTCCTTTTATTAGTATATACTGTCCTTCTTTGTCTCTTTTAACTGTTTTACATTTGAAGTCTAATTTGTTGGACATTAGTATAGCCACTCCTGCTCTTTTCTGGTTGTTATTTGCATGAAATATCTTTTCCCAACCTTTCACTTTCAACCTATGTTTATCTTTGGGTCTAAGATGTGATTCCTGTATACAGCATATAGAAGGATCCTGTTTTTAAATCCATTCTGCCAGTCTACGTCTTTTGATTGGGGAATTCAGTCCATTAACGTTTAGTGTTATTACTATTTGGGTAATATTTTCCTCTACCATTTGCCTTTTGTATTATATATATCATATCTGACTTTCCTTCTTTCTACACTCTTCTCCATACCTCTCTCTTCTGTCTTTTCGTATCTGACTCTAGTGCTCCCTTTAGTATTTCTTGCAGAGCTGGTCTCTTGGTCACAAATTCTCTCAGTGACTTTTTGTCTGAGAATGTTTTCATTTCTCCCTCATTTTTGAAGGACAATTTTGCTGGATATAGGAGTTGTGGTTGGCAGATTTTCTCTTTTAGTAATTTAAATATATCATTCCACTGTCTTCTAGCCTCCATGGTTTCTACTGAGAAATCTACACGTAGTTTTATTGGGTTTCCCTTGTATGTGATGGATTGTTTTTCACTTGCTGCTTTCAAGATCCTCTCTTTCTCTTTGACCTCTGACATTCTAACTAGTAAATGTCTTGGAGAATGCCTATTTGGGTCTAATCTCTTTGGGGTGTGCTGCACTTCTTGGATCTGTAATTTTAGGTCTTTCATAAGAGTTGGGAAATTTTCAGTGATAATTTCTTCCGTTAGTTTTTCTCCTCCTTTTCCCTTCTCTTCTCCTTCTGGGACACCCACAACACGTATATTTGTGCAGTTCATATTGTACTTGAGTTCCCTGATACCCTGTTCAAATTTTTTCATTCTATTCCCGATAGTTTCTGTTTGTTTTTGGAATTCAGATGTTCCATCTTCCAAATCACTAATTCTATCTTCTGTCTCTTTAAATCTATCATTGTAGGTATCCATTGTTTTTCCATCTTTTCTACTTTATCCTTCACTTCCATAAGTTCTGTGATTTGTTTTTTCAGTTTTTCTATTTCTTCTTTATGTTCAGCCCATGTCTTCTTCTTGTCCTCCCTCAATTTATTGATTTGGTTTTTGAAGCGTTTTTCCATTTCTGTTCATATATTCAGCATTAGTTGTCTCAGCTCCTGTATCTCATTTGAACTATTTATTTGTTCCTGTGACTGGGCCATATTTTCAATTTTCTGAGCATGATCCGTTATCTTCTGCTGGCGTCTGGGCATTTAGTCAGATTTCCTTTGGTGTTGGACCCAACAGGTTGAAAGGTTTTTCTGTGAAATCTCTGGGTTCTGTTTTTCTTATCCTGCCCAGTAGGTGGCACTCGTGGCACACGTTTGTCTGTGGGTTCTACCAGTAAAAGGTGCCTTGGGTCCTTTAACTTTGGAAAACCCTTGCCGTGGGGGAGGTTCACCAGCCGAAGTGGCTTGGAAGAGTGCCAGCCATCCCGGGGGTCCAAACGCGAGGAGGGTTGCCACCGCCGCAGCCCAGGAAAGCTCCCGACCGAATTTCCTAGTCGGCCTGGGGCGCCTAGCGTTGTGGGAGGTTGCCAATCGCGGCAGCCCAGGAGAGTGCACCATTCCCAGCCAGATCAGGGTGTCACGTGTTTGGAAGGGATCCACCTGGTCACCATCCTCCGCGGTCTGGGGTTTTCTGACCCAACTCACTCAGTTGGTCCAGGGGGACTTGTGTGGTGGGGGACCACTTGCCCAATTCTGCCAGCTGGCCTGGGAAGGAGGAAGGGAGGGACTCCGGCTGCTTACCGTCCCACCCAGGAAAGCCTGCGCCCCTCAGCGATCTCACCAGAGCTGGTTCTCCCAGACAGTCAGCCATTCCAGGATGGGGTACCCCATCCCTTTGATGTCTGTCGTGGCTCCGGGAGCTGCTCTGTATCATCTCCTCTCCCCCAGTAGCTGTTCTTGTACAACTAACAGTCCCTTCCAGTTGCATGGCAGATCCTCATGTTTCTGCAAATGGAAGCCTTTCCATGGAATGAACACCACAGCGAATGCGGAGGGGTCATCTGCTCCTTTTTTATATTTTATTACTTTACTTTTTGACAGTACAAAAATGCTCTAGGTTTAACATGTATTCCCTGATCCAGTCCAAGAATCAGCAATTTCTCCAAGGATCTCTCATTCTTTTACTGGAGAATACTCTTTAGAAACCAGGATCTTGACACTGTGTGTGCTCCTTGAAACTGGTATGTCATTGCTTCTAGGTCCTTTCAATTGAATGTGTTAGGCAATATATGAATGGAGAGTAATACATGTCTACACATATTGAATTTTTTCTATATCTATATTAGGCTTAGTGTGGCTTCATGATGATGTCTCCCAGTCTAAGCCAGACAGACGATTTCATTCTAGCTTTCCTTTCTTGGTTATCTGTAACCTTCCTCAGCAACAGTGAAAAGCTTTGCTCCCTCTATCAGTCATCCCTTTACTTATTCATTCACTCTCAATGTACATGCAAAGCAACTTCATTATTGTTAACCCATATTCTTAATTGAGAAACAAATTTATCAACCCACACATAAGTAATGTAAAATTACTTTTGTCTCTACTTTATATTTTCTAGTTAAACTTTCTAAAGTTATTTAAGGCAGTTCCTTTTTCCCCTCACCTACTTCAGTGTAATTATGCATTACATCTGTACGACACATTTTGTGTTAGATTCTGCATTCCATTCTGGGGTGCCCTAACACCCCAACTGATGTTTTGTTGTTTGCTTGTTTGTGATTAATTTTGCAGAGATTTAAAGCAGGCGTTTCCAGGGTACTTTTTTATGGGTTTTGACAAATGTGTATATGCAGATATCCATCAGCCCATAACTTACAGAACAAAAGGAGGATCAGTTTTAATGAAATTTTTTCAAGATGTAAAGGAAAGCATAAGACAATTTTTAACATAGTAGTCTTCATTACTCATTAGAGTAAATTATAATATTTTACCATAGGTATTTTAGATCTATACATTTATATGTAAAATATCTGACACAGGAAAAGATGCCTTCTTGTACTGCTTGATCCCTTCCCTCTTTTGGCCCTTCAAATATTGTTTAGAATGTGGCATGTTTCATACCCTTGATGATTTTCACTTTCACACCACAAACGTGTTATTTTTTAATTCAGCATATGAAAATATCCTCAAAATAATGGTATTTTAATTTACTTTCTGCTCAAAATTATGTTTCTGTAACTTCTACATGTTCACACATAAAATCCAGTTTATTGATGCAGCCATTGAATAGAATTGCCTTCTATTAAAATATTATAGCTTATTTCCCAATTCTCTCTCTATAGACACTTAGACTGTTTCCACTAAAACTCTTTTGAAGAGTACTACAATGAGCACTCTTGAGCATGTATCGTGTGTATGTGAAAGTTTTACTAGGGCATATAAATAGAACTGAGTTTGCTGAGAGATGGGGTAGATCCATCTCCAATTTCTATAACAATGATGATTTTAAATTTACACAGCAATCACTTAGGTAGTCTCTATGTGACTCCTGAGAAGATCTAGATAAAGAAATTGTTGGGATTTTTTTGGAGACTGGGGTGGGATAGAGGATTTATCATGGAGAATAAATGCAAGCACCTACAAATATTTGAAGAACCATCATGTTGAAGAAAGAGCAAATTTATTCTACAAAACCACAGTTAGTGGCAATTTCTAAACACTCTAACAATAACCATCTTCTGAAAAGTGGGCTCTTTCTGACTGATGGCAATATCCTGAGCCTAGGAGATCAATTAGAAGATTGTAAGAATGTTTCATTGACAGTTGAAAATTTGGAGGTTTAAGAATAGTTTGTTGACTAGGAGCCAAATGGAGATCAAATACTCCTTTATTCTCATACATTCCAACTAGGTAGTAAAAGTTATATTTATTTATTTGTGTCCTTGGAAAAATATTTTGTAAAATATAATTAGTCCCACTGAAGAGTAACCAACCTATCTCTGAATGGGGATTTTCACTTCTTCAGTGAGATCAGTACAGTGGCATCAGGATTAAAGGTCTACAGCCCTATTTTAGAATATTGCAATTGTGTGGCTGAAGGCAGAGGGACAGTGTCTTCACTACCTCAGGATGGAATGTGGGGGTTTACTTAGCTCAACTTAGTGCAGGAGTCTAGGTTAAAGAACAAAAGTCAAGGAAGTATTGCTAATATTTTCAATATGAGTAATCACTGGTGAAAAGAGAGTTAAATAGAGTTGGTGAAATAAGTAACAAGCAGGAAAATTACCACAATATGTGAGTATTATAAATGAATTTTGAATATTTTCTTGGAATAGAGGAATACTGAGCAAACTATCTTTCAACTCAAACTTGATAGCTAGAAGGGATAGGCACATTTTTTCTAAGTCAAATTGGAACTTTGTCTAGAAGATGTATATCCCTTGTTTTTTTGTCCCTATGACCCTGGCTGCTTGAGCTTTTGGGCAGGCTGATAGGAATAGGATCAGAATCTGATGAACAGAACCATGTATATTTCAACTGCAGTATATGGTATATGTCCTTTCTCTGTTCATTTTTATTCTTTCTATTGATAGATGATTTTAACCTTCATTGAACAAATGTTTATTGACTGTCAAAACTTTGTGGAACAGAAAAGAACTGTCACACAAAGCAGTGTAATGATCTTTATATGTTTGTTATTGCCTTCCCTTTCTAGTCTTGTGGGAATGTAAAATATTAAGATACCCTAAGAATTAGAAAAATTGTGTGTCCTTTATTTTTTCAGAGCATAGCAGGTGAGAATTTTGCCACTGAACCCCCATTGCACTGCTCTATCTAACTTGTTCATACACTAGGAGGGGAAAAATTCTCTTATGATGTGTTTTGTGATCTGAAAACATTTTTGGGCGGGGTACACTGGCAATGAGAGAGTAGTAAATGATACATTAATCAAAGAACCTTCTGGATGCGCTGAGAATTGTCCAAGGAATTTTGAGTCACCAGTCCTTATCCACATGTTACCCTTATGTAATTACCATTGAACTTAGAGATGAAAATAGTTTTGACAACAATTCGGTTCTATTTTCTAAGTGGTAAGTGAAAGATTATTACATTATTTTACTAACATATTAATTTCTTCTTCACATTTGAAAGAAAATCTTCCCAGATAGAAATTGTTCATTGTAGTATTGTTTTTGGTTTTTTAAGCATTTTAAGTATTTCAACCCACTGCCTTCTTGCCTCCATAGTTGTGATGAGAAATAAGCACTTGATCTAATTGGTACTCCCTTGTGCATAACAAGTGATTTTCTCTTGCACCTTTTAGAACCTGTCTTCTCCTTTGCATAGAAGTGGGTGTTTTTCTCATCATGTTAATTTTGTTTGGTGTTCTCAGGGGTTTCTGGAGTGCATTTCATGTCTTTTGTTAACTTTGGGAAGTTCTCTTTCATTATTGCTTATGGTTTTTATTTATTGATTTATTTGCGTGCACAGGCACCAGGAATTGAATCCAGGTCTCCAGCATGGCAGGTAATAACTCTACCGCTGCACCACTGTTGCCTGTTCAGTTTTTGTTTTTCAATTGTGAAAAATAACATATATACAAAAAACCAATAAATTCCAAAGCACACTGCAACAATTAGGTATAAAACTGATTTCAGAATTTGGTCTGAGTTACAGTTCCACAATTTTAGGTTTTCCCTTTTAGCTATTCCAACACATTGGAGACTAAAAGAAATATCTATACAATGATTCAGCAGTCATACTCATTTGTTAGATCCTATGATCATTGTTATAACTCCTCCTTCTCCTTTGATTTTTTCCCCAATATTTATGAGTATTTGGGCTATGACCATTCGAACTTTTTCATGCTGGAAGGGCTGTTGATATTATGGGGTTGGGGATAGAACTATTTGATGTTCTGGAGAGGTTGTTCTCTCTGGGTTACAATACTTAGCTGGCCTAGTAACTCATCTGGAGGTTGGAGGTTTCTGAAAAGTAATCATAGTGCATGGAACCTTTGTAGAATCTCAGATAAAGCCCCAAGGTGTCTTTAGGGTTGACAGAAATGGATTTTGTTGGGGTTTGGCAAACCATGAAAAATAACATTGTCTAGCTGAAGCTTGTGCAAAAGTAACCTCCAGAATAGCTTCTCAACTCTATTTGAAATCTCTCAATCACTGATATTTTGTTTGTTAGCATTCTTTTCCCTTTTTTGGTCAGGGAGGCATGTTCGATCCCATGGTGCCAAAGCCAAGCTTATTCCTGGGAGTCATGTCTCACATTGCCAAGGAGACTTTTATCACTGGATGCCATGTGCTACATGAGGGAAGGGTAATGATTTTCCTTGCAGAATTGGGCTGAGAGAGAGAGAAAGAGACCACATTTGAGCAACAAAAGACATCTTCAGGAATCTCTTAGGCATAACTATAGATATAAAAATAAACTTCACAAGGGCAAGCCTCAAGATTAAGAGCTTGACCTACTGACTTGGAAGCCACTAATGTCTGAGACAGTAATCAGGTATTTCCCTAGTTTTTAAAGTATAATAGTTCCATATTTTTTCTCTCATCCCTAAGGGCCTTTGCCAATACTTTTTAAGTTATCTGCTCAACATACTCTGGGATTTATCTAGGCATTAATATAATATAATTAATATAATATAATATAATATAATATAATATAATATAATATAAGGACTTAATATAAGGACTTATACAAAATTATCAATCCTCATTCCCATTTTGGGTTGCTTATATTTTGGCTGTTTAAATGATCTATCCAGACAGGTTGAGTTAGAGTATGTGTTACAGAAAATTTGTGATTCTGGACAAAATAAACCTCTCTTCTTTTGGTCTCATAAAGTAGGTAAAGTTCGAGAATACAAACAATGTCCTCCTTACCCCTGTATTCTGATTTACCTTGTCCAGACACAATCAGTTTTGTTCTTATCTCTAATTGAAGCTTGACCTCTTTTCATTTTCATTCACAGTTGTTTGCAGCAATGCTGGCCTTCAGAATGGCAGAGTCTTAGGTATTCTGAATCTTATGTATCACACAGGTATGAAAAGTTCCAGAGAAATACCAGATTATGTATAAATAGCACAGCCTTTCAAAATCTAGAAATAACAATTGCAGCTCAAGACTAAATGTGACTTTTTCAGAGTTTACATTATAAGCTTCAATTTTCTTGTAAATATTTTTAAATTAAACTACAACATTTATTCTTTTATTTCTGGTTTATTTTGCATCACAAAATGTCTCACAACTTCATTCACCATGTTGCATACCTCATGACTTCATTCATTTATGTAGCAGCACAGTATTCAATCGTATGTATACACCAAAGTTTGCCATTTTACTTCTCAGTCAGTGTATACTTTAGCCACCTCCATCCATTGTGCATCATGTATAATGTCCAAAGTCAACAGTCCATGTCTCACATTATCTTCACTTAGTGGTATAATCATCAACACTCTCAATTTTAGGCAATTTTCATTGCTCCTAAGAGGAAAAATAACCAAAAAACACATCCTTACCAAATAGAAAATCTTAACCTTCCCTGAACTTTTGTCTCCCACCCCCTTTTATTCCCCCAGCTCTTACTGTGGTATTATTGATGTCTTCCTGGCAAACATAACCTATAGCATCCCCCATGTCCCTATATTGTAAACTCTTTGTACAAGATTCATACCTTTGAAGTAGTTTATGCAAAAATTTATTTATATTTGTAGTGTTAAGCAGTGGGATACATGTTTCTACACAACCCCTTTCAATCATTTTCATCTTCAATACGGCAATAGTACTTATAGACCTACTAATGATCTGCCTTCACTTCTATCCATTCTCTTACCTTAAGTTCAACTTAATTAGGTAACCATTCACCTATCTCTAGTGTCCACGTATAGCTAGGTTCCCTGTATTCTATATTGTAAGCCTTTACCATGGTCACAAAAACAAAATCATACAGTATCTATCCTTTAGTGTCTGGTTAATTTCACTCAGCATTATGTCTTCAGCATTCACTCAACATTAAAACAAATCTATAGAAATGTTCAATATAAGGCATCCAGGGAGAGATACCTTGGTTCAAGAAGGCCGATGAAGTTCAGGGTTTCTCTTTCAAGTGAGAAGGCACATGGTGAACAGTAAGGGTTCCTCTCTCATCTGGAAATACACATGGGGAACATGGTGTCATCTGATAGCTTTCTCTCCTGGCTTCCTGTTTCCTGAAGCTCCCTGGGAGGTGTTTTCCTTCTTCATCTCCAAAGGTCACTGGCTGGTGTACTCTGCTTCTCGTGACTGTGCTGTTCTGCTCTGCTCTCTCTGAATCACTTTCATTCTCTAAAAATATTTCCTCTTTTATAGGACTCCAGAAACTTATCAAGACCTACCCAAATGGGTATAGACATGTCATCACCTAATCCAGTTTAACAACCACTCTTGACTAAATCACATCATCCAGGGAGATAATCTGATTACAGTTTCAAACATACAGTATTAAATAGAGATTATCCTGCCTTTATAAATGGGATTTTGATTAAAACATGGCTTTTCAAGGGGACATATATCCTTTCAAACCAGCACACTGGTTATCATACCTTTATCTTATACATGATTTCCAATTATTTCTCCCACTGAGTTGGCTGCCTCTTCACCTCTTTGACAAAGTTTTTTGAGGGACAGAAGCATTTGATTTTGAAAAGTTCCCATTTACATATTTTTTCTTTTGTTGCTTGTGCTTTGGATATAAAGTTTAGGAAGCTACCTCCTATTACTAGGTCTTGAAGATGTTTCCCTATAGTTTCTTTTAGGAGTACTGGCTCTTATATTTAGTTCTTTGATCCACCTTGAATTAATTTTTGTATAGAGTATAAGGTAAGGGTCCTCATTCATTCTTCTGGCTATTAACATCCTGTTTCTCCAGTTCCATTTATTAAAAAGATTATTTTGTTCTAGTTCAGTGGATTTGGGGGCCTTGTCGAAGACTGACTGACCATATGTTTGGTGGTCTGAACTCTCAATTCAATTCCATTGATCAACATGTCTATCTTTCTGCCACTACCATGATATTTTGACCACTGTGGCTTCATCATAAGCTTTTAAATCCCTCAGATCTGGGCCTTTGCAATATGAAGCCACTAGTCAAAAGCCTTGATGAATGATGGACTATGCCCACCGCTGGTCTTGAGGAAGAGGATTTTATTCTTAGTTCTAAGAGAAGTGTCAGACATCTGTTTCTTGGCTATGATAAGATTTTTTATCTTTTTTCAATAAATCAAGTAATTCTCTTATCAGATACTAGTTAGAACAGGAACCTATAGTGGCCTATGGCCAAAGGGGGTGATGTGCTGGAAGCCTTGGCACAAAGGGAGCAATTTACTGCTTTACTGTAACTTATCACCCTCTTCCTCCTGCTATGCCTTGAATGCTTCACAGGGTTCTTCTGACCTCTGGGCTTCCAAAATAGTTCTTTCAGACAGTCCCTGCCTGTTTATAAATCATTTTGGTGGAAGGACTGTGTCCTAGAGCTTCTTACTCCACTAATTTCCAACAATCATTCTATTTAGACATTTATTCAGTTAAAATTTTGTATTTTAATTGACTAATACAGGCCCAGGTGACAACAGAATACTTTTCAAGAGTTTTGGAACAGGACAAAAAAGCACTCCTCCATGTTCCCTTATGATATCACAATTCCTTTAGATTCCCCACTACAGTTTATTTTATAATTCCACTCTGATCATATTCAAGGCTATCCTTAAGTTTTTCTATTGTGCTCGAACTTCACAATCTTCTACAATATTAAACTGCTCTTTTCTAGACTGTACTCCTTAGATTCCCCCAAATGGACTCTACAATTTCTTTTATCAACTAAAATATTATTTCCAAGCCAAAAGTTACTATATTTTTCAAATGTAAAAATAAATAAATTAAGTAATTAATGTATGTTATCTAGATATATTTATATATTTATATTTTACAATAATAGATTTCTTCCACAATTATATATTTTTGTGGATTTTTCCAATGTGATTTATGAAATGGGCAATGTATCATTTTGGTACTAACTAATTACAGTTTATGAAAACTGTGTAAAAAACTTTAGTCAGGATTTATGTGCACTGATCCTTTCAATTTTAAAACAACTCCATGAAATATTCATTTTTCTAATTTTATACCTGGTGTAGGTAAGATTATGATCTAAAGCAATTTTATGAAGGTATAAAATGGCACAGTAAATTTCATATCCAGGATTTTATGTTGGATTTTTGTTCTTGTTGACCTAGAGGAACATATTTTAGAATGGTTTACCACCTAGTGTGGAGTAAGCTGTGCTCTTTGCAAAAAATTGATTCCTTGCTTACCATTTCACATACTTTCTCTTACTCATAACATGGAAATGTCTTAGACCCATCATCTGCAACAAATTTAGGATTTGAATTCAAGAGTCTCTTCCAGATCTGTACAAAATTAGTCACATAGCAGGAACATAGGCAACTGATTTGAAGTATTATTGTACATTCAATTGGTGAAATAGCTAAGACAAATAAGAGAAACAGTAATGTACAAGTATTAAGAAAAGACAATGAAAAGGCAGAATCATTTTTAAAATTTTGAATACTATGGAAATAGTTTAGCCTCAGGACTTTTTACTTTTCTGCGGCCTTATTTAATTTTTTTATAAGCTTTTTTTCCCATGGGTAGGCTCTGGGAATCAAACCCAGGTCTCTGGCATGGCAGACGAGAGCTCTGCCATTGAGCCACTGTTGCACTGCCCATTATGTAATTTTAATGATAGCCTTAAACACAAGTGCATTTATATAACACTGAACACATATGTCAGGCACTTTTAAAAGTCCTGTTCTGCATCCTTTATATGCACTTACTCATATGATACACTCAAAATTCCTATGAGGTATGTACAATGACTATGGCTGTTTTTAAAGGGGAGGAGATAATAACACAGAGAGAAAACAACAAGCCAAATTTCACACAGACCTTCATGGTAGAGCAGTCTGGTAACCAAAGGTATTCTCAACCAATATTATATCCAGCCACTACTTTTATAGTGTGGGACTGAAGAAACAGGAAACTATTTTATTTTAACTAATATTCCCCAAGTGGACAGAATTTTAATAAGAAAATAACCTTTGAAGACATGGAAACAAATTCTATTTGTCTTACCCAATATGGATTATATTTTTACTAGGAGGAGAAAATGAAGCTTTATAAAGTGAGTGATCTATCAATATTTATCTGTTCTACTTTAGACCTTATGATCTTTGAGTAAAGTTTTTCTTATTCTCAATATCAACTATTATATATACATTGAAGCTTTACTGAGCACTTGTTATATATTAAGCATTGTTCTTGAAGACTTCTATATATCTGTGTATATAATACTCTAGGTCCCTAGTCACAAAAAAGCAAGAACTGGCAAACTTTTTCTGTAAATGTCAGATAGTTAATATTAAGATTTAGTGAGTCTTGATTGAATAGTCTTCTTTGTTTTTTGCTTTTGCTCTTATTTTGTTTTGTTTTATATTTCCTTAATAATCAGAGAACCATTCTTATTATTTGGCCATACAAAAAGAGACTCTGTACTCTATTTTACCTACTAGGTCATAATTTTCCCATCTCTGCCACAATACAAATTCTAGTGGTATATGCAGAAATCAAGCAAGACCACAAATAAATAAACATTAAAAATTCTTATCAATTATACAAGGTTGAAAGTATCCTGAGAGTCATATAAGTATTTAGTAAGCACAAAGGTTCATTTAAAAAAAGGTACAATTGGAGAGTGTAGTACGCACACAGGAGGTCTGAGACTTGCAGGCACATTTCCATTTGTCCTTCTTCAACAATACAGTGTAGTGAATCTCCAAGGCACAAGCAAAAGACACTGGTGTCAGGCAAATCAAAACACTCCTTTATTGTGGGATCTTATATAACTCACTAGTTCTTGGCTATTTAAAGATGTAAATCAGGAAACCTAACAACCTATACTTTTCCGATAAAGAATATAGATAAATTGACTAAGAGTGCCTGCAGGGTGAATTGAGACCTTAAACAGCACCTATAAATCACTTGCTAATACTTGTCATTCTGTTCTTGGCCAAGACTCAGTCCCACAGTTCCAGGCTTTCTTGGAGCTTAGCACCCAGTTACCATGGATCACCTGCCCAGCCTTCTCTTTACTTCATATTTACAATACAGTGTTACATAGTGAACACTGCCACTTCAATAAAACTGGATGGGGGAAAAGGCTGGGGGATGCTATTTTAGATGAGGTTCTCAGGTTGGCCTGTATGAGGTGTTGGTTTTTAAATAGAGATCTGATGAAATGCAGAAGTGACTCATCAGAGGTTCAAGGGGTGATAGGGGTAATGAAAAACTCAAAAGAGTGTGAAAGTGGAGAATTCCTGAAACATAAAGATGGTGATGTTAAAGCAGATTGAGGAATTGTTTTTAGAAGGTAAAGTTGAAAAGGTCTAGTGGCCAGATACTATAAATAAGTAAGTTCTCACATTTTCATTTCAAGGAGAGGTTGAATGTGGTTTTCACTTCTGGCAGTCTAAAACTCCAGAAAATCTTCTTTCCACAAAAAAAATCTTCAATTTTAAAAGCGAAAACACTTTTTATTGCAAATTTAGTCTTATTGGAAGTTACAAAAATTTCTGTAAAAGACATCTCTTCAAATCAAACTAAAAACAAAGCAGTGCGATGGTGGCTCAATGGCAGAGTTCTCACTTGCCGTGCTGTAAACCCGGGTTTGATTCCCAGTGCCTGCTCATGCAAAAAAAGAAAATCAAACTAAAAGTATACTAACAAAAATTTAAAAATAATATATACAGTGAACTAAAGTAGACAATAATAAATGAAGTGGCAAATAAAGTGGTGTGAAAGAAAGAAAGGGAGCTGACTTGAAGGCAAATGCAATTTTTGGCACTAAAATAAAAATTTTAAGCCTGAAAGAAATTAATTTTGCAGTGTAACCCAAGATTTCAAGATTAACCCAAGATTAACCCAGGTATTTCATGGAGTTCAGAAGCAGCCCCAGATTTATAAACCCCTAGTCTCTTGAGGAAGCAATTATAATCTTTTTAAGAGGAAATCTTACCTTTCTCAGGCACTCAAGATTCCCCCTTTTATACTGCTTAAAATTATCTTGGATGTCCTGTTATTTTACTTTCCTATTATCACTGGAACAACTTAACACAAAGTTATATAGAGGAACTACATCATTTTCCTACAGTTTTGATTCTAGAAATCTAACATCAATATATGGGCTGACTATGCTCTTTCTGAGGTTTTTGGGGAAGAATATACCACTTGTCTTTTTCAGCTTCTACAGGACACCTTATTCCTTGGCTCTTGGCAAATTCCTCAGGTCTCCAAACTTTTCCTTCCATCATCACATCTCTCAACACTGTCTCTTATTCTTCAGGCTCTCTCTTAATGGGCTATGGTAATTACTTAGGACCTACATGGATAAATCAGGATAATATCCTCATCTCAAGCTTCTTAAATTAATCACAGCCACAAAATTCCTCAGCCACATACAGCAATATATTTTCAGGACATGGAGATATATTTCAGGTGATAATTCTGTTTATCAAATGTGGTATTATATGTGATATTGTTTCCTAAATCTGAATATCTCTATACATCTCAAAAATTAATTTAGATCAATGAGAGGAGCTATATAATCAACTTTAATTGACACCAATATAATTAGAAAATACTAAAGTGAAAGGTACAAATTCCAATTTACATATAATTGAGGAAATTCAGTATTAAAATTAGCAGGGCAAGATCTGGAATCATTTCAGTCCAGACAAAGGATGGAGGTGTATGGATATGAAGAAAGTGCCTAAGATCTCAGGACAGTGAAGCACTTACAATATCAGAGTGCACTGACAGAAAGAAAGGACTCAGCCAGGTAGTGAGAATTAAGGAGAGAGAACTCTTCAGTCCTGGTGCGTCAGACCTCTGGCTACAAGGAACAAAAAAAGGGCTTGGAAAGTGTGTGGGTTCAGAGGTGACAGTTTTACCAAGACCCCTGTGCTATTTACTAAATAACCAGTACTACCCTGTACCAAGGAAAGAGGGTCTTCTCGAGCCAAGATATGAGTAAACTTCACAAGACTTCATTCATTCAAAGAATCAGCTTCTATTGCTCATAAGGAAATTCCACATTATTTCTTACAAACAGAAAAATGCATCCAACTTTCATATAACAATACATAAAGAACATGAGTAGCCAAACATTTCACATGAATCAATTACCATTAAGCAAAATATTAAGGATGTAAAGCATCAGAAAGTAAATTTCAAATATTTAGAATTGAAATAGGCAAACAAAAAAACATTGTTTTTTGTTTTGTATTTTTGGGTGGTGCATTGTCTTAGAATCAAACCTGTCTTCCCACATGGATGGCGAACATTCTACCACTGAACCACCCATGCACCCCCACCATTAAGTTTTAAAAATCCTAAATAAGGAAAAAATGGAACAATTTTTCCATTTCCAAAAAAGGAAGTTTAAATTAGAAGGCGCTTAAGGGAATAGATGTGAATGGAATGAAAATAAAGACATAAAGTGGTATAAAAGCAGTCACAGGACAAAAAAAAAAGATGTGAAAGGAAAGAAGGGAAAGAAAACAGTGATAAAGAAATAATATTTAAAGTTATAGAGAAAGACAATTGTACAGAAATTAAAAAAGAGTGTTCATCTATAATTTTAAGGATGAAAATGGCTTCAAGAAGTGTCTCTATAATATAGGTAAAAATAACACTATTAGACTTTAAAGATAAAATATACATATGTAAATACTATATCTGCAGACAAAAACACTATGACACTGTTGAAGAAAAACATAAGTGAATGGAAACACCAAACTAGTGAAATAGTTTGAGTAGTTCTATGTCCTATCACCTTGTTAAGTGCCATATTGTTTTCATTAATTTTGGCATCAATTCCCTTTGTTTCCAGGTATTATCATGTTCAGAGCGAATACATATATATTATGTAATCCTTCCCATGTGCTTGAACACAGAGTTGGATTTTTCATTTTGACTCACCTTAAAAATCTTTTTATTCTGTACATTAGTTAAGGATATCTACTTTTATTGCTATTACTGATATTTTAAATTTCTGACATTATTTTCTTATATTTACTCTTGATAGTATTGTACTTGTTTTCTTACACTATAAATTTTTGGCTTTTTTATTTTTAAATTTCTCTTGGTATTAGAAATTTGGTATTCTTGCTCTAGTGATTATTTATATTTGTCACTTTTGTCATACCTAGGATTCTGTTATTATTTACTTTGTTATTTATGAATGAAGTCCTTTCAGTACCATATCTTATGTAGGTTTTAATCAGTGAGTCCTCTACTTCCAGTTTTCTTTCTCCCTACACTTCCCATTGTTTTGATTGTGTGATACATAACTCTTCCAGAGCAACTATATTTTACATAGTATTCTTCCAACTTACTCTTTCCCAATAGACCAAGTTTTCAATTTAAATATATTTAATCCATAAAACTAATCCCATGTTTCTTTCAGATATATATACATGGGCAGGCACCAGGAGTTAAACCCGGGTCTCCAGCATGGCAGGTGAGAGCCATTGTGGCCCACCCTTCACTCATATAAAAGTATCATAGTCGTTTTATATAGATCCAACATTTATATATGTTTTTGTCTTTAAAATAGAATTAGTGTTGTTATAATATATCTTGGAATTGCAGTTACACTCTGGTCAAAATTCAGTGGACACACATGTTTATATAAATGTGTTCTGGACTCCCTATTCTGTTCCACTAAACTTTTTGTCCATATTTACACTATAAAATATTTTTATTAATAAATCTCCGTATGTTATGAAATCTGGGAATTTAATCATCCAGTTAAATCGTTTTTCAATATCATTTTGGTTATTCTAGGCCCTTTGCATTTACATGTGAATTTAGAGTCAGTTTGCCAGTTTTGACAATAAAGCCTGTTGCAATTTTTATGAAGACATTATTGAATCTATATAGTAATTTAAAGAGAACCTTAACAACATAGAATATTTAAATCCAGGAACAAGATACAGTGTCCCATTATTTAGGTATTCTTTTGTATCTTGGAGAGCAATTATTTTGTATTTTTGCTTACAGTTTTTTTTATTCTTTTGTCAGGTTTATTCATAGTATTACTATTATTAAATATTATTGAAGATGATTATTTTAATCAATTCAAATTGCTGCTACTAAAAAATGAAAAACATTTCATTTTTTTAAAAATGACCATGTAACTAGAAAACCTATAAACTCACTTATTATTTCCAGTGGTTTTTTGTAGATTCCTTTAGATTCTTTACATAAATAAGCATGTCATCTACAGATAGAGTTTAATTATTACTTTTTCTATTTGCCTGCTAGTTCTTTTTCTTGCCTAATTTCACTGGCCAGCATCTCCTGTACAGTACTGCATCAAAGTGCGAGTGTAGTTATCCTTGTCTTGTTTCTCATCACTGTGGGTATATATTCATTCAGTCTTCCACCACCAAGTATGGTGTTATACATGCTTCTGTATTTGCCCTTTATTAGTTTGTTTTTATCTGTAATGGAAGTCGAATTTTACAAATGAATTTTCTGTACATGTTTGAGAAAGGAATATTGAAAACTTTGTTTAAAATTTTAACTTCTTCAAGATTTCCCTGGAACCATGCTGAGGATTGTGTATGGATTTGGAACCACAGGATAGATCATTTCTGCAGCTGTATTAACTGCTCGCAGGTCCTGGACAGGGCAGAATTCCCTGGTTTGAGCTTTTTTCATGGGCAGCAGTGGAGTGTTCTATGGAGAATTGCACGGTCGGATGATTCAGTGTGCTTCTAACTGCACCAAGTGGCTTTGAATCCCTTCCAGAGCCTTTTGAGGGATCAGATACTGTCGCACTGCCACGGGAATTGAGGGAGAGACTTCCAGAGAAGATGGCAGCTTAGTAAGACGTGCGGGTCTTAGTTCCTCCTCCAGAACAGCTACTAAAGAAACATAAACGGTACAGAACAGCTCCTGGAACCATGACAGAGACCAAAAAGACAGCATACCCCATTCTGGAATGGCTGAACCAGTTGGGAGAATCCGCTGTGGTGAGATCCCCGAGGGGCGTGCACTTCCCCGGGCCTGTGGCAGCTGGCAGCCGGAGCCCCTTCTTCCTTCCTTCCCGGGCCAGCTGGGAGATTTGGACAGGCATTCCCCTCAAGCCGTGGTGGCCAGCGCCCCCCCATGCGTGACCTCCTGGGCCAGCTGGGATATTTGAATCAGATATCATTCTATATCTTTTTCTGTTGTTTTGCTAGTTCTTTTCCTAAATTGATGCAAATGTACTAAGAAATGATGATCATACATCTATGTGATGATATTAAGAATTACTGATTGCTTATGTGGAATGGAATGATTTCTAAATTTCGTGTTAGTTAATTTTTTTTAATTAATAAAAAAAATTGAGGGAGAGCTTAAAAAAATTCAATTTCTGGTATATTGCATGCTAGCAGCCTAGTAAACTAAAGCACAAAGTGTTAATAATAGGGCAGTATATGGAAAACTTGTAATTGATATATGATTGTTTTGAAAACTGACTAAATTCTAATAAAGAAAAGTCTTGTTACCAGAGGGAAAAATTTTTTTTTAACTTTTTCTATTTCTCCTTATACTACAGTTAATAGAAGCTGGAAGTCACTAAAAATCAGCAGCTAGGAGAAAATGGAGAATGAGGCAGATCACCATGTTATAGAGGCAATGTTGAAAGTGAAAGAACCCCAATGTATCAGCAAGCCAGCACCATAATGCTACAGCCTCCAATGGAAAAGCATGGCCAGTTAAGATTTTGATTTTAGAATTCTTGCCTGCAAAACATGATACAAAATTCTTGTTGTTTAAGTCAACTAGTTTGTTATATTTGTTGTAGCAGCCCTTATAAACTTAGGTGGTTCCATGGCTTCCTTTTTTATCCAATGGCTGTTCTCATTGTGAAGGAAGTGAATGAGTAGTGGGCTTGTTCACTTAATTCCTCCCTCTTGCATACTTATAATGATATTATTTGATGCAACCGGACCCCATCAAAGCTTCCCCTATTGCAGCATTTTAACTGACCAAAATATCATATATATATATATATATATATATATATTTTATATATATATATATATATATATGTATATATGTTGGCAAACTAAATTAACTCATTAAAACAAGGTTTTAATTTAACAGGGTGAAAACTGTAAATCATATGGAAACAAATTCAAATGAAAAACTGACCTAAGTAGGTGGAAAGACCTTCCATGATCATGGATAAGAAGGTTGAATGTCATCAGGATGTTGTTTTTACCCAAACTGATCTAGAGATTTAATTCAAAACCAGTCAAAATCCCAACAACCTACTTTGAAGACTTGGAAAAGCTCCTTATCAAATTTATATTAAAGGGAAAGAGACCCTGAGTAGTTAAAGATATCCTACAAGAGAAGAGCAAAGTGGGAGGACTATAACTTCCTGACTTTAAAGCTTATTATAAAACACAGTGGTTAAAACAATATGGGATTGGCACAAAGATAGAAGTACTGACAATGGAATAGAATCAAGAATCCAGCTATTGACCACCAAATTTATGGATATTTGATCTTTGATAAGGCCCCCAAATCTACTGAACTGGAATAAAATAGTCTTTTCAATAAATGAGCATGGGAGAACTGGATTTCAAAAGCCAAAAGGATGAAAGAGGACCCCTACCTTATGCCCTATACAAAAATGAATTCAAAATGGATTAAATACCTAAATGTAAGAGCCAGTACCATAAAACTTCTAGAAGAAAATATAGGACAACGTTCATCAAGAGCTAGTAATAAAAGATAGCATCTTAAACTTTACACCTAAGGTACAAGCAGCAAAAGAAAAAAAAATACACAAATGGGAACTCCATAAGATCAA
Organism: Tamandua tetradactyla; assembly: GCF_023851605.1. Classification (NCBI taxonomy): domain Eukaryota; kingdom Metazoa; phylum Chordata; class Mammalia; order Pilosa; family Myrmecophagidae; genus Tamandua; species Tamandua tetradactyla. Next base: position 42,874,013 of record NC_135340.1, read on the forward strand.
AAGTTTCTTTGCTTCAAAAGACTTTGTTAAAAAGGTGAAGAGGCAACCAACTCAATGGGAGAAAATATTTAGAGATCACATATTGGACAAAGGTTTGATATCTTATGTGCTTAAAGAAATTATACAGCTCAACAACAAAAGAACAACTGTTATAAAATGGGCCAAAGATATGAATGGACATTTTCCTGAAGAGCAAATACAGATGGCTATAAAGTACATGAAGAGAAACTCATCTTCATTGGCTATAACAGAGGCAAATTAAGATGACAATAAGATATCACCTCTTACTTAAAAAATGACAGCTATTAAACAAATAGGAAACTATAGATGTTGGAGAGGATGTGGAGAAATTGGAATGCTTATTCATTGCTGCTGGGAACGTACACAATTTTGATAGTTAATTAAATGGTATATAAGGTAGTGCTTAATATTTAAAATTAAAGAAACTCTGATACCTATATCTATAGGTTTCTTCCTTCCTTGATTTAATTTTAAATTGGTTTATGAAACATATTGTACAAACAGGCTTTTCAATGATTATTTAGATATTTTATTTAAATATGTCTATAGATCAGCTAATTAAGACACCCATTTTAGGTGGTTAAGACTTTCATATGTTAATAGTAGAGACATTTGTATCTTTATATTTTCCTAAAATCAGAAAAATTTTAGTAACATACATCATTACTATAGCAACTTTGATATTTGTAATAACTTTCTACTTGATATTTTGAGAACATTCACAGTTTTGACAGTGATCAAATAGTACTTAAATTCTTCTTATTATTTAGAATTTAAGATACTGTTATTTGAATTTGTATGTTTTTTCTTTGTTGCCTTAATTTTAAATTGGTTTATGAAACTTACTGTGAAAATATAGGTTTCACAATGATTATTTGGGTACTTTATTTAACTATGCCTATGGATAAACTAATTAAGAGATTCATTTTTGATGCCTCTAAATATATAGTTCATTTTCTTAAGTTAAAAAAAGTTTTGAAGATATTTAGAATAAAAAATGGTCATAAACTTTTAATCCATCCCTGTAGGAGCACACCTATTGTAGATGGGACCTTTTGGTTCAATTGAGATGTGACCCAGCACTTGGGTCTTAATCTTATGCTGGAGCCCTGTATGAGAGCATACAGAGAGAGAGAGGCCCAGAGAGTTTTTGAGAATAAGCCATTGAAACCAGAACCCAGGAGAAAAGGAACAGTGGAAGTCATCATGCACCCTCCCATGTGACAGACAAACTCTGGATGCTTCAGCCTTTCCTCAGAGAAAGGATCTTTCCTTTGATGCCTTAATTTGAACATTTTCATTCCTTAATTTGGACATTTCATAAACTAGTAAATCCCCATAGAAAAAGCTAACCCATTTCTAGTATATCACATTCTCGCATTTAATAGTTTAAAAAACTAAGCTATAGTAGTCTACACATCTGTTGCTTTCCCTTTAATGTGTTTAAAAATAAGACATTTGCTTGTATATATTGCTGTGCCTATTATAATTCTGCTAATTCCATACTTCTTTTTATTCCATATTTCACTTTCACAATTTTGTATTTCCTTTCTTCAACAATTTATTTCTCATTCTTTCCTCCTACTCTGAATCAATGCATAAATGACACTGAGAGGTATCATGTGGCAATAAAATTATAAAAAATATTATTTTAAGACTATTATTTTAAACAGATAGCCTCAGGGAAATATTGAAACAATTCCTCTTGAAAATGTGTGATAAGATATAATATAATTCAGAACATCATGTCTGTAAAGCCAGGAGAAAATGATTATGCATTGACTCAACTAGAAACATAAATCATGTTATACATGTAAATAGGTTGAAAAAGCTTAGATAGCTTTGTAAGGTCAAGACAATGATTTGGAAAATACATTGATTTCTTGTCCTAAAATTCTTAAAATAAATATGTGAATGCAAAAGGTGGAAAAATCATTCACTAAGCAACATGACATAGGAAAAATAGGAGTATTTTTGTAACCTTCAACAAAGTTTCTTAGATCTGATACCTAAAGCACTAGACTGAATAAAATATTTAAATTGGTCTTCAAAAAAATTAAAAATGTCAAAGGACACAATCAGAAAAGTAAACCCAACCCACAGATTGGGAGAAACTATTTGTAAATTATATAACTAATATGGTACTTGAAGTCAGAAAGTATAACAATCTCCTACATGTCAACAACTAAAAGACAAGTAATCCAATTAATGAGGCCAAAGGATTTGATTGGCTATTTCTTCAAAAAGACATTCAAATGAACAATAACTACATTAAAAAGTTATTCAATCTTCATTAGAAAAATCCAAATCAAAACTGCAAGATACCGCTTCACACACACCAGGATAATCACAATAATAAATACAGAAAATAATAAGTGTTTGTGAGGATGCAGATAAACTGAACAGATTATACTTTTCTTATGTGGTTATGAAGTGATGTAAACAGTCTAAGACTTCTAAAAATTGTTAAACATAATGTCACCATAGGATCAACAATTCCATTCCTAAGTATATACCTAAGCTTATTAAAAGCATACATTCACATAAACAAAATTTATATATGTTGTATATAACAGCATTATTCGTAATAACCCCAAACTACAAGCAATCCAAATGTCTATTGACTTATTAATGCATGCATTGAATGTGGTGTATCCAATCAATGGCATACTGCTTGGCAATATAAACCATGAAGCACTAATACCTGATGTGATTAAATAAATCTTAAATGCAGTATGATAAGTAAAAGTAGCCAATCATGGAAGATGACATATTGAATGAATGTCTGGACACTTATATGAAGTGTCCAGAATAGTTAAATCCATAGAAACAGAAAGTATATTAGCAGTTTCTAGGGGTGGGGAGTGATTGGTAATGTATATGGGGTTTCTTTTGGGGGTGGGGAAATGCTCTGGAGTAAAATAGTGGTTGCATTTACAAAGCTTTGAGGTTTTAGCAAAAAACCCTCAAATGTATACTTTAAGGGAAGATTTTTATTGAATGCTAATCATATTTCAATAAAGCTGCTAAAAATAATGATAAGAATAGTCTTCAGGAACTATATAGACTAATAGCTATTAAACCCAAAGCAAACAGAATAAATGTGGTAACAATGATTGGACCTGAGATAAATGAAATAGGGAATAAAAGCAATGGCCAGAATCAATAAAACTGAAAGGTGGTTCCTTGGAAAGATGAATAAAATTATCAAGCCTTTAACTAGAATGAAAAAATAAAAAAGACTGCTGATGTAAATAGCTAAAATCAGAAATGAAAAAAGGCATTATTATTGACACTACAGAAATAAAAAAGATTCTAAGGGGATAAAATGAATAAGTGTATGCTAATGAATTCAGTGACTTAGGTGAAATGAAAAAAATCTTAGCTCTATACTGACACAAGAAGAAATAAAACGTCTGAACAAACAAATAACAAAGAAAAGATTGAATCAGTAATCAAGAACATCCCAAAAAAAGAAAGTCAAGGACCAGGTAGTTTCTCAAATTCTTCTGAAGAACTGAAGAGGGAATGCTTATTAAGACATTCTATGATGTCAGCATCATCAAAATAACAAAACCAAATAAAGATATCACTGGAAAAGGAAATTAAAGATTAATATTTCCTATGAATATAAATGTAAAAACCCTCAACAAAATCAAGCAAGCCAAAACAAACAGCACATTAAAAGTATTATACAGGGTGGGCAATGGTGGCTCAGTGGCAGAGTTCTTGCCTGCCATGTTAGAGACCTGGGTTCAATTCCCAGTGCCTGCCCATGTAAAAAAATTTTTACAAAGAGAATTACTATACACCATGAACAAGTGGAATTTACCCCAGGAATGCCAAGGTGGTTCCACCATATAAGAAAATCAATTGAGGTAATACTCTCCATTATAAAACATATTAAAATAACAACAACAAAAACAAAAACAGGACAGGATCACTTGAATTGATGCAGAAAAATAATTTGAAAAAAATGTAGTGTCACTTATCAATAAGAAAACAAAAGATTCAGAATATTAGGGATAAAAGGAAATTTCCTCAAAGTAGAAGACATGTTAAAAATCCAAAGATAACATCATACTCATTGGTGAAACATTAGAAATTTTCAGAAACAAGACAAGGATACTCACTGTAATTCTTTTATTCAACATTTTACTAGAAGTTCTAGCCAAAGCAATTAGGCAAGGAAAAGAAGGAGAAGACATTTAAATTGGAGAAGACATAATGTTTTATCTTTTTGAAGATAATATGATCTTAAAATGTTAAAAATCCTTAAAAATCCACAACAAAGGTACCAAAGCTTATACATGAATTCTGCAAAATGACAGAGTAGAAGATCAACATGCAAAAGTCAGTATTGTTTCTATACACTAGTAATGAACTACCTGGATAAAAAATTAGGAAAAACCAATCACTTACAATACCACCTAAAAGAATATAGAAATAAACTTAACCAAGGATGTTACGAATTTGTGCATAGAAACTAAAAAGCATTGCTGAAGGAAGTCAATGAAGACCTAAATAAATGGAAGGGTGTTCTGTGTTCATGGATTGGAAGACTAATTATTGTTAAAACATCAATTATACCAAAGCAATTTACAGATTCAATTCAATAGCAATCAAAATTTCAACAACCTTCTTTGTAGAAATTTAAAAGCCACTCATCAAATTTATCTGGAGGAGTGAAGGTCCATAATATGCAAAACAATCCTAGAAAAGAAGAAAATAATTGGAGGATTCATACTTCCTGATTTTGAAACTTATTAAAAGCTATAGTAATGAAAAGAGTGTGGTACTGTCCAAGGGCAGACATATATATCAATGGATTCAAATAAAAACTTCAGAAATAAGTTGTCACATTTTTTGTCAACTATTTTTGGCAAGGGTCCAAGACTACAAAATGAGGAAAAAAGCAGCCTCTTCAATTCAAAATGACTGGGAAAACTGAATATTCTTATGCATGACAATGGAAGTGGATGCCTAATCACACCATACACAAAAATTAATTCAAAATAGAACAAATACCTAAACATAAAAAATAAACTCTAAAACTACTAGAAGGAACCTAGAGAATCATATTCAGGATTTGGGTTACAAAATGTTTTCTTAGACTTTCTACCAAATGCACAAACAACAAGTAAAGTAGATAAATAAGGCACATCAAAATTTAAGTCTCTTGAGTATCAAAGGACTTCATTGTGAATGTAAAAAGACAATCTACTTAATGGGATAAAACATTTGGAAACCACATACATGATATGGATTTAATATCCATAATGCATAGAGTAATCCTACAACTCACCCACAAAAAGAAAAAGAAAATGTGAAAAAGACTTGAATAGGCCTTACTCCAAAGAAGATATATAAATGGTCAATAATTTCATGTAAAGATGCTCAACATCATCGCCTATTAGGGAAATGAAAATCAAAACCACAGTGCAATACCATTTAAAACCCACTAGAATGGCTGCTATTAAAAAACAAACAAAAGAAAACAAAAAAACAGAAAACATCCAATCTTAGAGAAGACCTAGAGTAATAGATACACTTGTTGAATGTTGACCAGAATTTAAATTGTTGAACCTTTGTGGTGTAGAAAACAGTTTAGTGGTACTCAAGAGTTCAGTATGGAATCTTCTAGTGACCCAGCAATTCCAATTCTAGGTCTATATCCAAAAGAGTTGAAAGCAGTGTCATGAACAGATATTTGCATACCGAGTTTCAAAATGAAATTATTCACAATTGCCAAAAGATGAAAGCAACACTAGTGTACACCAAGAGATGAATGGATAAACAAGATGTGGATTTGCATGCAGTGGAATATTATTCAGTCATAAAAATGAATGGAGTCCTGATAAGTGCTACAACATGGATGAACCTTGAAGATACCATATTGAGGGAAATAAGACTGTGCAACAGGACTAGATACAAAAACCCAAAAATGGACAGCACAATACTACCTAATTGCAATGTAATTATGTTAAAACACTGAATGAAGCTGCATCTGACCTATAAAAAATAAATAAATAAACAAATAAATAAATATATGACTGCACAAGTTGGAAAAATTATTCACTTAAGAAACATAACATAGGAAAAATAGGAGCATTTTTGTGACCATGGACAAAGATTCTTAGATACAACCCCTGTGCTAGCTTGAAAGGATGTATGGACGCTAGAAAAGTCATGTTTTATTCCTAATCCCATTTTTTCAAGGCAGCTGTTTCTTCTAATCCTTATTCAGTACTTTATGTTTGAAACTGTAATTAAATCATCTCCCTGGAGATTTGACTTATGTGATCTTGATGTGATCTTGAGTGTTCAAGAGTGGTTGTTAAAATGGATTAGGTCTCCACCCATTTGGGTGGGTCTTGATTAGTTCACTGGAATTCTTTAAAAGAGAATGACAAGAGAGAAAGCTCAGAGATTCTGAGAGAGCAGAACGACATAGCCATGAGAAGCAGAGAGCCCACCAGCCAACGACCTTTGAAAATGATGAAGGAAGATGCCTCCCGGGTAACTTCATGAAACAGGAAGCCAGGAGAGAAAGCTAGCAGGTGATGCAATGCTGGTCATGTGCCCTTCCAGCTGAGAGAGAAACCTTGACTGTGTTCACCATGTACCTTCTCACTTGAGAAAAGGACCCTGAATTTCATCAGCTTTCTTGAGTCAAGGTATCTTTCCCTGGATGTCTTTGATTGGACTTTACTATAGATTTGTTTTAATTAGGGCATTTTCTTAACCTTAGAACTGTAAACTAACTATTCATTAAATTCCTGTTTTTAAAAGCCATTCCATTTCTGGTATATTGCATTCCGGTAGCTAGCAAACTAGAACAACACCAAAAGCATTAGACCAAATAAAATATACATATAAATTATTCTCCAAATAACTTAAAAGTATCAAAAGACACAATCAAGAAAGTAAAGAGACAATCCACAGACTGGGAGAAGTTATTTGCAAATTATACAACTAATATGGTACTTGAATTCAGAAGTTATGAAAATTTCCCACATGTCAACAACAAAAGACAAGCAATGCAATTAATGCAGCCAAAGGATTTGAATAGATATTCCTCCAAAGAAGACATTTAACTGAACAATAACTATGCAAAAAGATTCAAAAGTCATTAGAAAAATGCAAATCAGAACCACAAAAATGTACCACTTCACACACACCGAGATAGCTATAATAATAAATATAGAAAATAATGTGTTTATGAGGATATAGAGAAATTGAATTCACCATACATTTTTTACATGGTTCTGAAATGATGTAAACTTTTTTGGAAAACACTCTGAGAGTTCTAAAGAATGTTAAGCATAAAGTTGCCATATGACTCAGCAATTCCACTCCTAGGTATGTACCTGAGCTTACAATAAACACACATTCACAAAAAAAATTTGTCTGTGGATGTTCATAACAACATTATTCATAATAACCTCAAACTGCAAATAATTCAAAGATCTATTAATTTATTAATGCATATATTAAATGTGATATATTTAATCAATGGCATATTGTTTGGCAATATAAACCATGGAGAATTAATCCCTGTTGTGACATAGATAAGCCTTGAAAACATTTGCTAAGTGAAAGAAACCAAGCACTAAAGGCAACATATTGTGTGAATCTACTTATATGAAATATCCAGAATAGGTAAATCTATAGAAACAAAAAGAATATTAAGTTTCTAGGGGCAGGGGAGTGATTGCTAATGTATATGGGGTTTCTTTTGGGGGTGGAGAAAATGTTCTGGAATAAAATAGTAGTTATGTTTGCAAACCTTTGTGCTTTTAGCAAAAAACCCTCAATTGTACACTTTAAGAGGATATTTTTATTGTGCATTAATTATATTTCAATAACACTACTAGAAAAAATAATGATAAAAATAGTCTTCAGGAACTAGAAAAAATAATAGCTACTAAACCCAAAGAAAGCAGAAGGAATACAATAGCAAAAATTGGACCTAGGATAAATGAAATAGGGAATAAAAGGAATTTCCAGAATCAATAAAACTGAAAGGGGTGTCCTTAAAATGATCAATAAAATTATCAAGCCTTTAGCTAGAATGACAAAATAAAAAAGACTGACCATGTAAATGGCTAAAATCAGAAATGAAAGGAGGCATTATTATTGACACCACAGAAATAAAAAAGATTATAAGAGGATACTATGAACAACTGTATGCCAATGAATTCAATAATCTGGACAAAATGGAAAAATTCTTAGAAACACATAGACTACTTAAAGTGACTCAAGAGATAACATCTCAACAAACAAAGAACAAGGAAAAGATTTGATCAATAATCAAGAACCGTGCAACAAAAGAAAGTCAAGAACCAGATGGCTTCACTGGGAATTTTACCAAATTCCAAGAATTAACACCAATCGTGTTCAAACGTTTCTAAAGAACTGAAGAGGAGGGAATATTTCCTAAGACATCCTATGAAGTCAACATTAGCTTAATAACAAAGCCAGATAAAGTTACTGTTGGAAAATATATAAATGCAAAAATCCTCAACAAAATACTAGCAAACCAAAACTAACCAACAACACATTAAAAGAATTATACATCATGCCCAAGTGGAATTTAACCCAGTAATGCAAGGGTGGTTCCACATGAGAAAATTAATTAAGGTAATATCCTCCATTAATAGAATGTATAAAAAAACAAAACAGAACATGATCTTCTGAAGTAATGCATAAAAAATCATTTGATAAATATCTAGTACCACTCCTTAAAAAGAATATAAAACACTCAGAAAAATAGGATTGAAGGAAACTTCCTCAACATAGAAGAATGGATAAAAACCCAAAGATAACAACATACTCAATGGTGAAATATTAAATGTTTCCCCCTAAGATCAGAAGCAAGATGAGGATGCCGACTGTAATTATTTTTATTTAACATTTTACTAGAAGTTCTAGTCAGAGCAATTATGCTAGAAAAAAAAAAGAGGACATTCAAATTGGAGAAGACATAATGTTTTTCCTCATTAATTAAGACATGATCTTAATACATTAAAAATCCTTAAAAATCCACAACAAAGTTACCACAGTTTACACATGAATTCAGCAAAGTGAAAGAGTATAAGATCAACATGCAAAAGTCAGTATTGTTTCTGTGTATTACTAATGAACTACCTGAATAGGAAAACAAAAAAAATCACTTACAATACCAACCAAAAGATTATAGGAATAAACTTAACCAAGGATGTCAAGGATTTGTGCATGGAAACTATAAAACATCGATGAAAGAAATCAAAGAAGACCTAAATAAGTAGAAAAGCATTCTGTGTTCATCGATTGGAAGACTAATTATTGTTAAAACATCAATTATACTAAAGCAGTTTACAGATTCAATGCAATACCAATCAAAATTCCAACAACTTTCATTGTAGAATGGAAAAACCAATCATCAAATGTATCTGGAAGAGTGAAGGGCCTATAATATGCAAGACCATCCTGTAAAAGAAGAAAGAATTTGAAGGATTCATACTTCCTGATTTTGAAACTTATTAAAAGCTATAGAAATGAAAACAGTGAGGTACTTTTCAAGGGCAGATATATACATCAATGGATTCAAATAGAAAATTAAAAATAAGCCCTCTCATCTTTTGTCAACTATTTTTGACAAAGGTTCCCAAACCACCAAATGGGAAAAAACAGCCTCTACAATCCAAAATGACTGGGAAAACTGAATATCCATATGCATAAGAACAGAAGTGGACCCCTATCTCACACCATGCACAAAAGTTAATTCAAAATAGAATGAATACCTAAACATAAGAAATACACTATAACACTCCTAGAAGGAACCTAGAGAATCAGCTTCAGGACTTTGGGTTAGGAAATTGTTTCTTGAATATGCAAATTCATAAAGCCAGAAATTAGAATACAAGTTACCCTGGGTTGGAATGAGGGTAGGTCATGAGTGTTAATGCTTATTTGGTACAGAGTTTTGTTTGGGGTCATGGAAAAGTTTCAGTAATGTATGGTGGTGCTGATAGCACAACATTGTGAATGTATTTAACACTAATGAATTGAATATTTGAAAGTGTTAAAATGGAAGAATTTACATTGTATATATGTTATTAGAATAAAAATATTAAAAGCCACGGACCTGTACAAAATGAGACTGTGTAACTATATCTACAATTAACGTGTAATTATAATAATAGTGTTTCATTAATTGTAACAAAATTACCACATTGATACAAATTGCTTATAATAGAGAAATCTGTGTGTATGTGAGGGTTGTATAGGAACTCTAAATTTTCTGTATGATTTTTCTGTAAACCTACATTTTTAATTTAATAATAGTCTTCAATATGACAGAAAATTGTAGTAATAGTTTATTCATTTACATTTTATTGAATTTAAGAGATAGAATTTATTAGCTCTTTTGAAGTAACTACTCACCTATCTAAAATAGATGTAAAGCAAATCATCTGGTAAATTGCGAAGATACTCGAGCAGAATTCTCTCTCCAAATATTCAAGTTGAGAGAATGAGATTCTAATCTTCTTGTCGTTTTGTAAATTTAGTGCATAATATTCAAATCAATAGAGATGATTTTTGTAATAATGTAAAATATGTAACAAATTAACTTCTCTGTATAAATATGAGTGTGTAGAAATATGGACAACAAAATAATAAGTGGTATTAACTCTGAATGCAGTGAAACAATAACTGGTATGAACTTTGAATGCAATATAATGAGTATAATTTGTCTTATTTTTATTTTGTAAAATTTTACTACTAATAATTTTTCTGATATTATAAATTGACATAAAAATAGAAATCACAGTTAATATTGTAAACATTTCAATACATTTGAGTATTCTCCTCCCCCTCCAAAAATAGATAATTTGCTAATTTGTTAGTGCCATTAAATATCAATCTCTTAACCATTTATTTAATCATTTATATATATTTACTTATACATTCTTCCAGGTATGAACATAATTCTTCAAAGTTTTCTTCAATGCCCCTGAATAAATTTTATAGTCCTGAATAATTTTCTCAGGGCCGCCTTCATTTCCTTATTCCGGAGACTGTAGATCAAGGGGTTGAGAAGTGGGGTCAGCACAGAGTAAAATAAAGTCACAATTTTCTGGTTCCCAGCTTGATTGCCTGATGTTGGGCTCACATACATCACCATGATGGAGCCATAGAAGAGGGACACCATGGCCAGATGGGAGCCACACGTGGAGAAGGCCTTTTGCTAGCCTTCTGCTGAGGGGACCCTAAGTACAGCTCTGATCACCACTGTGTAGGAGCTGGTGATGAAAAGGAAGGTGGAGAAAATGAGGACAGTGTTAAAGATGACACAAATTATCTCAGTGGCTGGAGCTGGAGCACAAGACAACTTCAAAATAGGTCCTGGGTCAAATAAAAGGTGATCAATTTTATTGGAACAACAAAATGGGAGCTGAGAAATTAGAAAAACAGGTAAGAGGAAGTACAAGAAACCACACACCCAGCAGCAGGCTCCCATTCTGATGCAGTGCTGAGCTGTCATGATGGTGGTGAAGTGCAGGGGTCTGCAGATCACAAGGTACCTATCAAAGGTCATGGCACACAAGAAGAAGGTCTCAGTGGCACCCATGGAGAAAAAGAAGTAGAACTGGAAGAAGCAGCCTGAGAAGGAGATGGAGTTGTTCTCAGAGACAAAGCTGGCTAGCATATTGGGAACAGTGGAATTGATATACCAGATCTCCAGTAAGGAAAAATTGGCTAGCAGGATGTACATGGGGGTGTGGAGATGATGGTCCCACCTCACAGCACAGATAATGCACAGGTTTCCAATGAGTGTCAAAGCATAGGTCAGCAAGAAGATTGAAGAGAAGAGAATCTGAAACTCCCAGGAACAAGGGAAGCCTAAGAAGATGAATTTACTCACAGAACTAGAGCAATTATTTGTATTGTACATTTTCTTTGTTTTTCAATTCTGCAAAGACAACATCTATCCATATTAGAAGTAGGCTTACATAGTATTTCTCATTAAGGCAGATACCTTGGATAAGGTCAGATTTTGAAACATGTCAACAGCAAGACAATAGCACTGCTTTTGGAGATATTTTTCCATGATTTGCAGATATTCACAGTCCTAAGTGACACAATAAGTGCAATATAAATAAGACCCGTTCTTGTAATCCTGAGGTTTAAAATGGAATTCAGTCGGTATTGACAATAAGCAAATGTACCTAGGAAGTATAAATTTAATTCAAGCAGTGACGGAATAAAGAATGAATAAATATGCCCAAGAGATAACACAGTATTTGTGATATATAAAGACATTAAAGTTATTGATGTTCAAAATTCTTTTCTATATTTATGAGACAAATAAATACTGTTAGGCTGACACCAATACTATTCCCATGTATTCATTTATTTAAAATACTATGCCAGATAATTCATTTTAGATTTATTGTTTTAGGATATGGGAGATTTCCTATATCCACTTAAGAATGTATTTCAATCTAATTGTAAGATGAACATGCATGAAATCACTATTTATTAAAGGTTTCACATTTCGTGTACTCTTATTTAAAATAGTCCTTTAAAACCACTGTATAAATGTAAAAAAATTTTTCATAATTTGCAGATATGAATTGTCCTAACTGGACACAATAAATACAACACAGGAAGACATTTTCCTGTCATTCTGAGGATTAAAATTGAATTCCATTGGTATTGACAATAAGAAAATATATACAGGAAGTATAATTTGAGTTCAAGCAATGAATGAATAAGGAATAAATACATATACATAAGAGACAACAATATTTGTGACATATAATGAAATTAAAGTGATGGATGTTCAAAATTCTTTGCTTTATTTGTGTGATAAATATGTACTGTGAAGCTGACTTGAGGATAATAATCCCATGCATTCATAGATTTAAACTACTATGCAAGATAATTCATTTAATCTTTTTTTTCTTTTTTTTTCCTCTTGTATGCTATATGGCAGGGTCACATTTCATTATTTTCCGTGTGAGTATCCCATTGTTGCAGCACATTTCACTCAATTTTTGCTTGTTTGTTTTTTGGGGAAGTGCATCAACCAGGAATCAAACCTGGGTCTCCTGCAAGACAGCTAAGAATTCTACCACTGAACTACTCTTGCACTCCCAAGATAATCCATTTTAGTTTCATTGTAATAGGAGATGGGAGATTTCGGATATGCACTTAAGAATATATTTCAGGAAGATGGCGGCTTAGTAAAATGTGCGGGCCTTAGTCCCTCCTCCAGAAAAACAACTAAAGAAGCAGAAACAATACGAAACAGCTCCCGGAGTCACAACAGAGACCAATAAGACAGCATACCCCATTCTGGAACGGCTGAACAGGCAGGGAGAATCCGCTGCAGTGAGATACCCAAGGGGCGCACGTTTTCCCGGCCGGGGCAACTGGCGACTGGGGTCCCCTCCACGCACGTGGCTCCCCGGTCTGACTGGGAACATTGGATAGCGGGGCCCTCCCATCACACTAGGCGTCTCAGGCCAGCTGGGCAATTTGGACCGGCACTCCCCCAAGCCGCAGCAGCCAGGGACCCTCGCCTCCACGCGTGGTTTCCCGGGCCAACTGCCCCGCAGACAGACGACTGCCACAAGCGCCACCTACTGGGCAGGAAAAGAAAAACAGAGCCCAGAGATTCCACAGAAAAGCCTTTCAACCAGCTGGGTCCCACACCCAGGGAAACCTGATCAAATGCCCAGACACCAGCACAAAATAATGGATGATGCTCGGAAAATTGAAGATATGGCCCAGTCAAAGGAACAAACCAATAGTTCAAATGAGATACAGGAGCTGAGACAACTAATGCTGAATATACGAACAGAAATGGAAAAACTCTTCAAAAACCAAATCAATAAATTGAGGGAGGACATGAAGAAGACATGGGCTGAACAAAAAGAAGAAATAGAAAATCTGAAAAAACAAATCACAGAACTTATGGGAGTGAAGGACATAGAAGAAAAAATAGAAAAAACAATGGATACCTACAATGGTAGATCTAAAGAGACAGAAGCTACAATTAGTGAACTGGAGGATGGAACATCTGAATTCCAAAAAGAAACAGAAACTATAGGGAAAAGAATGGAAAAACTTGAGCAGGGAGTCAGGGAACTGAATGACAATATGAAGTGCACAAATATATGTGTTGTGGGTGTCCCAGAAGGAGAAGAGAAGGGAAAAGGAGGAGAAAAACTAATGGAAGAAATTATCACTGAAAATTTCCCAACTCTTATGAAAGACCTAAATATACAGATCCAAGAAGTGCAGTGCACCCCAAAGAGAATAGACCCAAATAGGCGTTATCCAAGACATTTACTAGTTAGAATGTCAGAGGTCAAAGAGAAAGAGAGGATCTTGAAAGCAGCAAGAGAAAAACAATCTGTCACATACAAGGGAAACCCAATAAGACTATGTGTAGATTTCTCAGCAGAAACCATGGAAGCTAGAAGACAGTGGGATGATATATTTAAATTACTAGAAGAGAAAAACTGCCAACCAAGACTCCTATATCCAGCAAAATTGTCCTTCAAAAATGAGGGAGAAATTAAAACATTCTCAGGCAAAAAGTCATTGAGAGAATTTGTGACCAAGAGACCAGCTCTGCAAGAAATACTAAAGGGAGCACTAGAGTCAGATATGAAAAGACAGAAGAGAGAGGTATGGAGTAAAGTGTAGAAAGAAGGAAAATCAGATATGATATATATAATACAAAAGCCAAAATGGTAGAGGAAAATATTATCCAAACAGTAATAACACTAAAAGTTAATGGACTGAATTTCCCAATCAAAAGACATAGAATGGCAGAATGGATTATGACCCAGCAATACCACTGCTAGGTATCTACTCGAAGGACTTAAGGGCAAAGACACAGATGGACATTTGCACACCAGTGTTTATAGCAGCATTATCTACAATTGCAAATAGATGGAAACAGCCAAAATGTCCATCAACAGACGAGTGGCTAAACAAACTGTGGCGTATACCTACGATGGAATATTAAAAAGCTTTAAGACAGACTAAACTTATGAAGCACGTAATAACATGGATGGACCTAGAGAACATTATGCTGAGTGAGTCTAGCGCAAAACTAAAGGACAAATACTGTATGGTCCCACTGATGTGAACCGACATTCCAGAATCAGCTTGGAATATATCATTGGTAACAGAGACCAGCAGGAGTTAGAAACAGGGTAAGATAATGGGTAATTGGAGCTGAAGGGATACAGACTGTGCAACAGAGCTAGATACAAAAACTCAA
The DNA here is from genome assembly GCF_023851605.1 of Tamandua tetradactyla. NCBI lineage: Eukaryota > Metazoa > Chordata > Mammalia > Pilosa > Myrmecophagidae > Tamandua > Tamandua tetradactyla. The sequence continues at coordinate 42,889,323 of NC_135340.1, forward strand.
AAATGGACAGCACAATAATACCTAAGTGTAATGTAACTAGGTTGGAACACTGAATGAAGCTGCACCTGAAATATGGTTTTTTGTTTGTTTGTGTTTTTGTATCTTTTGTTTTTGTTTTTTTCTTTTTCCTTTATATATATATATATATTATTAGTATTATTATTTTAATTCTCTTCTCTATATTAACATTCTATATCTTTTTCTGCTGTTTTGCTAGTTCTTTTCCTAAATCGATGCAAATGTACTAAGAAATGATGATCATACATCTACATGATGATACTAAGAATTACTGAGTGCATGTGTAGAATGGAATGATTTCTAAATGTTGTGTTAATTTCTTTTCTTTTTTTGATTAATAAAAAAATTAAAAAAAAGAATATATTTCAATCTAATATTAAGATGGACATATATGGACTGAATATTTGCTAGAAGATTTCATACTTCATGCACTCTCTGCATTAAAAATAGCCCTTTAAACCACCTACATATATTAATAAAAAATATTCACTCCATTGCAATGTGTGGGATGCTGCATAGAAAGGAAAGGGCTCTTGAACATTGAATTTGTATCTGCATAGACAGTCCAAGGTAATGGTGATTCTCTTATTCATAATTCAAAGAGAGGACATTCCACAATTTTAAATTCAGTTTCTAATAATAAATATTGTTTGATAATATTTTGCCTAAATTGATTTTCTAATGTTTTGAAACAGTAGTTTTTGTGAGTATCATCATTAATGATATTAACTCTCCAAATAAAATTATATAAATTCATAAGACAGAGACATTTAGTAAGTCCATATGATCAGCAAGGAGAATGAGTCTTTTAACTCCCAGATGAATTTTTAGTAAAGGTACGTGCACTTGAGGTTGATATTCTAGAATAGTGGTTCTCAAAGTGTGGTTTGGGGACTTCTTGTGCTCTTTAGGAATTTTTCAGGGCTGCAAAGTCAAAACTGTTTTCATAAATAATATAGAGATATCACTTGCTTTTTTTTTACTCTTTTTTCATGATTAAGTAGAGTTTTCTAGATTATATGATGCATAATATTTCAACAGACTGATTAGAGAATTAGATAAGAGAATCAAACTGTTTTCCATTAAGTCAGCATAAAAGAGATTTGCAAATATATATGGGGCTATAGTTTCTCTCACTAATTTTTTTCTCATTAATTTTTGTTACTTAACAAAATAGTTTTTTTGTAAAATATGCATAATTTATGTTAACATATATGTAGTTCATTATTAAAAAGTTAAAATGAATGCATAGTTTATTTTTCCTGTTTCTATAGTATAAATATCAATGAAAATAACACATGAATTAAAACTATTGAGGGTTCTTGATTATTTTTAAGATGATAAAGGGGTCTTGAACTAAAATATTTGAGAATCACTATTCTAAATAAATCCTAGCTATTATGGAATAATTAAATCATTTTCCTAGTCATTCTGCAAAAAAGAAGTGCTTATATACTTCTCTTTGTTTCTTTTGGTTTCTCTCTCTCTCTCTCTTACTCTCTGTAAAAATGCTTTGAAATTCCATATTTTTGATATCTATTCAAGTGTAATTATACATTCTTCAGATTTCATATGTAATCTGTCTTATATCTATTCCTTTGCCATCTAATCATGCTCATTCTTTTTCCCTTCAATATGTTTCTATCTTCTAACTCCAATTTCTTTCTCTAATTTAACTAATTAAACACAGAAGTGAACTCTTTATTTAAATATTTTATACCTTTCAAACATATTTTATAGTTACCTTTTCATTAAAAATTATAATTATCTTTTCATCAAAAATTAATGAACATTTAATTTTCATTAAAAATTTCATTAAAATTTTTCATTAAAAATTCTTTGTCTTTCTCCCAAAGAAAATAATATTAAAGGTAGCTACCTATAAAAAGAATGGTCTACCTGTAGTAATTGCCAAATTAAATTAAAGATCAGAAATTGGAAAGCACAACCTAAAAAAGTATAGAATATATGGAAAATGATTGTATAAAACATCTAGGAGAATATCACTATTTCCATTGTCAAAATGTCTTAAATAAAGATCAAGAAAACCGAGTCTTAAATTAATATAAAATTAATTACATTAAAAGAAAACTTTTGCAAAACAAAAACACCATAAGTAAAGGGAAAGGAATGCCAATAATAATTTCAAATAAAAGAATAACATCCATAATACTAAAAACATTCTACAAATAGGTAAATATCAGGCAAAGAACATCCAGGAAAATACACTATTGTCAATAAATTGTGCAGGAAGAGGGATAATCAGACATTTACCAAGAAAATTAAGGAACCAACTCTAGAATAATGTGGTCCTTCATATCAAACTCAATTCCTAATCTTTGAAGTTCAATTACAATGACACTTGATATAAAAGAGTCTCATAGATAGTAAAGTCAAACATACATCAGCTGAAAAGTTATGTCAAAGTTGATTATGTTCACGAACACTGTCCTTTAGACTCTGCAAGGTATGAATAAAGTTTCTTTTCCTCTTAGTGCCCCAAAATGGTAAAAAGCAACGTGAAATATGCAATATACCATTTGAAGTTTCACTGAAGTAAGGTATGCCCACATTCATTTTCTTAAACTTTACCCTGAATCAGAATCTAACCTCCCTCAATTACAGTAAAAGCAAAACATAGAACTGGCAAGCCTTTTAAGAGTAGTAATATATTTTGGAAATAACATTTTTATAAGCTTTCATATAAAGTCTTGACTTTCATTAATGGGGAAGCAATTTTAAGTGGTAGAAAATAAATTTAGATTGGGGTAACTAGGAGAGCAATTGGGGAGCTTAAAATTATGTGGTCTTTACCTTAAACCTGAAGTTTCACATTGGGCATCACAAGATTCTGTACGGCTGGATGTAATCTTCCATATCAGAATAGAAAACTAGTTTCCAATCTGAGAAAAACCAAATATAATAGAGTTGTCCCTATTAGTATAGTACTAAGAACTGCTGAGGAGGCTTTTAGGAGCTAGAATGTTGTAGGATTAACAATCAGTTATGGACATTGAGACAAGTCCTCAGTGGCTCTTTTTATAGATGGAAAAGACAACAGGTAACTTAACAGTGGAAAAGAGAGTTACAGTCTTTCATGATTTAGGCAGAATCAAGTGCACAGCCTAAATTTGAACCCCTGTTCTTTCTGTGAAGATCACCTTGGAGAAAGGCTCTCTAGAGAGGGAATCAATAAGTGAACCATGTATGTTTCCTTTTCTGCTTTTATTCAGCATGCCAGAATTTGATTCAGATTTTTATGTATTATGTACTCTAATTCAAGAATTTTTTTTTGGAATAATGAAGAGAAATAGAAGTAAATAAAATGATGAAGCCAGATATAAGTTTTCTATTTTAACTGTGAGTGAAAGTAATCTCCCCTCTGGAGATATAAGTTGTGACTCTGGCACTGTGACTTAGTTCCCAGCTTGACAAAATATCTCTGGGATATAAGTTATAAAAGATTTTAGAACCAGTGTACTTAACCATAATAAAGATTCCTCTCTATATGTTTTAAGTAATTCATCATCTTAGCTCTACCCTGCATACTCTACTCCAAACTCTACCTCCAAACTGAGGGATACATTATTTAGCTATAAGTAAAATTTTTTAAATAAGCCAGACATTTGTGAAATTTTGCAACACAGTTAAGCATTTGATATTATACATAATGGCAATAATACAATATAATATGATATAAAACTATGCTATAGTTTAGGTTATGATTCACTAATATTTTGTCACTAAGGAATAAAGATTATGGCTGGAAAGATGCTAAATATATTATCTTATGCTGTATAGTAGAATATCCCCAAGTAATATATTATGATTAAGTGGGAGTTATTCAATTAATTTAGGAATGCCCAACATTAAGGTGTATATGAATAGCATAGATGAAGTGAGTCCTCAGATGACAGGCTATAGGTGAAAGTTTAACTGAACAATCCTTTGCCAAAGAAGATGTGGCTGGACATAGATCAAGCCAATCATTTCTGAGGATGTCAGGATTGGAAATGCAGTTATCTAGGAAGATTGGAAAATTCTATTGTCTAATGTTTGGACAACTTGGAACTGCACACAGGGCATGAAGATTTTGAAAAATGCATATGATCAGAAGCAGTGTCTGAAAGGGGCTGACAAGGATGGATTGAAAGAAGACTGACTTCAAGTACAAAGCCATGGAAGCCAAAGTCTGGATCTAAGAGAGTGAGGCCTAGAGAGTGAGCCCACTCCATGGTGAGGAAAGGAAGGTCACTTGTGCACATGGAGGAGGCTACCCATCTGCCCTGGCACTTGGGGGGGCATGGAATTTGTGTCCTGTTGCTCATAGAGTGTCAGCACTTCTGTGCTAAGGGATGGTGGAATGTGCCCTGCCTCTCTGGAGAGTCTGGCTGCCATTTCAATGCTCAGAGAGGATAGAGCCTATGTAACCCAGTGTTAAGGGAAGGCATGGAAGCTGAGAAAGCACTTATAAGGGGTAGGGCTGTCACTCCATCATGCCCAGAGGATGACAAAATTGACTGACTCTAATAGAATTTGTTCTGCAGGACTTTGGACTTGTTTGGGACCCATGGCCCTGTTTTATTTCCAATTTCTCCTTTCTGCAATGGTAATATTTTTCCTATTCCTGTCCCTATTGGAAGCAAATATAGATGCTTCCTGCATAGATGGCAGAATTTTGCCCCAAGTCAGAACTCACCCATACTTGATTCTGATGAGACTTTGTACTTAGTATTGTTCTAAAATGGCTTAATGTGTTTGGGATATTATGAAGTAATGATGCATTTTGCATGTGGCAAGAACATGTTTATTTTGGGTCCAGAGGATGTGCTGGGATTGAATCATGTCTCCCAAAAAAGGCATATTCATGTCCAAACTGTGAGTGTGAACTGATTTGTAAATAGGACCTCTGAAGTTGTCATTAGGTAAAGTATGCCCTAACTGAATGAAGGTAAGCTTTAATCCACTACAGTTGAACTCCATATGAGCAAACAAAATAGGACACAGAAATAGAAACCATGGGGAGCAGACAGAACATGGAAATCAACAGAACCCAGAAGAGAAAAGAGACACAGCTGCTGTGTGCACTGCCATGTAACAAAGATTACAAGTCAGCCAGAAGATACCAATCATGTGAGGAAGCAAGCATTTCAGCCTCTGAACCCACAACCATTCAATTCCTGTTGCTAATCAACCCATTTTATGATGTTTACTTTAACAACTAGGAGACAAGCAGTGCCCTTACAGTATGTTTGAGGAAAATGAGAAACTGTTTCTAAAATATGTAGAAATGCAAAAAACTTAGAATAGACAAAACATATTAAAGAATAAAGGTCAAAATTTTACACTGCCATATAAAACAGTGGTGTTTTAGCAAAAGTACAGAAAAATAGACAACCAGTTGAAATAAAGGTCCAAGCCTCCATTGCAATCTAGTGGAAATTGATGGAGTTTAAAAATAAATGTTTTTAGGTCAATTAAATATTCATGTGAAAGAAAATAAGCTGTACAAAAATAAATTCACGATGAGTCATAGGAAGACAGAAATCATTTTCACCACAAATGAAAACATATGGCAGAGTAGGCATTATTAACATTAAGAACTTTATTATATTAAAATATGTCTGTACCATTAAGGAAGTGAAGAGGTAACAGGTCATTTACACATGACCCAGTTATCAATGAAGTCATTTACTTGAATGGGCACTTAATGAAAAATATTTAAAAATAGCCAAAACACATATGAAAAGAAGCTCTGCATTATAACTCATCAAAGATACATGAATTAATCAAATAGACACTACTGCATGCCCAGTAGAATAGATAAAATGAAATGTGAAAAGAAATGGATAATACCTAGTGTTGAAAAGGATATAGAGCAACTAAAACTCTCTTACATTGCTGGTCAGATAATAAATTGGTATCATCATAGCTGAAGAATGTTTGGCAGTTCATTATTAATATTAGACATATACCTACCTTGGACAAAGATGTTCTAATATTTATATATAAACAACAGAAATGTGTGTTTAGATTCGTCAAAAAACATTAAAACTTAATCTGTCTGGATAGCCCATTTAAACAACTTGAACCAGAACAGGAATGAGGGCTTGTAATTTTGTATAGCTTAAGGTAATACCCAGTCACATCCCAGAATATTGTGGGCAGATAATTTAAAAATATTGTCACAGTCCCTTGAGGGATGGAAGGAAAAAATATGGAAATATTAAGTTTTATCAGCAGGGAAACCCCTGATACTCTCTCAAATTATTTGGAACTCCAAAGTCAATAAGTCAAGACATGGATCTCGAGGCTAAATTTACTGAAGTTTATTTCTCTAGTAGAATAAAGAGTTACTTCCCCAAAACTTCTTTTGTTGCTCAGATGTGGCTTCTCTCTCTAAGCTCAAATCTGTGAGTAAAATCATAACCCTCCCCACCATGTGGGGCATAACATTTAGGGGCAAAAAATTCGCTGGCAATGTGGGACATGACTCCCAGGGAAGAACCTGGCCCTAGCACTGTGGGATCAACACACTTTCCTGACCAAAAGAGGGAAAAAAGTGTAACAAAATAAGCCATCAGTAGAGAAGAGAGTCCAAATAGAGTCAAGAAGCTATTCTGAAGGCTATTCTTATGCAAGATTTAGCTAGATACTGCCAATTACCATGGTTTACCACCTCCAACCAAAACCATTCCTGCCAACCCTAAAGAAAACCTAAAGTTCTATCTGGGGTTCTACAAGAGTTTCACTTATTAAGATTATTTTCCAGAAACCTGCCAACTGCAGAAAGGTTCCTAGTACAGATAAGTCCTGAAACCCAGAGGGCCAGCCTCTCCAAGAGCACCAAGTATTTCCCACCCCACTATCCCATATTATTGACAGGCTTTTACAACATGAAAAAGCTAGAAAAAGTATAGCTCAAATATTCCTAAATATTGGTAGAAGGGCCAAAGGAGAAGGCAGAGTTATAACAGAGAAGATAGGATTTAACAAATGAGTATGACTGCTGAATCATTATATTGATATTTATTTTAGTCTCCAATCTCTTGGAGCAGCTAGAAGGAAAAATCTACAATTGTGGAAAAGTAACCCATACCGAACTCTGAAATCTATGCTATAATTACGTGTTATGATGTACTTTGAAATTTATTCCCTTTTTGTGTATATGTTATATTTAACAATAAAAAATGCTTAATACTAAAAATGTGCAGTATTGTTCATAAATGATACTTGAACTAGACAAAAACAAGAAACACCCAAAATTCCAACAACAGTGGAAGTTATAAGTAAATCATGTTGTATTTATACAATGGAAGCAATGGCAAAGCTCTTCAACAATTAAAATGTACAAACACTGATCACACAATAACAAGGAAATATTTCAGAGACATAATAACAAGTGAAAGTGGTTAACACACATGGAAAATAGCATGTATTATATAACCCCATTTTTTTAAGTTCAAACCCAGAGAGCAAAACTAATTAAAAGTGGTAGAAGTCTGAAAAGAGGTTAACTTTAATGATTACTGACTGAGAAGGGGTCACAAGGAATCCTTCTGACCTACTGTTAATATTCTACATCTCCATATGGTTGGAGGTTTACATAAGTAAATCCTCAAACAATTGTGCATTTAAATATGTGTGCTTCATTTTATACATGTGCACACACATGCATGCATGGACACACAATGACAAAGGCTGGGAAAAATTTGAACATTTATACCATGTAATTTTCTTTAAGCATAAAGTGCTTCTATATATGAATAAAGAAACTACTATAAACACCCTGTAGGCAAATGACAATAGAAAGAATATTTATGAATATTGAATAAGTATCTAATTAACTATGATAAAAATTGTCCACTGCAGTATTATTTGCATTGTAACATTATGGTAATATTAAATAATAATAAACAATCTAAATACCCCTCAATAGACTATTTATTTCATTGTAGGATATTCATTCTTTTTAAATATTGTGTCTATTAAAATAATTAGATCCATGTATAGTACATGTAAGAATATCCATATATTGATAAGGGATAAGAGAAACTTGTAGAAAATTATGTAAACTGTGGAAATACAACATGTATTACATTGATCTGATTTTGAAGGGGAAAAGAAGCTTTCTCAATCTCATTCTCTTCCTTCCTCTATAGCCCTTCCCAGCCACACATCCGTGTGGTAAGGAGGTGGTAGTGGAAAAGAAAGATTTCATTTTCACTTTACATATTCCTACAGAGTTTGAAAATGAAATAAAGTCTAAAGTCAAAAACCCTTATTAGAAAAGATGTTCCACATGTAGAAAGCTGCACAGACAATGAGGTACTGGTAAGAAAAAAGCAAGGCACATGCACCCAAACTTCTCTCAATCCCCCATTATCTTTTTCATCACCCTCAGCCCTGTGGATCAGCTGAGCATCATTCAAGTCCAACATACATTATTGCAACCATCACATCATTTTTACCTCTACCCATCAAATTTTATGCCTGCATCCCATGATCACCCCAACTCATGCATTTCCAGCCTTTCTGGCAAAAGTTTCTAAGCATTTTTTTTAAATGATCCCCTTTGTGATTTGGGTTCAAGTATCTGAATCCCCAAATTCCTGAACATCAGAATTTATTAATGATGACGAATGTAACCAAGGGCTTTGATCTTATTTTATTTTCCCAACATTCTAGCTTGTTTTGGTAGTGTTAGTGTGACACATCCATGCTTGCAATTCTAAGAAAAAATCTCTCTCTATAGACACAAGGTGAGTAATTTGATTCAAAATCTGTTACATTGAATGTCTTTCTTGCTGCTTCTGTCATTGTGTCCATTCAGTTGAAACAGTGATACTGGTCCTCACTACTATAAGATCAGTATTTAATATTAATTGTGGACTTTATCAGTAGCACATCCAATTGCATAAAAATTATATCAAGCATTTAAATCAAATAATGCATTTTTAAAGGGCCTTAAGAATACATGACTAAATTTAACAGTATCTGCCTCTTAGTGTTGGGATGCTTTCCTTCATGATTTCTGCATAACCAAATTTCAGCAATAAGCACACATTATTTTTGAAATTAGAAAAAATTTAAAACACCTAAAATTAAATAAATAGTGCAATATTTCTTGCAAAAAACCATCTTGAAATACTTGCATTTAAAATAATCTAAGGTTATTTTATGTTACACCTAGAGAACAATCATTACTTTCAAAAAAACTAAAATTATTAACTTGTGTCATTTTACCTGAAATTTAGTTACTTACTAAATAATAAGATAGGTGCAGAAAGAGAATAAATTCCAAATATTCAAAGAGTTTATATGAAAATAATGGCTATTTGTAACCTCATAAATTCATAATCCCATAAATTCTAATATGTATATTAGAAAGCTTACATATTTATCATAAATATATCTGAGTTCTTTGTAGAAAATAGAAACTATTAATAAGTTAAAAGAAAATCTTAATTGTCTAATTTAACATCTATTATTCTATTTTCTTTACCTTCAGTACCACATTTTCCTGTGTATAAATTTCATCATATCTAAAACATAGTTTATATTCCACATTTGTCATTATTATGCAATCATTTTCTCAAGTTAAGAAGGCTCTTTTCAAGTGTCAGTTTAATAAAATAGTACTTAACTTTTAGCATATTTTTTCATAAATTTCCTGGCATTTTAATTTGTGAAACACCATAGAATAAATGCAATATTGATATCTATATAATTGCATTAAGGAATATGTAAATTTTCTTTTAAAAGTTTTTGTTGATTAACAAGAATTGGTTAAATGAAAGTATACAGTTCATGAATTTAAAAGAAGCATAAATGATAAAAAGGGTGAAGAAAACTCCCCAATATCTAAATTTTAAATTATTAAGTATTCCTTAGTTTCTCAAAATGCAGCCCTGTGTGTCAGCACTGAGAGAGAGATTTGAGTTAATAGGGCTGTCAGAAACTCCCACATTCTCAGTAGACCATCACATATTTCACCTCGTGCACTAGCCATCTTCCAGCAATTGCTTTCATGGAGATGTACAAAATAAACACACACACAAACACAAGAATGGCTCATTTTTATTCCATAGTAGCTTCTTTTCACCTAGTTTGACAGGATATTCAAAAGAGTCATTCGAATGAACAAATAACTACTTTATGATTCTGTTTGGATGATGAAAAGCAAAATTTTTGTCTTTTAGTCTATATGTATGACTCAAGGTAAGGAATGCATAATAGACAAAAATAAACTGGGTAGGCAATTAAGAGATTTAAGTAGAGGTCCATGTGATAAACATAAACCCAAAGTGAAATGTGTTCCTTCCTCTACCCGCTTTCAAAGATCCACTTGTAGTTTCCACAGTGGAAATGGAAACTCCATACGCTGGTAGTTTCCTCACTAATTAATTAATGGAATAAAGGCACAGGGTTATTATGACCACCTCATTTATATATAGTGTGATTTCCTACCCCAAATAAGACCTCTGCACACTGTAATACTTGTTCACTGACATTTACATTTTTCATAAAATTCTTTAAGTTTCTTTTCCTAAATATTCCATTAAAATACTAATGTCTCAGGGAAATATAACATATTTCTTAAAATTGAATGTGGAAAATAAGAGAGAAAGAAAACAATGATGAACAAAAGAGATGTTGCAGCTCAAAGTGAGTCCTCACCAGATGAGCACAGAGTCAATCAGTAGAAACTGGAATTTTGAGAAGAGAAAAAGTTTAATTAGGAAAGGCCAGCTTCTGTAAGACAGGTGAGAGTTCCTTTAATTTGTTTCCCAGAAATGGAGAAACTCCCAGTGTTTTATAGCATTCAGAAAATGGCAGGCAGGCTTATGATAATAAGCAAGAGAGTGAGAATCAAATTACTGAATATGTATAGAGTGATCACATACTTAGGCCACTGCACATGTCAGGTGTGCTAACCTTGATTAGAAATGGCTTGGTTCAGCAAGATAGTTTAGGAATTCTGGGGATTTATTTTTGGGCTGACTCATATTAATCAATAGGATGCTATATGCAACTGACTTCAGGGTTGCAAAACAAGATAAGGGGATACAGGTGGGGCTCGTCACAAATTGTGTTGTTATTGTCCAGTTACAGGGTGTACTTTCAAAATGTAGCATCAGCAAAACAAGACATATGGGTTACAGTTGAGTGAATGTGATTTTTGCTATTATAGTAAGGAAAAGTTTTCTCCTAGTCAACCTTCTTTTAAAATATGTGTGTGATACCTCACAGATTTTTCTAAGAGAAGGGCCCACCTAACCTGGAGCTACAATGGAGAAACATGTCTCTCAGTGTGAAGGTGATTTATTGCACAGATACCAACAAGGAACTGGAGTAATCTTTCAAAACCAGTTCAAAGTGGAGATGTGAGTTAGAGTTTTTATAGGTAAAGGTAAAGGGGTAGGGGTAAAAAATTAAGTAATGCCCACATGATTCATTCTTTTCAGGTTAGAAAGAGGAAAACATGAGCAATTTCTCAATCCTGTGTTGTCTCAAGCACATCTTGTTGTTTTAGCTTCAGTGATTAAATTTAGATATTAATGTGAAAACTTTTATGTACAAGGTCTTCATGATGTTTTTTAGCTGATCCTCAGGGATATTAAACGTTTGCCTTTTGAGAAGGAAGACACTGATTCACTGGGCCACAGGGTGTTCTTGATGCTTTTCTGTATTTTAGTTCCAAAAGCAGAACTGAGAAGGTGTTATTAATGTCTTTCTGGAAATAAGTACAAAGAACAGACTGCTAAGCTCAGATATTTTTTTGCTATTACATATCTTGATGGTTAAACCAAGTAAGGCTGGTCTAGCTGGAGCTGTTAAAAGTAAGAACTTGCCTATGAGGTGTGTAGGTGGGGATTTCAGAGATCAGAGGAAAGAGAAATGGAAACTTTGCAACCCAGTCCATAAGGGAGCTGCTTCAGAAAATGGGGTTGTGGGGTGGGTTGGGGCATGAAAAATGGGTCAGTGTCCACTACAGAGACAGATGAATCAAGTGAAGGTTAAAGGCACAGACCTAGGAGATGTCATACCCTAAAAAATTTGGTCACTTCATCATTGCCTCAAAATTGGATTTTGCAGGAAAACATATCAATATATTCATATCAATGGAGGAGAAAACCTTTTTTTCAGCTAATCAATCAGTATGCGACCTGGAGGAAAAAAGCATTTCTTTTGAAATGAGCAATTTATCACATATGGAGTAAAATATCTCATCTCATTCCTCTTTTATTTTTCTAATGCCTCATTGTTTAATTCCTTTGTTCTAGGTGAAATAAAATCAGATGGACAAAAATCAATCAGAAGTTGTAAGAGAATTTGTTCTGGCAGGCTTCTCAGAGAAACCAGTCATTGAGGCAGGGCTCTTTGCCCTATTCCTCATCTTCTATGTGTCCACTTGGGTGGGCAATGTCCTCATCATAGTCACAGTGGCCTCTGATAACCACCTGAATTCATCACCCATGTATTTCCTTCTTGGCAACCTGTCTTTCCTGAACTTATGTTATTCAACAGTCACTACTCCTAAGCTTCTGGCTGACTTCCTTGATAATCCAAAACTCATTCCTTATGACCAGTGCATCACCCAGATCTTCTTCCTGCACTTCATAGGGGCAGCTGAGATGTTCCTGCTCACAGTGATGGCCTATGATCACTACATTGCAATCTGTCACCCCCTGCACTACACCACTGTCATGAGTTGAGGTTTGTGCTGTGTGCTGGTTTTTGCCTCCTGGACAGGGGGATTTGTGCGCTCCATTGTCCAGACGATTCTCACTATCCACCTGCCTTTTTTTGGACCAAACCATGTGGACAACTTCTTCTGTGATGTTCCCCCTATCATTAAATTTGCCTGTGAGGACACCTTTCTCATTGAATTGCTAATGGTATCTAACAGTGGGCTGATCTCCACTAGCTCCTTTGTGGTGCTGGTTTCTTCTTATACAACTATCCTGCTCAAGATTCGTTCCAAGGAGGGAAGGTGAAAAGCACTCTCCACTTGTGGCTCCCACCTCATGGTGGTGACACTCTTTTTTGGACCTTGTATTTTCATCTATGCTCGACCTTTCTCCACCTTTTCCATTGACAAGTTAGTGTCTGTGCCGTACAATGTTATTACCCCCATGCTGAACCCCCTCATCTACACACTATGGAACAAAGAGGTTAAATCAGCCATGCAGAAGCTGTGGGACCGAATTGCACTTACAAGAACTAACTTCTCAAAGGCAGAGAATCTGAGGTTAAAGTATTGACTTTTCATTAATGTATTAAGATAAAGTGGACTGGCTTTTAATATTCTTCCATTAAATCATAATATTCCTACTTCTGACTTTATAATTAAAATTACACAATAACTCAAAAACTAATTACAGTAGCCATGTTTCTTGAAGATGATTGTATGAGGACATAGCTTTCGCAATGTGACTGTATGACTGTGAAAACCTTGTGTCTGATGCTCCTTTTATCTACAGTATGGACAGATGAGTAAAATATATGGGTTAAAAATAAATAAATATATAGGGAGAACAAATGTTGAAATAAATTTAGTAGATTGAAATGCTAGTGACCAATGAAAGTGAGGGGTAAGTGGTATAAAAAATAAGGGAAACAAAGGCTAAAATATATTGGGTTGATGTAAATACTAGCAGTCAATGAGAGGGAGGGGTAAGGTGTACGGTATATATGAGGTTTTTTTCTTTTTTTTCTTTTTATTTCTTTTTCTGAATTGATGCAAATATTCTAAGAAATTACCATGGTGATCATATTGTGAGTTTTTGATTACATACCAAAAATGGAATGATAATATGATAAGAAAAAAATACAAATAGAGGCTTGTCTATCTCTGTCAAATATTTGAATGTTATAAGGTAAGCCAAGAAATTGTTATGCAAAATGGGTTTGATTATCCTACCTTGACAAATATCACTTCATAATGTAATTTGAAATGTTTGTGTAGTTATAGTTTTATGTCTGAAATTACTGAAATATCAACAATGTCTAAAATAAATTATTGCATGTTTCTAGATGTCTCAACTGGCTGATGAAGTTTAGATGAGTAATGAACTTATAATTCACATATTATTATTTATTCATTCATTAAAATTATTTTGTCTTCACTTTGTCAAGACCTCTATATTGCTATAATCGAGATTTTCATATCTTTTTTTCCTGTGGAAAACAAATCTAGAGGATTAAAAATAAAATGATATTGTATTCAAAGCGTGTAGAATTCGAATATATTTTCATCAAAATACAAATTAAAGTAAATGTAAGCAAAAAAAAACAACAAAAGTAATTTCATACTTTTATACTGATCTCTGCTCCGTTTCATTCCTTGAAGCAAATCTGCTTTTCTATCAAGTTATGTTCTTCCAATTCTATCCCTTCTTCTAACAAATTTTATTTCATGATCTCTTTCCGTTTGTTCTGCCATTGGATACTAGTCCAAACCATTCTTTTCAAGGTCTCAGGTAAACTTTTACTTTATCTTGCCATTTTTTTCTCCTTCTTAATTTTATTTCATTCTCAATTGATGCCTATAGTTAATTAAAAATGGATTAATGCATGTTTCTCATACTCACTGAATATTTAAAGCAATCAATTAAATGAATTAGAGTGAATCAGATTTATATGGCTGTGGGACAAGAAACTAATGGACATTTCAGTCTGCTATTTTACCTCATCACACTGCTACCACATAGTAGTGTAATTGAGAGAACAATTTCCTAAGACTGTGGGTTCAAGGTACCACTTTGAATTACAAATCAAGTGAAGCTGGACAAATCATTTCAATTATTGGATCCCTAGATTTCTCATTTGTAGCATACATAGAAAGATGTCTATTTCTCAGTGATGATGTAAGGACTAAATATGCCAATACACTTAAAAGAGTCTAACTTGGTGCCTGGTTCAATACAGGCCATAGCAATTACTCATTTGTTACATTTTGTTACAATGGCAAAAAGAAATGATTGATGACTTTTGGAAGTAATTAATTCATCTTACATAATAACTGTGTGATCTACTGTAATTTACTTGTGAAGGGCACAGGAAGATGTACAGAAATGAGTTCAAGACATTTTTGTTTTCTCAATTATTAGGCACAGTTTTATTTTGTCACTGTAGTAATCAACAACCCCATGCTGACATTAGTTTTATGCTAAGGGTTATATTAATCCTAATTTATACACCTGGTTACTGCTCAATATGATGTTATAATCAAAAAGAGAAACATTAAATTGGCATTGAAGTTGAGAATGTACTAGGCCAAAATAAAATGTTAATCTAAAATAAAAATGACTATTAAGTATTTTCATTTTTACAGTTTTATTAGTCAGCAGATGATAAAAGTATTTTTTGCACTTAATTTGTGTCACAGAGTCAGAAACCAAGAATATTTGCTACATTCTTGGAAGGATAAGGTTTTGTTTTCATTTCCTTATATTTCCACCAACTACTGAACTGTATGAAATAAATGCAGGATTCAAATAAAATATATTGAATAAATGAAAGAAACTTTCAGATCATTTATAAGGAGAAGCTATTTTAGAAATGTTTCCTTTTCCAAATGTAGAAAGATAGCTTGTAAACTGAAAAAGTCTTGAATATCCGGTTTAAGTGAGGCCAAAATGATGAGGGCAGACCTTGATCCATATGAATGAGGTCCTTATAAGTAGAGAAAAATCAGGTGCAATTAATTAGGAGAAACCAGAAGAGCAGACAGAAACAAACAGATCACCATCCAAAAGGCACAAATTGAACTACTACCAAAACATTACAGACTCCAAACTTTGAGTCAATAAATTACTGTTGTTTAAATCAACAAGTTTGTATTTTTTAAGTGGCAACCCTGGCAATCTAAGAAATAACTTCGCCATTTTGGAGTAAGAGAAGGCAAATAAGATATATAAAGTACATAAGATAAAGTCACTATTCTTAAGGAATGTATAATATAAAGGAACAGACATAACTATAAATTCTACAGTCTAAATTATAATACATATTTAATACAAATAAAATGCTCTGGATATACTCATATTAAAACAGTAGTGTTTCTTTGTATATAAGTAAATACTCAGAAATGTTAATCATCAAGCAATTTAAGTTGTTTATCTTAAATCTTTTGCAAAGGCTGTGTTCATTTATAACATAACATTAGCTGCTGTGAGAAAAGAAAGACAGGTTTATTTTAAGAATATTGAGACACAAAATTTAGATATCTGTCTTTGGTAACACATTTAATAACTAGTATATTCACATCTCAAATCCAATAGCTAATGCTCCTATTCAAATGAAATATATTTCTTCCAGGTTTAAAAAATTCTCATCAGTTTCGATATCACTGCTTAGAATATGAGAGTTTATAATGAAATCACAAAAATCCTTAGCATTACATTCACTTAACACATCAACATTTAATTTTTCATTCATACCACACAATGAATGCGGGGTGCAGGTTAGCAGATAGTCTCTGATTATTGTCGTCACTAAAGCATACATATTGATAAAGACTCCACCTCAACATGAGATTCTGCTATTGCTGGGGCAGAGGAAAAGAGATATAGTAAATCACATACTGTACCTTAAATTTTCTTCTGACATTATATTGAACAATTGATTTACATCAGTAAATTCAATAACTTGCATAGATTAGACAAATTCCTTGAAAAACACAATTATTCAATGTGGTCATTGAATAGCTTAAAGAATCTTAAAGCTTAAAAAATCTGTATTGATTGACATTTATTAAAGATGTTAAATCTGTTCTTAAAATCTTTTTTGCAAAGAAAACCCATACTGACCTTGCAGTTTTGAGGAATACTGGCCAATGTATTCCTAAATCAATGTAAACTTAGAATGTTTCCAAGTTTCTATGTATGCAGATTCAAACATTTTTATAGATGACACAAATCATATTATATTACTTTCTGTAAAGAAATCATATAGATACTGTAACAAATAAAAACTGCCGTTTTAACAATTCTCTTCTTACCATTTTCCAAATACAGCTTCTTTATTGTTTATTGTTAAAACATCACCTTTACATTGAAAGGTCAGATTACTCATGGTTATCATTATTTTTTTTAAGTTTTTTTGGCACGTATGGCCAAGTGCCACATGTCCCAGGGAACAAGTCACCAAATTTTTGGTTGTAGAAATGTTTTCTTGTAGAATGAAAGATATACCACTCATTTTTAGTTCAACAACTGTTTTAAAACTTTAACGCAAAACAACAAATACATCTCTGGGTTGTACATCAAATTTTCTTGTTCTCTCCCTACATCGTTGCTGAGGTATTGTAAGAGCTCTACTATATTTTAGAAGACTCTTTGAAAATGAGTTACATCAATGACATCTTGCAGCACTTTGTATACTTCTAGCTTTGATTTTTCTTCACTAGCTTGACTCTGAATGATGAAGTGGACAGATTACAAGTATGGGCCTATCTCTGATTTTTCCTCATAATTCTTTCTTTATTCCTATCAAAATGCTTGCTTCAATAATGTTTTAGTGCATATTTTGTGAAAGAAAATTTTTTAAAATTAAAGAGCCTAACTTTCTGGGCATAATTTAGCTTTTATGGTACAGTTTTCATTTGGTAGTGCACAGAGAGTTCGAGGTATATTTTATTTTGAACAAAATCAAGCAATTACTATATGCCTATTCATATTAAAGTATCTGTACTTTCCTCTGACTATATAGAAAACATCCTACCATATATAAATTGTTCCAGTTCTTATTTCTTATACTCTCCAGCATGCATTCTACACATTTTCAAAACCATTTGTTCATAGGGAAAGTCATAGTATTTTGCCTCCATATTGTGTGCATGTGTGTTGTGTGTGTGTGTAGGTGTTCAGCTAGTTTTACCAGGGAAAAGAAGAATAAGAGTGTGTGAAGAACGAGATAGTGTGTGGCTTTTGGAAAATTCTCTCTTAATAGGAAAGTGCAAAAGAGGATTTTATATCTATCATGAAGTTTAGTAAATTTTGTAAAACTAAAACAACTTTTAAAAATGTAAAAATTATGGGTTTGTGTCTTCATGTTCTGATTCTTCATTTTTAAGATATCTTGCTTATTGTGATGGCTACACATTATTGTTAAATAAAGTCTCAAGGCACATATTTATGATAAGATTGTTAATGGTGTTAGATGTTAAAAAAAAGAAAACCCATATTAGTGAATTCTTTAAACATTTAAGGAGGAAATAAGAGCATTTTTCTACAAACACTTCCTGTGACTAAAAATACCATGTTTAAAGTTGGAAGTCACCTGCCCGAGCTGTGTTAGAGAGATGGGATTAGAAGCCAGGACTTTTGACACTTCCAGCTGTAACAAGCCCCCATCATGGGGCTAGTGGAGGCCTATGGAGAAGCAGTAACAAAGTGACTCTCACTGTACAGCAATGGTGGGGACAGCAGAACCCAGAGGGGGGCTGAACGTCCAACCTGCCTAGCAGTAATGAAGCACCCCACCACCCTCCCCAACTGAGTTGCCAACAGAGGTCAGAGCGGCTATGTGGACTTAGACTCCCATCTACTAGATACGAGAATGGTGCCCTTTCCACTGAAACCATGCTGTAAGATGATACCTGCTAAAACAGAAAATTAAAATAAGGTCCAGACAGCTTAAAAAAAACAGAAAATTAAAATAAGGTCCAGAAAATTAAAATAAGGTCACAACACCTAAATATTCAACATCTAATAAAAAAATCACTCCTGATGCAAAGAGCCAGGAAAAACTCAGATTGAATGAGAAGACCATGAACAGAAGAGTTAACTTTGAGATGAAAGAAATGATTAAAAATATCTGACAAGTATTTTAAAGTAGTTATCAAAAAATATGTTATAAGAAGTTGCAATAATGATTGAAACAAATGAAAAATAGAAAGTCACAGGAAAGGAATAGCAGTTGCAAAGGGGAGATAATTGGAAATGTCAGAACTGAAAAATACCACAAATAAAATCATAAAAATATTATCAAGCAATGCACTAAAGACAAGAAAAGTAATAGAGTAGCAAAAATAATGAGAGAACAAACAAAACAAAAATAAACATCAGAATTAACCCTAAAACATTAATATTATGTTAAATATAAATTATTCAAATGATCTAAAAAAATATCATGGTGATTAATATACTACATGATGATATTGTGAGCCATTGATTGTACACCATACACAGAATGTTTGTATGTTAAGAATATTAATGTTTATATGTTGCATTGGTTTGATAATACAAAATCAATTAAATTAAATATATATATATAAATGGTTTAAATTGACCAATTTAAAGATTGAGATCAACTTAATGAGAAAACTGACCCATTTACATGCTGTTTGCAGGACACTAAATGCAATATAGCAATACATGGTGAAAATAAAAATAAACATATCAACTATTATTAGATGATAA
Organism: Tamandua tetradactyla; assembly: GCF_023851605.1. NCBI lineage: Eukaryota > Metazoa > Chordata > Mammalia > Pilosa > Myrmecophagidae > Tamandua > Tamandua tetradactyla. The sequence continues at coordinate 42,908,771 of NC_135340.1, forward strand.
ATAGATACATCATCTAATAAAAGAAAATATATCATAGAAACACCAATCAAAAGAAAGCAGAAATACATGTATTAATATCAGATAAATCCAGAACAAAAGCAAGCATCAGGGACAAAGCACATTACATAATAAAAAAAGGTTTAGTCCATTAAGAATACAAATCCAATGTAAATGAGCATGCCTCAAGCAACTGAGGTGCAAAATACATGCAGCAAAAATCAATAGAACTGAAAGGAAGGGTAAGCAGATACAACATTATGGTCAGAAACTTTAATGGGTATTTCCTAACAAGTAAAAGAACTAGATAGAAATTCAGCAAGGGTATAGATAGATTCAACAATGCCATTAACCAACAGTGCTTAATCAACATTTATAGAACACTGCATTAGCTTGTTGAGCTGTCACAATGCAATATACCAGAAATAAAACAGCTTTTAAAAAGGGGATTTAATAAGTTGTATGTTTACTTTTCTAAGGCCATGAAAATGTCGACATTAAGGAATCAACAAGAGGTTATCTTCATTCAAAAAAGGATAATGTCATCTGGAACAACTGTCAGCTGGGAAGGCAAATGGCTGGCATCTGCTGGTCCTTGTTCCTGGTTTGTTGCTTCCAGCTTCTGATGCCAGTGGTTTCCTCTCTAAGCATCTGTGGGCCTTAACTTAGTTCCCCTGAAACCCAACTCTGGGTTCTGCCTTGCTTAGCATGTCATGGGAAGGCACATAGCAACATCTGCTGGGCTCTTCCCATGTATAGACATCTGTTCTCTCTGTCAGCACTTCAAGTATCACACAGAGACAAGCATCCATGTCTCTGTCAGCTTTGAAGCAACTGTTCTGTACGCATCTGTGTCTGAGGTTTCTCCAAAACATTTCCTCTTTTCAAGTACTCTAGTAACCTAGTCAAGACCCACCTTGAATAGGTGGAGTCACATCTCTATCTAATCAAAATGTCACATCCAAAATTAGGCACATCACATCTCTTTGGAGATGATCTAATAAAAATTTCCACCCTACAATATTGAAAGAAATGACTGCCCCCACAAGACTGGATCAGGATTAAAACATGGATTTTCTAAAGTACATAATGGTTTCAAACTGGCACAAACACTTCACCTAACAATAGCAAAACACACATTCTTTTCAATCACTCATAGGACATTTACGAAGATAAACCATATCCTGGGCTAGAAAACAAACGTCAAGAAATATAAAATATTTGAAATCACACAGTGTGCATTCTCTAACCTCAAAGGATGCATACTAGAAACTAGTATCAAGTGAAATAAAAATATATACAACTGAATGAAAATGCAACATATCAAAATTCATGGGGCAAAGAGAAAGCATTGCTGAGAGGGAAATTCATAGCACTAAATATTTATATCAGAAAAGTATCAAACCAATAATCTAAATTCCAACCTCAAGAATCTAAAAAAACAAAAGCAAAAGCAACCCTAAACAACAAGACGAAAGTAAATAATATGAGAACAGAAATAAATGAAAATGAAAATAGATAGTAATCATATCAATAGTGAAAATTATTGATTAATTGCTCTTTGAAAAAATTAATAAAAATTGGCAAACCTCTAACAAGAGTGATCAAGAAACCAAATAGAGAGAAAATATCAATAATCAATGTCAGAAATAAAGCAGTGAATATCACTACATAATATAATGAAGTGATAATAAAAGAAAACTGTGAATATTTTACACGTGTAAATTTCACAACTTTAATGAAATACACTAAAACCTCAAAAAAATCACAAACTGCCTCAACTCATTCAATACAAAATAGATAATTTGAAGAGTCCTATACTATTAATCTCTCAAAAAATTTTATTGTAACTTTAAAAACTTCGAAAAAGGAAACTTCAGTCTAAGTTAGTTTCACTATGGAATTCTATGAAATTGTCAAAGAATTAACAATTTTCTACAGTTTTTTCCAGAAGCTAGAAGAGAAGGAAACACTTTCCAACACATATTATAAGGTGATCATTATCTTAATTACAAAGCCAGGCAAAGAAAATGCTCTTACTCAAAATTACAGACCAATATTCTTCAATAATAGAGCTGCAAAATCCTTAAAATTTAGCAATGGAATTCAACAATTTAAAAAGAGAACTATACACCATGACCAAGTGTGGTATATTCAAGGGCTGAAAGGAAAAATCACATGAAGCAGAAAAAACAAACACAATAAAATTCAACATCCATCCATGATAAACAAAAAAAATTCAGGAAAATAGGAATAGAGAGGGAATTCCTCATCTTCATAGGGAATATCTGCATTACCTTCTCAATAGATACAGAAAAATCACCTGACAAAATAAAATACCCTTTCATGGTAAAACATGCAACAAACTAAGAGTAAAAGGGAATTTCTCTTAAGATAAATGGAATTCAATCAACTATCATTAAACTTAGTGGTGAAACCCTGACAGATGTCTCCTTATCATCAGAACTAAGACAAGGATGCTTGCTTTTATCTCTTTTATTCAATATTGTATTGTACAGTCTAGTCAAAGAAAATAAACAATAAAAGAAATAAGAGGCATACAAATTGGAAAGGAAGATGAAAAATCTCCCTTATTTAAAGATGGCAATCTTATACAACAATCTTATCATCTTATACATAAAATTACTAAAAAAATGCAAAAAGCTATTACAGCTAGAATGGTGAATGGTTGCTTAATATATGCAGACTGTTTACCTACATTGAACTTAAATGTTTGGAAATAGAAGTAACGGTAGCACATCATTGTGGGAGTAATTGACAGTGCTGAATGATGTTCAAATGTGGTAGAAAGGAGTCCATGTATGTTACCAGAATGAGAAGGTAAAACATGGGAATGTATAATGTGGTGCATATTGTGATGAGCAATGTCTGTGTTTAACTGTACAAATACAATTTTTTTAATGAACTAGAACAAAAGTACCACACTATTACAAAGAGATAATATTAGAGGAGTATTTGGGGAAAATGTACCTATTGCCAACCATGAACTGTAGTTAAAAATAATATTTTAATATTCTTTCATCAACACTAACAAATTTACCACACTGATACCAAGGATTACAAATGTGGGGTAAGTTTACAGGAGGATTTACATTTTCTTTTTTATTTTTATTTCTTTTCTGGTGCAATGAAAATATTCTTAAATTGATCATGAGGATATTTGCACAATAAAGTGATGATACTATGAGCCAGCAATTGTATAATTCAGATAGTTTGTATGGTATGTGAATATATCTCAATAAAAGTTTTTTTAAATGGCAAAAATAAAACTGCTAGAGCTCATAAATGCAGCAATTTTACAGGGTACCATCAATATAGAAATATCTGCTGTATTTAATAAACTAGCAATGAAAAATCCAAAGTAAGTTAAGAATATGATTTGATCAACAATAGAATTCAAAATAATAAAACACCCAGGAAAACATTTAACCAAAGAGGTGAAAGACTTGTATTCCGAAAACTTAAAAAAAAATTGTAAAACAAATTAAAGAAGACTTAAATAAATAAATCGACAAGCATTTCAATTCTTGTATTTGTGGATTAGGAGACAATATTATTAACATGCAATAATTCTGAAAGCAATCTGTGGTGTCAATATAATCTCTGTTAAAATTCCATTTTTTTTCAGGAAAGGAAAAGCTAATCTTCAAGTACTTAGATTACTGCAATGGTCCCTAAATAGCCATCACAATATTGAATGAAGAATAAAGTTAGATAATTCAGAATTCTCTACTTTAAAATATACTGCAAACCTTGAGTGAACAAAACAATATGGTGCTAGAATACAGATAGACATATAGACCAATGGAATGGAATGGAAAATTCAGAAATAAACCCAGATACCTATGGCCAATTGAATTTTAGCAGAGGTGCCAAGCCCATTCAATAGTGGACAGGATAGATTCTTCAACAGATGGTACTGGGAACTGAATAGTCACATCCAAAGAATATATAAGAACCTACCTTAAATCTTACACAAAAATTAATTCAAAATGGCTCAACAATGTAAATATGAGTTGAAACTATAAAACTCCTAGAAGAAAATAGGGGAGTAACATTTTTAAAACCTTGCATTAAGCAATGGATTTTTAGATAGGGAACCAAAATCAGTAAAAAAAAAAATGATAAATGGAAAAAATGGGCTTTGTGGTGGTTTAAAGCTATGCATCCCCAATAACTTGTTCTTCAATTTCATCTACTTTAGTGGGTACAAACCCTTGTGAATAAGACCTTTTGATGAGGTTACTTCAGTTAAAGTATGGCTCAGGTGAATCATGATGGATCTTAATCTTATTACCAAAGGATTTATGGTCACAGAGAGAAAGAGAGTCACAAGGAACAGCTTGAGCTGGAAGTCAATGGAAATGGGAAGAGAAAGGAAAAGTCACTGCCATATGCATTGCCATGTGACGGAAAAGCCAAAGAACCCCAAAGATTGCCAGCCAATCAGATGATAATGACCCTGGGAGGAGGCAAGCCTTCTAACTCTGAAATCCTGAGCAAATAAGCTCTTGTTTTCAAGCTAACCCATGGCATGACATTTGTTTTAGCAGGCAGGGAATTAAAATGCTATTGATAAAAAATAAGGGACAGAGGCCTAAAATTTTTCAAAGTGACATTCTTCCATCTTAATTTGGTATTCCAGGTATAGTAATGTGAAAAAATAACTTATACATGGGAAATTGAAGGCATATTTTTAATTCAATAAGCAATTGAATTTTGTGCAGGCCAAATCTTCAAACCTCAAATCTTGATAGCACAAGTTTGTGTTCCATAGAGAATGTTTTTTTAAAAACAGGGATGAGATTTTAATGTTCAAAATAATTTCGTTGTGTGATTTAACAAGCAGAAGATACCAAATATTAATGACTAAAGAAATGAAATCATGTTGCCCACTCCAATGTAGAATTGATTATGGCTCATGTTTGGCTATAAATATCTTTTTAACATTTCTCATTCTAAACTGCATAGGTCCATACTGACCACTGTGTTTAAGTCTGCTTTCACAATGCAGTACCAACTCATTATTCAGCTGAAAGTCTGTTTTAGTGACTAGTATTTTCACATTTCCTATGTTCCTTTCAGTATTTTATGGATGCATTATAAAATTGTGCCATAAGTTATTTTGGCAATGTAAGAACTATTTAAATCAGTGAGTTTTGAAATGTACTATACAGCGCAAATGCCCCTCAATAAGTTAATAAGCATATGGTTAGGCAAACTGTGCTGCATTTACACCATCTAATACTACTGAGCAAAATAAAAAAGGAAGGTAGTATGGATAGTGTAACAACTTGCATGCATCTCTCAAGAGGATTATGCTGAGTGAAAACAATTTTAAAAAGCAACATATTGTGTGATTTCATTTACATAGCATTCTAAAAAAGACAGAGCTATAGAGATGGAAAACAGATTAGTGGTTCCCAGGGGTTAGGGCTGGTGGTGAGAATTTGTCTGAGGGAAATCTTTGCAGTGATGGAATCGTTCTGCACTTTGATATTGGTGGCAGCTACACGAAATCTATTCAAGTGATAAAACAACATTGAACCTTACACACATGTTTAATAAATGTCAATTTCTTGGGTTTGATCTTATACTGTAGTTATAAAATATAAGTATTGAAAGAAACTAGATGAAGGATACACACAGACTCTCTGCTTTATTTCTGCAATTTCTTGTTAATCTGTATTTTAAATTAAAAAGCTTAAAACTTGCATTCTATACACAGGTAATATAAAATTTGAAATTGTAATGAAAAGAAAAATGTAACATCAAAACTACAATTCATGACATAGCAGCAAAATAAATTAAATATTCTAAACAAACATAGAGTGGAACCTCCGTAACACAATTTTGAATGTCTTTCAATTGTCCACTGCTAATACAATACTTAAGTGTAAAACTTTAGAAATAGTCCACTAGAATTAAAGAAAAAAAGATAAGATTGCACACCATTAGTGTATTCAGTGCTGAACTGAAGGTCTTAGTAAGTACATTTAGGTAGGAAAGAAGAGATAGAAAGGGTCGGGGGTGGGAAGAGAAAGAAAGAGAGAGAAGAGAAGACCACCTAAGAAATATAAAAATAAGGCATTATTTTTAGATTGTATGGTTAGACACAAATTCACAATAAAATAACTATCTGAACTAATAAAGAAGTTATTATCGAAGAAAATTGTAGGAAATCATTTAATTTCCAGGGACAAATAAATAAAATAAATGAAAATCTAATAGAAATTATATATATATATATACACACACACCACTCACAAGATCAAGATACATTCATCTTGGTATATGTGTATGTGTATGTATATAATTATATATTATATGCCACTCACAAGATCAAGTCACAAAAGGGACATTGATTACTTAAAACTTAAAATAACATAAGATTTAAGATAATATCACAAAGAAGTTGCTGCAAGACAATTTTAGAAAACATTGTTGTAATGCTTATAAGACAATCTACTGACTGATGTTAGGAAGTAAAAACCTAGGATATTATTTTATTCTCTCTACTTTTAGAGCATGAACTATATTTATGATAATTGTTAATGTAATCACATGACATATTGATGCTGATGACTTATATCATATATTAGATGCATTTTTAAATGGTGTGAAAAGATTATCATTCTTCTCAAACATCCCAGAGAACCTGGCAATGCGGCTACTTCCCATTGTTTAGTGTTAATGCAAAATTGTGAAATTCATCAGACTATCCTTTGAATTTTCTTGTTCCTCTTTCAATCCTTTCATGATGAACTTCTCATTTACACCCTATACCTTTAGTGCTATCATTGCAACCTTACACTTGCTATTATCTCATATCAGGTCTTAGTCAAAGGAAAAAAGATATTTTTTAATGAATTGCATATATCATACCTTCGCCTTTTGCCTAGAATGAAGTATCAGGGTCTGGATTTACTTTTCCACATGAAACAATCTAAAATGAAATGATAAAATATATGAGACAAGAGTATGAAACACATTGTATATCAGGCAATGAGGAACAATGATCACTTCTTTGATGGGAAACAAACGAGGTCAGTTCTATAATTGCCCAGTTTCTGCTATGAGAGATATTTCCTGCTCCAGCCCAAGGAGGGGGTAATCTAGACTGGAGCCCAGCCTCTCCAGTTGAGATTAAACTAAGAATCTGGTGAGATCAGGGTGGCATGCATTCGCAGGACAGTGCATCAAAGAGGAGAGAAATGTACAGAGGGAGAACTGTTTTAAAGTCTCTAAGATAGTGTTTAAAAATACTTCATCTTAAGGGTCTATATCTGATTCAAGCATATGGAATTGGACTGGATTTAATAAACATTGGGGTGAAAACACTTCTTAATGATTCATTAAAAGCAGAGGTAATTTTAAAAGTATATATTACAAGAATTTTCTTTATAGACAAAAGGTCAGATTTTAGATATTGAAAACGGGGTAGAAAGGGTTGCTTAAATAGACCTTGAAGTTGCAGAAATGAAGAACTTTCTCAGGCAAGATCCTCAGTCCCTCCTGAAACATAAGGAGGAAGTGAAGAGGCAATATCAGGAATATCTTGTTTATTTCTATCGTAGGTTTCACTTCTTTGCATGTTTTGTAATTGACTGCATACTTGCCTTTATTCCCCCAAAAGGAAAACTCCCCGAGTTTAGGAATGTGTGTTCTTAAATGCTATATTTCCATTCTTAGCCCCTGCCTGAAATCTGAAATAGATACTTGCCAAATATTTATGAACTGAATGAATAAATAAATAAATATAATTGTCTTAATGCTAACAAAAAATTGGCTATGCCCCAAATCTATACAGTCTTAGTATATAAAGTCTAATCATGATTACAACAGCAAAAAAAAAAAACTAGGGAAATTAATCCAAGGTTGATATTGCTCATAATGTTCATATATAAGAAGGTAGTTAATCATAAAAAGTGACTCTTTACAAAATTTATAAAATCAGCAAATGGTGTTATTCCAATAACAAGGAAGGGGATTTTAGAGAAATTTATTACAAGATAGAAGTTGTTTTCCTTCAATGTTCTTTTAATGTTCATGCATACAGGTAAAACATAGTCATAGAAAGTAGGAAGTACACAGGAACATGATTTCCCTGATTTAAGATACTGTCCAGAATTGTTGCAAAGTTTATACAGTTACTCAAGTTATTCAATGATTACTCATTGAATAACTCCCCTACTTTAGTTTGATGTTTCAGAGTCAAGTCAAAAAAATTGTATTAGTTCTCTGAATATAAATTTGGTCAATATCAACATTAACTCTTGCTTAGGGTTGTCCATTTTAGGCTGCTAGAACATTTAAAAACTCATCATAATCATGCCTTTCTCTGATGAAGAAAAATACACACATAATAAGCAAAGAAAAAGAATGAAAACATTCATCAAAAATCTGAATCTGTGAATTTTCCAAATAAAAACTAATTTCTGTAATTGAATATAACTGTCAGGAATTTATGTTTGAACTAATTAAAGGTTAACATAAAATAAATTCACAAGAAAAAGTACTTTAAAATACTTTTAAAATAAGCAGCTTGCTGAATTAGTATTTTTTTTCTTCTCTCAAGCCTCCAATACAAGACTATAGTTTAAGGGGACATTATTTAATCCCAGGTTATCTTTCCTGTGCTAAATGTCCCATGAAGCCTCTCCCTTGCTGGTTAAACTATGACTAGGAAAACAAAATATATTTTTGTATCAATCTAAGAGAAACTAGGTCTTTTAAGACAAAATTGTATTTAAATTTGTATTTAAGACAAAATAAATCTAGTTAAAAGACAGAAAGCAAATTGCAAAGTATGTCCAAATGTATGTGTGGCATAGAGGATAAATGCATGATAATTTTTTGTTGACATCAACGACTGTTTTCCCTTAATAAAACACATAGCAAATTATATCAATATAATGTAAGGATGAAACGTTTTATTAGAATCATATTAAATAATTTATACCCCCTGAATAAGTAAGAATATGTAACACTCTAGGAAGCTAAAATTCAGTTAAAAGTCACATGTCGGTTCCGCAGTTTCTTGATAGCCACTTTTATTTTTTCGTTCCTCAGTGTGTAGATAAGGGGGTTCAATAGTGGAGTAAAAATGGTGTAAAACACAGACAGGAGCTTGTCCAGAGAGAGTCTACTGAAAGGCCACACGTATATGAAAATGCAAGGCCCAAAGAAGAGTGTGACCACCATGATGTGTGCAGAGCAGGTAGAGAGAGCTTTGGAGATCCCACCAGTAGAACGCTGTCGTACAGTAACAAGGATTGCTGTGTAGGAGATCAGAAGGAGCGTGAAACAACTCATCGCAAGCAATCCACTGTCTGAGATCATAAGTATGCCTAAGATGTAGGTGTCTATGCAAGCAAGTTTGATTACCAAAGGTAGATCACAAAAAAAGCTGTTCACTTCATTGGGGCCACAGTAAGGTAAGTTCACAGTGAAGGCTATTTGACTGATGGAGTGCACAAATCCAGTAATCCAAGAAACAAGCACCAGCCCAATACAAGTCCGCCGACTCATCATAGTCATGTAATGCAAAGGTTTGCATATGGCCACATATCTGTCATAGGCCATGGAAACCAGCAGTACCATCTCAGACCCACCGATAAAGTGCAAGAAGAAGATCTGAGCCATACATCCCCCAAAGGAGATGAGCTTTTGGTCACTAAGAAAATCCTTGATCATCTTGGGTGTGGCAAATGAGGCCAGCCACATGTCAATGAATGATAGGTTCCCCAGCAGGAAGTACATAGGGGAAGTGTGCAAGCGGGGGTCAGAAATGACAGTGACTAAAATGAGAAGGTTACCCATCACAATGGCTACATAGACTATGGAGAAAAATATAAAGAAAAAAAGTTGGAGATACCGTGAACTGCAGAGACCATGTAACACAAATTCTGACACCAAGGAATAATTCTGCAAGTCCATCAACCCAGTTTCAGATTTTGTTCTTGACCTATATGAGGAAAAGAAATGTAAATGAAAGTGCCTATCCACTGCCAGGCACATAGAAAGTGGTCAGCTAAGTGTTATCTGGATATAATTCATAATCCATAAGCTGTATCCTAAAATACAAAACATGGAAAATTAAAAACATGTCCATACCTATATGTATTTTGCCCTTTTCAGATTTCAGTGTTTCCTTAAATGAAGTTGGACATTTTGCAAGACTCCAGCATAGGGGAGCATTGTAGGAATACTTTTCTTCTCTCATCTATGGTCTTTCTCCATAGGTAAAGGTAAAATAAATCATATCAATCAAGTGCATAATATGAACCAAAAACCCTTAGAAGTGTTTGAGATTGTGAAGTTTTTTTGAACGGTATCGTGGTCTCTCCATCTGTATGGCTACCATTGTCCAATGAATAATTGCTTTTAAACCTCAGATCTAGGTATTGAAATGAAAGTTTAATAAAATATAATGACTTCACATAAAGCAAAGGAAAGTACATATAGATTATCAAGTCTCTCTGCCTCCCCTTCTCTCTCCAATTACTCACACAGACAGAAAAAACTCCAGCAAAGGCAGTTTGGTAGGTGGCTGTTCTATGTATCAAAACACCCATCAATATGTCTCTTTCCTTAAGCTAACAGAATAAATAAATTTATTTGTTGGATGACAAAGTTTAGAGAAGGAAATATTCTTTTAAGTTAAAAAAATCATGTTCTGGATGTAGGACCCATTTGGAGTGATGCATAAATACAGAAGTTTCCAGATCATGGACTCAATAGTTCTGGGTCATGTGTGTTGTTTAGTAAGTTTATGGGTATGCCACTACCATGCTAAATGTGAAAATCATAGAATGTCATGTGTCACATTCACCCGTAATATCTTTAATAAAAATTTGATCTGAATAATGGCATGATTAAGAAAAGTTTTAATGTAAAGAGTGAATCTGTGCCTTCAGGGATCAAACCACTCATTTTAGGCCACAGGACTCTTTTTGCAACCTCATTTCATTTAAAATCTCCATTAACAACCTGGGTGAAGATGTGATTTGCAAATTTACAAATAACACAAATTTGACAGAGTTTACTTATAGACTATTTCAAAAGGCTGAAAACATAGGCTGTGATCAGTAAATTCTAACTAACTAACTACTGTCTGTCCGTCTATCTATCTATCTAATCTATCTATCTATTGAGAGGGAGGGAGAGAGAGAGAAGAGTTTAGATTGGTATACAGGGTATTAGGGTACCATCCAATTAAAATTTAACTCAAGACATTACTCCCGAAAATGCAAAGGAGTAGTGATTTCTTCCGTGTTAAGCCTGTTTAGAATATTGTATTGTTAAAAACTTTATTAATGTATTATTTGGTTATTTTAAAATTCACCAATTTTAAGTGTAAAATTAGATGATTTTTAATACATTTATGAAGTTTAACAACATCTACATAATGTTTGTTTTAAGTCTTGACAATCTTAGTTCCTTGTAAGATTTCTCCAAGCAGTAATCAGTATTTCTTCTCCTTCCTTGCTCATTTGTTCATTCACATTGTCACTCATTCAACTGTATTTATGTAAAACAAACATGTTTCCACCTCACTCAATTCAGTATAGAAACAAATTGATATAAAGGAAAATAAATCAATCTACCTAGGTTTTATGATATTCTTCCAATCTCACAATATTTTTTGTTGTTCTTATCTTTTTGTGTATGTGTGTGCTTATACGGCAGGGTCACATTACATTCTTTTTCCATGTGAGTATCTTGTTATTGCAGCACCATTTGTTGAATTTTTTGTCTGCTTGTTTTTGTTGGTTTCTTTGTTTATTTGGGAAGTGCATGGGCCAGGAATCAAGCCCGGATCTCCCACATGGCAGGCGATAATTCTACCACTGAACAACCTTTGCACCCCCTCTTTTGTTTTAATCAATTGGATTTAGGATTTTAAAAATCTATTGGATCTAACCCAATATTAGAGTCATTATTTATAAAGCTCTACTTTTTAAAGGACTTTAGAATGACTTTCAGTGAAGGGGATATTTTTCAGGATCCTTGCATGAGAACCAAAGCATAAAATCTAATGTAATAATTTTTAGGGGATTATTCCAAATTATAAATATCATTGGTAAATTCTGCATTTATTTTAAACTGGTACCTCACTCTCATCACTAAGAGAAAGATATTGCATAATTTTTAAATAAAGGGCATCAAACAATTATTCATAAGCAATATGCCAAGATGCCAGAAATGCCCTTCATTTGAGCCTTTAAATGTTAGCCTTTTATAAACCTCAAGATTTTATAATGAAAGAATAAATGTTTAAGGATTCTAAGGGAAACTAAAGTAACATTCCAAATCTGAAAAATTTTAGTGATGTGAGCATGATGTAATGATAGAATTTTAAAATCTGTATAAGTTAATAGTATATCTAACTCAATCCACTCAAATAATACTCATGAAGCCTGAACCAGGCTATTGTTAGGATAATGAATTCTCAAAATCCCTCTGTTTCTCTTGCACTTTCATAATGCACTTTGTTAAAACATTTAACTACAGAACTTTTGTTGTAATTAGGGGCTAATCCTTCTTTAAACTCAGATTTTAATTCTGAAACTTGAAAGTTTCTGTGCATACAGTGGGTATAATCACATTAATAAATCCTCCCCGTTTATGGAATACCCTGACTTCCATCCAGCATACATATTATTGACCATAAAAAGCTTAATTTTATTTAAATTCCTTCCTTTTTTGTGGTCATGAAAAATTTCATATGTAAAACTGAAATGTAATTGTATTTAATTTAGATTTTGTAAAGATTAATTGAATCAGAAAGTTGAAATAGTCAAACAGAAAACTCAGGAAAAAATAAAGAACACATAACTTGCAACTGAATCAAAAGATTCTAAAATTAGATTATTGTAGTGATGATTGTACAACTCTAAATATCCCAAAAATTACGAATTGAACTCTTAAAATGAGTGAATTCTGTGGTATGTAAATTACTCCTCATAAAACTGTTAAAAATGGATGTTAAAAGAAATATAATTAAAATAAACAAATAAGGCTTTAATTTCAGAGAAATCTGTATTTTCCAAAGGATTTTTTTTCTTGGAAACAAACCCTTGTCCCCCTCATGGAAGGCAAGCATTCTACCACTGAACCACCTGTGTACCCAGGATTTTAAAAAATTAAATGTGCTAAATTTGTAATAAAAAAGAAATGGGATGATCTTGTATGCAAACAAATCCTGTTTTATTAAATTAAAAACCAATACAACTGGTAATAGTAAAATTAATTTTAACTGACAAGTTGTGATTTGTTCCAAAGATTTAATATACCAGATAATAGAACTATAAAGTAGTCTCTACTTGACTTGTATTTTTGGTCATACTTTCAACATATATACATTATTTTATGCAAGCTTTTTTTACTAACCTGGAGGTGAAGATGCTCAGTCTTGGCAATGCATAGACACCAATTTGTATTTCAAATATACTGTACTTTAACAGAATTTCAAAAATGTGCATATTTTTATTCCAGACATAATTTAATCATTTCTTCCATCTGCCTCTTACAAAATAATTCAGGAAAATCATCCTTTTTAAGAAGCTGGAGAACCTCAGATATTTCAGCATTGGCCTTTGTATGGAAATAGCTATATTATCTCTCCCATTAAATTAAAAATCCCTTAATGATGGGCCTTTCATGGCCAACTACTGAAAGAGAGGCTAGGGAATCAACTGTTTGAGAATGGAAATTTGTGGTAATGAACACTGTTCATTTCCCCAGGTGATAAAGAAAGAAAATTAAAGCTATGTCAGATCTCATCTGCCATTATTTTAATAATTCAAACAGACTAATAGGTATCATTACCCAGTTAATAGAGCATAAAATCATTTTTTCTTCAAGTCATTGAAAGATCAAGTTACATTCTAAAGTTATAGTGAAAATTTGTCAGCCCTGCTCATTATTTCATGCAGTTTTGACCAGGAAAAACACATTGGAGAAGGATTACTCAGACCAAGACCATCAGATTTGTATGTGCTGGAATATCTCCTTTCTCCAGATTCATCTGATCATACGATTCCTATAGTCATGTATAATTAAATCTGGCATTCAATCACTTGTAAATTATGTATAATTATTAGCCCACTTACTTCCCCAAAGCATTTGAGGTTAATCCAGGCTTCCTTTGTTGATGGCTGTATGCTCATGATAAATATCCCAGAATGTTCTGATGAATGATAATCTCAATTACAGTTATTCATGTGGCATTTTATTCTATCTTAGTTCTATAAGCAGAATCTAAGGGATTTTACTGCCAAGACAGTATCTGACTATAGTAAAGAGTCTCAACCCCTATATTGTCATTCAATAAAGTATTTCACTTAAAATGAGTCATCAAGACTTTCTAAGGCTTTTTAAGGCATAGCCTACCTGTACCATGCCATTTGTCTACGAAATGAAGGAAACATATGTGTATGGCTATGTTATATAAAATAAAAAATTATAATAGAATAGGTTATGTCAACCAGAAGTAAGCATAAGTGAATATATGATTTGGATGTAGGGGGGAAATGTCCTAAACATAAATAACAGAATAATTCAGAAAGGAAAAGAATAATATGTACATACTTAAAATTTTTAAATAATTTTTGTATTTGAGTAAGCACCACAATAAAATTAAAATACATGTTTACATGTATTTCCAATCTTATGACCCCTACACATAGAGTAGTGCAGACTTTCACAGCTCAGGATCTGCTGGTCTAAAGACCCAGGATTACTGAGATCCAGCACATGTCCCAGCCATCCAGCAATCCATGGACTGCCTAGGTCTATGGCTGCTAAAAAGGAGGCGCTGTTTTTCTAACCCACCAAATTCCAGTAATGCTTTTACAGCCCTGAAGGAAAAGGATTGATATCCTAAATAGAGGAAAAAAACATTTACAAATCAATAAAAAGTAAATTAAACATGAAGAGAAAATGGTAAATAATATAAGCAAGTTATTTGTTTAAAAAGAAAAGAAATTTTATTGCAATGAGCATCAAAGTGTTTATCTCAGCATCAAACAAGTAAAAATCAATGAGAGGAAAAGGAACGCACTTCCGTGGTCACCGCAACGTCTCAGCAGTGAATGGGGAAAAGGAAGGCGGCCTCTTCCTGGGTGAAGGATCTTCCTCAGCCGCAGCCATTTCCCTAAACCATCACTGGAAGAAAACTGAAGAAAGAACCGCCAAATTTCTTCGATTTTAAGATCTACCCTGGGACTTCTGGAGAAGATGGCGGCTTAGTAAGACGCGCGGATCTTAGTTTCTCCTCCAGGACAGCTACTAGGAGAGTAGAAACGATACAGAAAAGCTCCCAAAGAAATGACAGAGATAAAAAAGACAGCGTACCCCATCCTGGAATGGCTGGCTGGCTGAGAGAACCCGCTCTGGTGAGATCACCGAGGGGCGCGGGCTTCACCGGCAGGGCGGTAAGCGGCCGAGGTCAATCCCTTTCCCCATCCCAGGCCGGCTGGGAGAATTGGACAGGCGGTCTCCTCAAACCGCAGCGGCTGGCGCCCACACCACGCGCGGCCCCCCAGACTACTGAGAGAGTTGGATTGGAAATCCCCAGGCTGCAGAGAACAATGACAGGGGGTCCCCTTCCAAACCCGTGACTCCCCAGGAACATACACATTCCCGGGCGAGCCGCTGTGGCTGGCACCCTCCCTCCACACTTGGTGCCCCGGGCTGACTAGGAAATTCGGACAGGCGCTTTCCCGGGTTGCGGTGGCCAGCGAACTTCCCCGTGTTTGGACCCCGGGCCGGCTGGCACTCTTCCAAGCCGCTTCGGCTAGCGAACCTCCCGGACGGCGAGAGTTTTCCAAAGTTAAAGGACCCACAGCAATTTTTACTGGTGGGACTCGCAGACAAATGTGTGCCACGAGCGCCACCTACTGGGCAGGAGAAGAAAAACAGAACCCAGAGATTTCACAGAAAAATCTTCCAAACTTTTGGATCCAACACCCAGGGAAATCTGTCTAAATGTAGCAGACGCCAGTAGAAGATAACGGATCATGCTCAAAAAATTGAAAATATGGCCCAGTCAAAGGAACAAACCAATAGTTCAAATGAGATACAGGAGCTGAGACAACGAATGCTGAATATATGAACAGAAATGGAAAACCTCTTCAAAAACGAAATCGATAAATTGAGGGAGGACATGAAGAAGACATGGGCTGAACATAAAGAAGAAATAGAAAAACAGAAAAAACAAATCACAGAACTTATGGAAGTGAAGGACAAAGTAGAAAAGATGGAAAAAACAATGGATACCTACAATGATAGATTCAAAGAGACAGAAGATAGAATTAGTGATTTGGAGGATGGAACATCTGAATTCCAAAAACAAACAGAAACTATCGGGAAAAGAATAGAAAAATTTGAACAGGGTATCAGGGAACTCAAGGACAATATGAAGCGTGCAAATATACGTGTTGTGGGTGTCCCAGAAGGAGAAGAGAAGGGAAAAGGAGGAGAAAAACTAACGGAAGAAATTATCACTGAAAATTTCCCAACTCTTATGAAAGACCTAAAATTACAGATCCAAGAAGTGCAGTGCACCACAAAGAGATTAGACCCAAATAGGCATTCTCCAAGACACTTACTAGTAAGAATGTCACAGGTCAAAGAGAAAGAGAGGATCTTGAAAGAAGCAAAAGAAAAACAATCCATCACATACAAGGGAAACCCAATAAGACTATGTGTAGATTTCTCAGCAGAAACCATGGAGGCTAGAAGACAGTGGGATGATATATTTAAATTACTAAAAGAGAAAAACTACCAACCAAGACTCCTATATCCAGGAAAATTGTCCTTCAAAAATGAGGGAGAAATTAAAACATTCTCAGACAAAAAGTCACTGAGAGAATTTGTGACCAAGAGACCAGCTCTGCAAGAAATACTAAAGGTAGCACTAGAGTCAGAAACGAAAAGACAGAAGAGAGAGGTATGGAGAAGAGTATAGAAAGAAGGAAAGTCAAATATGATATAAATAATACAAAAGGAAAAATGGTAGAGGAAAATATTATCCAAACAGTAATAACTCTAAATGTTAATGGACTGAATCCCCCAATCAAAAGACATAGACGGGCAGAATGGATTAAAAAACAGGATCCTTCTATATGCTGTCTACAGGAAACACATCTTAGACCCAAAGATAAACATAGGTTGAAAGTGAAAGGTTGGGAAAAGATATTTCATGCAAATAACAACCAGAAAAGAAGAGAAGTGGCTATACTAATATCCAACAACTTAGACTTCAAATGTAAAACAGTTAAAAGAGACAAAGAAGGACACTATATACTAATAAAAGGAACAATTAAACAAGAAGACATAACAATCATAAATATTTACGCACCGAACCAGAATGCCCCAAAATACGTGAGGAATACACTGCAAACATTGAAAAGGGAAATAGACACAAATACCATAATAGTTGGAGACTTCAATTCCCCACTCTCATCAATGGACAGAACATCTAGACAGAGGATCAATAAAGAAATAGAGAATCTAAACATTACTATAAATGAGCTAGACTTAACAGACATTTATAGGACATTACATACCACAACAGCAGGATACACCTTTTTCTCAAGTGCTCATGGATCATTCTCAAAGATAGACCATATGCTGGGTCACAAAGCAAGTCTTAACAAATTTAAAAAGATTGAAATCATACACAACACTCTCTTGGATCATAAAGGAATGAAGTTGGAAATCAATAATAGGCAGAGTGCCAGAAAATTCACAAATACGTGGAGGCTCAACAACACACTCTAAGCAACGAGTGGGTCAAAGAAGAAATTGCAAGAGAAATTAGTAAATACCTCGAGGCGAATGAAAATGAAAACACAAAATATCACAACTTATGGGATGCAGCAAAGGCAGTGCTAAGAGGGAAATTTATTGCCCTAAATGCTTATATCAGAAAAGAAGAAAAGGCAAAAATGCAGGAATTAACTGTTCACTTGGAAGAACTGGAGAAAGAACAGCAAACTAATCCCAAAGCAAGCAAAAGGAAAGTAATAACAAAGATCAGAGCAGAAATAAATGAAATTGAAAACATGAAAACAATAGAGAAAATCAATAAGACCAGAAGTTGGTTCTATGAGAAAATCAATAAGATTGATGGGCCCTTAGCAAGATTGACAAAAAGAAGAAGAGAGAGGATGCAAATAAATAAGATCAGAATGGAAGAGGAGACATAACTACTGACCTCACAGAAATAAAGGAGGTAATAACAGGATACTATGAACAACTTTACGCTAATAAATACAACAATTTAGATGAAATGGACGGGTTCCTGGAAAGACATGAACAACCAACTTTGACTCTAGAAGAAGTAGATGACCTCAACAAACCAATCACAAGTAAAGAAATTGAATTATTCACTCAAAAGCTTCCTAAAAAGAAAAGCCCAGGACCAGATGGCTTCACATGTGAATTCTACCAAACTTTCCAGAAAGAATTAGTACCAACTCTCCTCAAACTCTTCAAAAAATCGAAGTGGAGGGAAAACTACCTAATTCATTCTCTGACGCCAACATCACCCTCATACCAAAACCAGGCAAAGATATTACAAAAAAAGAAAACTACAGACCAATCTCTCTAATGAATATAGATGCAAAAATCCTCAATAAAATTCTAGCAAATCGTATCCAACAACACATTAAAAGAATTATACATCATGACCAAGTAGGATTCATCCCAGATATGCAAGGATGTTTCAACATAAGACAATCAATTAATGTAATACACCATATCAACAAATCAAAGCAGAAAAATCACATCAGCATCTCAATTGATGCAGAGAAGGCATTTGACAAGATTCAACATCATTTCAATTTTAAAACACTTCAAAAGATAGGAATACAAGGGAACTTCCTTAAAATGATTGAGGGAATATATGAAAAACCCACAGCTAGTATCATCCTAAATGGGGAAAAATTGAAAACTTTTCCCCTAAGATCAGGAACAAGACAAGGATGTCCACTATCACCACTATTATTCAACATTGTGTTGGAGGTTCTAGCCAGAGCAATTAGACAAGAAAAAGAAATACAAGGTATCAAAATTGGAAAGGATGAAGTAAAACTATCACTGTTTGCAGACGATATGATACTATACATCGAAAACCTGGAAAAATCCACAACAAAACTACTAGAGCTAATAAATGAGTACAGCAAACTACTGTACTCATTTATTTTTGAATAATGTTGAATGCTGAAAGATCAACATTCAAAAATCTGTAGCATTTCTATACACTAGTAATTAACAAGCTGAGGGGGAAATCAAGAAACGAATCCTATTTACAATTGCAACTAAAAGAATAAAATACCTAGGAATAAATTTAACTAAAGAGACAAAAAACCTATATAAAGAAAACTACAAAAAACTGTTAAAAGAAATCACAGAAGACCTAAATAGATGGAAGGGCATACCGTGTTCATGGACTGGAAGACTAAATATAGTTAAGATGTCAACCCTACCTAAATTGATTTACAGATTCAATGCAATACCAATCAAAATCCCAACAACTTATTTTTCAGAAGTAGAAAAACCAATAAGCAAATTTATCTGTAAGGGCAGTGTGCCCCGAATTGCTAAAAACATCTTGAGGATGTTTTTTGAGGAAAAAAAACGAAGCTGGAGGTCTCGTGCTGCCTGACTTTAAGGCATATTATGAAGCCACAGTGGTCAAAACAGCATGGTATTGGCATAAAGATAGATATATCAACCAATGGAATCAAATAGAGTGCTCAGATATAGACCCTCTCATCTATGGACATTTGATCTTTGATAAGGCAGTCAAGCCAATTCACCTGGGACAGAACAGTCTCTTCAATAAATGGTGGCTAGAGAACTGGATATCCATATGCAAAAGAATGAAAGAAGACCCATGTCTCACACCCTATACAAAAGTTAACTCAAAATGGATCAAAGATCTAAACATTAGGTCTAAGACCATAAAACAGTTAGAGGAAAATATTGGGAGATATCTTTTGAATCTTACAACTGGAGGCGGTTTTATGGACCTTAAACCTAAAGCAAGAGCACTGAAGAAGGAAATAAATAAATGGGAGCTCCTCAAAATTAAACACTTTTGTGCATCAAAGAACTTCATCAAGAAAGTAGAAAGACAGCCTACACAGTGGGAATCAATATTTGGAAATGACATATCAGATAAAGGTCTAGTATCCAGAATTTATAAAGAGATTGTTCAACTCAACAACAAAAAGACAGACAACCCAATTACAAAATGGGAAAAAGACTTGAACAGACACCTATCAGAAGAGGAAATACAAATGGCCAAAAGGCACATGAAGAGAAGCTCAATGTCCCTGGCAATTAGAGAAATGCAAATCAAAACCACAATGAGATATCCTCTCACAGCCACCAGAATGGCCATTATCAACAAAACAGAAAATGACTAGTGCTGGAGAGGATGCAGAGAAAGAGGCACACTTATCCACTATTGGTGGGAATGTCAAATGGTGCAACCACTGTGGAAGGCAGTTTGGCGGTTCCTCAAAAAGCTGAATATAGAATTGCCATACGACCCAGCAATACCATTGCTGGGAATCTACTCAAAGAACTTAAGGGCAAAGACACAAATGGACATTTGCACACCAGTGTTTATAGCAGCGTTATTTACAATTGCAAAGAGATGGAAACAGCCAAAATGTCCATCAACAGAAGAGTGGCTAAACAAACTGTGGTATATACATACGATGTAATATTATGCAGCTTTAAGACAGGATAAACTTATGAAGCATGTAATAACATGGATGGACCTAGAGAACATTATGCTGAGTGAGTCTAGCCAGAAACTAAAGGACAAATACTGTATGGTCCCACTGATGTGAACAGACATTCGAGAATAAATTTGGAATATGTCATTGGTAACAGAGTCCGGCAGGAGGTAGAAACAGGGTAAGATAATGGACAATTGGAGCTGAAGGGATACAGACTGTGCAACAGGACTGGATACAAAAACTCAAAAATGGACAGCACAATAATACCTAATTGTAAAGTAATCATGTTAAAACACTGAATGAAGCTGCATCTGAGCTATAGTTTTTGTTTTGTTTTGTTTTGTTTATACTATTATTACTTTTATTTTTTTCTCTATATTAACATTCTATATATTTTTCGGTTGTGTTGCTAGTTCTTCTAAACTGATGCAAATGTACAAAGAAACGATGATCATGCATCTATGTGATGATGTTAAGAATTACTGATTGCATATGTAGAATGGTATGATTTCTAATGTTGGGTTAATTTCTTTTTTTCCGTTAATTAAAAAAAAGAGAGAGAAGGGGTAATTGGGGCTGAAGGGATACAGACTGTGCAACAGGACTGGATATAAAAACTCAGAAATGGACAGCACAATACTACCTAATTGTAATGCAATTATGCTAAAACGTTGAATGAAGCTGCATGTGAGGTATAGGTTTTTTTTTCTCTCTATTATCATTTTTATCCTTATTCTGTTGTCTTTTTGTTTCTTTTTCTAAATCGATGCAAATGTACTAAGAAATGATGAATATGCAACTATGTGATGTTATTAAGAATTACTGATTGTACATGTAGAATGGAATGATTTCTAATTGTTTTGTTAATTCTTTTTTTAATTAATTAAAAAAAGCACAAAAAAAGAATTACTGATTGTACATGTAGAATGGAATGATTTCTAAATGTTTTGTTAATTTTTTTTAATTAATAAAAAAATGTAAAACATAAAAAAATCAATGAAATACTTCTTTTCACATGTCAAATTTGGAATGAATATATATATATAAATATATATAGAAAGATCAAACTCTTCATCAGCTATAATGAAAACTATTTAAATAATACCTAGCATCTATTGAGTGTTTACTCTATGTCAGTGTCATGATATGCTGATTCTTTCAATTAATCCTCACAAAAGTCTAATAAGATAAATATGATTATTCCCACTTGTGGTAGATTGAAGTATGCACCACAATTCAGACATGTTAATTTTAATCCTCATTCCTATCGGTGTTGACTCATTATAAATAGAATCTCTTGAAGATGTTATTTTTAGTTAAGATGTTGCCTGACTGAAAGAGGGTGGGGTTTAATCTGTATTAGAGAAGGTCATATAAAGAGTACCCAGAACTCACAGAAACCAGAAAGAAGAGATGCAACCCTAGGAAAGTCAACAACAGAATGCTACAGGTTCTTGGAAAAATCAAGCTTTTTTGATAGCTTGAATTTGGACGTTAAAGTTTCAAAATTGTGAGCCAATATTTATTGTTATTTGAGCCAATCTTATGTGTGGTATTTGTCATAGCAGACTAGCACTAAGATAGAATTTTACAGATGATGGGGCTCAGGCTCAGTGAATAGTCACACATATTTTCAGGGGCAAAGCCAATGTTCAGACCTGGGCACTCTGACCCCAGAGCCCATGTTCTCATTCTGCAGTTTGATGTCTCCCTTGCTATTGGGTGGGGACTAAGTAAGGACAATTGTTTGAGAGACATTTTGGAAATAGAGATGAGCATCCACAAAATGGCAATAAACCTTGATCTAGTATTTCCATGTTAAAGATCTATTATGGAGCTACTTTTTAATATAAAAAATTAAAAGCAACTTAAATTTGCCAAAATTTTCCAATCACTTAAAGTGCATATACATAAGACAATATGACATGAAATATAATGTTTTTAATAAATATTTCAATATGTGAAGATGTATTCATGACATTTCCTGAAGGACAAAAAAAAGAGATTTCCAAAATGTCTCATTTCTGTATCCTTAAGGTGCATCAGTCAATGAAATGGATAAAAACTGCTGTCTGCTTGGAACTTACATTCTAACAGAAAACAGTCATATGTTGTCATGGTTATGGACAGGTGTCAACTTGGCCAAGTTGTGGTACCTGTTCATCTGATTGGGCAAGCGCTGGCCTGTCTGTTGCAATGAGGACATTTCATAGGATTAGGTCATGATCACGTCAGCTACATCCACAGCTGATTCCATTTGTAATCAGCCAAAGGGGAGTGTCTTCTGCAATTAGTGATGCTAAATGTAATCATGGGAAGCCTTTTAAAAAGGACTCAGAGGAGACAGGTTCCATTCCTGCTTTGGCTGGTGAGCCTCTCCTGTGGTTCTCATCCAGGCCTTCCATTGGAGTCATCAGCTTCACAGCCTGCCCTGTGGATTTTGGACTCTGCGTTCCTACAGTCACGTGAGATACTTTCATAAATTTTATATTTGCAAGTGTTCCCTGTTGATTCTGTTTCTCTAGAGAACCCTAACTAATACATATGTGTAAAAAATGAGTAATTTTTGATAAGTAATAAGGAAAAAAACCGAGTGGGATAAAGGGTATTGGAAATGCCAGAGGTGGGATTGCAGTTTGAATTTTCATTTTAAGTAGGATGTTGCTAGTATCCAATAAGATTTAAACAAAGATTTAAAGTAAGGTGTTTGCCTTGACCCGTGTGTATCAGAGAAAACTGAATCTCACATGGGGGTACCGTCAGTGCTAAAGCACTTAGGTAGTTGCTTCCTGATGTGTTCAAAGAACTAGTATGATTTGGAGAGGGATGAACAGATGGGAAATAGTTGAAGATAAAGTTGGATAAATAATTATGCATAGGGCACAGATCATGTAATGTTTCTATGATACTGTCAGCACATTACCTCTTCTTCTGAGGGAAAGGGGGAGGCCATTGGAGAGTTTTGAGTAGAGAAGTGGTAATATTTGATATGTTTTTAAAAGATGACTCTGCTTTGTTGGAAACACAAGCATAGAGAATGGAAGCCCAGATAAGTAAAAATTTACTAATTCAGACTAGTTTTGATGATGGTTCACACCAGAAAGGAACACTAGAAATGGGAAGAAATAGTGAGACTCTAGATATATTTCAAAATTAGATCCAATAAGATTTCTTTAAGTATTAGGGGTAGGGCATATATATTCTAGTATACTAGAAGACTCAAACATGATTCCAAATATTTTATGCTAAGAAAGTGGAAGGATAAAGTTGACATTGAGATAAAGCAATCTATTTGGAGATAGACTAGAGGTGGAGGGGAGATCAAGAATTTAATTTGGGATATGTTAACACTGAGATGTTAATTCTGAATTAAAATGGAGAATTTATGTAGTTTTCTTGGATATATGAATCTGGAGTCCATGAGAAAGGTCATAACTGAAATGAATAAATTTGGGAATTCTCACCATATAAATGATGTAGCAGACTCTGCCAGTGTCTTTCCCTTATCCCCTCTGCCTATACCATTAATTTGGAAGCTTCCATGACTCCAAATTCCAGCTCTTGCTACCTTTCATTGGTACCTGTCTTTGGCTGAATTTTCTCCATCTGCAAGCTGGGTAGGAAGGGTGGGTCAGGGAATCAATGCTCCTGAAAGCAACTTCCAACTGATGACAATAAATACTGCAGCTCCCTCACACCAAATATTGGATAATTCATAGACATGCATTCTAGATTGTTTCCTAGAGTTCAGCAATGAGATTAAACTCCAGTTGCAAGTTGTTTGTTTGATAATGCCTGGTTTATTAACTTGCATTCCTCCCTTTTCTCACTACCTCACTTTCCTACCTGGCTTTTTTGGAATCAACCCTCTCCTCCTTCCCGCCAAAAAAACAAAACACAACTATTTGTACTCAAATTCTGATTTCAGAAATGTCTATCTGAATTCGTGCTAGAACATTACTAGAAGTGGTCCTATGTAGCTGATGCTCAGAATGGAATTTTGAAACTGAATCACTTGCAGGCCCAATGGGGGTAATAGGCACCCAGTGCTGGTAGTACAAGGGGCCATGATGCCTCTGGCATACTGCAACCTCACAATTACCAAGATTTTTGCCTGTGATGATTTAAGTTGGACTAGAGTTAGAAGGGTATCCAGTATCTCTATCATTTGTGAAATGTAAAACCATGTTAATTAAAAGAATAGGGGGTTTGCTGGGTTTTTAAAAGCATTTTATCATAGAAACATTCATGAATTCAAATTTTCTGATTCTCATTGTTACCAGTTTAGATGTTCTCAAGTCTTTATTCACCTGCTGCTTGCCCAGTCCATTGCACAGTAACTGTTAAGATTACAGACTGTTTCCCCTCAAGCAGTGGGTTTCCTTATCTCTCTTCGTCTGTCCTCCGTGAGTATTGGGATGTTCTATTTGTTTTTATTCAAATTTATCTCTCCAGCAGCTGTTATTGGCTCAACTCTTTTCCCACATTCTGGGCTGTGTTCCATTTCTGAAATCAGAATTTGAGTACAAATAGTTGTGTTTTGTTTTTTTGGCGGGAAGGAGGAGAGGGTTGATTCCAAAAAAGCCAGGTAGGAAAGTGAGCTTTCAGCCATGGGTCAGCCCAGCCTGACACCTGTTCAGTTTCCCTTTCTCATGGCAGCTTTTCTGTCTCAAGTAACTTCCACATTAAGGCAACCTAATTCCAGAGCCATTTTTCAAAACATTGTGCACCAACAATTAAGGATTGAACTGGGAGTAAATGCAACTTGCTAATAATTCTGCTGTGGGGTTCGCTGATTTCAGGGGGATTGCCTTGTATGCACATGCGTGCTGATTGCTGGAGCACCACCTTCGGTCTTTGCAGACTTGGGTTCTTGTACCCAAATGTGTGTGGACTCTAAATCACTACTATGGGTGGTTCTGTTGTCAGCAACTATAGTAGGAGGTGCCTAGGCTGAAGCCCTGATATTTTGAGTTTCTTAAACCATATAGGACAGAGCATGGGGCAGGGGTCCCAGTTTGCAGGTTTGCACAGCTCTCCTTTTTAAATTTTGTATTTTATTTCTTTCTTCTTAGATTCAGCATTTGTGAATGCAGTTTTCATCATCCTCCAGAGCTCAAAACGAGTTGACTTTGCAATTTTATTTAGCTATCTCTAAAGAGTCATTATACCACCATTTGATAACATCACCCACAGGAAATCAATGAAACATTCTTAATGCTACTCTTTGTCTACTTTTACTGCTTTCTCTGTCATGAACTTTTTTCCTCAAACTTGTTTTAGGGTTCATTACCATGCCACAAAACCTTCTTCTTCAACTTATAAAAAACAAGTAGCCAAATATGCACTTTATCTGAGTTAGTGAAGAGCACTCACATTCATTTGGCTGCCCTAGCTGCTTTTCTTAGAGCTTATTTGATCTTAGTGATTCTGCTGTTCTCCTGAGAATTTCTATGCTGTTAGACATTCTGTTCAACTGACTGATGCAAACTGTAGCTGCTCATATCAGAAATCTAATCCCTCCACTGCACAGATTAAAGAAAAAACTATAAAACTTTATAAGAAATTCAAATCAGTCATAGGATAAAACTAAGCCTTCCATATCATATATAGTCTATGACAGTGTGAAGTTGACCTACCATTATAAATTCCCACCACTGCCATTCCATATTGCTGCCTTCAAGTACTAAGTACTGTCTCATGAACAACCTGTCATTTCACAACTCCATTGTTCTTCTTAAGCTTTTTTACATTCTGTTTACATTTACCAAAATATGCTTTCTACTTTCATCACTTATGAGATTTTGTACTCATTTCTTAGACTCGTTTAAACTTTCTATATACTGCCTGGTCTGTAAAGTCTACTCTTATTTGTAAAATGATAATCAAACCAAAATCAAATTTTTGGTTGATTTTTATTCTGTGCTCCTCTGTTATTCTTCACAGAAAAAGTACGGTTTTCACTTATAATATGGCTTTCATTAGATAACAATTATTAGTTTTCATATCTTTCTCTAGAAATACTCAAACAGCAATCTTCATTACTTAATGCAATGACTAGCATATCCTGGGCACTCATTAAATGTTTCTTGAAATGACATTTTATGCCAATGGAATATCTGCTGCTGTCAATAAGAGAAGATGTGGCCAAAATTGCTATAAACAAGGGCAAATTCTTGATATGCACAGAAGAAACAACTTTGGTAACCATACATTTTTGGATAAAGTTAGATCGTCCAGGCATCAATAAGTATATTAAAAGAGGTTGATTCCTCTGATGTCAATATATAAGTTGGGATATCATCTACTGGGAGACTGAAATTATACTGACAGCTAGGGTACCATTTTTGCCATAGCTCTCTTCATGTTACTTTTTCCTCTCTTCCTTTAAATTCCAAGTAAACTGTGCTGTTTAAATATATCGACTATTTCATTGGCATATCAAACTGAAAATGGTTAAGACATAAGTGTTCGCCTTACAACTTGCCAATATAATTAACTAATTAACTAATTAAAATGAATCTGTCCTGAGAACCCACTATAATCCAGAGACTATGCAATGGTCTAATGGGAATGAGAGAAATGAAACATCATTGCAAGCCTCAGGGAATAATTTGGTTAATGGAATTTCCAAGCAATAAACAGATAAATGCAAAAAAAAAGAGTTAAAGTTGAAATAATAGTGCCATATAGAAGGGGCAATGGAAACATAAAGAGAAAGTTGTTAATTCTAACAAGTTAGTCAAAGCTTCACTGAGGGTATAGCATCAACTACTGAACATTTTTTAACTAATTAGTATTGAGTATTGAATATTGATTATAGGTTATGCCAGTGTGAGGTTGATGGGGGAATGGGAAATGGAGAGACTTTTATGCAAAGGAACATTTTCTGCTGTGGCTGACAACAAATTAACTCAAATTCTTAGTATTTAATTAACTTTCTTCCATTGACACTACATGGTTTCAATAATTTTTATATTGGGTGTTGTTGAGAGCAAATCTAGCATCCACATCTACTGCTACTTCACAAGAAAATTTATTTTGTTTACTAACTCATTTATTTGGCAAATGTAATTAATTCCTACTATATGACAAACAGGTTTTGTTAGGCATGTGTTTAAGTGGTCATCAAAATATTTTCATTACTCCCAATATTTTCCAATACAGTTTGGAGAATTTCTATAACATATTTTTGCTCTACCACATTGTATATCAGTGACAGGTTTCCTCTGGGTATAAAGAAAGGAAGAATTCCAGAGAAAAATTACAGGTTAGTAGTGCCTGCATATACTTAATATAAATTAATAACCCAAAATTGCTCTCTGAATTTTTTTTTGTTGTTGACCCTCCCACTGATATTGCATGAAGCATCTTAGATCCTCACATCTTGCAATCAATTTGCATCATTCAGCTTTCTATTTTTTTTGATGGTGCCAGTTTTTATTTAGTTTTAAATTTTTTCTCCCACGTGTCAGTTTTATTGTATTTGGAATTTCTATGGATCTAATTATATACTCCATTCTACTTTGTGTTTGACTTTTAAATCAACACTGTTAATGAATTTTATCATATTGTTTCATGTAGTCATTTTCAAAACTCCAGTAGCTATGATGTTATGTTTTAAACTCTGAAATTTTAGAAGGAGGATATTTACAGGTGTGGCTCATAGAAGTTGGGTAAAAGTTTCAATAGAAAAGAGATGTGAAGTAGTACATAGGTTCAAAGACAGATTGTCTGAGTTTGAATTTGAGTTCCTCCATTTGCTAGCTGCAGAAACTTGGAAAAGTTATATTTTCCTTGTTCCTCATTTCCCACATACATAAGATGGCCATAAAAACTACACATGCCTCATAGAGTTGTTAAGAAGATTTTATTAGTATATGTAAAACAATTAGAACAGGATGACTATTCACTCAATGTTATCTCTTAGTGATAGTTGTCATATTTAATATGACTGAAATACCCAAAGACATTAATTGACATTTCTGGTTATTTACTTGATTTCTTATCAGACTCAAATTTTGTCTTTTGGGAGTAGATTGTAGGACCACTTTTGAACACTTCTTCTCTAGTGGCCTACAACACTTCCTGTTTCTCTCTAAGCACATGAATCCACCTAATCAATTGTAGTCAATGCAAAGTAATTTGGGAGAATGACTGAAGAAAATAGACTCATCAATAAAGGGAATATACAGTTTTAGTTCCTTCTAAAATTTGAAGAGATCATCGATACTTTTCAGTAGGAGTCATTCACCTTTTTAAATTTAAAACAGACTGAGACTTTTGAAAGGTTGGTGAAATGACACAGGTTGAGTTCACCCGTGTAGCATGAAACAACTAAAGAAGTGACAGAAAAATTACCAGGATAGCAATTTCAGGGTGTGAGTGACCAGAGAGGGACTTCTATACTATATGAAGAGGTCCTGGATGAAAAAGCAAGGAAAGTGCAATGGAGAGAATGGGGTAAGTGTGCTTGGTTGTGACTCTACCTGGGACAAGTGGTGGTGCAGGAGAAAATGCAGGTCCTGAAGGCATGACATGCTCCTACAGTCCTGCCTTCCTCCATAGCTAGTTTGAGATATCATTCCTCTCAGCTCTGCAGACTGGAACTCCCTTGAGGAATGCAGAAGGCAGCAGATTTAGTTTGCCTATACACAGAGACCTTCCAGCTAGTGCACAGTGTCTGCCCCTGGTTGCCAAAGTGGACTGTTGTGGGTGCCTGGTTTTTGATAGATACTGGGAGCCCCTCCTTTTGTGAGGATGGGGAGACACAGAGTGGAGTCAGCCTGAAACTGACTGGCAAAAGAGACAAGCTGGTTTCTGTTACCACTTCCCTTTTCCCACAGAAGCCCATAGTCCTCAGGCTTGCATAGGCAGAAAGGCATGGCAGAGGAAGGGAGCAGAGTTGTACTATATGACCAGCTACTTCCAGGTCAGCTGAGGGCAGGGGAAGTTAAACTACTCAGTCCCACAGTCCAAGGTCATTGTGAGTGGGAGCCTGGAAACCACCATACAGATTGAACCAATAAAAGGATTCTCCATCAAGGTACACAATGCCCAAGCCCCAGCTTTGGAATTGGCAGTTTTGAGCATACACTGAGACCAGTGGTCTTGACTGCACCTGTACTTCTCCTCATCCTGCTCACCTGGCTACCACAGTTGGGGAGATGTGGGCCTGAAGGGAAGAGGTGGACCAAGAGCAGCATTTAATGGAAAGATATGATAAGTGTAGTCTGGCAAACTATGTATCTGCCTAGCTTTCAATAGATCTGGAAGTAAAATTCCATCTTCTGCAGGAGGTCCAAACCTTGGTCTGGTGGGGAATTACTGACAAACTAAGAGCAACAGGAGACCTTCAATGTGCAGCCAAGCAAATACAAACATTAGATGAGTAGGGAAAATTAACTTTCAAAATAACCCTATCAAGGTAAGCAAATGCCTCCAAGCCAACAGAAACACAAAGCACATGAAGATGTGGGCAGATATGGCCAACAACATGCCAAATTCAAACACTGGAAAAGACACAGAATTTAGAATAACTAATCAAAGAGTATAAAAAAAAACTCCTAAATAAATTCAGTGGGTTGACTAATGACATAAAAGATATCATGAAGACACTAGAAAACCATAAATAGAAAAATATCTGATCTTAAAGAGATGAAAGACACTGCAGAACAAATAAAAAATATGCTAGAGACACACAACAGGAAATTTGAAGAAGCTGAAGAAAGAACTAATGAACCAGAGAACAGGAAAACTGAATTCAAATGCAAAAAAGAAAAAAATTCCAAAAATGATGAAAAAATTGAAATTGGATCTCAAGGAAATGATGGGTAATATGAAGTGCAAAAAATATAAGAACCATTGGTGTCCCAGAAGAAAAGAAGAGTAAAGGACTAAGAAGATTAATTGAGGAGATAATGGGGAAAAAGTTCCCAACCCCTATAAAAGATATCAATATACAAATCAAAGAAGCCCAACAAACGCCAAATAGAATAAATCCAAATAGGTGCACTCCAAGACACATACTTATCAGGCTCTCAAATTCTGAAAGAGAAGCATAAAATCGTGAAAGGAGCAAGAGAAGAATGATTCATCACATACAAGGGAAGCCACAGAAGAATACTTTTGGACCACTCAACAGACACCACGGAGGTAAGGAGGCAGTGGTGTAATATGTTTAAGATTCTTCATGAGAATGACTTTCAGCTAAAAGTTCATGATCTAGCAAAGTTGTCATTCAAAAGTGAGGTAAGGATGAAAATTTTCAGAGACAAATGCTGAGAGGTCTCTTCTTAACAAGAGACCTACCTTATAAGAAATACTAAAAATAGTTCTGTCAGTTGGAAATAAAATACAGGGGAGAAGGTCTGGAGGAGGGCATAGAATGAAAGATTATCAGTAAGGGTAGCTTAAAAGATAAAAAGACAGAAAGGGAATAGAACATACAGATCTGACAAGTAAAAACCAAAGGATAAGATGGTAGATTCAAGAAAGACTTTTCAGTAATAACTTTGAGTATTAATGGATTAAACTCACCAATTAAAAGATACAAATTGGCAGAATGGACTACAAAATATGACCCATCTGTATGCTTCTTAGAAAAGACTCAGTTTATACCCAAGGATACAAATAGATTGAAAGTGAAAGGATGGAAAAACACATTCTATGCAAGCTATAACCAAAAGGAAACAGGAATACCTACACTAATATCAGACAAAATAGACTTTAAATGCAAAATGTCATAAGAGACAAGAAAGGACACTGGATATCAATAAAAAGGACAAATTCCCCAAGAAGAAATAACAATAAGAAATTTTTATGCACCTAATCAAGGAACTCCATAGTACATGAGGCAAACATTGACAAAACTGAAGGGAGTAATAAATCTTTCAGTAGTAATAAGGAGGCATTTTCATACTCCACTCTTCTAAAAATAGAATAACCAAACAGAAGATCAATAAGTTAAGAGAGAACCAAGACAATGTGATAAATGAATTAGATCTAGCAGACACATATAGACTGTTACAACCCAAAACACAAGGATATGAACTTTTCTCTAGTGCTTATGGAATGTTCTCCAGGATAGCTCATATGCTTGGGCACAAAACACATCTTAATATATTTTAAAAGGTTGAAAATATTCAGAGCACTTTCTCTGACCATAATGGAAGGAAGCTGGAAATAAATCACAAACAAAGAGCCAGAACTTTTGCAAATATTTGGAGATTAGGTAACACACACACTTAAACAAGAAGAAATTGCAGGAGAAATTGGTAAATATCTGGAGATGAATGAAAATGAAAATACAACATGTCAGACTTTATGGGATTTGGCAAAGGCAGTGCTGAGATGGAAAGTTATTGCCCTAAATGCCTATATTTAAAAAGAGGAAAGAGTAAAAAAATGAGGACATACTGCTTACCTGGAGGAACTTGAGAAAGAACAGCAAACCAACCCCATTGCAAGAAGAAATAAATGAATTGGAGAACAAGAAGCAATAGAAAGGTCTTTTTGGTGATGATGACCTCACCATGAGAACATGCCTCTCACAAAGGACTTCCCTCATCCCTCTCCAGAGGAGAAGTGGAAACACAAGAACAAGAAGCATTGTGTGCAGAGCCCCAACACCAGGATGTTATAAAAATCACCATGGTCTTTAGCCATGCACAGACAGTAGTTTTGTGTGTTGGCTGTTCCAATCTTCTTATCCAGCCTACTGGAGGAAAAGCAAGCCTTAAAGAAGCATGCTCCATCAGAGGGAAGCAGCATTAGAAATACCCTGAAGGAAGATGTGTGGGATACTATCACAATAAACATTTTGGATACAAAAAAAGCAATAGAATCAATAAAACCAAAAGTTGTTTTTATGATAAAATCAATAAGATGGATGGAACACTAGCTGGGCTGACAAAGAAAAAAGTGAAAGGATGCAAATAAACAAAATCAGAAATGAGAGGGGGATCATTGCCATGAACCCTGAAGAAATAAAAAATCATAAAAGGGTACTATCTATATGCCAACCAACTAGACAACTGAGATGAAATGGAGAAATTCTTAGAAACACACAAGCAACCAACACTGACTGAAAAAGAAAGAAAAGATCTCAACAAACCAATCACAAGTAAAGAGCTTCAATTCGTCCTCAAATATGTTCCTACAGATAAAAGCCCAGGACCAGGTGACTTCACAGGGGAATTTTATCAAAATTTCCAAAAAGAACTAACACCAATTCAGGTCAAACTCTTCCAAAAAATTGAGGAAAAATGAACACTACATACTTCTCTATATGATGCTTACATCACTTTAATACCAAAACCAGGTAAAGATGCTTAAGAAAATAAAACTACAGATCATCTCTCTGATGAATGTAGATGCAAAAATTCTCAGCAAAATAACTGCAAATCAAATCCAACAATATATGAAAAGAATCATACACCACAACCAAGTATGGGTTTACATGAGGCATACAAGGGTGGTTCAACACAAGATAATCAATCAATGTAACAAATCAAAATGGAAAAATCACATGATCATCTTGATAGATGCAGAAAAAAAGCATTTTCCAACATTCAAAATCCTTTTCTGATAAAAACACTGGAAAAGATAGGAATCGAAGGAATGTTCTCAATTTCATAAAGAACATACACAAAAAATCCACAGCTAGCATCATACTTAATGGTGAGAGACTGAAAGCATTTCCCCATCTATCACTGCCATTATTCAACATTGTGCTAGAAATTCTAGCTAAAGCAATCAGGCAAAAAAAAGAAAGATAGGGCATCCAAATTGGAAAGGAAGGACTAAAACATTCATTATTTGCAGATGGTATGATTCTATACCTGGAAAATCCTGAGAAATCTGTGACAAAACTACTTGAACTACTAACAAATTCAGCAAAGAGGTGGTATACAATATTAATATCCAAAATCAGTAATGTTACTATACAAAAGTAATGACCTGAGGAGTTAAGGGTAAAAATTCCATTCAAAATAGCAACTAAGAGATTCAAGGGTCTAGGAATAAACTTAACCAAGAATATAAGAGTTGTACACCAAAAACTAAAAACACTGCTAAAAGAAATCAAATAAGATCTAAATAGGTGGAAAGATATTCTGTGCTCATGGATAGGAAGGTAAAATGTCACTAAGTTATCAATTCTACCCAAATCTATCTACAGATTAATTGCATCAAAATTCCAATCACCTCTTTTGAAGACAAGGAAAAAGTAGTTGAAAAATTTATTTGGAAGGGAAAGAGAACTCAAAAGGCAAAAATATTCTTAAAAAAAGTGAAGTGGAAGGACTGTCACTTCGTGAATTTAAAGCTTATTATAAAGCCACAGTGATCAAAACAGCATGTTACTGGTACAAAGACAGACATATTGATCAATGAAATTTAATTGAGAGCATGGAAATAGACTACAAAATCTATAGTCAATTGATCTTCACAAGGCCCCCAAATCAAATGAACTGGGAGAGAATAATCTTTTCAATATATTGACCTGGAAGAACTGGTCATTAATAAAAAGAATGAAAGACTATAGGGTACCTTATACCTTATACAAAAATTAAATTAACTCAAGGTGGATTGAAGACCTAATTATAAGAGTATCACACATCTAAAAGAAAATATAGGGAAACATCTTTAAAGTCTACTAATAGGAGGTAGCTTCTTTACCTTTACATCCAAAACACAAGCAACAAGGAAAAAAATAAGTAACTAGGAACTCCTCAAAATCAAATGCTTCTCATGTCTTCATGACATGAAGTCTCATGACTTCATCAAAAGGTGAAGAAGCAGCCAACTCATGGAAGAAAAATTTTAGGAACCACATATTGAACAAGGTCTGATATTTGGTATATATAAAG
Source organism: Tamandua tetradactyla (assembly GCF_023851605.1). NCBI lineage: Eukaryota > Metazoa > Chordata > Mammalia > Pilosa > Myrmecophagidae > Tamandua > Tamandua tetradactyla. Next base: position 42,943,425 of record NC_135340.1, read on the forward strand.
AAATCATACAACACAACAAGAAAATAACAAGCAACCGAATTATACAAAGGACAAAAGGTATGAATAGGCATTTTTCTGAGGAGCAAATTCATATGGCTAAAAACACATGAGGAAATATTCATTATTAGCTATAAGGGAAAGGCAAATCAAAACTACAATGAGATGTCGTCTCACACCTATAAGAAAGGTTGCTATTAAACAAACAGAAAGCTAAAAAATATTGGAGAGACTGGAGAAATCAGAACCCACTATACACCACTGTTAGTAATGCATAATGATACAGCTGCTGTGGAACACAGTTTGGCGGTTCCTCAGAAAGCTAAATATTGAGTTGCCCTATCACTTGGCAATAGCACTGCTCAGTATATACCCAGAAGGGCAGAAAACAGTGACATGAACAAACATATGCCCACCAATGTTCATAGCAGTATCATTCACAATTGCCAAAAGATAGAAACAATTCAAGTACCCATCAACAGATGAGTGGATAAATGAAATGTGGTATATACATTGTATTAGTTAGGGTTCTGTAGAGAAACAGAATCAACTGGAAATGTTCATAAATGTAAAATTTATAAACGTGTCTCATGTAACCATGGGAACATAGAGTCCAAAATCTGTAAGGCAGCCTGTGAAGCTGACAATCCTAATGGAGGGTCTGGACAAACTCCACATGACAATCCCACTGGCTGAAGAAGCAGTGATCAGGTCTCTCTTCTTCCTTAAAAAGTCTTCAACTGATTGTATTATCTCATTGGTGAGAGGTAGGCATTGGTTGATCATAGGTTTAATTAGCCACAGATACAATCAGCTGATGATTTAATACACCAACCTTTCAGTTTATCAATCAGCCATGACACAGCCTTTCAGTAGTGGTCTGGTCAGTGCTTGCCTGATCAGACCACTGGGCATCATCACTTGGCCAAGTTGACATCAGAATCTAATCATCACACCCAATAATGTCTCTTGGAACCGTCCCTTCTTCCTTGTTACATTTCATACAGAATCATGCATCACATTTAATTGTCATTGTCTCTTTAGTTCTTTCTTACTTACTTTTTATTATTCATGGAAACATCTATACAGCATAACTTTCCCACTTTCACCACTCCCAAAGATACTATTCAATGAGATTGGTCACATTCACAGTATTATGGTACCCTTACCACCTTCCATTACTAGAAATTTCCCATCTCCCTGAACAGAAACCCTAAACCCATTATATATTAATTTTCCCCCACCTCCTACCTCTGGCAAACTGTACTCTAATTTATGTCTCTGTGAACTTGTGTACCTCCGATATTTTCTTTGTAGTTATCATGGGGCTTACATTGATCATAAAGAATCTATAACAATATTGCTTGTTTTAATACCATTTGTTTTAGTTTGCTAAAGTTGATGAAATGCAATATACCTAAAATTGACTGGCTTTTAACAGTGAGGATTTATTAGCTTAAGAGTTTGCAGTTCACTGCATGGCTGACTTTTCCATGAGCAGAACCACCCCCCCCCAAAAAAGAGTTTTCAGTTTTAAGGCTGTGAAAATGTCCAAATTAAGGCATCAATAGGATAGTTTCTTCTACCCAAAGTCTGGATACTGGTGAGCTTGGGTTCCTCTGTCAAATAGCAAGACTCATGATGACATCTACTGGTCCTTCTTTCCCTTGTTGCTTTCAGTTGCAGGCTTCAGTGGCTTCCTTTCTCAGCTCTGGATTTCCCTTTTGGCTTCTGTCACTGTTAGCTTCTCTGGGGCTCTGTTTTCTATATTTTATCCTCTTATATAGGACTTCACTAAGAGGATTAAGACCCACTCTGAATGAGGTGGGTTACATCTCAATTGAAATAGCCTAACCAAAGAGCTCACCTACAGTAGATCTACACTCACAGGAATGGATTAAAAGAACATGATCTTTTCTAGGATACATACTGCTTTAAACCACACTAATACAGCTTCAATGGGTTCCTGTACCCCATCTTCCCACCTTTTTGTATTTCTTGTAAGAAATTGCATGTTTATACATTATGAGAGCAAAATCATTGATTTATCATTAAATTTTATGCATTTCCTTTTTAAATCCAATAGGAACTAAAAAAGTGGAGTTACAAACCAAAATAGAATAGTGCTTATATTTATATTTACATGTGTTGCTACCCTCACCAGAGATTTTTATTTCTTCATGTGATTTCAATATATTGTCTTCTTTCCTTTCAACCTGCTGAATTTTCTTTACCATTTCTTGTAGGGTAATGAACTGTCTCAACTTTTTTTTTTAAATCTGGGAATATCTTAATCCTTACCTTATTTTTGAAAGACAGTTTCACTGAGTATTTAATTTTTGGTTGGCAAGAATTCTTGGTTGGTTTCGTTTTCAGCACTTTAAATATGCCATTCCACTGCCTTCTTGCTTCCATGATTTCTGATTTTTTTAAAATGGGCATTTAATCTTACTGGGGATCCCTTTTATGGACATATTTCTTCTCACTTGTGGCTTTCAAAGTTCTCTCATTTTCAGCATGTTTGATTATAAGAGGCTGTGATACGGGTTTATTTTGTTTTTTCCTATTAGAAGTTCATTGAGCATTCTGTATGTGTATATGCATGCCTTCATTAAGTTCAGAAAGTTTTCAGTCATTATTTCTTTGAGTGTTCTCTTTCTGCCGCTTTTACTCTTCTTCTGGGACTAGCATAATGTATATGTTAGTATGCTTCAGAATGTCTGGTAGGTTGTTCAGACTCTGATCCCTATTCTTCAATCTTTTTCCTTTCTGGTCCTTAGATTAAATGATTTATATTGGCTTAAATTCAAATTCTCTGATTCTTCTCCAAATTCTCATCTGTTATTGAGCCCCTCTAGGGAATTTTAATTTCTGTTACTGTGGTCTTCAGTACTGTTCGGTTTCTTTTCATAATTCCATCTCTATTGATATTCCCTTTGATATTATCCATAATTTCCCTGATTTTCTTTAGCTCTTTGAAGAGGTTTAAGACCTTTTATTAAACAGTCTTTGTCTAATGTGCCCCAGGTCTGTTCCTCCTCATTGATGTTTTCTAATGCTTTAATTTTCTCCTTTACCTGGACCATCACTTTCTGTTTTCTGTTTGTTTGTTTTTTTTGTAACTTTTTATTGAAATAGTGCACTTGATATTTTGATATTTTGGGGTGTTATTACTGGAATTTAGACTCTGAGACATCCATTCCTTTAGCTTGTATTATAACAGAGCTTTTCTTGAATGCAACAAGCTAATAAAAAAAAGAAGAAAGAAAAAAGAAAACACCTTTCTTTCCAGATTGACTTTAACAAGTACTCTCTTTCACAATTTATCCAAATAATTAGTTTAGAGATTAGCTCTAGGCCAATGCCTAGGGGTCTACCTCATTCTTTCTGCGTATGTCTTGTCTTGGGCATGTGTGAGTAATCTTAAGAATTCCTTCATAAATACAATTCTAAACACCCCCTATTCAGCAGGAAATAGTTTCCTGATAGTCCTGGGCACTGCATTGAATGTCCTACATACAAAAACTTTGCAATAAACATACCTTGTCTCAGGCAGCAGAACTTGACTGATTTCCCACAATATTCCATAGGAGAGTTTCTGAGTTGCCTTCTGCATGCAAGGCAAGATCTGGGAAGGTGGGTCCCTCAGGTCACCAAGTGATAGATTGGTTGGACATATATGCTCCCAATGTGGGCATGAAGGTTACTCTACTCCACCAAGGACCAGGACCAGAGATCCAGACTGGGAGTTCAGGCTAGCTCCAAGTAGAGCTAGTGAGGGGTGAGGAGGTGTTGTGGCCCTCACCAAAAGAGAGACCACACAATTTAAATTGCAAGCCAATTGGGAGTCTTTATTAGCCAGCCAGTGGCTGCCTCAGAAACCTCTGAGTAGAGATTCTGAGAGCAGCCCCTATAGATTCTCAGAGTCATCTTATAAAGGCTAAAACCACATCCTAGTTCATAGCTGAGAGCAAGCAAGCTTGACCACAGAAGCAAAAAAATGCTGTTAGCTCATGCCAAGGTACATCCTGTTCCTTCCATTTCTTACCCTTTGTTTAATTGTTTTTGGTAAGTTGAGTCAGTTTTAACTTTTGGGAACTTTCCACCCTAGTTGTTTTGAGGACTTGTCATTGTGTTGGGGTCTGATTTATAGCTCTTGTTTCTGTTGTGATTGGGCCTGATTTATAGTTCCTGTTTCTGACCCCCCACAGAGGGACCAGGCAGGGTACCAGAAAATCCTACCATATTTAGTAGCCTTTTCCTAATTCAGCACTTACTATATTACTGCCACCGTTCAACTGTTTCTAGTGCTTTGAAAAGATGTTTCTGCCAGTTCTTGGAGGGTTTTGAAACTTCTGTGGAGGGACAGTTTGGCCTAATCTTAGACAATCACGTCTTCAAAGATTTTATTTCCAAATAATGTCACATTCACAGGACTGGAGGTTAGGACCTGAGAATCTTCTCCTGGGAAATATGATTCAATTCAACTCATAATGCTAACCATATGTAAAGATGTTTTACATCATTAATAAACATGGAAATGCAAATTATTAGTGTTGCTTCACATCAATAGAATAACTAAAGTTTAAAAAGCTTTATTATTCTTTGGGATTGTCTATATGTAGGATCATGTCATCTGTGAATAGAGATAGTTTTGCTTCGTCCTTTCCAATATGGATGCCTTTTTCATTCTTGTATAATTTCTCTGGCTAGCTTCCAAAGCAATGTTGAATATCGGGGATGAAAGTGGACTTCTTTGGCTTGTTCCTGATCTTAGACGGCATTAGGAGATGTTTTTGATCATTGAGTATAATATTGACTGTGGATTCTTCTTTACATATGCTCTTTAATATGGTGAGGAAGTTCTCTTCCTAGTTTTCTGAATGTTTTTATCATAAAATGGTATTGGATTTTGTCAAATGTCTTTTCTGTGTCAGTTGTGATGATCATGTGGTTTTTTTCCTGGCTTCTTTTAATGCAGTGTAGTATGTTAATTAATTTTCTTATGTTTAACCATATTTCCATTTCTGGGAGAATTTCACTTAGTTATGGTGCATAATCCTTTTAAAATGTTATTTAGATTTGGTTTTCTAGTATTTTGTTGAAAGTTTTTTCAACTGTAGTCATAAGAGCTATCAGTATGTAATTTACTTTGCTTGTGGTATCTTATTTGGCTCTGGTAATAGGGCAACATTGGCTTCATAGAATCAATTAGGAAGTGCTTTCTTCTCAACATGTTTTGTAAGAGCTTAAGCAAGACTGTTGGGGACAATTAAGGTAGCATGTATAAAATCCACCCTCAGCAATGCTGGAAACATGCAACATGGCCGCCAGGGCTGAAACAAAGAACATCCTAAACTATAATCAGCTTTCTTCACGGAAGTAATAGTAGTTCATGCCTAAAGTTTGTGCCAAAAGTACTAACCGTACATCTGCCCTCTGCCCTAGAAACAGTAGCCACCAATCCCAGATCACCACCGTCCCTACTAGCCACCCCCTCTCCTTCTAGAGTATATATACCCAACCTCCTCAATAAACTTTTGCAGCTTGATCAGAATATTTGTCCTGCTGCCGTTCTTCACTTCTCTTTGTCCCATGCCATTCTTCCTTCACAGGAGTTTGAGCTTCGGTTGATCATCCCATGGGCCGGGACACAAGACCGTGTTAATTTTTATTTGATTGGTGAAATTGAACAGTGAAGCCATTTGGTCCTGGACTTTTCTTTGTTTGGAAGATGTTGATTACTAATTCAGTTTTTTACTTGTTATTTGTCTGTTGAGATTTTCTATTTCTTCTTGAATCAGTCCAGGTAACTTGCTTGGAATTTATCGATTTCACCAAATTTATCTAATTTGCTGATGCATTACTGTTCATAGTGTCTTCTTATACTCCTTTTTAATTCTGTAAGTTTGGCAGTAATCTCCCCCTTTTATTTTTTATTTTCATCTTATATATTTGTCTCTTCTCTCTTTTTATCTTTATCAGCCTACCAAAGGCTTGTCAATTTTATTGATTTTTACAAAAAATGAATTCAATTTGTTTTAGTTGAATCTATTTACTTTTTTATCCCTATTTACATTACCTCTGCTCTAATCTAGATAGAAAATCTGAATAATTCATAAGAAAATTACTAGAGCTAAAAAATGCATTTAGAAAAGTTCAGGGTACAGGATAAAATAAATCAGTGCTGTTTCTATAAACCAACAATGCAAAACTAAAAAGGAAATCAAGAACACAGTTTTATTTACAAAACAGCTAAAAGAATAAAATATCTAGGAATAAATATAACCAAGAATGTAAAGGATTTGTACACAGAAAATTACAAAACATTGATAGAAGAACTTAAAGACCATGTATATGGAAAAAATTCCATCTTTATAGATTAGATGATTGCTATGTTAAAGACATCAATATTGCTCTAAGCAATTCATAGATTCAATGCAATTCCAATAGAAGTTCTAGCAACTTTCTTCACGGAAATGGGAGAGTCAATCATCAAATTTATAGGAAGGTCAAGGATCTCCATATTGCAAAAACTATCTTAAAAAAGAAGAACAAACTTAAAGGGTTCACATTCCAGGATATGAAAACTTATCACAAATTCACATAATCAAACAATGTGGTACTGGCTGAAGGACAGACATATAGAACAATGGAATAAAATTATGCATTCATAAATAATTCCTCACATCTATGGTCAAGTGATTCTTGAAAATTGTGCCAACTCCACGCAATGAGGAAATAATAGTCTCTTCAAAACAGTGTTGCCTTGAAAACTGGATATCCAAATGCAAAAAAAATGAAAACAAACACCTACCTCACATTATATACAAAAATGGATCAAATACCTAAATATGTCATATTTAAAAAACCTAGAAAAAATAGAAAAATATCTTCAGGAATTTGTGTTAGGATGTGGATTCATAAACTTTACATCAAAACCATGAGAAACTTAAGAAAAAATAGATAAATTGGACTTCTTCAAGATTAAAAACTTTTGTGCAACAAAAGACATTATCAAGAAAGTGAAATGACAGCCTTCAGAATAAATAATTATAAACCATACAGATAAAATAATTAAAAACCATATATCTTAGAAGGAGTTAATATCTAAGGTACATAGAGAACTCCTGTAACTCAATAAGAAAAAAACAAAAACAATTAAAATGGGCAAAATCTTGGATAGACATTTCTCCAAAGATGATACAAAAATATACAATGGTCAATATGGACATGAAAACATGTTCAACATCATTAGTTATTAGAGCAATGCAAATAAAAACAGCCATGAGATACTACTTCATATTCAGTAGGATGATTATAATTTAAAACAAAAAAATAAGTGTTGTCAAGAATGTAGAGAAGTAGGAACCCTCATACATAGTTTGTGGGAAAGTGAAATGTTGCAACCCCTATGGAAAAGAGTTTGGCAGCTCCTCAGAAAGGTAAGTATAGAATTATCATATGACCAAACTATCCCACTAATAAGTATATATCCCAAAGAAATGAAAGCAAGTACTCAAATATTTGCATTCCAGTGTTCATCACATCATTCACAATAGTCAAAAGGTGAAAGCTACCCAAATGCCCATCAATGGATGAATGGATAAATAAACTGTGATAAATACTTATGATGGAAAAATATTTAGCCATATAAAAGTATGATACATGCAAAAATATGGATGAAACTTGAAGACATAATATTGAGTAAAATAAGCCAGACAATAAAGAACAAGTGTTGTATGAATTCATTTATATGAAATAACTAGAATATGACATTCATAGAGACAGAAAGTAGATTACAGGTTACCACGGCCTGGGTTGCAGGCAGAAAATGGGGAATGAACAATTAATGGATACAGAGTTTCTGTTGTATTGATTGAAGTTTTGTTAATGGCTGGTGGTGATGGTAGCACAATATTCTGAATATAATACTTCTGAATTGGACACCTGAAAGTGTTAAAAATGGGAAATTTTATATTGAATATATGTTACCACAATAAAAAGTTTCTTGTACTGCATTCTTAAGATTTGTATACTTTTTATACTTTGTGGTATGTTATACGTCTTAAGGATATATACACAGAAATAATGGTAATAAATATTAAGTAGGATTGTTTTAGCATTCTTTGACAAAGAATCTGCTATGAGAATTATATTTAATAAATCAGGGACCAATTTTGTTTATATCTCGCCTACAGAAACAAAAAGCAAATCTTCTGTGAAAATATTTTGAAGACACTTTAAGGATTTCCCAAAAGGAACTTTATCTGGGGAACATAACAGCGAATCTGGCTTAGCTGGTTGTGTTGTTGTGTGGAAAGAGTGAAACTGTTCATAAATGAAAATATTGCCATATTAATTCCACAGACTGTAAGTAATCCTTTAAATATTTCTTCATACAAAGTAAACTTTATAATTAAAAAATGATCATTTATTGAAGTATAAGAAAAACACTGTCAATGAAAAAATTAAATGAACAATAAAAAAGAAACAGGAAAATATTTCTCTTAATATGAATGGTAGTTTAATGTATGTTCATGTTATCAGTCATTTTTTACTCTACATATATGTTATAAACACCTTTTTGTATTTTTCCTTAGTGTTTAACAAAAGGAAAACAAAATGAGTAGAAGATATTATATAAAACTAAAATTATCTTTTATATTTGGAATTTACATGATTTTTCTCTCCTGATATGAGGAGAGAAAAATACACAACCATATATATTATTACCAGATGAAAATATATACTCATATTCAGCCAATATAAAAAAAATATTGAAGAAGGAAATGAAAATGATTCCATTCTCTCAACTCGTTGAACAGATATGTTATTTTATTAACAGAGTCTAAGCTATGAGTGTGTGAAGTTATAAATTCAGAGACAACAAGACAAACAACAAAATGGTTCGGATACTGCTAACCAGCATTTTCACCAAAATTTCAATTCAATTAGACAAAATTGTCATGTTGACATTACAAACACAAGCAGTAAGATATAAGAAATACAAAAATAGTGATCTGTTGTTTGACATATGAGAAATCAAACATTTAAAAATAGCAATTTCTTTCATTTTAACCATGAACTATTTTGGTACAATGCAGTACCAGCATAAGTATTAAATCCAAGAGGAACTAATTATATAGGAAAATTACGAAGGTAGTTATTTCAAACATCAGAGGGATGTGACTCTTAGGGAACAGTTATTTCCAACATTTCCAATTAAATTGGCACTTTTCTCTTATCCTATTAAGATTATATGATAAAAGGAAGAGAAGTGCACAACACAGTTTAGTAAGAATTTTTCTAGAATAGAATAAAATGTAATACAATTAATCATACAATCTTTGCATTATGCTCCTTTAGTCTTTTTCCTTTGGATCTATGAAAATTTAATATTATATATTCTGCACTTTAAATAGGACATTAAGTTTTTATATCCATTTCTGTGCATGGAAACATGGGTATATTGTTTGTTTTCTAATGCTTTATTTTTATCCCTTCCTCATTGGGAAAAGCTACATGCTAATGAGAGACTCCAAATGTTCTGTCTTGCTAGCTGCGTGACCTTCTAATTGCTGAGGGAATTCATTTAAAAGATGCACATTTTTTCAGGGTCATTAAGCGATGCATTTCTAAATCTGTCTTATTCAGATTCGAAATAAAAGGTATTTCTTCTTTTTTATATTTAGAAGGTAAAAAAAGAAGACTGAAGAAAGTGGGAGCGTGTGAAAAAAATACTAACAGTCTTGGAGGCTTCCAATTACAACTTCCAAAGGTATGAAGAAAAAGTCTGATGCCTGTGTTTTATTAAAGAAAATATACATTTATTTTTTCCTGATTTCAAAAATAAAACATACTTATTGCAACATATTTCTGAAATACCAAGAGGCATTGAAAAATATTACTGACTATGTAATTCTACCATCAAAAGTAAACTACTGTAAAGCTTTGATGTGAATGATCTCAGCCTGTTTTTCTGATGAAATTAAACTTATTTCATATATTCAAACATAATTTCTCTATTTATTAAACATTTTATATTTTTCCTTGGCTCATTTTTAAAGTAGGGCTCTTGAATTTTTACCTATTGATTTATAAGAATTTGATATCAAGAATACATTTATATGTATTCCCAAATTCAGCCTTTGTTTTTTCAACATTTTAATGTCTTTATGATAATAGAAAGGTGCTTATCTTTCTGAATAAAATATATTACTGTTCACTGCTATAGTTTCTGCCCTTAGCATTATCCTTAGAAATTTTTACTAACACATTATAAAATACAACAAATAAGTATACCTGCTTATGTATTTATATCTTTTATTTTTTTATTTATTATTATTTAAAAGGTTAAAGACATTTGGATCTATTCTGGTTTATACCTCGCATAGCTAACCAACTTTATTTATTTACAAACAATGTCCCAATATTTATTTGAAGGCCACCTTAATACTAAACAACATTTTTGTAATATATAATGCCATTTCTGAATTCTCAGGATTCTTGTGTTGATTTATCTTTCTAACTATTCTTGAGAAGGAAAAGTATAATTTCAATTATGTTCACAATATAATGCACTTAGCAATAGATAGATTTTTCTCCTACATTGTCCTTTTTTCAGGAATTTTCTTAACAATACTCACAGGATACTTTGGGGGAACTGATGGAAGAGGAGGGTGGAAGGAATCTTCCTGCCTCAAAGTGAAATTGCTTTGCAAAAACTGATATATGACTTGGAATATTTTTCATTCCTGCTTCTCTGTATTAGATTGCCGTATCAATAATCCTGAAACATAAGTTTTTAATGTTGCTGCAATTATAGGTACCATAAAAAACTTCAAGTTGTTTCCAGGTTGTTTTTCAAATTCATTTACAGCTATATTTAAATCAGTGATGTTCTGATTTTATGTCCTTGGTTGCAAAATGCTGACTTCATTTTGGAGGGCATTTATCTAAGGCTAGAAACTTATTCTACCTTATTAAATTTCACACAACATGAACTTACAAAACTCAGAATCTGAGTTAAACCCTATTAATCAATATACCAGAGATAAGCACCCTTAAGAATGTAACAATATTTTATGGTTCTCTGAGACTTCTATAACATGTGTCTGTTTCTGTGTGTGGGTGTATACCATAACTATTCTTAACAATGTTATACTATGTATAAAGCATATTGATATTGTCAGTGTACAGAATTTCCACTTTTCAAGATTAAATTAAATTTTTTTGCTAGAGAAATTTCAGGTTTACAGAAAAATGCAGAAAATAAAGAGTTCTCATATACACCTCCTCCCAATTATCAACACCTTGTATTAGTGTGGTATACTTTTTTTAATTGATGAAAGAATATTATAATTGTGTTATTAAATATAGTACATGTTTACATTGGGGATCTCCAGGGTGTTTCCCCATATTTATTAGAAGCAATGCTTCAATGAGCACTCTTGCTTATTTATCTGTGGAAAGAGAGGCCATATAACCTACAAATGGGAAGCTTGTTAAAGTATTGCAAAAGTTTTAAATATGAGATATGGTGCAAAACTTTCCTTCCCTAAAATATCGTATCAATGTCTAAAAAGCAGTATAGGGGAATACTTAAACCCCAATATCACATCCTGATCAAAATTAGTAGATAAAATTTTCTATTACTGTTATTTTAACTTGCATTTATTTCACTGTAATTTTGAGTACTTTCATGCCTGCCAGTCCAATATCCTTTGCTCACTGTTTCATTGTTTCTTTAACTTTTCCTATTAATTGCTAAATGATATTTGTAAATTAGGAATACCAGCTCCTGTATTTTGTGTTGAAATTATATTTTCAGCTTTTTATGTTTATTTTTTTTAAATTTTATTCATTTTCATAGACTGAAATCTGAGTCTATGTCTTCATGAAATTTAGCTTTCACATAACATCTAGAATTTTTTAGCGACTTCACTGTGTTAATATAATATATATCTATGTTTTGTTTACTTTGACTTAGTTTTGTACAGTTCTGTCGTCGTTTGTTATTCTGCATTCTGCCTGCTCTGAGTCCTCACTCTACAATGCTATAACTATAGAATGTAGAAAGAGTAGTGCACGAAGGCAAATTTCACTACGTTATAAAGATCTGTTAAAAAGGCAGACTTTATTTGGGGAAATTTACAAGTAAAAATTCAGTGATATTTTCCCTTCTTTCATTGCCCCATGGAGAAGTACACAGGAAATGTTACTGTTACATACAGAATGATTATGTATTCTAAGGAAAGCAATTTGACCTTCTACATAGTCTGCTTTTTGGGTGAACCTGAGAGCAAACTTAAAGGAAATACTAAAATGTTAAATCTTAGAAGCTAAGCAATATGAATTTTGCATCCAACTTTTAGAAAAAAATATGATAAAGCCAAATGTTGGCAATTATTGATATTGTGGAAATTTGAAATCAGGAAGAGTCTCTTTCCCAAAGAAGAGTGGCCTATACCAGCAAACTTATTTTGATGCAACACTCCAGGCTCACCAGTGAACAATTCTGTTAGCTATTCAAAATATGTTTCAGTATATTATTTGCTGGTATCATCAAGTAGAGATTTTATTATATTTTTTATTTCATTCATTTATTTTTATATTCTGAGTCTACATCAAACTGTCTTAGCTGCATGGTTTTATAGTAGATTTTATTATGATTCTTCTAGCTTTATCCTTCATGATTGCCTTGGTTCTTCCTGGCATTTTTTATTTCTATAAGCACTTTAGAATCAACTTTTCAATTTCCACAAAAATGCCTTGCTGAGATTCAGATTGAAAATACATTGAAGGTAATTGACAAACATTACTCAAGAACCTAGTACTTCTCTCCATATATTCAGATGTTTATTTTTAAATTTTTACATCATTATTTGCCTATTTAACTCGTTAATATTATTATTTAAATCAAGCTGTGTCCTAAAATTGAGCCATCCTGTATTCCTGGAATAAAAATATTAGTTGGAATAAGGGTTAAAACATATCTATATTTGGTGGGATTTGGCAATGTAAATTAGTAAAATACTTTCTTAACCAATTTGGAATTATTTGATTAGTTAAAAATGACCTGGTGTTTCTAAGTTCTAGCAATCTATCCTTGAAAAAGTCTTTTATGTGTAACCAGAATGTAAGTAGAATATAAGAAGTGCACAATTTTTATAACAGCAATTCATTATGTAAAGTAAAATTCTTATTTGCAGGTAGCTGTGACATGATACCATTCACTCATTAAAAAATACACACAAGGGGGTACGGGTTAGTTCAGTGGTAGAATTCTCATCTACCATGTGGGAAACTCAGGTTTGATCCCCAGTCCATGCACTACCCAAAAAACAAACAATCAAAAACAAACAAGCAAACACAAATTCAACAAATGATGCTGCAATAATGGGATACTCACATACAAAAGAATGGAATGTGACCCTGACATACAGCATACAAACACACACACACAAAATGGTAGGACAGTAAATAAACTTTCTTATTTTATTTAAAAATTCTAAAGTAAAGTGTTAAGAATACAAACATTTAACTCTGAAGAGTGGATATGGAGATCTTTATAGTATTGTTTTATTTTTCTGTGTTAAAATATTTCAAAATACTTGTAAAAACTACATTGTGTTGATTCTTTTCTATTAATAGGGCCATCAGATCAATATGAACTATTTCATGTTTCTTTTTTCCAGCTCTCACTTAAAGAAAATGTTGTCTTACTATCTCTTCTTAGACATTTAGCTTATCTTCCTTGGTATCTTGTTTCATAAATTCTGGTTGGCATTGTGTTTGAATGAGTGTCATTTCATCTGGGTCATATTTACCATCTAGAACAAGATGGGAATGTTCCTGTTGGATCCCCTTTTTTTACAAGAGGTCTGAATTTTAATATCTTTATAAACAATATGGATAGTTTAACAAAAATGTTCATTCAGTCACTTCACAGAGAAAGGAAGTTAAGTGTGAAATGGGAAGTTATCAGCAGCATCAATTATGATCTCTCTCTCAACCCTTTACCTCCAGATCTGTTAAAATTATAAGCCCATAGGTAAAGGCAAGCCCCTGGGAAATGTCCCCAAATACTTGGATCCTTATTCATTTTAAGAAAAATGGTTGGAAGCCTTCTTGATTTGGTCAACTGTAGGTATATCAAAGATTTACAATATTCATCATCTCTACTCATCTGACTTTCAGCAGTAATCATAAGTCTGACTCCCAGATTGTCAATGCTCCATATTCCTTCCACTCCACATTACATTTCTGGGTCCCATTTTCAATTAGGAAACCATTTGGTCCTTCCTTCACTTATATACCCCATACTATTAGGCAATATAGAAATAGATTTCAAGTTCTTTGCTCATGTAGGAACAATTAATCTGTTCCTCAAGCTCTGAAAAGGTGGCAGTGGTCTTCCATACCCTCTTCCCTACTGAAATATACACTTTTCTCAAGAGTAGTGAAGATGTGGATTATATATCAACCGCAATTGTCCTAGAAACCTCTTGGCTTCTGGCAGATAGTCTTCATAACTTTTGCTAAGTGTTATCGCTATTACTTTTTTGTTTTTAGGTTGCTCCATTGATTCTTTTTGAACATTTAAGTGGATTTTAAGAAGTGGAATTAAGTGAATACATGTTTCATATCTCACCTTTATTTCACAGATTTTAATCTTTTTCCATTTTGTTTTAGGTAACATATGCAAACAGCCAAAAAAACGGAAAGACAAAATCACTCCTTGGTGTCTGAGTTTATTATGCTGGGACTCACAGAGTCTCATGAGTTACAGATTTTCTTTTTCTTATTTTTTCCGTTATCTATGTAGCCATTGTTTTATTTAACCTCATAATTATCTCTGTAGTGAAAGTGGACCATCAATTACATTCACCCATGTACTTACTTCTAGCCAACCTCTCCTTTACTGATATGTCTCTGGCCACCTTTGCTTCTCCTAAAATGATCTCTGACTTAATTAGTGAGTCTAAGACCATCTCTTATGAAGGCTGCATGACCCAGATGTTTTTCCTTCACCTTTTAGGTGGAAGTGAGATGATGTTGCTTGTAACCATGGCAATTGATAGATACGTAGCCACATGCAAACCTCTCCATTACAAAAGTATCATGAACCATCGTACTTGTATTGGACTTGTGCTTCTCTCCTGGGCTACTGGTTTTGTGCACACTATGAGCCAAATGATTTTCACAGTAACTTTGCCATTCTGTGGTCCCAATGTTGTTGACAGATTTTTTTTTGTGATCTGCCTCAGGTAATCAAACTTGCCTGCATTGACACTTACATTTTATAGCTGTTGGTCATTGTAGACAGTGGATTATTCTCTTTGTTCTGTTTCATCTTTCTTCTTATCTTGTATAGTGTCATTCTGATTATAGTCCAACGTCACTCCTCCCATGGATCTTCCAGGGCCTTGTCCACACTTTCAGCACATATTACAGTGGTGGTGCTGTTCTTTGGACCTTGCATCTTTATATATGTATGGCCATTCAGCAACATCTCAATAGATAAGATCCTCTTTGTGTTTTATACAATCTTTACTCCCCTTTTAAATCTAATCATTTACACATTCAGGAATAAAAACATGAAAAAACCAATAACAAAAATAAAGAACAAGTTTATGAGTTCCAGATCAGCATTTTAACTGAGATAATGTAGTTATCAAAGAAATCATCATCACCATCGCCATCATCATTATCCAAACATATTAAGATGCATTATTTTATATCAATCTTAAGTCATATCTCAGTAAATGAAATTCTTCCCTATACAAGCATCTATGTAATAAAGCACTCTGGATTATGCACTCAAATACAAACCATTCCAAAATGACAGTATTAATTTATGTTGTAATTTTATGTTTTCCTATAAATTGAATCAGATTCTAAGTATCATTTATTTAATTTTTGGTATGTATGAGGCACTTTGAATGCAAACTTTCTTATCTTCCTAAGAATGAAAAGAGAAAATATTATTTGCATATTATCAGTAGGAAACTGAGCCTTAGGTAATGTAATGAACTTGTCACAGAAACTATAAGAACTAGACCCAGAGTCAGATCTCATAACTACCTACAAAATCTATGCTTCTCTATTTAAAATATATTTCTATCTATATCTTAATAACATTACATTTTTTTGCTTCCTATACCCTCTTTCAGAGGTCATAATTTCCAACAGACAAATATTTCCACAAAGAGGATGCAACATTTTTTCCCCAGTGATCTGGAAGTAAAGGCAGTCATCAAGCCATTTCAATCTACGATTCAATAGGAAAAAAAGTTATTAAACTAACTGAGGTTTTACCTCAATTATCAAAGTCTTCTAGTATTGCTATTACAGAATGGAGCAAGGAAGATCATTTCTGAAGTAACACTTTATAGTATTTGCATTTGGGGTAATAAAAATAACTGAAAATTATAATAACCCAGTACAAACGACAGCTTGATGCACCTCACAAAGTAAAGAATCACTGTTATCTGAGATCTTGGAAGAAGAAAAAAGAAACATACAATAGAGTGTAAAAGAAGACAACTATAAATATTGAGTCCCATCACCCATTAACAAAATAATGCTTTTAGGAGCTAAGAATATTTTCTTCTTAAATTGTGCATTTAAAAGTAATTCCCAATTCCTTTTTTATCTTATTTTTCCTTATCAAGGAGGTGTTGGTGGAGTTAATTTTACAATTTGTCTTAAGTTACAGACTAATTATGTGGGATATGAGTGAACTAAATGAGAGCTCAAAAATCCCATGGACATGGACATTCTAACCAATGGGAATTTTTATAATTTCCAGTAAGAGAAAGGGGGAAGAATATGTTAATTTGTACACAGGATAGATGCATTTTGTTAGATTGAAGCTAATGCCATTTTTTGAAAGTTTAAATAAAGATAGATTGACATGTATGGAGGCTGAAAACCAAAGGGGAAATTATTCTGAATGTTTGTCTGTTGACTTTTAGCACAGTACTAGCTTTTTTACAGTTCCCTCTCTATGGTGGGGTGCTACAAGCCTAAAATTATATTTCCTGAACTCCATTGCAAACTTTTTCCCCCTTGTGGATCTACCAAGAGGACAGCCACATATCAGAAGGTAAGAAAAAAGAAGAAACTTTATATTTCTCTACTGCTGTCTCTGGCTGTGGTAGTAGTGGCTAAGTGTGGACTTCAGCAATGTTTCTGTGGTAATAGGCTCCATAGCGCTAGTTCATCCAAGTCATTGAACCAACAAACAACCAACCCAGCAAATGATGACATGAACTTTGGGTGGCAACAGAGAGGAGCATGGTCAGTATTGAGAGTCAACAAATAGTACATGCTACTTCCTAAGTTATGTTTATCTGTTCCCTAATTTTTAAGACTCTCCTATATTGGACATTCTTTTTAACCCCCAGATGGAAATTTTCTAAATGCCTTTATAAATAGCTGTGACCGGATGGATACTAAGACTCTCACTTGGACTCTCCCAGGTTGAGAGTCCCCTTTCCAACAGTTTCTTTTTCAATAAATCTGCAGCTTTGATTATGTTAGGTACGTTGTTTCACTTGACAGCCACTTGTGCCAGTGAAGATTTCTCCTTTTGTTAATGGACCTGAATGTGTCTTGGAGAATGTCTTCATTTATGACTCATGCCCTGCTCCTAAGTGGGTATAGCCTAGCAGTTGCCCACCTTCTGTCCTATTCCCAAGGAATAGTATATTTTCTCAAATGATTGTATTTCAAGTTTCTATAGCCCTTAGGAAAATTTCCAGAGGCTCTATATGATTGTTCATCATAATTTTCTCCAGTTAAATGTTTGTTTTTTTGGGAGAAAGTGTCCATAAGGCTCCTCACTCTGCCATTCCAAAGTCTTCACTTCATTTATTTCTAATACAGAAAATCTGAAAACAGTATTTTGGAACTCACCACACTACTCTGTGCATACCTTCACCTCTTATGCATAGCATATTACCAAATCTCCACAATTCTACCTGCTAATTTAACCACACCTTCCTCTCCATTCCCTTGAATAGACTTTTGAGTAGGCTTTCATCATTTTTATCTAGATTATTGGAATAGCACAGTAATTATTCTTCTATACTGCCACTGCCATGACTTTCTGAAAACTCAATTCTCTTCATAGTTCTTATTTTACCCCTTCAGTGGTAGCCCACTAGCTGTAAGATACATGTCAAATGGCTTTGATTGTCTTAATCTAACTTTTTGTCTTCATCAAAAACTCTCCATTCTTCAACATCCCCCACCAATATTCGTGTATACTTCAAATACAGCACTTAATTTATGTTCATTTAATATGCCAGGATATTTTGTATTTCCATGAATTTCTACATTTAATGATCTCATCCTGTCTTCTCTATGTAGCAAATCTTTTCTTATCACAAAAGGCACACGTCTTTTTTGTGAGAGTGCTGACATTTTTTATGAGAAATTTGCGTCCTTCACAAAACAGTTTGACTTGTTGAATACCTGTATTATTACAGGTTCAATGTAGGAAAATATCTCACAGACCCTGAGCTACCTTTGGATCCTGCTGCAGGGGGGGAAAAATAGCCCACCTAATTAGTTCAGAGGCTTGATAGGCTAATTTACAGTCCTTAATTTAAATGTATATATAGCTTATCAGAATAGCACTCTTAAAATTCTTAATTTACCTGTTTAGTAACCAATCACTATGTATGCACATCTCAAACCCCCCTCCTTTAATTTAATCTAATAGCCCTTATGCTCTGCACCTAGGCACACCTCTCTCCCTTGAGCATGCCCACACTCACCCCTTGAGCTTGTTCTGTCTTTCTCTCTTCAATAAACTTTATCACTTGTTTAAACCTGCTTGTCTCATCCTTAAATTCTTTCTTGCATGAGACACTGAACTTGGGATGGAGCTCCATCACCTTGGAGCTATGTTAATACCTTTCTTGGTGGGTCAGCCAGGAGTGACTTAGACCCCATGGATTGCCCGAGAAGTGTACTTAACCACATTTCATGGGCTTCTCCCTGAGCATTTCCTCTGAAAAGGGAGTCTGATATCTTAGCCACATATTCCTTCCCTCAGGTCCAGTGATGGAAATACCCAAGGCTGGCACCTGAGATATTTCCTCCCTAAGGTTTCTTTGTTTGTGGCAAATCCCTTGAATCACTGTCAGTGAATTGAAACCTGGTCTCTCACATGATAGGTGGGTATACTCATCACTCTACCACCAATGTAGGCATAACCTAGGCAGTAAATTAAAAGCACAGACACATGGAAAGATGAGCAGGTCGACTCAGCAGCATCAGAATGGTACAGGGCCATCTTTCTCCTGAGTCTTCAAGGATCCAAGGGAAACCCTGGGGTAGGGATCCTGATCCCACAGTACCAAGGGGTCAGTGCTTGACAGCAGGCTGGAAATTAGGGATGCCAGACACAGGTATTGAAATTTGTCTTTCTCTTTTCTCTCTTCCTTAAAAATGCTTCCAGCATTCTGACTAACAGTCCATTGATTTGCCTGCTGTGCAATTGGTATGATCTTCTCACAGAGAGCTAAAAAAGGAAAAAGTTTTTTTTTCTACTGTATTACTGCTAGCCACAATATCATCTGGAGAACGACCAATGTTGGCCCACAAATGGAACAGTCGTCTAAAACCCTATCTTATAATCAGATATCTTATGTATAAAAGAGTGAAAGTGGCAAGAGATTCCTTATACACAGATTTTCATGGCCTTAGATCAAGACAAATCCATTAAAGGCTCTTGCAAATTATATTAACTCCAAGAGGACTGTCAGGAATCCTCTCCTCATGACCCTTCTTCATGAAAAGAGACAGATATTTCAGATGGCATTCTTTGAAGTAGTCCTCCACCCTACAATCCTGTCCCAGAAAGTGAAATGCCTCCAGACCTCCTTAGAGTTGAAACCTTGACCCCCACAGCACCCTCTTCACCTCCATCCTAGCTTAGCCTGGCAGGCAATACTCACGATGGTGTCCTATACCATCCCACAGAGGAAAAAGTGAAAGAGGATAGTATGTTTCCCATACAGGAAGTAGAAAATAGAGACACAGGGACCATCTGTATTCATGTCCCTTCTTCTATGGCTAATCTGGTACATTATAAGATACAGGAAGTTTCTCAGAGGACCCCCTCAAACTTTATAGAAGAGTTTAAAAGCCTTGGAATTCAACAAGGGGATAAACAAGTCATTCTTTTCTCTTATTACACTCCTGAGAAGAAACATCAAATTTGGACTGAAGCACAGGGCTACACAATGAACTTGCAGGCCAGCAGTCTGCCCAATATGCTAGGAGCAGTAGCAGTTCCAAATGTCGATAGTTAGGGTGATTCAAACCACCAGAGGGGTCAGCTAGACTTGAAAGTCAGGGACCACAGGAAAATTTGTCTATTAGTTACCTTTAAATCCATAAATTGCATGTTATAGAGTATAACTCTGTAAGATAAAGAGTACCCCACTCTATTTCAAGGAAGGCAGAAGAAGGCAATGATAAATATGTCCAAGTAGACCCTGATTTCCCAAAGGGGCAAATAATGATTTAAACCTATTTTATTGGTAAATCAGTTTCTGATATAAGGAAGAACCCCCAGAAACTGGTCCAGACCACAAAATCCTATGCATGATCTCATGAATACCACTTTTTTCCTGTTTTTAATAACCAAGACGTAACTGTGGAGGAAGAAAAGATAAGGAAAGACACAAACAAAGTTCAGCTCATAGCTCTACCATGAATGGCAAACAGTTGTTTCCCTGAGGGTCACTCAGAGCAGTGGAAAAAATGGAACACTGGAAGTACAAGTGTGTTTAGGGGTGCCAAGATCACACAGATCTTTCCCAAGGTGTAGGAAAGCTAGACATGTGGCCTGGTAATGTATGGAGTCCCAGAGGGGAGTTGAGCCCCCTCCCCCCATGATGAAAAACCCTGATGACCACTCTGAAGCAAGACTCAGGAGGCCCAGGGCCACTAGTGGTTTTGTGGACATTGCCAAAGAGCACTGATTTTGATGAGTCCCAGGTAAACTTTGATGTAGCAGGTAAGACAATTGATCTCTTAATTGACACTGGAGCCACTTATTGTTTTGACCTGTCACTCAGGCAATTGTCCCCATGAACCTGTCATATAGTAGGGGTATATGGAAACCTAAAGCCGTGAATTTCCCTCAACCCCTTCTTTGTAAAATTGGCAGCATACTTTTAAACCATTAGCTTTTTAGTACCAGAGTGCCCTACCCCACTTCAAGGAAGAGATTTGCTATAGCCATTGGGCACATAGATCTAATGAATTGGCTTCTTGTCTCCCCAATGTCTTGAGGACTTTGAAGAGGAATCCTAGCCAGAGCAAGAGATATAAATAGACTCATCCCTCCTGAATTTGATACCTCAAATTAAACCAGTAGCATGGGAAACGGAAATAACTGGAAATGCCACTCACATCTCTTTGATCATAATTAGTTATAGAAGGAATTATAAGAGGAGGCGGTACTCTCTTAAAATTGAAGAGAGCGGATATCCAACCCCTTATCCAGAAGTTCCTAAAACTGGCCTCCTGGTACCTTTTCACTCTGCCTGTATTATCCATATCCTGCCTGTAAAGAATCCAATGGAACATATCAGTTGGTGCAGGACCTCAGAACCATGCACAACTTTGTCATTCCCCTTCATCCTATAGTTCCTACCCATTATATGCCTAAAAAAATTCCTAGTTCTACCTTGTGTTCCTTGGTTTTTTATTTAATGGATGCCTTCTTGTGCATAACTTTTGTGCCAGTTTGAAAGTATTATGAACCACAGAAAAGCCATGATTTAATCCTGATCCAATCTTGTGGAAGCAGCTGTTTCTTTTATTTCTAATTTAATACTGCAAGGCATAAGCTTTTGATTAAATTATCTCCACAGAGATGTGAGTGTGACCTCTGATTAGATGGAGATGTGATGACGGCCCGTTCCAGGTTGCTCTTGATTTGTTTACTGGAATCCTTTAAAAGAAGAAACATTTTGGAAAGAGTCAGAAACAACAAAACCAAAAGAAGCAACAGAGCAGAACTGACAGACAGAGAACAGGGATGCAGATGTTTGGGGATGTTTAGAGCCCAGTAGACATCACCATGAAGTGTTAAGCAAGCCATAACTTGAGAGAACCTAGGGAAGCCAAGAGATGAAAGTCAGCCCCAGAGAATCAAAGTGAGGAACCCCCACAATAACAGAGGGTGAAAGCAACACAGCCCAGGAAGAAGGGACTGGTGGTGCCAGCCATGTGACTTCTCAGCTGACAGAGCTGTTCCTGACCCATTGGCCTTCCTTGAATTACGTTATCTTTACCTAGATGCCTTAGTTTGGACATTTTCATAGGCTTAGAGATATAAAATTGTAACATAAAATTCCCCTTTCTAAAAGTTGTTCCAGTTCTGGTACATCACATTCCAGCAGCTTACTAACTAACACTACCTTATACCCAACCCCCCAGTTTTTCTTTGCCACTGAATGGCAGGGGCCAGGGGACACTACCCCAACCCAGCTTACTTGTACAGTTCTAGCTTACAGGTTTAAAGATAACCCTCAACTTTTTGGAAATGCCTTAGTACAGGATTAGCCCTGTTACATTTAGAATCTACTGCACTTCTTCAGTATGTAGATGATTTTTGGATATGCAATCCCACTTAAGAGGCTTCCTTTCAGACACCCTTACTGCACTTAATTTCTTAGCTGAACAAGGGTATCTCTTTTCAAGTTACCTTAAAAAAGGTTCTTTACCTCCAGTTCATCCTTACATCACAGGAGAGCTGTTTGTCATCTGAGAGAGCCCATGCCATTTTCTCAGTGCCTCCTTCTGGGACCATGGAACAGTTAAGTGTCTTCTTAGAAATGGCAGAGTATTGCAGAATCTGGATACCTCTCTGTGCCATTTGAAGCTATTATGTACATCAGAAAAGCTATGTCCTTTAATCCTCATTCAGTATTGCTGGGTGAAATCTTTTTTTTTTATTGTTTCCATGGAGATGTGACCCACCCAATTGTGGGTAATAACTTTCGATTAGACGGTTTTTTATGGAGATTTGTCTCCATCCCTTCAAAGTGGGTACCATTTAACTCAACCACTTTGGAATGAACTTAAGAAATGCCAGAACCAACAGAGCCCATGCGGCCAAAGACCTTTGGACATGAAGAAGGAGAACACCCCCAGGGAAATAACATGAAACAAGAAGCAGATGTCAACATGTGCCTTCCCAGCTGACAAAGAAGCCCCAAACATCATCGACCTTTACTGAATGATGGTAATATCTTGTTGGTGGCTTCATTTGGACATTTTCCTAGCCTTAGAACTGTAAACTTGCACTTAATAATTCTTCTTTTAAAAAGCAATTCTGTTTCCAGTATATCACATTCCAGCAGCTTTCAAACTAGAATATTCTTATTCAGAGAAATGGCATGGCCTCTATCTGATGCTTCCAGGGGACTAGATAGTGCCCCCTTGAAATGGGGAGCAGAGTAGGATACTGCCTGCACCATCCTTAAGAAGTCCTTTTCTGACACCCAGCTTAGGCCTGCCAAACCTAGAGAAATCTACTGAGAAAAAGAATCTCTACTGAGAAAAAGGGAGTAGCATTAAGAGTTTTACTACAAAACTTAGGGAACATTCTTTGACCAGTGGTATATTTTTCAAAGCTATAAGATGACACATCCCAGGGGTGGCCAACTTGCCTCCAAGCAATAGGGATCACTGCCCTACTGATAGTAAAACTTATAGATTTGTGCACATCTCACTAAGTCAGAGGTTCTGGAGGTAAAAGGATATCAATAACTTCCCAAAGTAGGCTCCTAAAATATCAGGCCCAATTATTAGACAATTGGAGATACAAATAGAGATCTGTATTACCCTAAATCTTGCCACTCTGTTGCCTGTAACCCCAAAATGGGAAAATGCACTGCTGGAGCATTCAAGCACAGAAACTTTAGCTCAGAATTACTCTAGCTCACCAAATTTACAGGATCAACCTTACTTAATCCAGAGTTGGAGTGGTTTACGGATGGAACCAGTTTATAAGAGAAAGGATCAAGAAGGCAGGATATGCTATAGTATCTTTGCATGAGGTTGTCATAGCAAAACATTTACCCCCAGAGATCTCAACACAAAAAGCCAAACCCATAGCTCTCACCTGTGGACTGATGCTAGTGACTGAGAATAGAGTTAACCTTTATGTTGACTCTAAATATGCCTTTCTAGTATTGCATTCCCACTCCACCATTTGGAGAGAACAGGGACTACTGACTAATAATAAGACCTCTGTCAAGCATAGACAAGAAATTCTCAACTTGCTGGAAATTGTGTTGCTTCCTCAGAAAGTTGCAGTGATACCTTGACAAGACATCAAAAGTCTGACTCCCTTATCACCAAGGCAGACAGGGATACCAAAGTGGCAGCTGAAGGCTCAACCCCCAAAATGACATTAATACTTAATATATCTCTCCCAAAAACCTCCCTGCTTATCCACAGAAGAAAGAACAACTAGTATAGAAGTTTGGGTATGCACATGTGGCAGGCAGATGGCTTACAAAAGAATGAAGTTTTCCTGCCTAAAAAGACTCAATGGAAAGTCTTCCTGAGCCTTCAAACTGCACATCTAGACAGGGATGCCCTTAACACCCTGGCATAAAGGATTTTTGGAGTTCAAAATTTAGTTAAACCATTAAAAGGGTCACTAAAAGCTGTGCACTCTGTGCCATTAATGACCCAAACTCTGGAAACCTTATTGGCCTCTAAACTTAACAACCCCCAGTCCAAAGGTAAGATGCATACCTAGGGGAAATTGGCAAGTTGATTTCAGCAATATGTCACCTTACCAAGTGTTCAAATATCTCTTGGTCTTTGTGAATACTTTCACTAGATGGATAGAAGACTTCCCCATCCAGAAAGAAAAGTTAATGAAGTTTACAAACTCCTCCTCAAATAAATCAACCCTAATTTTAGCCTGCTATACCTATTCAAAGTGACAATGGGCAGCCATTATTACTAAAATAATCCAATGGGTGGCCACCACTTTGCACATGGAGACCTCAAACATCTGGAAAGGTCGAATGATCCATTCAGATTTTCAAACCAATTCTGGCTAAACTATATCAGGGGACTGGTATTCCTGGGTTCAATCTCTCTATAGCCCTCTTTAGGACATTTTCAGCATCAAGAAAACTACTTCAACTAAGCCCCTTTGAAGTGATGTGTGGGAGGCAATTCTTACTCTGGAATTTAAAATTAGATGCAGAAACCCAGCTTCTAACCAAATATTTTCCTCATTAGGAGTCACACAGAAATTTATTCAAGACTAGGAGCTTAATTCCTTCCAGCTCAAGATAACAATCTCCACCTACCTAAAATAAAACCTGGAAACTCTATCATAATTAAGGCTTGGCTTGAAAGCACACCAGACTCCCAGTTTGAACCTAAGTGGAAGGGACCTTACTTTGTAATTCTTGTCACGCTACAGCAGTCAAGGTCAATAGGCTCTCCATCTGGGTTCATCAATCCAGAGTGAAGCCCACCTGTGAAGGGCTCCTTTAGTACAGGAGGAATCCTTCAACTGCCAGCCATTAGAAAGACTAAAGCTCCACTTTAATTAATATGCTGCCAGAAAACAAATAAATGCTGTCTTAGAATTTTCTTCAGGGGAAATGAAAGAATAGTATATTTAGCATTCTTCTTTGAGTGAAGGATATTAGAGAACAGAAAGCAAATTCACTTAAATTCCCCAAAAGCAAGACATTAAGTTAGAGGGAAAAAGTGTAAGCTAAACCTAATCACTGCTACCAAGAGATACACTGTAACATCAGTACGTGTTGAGAGTACTGAATATTTGAGAATAAGTGAAGATATATTTAAAAAATCACAGAATTTTACCATGACAAATAACTTAGGTGGAATTTTTAGTAAAGAAGTAAAGAACTATTTGTGCAAGCAGTAAGGACTTGGAGGAATAAATTGTTTCAGAATCCATGGTTGAAACAGAGGAGATGACTGAGTTAAATAGTTATTTAAACCCACAATCCAAATAGAGCCTACATTGGCTCTAGATAATTAATTGAATGTTGGGAAAAAAGAACATTTATTTATTTTTATTTGAAAATATAAATGAGATAATAATTTTAATTTATTTTAATATTTAATGCACAAATTTTTGGTACCTTAATTCTGTCTGTATGTCACATAGCCATATATTATGTATGATTTTTAAAGTTTTCTGAGGAAAGAGTCAGTTCACCAAAAGACAGAGGGGTTGAAAACAATTCTCTTTTTCTTTGTTCATAATACTGCTATGTATTGCAGTGAAGGTATGCCAACTAAAGGAGTTTAAAGATTATACTTTCTTATTTTAACAAAATACATTCTTCAAAAGTTAATCAGTGGCTTAAAATAATTTCCTCTAATAAATCTTGGATAAAGATAATCCTAATTATAATGAATAAAATTAAGTGGACAATTATAAAATGTTTTTTTTGAAGAAGCTCTGTAACAGGAGGGGTTTGGGGATGCTGCACATGGCAGAGAAGG
This sequence comes from Tamandua tetradactyla, assembly GCF_023851605.1. NCBI lineage: Eukaryota > Metazoa > Chordata > Mammalia > Pilosa > Myrmecophagidae > Tamandua > Tamandua tetradactyla. The sequence goes on from NC_135340.1 coordinate 42,969,972, forward strand.
GATGGGAAGGAGGAACGTGCTTCTATGGAGGGAGAAGTGTAGTCTGACAAGTGTGAGACCTGAGCACCACAGCCTCTCTCATGGGTCTCCTTGGGCTCCTGGAACCGAGTCAGCCTCATGTGCATGGTGAGACCCGCTGGAAATATGAATTTCAATCGTTCTGGTGTCAGAACCTTCAGACAGCATGCTCAGCGCCTCCTCCGACATGTGCCCGCAGCCCAGCCCAGTCTTCCTTGAAGCACCCATCGCACAGGGGCAGGATGCTTGCTCGGCTTCTGAAGTGGCCATTGATTCTCACTGGATCTCCTTCCTGGGGTTCTGAAAAGCCAGGCTGCATCCTGTCCAGCCATAGAAGGCCAGAGACAAGAGAAACCCCTGGGCTGGATTGAGGATTCCCATAATAAACCATGTGGTCTTGGTTGCATTTCTGACAGATTTCAAGGCATTTCCATTGATATTCAGTTGCATTTCAAGATAGAATAAGAGGCTTTCATTGATGATATTCAGCAACCAACAAAGATTTAAAACTAGCATTATTTTGAAAAATCGGATCTTGATCATGGCTCCCATCAGTCTCTCATTCTCTGTGTAAATGCCTTGTCTTCCTTTTAGTAAAGATACCACTGTCTTCCAGAACAGGATGGGGTTGGCCACCAGGACGAGCAGCAGGGGCACGTACCAGTGGTACTTGGTACAAACCTGCCAGCCAAACTAAAAAGTAAATAGCAATGAGCCATCAGAACTAAATATATATTGGTGAAAAAAATTCTAAATTATTATGAAACATTTTTTACAATACGAATTTACTTCCACTAGTATTAACAGTGAAATTGATGTTCAATATATATTGTGCCTATCATGATTAGCAAACTATTTTAAAAAGTAGATATATAAAGCATAAAGCAAATCGCTACAATTTTCTTTGCAATATTAGTAGTCAAATGATAATCAGTGGAAGGTTTGCAATTTTCCACAAAATGAAATAAAAAGCATTTTTGAGGATATCTTACTAAATAATAAAAGAACAAAACCACATATGGCTGAGGAAATACTTGTGTTTTCTTCCATTGAAAAATGACTAAAATGAGCAATATATTGATAAATAAAATAAACTCCTTGCCAGTAAGCACTGCAGAAAAGTGCATAGAAACCACATCTAGTGATTTGAAAATCAAGAAAAAGAATATATTATGTCTAACGGGAAGATGTTTTGCCTTGCAGATATAGAAAGCATATGGATGCTTATAGCATTTATATATTAAAATTTTCTCATTAACCATAAATGACTAATGAAAACAATGTCTAAGAGATAAATGCATATTAAACCATGGGTAAAGTGAATTGGACAAGAATTAAATAATGATTTGAAGATAAATGACAAAGATTTCACCTTGAAAGTCATTCATAGCATCATTTGTTGACAAGCTATTAAAAAAAAAGCAGACTTTGAAATTTTTGGTTTTAATTTTATAAAAGCAACACCTTGTGAAACAAGCATTTACTGTAATATTTATAATAAAAAGGTTAATGATTAGGACTTCCGGAGAAGATGGTGGCTTAGTAAGACGCGCGGGTCTTAGTTCCTCCTCCAGAACAGCAACTAAAGAAACAGAAACAATACGAAATAGCTCCCGGAGCCATGACAGAGACCAAAAAGACAGCGTACCCCATTCTGGAATGGCTGAACGGGCAGGGAGAATCCGCTGCGGTGAGATACCCGAGGGGCGCACGTTTCCCGGCCGGGGCGGCTGGCGACTGGGGTACCCTCCACACACGTGGCTCCCCGGTCTGACTTGGAACATTGGATAGCAGGGCCCTCCCACCACGCTTGGCATCTCAGGCCAGCTGGGCAATTTGGACCAGCACTCCCCCAAGCCGCAGCAGCCGGCAATCCCCCCTCCATGCGCGGTTTCCCGGGCCGACTGCGAGATTCGGATTGGCAAGTTAAAGGAGCCACAGCATCTTTTACTGGTGGGACCCGCAGACAGACGAGCGCCATGAGCACCACCTACTGGGCAGGAAAAGAAAAACAGAGTCCAGAGATTTCACAGATAAACCTTTCAACCAGCCGGGTCCCACACCCAGGGAAATCTGATCAAATTCCCAGACACCAGCAGAAAATAATGGATGATGCTCGGAAAATTGAAGATATGGCCCAGTCAAAGGAACAAACCAATAGTTCAAATGAGATACAGGAGCTGAGACAACTAATGCTGAATATACGAACAGAAATGGAAAACCTCTTCAAAAACCAAATCAATAAATTGAGGGAGGACATGAAGAAGACATGGGCTGAACAAAAAGAAGAAATAAAAAATCTGAAAAAACAAATCACAGAACTTATGGGAGTGAAGGACAAAGAAGAAAAAATGGAAAAAACAATGGATACCTACAATGGTAGATCTAAAGAGACAGAAGCTACAATTAGTGAACTGGAGGATGGAACATCTGAATTCCAAAAAGAAACAGAAACTATAGGGAAAAGAATGGAAAAACTTGAGCAGGGGATCAGGGAACTGAATGACAATATGAAACGCACAAATATATGTGTTGTGGGTGTCCCAGAAGGAGAAGAGAAGGGAAAAGGAGGAGAAAAACTAATGGAAGAAATTATCACTGAAAATTTCCCAACTCTTATGAAAGACCTAAATTTACATATCCAAGAAGTGCAGCGCACTTTGTCAGAGGTCAAAGAGAAAGAGAGAATCTTGAAAGCAGCAAGAGAAAAACAATCTGTCACATACAAGGGAAACCCAATAAGACTATGTGTAGATTTCTCAGCAGAAACCATGGAGGCTAGAAGACAGTGGGATGATATATTTAAATTACTAAAAGAGAAAAACTTCCAACCAAGACTTCTATATCCAGCAAAATTGTCCTTCAAAAATGAAGGAGAAATTAAAACATTCTCAGACAAAAAGTCACTGAGAGAATTTGTGACCAAGAGACCAGCTCTGCAAGAAATAATAAAGGGAGCACTAGAATCAGATATTAAAAGACAGAAGAGAGAGGTATGGAGTAAAGTGTAGAAAGAAGGAAAATCAGATATGATATATATATAATACAAAAGCCAAAATGGTAGAGGAAAATATTATCCAAACAGTAATAACACTGAAAGTTAATGGACTGAATTTCCCAACCAAAAGACATAGACTGGCAGAATGGATTACGACCCAGCAATACCACTGCTAGGTATCTACTCAAAGGACTTAAGGGCAAAGAAACACAGACGGACATTTGCACACCAGTGTTTATAGCAGCATTATCTACAATTGCAAATAGATGGAAACAGCCAAAATGTCCATCAACAGACGAGTGACTAAACAAACTGTGGCGTATACCTACGATGGAATATTATGCAGCTTTAAGACAGACTAAACTTATGAAGCATGTAATACCATGGATGGACCTAGAGAACATTATGCTGAGTGAGTCTAGCCAAAAACTAAAGGACAAATACTGTATGGTCCCACTGATGTGAACCGATATTCAAGAATCAGCTTGGAATATATCATTGGTAACAGAGTCCAGCAGGAGTTAGAAACAGGGTAAGATAATGGGTAATTGGAGCTGAAGGGATACAGACTGTGCAACAGGACTAGATACAAAAACTCAAAAATGGACAGCACAAATACCTAAGTGTAATGTAACTATGTTGGAACACTGAATGAAGCTGCACCTGAAATATAGTTTTTTGTTTGTTGGTTTGTTTGTTTGTATCTTTTGTTTTTGTTTTTTTCTTTTTCCTTTATATATATATATATATATATATATATATATATATATAATTAGTATTATTATTTTAATTCTCTTCTCTATATTAACATTCTATATCTTTTTCTGCTGTTTTGCTAGTTCTTTTCCTAAATCGATGCAAATGTACTAAGAAATGATGATCATACATCTATGTGATGATACTAAGAATTACTGAGTGCATGTGTAGAATGGAATGATTTCTAAATGTTGTGTTAATTTCTTTTCTTTTTTTGATTAATAAAAAAATTTTTTTAAAAGTTAATGATTATGAAATCATCATAATCTATGATGTGCCACATCATACCTATTTGTGCCACATAGATATTCTCTAAAAATCTCATAGCAATCTACCTAAATGCAAAAATAATTATCAATATTTAGTGAGCATAAAAGTCAGTTGCATCTTTAATATTTAATATAAAATTTTAATATATTTAACATACATGTGTTTTATCTTTTAAAATGTCTAATTAATGCTTTATGTTATCTTTAACACATGCTTTTATTAGTAAGTTTATAAAACATGTGAATAAATATATTAAAGAGAGCATAGTCAAAAACTTTGGAGATGGTTGATCTAAAAATGGTACATGCAATTTTACTGGGAGTAAGAGGACAACTTGGGAGCAATGTGAAAGAAAGGAAAGGCCTGCTAAATAAAAGATTACACAGTCCAAAGAATAAAAGTCACCAATATAATCAAAGCTGCAGGTTTATTGAAAGAGAGACTGTCAGAGCAGGGAGCTCTCAAACCTGGGAAGTTGTAGTGAGTGTCTCACGTTGGCAAGCAGGTTAGAGCTATCTCTAAAGGCAATGAGGGGATTTCCAAGTGAAAAGTTACAATGATTGGTTGACATTTAAGTTATTCATTACCTAGGATGTTCTTACAAAGTATGAAACAGATATATACTGGTTAGTATAGTATTTGTATCCATTTTTAATTGAATACCTTTCCATACCTTTCCAACACCAATTTATCACAAAATGCTCAGTTTGCAACTTTATTGGGTATGCTTCACATTCCCATTACGTCCAGTCCTTGGTCCATTTTAATCTTTCGGAAAGTGCCTGCTAAACCTTGGAAAGGGGTCACTCCCAGGCAACTGCCATTGCAGGTGACCACATTATTTTATTTAAGAACACTTACTGTATCATAATCAATAAACATTCTCCATTTGTTGCTTTAGTTTCCTGGGCTGTTCAACAAATACCATGTAATGGGTTGGTTCAAACAATGGGAATTTAATGGTTTATGGTTTTGGGGTGAGGAAAAAGTTCAAATTAAGGCACCAGCGAGGGTTTGCTTTCTCCCCAGAGATTGTGGCCTCCTGGGTCTGGCTGCTGGGGATCCTGATGTCCTGGGCACCTCTTTTACATGGCAATGTACATGGTGGCCTCACTGGCCTCTCCCTTCTCTTCCAGATCCCACTGAATTTCATATTCTGACTGCTCTATCTGACTTTCTCCCTTTCTGTATGAATTCCATTCTGCTTATAAAGGAATACAGTACTATGATTGACCCATTCTGATTGAGGTGGACTGCAACTTGAATGAAGCAACCTTGTCAAAAGGTCCTACTTACAAAGGGTTCATGTAATGGATTAAATTTAAGAATACATTTTTCCACGGTACATACAGCTCCAGACAACCACACCTGTTTTAATGAAGCCATAGAGAAGCATAGTATATTAGAGGTCCAAAAATTAAGTGCAAACATTTCTCCTGATCATACCAGTTGTTTTACATTTGCTTTAACAACTCTCGATGAAATTTGGATTCCCAAAGCTCCAGTGATTCTGTCTCCAAAGTAGTCATACCTTTATAAAAAGAGACAGAAAAATGCATGCCAAATCATATGCAGAACATCAAAGAAAAATAAAGAAAAACAGATTTTAAATTTTAAGTAGCCAAGTGAACGTGTAGTCCCTCAGATTGTGCCTTTAGAACAGGTAAGTAGAAATATTATAGAAAGCTAATTCATTAAAAGTTTAATATACTGAGGATAGTAATTTAATTGATTTTGCATTAGCTGGAAGGAAAAGAGCTGTGGCTTTGAGGGTATCAAATCTTCCCTCTGAATGGGAGATCACAGAAAAGATTTGTGCAGTGAACTGGAACCAGAAATTTATATGAAAAATTAAAGAAACTATTCACTCAAAATGATATTTCAAAGTAGAATAGTGAAGAGATGGTTAATGATTAAATATAATGAATAAAATTAAGAAAATTGAATCCTGAACATACAGATGACCCATGCTATCATTGAAAAATAATGGAAAAGCTGAAAATATAATTTTTTGAAAATAAGGAAATTTTATTTTTCTACAAGTTTCAAATGTAGAATATTAAAGTAAGCATATTGTATTGACAGTTGGAGAAGGAACTGGAGAAAGTGAATAAGTGGTCAAAACTATTTAGATTTACTTAATTATGTGTCTTGATTTTTCATTTATTAAATTAAATGTGGAGAATAAATGATTAAGAGCTCCCTCCAAGCTCTAATATGTTTTATCCTACTTCCAATTTTCTTCAGAATACATCATAAATTATTGAGTAAAATATTTTGAAATGTGAAATTGATCATTTCAAGAGGAAGAACATTTTCCTCAACAATAGGTTTTTTTAATAAATTTCATGATAATTTATTTCCTTTCATTTATATTGACTGTACTCTTAAACACGTGTTTAGTTTAGCCCTAATGAAATATTTTTAGAAAACTTCTTTAGGAAAGGGAGGGGAGAAATAAGTGGAAAAAATACAGGTAAAGTCACCAACAAAATTGAATGTCAACTTTCTCTCTGAAATAAGGATACAAGTCCCAAATACAGCTTTCTTAATCATTTTATTGTAGTAATTGCATTTAATTCATAGGCAAGTATTTTTGTTGTATCACAGGGTATGAATTCCATATAGAAAAGTTTTTAATTCTCAAATTATAGCTAGCATTTTCATTCAGTCTAATAATTATCAACCCTTGTCATTTGTCCAAACTGCATCTAAGTAATGCAATTACTCCCCCAATCTCAAAAGTAAAATTCCTCTTCACTTTCATAGTAATCATGTAGCATAGCCCTTCAAAAGTGTGCTGTGGTGGCTGACCTTTGTGTGCTCCTCTACGTCCATGTGTCCCATCATTCAACATCTATTCTGTGTGTTCCTAGAGGTTAATCTATATGGACTACATTATTTTTATTTTTTATTTTTCTTATTTGTAATTATTATCCATTTATTTAATTATACATGTATGGTAGGAAAACAATTGGAATTAAAAATGGACAATGGTTAATGTTGACAGAGTTTTGGGCAGGAGCCTGGGTAGAAAGGGAAACAAGGAGACAGTTACAGGTCATTGGAGGAAAAAATTACATACTCCCTATGCATTTTCATATGTTTCTTTAATTCTACCTTTATAAATACATTATTCTTATTATTCATTTCTCTTAATTCTTTTCTCACCATAAATCCTTATACTCTAAGCTTCATCCTGTTACTGATCAGGCAGATTGTTTATTTTGTTAAAAGTATTTTGAAGATAATAACAATGAAGCCTAAAGTTGTATCTGAAATTATCTCCCAACATTCCTCTCCATTTCTTTAAAATTTTACATTTTGCATATACCCTGTCCTGCATTAGATGTTGTGTCATATGATTTATTGCTATTTTTATTTGATAATCATGTCTCTTGAGAATGTAAAACTCTCTACATACAGGGCATTGATTAATTCATAAGAAAAAACATCACATGAGGAATCTCAATATACTTATGAATCGTATTTCTGACAATAATCAGTAGAATATAGAACATATTAATTCAGTCAGTATTTAAGCAATAACTTAATTATAAATATATATTCCTTTAATTTTGGAAGCAACATAAGATATTGTTATGAACACGGACTCTGGTTCCACAGACTGGGCTTGAATACCAGCTTTGCTCCTTCTTAGTTTGTAACCAGGGTAGGTTTTTAAATATTATTGTGCCTCAGTTTCCTTAAATCCCCAATGAGGATAATACTCTACCTCATGGGATTGTTTTGAACATTAAATGAGTAAATGCATGTGATGCTTGTCATATTGGAATGGGTTCGAGTACATAATAATCACCTTGTTATTTGATTCACTCTAGGTTCTCTGAACAATCTGAACAACAAGTGAAGACAATTAGTATGGTTCATATATGCAAACAAAATCTATATTAGTTAGGATTGAAACCCTTCTCTGTTTACTTCTAAATCACTACTTACTTATACTTACACAATACACAAATTCCTCATTCTGAACAATGGTGGTAAATGTATTTGAGAAAATAAACTAAGAAAGATCTGAGCCTGAGTCCAAGTCTCTTAAAATCCTAAGTGTATTTCACAGCAGAAATTAAAGAGCAAAATTATTTGAATGAATTAAAAAACTTTCTTCCATGTGTAAGTTAGTCCCTAAATTGTGTGTGAGTGTGAATGTGTCTGTGTACCTGTGTATGTGTGTGTTTGCTTGTTTTAGAACTAAAGAATTGCCTAATAAGTTATATCAGAGATAAAGAACATTCACTCATCTTCCAAGTCCTATATTCTTTTTGTATTGGGATAAAAACTCAAAGACTGACAGGAAATATATATAATAATATTGAAAGGCAAATTAAGTAGCAATGTAATTACTATCTAATCTTTCTATATGAACAAATTAGTGGCAAAGTCAAGATCCAGTGATTGAAAATTATTATTTGTAAAAAAAATCAATAGAGAATGAAATTTATACTCCTTCCCTTCCTTCAAATGTTTTGTAGTTATGGATTAATGGTAAGAATATCATTTCAAAGTAGTGATGTGACCTATAAAATAATCTCTTATTATGAACATGGTTATGCTGGTGTGTTTAGGAATATGTTTTCATATCACCAACTATTATTTATCAAATAGAAATATGAAAATATCAGTGCTAATTGTGGTTTTTTTAAAAAATTCTTTTTGTATTTAAAGAATTTCTGGAACATTTATGAATTGACCAAATGGATCTTAAAAATGGATCTGTAGTGGCTGAGTTTGTTTTACTCAGTTTTCCTGGACCATGCAAGCTCCAGATTTTCTTCTTTGTGATATTTTCCTTGCTCTACAGTGCCGCTGTGGTGGGAAACATTCTTATTATGGTCATAGTGACGTTCAATTCCACCTTCCATTCTCCCATGTACTTCCTCCTTGGAAATCTCTCTTTTCTGGACATGTGCCTCCCCACTGTCACCACACCCAAGATGATTGCAAACTTGCTCAGTGAACGCAGGACCATCTCCAAATAGGGTTGCATGGCCCAGATGTTCTTTTTTCACTTCTTTGGAGGTGCTGAGATGACTCTTCTGATAGTGATGGCTTTTGACAGATATGTGGTCATATGTAAACCTCTTCACTACAGGGCGATCATCAGCCACAGGGTGCTGAAAAGGTGTGTAATGCCTTCATGGATAATTGGTTTTGTACACACCATGAGCCAGATGGTATTAACAGTGAATTTGCCTTTCTGTGGCCACAATGTCATAGACAACAAATTCTGTGACTTTCCCCTTGTGATCAAGCTTGCTTGTATTGAAACTTATCCCTTGGAATTATTTGTCATTGCTGACAGTGGGCTACTCTCATTGATCTGTTTCTTCCTCCTGCTTATCTCTTACACTATCATACTTGCCACTGTGAGACAAAGATAATCTGAAGGGCTCTCCAAGGCACTGTCCACATTGTCTGCCCACATCATTGTGGTCAGTCTGTTCTTTGGATCTTGCATTTTCATCTATGCTAGGCCATTCAGTAGTTTTGCAAGTAATAAAGTTCTTTCTGCATTTTACACAGTTATCACACCCTTACTAAACCCTATTATTTACACCATGAGAAATAAGAAAATGCAAGAGGCTATGAGAAAATTGAGGTCCCAACATGTTATGTCCACGAAGAACTTCTAGACCTTATCACCATATAATTAGCATACCTTCTAGACATGTTAAGATAATTTGAACAATCTGTATAATATTAGTTTCACACTTTTTATGCTAGAAACATAAACATAGAAGATGAAGTATTTTAGTTTTTATTTAATGATGTTAGAACATATGATGATAATTCATGATCTGCAACAAAGCAGATATATAAAATCATTGATATGACATATGTAGTAAATATTATTAGAGATGATTTTGATATATATGGATTGCTAATGACATTCATAAATTTATGCTTTCATGAACAAATACAAATTAAAATAATATCCAAAATAGTGGGAAAATAGGATTCTAATCTCTCGAATCAATGAGGAAAAAATGAAAATTGATAAATGTGACAGTATAGTAAATAAAAGAACATACCTGAGTGGAAAAGCAATGGAAGGACAATTCCATCAGAACTACAAAGAATATACTCAGATGACTTTCAAATTCAATAAAGGAAAATAAGAGCAGAAGCACACACTTTGATTTTATGCAATATAGTGCAGAACTTTAATTTTTAAGTACTTTACACAAAACTACAGCAAATTTGCCTGTGTTAGGTTTGTAATCCTTGTCACAAAGATAAACTAAAGATTATTTGTCTGTGTATATTTGGTTAAGGTGGAGTAAGTAGTGCCTCCCAAATTTGGAATTGCATACTCATTAATGGTTAATCTTAAATATTTTCTCCCAATTCAAAACTGCAATATTTCTTGCTTGGACTGTAAAATAGTTTGTAATTACTCTTAAATATCCACATAAATTATTTCCACCAATCAATGCATTGTCTACAAGTATCCAGAGTGATGACATTAAATGTACTTCTTAATGTCACCTGCTAGATTAAAATTATTTCATGGTGTTTTGAATAAATTCCAAGTACTTAGTGGTCTTCAAAGCCTTATGTGGCATGGGCCTACCCCTGGAATTTTGGTGTAATCTATTTTTTTTCATAATGTTCCAGCCACATTGACTACTTTGAAGTTCTCTAAAGCACCAGTCATCTTTTTTTGGGAGGGGGATGGGAATGCATGGTCCGGGAATCGAACCCAGATCTCCTGCATAGAAGGCAGGCATTCTAACCACTAAACTATCTGAGCACCAGTCATCTTAATTCAGGATTTTGTTTCTAGGACAGTCCTTTGACCGATTTCTTTGCCCAACTAACTCCTTCTCAGAGTATTATACCCAGAAGAATTATTACATTTCAGAATACATCTTACATGTTTTTGACTAATTTCTATTTATTTTACTTCTCTAAAGCATGCTGAAACTTCCATTTTTTGTGCATATGTGGCAATAATAATATGCATAATTATCAGTTAATGCCTGACTCGTGCTTAAGCTTTAAATTCCATGTCTCCAGCATCTAGCACAAAGCTTCGCATATAATAGTTAATCCATGCTCATTGAATGAATACAGAATAGATGAAGCAACTCTATTATTGCACTTTTGACCTACTGCTAAAGAGTACATACACTTCTACTGCAAGATGGTAATGGTGGAAAAGGTTAGAAGTCTCAAGGACACATGGTGCTCATAAATTTTAGTAATTGAGTTGCTCTGTTTCTCCAAAATAAACAAAAAATTCTCAGATTTATGTTATACGACATCACATATTGAAATAATCCTGCACATTTACATTGGAGAATACGCATCATTGATGGATGCAGATATACTCCAGTTGTTAATAAAAGCATTATAAAAGGATTTTATGTTCACATAAAATTGTGAGGTCCCCAAACCCTCTGATTATAAAACACCAAATGTTCCATGAATATTTTCAGACACTTACATATATAAAAACTGGAAACACTTACCTCTTAACAAACCCTATCAAATGAAATTTTATTTGTTGCTTTGGGAAAAAAAAATACCAGGGAAAAATGAATGCCATTCTTAAATCTAATGGAATATGTACAAGACCAGTTCTTTAAAATCTATAACATAAATTAAATAAAACTTAAATAAATGGAGGAATATATGTATGTGAATTGTATGACCAATTGTTGATATGCTATTTATTTTCAAATTATTATATAAAATTGTTTCAATTTTAATCAAATTTCAAACAGGTTTTGGACAAATTGACTTGTGAATATTAACATTTTTATGAAAATTCAAATATATAGAAATTCTTAGATGATCTTAACAAGCTAAAACAAATCTCTCAAGATTTATTATAAACAGGTTGTAATTAAAATCATATGATATTGATGTAAAGATGGGAAAAAGATATACAGAACAAAATAGAAATTCCATGGCACTAAACCTCCATATAAATGGTCAACTGATTTTCAAAAAAGAAATAATTATAATAAAAAAGGGATTAGAGGGTATTTTTAATAAATGATACTAGAATAATTAGATATTTGTATAACAAATAAATTTTGACTTTTCCTTCTCCTCATTATATTGAACACTAATTTGACACAGATAATAAAACTAAATGTGAAGACTAGAACTCTAAAGCTTCCATAATAGAACCAGAGATTAATGTTTTCATGACCATGGGATAAACAAATATTTGTACAACAGGATACAATGTTTTAATCAGTAAAATATATTAAATTGAATTGGATCAAAAGTAAAAGTCTGTGCTCATCAAATGACATCACAGGAAATGGAGCTATAAGTCACAAACTGGGAGAAGATTTCCTCCATATGTATATTTGAAAAGGGAGTTTAAACCAGAATATTTAAATAACTACCCCAAATTTAGAAAAGGAAAATATAAAAAACAATTTTTAAAATTATTAAAGGAATGGAATGACAGTTTAAAAAAGAACAAATCCAAATGGTCAATAAGTGCATGAAACTTTCTAAAGAATACACTATTGTGTGAGATCCTTTCAGTCTAACCCTCCTTCCTTCCTTACATAGGGATCTGAAATGCATCATATTCTGGACTCCTCTTATTCCTCTTACTCCTCTGTTTTTTATTATATAAGTAATGAAAATATTTAGTATTAAAATATAGTAAATATAAATATATGTTATATTCATTCCTAGGTAGTGTTCATTGTTGCAGTTCCGGGTGACAAATGACAAAGTCTAGTAATGTCAACAATCTGAGTCATTTTGCATACTTGTTTGTTCAGTGCCACTGCAGTAGGGGATGCTTTGGACAATCAATTCTAACATAACGGTTTTCTCACACCCTCTTCCACATATCCATCCACATATCTCTGCCTCATATCTCCATATACCCAATCTCCCAGTCAGTGTCTTTCTGAGCACCTGACTAGTGGGTGATTTGTTTCTGCTTGGGAATCTTTATATATTTACAGCTTGGGCTACTTCTTCCATACAAAGTGGATGACAGGTTTTGTTTGCATGGCCACATATAGGGAAGACTTTATCTCTCCACTGTCTTTCAAAACTACCTTTGGATGTGACTGTAATGTAGCTATGTTCCATTTTTAACTTGCCCCAACATACCAGGTTAAGCTTGGACTTCTTCTTCTTCCTTCAGCTGGTATATAGGATCTCCATACAGTATAATATGAGGGAAGGGTGTTTGTTCAATTGTGGTGGGTGATATGAAGTTCTAGACTTCATGCTTCTATGCTCTCATGCAACTTATTTGTGTGCTCTTGGTCCTGCATGTTTTACTCCTAGATGTACTATTCTAAACTTATGATGGACTACTGCTGATATTTTCTCAACTTACAACATAACAGAGTCAATAAAATCCAACTCATAATGGATGATTCCAAAAGCATGGCCACTTGGTGCCCTGTAAGCAAGCAGTCCATCTCTACCCGGGCCTTAAGTGTTCTGAGAGATTGTATGGCCCAAGTGTCGGGGTTGTTTGCATCACATCTTGGACCTGGCACAGATCTCATTCAAAGCTATCAGCATTCCAGTACTAGGTGTTGGATTATATCAAGATGAGAGATATGTTTCCTACAAAACTCAAAGAGGCCAAGTAGATATTGTGTTCAAATTTTATTGGAGGAAATGCAATGTGTACAAATTTGCTTTGGACAAAAAAACCCACATATTTCATAATTCCATTTATATGAAATGTCTGGAATAGTCCAATCTATACAGTCAGAGAATAAATTAGTGGTTCTAATGGTTAGGTTCCTGTCAACTCATCCATGAAATGATGCCCAGTTGTTTGGTCAAGTAAGCACTGGTCTAATTTGGATCCCTGTGTACTGCATGCAAAACCAACAAGTTTGTTGTGAGGTCTGTATGAACAAATTATTACAGCTTTTATACAGAGAGTGGGGTGCTTTTATTGCAAATAGCAAAAATGTTGGAATGACTTTATAAGTGGGTAAGAGGAAGATTCTGGAAGAATTGTGGGGTGCTTAATAGAAAAGGCCTATATTGTTCTGAAGAGAATGTTGGTAGAAATATGGGCAATAGTGGTATTTCTGAGGAGGAATTAAACAGAAATTATGAATGTGTCATTGCAAGTTAGAAGAAAGGCAACCTTTGTTTAAAGTGGTAGAAAATTTGGCAAAATTGAATCCTGATGTCAGATGGAAAGCAGAATTTGAATGTGATGAGCTTGGATATTTAGCTGACACAATTTCCAAACTAAATGTGGAAACCACGTTCTGGTTCTTTCTTGCAGGTTAATGTGAGAGGAAAGTGATAAGTTGGGAACTGAGTTCTTTGGTACAAAGAAACCAGAAATTAATGGTTTGGATAATTCTGAGTTCCAGAAAGTAAGTCCCCAGAGGATAGTGCCCCATGTGAGGATTTAACTGAACATGGACCAGTCAGCCACATCAGTGCAAGTCAGGTTTGGAGATGGAGCTATTCAGAAAGAGTCTGTGCAAAGTCAACTGTCCAATGGTGGGATCCATGCATGCTGCATGCAAAACCAACAAGTTTGTTGTGAGATCTGTATAAATGGAACCACTGCCAGCTTGGACTTAAAGTGGCAGAAAAGGGGCATATTGAAGTAGAAATAACATCAATGGCAGGACCATGGTAGATGAAGTCAGGAGCAAAGAAATCTCAGATGAAGAGAGCAGATGCACCCATGTATATAGAATATGTGAGTATGCCCCCAAGTTTGGAAATGGTGGTCCTCTGCCTTTTTGTTCAGGAAGAGTACTGCTGCCCCCATCTTCAGAGAGTGTGGAGCACATTACTGTGGGATAAAAGAGAGTTTGGCCAGCACCCCCACTATTCTGAGGGGTTGTGTCTGTGTCTCCAGAGATTGTAGACAGTCCAGTGTTGCGCTGATGCTTGAGAATGGTGGAACCTAGAATTTGGCCACCACCAAATGTAGTTGATGAGGGTGGAGCGAAAAGCATGGCTTCTGTGCAACCCCCTTGAAAATGGTGACACTGTCACTCCATCAGGGCAAGAAGACAAGGCATAGTTCTACAAATGACCCTTAGATCTCAAAATCTAATGAAGTATGTCTGGAAGGTTTACATAATTCTTTGGGACTAGTGCTCCATGTTTTTATTCAATTTCTTCCTATGGTAATGGGAATGCTATTCTTTAACTGTCCCTCCATTGTATATTGGGAGCAGATAACTTGTTGTAAGTTTTACAGGTCCACTGCCGGAAGGGAATTTTACCCCAGGACAGACAACACCTATAACAGATTTTGATGAGATTTTGTACTTAATATTGTTACTGAAATGATTTACACTTTTAAAAATATTGTAATGGAAAGAATGTATTTTGCATATGGAAGGAATAGGGTAGTCCAGCACCACTGCAGCCTGTCTTCAGTAAGAAGGTATCATCTTGATAATGAATTGATTTGAGCACTTACTTGGTCCTATAAACTAATAAATTACTTTGCTGGTTTGAATCTGTTACATACAGCAGAAAAGACCATGATTTTTTAATTCATTTCTGTAGTGGCAGACCTATTGTGGGTGGGATCTTTTGGTTAAGCTATTTCATTTGAGATGTGACCCAGCCTATTCAAGTAGGATCTTAATCCCTGTACTGGAATCCTTTGTGAAAATGATAAAAGACAGTAAAAGTCCAGAAAGTTTAGAGGGAAATGCCCTGGAGATGTTAAGAAAGGACCCAAGAAGCTCAGGGAGGAAACCATTGGAACCAGAAACTGAAAGCAACAAGACATGGGAATGAAGAACCAGCAGATGTCACCACATGACTTCTCATGTGACAGAAGAACCCCAATTGCCAGCAGACTTTCATCAGAGAAGGTATCTCTTTCTTAAAACCTTAATTTGGACATTGTTATGGCCTTAGAACTATAAATTTGTAAATTAATAAATTCCCATTGAAAAGTCAAACCAAATCTCATATCTCTAGCAAATTGAAACCATGCCCATTGTTAAAAGTCAGCTCATTTCTGGTACATTCTGTTTTGGTAGTCTAGCAGAATGAAAGTGGTTGTTTAGTGGTAGAGAGGGTGGGAAATAGAGATCTGTTTTTTTGTGTCTGACTTCTTTTACTTAGCCTAATGTTTTCCTGTTTCATCAATATTGTAGCATGTATCTGTGCTTGATTCTCTTTTATTATCAAATAGTATCCGATTGTAAGGATGTGTCACATAGGGAGTACCTACTAATGGGAACACCATTTCCTTTGGGGGATGAGGAATGTGTTTCAAAATGAGATCATCATAAGTTTTGCACAACTTTGTTTATATATTAAACATCTACTTACATAATTAAATTGGGTGTATTTTATGGTGTATTAATTCTTTATAGGCTATTGAAAAAAGTCAAATAACAAGAGTATGTCCATGGCTTCCAGTATGTGAAAGCTAATTTTCGAAGCCACATCACTGTGTGGACCATTTCTCCTTCTTAAGGCTCAGAATGTTCCAGGGGGTTATGCTTGGATTTACTGTAGTTATAATTTTGAAAGGAAATTGAACCAGGCCCTAAAGAGTTAGGAATGGAAGGAAGTTCTAGCTCAATATATTGAGAGAATCTGTAGAACTAACATTTTTATGGATATATATCAAGATGTGTACATCTCATATTGATACTGGACAAAGATGGTGAGTTCTCTGCCTGGTGTATTCAAATAACCAATTCCTAGACACCAAAGTTTCAAAGAGACATAGAGTTTATTGCTAGGCACAAATCAGGAGATAAGATGGCCTACTGGCCTAAAAATCTTCCTCCCTGAGTCTAAGGTACTCAAGGTTTTTATGGATTCTAACAAGGGGTGATGAACTCATTGTAATTTCAATGGTAAGTGTAAGCAGAAGGGGAGAAATAGTTATCATTCAATAGCAAGCGCAAGCAGAGAGGAAGGGTGGCATATTTATCAGTTCAATAGCAAGTTTAGGCTGAAACAATTTACAAATGTCAAGGAGTAAGACTGTTTGAGCCAGTGAATGGCTGACTCAAGTTCCTCTATTAGCATGAGGGTGTTTGTTTGTCCTTACAAAGTTCTAAAGTAAAAAAAAGTGTACTGTAACATACCAGATTATATGATAAATACTAAAAGCTTGGTTACAGCATTTCAGGGTTCTAGGTTCTATCAGAGTCCTGACTTTATCATAAAACACATGTCCTTACTGAATACTTACATTTTTCTGGAGCCCTTTAACTCTATCAGTTCTTCATTGTATTGTTTGTTTATAACTGTGCTTCCACTGGAATATAAAGGGACTTTGTAAGATACCAAAGAGTTCCTTGGGTTCTTATATTTAACCTTTAAATCATTATTAATGAGCATTTCTTACTATTCCTCTAAGGACCCTGGACCTGGACCCATCCCCTCCCTCATTTTGAGACCAAGTCACTGTGCAGACCTGTCTACCTGACTGAGGACAGATGTTAATGATTAAAGAATGTAAAACTTCACCCCCTATCACTTTTTTTATTAAGTAACGGAAAAAGAAAAGAAATTAACCCAACATTTAGAAATCATACCATTCTACATATGCAATCAGTAAGTCTTAACATCATCACATAGTTGCATGATCATCGTTTCTTAGTACATTTGCATCGGTTTAGAAGAACTAGCAATATAACTGAAAAAGATATAGAATGTCAATATAGAGAAAAAAAAGTAATAATAATAATAATAATAATAAACAAAAAAGAAACAAAACAAACAAACAAACAAACAAACAAAACCTATAGCTCAGATGCAGCTTTATTCAGTGTTTTAACATGATTACTTTACAATTAGGTATTATTGTGCTGTCCATTTTTGGGTTTTTGTATCTAGCTCTGTTGCACAGTCTGTATCTCCTCAGCTCCAATTACCCATTATCTTACCCTGTTTCTACCTCCTACTGGACTGTGTTACCAATGACATATTCCAAGTTTATTCTCGAATGTCCGTTCACATCAGTGGGACCATACAGTATTTGTCCTTTAGTTTTTGGCTAGACTCACTCAGCATAATGTTCTCTAGATCCATCCATGTTATTACTTGCTTCATAAGTTTATCCTGTCTTAAAGCTGCATCATATTCCATCGCATGTACATACCACATTTGTTTAGCCATTCTTCTGTTGATGGACATTTTGGCTGTTTCCATCTCTTTGCAATTGTAAATAACGCTGCTATAAACATTGGTGTGCAAATATCCCTTTGTGTCTTTGCTCTAAAGTCCTTTGAGTAGATTCCCAGCAATGGTATTGCTGGGTCGTACTGCAATTCTATATTCAGCTTTTTGAGGAACCACCAAAATGCCTTCCACAGTGGTTGTACCATTTCACATTCCCACCAACAGTGGATAAGTGTGCCTCTTTCTCTGCATCCTCTCCAGCACTTGTCATTTTCTGTTTTGTTGATAATGGTCATTCTGGTGGGTGTGAGATGATACCTCATTGTGGTTTTGATTTGAATTTCTCTAATGGCCAGGGACATTGAGCATCTCTTCATGTGCCTTTTGGCCATTTGTATTTCCTCTTCTGGTAGGTGTCTGTTCAAGTCTTTTTCCCATTTTGTAATTGGGTTGGCTGTCTTTTTGTTGTTGAGTTGAACAATCTCTTTATAAATTCTGGATACTAGACCTTTATCTGATATGTCGTTTCCAAATATTGATTCCCATTGTGTAGGCTGTCTTTCTACATTCTTGATGAAGTTCTTTGATGCACAAAAGTGTTTAATTTTGAGGAGCTCCCATTTATTTATTTTCTTCTTCAGGGCTCCTGCTTTAGGTTTAAGGTCCATAAAACCACCTCCAATTCTAAGTTTTGTAAGATATCTCCCTACATTTTCCTCTAACTGTTTTATGGTCTTAGACTTAATGTTTAGATCTTTGATCCATTTTGAATTAACTTTTGTATAGGGTGTGAGATATGGGTCTTCTTTCATTCTTTTGCATATGGATATCCAGTTCTCTAGGCACCATTTATTGAAGAGACTGTTCTGTCCCAGGTGAGTTGGCTTGAGTGCCTTATCAAAGATCAAATGTCCATAGATGAGAGGGTCTATATCTGAGCACTCTATTTGATTCCATTGGTCGATATATCTATCTTTATGCCAATACCATGCTGTTTTGACCACTGTGGCTTCATAATATGCCTTAAAGTCCGGCAGCGCGAGACCTCCATCTTCGTTTTTTTTTCCTCAAGATGTTTTTTGCAATTCGGGGCACCCTGCCCTTCCATATAAATTTGCCTATTGGTTTTTCTATTTCTGAAAAATAAGTTGTTGCGATTTTGATTGGTATTGCATTGAATCTGTAGATCAATCTTAACTATATTTAGTCTTCCAATCCATGAACACGGTATGCCCTTTCATCTATTTAGGTCTTTTGTGATTTCTTTTAGCAGTTTTTTGTAGTTTTCTTTATATATGTTTTTTGTCTCTTTAGTCAAATTTATTCCTAGGTATTTTATTCTTTTAGTTGCAATTGTAAATGGGAGTCATTTCTTGATTTCCCCCTCAGCTTGTTCATTATTAGTGAATAGAAATGCTACAGATTTTTGAATGTTGATCTTGTAACCTGCTACTTTGCTGTACTCATTTATTAGCTCTAGTAGTTTTGTTGTGGATTTTTCTGGGTTTTCGATGTATAGTATCATATCGTCTGCAAACAGTGATAGTTTTACTTCTTCCTTTCCCATTTTGATGCCTTGTACTTCTTTTTTCCTGTCTAATTGCTCTGCCTAGAACCTCCAAGACAATGTTGAATAATAGTGGTGATAGTGGACATCCTTGTCTTGTTCCTGATCTTAGGGGGAAAGTTTTCAATCTTTCCCGATTGAGGATGATATTAGCTGTGGGTTTTTCATATATTCCCTCTATCATTTTAAGGAAGTTCCCTTGTATTCCTATCTTTTGAAGTGTTTTCAACAGGAAAAGATGTTGAATCTTGTCAAATGCCTTCTCTGCATCAATTGAGATGATGATGTGATTTTTCTGCTTTGATTTGTTGATATGGTGTATTACATTAATTGCTTTTCTTATGTTGAACCATCCTTGCATATCTGGGATGAATCCTACTTGGTCATGATGTATAATTCTTTTAATGTGTTGTTGGATACGATTTGCTAGAATTTTATTGAGGATTTTTGCATCTATATTCATTAGAGAGATTGGTCTGTAGTTTTCTTTTTTTGTAATATCTTTGCCTGGTTTTGGTATGAGGATGATGTTGGCTTCGTAAAATGAATTAGGTAGTTTTCCCTCCACTTCGGTTTTTTGAAGAGTTTGAGGAGAGTTGGTACTAATTCTTTCTGGAATATTTGATAGAATTCACATGTGAAGCCGTCTGGTCCTGGACTTTTCTTTTTAGGAAGCTTTTGAATGACTGATTCAATTTCTTTACTTGTGATTGGTTTGTTGAGGTCATCTATTTCTTCTTGAGTCAAAGTTGGTTGTTCATGTCTTTCCAGGAACCCGTCCATTTCATCTAAACTGTTGTATTTATTAGCGTAAAGTTGTTCATAGTATCCTGTTATTACCTCCTTTATTTCTGTGAGGTCAGTAGTTATGTCTCCTTTTCCATTTCTGATCTTATTTATTTGCATCCTCTCTCTTCTTCTTTTTGTCAATCTTGATAAGGGCCCATCGATCTTATTGATTTTCTCATAGAACCAACTTCTGGTCTTATTGATTTTCTCTATTGTTTTCATGTTTTCAATTTCATTTATTTCTGCTCTAATCTTTGTTATTTCTTTCCTTTTGCTTGCTTTGGGATTAGTTTGCTGCTCTTTCTCCAGTTATTCCAAGTGGACAGTTAATTCCTGCATTTTTGCCTTTTCTTCTTTTCTGATAAAGGCATTTAGGGCAATAAATTTCCCTCTTAGCACTGCCTTTGCTGCATCCCATAAGTTTTGATATGTTGTGTTTTCATTTTCATTCGCCTCTAGGTATTTACTAATTTCTCTTGCAATTTCTTCTTTGACCCAGTTGTTGTTTAAGAGTGTGTTGTTGAGCCTCCATGTATCTGTGAATTTTCTGGCACTCCGCCTATTATTGATTTCCAACTTCATTCCTTTATGATTCGAGAAAGTGTTGTGTATGATTTCAATCTTTTTAAATTTGTTAAGACTTGCTTTGTGACCCAGCATATGGTCTATCTTTGAGAATGATCCATGAGCACTTGAGTAAAAGGTGTATCCTGCTGTTGTGGGATGTAATAAATGTCTGTTAAGTCTAGCTCATTTATAGTAATATTCAGATTCTCTATTTCTTTATTGATCCTCTGTCTAGATGTTCTGTCCATTGATGAGAGTGGTGAATTGAAGTCTCCAACTATTATGGTATATGTGTCTATTTCCCTTTTCAGTGTTTGCAATGTATTCCTCACGTATTTTGGGGCATTCTGGTTCGGTGCATAAATATTTATGATTGTTATGTCTTCTTATTTAATTGTTCCTTTTATTAGTATATAGTGTCCTTCTTTGTCTCTTTTAACTATTTTACATTTGAAGGCTAAGTTGTTGGATATTAGTATAGCCACTTCTCTTCTTTTCTGGTTGTTATTTGCATGAAATATCTTTTCCTAACCTTTCACTTTCAACCTATATTTATCTTTGGGTCTAAGATGTGTTTCCTGTAGACAGCATATAGAAGGATCCTGTTTTTTAATCCATTCTGCCAGTCTATGTCTTTTGATTGGGGAATTCAGTCCATTAACATTTAGCGTTATTACTGTTTGGATAATATTTTCCTCTACCATTTTGCCTTTTGTATTATATATATCATATCTGACTTCTTTCTACACTTTTCTCCATACCTCTCTCTTCTGTCTTTTTCTATCTGACTCTAGTGCTCCCTTTAATATTTCTTGCAGAGCTGGTCTCTTTTTCACAAATTCTCTCCGTGACTTTTTGTCTGAGAATGTTTTAATTTCTCCCTCATTTTTGAAGGACAATTTTCCTGGATATAGGAATCTTGGTTGGCAGTTTTTCTCTTGTAGTAACTTAAATATATCATCCCACTGTCTTCTAGCTTCCATGGTTTCTGCTGAGAAATCTACTCATAGTCTTATTGAGTTTCCCTTGTATGTGATGGATTGCTTCTCTCTCACTGCTTTCAAGATCCTCTCTTTCTCTTTGACCTCTGACATTCTAAATAGTAAGTGTCTTGGAGAACGCCTATTTGGGTCTCATCTCTATGGGGTGTGCTGCACTTCTTGGATCTGTAATTTTAGGTCTTTCATAAGAGTTGGGAAATTTTCAGTGATAATTTGTTCCATTAGTTTTTCTCCTCCTTTTCCTCTCTCTTCTCCTTCTGGGACACCCACAACACATATATTTGTGTGGTTCATATTGTCCTTGAGTTCCCTGATACCCTGTTCAAATTTTTCCATTCTTTTCCTGATAGTTTCTGTTTCTTTTTTGAGTTCAGATGTTCCATCCTCCAAATCACTAATTCTATCTTCTGTCTCTTTAAATCTATCATTGTAGATATCCATTGTTTTTTCCATCTTTTCTACTTTATCCTTCACTTCCATAAACTCTGTGATTTGTTTTTTCAGTTTTTCTTTTTCTTCTTTTTGTTCAGCCCATGTCTTCTTCATGTCCTCCCTCAATTTATCGATTTCGTTTTTGAAGAGTTTTTCCATTTCTGTTCATATATTCAGCATTAGTTATCTCAGCTCCTGTATCTCATTTGAACTATTGGTTTGTTCATTTGACTGGTCCATATATTCAATTTTCTGAGCGTGATCCATTATCTTCTGCTGGCATCTGGGCATTTAGTCAGACTTCCCTGGGTGTTGGACCCCACAGGTTGAATGATTTTTCTGTGAAATCTCTGGATTCTGTTTTTCTTATCCTGCCGAGTAGGTGGCACTCATGGCACATGTTTGTCTATGGGTTCCACCAGTAGAAGTTGCTGTGGGTCCTTTAACTTTGGAAAACTCTCGTTGTGGGGGAGGTTCAGCAGCAGAAGTGGCTTGGAAGAGTGCCAGGCAGCCCGTGGGTCCGAACATGGGGAGGGTCGCCGGTCGCCACAGCCCGAGGGGACTGCCTGCCCAATTCTGCCAGCTGGCTTGGGAAGGAGGAAGGGAGGGACTCCAGCCACTTGCCTTCCTGCCCAGGAAAGCCCGCACCCATTGGCGATCTCACCGGAGGTGGTTCTCCCAGACAGTTAGCCATTCCAGGATGGGGTACGCCGTCCCTTTGATCTCCGTCGTGGCTCCGGGAGCTGCTCTGTATCATCTCCACTCCCCCAGTAGCTGTTCTGGAGGAGGAAAGGTGAGAGTGACAAGGTTATCAAGGCTGGTGGTGGAGGAGCTGGTGAAGGTGGAAGAGGGCACAGTGGTGGTTGGAAAGCCACCGGACCAGGAGGAGAAAGGGAAGGGTAAGATGGTGGATGGAGCGCCACTGGAGCAGAAGCCCTATCACTTTTGATAACCAAATTTCATTAGAGTCTCCTGAAACCTCATTGCAAACAAATCTTGTGAGACTGTTAAGCTTTATAAGCTGCCCTCCTGACCAACCCCTTCCATTTTGGTTTTTGTTGTAGACTGTTGACTTTTATGTTCCCATCAGCTGCCACTGAAAGTTTTTCCTACTGTTAGTAAGTCCCAAATTAAACTCATGGGGAACTTTTTTCCTGGTGTCTTCTTCGGTTTTGTGTTTGAGCTGGGCTGGAACAATCCCTCTATAAGACATTGATACAACTTAGGGATGAGAAATCAGCTCCACTCTGTATAGAAATTGGTCTTCTTTTATCTTTCAAGAGCCTGAATTGAGCACCTGTAGTGATATTCTCCTTCACTAGGATGTTTTCCCTGATCACCATCAGTAAAATCCTTAGCAATCAGGCAGTACTTCTCACCAGGGCCTATTTGTGCACCATATGCTACTTAGAATGAAGTATTATATGCCCAAAGGGCAGAAAATGAGTCAATTACAAATCCCCATTTAGTACCTGTTTTCCCAGAATCAGTTGTGTTGGCTTATGTCCTCTGAGAAGTAAACATAAACATAGGACTAGAATATATGCATATAGTGTAATACCATGTAACAATAAAAGCCAAATATTTGTTAACATTAAAAAATGAACAAAAGCAACAGAAAATGGTTTAAAATAGTGTAAACATACATGAATACTACACGAATGAGAACACAATGCAAGGATATAGCAAGTTTGCTATAGAAAGGGAGTCAGTCCCCACCACTTGCATTTGGCAGAAACTCAAAGGCTGGCCAGGAAGTTTAAAAACTTTAAAGTGGTGAAAAAGGGAGGCTTCAGGTATACTCTGATAAGTGATGTTTGGCACAGAGAAGTGTGAATTGAGGTAACTAGAAACTGGGAATCTTACATGATCAGTAAGAGAGCATATTTTGCTCTCTTTAGTTGGTATTAAGTTGGAAATGGTGACAAAACTGGGGAGATGGCAGCTATAATTAAGTCTGGACTATTTGGGGCAGATTACTATAGAGGTTATGGTTTTGTTTCCTGGACTAGTTGCTGCAGATCCTAGTCCAAGTTCTATATTTGCATATGGTGTGACCATTGTCTGTTGTACATTCAATCTCTGAATAGTATTTGGAATGGTGCTCTTTCAACAGTATAGACAATTAAACCACTCATTGCTGCATTGTGGAAATAATATTATTATAGAAGGGTATATTGTTTTGCTTCTCTACCAAGCATCTCTCTCTTTTTTTTTCTTGGGGGAGTTCCTATAGCCAGTACCTAATTACATTCTTCAGGGTCAAAGCAGGGCTAAGGGAAAAGAACTTTAGATTAGTTTGGCTCTATAGATATATTATTTTTTTTGCATGTTCATTTTAGTACTCTTTTCTGCATTTCTGTGTGCTGAATTTGTCCCTCCCTTTACTCATTTGTTCAAATTAAACCAGCAGCATGGTATAATTAATAGTATTTTGCCAATTTCAGCAAAATAAATCATAATCCATCAGTGAATTATACATTATGTTATCCTTTCCTTTTCCTTAGCACTAAAAGCCTGATTTATATTTCAAAACTGTCCCTTGTCTTTTCTCAGTTATCTAAATTTGACTGTAAATGCTTTGAGGTTTCATTCTTTACTTTCTTTCCCAAACTGTTTATCTTATGCTCTTAATAATAGCAATTGTTGATAAAGTAAAATAATATTTTAAGCTATGGTTTGTTACTCTGTTAAGAACTCTCTGACTTGCCTAAAATATTAGAAAATAATCACCATCTATCCCATGCCTTGTTTGCTAGTATAAATATAAATGTAGACTGCTTGCTATTATATTTTGTAAAAATGGAGATAACTTATTTTTCAAACTTATAGTAGAGGTGCTGATTTTTAAATGTTAAATTAAAATAGCCAATTTTGCTAAAATTGAAAATATACACATACTCATATATATATAATCACACACACACATATATGAGCTAAGCAGCAGGAAGAAACACACACACATATATATATGTATGTGTGTGTGAGAGATTTTATATATATTTAAAATCTTATATATATATATATATATATATATATATATATATATATATATATATATATGATCAAGAGGTTGCCAAGAGTAAAGCTTTGGTATGAAAAAAGCTCAAACTCAGTCAGTCACCAGCTCCCTATACCTCTATGTTGAAGCAGCTGTGAAATATCAATAGCTGCAGAAATGTCCCAGCATCAAGGAGCAAATGGCTGGCACAAGGACAGCAGAGGAAATCTAGTTCCCCAAAAGTTGGGGTTGAAGTTTAAGGTTTGTCTGGGGAATTCCTGAGGGACCAGCACAGACACTAGCATAGCTTTTGGCCATCTGTGAAGAAACAGCTACTCAACCCACACAAGATCTCCCAGAATGTAAAAAGCAAGTTCACCTTTTTTTACCTCTTGATTGTGATTTTTGTTTTGTAAGATCCCTGAGGAACCAGTGTGTATGCTGGTCTCAGTTCTAGCCTTGAAAGCGTGGCCCAACTCTATACTGTTTATAGTATCCTCAACTTAAAGTCACAGATACAAACTGGTTGAAAGTAAAAAAAAAATGTTAAAAAAAGTCATGCAATTATTAATAAAAAGAGAGCTGAGATGTCTATACCAATATCATACATAATTGACTTTGAGTAAAAGGCTGTCATGGGAGACAAAGGAGGACCTTATATATTGATTAAAGAAGAACCTAAAAGCTTGGAAAAAACAAAGGCAGAACTTATGGCAATGAAAGACAGAATAAAAGAGATGAAAAACAAAGTGCAGACCAACAACGTCAGATTTGAAGAAGCAGAAGAAAGCATTAGTGAACTAGACAACAAAGAAATCTGAAATACTACACACAAAAGAACAGATACGGAAAAGAATGGAAAAATTTGAGCAGCCTATTAGGGAACTGAATGACAACATGAAGTGTAGGAATATACGTGTTAAAAGAGTTCCAGAAGGAGAAGAGAAGGAAAAAGGGGCAAGAAGAATAATGGAGGAAATGGTCACTGAAAATTTCCCAACTCTTATGAAAGACATAAAATTACAGTCCTAACCTAAGAAGTGCAGCATATTCAAAACAAAATAGACCTAAATTAGGCATAATCCAAAACACTTACTAATCTGATTGACATATTACAAGACGCTTACTAATCTAATTATCAAATGTCAAGCACAAAGAGAGAATTCTGAAAGCAGCAAGAGAAAAGCAATGCATCACATATAAAGGAGCCTTGAGCAGACTAAGTGTACATCTCTCAGCAGAAACCATGGAGGCAAAAGGGCAGTGATATGTTAAATTTAAGACATGAAAAGGAAAAAAAGCCAATGAAGATTCCTATATCTCGCAAAAATGTCCTTCAAAAATGAGGCAGAGTTTAAAATATTTACAGTTAAGTAGACACTGAGAGAGTCTGTGAACAAGAGCCCTTCTCTACAAGACATACTAAAGACAGCACTACAGTCAAATAGGAAAAAAACAAGAGGGAGAGTTTTGTAGAAGAGTGTAGAAATGAAGATTAGCAGGAAGGGTAACTAATATTGTTAAAAGAGGAGGAAAATAAGATACAACAGATAAAATCCAAAAGAAAAAATAGTTTAAGAAAATACAACCTTTATAGTAATAACACTAAATGTTAATGGATTAAGCTCCCCAATCAAAAGACATAAATTGGTAGACTGGATTTAACAAAAAACAGAATCCATCTCTATGCTCTTTACAAGAGATTCACTTAAGACCCAAGGACAAAAACTGGGTGAAAGTGAAAGGTTGGAGAAAGAAATTTTATGCAAATGGCAACCAGAAAAGAGTGGAGGTAGTTATACTAATATCAGACAAACTAGACTTCAAATTTAAAGCAGTTAAAAGAGAGAAAGATGGACACTATATAATAATAAAAGGGACAATTTATGAGGAAGACCTGACAATCATAAATATCTATGAACTCAGACAGAATGCACTACAATATATGAAGCAAACAATGACAACATTGATGAGAGAAGTTAATACTTCTACATGGTAAATGGATAGTTCAATACACCACTCTCATCAATGGAAGAATAACTAGACAGACAAACAATAAGAAAATGGAGATCTTGAATAATATGATAAATGAACTAGACTTAACAGACATTCACAGAACATTACACCTGATAACAGCAGGGTACACATATTTCTCAAGTACTCATGTTTCTCAAGTTCCCCACATGTTGGGGCACAGAGCAGGACTCAATAAATTTAAGAAGATCAAAATCATGTGCAGAACTTTCTCAGATCATAATGAAGTTGGAATTCAATAACAAACAGAAGCTTAGAAAATTCACAAATTTATGGGGGCTAAGCAACACATTCTTAAACAACCAGGGGTCAAGGAAGAAATTACAAGATAAATCAGTAAAATCTCAAGGCAGATTAAAATGAGAACCCAATAAATAAAAATTTATGGGATGCAGAAAAAGCAGTGCAAAGACAGAAATTTATTGCCCTAAATGCCTATATTAAAAAAGAAAACATACAAATTGAGTAATTAACTGCTCAATGAGAGAAAGAATAGCAAACTAACCCCAAAGCAAACAGAAGGAAAGAAATAACAAAGATTATACCAGAGACAAATATAATTGAGAACATGAAATCAATAGAGAAAATCAACCAACCAGAGGTTGGTTCTTTGAGAAAGTTAGTAAAAATGATGGACCCTTATCTAGGCTGACAAAGAAAGAAAGAGAGAGGATACAAATAAAATCATAAATGGAAGGGACACATAACTATAAAGAAAGGTGATAATGAGAGGGTAATATGAAAAACTATATGCTAACAAACTAGACAACCTAGACAAAATGGGCAACTTTCCAGTAAAGCATGAACAACCAACACTAACTTGAAATGAAATAGGAGACCTCAACAAATCAATCACAAGTAGAGAGTAAATCAGCAACAAAAAAAATTCCCAAAAAAGAAAAATCCATGAATAGATGGCTTCATTTGTGAATTTTATGGAATATTCAAGAATGAAATGACACCAAACCTGCACAAACTCTTCAAGAAAACTGAAGAGGAGGAAAAGCTAACTAAACCAATCTCTGTTGCCAACATCACCCTCATGTTGGCCATACCAAACCAAACATGTTGGAATGGCTTTTTAAATGGATAGGGGGAATATTTTGGAAGAACTGTGAGGAGCTTGATAGAAAAGGTCTAAAATGCTTCGAAGAGACTATTCATAGAAACATGGACTCTAAAGATACTTCTGATAAGGCCTTAGGCAGAATAGATGCATGCATTATTGTAAACTGGAAAGAAGGTGATTCCTTGCTGAAAATTGGGAAAAAAAAGACAAAATTGACTGGCTTTGGATAGAACACAGATTTTAAAAGCCATGAACTTGGGTATTTAGCAGAAGAGTCTTCCAAATTAAATGTGGAAAGTACAGCCTGGTTTCTCTTTGCAGCATATAATGAAATGTGAAGGAAATAGATAAACTGAGAACTGAACTCTTGTGTATAAAGAAACCAGGAAATGGTGGCCTGAAAACCTCTGGACTTCCAGAAAGGGGAAACCCAGAGAATTCTGTCTGACATGACTTAACCAAACATGGAAGCAGTCAACCATTACAGGACAAGCAAGGATTTGAGATGGAGTTATCCAGGAAGGATTTGTGGAAATTCCTTTTGTCTGATCAGCATGATCCTTGCCTACTACATAGAAAGCAAACCAGGGTATTGTGGGATCTGTGCAAATGGAACTGCTGCCAGTCTGGACTGAAGTACTCAGAAAAGGGACAAAGTGAAGGTAAAATATCTTTAGAGGCAGAACCATGAAGGCTAAGGTCTGAAGTCAAGAAGCCATGGGCCAGGACAGTGGACCCACCCAAGTACTTGGGGAGGGTAAGTCAGCCCTAAAGGCAGTAGGTGAGCCATCCACCTTGTTGCATTGGAAGAGTTGTGTCTCCTGAGGTTTTGGAGAGGTGGAGCACGTACCTTGGGGATTGATGAGAGCCTGGCCTCCATCCCTTTGTTTTGGAGGCATTCAGCATGCACCCTGGAGATAGCAGAGAGCTGGTTTGTGGCCCTGATGCTTGAAGAGGGTGGAGCCTAGAAAAAGGTGGTCTCCCCAATGTCTCTTAAGATTTCATTTGGAGAGAGGAAGGGCACTGTGCAGGCACTTGGAAAGGGTGGGACTAATGCTTTCTAAAGCTCTGAAGATAAATGACTCTAAGACTTTGAAATCTAATGGAGTTTTGCCCTGTAGGTTTCTAGAAATATTTGGGCCCAGTGATCCATGTATTCCTTCCAATTTCTCTCTATGGAAATAGGAATATGAATCCTATGACTGTCCTTCCTTTGTATGTTGGCAGCAAATAACTTGTTCTCAGTTTTATAGGTCCAGAACCAGAGGAGATTTTTGTCTTAGGAAAGATCATGCCTGTAGAATACTTTAATGAGATTTTGTACTGTTTCTGATTTGTCTTGTATTTTTATTGTTATTGAAATGGTTTAAGGCTTTCTGATATTGTTATAAAATGAATGTATTTTGTATTTGGAAACAACATGTCTTTTGGGGATCCAAATGGTTGAATGTGCTGCTTTGAATTGGTTGTGTCCCCCAGAAAAACCAAGTTCTTTAATCCTCATCCAATATTGCTGGTGGAACTTTTTGATTATTTCTATGGAGATGCAACCTACCCAATAGAAGGTGGTAACTTTTGACTAGATAGTTTCCATCTACTCAAGTATGTGTTAACTTCTGATTAGATCACTTCCATACACTCAAGTTGGGGTTGCTTACTGGGGCCCTTTAAGAGGAAACTATTTAGGAAAAATCTGCAGAGCCACGAGAGCCACCAGAACCAACAAAGCCAACAGAATGGACAGATAACCAGGGAATCCATTGAATGGAAACCTAGCAGATTTTGCCAGGTTACCTTTCCAGGTAACAAAGAAACCCTTAACATCATTGGCCTTCTTGAACCAAAGTATCTATCCCAAAATTCTTTAGATTGAACGTTTTCATAGCCTTGCTGTAATTTGGGCATTTTCATGACTTTTAAAAAATATTTTTATTGACAAAACAGCATACAAACACACACATTCTTAACATATGAACATTCCATACTTGGTGTACAATCAATGGCTCACAATATCATCACAGTTGTATATTCATTACCCTGAATAAAATCCACTTTTAAAAACTCATTCCATTTCTGGTATATCACATTCTGGCAACCTGCAAACTAGAACGCTGACCAAACCATTCTATGATGTTATCATCACCCTCATACCAAAGCCAGGCAAGGATACTACAAGAAAAGAAAATTGCAGACCAATCTCTTTAAAGAATATAGATGTAAAAACACTCAACAAAATCCTTGCAAATTGAATCCAGCAGTACATTAAAAGAATTATACACAATGGCCAAGACTTTGTTCCAGGTATGTAGGAGTGGTTCAACACAAGAATAAATTAATGTAATATACCACATCATTTAATTAAACAGGAAAAACCAAATGATCATCCCAATTGAGGCAGAAATGGCATTTGATAAAGTTCTGTATCAGGTCTTGATGAAAATACTTCAAAGAATAGTAATAAAAGAAAACTTCCTCAATGTGATAAAGAGAATATATGAAAAAACCACAGCTAACAAACGTCATACTCAATGGGGAAAGACTGAAATCTTTCCCTCCAAGATCAGGAACAAGACATGAATGTTCATTGTCACCATTGTTGTTTAACATTGTGGTGGAAGTTCTAGCTAGATCAATCAGGCAAGAAAAAAATAAAAGGCATCCAAATTGGAAAGGAAGAAGGAAAACTTTCACTTTTTATGTTTGACATGATCCTATATGTAGAAAATTATGAAAAATCCATAATAAAGCCACTTGAGCTAATAAATATTATATAATATCTATAAATGATATAATATGATAAATATTATACCAGCATATGGTAGGATGGAAAATCAAACATCCAAATCAGTTTTGTTTCTATATATCAGCAGTGAAAAATCTGAAGAAGAAAATTTTATAAATTATATTTATAATAGCAAATAAAAGAATCAAATATTTATTAATAAATTTAATCAGGGTCATAAAAGACCTCTGCACAGAAAACTACAAAACCTTCTTTCTTTGCTGAAAGAAATCAAGGAAGACCTAAAGAAATGGAAGGAAATACTATGTCCATGAGTTAGAAGAGTAAACATAGTTAAGATGTCAATTCTACACAAATTGATTTATAGATTCAATGTAATACCAATTAAAATTCTAACATATCCATATCCAAAAGAATGTGCTAGTTTTAAATTGTTATGTATCCCACAAAAGCCTTGCTCTTCTAATCCTGATTCAGTATTGTAGGGCAGGACCCTTTGATTAGATTGTTTCCACAGAGATATAATCAACTTAATTGTGAGGCCTTTTGATTAGATGGAGATATGATTCCATCCATTCAAGATGGGTCTTGATTAGTTTACTAGAGTCCTTTAAAAGGGGAAAATTTTTGGAGAAATCTCAGATGTAGACACGTGGAGAACAGCTGCATCAGAACTAACAGAGACATAGATGTTTGGAGATATTTGGAGTGCTGACAGGGAAAGCAGATGCTTATACATAGGTAGTGACCAGAAGACATCAACATGGGCTTTCCTATGAGATGCTAAGCAAGCTAGAACCCAGAGTTGAGACCCAGGGGAGAAAAATGAAAGCCCACAGATACTTAGAGAGGAAACTACTGGCATTAGAACCTGTTAGCAAAACAACTGGGAAGAAGGACCTCCAGACACCAGCCATATGCACTTCCATGTGAAAGACATTGGCCTTTCTTGAGTCAAGGCATCTTTTACTGGATGCCTTAGTTTGGACATTTTTATGGCCTTAGAACTGTAAACTTGTAATAAAATCGCTTTATAAAGCCATTCAATTTCTGGCATATTGCACGTCAGTGGCTTTAGCAAACCAAAACACACACGGTATACAAAAATTAACTCAAAATTGTTCAGTGACCTAAACATTAGAGCTACAGTCATACAATGTTTAGAAGAAAATGTGGGGGAAATATTTTAAAGATCCTAGGATAAGAATGATTTCCTAGACCTTAAATCCAAAGCACAAGCACTGCAAGAAGAAATAGAAAAACAGGATATCTTCAAAATTGAACATTTTTGTGCATCAAAGGACTTTGACAGGAATGTAAAAAAGGCAGCCTATGCAATGGAGACAATATTCGGAAATCAAGGTAAATATCAGACAAAGGCTCAATAGCATGATTATATAAAGAAAGTGATCCTACGACTCAACAACAAAAAGACAAAGAGCCCAATTTTAAAAATGGGTTAAAGACATGGAATGACAGTTTTCTGAAGAAGAAATATGCATGAAATGACTCAAAAACATATTAAAATATGCTCAATATAAATGACTATTGTGAAATACAAATCAAAACCACAATGAGATATCATCTCATACCTCCTAGAATGGTCATTATCAAAAAAACAGAAAACTACTAGCATTGGAGAGGATATGGAGAAAGCAGCACTTATTCACTGTTGGTGAGAATGTAGAATGTAGACTGGTGCGATTGAATTGTCATATGATTTAACAATTATATATACCTAGCCAGAAAAAATGGACAAATATTGTATGGCCTCACTAATATGAACTAACATTATTGGGTGAAATTTGAGAGTTGGATTTGAGAACACAGATTATCAGGAGATAGAAAGGGAGCAGAGATTGGGCATTTAATGCTGAAGTAGTACAGAATTTTCAAAAGGATTAAATGTAAACATCGAGAAATGGATAGAAAAATACTATCTAATGATAGCACAATACTGTAAGTACACTGAATGATGCTAAGTACAGTATGATTAAAGGAGAAGGGCTTGGGGCATGTATGAAAAAAGATAGAGAAAAATAGAGACTGTGACACTATAACTTAGTGAAGCCTAGAGTGAACAATGATGTTGATTAAATATATAAATATAAAAATGTCTTTTTTTTCATGGGGATAAAAAATGAACTCAACATTGCAAGCTGTTGAAAATGGGATGGATACAGGAAGAAATACAATGCATATAAAGTAGGGTCCAAGTTAACAACAACATTGTAATAGGCTTCCATTGAAAGTAATAAAGTTAATATGTCAAAGCTAAATGTCAATAAGAGGAGAATACGGGAAAGGGATATGGGATTCTTGGTGTTTTTGTTCTATCTCCTTTTTATTTTACTTTATTTTTTTGTTTTTTATTCATCATTTTTTTTTACTCCTCCTCTTACTTTCTGGAAGAAATGGAAATGTCCTCACATAAATTGTGAAGGTGAATGCATGGCTATGCAATTATACCAGGAACCATTGATTGTTTACTTATGTTGATTTCTATGGTGTGTGAATAAAGCTGTCTAAAAATGGATGGAGAGATACAAGTGCTAGAGAAAATATGGAGACGAGATATATACCTACTCACTGTTGGTAGGGAAGCTGAGTGGTGCAACTCCTCTGGAGGTGAGTGTGGTAGATCTACAGGAGGGGTGGGGTTACCTATGATCCTGCACCTTTGCTAGGTATATACTTGGAGAAATTGAGTATGGGGACAGAAATGGACATGTGAACACTGGTGTTTATGGCCTCAGTGTTTGCAATTTGCAGTGGATATAGGTAGCCTAAGGGTACATTGACTGAGAACTGGAAGTGGGAAGTGTAGTGTATACATAAAAAGGAGTATTGAGTGGTTTCAAGAAGGAAAGATTTGAGGTATGAGGTATGCAAGTAGGTGAATGAAACTTGAGGATAATATGTTGAGTGAAATTAGCCAGAAATGAAAAGACAAATATAAAACCTCACCAATATGGAGTAACTATAATTTTCAAACTCAGAATTGAATTTATGAACATAGGTTATCAGGAGAAGGCCTATTGTAAAGGTTCTTAGACTGTAAACTCTTACACCATTCATAGCTACTCCTGAGTTGTAGCTGTTATTTCTAAATTCTGAGTTGTTTAGCTCTTTCTGTGTAGCCTAGTTGTTTGCTGAACTTCGGGCATTTGTATGACATCTGAGACTCAGAGCTTTATTTCTGCAGCTATGAAATTCAGCATTAACCCCATTCCACAAGAGTTAAAAAAAAGCTAAAAAAGAGATCAGACTTCAATTAGAGATATGAATGAAGCTGATCTGGACTAAAGTAAATCAGACCAAACGGTAAAGGATGATAATGACTGCTTCTTAAAACTCTGACTCCTGTATGAGACCAAAGGAAGAGAGGTTTATTTGGTAGTACAGTATTTAATTTAACTTGTATGGTCAACTTATTCAAATACCATAATTATGGGGAAACTTGTTGGTTTTTACAGGCAAGTGTGATGCCCTGATACATCCCAGAGTAATCTAGGCAGAAGATAGAAAATTATTTGCAAAGTTCCCTTAAGGGACTGGGAAAAATGTGGAAGTATTAAACTTCCCCAACTGGGAAAGACTTGATATTCTCACAAGCATTAGGGACTGCTAATTTGATGGGCTAGGCCCTTGATCCTGGAGTTTGCCTTTATGAAAGTTATTCCTACAAAGGAGAAGTTAATTGTACTTATGATTATGCCTAAGAGTC
This sequence comes from Tamandua tetradactyla, assembly GCF_023851605.1. Lineage (NCBI taxonomy): Eukaryota > Metazoa > Chordata > Mammalia > Pilosa > Myrmecophagidae > Tamandua > Tamandua tetradactyla. The sequence goes on from NC_135340.1 coordinate 43,005,056, forward strand.
ACCCCAGGGAACCTCTTTTGTGGTGGATATGGCATTTCTTTCTAAACCAACTTCACAGGTAAACTCACTGCCTTACCCTCTATGTAGACATGACTCCCAGGGGTATAAATTTCCCTGACAACATGGGACATGACTCTTGGAGATGTGCCTGGCCCTGTATCATGGGACTAAGAAAGTCTTCTTGACAAGAAGGGAGAAGAGAAATGAAGCAAAATAAAGTTTCAGTGGCTAAGAGATTTCAAATAGAGTTGAGAGTTCATTCTGGACATTATTCTTATGCAGTATATAAGTATCCTTTTCCAGCTTTTGGTGTATTGTAGTAGCTAGAGGAAAATATTTGAAGCTGTTGAATGGTTATCCAGTAACCTTGATTCTTGAAAAAGATTATATAACTATATAGCTTTTGTGGTGTGCCTGTGTGATTGTGAAAATCTTGTGACTGATGCTTCCTTTATCCAGTGTATAGACAGATGAACAAGAAAACAAAGACAATAAATGAATAAATAATATCAGGGGATGTAGGGGATACAGATGTTTTGGGTGTTTTTTACTTTTATTTTTATTTTTCATTTTTGGAGTAATGAAAATGTTCAAAACCCTAGTGTTATGATCAATGCACCACTATATGACGATACTGTGAACCATGGTTTGTACACTTTGGATGCTTATATGTCAATAAAGTTGCATTAGAAATAAAATGAAATGGAGTCTTGGAACAAAGATCATGGAAAGTGTGCCAGTTTGAAAGGATGTATGTACCCTAGAGAAGCCATGTTTTAATCCTAATCCCATTTTATAAATCCAGCCACTTCTTCTAATCCTTATTCAGTACTGTATGTTTGAATCTGTAATTAGATCATCTCTCTGGAGATGTGACTCAATCAAGAGTGGTTGTTAAACTGGATTAGGTGGGGATGTGTCTCCACCCATTCTAGGTGGGTCGTGATACCTTTACTGGAATCCTATAAAATAGGAAACATTTTGGAGAAAGTGAGAGATTCAGAGAGAGCAGAGAATGCTGGAGCACCATGAGGCAGAGAGTCCACCATAAAGTGACTTTTAGAGATGAAGAAGGAAAACGCCTCCCAGGGAGCTTCATGAAACAGGAAGTCAGGAGAGAAAACTAGCAGGTGATGCTGTGTTTACCATGTGCCTTTCCAGGTGAGAGAAGAAACCCTGACTGTGTTTTCCATGTGCCTTCTCACTTGAGAGAGAAACCCTGAATCTCAACGGCCTTCTTGAACCAAGGTATCTTTCTCTGGATGCCTTTGATTGAACATTTCTATAGATTTGTTATAATCGGGACATTTTCTCATCTGCAGAACTGTAAACTAACAACTTATTAAATTCCCTTTTTAAAAAGTCATTCTGTTCCTAACATTATTGCATTCCAGCAGCTAGCAAACTAAAACAGTAAGGACATAACTGTAACAGTCTTCGTGGAGACCTCTGAAAAGTCTGAGACGGCATCTAGTGAACTCTTTTAGCTAAACCACGATTCTTCTAGGAGTTTTAAGGGTTTTGGGGCACAAAGTCTGACATTCCAGAAATAGGGACAAGCCTGTCTTAGAAAGAATTGCAAATAAGCCTTTTAAGGCATGGAGTGAACTTAACCCAAATATATGGTAAACCTATATTTTTCTTTCTTTACATGGGCAGGCACAGAGAAATTGAACCTTGGTCTCCAACATGGCAGGCGAGAACTCTACTACTAAGCCACTGTTGCCCACTCGGTAAAGCCACATTTTTAAAGAAAATTGTACTAACAAAAGTACCACCAACTTTGATTAAAAGATACTGAGACCTTTCTTAATAAAAATATGCCTCTTGGCCCCAAAATAACTGTAAGCAGAAAGCAGAATGAGAAAGTTACTCACCAAAAAACACAGCTATTTCTTTTGTTAAACAAAGGAACACTCAGGGGAGAGCCAAGAGAAATGAAAACAATAGAAAAAAAGTTAAAATCAGTGTATTAGGAGACCAATTCCAGGAAGAAGAATGTGAATATTGGTTCAGCACATCACGAATTATCAAAGAGAATCCTGAAGCATATTAAATGGTAACTGATCATGATCAAGTATATTTTATTTGTGTTATTGAAGAATAATTCATTATAAGGTATGGTGCATTGAAAAACATTAACACACATTTTTCCATTCATAAATAAATGTCTATTCAATGTGTTCTTACCACTTCTCCATTCAAAAGATGGACATTATTTCCCCATAGCCTTGATTTTGATTTGGCTTTGTGACCAGCTTAGATTATTAGAATATGATAGAGGTAGCATTCTGGAACTTACAGGCTTAGGATTTAAGTCTTTACAATTTTCTCTTCATGCCCTTAGACCTTTGCAAATACCATGCTATAAAAAGCTCTGATAAATAAACTTTGAAAATTAGAAGACACATGGAGAAGGGGGACCTCAAACGTGAAAGAACACATAAACAATGAGAGAGAAAGGTCCAGCCAGACACCCATAGATATGCCAGGTATGTTAGTGAGGTCTTCTAAGATACTTTTTGCACAATTGACAAACCCAGTCAACACCACATGAAACAGAGTTGAACCATCACTGTTAAACTCTGAACAAATCCTAGAATTATGAAAAGTGATACACACCAATGGGAATTGTTAAATTTAGAAGACTGGCAATCTGAATTGTTAGCATGAATATAAAAGAACTGATTATAAGAGTGAAAAATAGTACACATAGCCACTAAGGAAAGCTCTTTGATATTTTTCATGAAGTTTAACATTTTTTTTTATCCTATAAGGGATGGTGGACTCTTTCCACTCAAATAAGGAGGTAACTTAAGCCTCGACCTTCTAACCTGGCCCATAACTCCCTCCCCCAGACAACATAGGATAATGAAGGACTCAACATATCTTCATCCGTGATTGCTCGGGTATGAGGCTTACCTGATTGTTCCTCTCTAAGGGCAGCTAAATACACAAATGAAAGACTCAACATACCTTTATCTGTGGCTGGTCAAAGATAAATGAATAATTACGCTAATAAGGTGTAGAAAACTCACTTTTTAATTGGCTATTTTCTAAGACTAGATTGTTACTTCTATGTAGCCAGCCAATGGCAAACCAGGAAAAGGACTCCTTTGTGTTAGGGACTAAGCCAAAAGGAGACTGCGTGCTCCCATGTTTTGCACTCACTAGCCACTTGTTCCTGTGAATTCCTTTCTCATGAGAAATAAATAAAAGAGCTTCTGCCATACTGCATGAGTGATAGAAGAACTAACTTGAACTAGCAACGTTGAGCTGGTAACACTGAATTGTGACACTGATCTGGTAACACTGCTCCATACAATCCTATATTCCAGTGACTTGACTCATGTAGATATTTCTCATGTAAGAGGGAATGAAAACAAATGTCCACAGAAGGACTTTAAAAGAATGTTCTTGGCAGCTTTATTAATAATTATTCCCTAAACTGGAGATAAGAAGACACAAGATTTGTTTTACACTTAAATGAGACATTTTTCAGCACTAAACATGGATACATGTCTGTTCTAGTTTGCTAGCTGCCTGAATGCAACACACCAGAGACAGATTCACTTTTTTTTTTTTTTTTTTTTTTTTTTTTTAAAGACAGAGAGAAGGAAGGAAGGATAGAAGGAAGGAAGGAAGGAAGAAAGGGAAACATTTTTAAACATTTTCTTGTTTTATTGTATTCTGTTTCTCCGTTTTTGTTACATGGGCTGGGGCCGGGAATCGAACCGAGGTCCTCCGGCATAGCAGGCAAGCACTTTGCCCGCTGAGCCACCGCGGCCCGCCCAAACATTTTCTTGTTTTATTGTATTCTGTTTCTCCGTTTTTGTTACATGGGCTGGGGCCGGGAATCGAACCGAGGTCCTCCGGCATAGCAGGCAAGCACCCTGCCCACTGAGCCACCGCGGCCCGCCCTCAGATTCACTTTTAATAAAAGGGGATTTATTTTGTTGGTTCTTCAGAGGAAAGGCAGCTAACTTTCCACTGAGGTTCTTTCTTATGTGGAAGGCACAAGATGGTCTCTGCTGGTCTTCTCTCCAGGCCCCTGGGTTCCAACAACTTTCCCCGAGGTGACTTCTTCCTGCATCTCCAAAGGCCTGGGCTGAGCTGCTACATTGCATTCTCTCATTTAAGCACTAGCCAATTAAGTCAAACATCACTCATTGCAGCAGACATGCCTCCTAGTTGACTGCAGATGTAATTAGCAACAGATGAGGTTCACATACCATTGGCTTGTGGCCACAGCAACAGAACTAGGTATGCTCACTTGGCCAAGTTGACAACTGAATCTAACTAACACATGTCCACCCCTTGTCAAGTTGGCAACTTCAAGCATCACCTTAAACAGATGTAAAAAATTCTCTTGCTGTGGACCTGTGAATCTCAAAACAAGTTATCTGATGCCAATATGCAAAGGAGGATAAACACAGGATCCATAGGGAGAAACTGGAAGGAAAACCTGCAGGCAAACACCATTGGATTTCAAAGTCTGAAAGTCATTTATCCTTCAGCTGTAGAAAGTGGCAGTCCCACCTCTTCCAAGGGCCTATGCAGTGGCCAGCCTCTTTCCAAATCAACCTCTGGGAACACCGAGGAGACCACCTCTGGGCTCCACTCTCTCCAGGCATCAGGGCCACCCCTGGGCTCTCTGCCATTTCTGGGGCACATGCTCAACCCCTCCACATGGTGACAGCCAGCCTCTCCCAGTCCCCCAAGGAGCATGCTCTACCTTCTCCAAGGCCTGAGGCTACACAACTCTTCCACTGCAACAAGATGAGAGGCTCAGCCTCACCCTTCAGGGTAAACTCACCCTCTCCATGTACACAGGTGGGTTCACTCTCCTGGCCGAGGTTTCTTGACTTCAAACCTGAGCGTCCATGGTTCTCACTCTGCAAACTCCAATCTCTCCCTTTTGTGTCCTCCTTTGTCAAGAATGGCAGTGGTTCCATTTACACCAACAGTCCCTTCGTGCCCTCCAGGTCTTCTCCATCATTCTCTTCACAATTCCTCCAAAATCTTCCCCTTAGCCATCCAAAACACCGTTCAAACATATCTGGCATTTGCAAACTGCAGCAGCACCCCACTCTCCAGTACCAACTCTGTTCTAGTTTGCTAGCTGCTGGAATGCAACACACCAGAGATGGATTGGCTTTTAATAAAAGGGGATTTATTTTGTTGGTTCTTCAGAGGAAAGGCAGCTAACTTTCCACTGAGGTTCTTTCTTATGTGGAAGGCAAAATATGGTCTCTGCTGGTCTTCTCTCCAGGCCCCTGGGTTCCAACAACTTTCCCCGAGGTGACTTCTTCCTGCATCTCCCAAGGCCTGGGCTGAGCTGCTAGTGCTGAGATGAGGAATGCTGAGCTGCTTAGGCTGTACTACATTGCGTTCTCTCATTTAAGCACCAGCCAATTAAGTCAAATATCATTCATTGCAGCAGACACTCCTCCTAGTTGACTGCAGATGTAATTAGCAACAGATGAGGTTCACGTACCATTGGCTTGTGGCCACAGCAACAGAACTAGGTATGCTCACCTGGCCAAGTTGACAACTGAATCTAACTAACACAATGTCAAACACATGTTGACTGTAAGAAGCCAAACACAATAGAGTACACACTGTATGCTTGTATTTAGGTTACTTTTTTGGTATGCTGTATGGTGGGGGGGGTCACATTTCATTCCTTTTCCATGTGAGTATCCTATTTTTGCAGAAATTTTTTTGTTTTCGCTGAATTGTTTTAGTTGGCATTTTGCATGCTTTTTTTTTTTTTAGAAGGTCATGGGTGGGAATTGAACCAGGGTCTCCTGCATGGCAGTTGAGAATTCCACCACTGAACTACCCTTGCATCCCTTGTATTTAGGTTACTTTTAAGAGCACACAAACTAACCAAGGTTGATAAAAATCAGGGTAATGGTTACTTTATTATGTGTATACATAATTGGCTGAAAAGAGTCTCAAAGCAACTTTCCAGTGTGATGGAAATATTCTGTCTTGATCTTTGTGGTGTTTAGTAGGCATATAAATGCTCAAGAATTTATAAATCTGCATACTTAAAGTTCAGTAATTTTACTGTACATAAATTACAAGTCATTGAAGTTCAGGAGAAAGTGCCGTGCACATGTACACACATACACTAGCTTTGATCCTCTGTTTACTCTTCAGTGACTTTATCTTTCATATATACTTGAATGTGTCCAAAAATGACATATAATTCAGGTTTAATTATTTCAAAATAGATTGGAATAGCCAAATAAATGGAAATAACCTATATGCTTATTTTTAGGAAAGAATTTTTTAAATGTTATATATTCATAAATTGAATAATAGTATTATATTTATAGCTGGGGAACTTCATGCATAAATATAGACAATTCTCCAAGATACATTGTAGAGGAAAAAGCTAAGGTACAAAATATTGTGTATTGTGTGCCTCAGATGTGTAAGTATGCTATAAAGGGGGATGGAACATATAAGAAAATTTACTTATATAATGATGTTTTTGAAAATTCACACAAGAAATTGATAATAGTTTCCTCTGTGCAGTGTGGATTTTAGATCAAGGACTAGAAAAGGAAAATTTCTCACTTTGTATATATTTATACTTTAAAAAAACATTTATGAAAAAAATTTATGTAAGCATAGTTCCCATGAAAAAGTAATGTTTAAAATATTATACTTTATTATACTACCTTCTCCACGTTAGTAAATTGCACCATAATTCACAGTCAACCCATCAAAAAGTTTAGGAGTTATTCCTGATTCCTCACTCCAGACATGATGTTAACTAGCAAGTCCCACAGTTTTATCATCAAAATATATGTCAAGTTCCCTTTATTTCTTCTACCACTATGTCTTCTTCTCACCCCAACTTTATTAGCCCTCATCAGCTCTTGTGTCTGGTAGTACAAAATCTCCAAACTGTTGCTTCTACTCTTGGCTCCCTCAAATCCGTTCTCTACAGTAGCCAGAGTGCCTTTTTAAAAATGTAACACATATTACAACACTTTACATTATACTAAAGTAAGGACAAAATGCCATGCACTGGGCAACATCTGCCTTCGTCCCTGACCTTGCTTAAACTTTTCTCCCATTTAGCCATCATTGTCTTGACACTGTGCTCTCTTCTCTGCTTCTCAGGGCACCAACTTTCCTCTCCTTCATGGCCTTCATCCTTGTTTTTTCCCACTGCTTGAGAAGTGTTTCTTTTACCTGGCCCAAAGGCTACATTTGCCTAGCCTTTCTGACCCGAACTCAAGTGTCCTTCCTCTGAAAGCACTTTTTAAAAATTTAAAATTTAAAATTTCTCTAAAATAGCACCCTCTGTTTTCCCAGGCACTCTCTGACCTAATACTTTATTATAATTTTTATTCTCCGACATTTTATTGCTTATTATCTTCATTGTTTGGCTTGCTCTCTCCACTAGAATGTGAAATGAGACTGTTCCACACAGTCCCTGTTGAATTGCTAACCAATAAACTGTCTCCCATAGTATAGAGCTCTGTCTTTGGTATTTTCACCATAAACAGGTGTTTTATTGTCTAGTAAACCAGTACAGATCAATCTAAGAAACATCTGTGAAAAAGGCAGAAACACAATGAGTATTCAGTTCATTCTAATATTCTAAAACAAAATTTAATACTCTAAAATATTCTAAAATAATATTCCAAAATTCTAAAAATATTCTAAAGTATCCTAAAATGGTAAAGCTTTGTCAGAAGAGCAGAAAGACTTATTGGGGACTAGTTAAGATCTCAATATCATTTTCTTCCATTGTAGTAAATGCTGAGAAGAGAGACATATGGGAAGTCAGTAATTATAAAAAGAGAAATCAAAAGAAAACAAAATTGCATTGTCAAGGATTTCTCTTCCTTAAACTCCGCCAATTTCTCTCTTCTTTTTTCTGTATATTTTTCATGGTACATACATTTCTGTGTGTATTGTTTCACTGTCTCTTCATTTTTTCTCCTAATTTTTCATGTTTGTATTTCCATTTTCCTCTTCTGTTCTTCTTTTTTTCTAATTACATTTTAAAGCTTTTTTTGTGTAATGAAGCATATATAAAAAGGAGAGAAATAAAAAAAGCAATAGTTTTTAAAGCACTCTTCAACAAATAGTTACAGAGAAGATCCCACAATTTGTCATGGACTACCATACCATCATCTCAGATTTTTTCCTTCTAGCTGTTCCAGAACATTGGAGGCTAGGAGGAATAAATATTTTTCTATCATCACAATTGACTTTCTTTTTTCTTTTTTGTGCAAAGTAATATATATACAAAAAAGCAATACACTTCAAAGCACAGCACATCAATTAGTTTTAGAGAGTTTGGCATGGGTTAAAAATCCACAATTTTAGATTTATACTTCTAGCTGCTCTAAGATACGAAAAAGTTAGAATGGGCATAGCCCAAATACCCCTAAAGATAGGGATAGAAAGATCAAAGGTGATGGTGGAGTTATACAGAGAAGATAGGATTTAACAAATGAATATGAATACTGAATCATTAAATTGATATCTCTCACTAGGGATATTTGGGCTATGGCCATATTAATTTTACATGTTGGAAGGGGCTGCCAGTAATATGGGGTAGGGAGATGGAATTAGCTGATGTTCTGGAGAGGCTGGGCCCTGTAAGTTTCAGGACTTATCTGGTCCTGGGACTCATCTGGAGGTTGTAGCTTTCTAGAAAGTTACCCTAGTGCATGGAACATTTGTAAAATCATATATATCACCCTAGATATCCTTTATGGTTGGCTGGAATGGTTTTGGTTAGGGTTTTCCCAATGATCTTTTTATCCATATTTCTAACTTTCTCTTTTTCTTGGAATTTATTCTATAAATTTACAAACAAAATGACATATGTTTGAAGTTGTTTCCTTTTACCACAGATGACAACAGGAAAAGGAAAATATTATTTCCCTCTCTTTACCTCTTTCTTACACTTTTCATCATCTCCTGCTGCATTTCTGGCCAAACTGAGCATTATTTGAATGAAAGTGTATTTGACTGTTTATTGTATTTATTTGACTGTTACTGTAAAATGTATGCTTGATATTTTTATTTTAATGTGACTTAATCCATCCCATACATCTTTTAATTTAGAGCAAACTATGAAATTAAGTTGAATTTGTATTGCTTTAAATATTTGTATTCTACATAATAATCTCTAATTGAAAAACAAAAATGTCCTCAGTTTCCTGTAGTAGCATATAGAAATCACACATTAAAAAATGAATAGCTAAATATGATCACAATAGAGTTTTATTTCATTTGAGAGGGCATACTCCTAGAGTTACATAAGACTCCATGCCATTCTCTAATTTAAAGAAATTCCTGAAAAACATTTTTAAAGCATAATATATTCTCTTTCTGTGTATCTTTTCCTCACCAAATTTATGCAGATACTAACATAATTACCATTGTTTTAGCCTCACTACTATATGGAACAGCAATGGTTTCTAATCACATAAATGAATGTATAATATCTCAAATAACTTTCCTTGGCTTACGCCTTCCTCATATCCAAGAAATGTACATGATGTTCCATTATCGCTGTCACTGACAAAATGTTAAGTTGAAACCTCAAAATGATCCAGTGGCACATGTTTTGAATATGTGATCCTTAAAATATTCTAATCTTTTTTCTTTGCCTAATTTTAATTAGCATTCTGGTAACTCCCATTGGAAATATTCTGAGAGGCGGAGGCATCTGTAAAACCCCAAAGCACATTTTCTATTGCATCATATATTAGCAGAGCAGAATTTAGAATCCATGATATTTAATAAGAGAAGATATATATGTAATATATGTATAAGAAAAAACATTCAGGGATGATCAATTAATATCTCTTCCAACAGAAAGAAGAGTATGGCGATTCGTTTGAGAGTTGCACTGGAACCCTGGAAAGGTAAAATTTTTTGTTATTCTTCATATTAAAAAAATAGAGAGAAGGAGGAAACAGGAAAAAAATAAACGTCAATACATTTCTTCTGAGACTTCTGCTTCCTTGAAATGCATCAGAACAGAGTAATGCCACAAAAAATGGTAAGGGTGGAATCTAAATTCAGACAGATAATGCCTTTTATCTATTTCCTCAAATAAATCTCCTGCTACTCTTGATGTTTAGTACTATTTTTAAAAAGATCAAAACCTTTAATTGCACTATTACTTTTTTAAAGTGAGAATTCAATAGCTGGGATCATCACCACCTGGATTCTAATTTGGGTATCATGCAAATGACTGACTTATTTCCCCATCCTAAATCAGAGATAAAGAAAAGGAAGAGGTCAGGAATCCCAGTAAATCAGAAGGGCTAGAGTAAGTATCAGGGACAAACTTGCCTGACTTCACAATTTTGCAAAACTTCTATTCTCACCTTCATATGTCAAGAGCTTCTTCTCTTGCCTATAATCCTTCCATTTCATGCTGTGTTAGAGGCTCAGATTTAGGGATCTTCAAACTTAAAAAGACCTGATTCACAATCCCTGGTTGAATTAGCCAAGAAAACAATTACATAGACCCTTCTCTAACCCCCCATAATTTTTTAACCTAAAATCTACTCTGATTCAAGCAGCCACCATCTCACCTGGGATTAACCAAGGGTATTGACAAAAGATCTACTGACACAGTGTCCATTTGTTATTTTTATTAGAATTTATCTAATCACTGAGTGTCTCCTGTCTTAGCTCAATTTAACTGGTTGTGAATCAGCTTCTACTCATCTCATCTGATCTTCTTATAAACCTCGTGGAGTAGAAAGACTGAATAAATTTCCATTTTATGGGTGAAAATTTCAGATTTAAAAATTAAATGAGGTGGTGCAACGATGGCTTTGCAGGCAGAATTCTTGTCTACCATACCAGAGACCCAGATTCAATTACTGGTCTTGCCCATGCAAAAAAAAAAAAAAAAAGAGAGAGAGGAATGACTTGCTTAAAATTATACAATTAGGAAATTGTAGAAATAGTAAGCCAAGTGGAATGTTCCTTAAACCAGAGCTCCTTCTATAACATCCACAACATAGTCTAAAATTTAAGCATATTAAAAGACTGGAGGTTTCTGTGATCTAATTTAACTATCCCACTTAACTGATAAGTAATTGACTGGGTGAAGATTAGCCTAATTGAATATAACTTTAACAGTAATTATCAATGTTAGTTTCAATTAATTTTTAATGTTCTTCAGACTGATCCACAACTACCAAAACTTATGGAAACAGGCCATAACATATTTTAAGAACTCTAAAGATAGAGTCAATATTGTATCAGAAATTGCAATGGTATTTATGAACTTTTATTAAATGCATTTATATTGGAGGGGTGGTTTTAAGAAGATTTACTTTAGGACAGAATGATGTCACCTCATTTTTATCAATATCATTTGTGGGCAGACATAATATGTTAAAAAATTTGAAGTCATTAAAGGGTTTCTCAGACTTAGTAAATTTCTAAGAAGATAACATTCAAGAGAAAGACAGCACTGAAGAGTGATTCATTTTCAATCTGTAGAAAAACCCATTGGAGTAAAACAGCTGGGAAGCAACTTCCTTACTCATTCTATCGTGAAAGGGGTAAAACAATCCACTTTCTCAATGTCAATTGAAAAATGGGCAATTAAGACATTGAATGGAAAGATAGGTGTTAAAGTAGAACAAATTAAGAGAACAAAATAAGAATGATATAAGGTTGAAATAATGAGGACAGAAAAGGAAAAGAAAGAATAATACAGAAGAGAGCAAGGTGGAAGGAAAAACAAAGGTCATAGAGAGATAAATAAATTGTGAGAGAAAATAAAGAAGCTAAAAAATCAAATGCGTAAAGAATAATTGAGGGAACATAGTATTTAAATACAGGATTATCAGGAAGAAAATGGAGAAGGGGGGAACAGCAGATGAAATGAGTGGGGAAACACGAGACATGAGCCTAGGATGTTGATCAGATCCCCAAAACCTGCCTCCAGGAGAGGGTCTGATAGCAGTCTGGAATCCAGGCATGTGCAGTGATGCCAGCAGGGGCTTGTGCATCTGTACTCTGTGAAAGGGCAGAGGGATAAGTGACCTTCCCTATTTCTTCCATCTTTCAATGCCAGATGTTAATTTGTTTCAGCTGAAATAATAAGGAAACTTAGAGATAGTGGCAAATATACAGATTTCTATTTTAGCCTACACGGATATCACTTTTTCTCTTTATCTGATTAGGACAGAAAACTTGTCCCTGGAGATCCATCATTCGGGGGCTTTTACTGCAGGAACCTACCTCATTCAAAATTTGAGTACACAGGAACAGAAAACACAAAAATGAAAATCGGGAGAAAAAAAAGCTGATTTAGGATGCTAAGTGGTTTGGAATTCCATCTGTTAGGTAACAGAGGGGGATAGATAGGAAATAAAAGCAAAGGAAGACTGGAAAAGAGTATAGTTCTCAGCTTACTCCTAAAGATGCATGAAATAAGCAATTTAAGTAAGCAACTGGAATGCAGAAAATGTAAGAATAGATGGAAGACCTTTTTTGACTCACTTTCTTAAGAATAGTTTTCAGCTGACATAGCAAGGTATGAATTTGCAGGTCAATGGATGCCTTAGTGGGAAAAATAGAGACGGGGGCTTCTAATGTAATTTGAAGGGAAACAGAAAAAAATTGTTTGTGGTTTCAATTGGCTTAGACTCACTTTGGGTGTGTTTATACATGTGCAAGTATGTGTTGGTATGTGTAAATATGTGCCCTGCACTATATCCATTACATAATATTTGCCTGCTAGTTACAGATATCAAACACCCCAAACAGATATTCTGATGTTACTGTCAGTGTGCTCAGAAACATCAGTGTATTGTTTATATTTTCTATGATTTCTGTTTTTGACATTTTTGGCTGAATTTTCTCTATCCTTGTCCTCTCTTTTCTATCTTTCTAGCTCTGTTTTCTAGATATTCTACTAATAATTTCTGTCATAGACCATTTGGTCTATGCAATCTCCCCAACCCCCATCATTCAGTACTTCTTTAAAAAGTTTCATTGAGACACAGTTAACATATCATGACATTCACTGTTTAAAGTGTACAATTTGATGGTATAATGGAGTTGTGCAAGTTTAGTTCCATTTTAGAACATTTTTTCATGCCCCCCATAAAGAAATCTCATTATCAGTCCCTCTGATGAAAGCCTGAGGCCTAGGCAACCTCTTACTTACTTTTTGTATCTATAGATTTTCCTTTCCTGAGCATTCCACATAAATAGTATCATAAAATATATAGTCTTTGTGACGGACTTCTTCCACTAAACATAATGTTTTCTAGGCTCACTCATGGCATGGCATCATATCTCAGCACTTCATTTCATTTTATTGCAAAACTGTATTATATTATATTATCCATAGCACTTTTGAAAAACAAACATTGAATGTAACCAAATATCAAAGGAACTACTGACATATATCACAATGTAAAGTTTATTATAAAATAAAATCTTTAATTTCTTAAATTATTCAATTGAATAGTCAAATATGAGTAGGGATAGTAAATATATGAGTATTTATTCATAAAATGTGTTTGTTGTAATTATACTAATATAAAATTAGAACAAAATCACAAATATAACATTTTTAAAAGAATGAGTTATAACATATGGTGAACCTCTACCATTTATGCACATCCAAATGAATTATCATGTGTACCCTCACTTTGGAGACCATTATGTAGACTAAACCTTATTTCTGGATGTCTCTAAGATGGATACAATTTTGATTTAGACTAAGTTAATATAATATAGCCAGATGAAGGGAAATGTTAAGGTTAGTAACCTAATTAAGTAGGTAAATAAAATAGCACTAGTTGATGAGATAGTAACTAATAAATTCCCAATCACACAACTGTTTTTCTCTACCAGTTGCTAATGAGAGCAATGAAGCAAACTTATTGCAAATTTAAGAAACAACCTCAATGGTTTTATATTTATCATATATTAGACTACATATTCTTTGTGACCAATTCCATCTCTAGTATTGCTTGACTTTATTAATCAAGATAGCCAAAATATTTTGCTTCATTCTCACAAATAATATATAATAAGAAAATTTTTGTGGAAGGGATATCATTCGGCTGTCATTCTTGAATCTAAGGATATTTAGTGAGCAAATGAGACTTGATATATGTAAATTATAGTACAAGCACAAAATGTGGAGTGGAACCCCATCAGGGATGACATTAGGGGACTTCCTCTAAGTTAAGTGAAATACAGTGTTCTTGCTTCCATTCTGGTGGCTTGTTTGGGATAAGGATGTGTAATGGTATCAAACTAGAACCATACTATGATAACTATTAGGGAATACAATCCAGAATACAATACAAATAATCAATGACTATTAACTGTGGACTCTATATGAACCAAAGCAAAGAAGGACATGCAAAAGCACTGCTCTCTTGAGATGAGAAGGGATCAAAACCCTGTAAGTAATCTGCATGCACCACATCGACAAACAACAACAACAAAAAAGTCTTACAAAATTGATAATAAGAAATTTATAAAATATCTCAAGCAAAGTGCATACCAATTCTATGGCATCAGCAACCTGGTATCTTACAGACTTGCAGTTACTTAGAAGCACATGATTGCATGGGAATGAAAGCATGTTTCGAAGGATAATATCAGTGTGGAATTAGGAAAATGAAGAGTAGAAGGGTTTACCCAGGACACTGGAGAATGATAGGACATAAATTACTTTGTGTTGGAGAACTGTTGGAAATATCAAATATTATCTTTAACTAGAGAGGAACTATTAGATAGATGGTAGAGTGGTTAAAGCATACAACATTTTGCTCTTTGTATTCTGCAGACTGAAGAATGATGGAGAGAGACAACAGCACAGAGGTGACAGAATTCATCCTTCTTGGTCTCACTCAGTCTCAAGATGTTCAACTTCTGGTCTTTGTACTAGTCTTGACTTTCTACCTCATCATTCTCCCTGTAAATTTCCTCATCATCCTCGCCATCAAATCAGATCCCAGCCTCATGGCCCCTCTCTACTTCTTTTTTGGTAACTTGGCTTTCTTGGATGCATCCCACTCCTTCATTGTGGCTCCCAGAATGTTGGTGGACTTTCTCACTGAGAAGAAGGTGATCTTCTACAGAGGTTTCATCACTCAACTCTTTTTCATGCATTTCCTTGGAGCAGGGGAGATATTCCTTCTTGTTGTGATGGCCTTTGACCTCTACATTGCCATATGTCAGCATTTACACTATACAGCTGTCATGAATCCTAGAGCCTGCTATTCATTATTGTTGGCACTCTGGCTTGGAGGCTTTTCTCATTCATTTGTACAAGTAGCTCTTATTCTCCACTTGCCCTTCTGTGGTCCAAACCAGTTGGATAACTTCTTTTGTGATGTCCCACAGGTGATCAAGCTAGCCTGCACAGACACCTGTGTAGTGGAGCTCCTGATGGTTTCCAACAGTGGTTTGCTCTCCCTCTTGTGCTTTCTGGGGCTTCTGACATCCTATGCAGTCATCCTCTGCCATGTAAAGGGCAACTCCTCTGAAGGGAACAGTAAGGCACTGTCCACATGCACCACCCATGTTATCATTGTGTTTCTCATGTTTGGACCTGCCATTTTCATCTACACTTATCCCTTCAGAGCCTTCTCAGCAGACAAAGTAGTTTCTATCTTCCACACAGTGATCTTTCCTTTTATGAACCTGTGATTTATACCCTTCACAACCAGGAAGTGAAAACTTACATGAGGATGTGATTGAGTCAGCACACAGTTTGCTGAATGGAATAGAAGAATGAGAAAACCATGAGATAAGAAAGTCCAGCTAGAATTCATTCAATTATCCATTCATGCAGTTAGTCAGTCACTTAGTAAAAGCTTTATTTGTTTAATTCTTTACAATTTTGAGGCTCTTCTAGGCATTTGAACAAGACAGGTAAGATATCAGTTCTCCTTGAGCTATATTCAAGTGAATAAGGGCAGGTTAAACTACTTAATAAACAAATGACATGATTTCAAAAAAGATAGTACTCTGAATCAAGTAAAAATAGTATTATGCTAGAGTTTGACTTTGGGGAGAAGGTAGTGACTTTAACTTTGGTGTCAAGCAAAGTCTTGTTGAGTGGTATTTTAGATTTACCTCAGGGCCATGAAATATTCAACTGCAATTATCTGAGGGCAGAAAATGTGAGGCAGAGGAAATTACTAGCACAAGGACCCAAAGATTTTATAAGTTTGTCATTTAAAGATCATAATGATTAGAGTAACTAATTATAGTTAATGTTAAAGTGACAAGTATGAAAAGTTGGTATAGGCAAAATAATATCTTTTAGGCAATTATAAGAAGTTCAATTAACTCAAATTAGAAGGGGAACTGTTGAAAGGCTTTAATTAAGAGAGTAACTAGTTTTGTTCCTTCTTTGACTTAAGGCAAGAACTTCAAGATTCTATACAAAGCCACAAGTAGAAAATTATCACTAAGAGGAAAGCATTTTGCTGCTAAGTAATTTTTGATGGTCACTTTAAGAGCTAGGTATTTTCCCTAATTTGACAGAAAGAAGAAAAGTAAGCTGTGCTGTTTTTTGGGCAACTGTCATGAAACAATTTAATTTTATATTTTACAGTTTTGAATATAAAATTTTTATATTTTAACAGTTCCTACTGGTGATTTTTTTAAATCTTAAAGAAGAGTTTGCATTTACTCACAAATGATGTCACCTTGAATGCAATGATGATAGTTATTTGGTGTGTTAGTTGCAGATAACTAAATGATTGTGATTATTTTTTAAAGGGCTAATATATCATTAGGTCCTTATAAAACAATGAAAGCCTGTAAAACTAAGTTGCAAGCCTTGGAATCTAAAAACAAATCCCAAAACACTGCCAAGGAATTTGTCTATCAAAGGAGTACTATTTTTGCATCAGTTATGGAGTTGGGGAACAAGGAAGCAATAAGGAAGTCATGTTTTTGACAGCTGGTTTCAGGATAACAGCACTTAAACCATGGCTCATGATTAGGAATATACACCAAAGCTGCTATATTACTGCAGATATCCCTACATAAAATGGAAGACTTATATTCTGTTGTCTTTTTTCCATTTTCCTCATTTCTAAGTTAAATCTTATATAAGTGAATTATAAATACTGAGAAAACATCAATTTCTGATTTTAATTCTGGAGTCCATGGATGCACTACTTTTATTAGGGCTTAAAATCAGCTTCAACCCAGTAACACCTCTGCATGTATTGAGACAGAGTTTCTCATCCTTAGCACTATTGACATTTGGACCACATAATTATTTGTTGTGGGTACTGTTTTGTGCATTGTAGTATGTATTACAGCATCCTTGACTTCTATTTTGTAGTTGCCAGTGACATCTCCTCTGTTGTAGCTACCAAAATTATCTCCAAATATTACTGAGTATTCCCTGGAGAACGAATTTATTCCCAGCTGAGAACAACTGGATTAAGGTTATCTCATATTTAAGTGGGAAAATTTTCTTTTTGAGAAAGTAAAAAGGTCTGGAGCCTATAAAACTTACAAGTTTTTGTAAATAGTATCTATAATTAAATTACAATGACAAGAAACATAAGATAGAAATGTTATGAAAATATTAGAGAAGAAAGAGGATAGCAAGTTACCCAAATGATGGAAGTAGGTTATAGCAAATTAAAATAGCAATGATTCATATGCTTAAGTGAATAGAATTGAAAGTAAAAGAGATAAAATGTTAAATAATTTCAACACTTACTCTACAGAAGAAGTTAAATGGAAATTCTAGAAATGACAAAAATTCTGAAATTAAAAATTCACTAGATGAGGTTAATATCAGGTTAAACCAAGGAAAAGGCTAAAAGATGAACTGGAAGTTGAGACAATAGAAACTATTCAAATTGAAATGGAGATAGAAGGAAAGGATTTGAAATTGCAAGAAATACATTAGAGATATAGTGAGGAAGTCTTATATATGAGTAATTGAAGTCCAAATAGGATGGATAAAAGAGAGAATGGGAGAGAGAAAATATTTGAAGAAACAATTACCAGAACTTTCAAAAACTGGTAAAAGATCTCAACCCACATATTCAAATCTCTGTGATGTACAAGCACAAGGAAAATAAAGAAAAAATACATTTTACCTGTGTTATAAAAATGAAAGACGTAAAGAAAATCTCAGAAGCAGCTGAATGAAAAAGACTCACTGATTTAAAATAAACAAATGTAAAGATTATGGTTAACTTAGTGATAGAAACATAGGAGTCAGTTGACAATAGAGTTACATCTTTAAATCTCCTAAAGAAAATATTTACAATATAGAGTTACATCTTTAAATCTCCTGAAGAAAATATTTCCAAAATAAAGTATAAATGAGACTTTTAAAAATCCTTTAAATTAAGGTGAAATAAAGATTTCAGACAAATAAAAAAGAGAATTTTCATGCCTACAAATTTTCACTAAAAAATATATTAACAGGACTTCATGTAAAAGAAAATAATTCTGTAAGGAGACACTAAATGAAAGAAAGAATAAAGAACAAAAACATTGTCAAGTATGTTGGTACCTGTAGATAAATACACACTGAATATTTATAGAACAATACTCTGATGTGTTCAGGGATTTTCAGTATCTGTAGGTAAATTGTATGATAACAGTTAGAACATGCCAGAAATGGTATAAAGGGAATTTAAGTGTTCTATGGCTCTAGCACTAACAAGGAACACTTATCTTTAAAATAGCCAAGGAAATAAATAGTAAAATAATTTATAACTAACAAAGTTGCAGAAGGAAATATATTATTATTATTGTTATTATTATTATTGCAAAAGAATGTAAGAACAAAGGAAAAAGAAATAAAAACTCAAAAGAAAACCCAAAACATCCCATACTCCTTATCACTCCCTATAATAATAATATATAATATAATATAATATAATAATAATAGTAGACAAAATAATTTTTTTACTTTATTTTATTACTCATCTACCCATATGCTGGAGAAAGAGTGTCAGTCACAAGGTTTTTACAATTACACAGTCAAATGATAAAAGTTATAAAGTTATACAATCATTAGCAAAGATCAAGGCTATTGATCTTTACAGTTGAACAATTTCAGGTAATCTGCTATTCTTCTGCTATTCTAATACACTTGAAACTGAAAAGAAATATCTACATGATGCATCAGTAGTCATAATCATTTGTTAGACCCTAATTTCTCAGTTATATCTCTCATTTGATCATACTCTTAATCCTCAGGGATATCTGGGTAATGACCATTATAAACTTCTTCATGATGGAAAGGGGTGTCAACTTTATGGGGTAGAGGAATGAAACTGATTGATCGTCTTGGAGAAGCTGGTTTGTCTGGATTTAAGGGCTTATCTGGTATAGGTTAAGTTCCTGAAAAAAATTACATGTAAAACTTTTATAGAGACTTAGAAGGAGCCCAGGGAACTATCACATTATGCACAAAGAGCACAGCATCTCAAAATTTAGAAATAGCAGCTAAAGCTTAGGAATGAATGTGACTGCTGTAAATGTTTACAATATAAGAACACTTACAGTAAGCCTTATTGGACATTATGTAATCCCTAATCATCAATTGCCCAATCTTTACCCACTTCCTATCTCCTGATAACCTATGCTCCTGAAAGTAATTTTCAGAGTTTGTTCATTATAGTTAGTTTATATTAGTGAGATCATGCAATATTTATGCTTTTGCCTCTGGCTCATTTCAACATAATGTCCTCAACATTCATTCACCCAGTTGGATGCCTCATGGCTTCATTCCTTTCTAAAGCCACACAACATTCTATCGTATATATTCACCACAGTTTGCCCTTCTGTTCATAAATTGATATCCTCTTAGGTCACCTCCACTCGATGGCAATCATGAATAATGCTGACGTTTTTTTTTGATGACTAATTCAATCTATTTACTTTTGATTCATTTGTTAAGGTCCTCTATTTCTTCTCGAGTCCATGTTGGTCGTTCATGCTTTTTTAGGAAGTTGTTCATTTTATCTAGGTTGTCTAGTTTGTTAGCATATAGTTGCTCAAAGTATCCTCTCATTATCTCCTTTCTTTTTGTGGGGTCAGTAGTTATGTTCCACTTACATTTCTGAATTTATTTATTTGCATCCCTCTCTAAGAGTCCATCAAGTTTATTGATTTTCTCAACAACCAACTTATGGATTTGTTGATTCACTGCGTTGTTTTCATGGTCTCAATTTCATTTATTTCTGTTGTAATCTTTCCTATGTCTTTCCTTCTGTTTGCTTTGGGGTTAGTTTGCTATTCTTTCTCTAGTTCCTCCAGGTGAGCAGATAATTCCTCGATTTTTACTATTTATTATTATTATTATTTTTTTATTAACGGAAAGAAAAAGAAAGAAATTAACACAACATTTAGAAATCATACCATTCTACATATGCACTCAGTAATTCTTAACATCATCACATAGATGCATGATCATCGTTTCTTAGTACATTTGCATCAGGTTAGAGGAAGTAGCAACACAACAGAAAAAGATATAAAATGTTAATATAGAGAAAAGAAATAAAATCAGTAATAATAGTAAAAAAAAAACAAAACCCTAAAGCTCAGATGCAGCTTCATTCAGTGTTTTAACATGATTATTTTACAATTAGGTATTATTGTGCTGTCCATTTTTGAGTGTTTGTATCTAGTCCTTTTGCACAGTCTGTATCCCTTCAGCTTCAGTTACCCATTGTCTTACCCTGTTTCTAACTCATGCTGGACTCTGTTACCAATGACATATTTCAAATTTATTCTCGAATGTCTGTTCACATCAGTGGGACCATACAGTATTTGTCCTTTAGTTTTTGGCTGGACTCACACAGCATAATATTCTCTAGGTCCATCCATGTTATTACATGCTTCATAAGTTTATCTTGTCTTAAAGCTGCATAATATTCCATCGTATGTATATACCACAGTTTGTTTAGCCATTCTTCTGTTAATGGACATTTTGGCTGTTTCCATCTTTTTGCAATTGTAAATAAGGCTGCTATAAACATTGGTGTGCAAATATCCGTTTGTGTCTTTGCCCTTAAGTCCTTTGAGTAGATTCCCAGCAATGGTATTGCTGGGTCGTATGGCACTTCTATATTCAGCTTTTTGAGGAACCGCCAAACTGCCTTCCACAGTGGTTGCACCATTTGACATTCCCACCAACAGTGGATAAGTTTGCCTCTTTCTCCGCATCCTCTCCTGCACTTTGTCATTTTCTGTTTTGTTGATAATGGCCTTTCTGGTGGGTGTGAGATGATATCTCATTGTGGTTCTGATTTGCATTTCTCTAATGGCCAGGGACATTGAGCATCTCTTCATGTGCCTGTTGGCCATCCGTATTTCCTCTTCTGGTAGGTGTCTGTTCAAGTCTTTTTCCCATTTTGTAATTGGGTTGGCTGTCTTTTTGTTGTTGAGTTGAACAATCTCTTTATAAATTCTGAATACTAGACCTTTATCTGATATGTCATTTCCAAATATTATCTCCCATTGTGTAGGCTGTCTTTCTACTTTCTTGATGAAGTTCTTTGATGCACAAAAGTGTTTAATTTTGAGGAGCTCCCATTTATTTATTTCTTTCTTCAGTGCTCTTGCTTTAGGTTTAAGGTCCATAAAACCGCCTCCAGTTGTAAGATTCAAAAGATATCTCCCAATATTTTCCTCTAACTGTTTTATGGTCTTAGACCTAATGTTTAGATCTTTGATCCATTTTGAGTTGACTTTTGTATAAGGTGTGAGATACGGGTCTTCTTTCATTCTTTTACATATGTATATCCAGTTCTCTAGGCACCATTTATTGAAGAGACTGTTCTGTCCCAGGTGAGTTGGCTTGACTGCCTTATCAAAGATCAAATGTCCATAGATGAGAGGGTCTATATCTGAGCACTCTATTCGATTCCATTGGTTGATATATCTATCTTTATGCCAATACCATGCTGTTTTGACCACTGTGGCTTCATAATATTCCTTAAAGTCAGGCAGCGCGAGACCTCGAGCTTCGTTTTTTTTCCTCAAGATGTTTTTAGCAATTCGGGGCAACCTGCCCTTCCAGATAAATTTGCTTGTTGGTTTTTCTAATTCTGAAAAATAAGTTGTTGGGATTTTGATTGGTGTTGCGTTGAATCTGTAGATCAGTTAAGGTAGGATTGACTTCTTAATTATATTTAGTCTTCCAATCCATGAACACGGTATGCCCTTCCATCTATTTAGGTCTTCTGTGATTTCTTTTAGCAGTTTTTTGTAGTTTTCTTTATATAGGTTTTTTGTCCCTTTGGTTAAATTTATTCCTAGGTATTTTATTCTTTTAGTTGCGATTGTAAATGGGATTCGTTTCTTGATTTCCCCGTCAGCTTGTTCATTACTAGTGTATAGAAAAGCTACAGATTTTTGAATGTTGGTCTTGTAGCCTGCTACTTTGCTGTACTCATTTATTAGCTCTAGTAGTTTTGTTGTGGATTTTTCTGTGTTTTCTACGTATAGTATCATATCGTCTGCAAACAGTGATAGTTTTACTTCTTCCATTCCAATTTTGATGCCTTGTATTTCTTTTTCTTGTCTAATTGCTCTGGCTAGCACCTCCAACCCAATGTTGAATAATAGTGGTGATAGTGGACATCCTCTTTATTATTTTTAATACAGGTGTTCAGGACAATGAATTTTCCTGCCAACACTACCCTTGCTGCATCTAATAAGTTTTGATATGTTATGTTCTTATTTTCATTTGTCTAGACATTTTATTGATCTCTCTTATAATTTCTTCCTTGACCCACTGATTGTTTAAGTTACGTTGTTTTACATCCATATATTTGTGAATTTTACAGCCCTCCACCTATTATTGATGTCCAACTTAATTCCATTATGATCTAAGAAAAAACTTTGTATAATTTCAGTCTTTTAAAATTCATTAGAACCTGCTTTGTGAACCAATATGTGCTCTAGCCTGGAGAATGTTCCATGAGCACTTGAGAAAAATGTATGTTTTACTACTATGGAGTACAATGTTCTGTAAAGTCTAGTTCATTTATCATATTATTTGAGATATCTGTTTCCTTATTGATCCTCTGTCTAGTATTCTATCCATTGGTGACAGTGGTGTATTGAAGTCTCCACCTATTATTTTAGAGATGTCTACTTCTCCCTTCAGTGTGGTCAATATCTGTGTTATGCATTTTTAGGGATGCTGGCATGGTGCATATTTTTTATTGTTATTTCTTCTTGAAAAATTATTCCTTTTGTTAATAAACAGTGTCCTTTTTCTCTTTTAATTGTTTTGCATTTAAAGTCTAATTTGTCTGATATTAGCATAGCTACCCCTACTATTTTCTGGTTGTTGTTTGTGTCAAATTTCTTTTTCCAACCTTTCTCTTTCAATCTATTTTTGTCCTTAGGTCTAAAGTGAGTCTTTTGTAGATAGCATATATATGGATCCTGTTTTTTGATCCATCCTGTCAGTCTATGTCTTTTGATTGGGGATTTTAAATCCATTAACATTTAATGCTATTACTACAAAGGCCTTAGTTTCTTCCACCATTTTGTCCTTTGGGTTTTGTATGTCATATCTTATATATTTTCTCTTTTTACCTTCTTAGTTATTCTTACTGGTTAATCTTCATTTCCATACGCTTCTACAAACCTCTCTTGTCTTTTCCTATCTCCCTGTAGTATACCCTTTAATATATTTTTTAGAGAATATATCTTGTTCACAAACTCTCCTTGTCTGTTTATCTGTAAATACTTTAAACTCTTACTCTTTTTTTCGTGTGTGTGTGTGGGCAGACACTGGGAATCAAACCCAGTTCTCCAGCATGGCAGGCAAGAACTCTGCCACTGAGCCACCACTGAACTGCCCTCTCACTCATTTTTGAAATATCATTTTGTCAAATTCTTTAGCCGCTTGTTTCTTGGAGACTGGAAATGTTACAGGGTTCTCAAGCAGACCCCCAATTGCCCTTGCCAAGAGCATGTTGGGATAGACTGGGCTCTACTTTTGGTATGTTGTAACCGTTGTGTGTTTAGGACCACCTTGGCTTTGCTTTTTGTAGGTTAAAACTGTTGCTGATATCCTATCTATTCGGGTATAAACTCTCTGAATGAGTGTTGCTATTTGTGTTAGGCCTTGACCCTCCTTTTCTTGGGAAAGATACTTCCTTTAGGGAGTTATCCCCTTCACTTGATTAATTAATTTGTCTCTCAGCCATTCCTTAATTCTACCCTTGCCTGGGGCAGGGTTGGAAACTGAGAATGCCTTCCACTTTCTTTAAAGACCTGTTTTATAAAAAGAAAAAAAAAGCAAAGAAACTAAAAGAAAAAAATCTGTTCTCAGAGCTGGTCCCAGCCACCCTGTCCTCTCCAAACAAGAGCCAGAGTCAGAACCCAGCTCTATGTGCCCCTTTCCCTGGGGCACATCCCTTTTGCAGTATTCTGTGCTCAGCCATCTCCAGAAAACTGTCTCGCTTTTCTTTTTGGCCCTACCTCCACCCTCCTGGGGCTGATAACAATCTCTAAGTTTCCTTCTTGTTTGCTTTGTAGATTTATCTACAAGACAAACAAGATTTATCCACAAGGCTCAGAGTTGATATTCAGCAGGCCAAATTTATTAAACAAAGCCACAGTTGGAGCTTGGTCAAGCTCTCCTTCTCTTGCTCCTAGTAGTGAGGGGTTATGTTTCCCGCTAGAAAAAGACTCCAAATCAGTGTGCTGTATCAGTGGGGAAGGGGCACCAACCTCCACAGCATGGAAGAATTGACTTACAGTTCTGTGTTGTGAGTTATCTATCTCAGCACTTTCATTCATTCCAGACATATGTATGATTGGATCTGGTCACAGAAGTTCCCCAGACAGTTGTTCCAGATAGTTGCTAGCTATTCACTAGCTTCCCTAGAGGATGAACTAAATCACATCCGCCCCCCTATCCCCTGCCCCCATTCCACCATCACTGGTGTGTTTAGACCATTTACTTCCAACATTATGATTAGTGATGTGATTGAATTAAAATATACTGTCAAATGTTTTCTCTTTGCTACTTAAATTTTTCCTTTTTTTCTGATTTAATTCATCACTATTTGCATTTTTATTTATGATTATACTTTCTTCAATATTGGCTTGTTAGTTTAAAAAATTTATGGTTGCCCTGAAGTTCATGACATATATCTTTACTCAATCACAATGTACCTATAAACATTTTCCTCCTTTCTCTGTCGATTAAAGGCCTTATATTAGTATACCCCTATCATTTTTTCTTTTGTTTTCATATATTTTATTTTTACATTTGCTATAAACACACAATGCATTGATATTAGTTTTCCTCTGGAGAGTGATATTATAAATCAACTAAAAGTAAATAAATATGAAATTCATTATTACCATTCCAGCACTCTTCATTTATTTGTGTAGATCTATATTTCTCCCTGGCATCAATGTATTCTTCCTGTAGAAATTGCTTAGTATTTCACTGAAAGCAGGTCTACTGGCAACAAATTTTACTTTTCACTTGTGTGAAAGAGTGTTTACTTCTCCTTTATTTTAGAGGAAAATTTCCTAGGTATAGAATTCTGTGTAGACCTTTTTTTCTTTCAGTATTGTGGGAGCCGTTTCCTGTCCTGGTTTCTGTGACTCCCGCTTGGAGTCCATCTCTTAGCGAACGGGGGGACTCGGGCAGTCCAGATCTGCTTTCAGTCCCGGGGGCTCGAAGGTGTAGAGGGCGCGCGACCCTCAAAGAAGAGTCGCGGGAACAAGTGGAGGTGCACATCGAACGTTTATTAGAGGAAGTGCAGTTGCTTATATAGGGTGAAGCGTTTAGGGGAGGGGTGAGCAAGAAGGGCTTAGAGCAATTTTTTGATTGGTTGGGACGGGTTTTATTGCCATAAATGGAAGGCTCAGGCGGGGGTTTTAGAGGAAGGGCTGGTCCTCACTTGAAGGACCAATGGGATGGTTAGAAATGTGCTGTAAATAGTTGCTAGGTAAAGAGCTGGAGGACTGGGGACCGAAGTGATATCCGGCAATTCCTCCCTTTTTTATTTTAAAGGAGGGATAAAGTTAGAGGAGAAGTGGAGAAGAGAGGGCACGTTGTTAGGTATTGAGTGACCAGAGGGCTAGGTGGGTAGCAGGCTCCCTTGGAGTCTCGCGAAGGGCAGTACCGACCCATACTCATGGACTTCCCCTGGGGACCTTCGCTGGCCGGACGATTAGGTCCCAGGGTGGGCAACACTGGCTAACCATACCTGAGCCTGGCGGCACTCCTCCAGGCAGGCGGTACCCCTCATTAGCTGAAGGGTAGCAAGAGCGAGTAGTTGGGTTTATTGCCGGTCGGTGGAAACACGCCAGCTAAACACACAATTAGGATGAGTAAAATTAGAAGAAGGAGTAGAATACTATAGAAAATTAGGTTTGAAGGTTGAAAGAGTGAGGAGAATTTTGCTGCTAACTCAGAGAGAAGGGTGGTTGAGAGTACAGGATGAATGGTGAAATTGGGGAAAGAAGGGGCTATCGGGAGTGAGAAATAGAACACCAGGGGGATTTTGGATGGTGGCCCAGAGCTCCACGGCTTGCCCTGTGGAGACAAGGGAGAGCATGGCAACAAGGATTTGAATGAGGGTGGGGGAGACTTGGGGGAGAGTAGGACGGGCTCTCGCATAGAGGTGGAGAAGCTGTTTAGGTAATTCGGTGTCTTCCGGCACCTTTTGCGGTGGTTTCCCGTCCAGGGACATCCAAGCAGCTTGGTGTGTCAGATTCCTCATTCTGCGACAGAATCACCTGCTTGGCTGTTGCGGCGGGTTTGATGTTTTTTTCCGGGGGTTGAGGCTGGTTATGGTGCATTTCCTGTAAAGAGATAAGCAAACTCACGTTCTCGGGTGAGGAGGGAGTGTTGGCCCTCTCAGGTGTTGTTAAGTAGGTTACTGCGGTTGGCCCTCCCAGGTGTTGTTAAGTAGGTCACGCTAGCGGACCTGAGTGAGCCTGTGAGAGGGTCCCCAGTGTTTGTGCAGGGGGGAATTGGGGGGGCTGCATAGTGATGCTAGCCCCTGCTGCTGTAAGAATGTCTCGGCCCCATAGGATTTGATTGATTGTGGTTAGGAAGAGGGGCCTGAAGGTGCCCGATCAGCCTTCCCCATCTTCCCATTTTAGGGGAAGGGCGGAGCGCAAGGAGGGGCCGGAACCTGTGGCTCCGGAGACAGAGGGTCCCTCCTCCACTTTCCATTTTATTTTTAAAGAGACTGGTAGACATGATATTTCTGCACCAGAGTCGAGGGTGCCCGTATACCAGCACTTGTCTATTTTAAGTGAGAGGGTAGATTTGTTGGGTGTTATAGGGATTGTCCACATTATGGCTGGGGACGTGATTTGAGCTTGTGCCTCTTGGGCGTGGGGTTGAGGCGTGCCCCTTCTGGAGTTTAAATGCTGCTGTGTGGTAGATGAATGGCAGTCTCGGGCCCAGTGGTAGCCCTTATTACAGCGAGGGCAGGGTGTGGGAGGCTTGCGCTGGGGCCTGCTAGGGGGGAGGTCAACTGTTGGACAATCCCTTACAAAGTGGCCGGTTTTGCCACACTTGAAACAGCCTGAGGTGAGAGACATGGCGGTGGCGAGGGCTTGGGCCAGAGAGGAGGTAGGGGAGTCCACATTACTGCAAACTAGCACTCAGTCATGCAATCCCTTTTCTTTTATTGGGATGATCGCTTGTTTACAAGCGGGGTTTGCTCCCTTGAAAATGAGCTCTTTGGCGAGTGCTAGCTGGGCCTGCTCACCTGCGACTTTTCGCTCACAGGCTTCGGTAACCTGCGAGATGAAGGAGGTGAATTCTTCCTCCCGGCCTTGAGTGAGTTTAGTAAACTTCTCTGGCTTAGCGGCTGAGCACGTGCGGAAGGCTCATAGCGTTACTTCTCTTAATTGGAGCCAGAAGCCTGGTGGGGCCTGCGCGTATTGCGCTGGGAGGGTGAAGGGGCCTGTTCCGGTGAAAGCCTCACCCGGGAAGTCAATGCCAGAGGCGTGGTTAGAGATAATCTGTTTTTCCTCTTCTGAATGAAAATGAGCCCGCCAGTCAACGTATTGACCGGGGTTGAGGATGGCTCATGCTAGGGAGATCCAATCAAAGGGAGTACAAAATTGCTGAGACAGTTCTTCAAGGAGATGAGTAGCACAAGGGCTGTTAAGGCTATCCTCTTTGACTGCCTTGCGAAGGCGTTTAACCTCGTCAGCATTAAATGGGTACCAAGGGAGGGGGCGTTGGGGAGAGGGTTGGATGTTCATCGGGAAACAAGAGATAGGCTGCTGAGGCACGGGCGGTGCGTGGGTGAAGGGGTTGGTATGGCTAAGGGGTTTGGGGCAATGATTCCATGCAGAGTTGTGGGAGGGTTCCCAGGGGTTAATAGTGTTTGCGGCCTGCACGGATGGCGGCCAAGGGGATGAGTTTACAGGGGGGCGGTAGTAGAAAATGGCGGATAGGGTGGGGCAGAGGCATGAAATGGCTGCCGGGGTTTTTCCCCAGTGAGGGCTGGGGGAGGGCACATCCTGTCTTTGTTTGTGGAAGAAGGAGGAAGTGGCTCGCTAGATGGCGGGAGGGAGGGGTAGAGGCAGTTCCTGTTTTTGTCTGAAGAAGAAGGAGGAAGTTCGTCATCTTGTTCAGCATCGAGGTTGCTTAATTTGGGGGGATCGAGTTCAAGTGCATTATTTAATTGCTGAAATAGGGACTCAGTGTCAGAATCCGAGTCATCATGAGAGTCCTTTGGCTGAGACGATGGTTGCTGAAATAGGGCCTCTCGTGGGGAGGCGCAGGATGGGGGCCGAGAGCCTTGAAGGCAAGATTGGATAGTAATTAAGGTGGGTAAGAGTCCGGGGGGAAAATGTTTATTCTCGTGCTCTATGGCATGGGCGACCCGATCGATTATAGGTAGCAGGGTCCCACAGGTGGCATGTGATGAGCCATGGGTTAAACGGTAATAGAAGGTCCCAATAAACCTGGAGCTGACGGACAGAAGAGCCAGTAGATCATGTAGTGCTAGTATTGGGGTAAAGGCAATATTGGGATTATTTTAAGAAGGGAGGTTGCCGGGCTTATGAGGCGGGGCCCTTACCTTGCGAGTGAGGTGCTGTCGAGCAGGGCTGAAGAGAGGATGAGCGGTGGGGAGGTCCCTGTTCAGGCGCCACCTGCGGGAGCCATTTCCTGTCCTGGTTTCTGTGACTCCCGCTTGGGGTCCGTCTCTTAGCGAACGGGGGGACTCGGGCAGTCCGGATCTGCTTTCGGTCCTGGGGGCTCGAAGGTGTGGAGGGTGCACGATGCTCAAGGAAGAGTCACAGGAACGAGTGGAGGTGCACATTGAACGTTTATTAGAGGAAGTGCAGTTGCTTATATAGGGTGAAGCATTTAGGGGAGGGGTGAGCGAGAAGGGCTTAGAGCAATTTTTTGATTGGTTGGGACAGGTTTTATTGCCATAAATGGAAGGCTCAGGCGGGGGTTTTAGAGGAAGGGCTGGTCCTCACTTGAAGGACCAATGGGATGGTTAGAAATGTGCTGTAAATAGTTGCTAGGTAAAGAGCTGGAGGAACGGGGACCGAAGTGATATCCGGCACAGTATTTTGAATATTTCACTCCATTGTCTTTTGGCTTGAGTAATCTTCTTAATTCTTTGTTCTTATATATGTAATGCAGGTAGCTTCAAGAGATTCTTCTTTTGGTGTTCATCAGTTGAGTAAGATAGGCCTATGAGATGTTTATTTGCTTGTATTTATCCTGTTTGTATTTCTGAACTGCTTGAATTTCTGGTTTAGTAACTGTCATTAGTCTTTTTAAAATTTAAGTATTTCTTAAAATCCTCTTCTTTCCTATATTCCCTCTTTATTCTCTTTTGAGATTCCAATAACACACAAATTAGACTGCTTGATATTTTTCTACAGATCTTGGATACTCTGCTAATATTGTTTTATTTCACTCATTTATCTTCTTTTTAAGTTTGACTAATTCCTTTTGGTCTATCTTCATGATTACTGATTCTTTAGTTGTATTAAATCTATTAATGAGATTGTCAAAGACATTCTTAATTTGTTACTTTGGTTTTTAATAGATTTTAAATATTAAAAAATAAAATAAATAAAAAATAAAAAATAATTAAAAAATAGATTTTCATTTGATTTTTTTCTTACAGCTTCCATTTATCTTCTGCAAGTACTCGTTATATCCTATATATTGGTCAGCTTTTCTGTCAGAAGCTTGACTGTGTTAATACTATTTTTTTCAATTTCCTTAATATTTTCAACATCTGTGCCAGATCTATAGTTCTCTTGATTCCTTTGACTCTTTTTCCCTTTCTTTTTTTATTGGTCTGTGTATGCCTTATAAAATTTTTTGAAAACCAAAAGCCTCAGGTAGGACAGTACAGACTGAGGCAAATGCATTTTATGGTTGGAAATGAGTAAGCCTTTCCTTCCATTAAGTCTTTAGCATTAGAATTTGTGTCACTGTATAGTCAAAGTGTGAACAGGTTTCGAATTTTTTTGTGTCAGTGCATCACAGATTTCATATTCCTTCAACAGTACCCTGTGTTTTGGATAAAGTATTGTCTGTTGGAATATTTTATAAAATGCTTGTTCTAACCTCAGGCTTAGGTCTTCATTTTGAACTGTTTCTTAGAGAAATCCTTTCAAGTCTTTGTGAATTCCCGAGGAGTATATCATAATTACTTGTGACTTAGTGTTTTATAGTCTGTGGTTGAGTGTTGGGTGATTGTTCTATGTTGTTATGACTCAGCCTTGGTCTTAGATAAGCCCTGGGTTCCTGGGTCTTATAATTCAATCTGCTCTGTCCTTTTGTCCCTTACCTTTTGTATTTTTAAGTCAAACACTAATTAATGACTAATTGATATTCGTTAAGTGAAAAATGACAAATCAAATTTGAAGAAAATAATGTAAGCTCTAAATCTATTTAGCTATACTATAAATATCCAAATAATGTTAACAGAATTTTATATTAATCCTTACCTGTAGGCCTTTGTGACAGAAAAATACTAAACTAATACAGTAGTGGATATAGTGCCTTAATTAATGAATTAATAAATATTTGTATATATCTATATTTTCTATAGAATATCTTTTGAAATTACTATATTCTATATTTCTTATGAGAAATGAATGTTCACTTTTTAATCTTTCCACTAGAATTCCCACTTTTCTTTTATAGATTCAGTGTTTGTAATGAAATTATCTTAATCACCTCTCTTTTCACATAATTTTATACATTATCTATTTTCTTGAGCATTTAACAATAATTACTTAAAATCCATTATTTTCTTACATATCTGAATTTCTTTGCTTTAACTCTATTATCCCTTTTATTTTTTTATTAGTATGTGGTCCTTCCTCTTGGTAGATTGGATACATCTTATTTTTATTGAACATTTTGTATAACAAATTGAAGAGGTCCTTGTGATGTTTCCAACCTCTAGAGAACATTTACTCTTTGCTTTTCCAGGTAGATAGTGTGAAGTCTCATCAGCATTTATGGAAAAATAGATTTAATTTAGTCAAAACTGTAGACAGACTCCTAAGAAAACCTCCCTACATGAACCCAATCTTCTAACATTCCTATGTAAATGATCCCACATAGGCCTGAAGTTTTCTTTGTATGAAAGTTTTCATCTAAAATTATTTTTCAAATAGATACAAAGACTACTCATACTATCGATTTCTTCTTCAGTAAGGTTTGTTAGTTTGTATGATTCAGACAATCTATTTTATCTAATGTTTGAAATTCACTGCCATAATTTTGTTCATAGTTCTCTCTTATTACCCTTTGCTATGTTTAAAATTTATAGTATTGTCATATCTACCATCATGACATTGGTCTTTTCTGGTATCTCTTTTTCCTGATTGGTATGCAGACAGAAACAACTAGAAAAGCTTTAGAAATGAGATATCCATGCATTACCATTTAATGTTTAAATATCTTCACAGAAACATTTATAGATCATATTATGTATAGCAACAAAAATACAAAATAGGCAAAATTGCAATTAACAAAAATTTTTAGTGTTTATATAATGAACATAACAAAATGTAATTGTGGTTCATAAAAGAAGACAAATTATTTTAAAAGATATAAAATATTTCTGAATGAAAAAATCAATTACATAAAGATGTTAATTTTTCTTATATTTATTATAATTTCAAAATCATGAGACATTCTAACTTTAGAAAATAATTCTATTTCATTTAGCTAAGGTAAATAGCTAAGAAAACTTTGAATAATAAAAAAATACAGCATACTTACTGTACCAGACATTAAAATGTACTATAAAATATGAACATAAGTTGCACTCATAATTATGAGCCTCACTGCCTTGTTATTTTTTATAAATTCTTTTTCTGTGAATTGTTGCTTCTTTTTTTCTCTAATCTAAACAGTCCTAGCAAAGCAATACAAATGGATAAATGGATCTCATGAATAAAAGACCAACTGTTTCTGACTTCATCCTCTCAGGACTTACCAGTTCTCAAGAAATTTGTATCATTTTTTGTAATCTTCTTTCTTGTTTATATAGCTAAGAAATTTATGCTTTTCTTCTGTGGCAACTCCCAAAGTGATTGCAGATTTCCTTAGAAAGCACAAGATCATATCCTTTTGGGACTGCATGGCCCAGATGTTTTTAATGCACTTCTTTGGGAGTCATGAGATGTCTCTCCTGATAGCAATGTCCATCAACAGGTGTGTTACCATATGCAAACCCCAGCACTACAAGACCATCATGAATCACAGGGTCCTCATCGTGTTTCTGCTGCTCTCAAAGGTTATGGGTTCAGACATACCACAATGAATACCACAGATGGTATTTACAGTAGATTTACCTTTCTGTGGCACCAACCAATCATCCTCTCTGACTTCATGAGAGGATGAAGTCTGAAACAGTTGATCTTTTATTTATGAGATCCATTTATCCATTTGTATTGCTTTGCTAGGACTGTTTAGATTGGAGAAAAAAAGAAGCAACAATTCACAGAAAAAGAATTTATAAAAAATAACAAGGCAGTGAGGCTCATAATTATGAGTGCAACTTATGTTCATATTTTATAGTACATTTTAATGTCTGGTACAGTAAGTATGCTGTAGTTTTTTATTATTAGAAGTTTTCTTAGCTATTTACCTATTTAGCATTTTCTGTGACATTCCCCTTGTCATTAATATTGCATGCATTGAGACATATATACTGGAGCTCTTGTTATTACAGGTAGTGGGCTTCTGTCACTGGTCCACTTCATTCTCTTGCTGAAATCCTACATCATTATGTTAGTCACCACCTGGTAGCACTCCTCCAGTGCATCCCCCATGGCTCTATCCACTCTCTTTCCTCACATCATCATAGTAACTTTGGCCCAGCTATATTCATCTATGCTTTTCCATTCAACAGTTAATCTTCTTTTTAACATTCTTAATTTTTGATCATTCTGTTCTACATATATAATCAGTAATTCACAATATCATCACATAATTGCATATTAATCACCATGATCATTTCTTGGAACATTTGCATCTATTCAGAACAAGAAATAAAAAGAAAACAGAAAAAAAATTCATACATACCATACCCCTACCCCTTCCCCTAACCAATCACCAGCATTTTAATCTAAGTTTATTTTAACATTTGTTCCCCTATTATTCATCTTTATCCCATATGTAGTACTTGTCTCAACAGTTACTCTTAATAACTTTCTTTCAGTGTTTGCTGTATAATCATCCCCCTTTACTTAATCTAATTATTTATACTCTGAGGGGTCAGGAAATGAAGGCAACCTTAAGAGACAGAGCAGTCAGCATATCAGTTTCTGGGTGCCCCCATTAAATGATAATTTAGATTATCATTTCTACATTTCTATCATTTCTACATTTCTACATATTAAGTAACATCACTTTTGTTCCTTTCAAATGCCTAGAATTATTATTAAGATATTTTTGATCTAAGAATTTTAATGGAAAGTATACAAGTGCAGTCACAATACATAAATCAATATTCATTTACTGGCGACCTACTTGTCTTTAAAAAGGCAAGTAAATCCCCAGTAAATGAATACTTATTTAAATGTATAAGCATAACGTCTGCTTGCAAAACTTTTATAGTGTTTCAGTGAATCAAGTTGCAAAATGGGAAACTTCAGTAAAATGCCACCCAATTTGGCATTCAGTATAAATTTTATTGTATAATTTATATTATGTTTTAATAGGTGTTAAACAGGATGGGGATGATCAGATCCCAAGTTGGTGGCAGCAGTTAATCATCATAGACAAGGTGGGTGAAACCACCACCATAATGGATATAGACTCAAAGCAGCAGTCAAAATTATCTGACTCACAGGGACTTGTGGTGTTGACTAGTAGATCATGGGGTACCTAGAAGTAAAATAAATGGGCAGTCTACTAAATTCATGTTTGAGCTGTATTAGCAGAAGAGCTCTAGGCCAAGTAAACAGAAGTCTAACTTGAATTATAAAAGCAGGGAGTCGGTCAGCCCACGGTTGCTCAACAGGCAGAGTTCTCACCTCCCATGCCAGAGACCTGGATTCGATTCCTGCTGTCTGCCCATGTAAAAAAAAATTGCAGGGAGTTATGGCCCCTTAATACCCAGATTTGAGTCAGTTTACAGGCCCAGAGCCCTTTGGATGAGGGGAGGGCTCAGTACTCTTGGGGAAAGATCCTTTTAAAATCCCCAAATTTTACCCTGTTAAACTTCCTCCCCATGAGAGGAGATTATTGTTTTGTCTGGGGTGATTGATCCTGACTATCAAAGGAAAATAAGACTGTACTACACAATGGAGGTAAAGAGGAGTTTTCCTGGAATACAGGTGATCCCTAGGGCATCTCTTGATACTACCAAGATCAATGAAAAACTGCAACAACCCAATCCAGGCAGGACTACCAATGGCCCAGAAACTTCAGGAATGAAGGTTTGGGTCATCCCACCTGGCAAAGGACCACAGCCAGATGAAGTGCATGTTGATAGTAAAGGGTATGTGAGATGGGTAGAAAAAGAAAGTGATAAATATGAGCTACAACTATGTGACCAGTTACAGAAACAAGGATTATGATTGTATGACTATTTCCTCTGTTTTTTCCTGAGTATTTTTGCATTTGTACAAGTCAATATTTTGATTTCCTCTTATCATATGACATAAGTTGTATTGTTCATGCTACAGTATTTAAGTCATAGGATATGAAGTATAAGAGTGAATGTTACCTAAGGACATGCACTTCATTCTGGAGAGATGTAGTGTGTTCCTGGTTGTATACAGCACAGTTGTGTATTGTCAGGCAAAACATTACATCTGTTATTGTGTTCTATTTGGAAGTTAAGCCTGTTTCAAGGTGATGTGTATAGTGCCAAGTTGAGACAAGGTGGACTGTGATGGTTACAGTCTGGTGTCAATTTGGCCAAGTAATGATGCCCAGTTTTCTGGTCAGGTAATCACTAACCTAACCACTGCTGCAAGGATATTTTGTGGCTGGTTGATAAACCAGAAGGCTGGTCTATTAAATTATCTGTCAGTTGATTGCATCTGTGGCTCATTACATCTGCAATCAACTAAGCCATGCTTCCCACTAATAAGATGATCCAATGAGGTGAAGACTTTTCAGGGGAGATGGACTTTTTCACTGCTTCTTCAGCCAGTAAGCCTCTCCTGTGGAGTTTTTCCAGACCTTCATTGGAGCTGACAGCTTCCCAGCCTGCCCCCACAAATTTTGGACCCTTACATTGCCACGGTTGTGTGAGACACCTTTATAAATGTTGTATTTACAGATTTTTTCCCATTGGTTCTGTTTCTCTAGAGACCCTGAATAATACACCAGATGACAACAGAGACTATATTCAACGTTATTTTCACTGAATTCGGTGATACATAAAACAATTTTTTTTTGCATGAGCAGGCACTGGGAATCGAACCTGGGCCTCTGGCATGGCAGGTGGAAATTTTGCCACTGAGCCACCATTACGTCAGCAAACAAAACAATTTAAAAAATATTTACCATGTTCCATGCACTCTGGCCTGAAATAAGGATGCTCTGCTATAATGCAGACCTTGCCCTACTCAAAATAAAATCATTAGGCTGGGAGTTATGTACGTTAGGCATTGTGGTCTCTGAAGTCTTTTCTAAGGAGGAGACTTTTAAACAAAAATATTGAAAAAACAAAAAATTAGTAGTTTGGAAGAGTGAACACATTTTCCAGAAGAAGGACCCATATACTTAGATATTGTGGAGTGAGAAAGAGCTTGTAGGTGCTGAAGGTAGATCTTTGTAAATGGATAAAGGTGAATAAAAGTGAGAATGATCCATGCTGAAAGTCTGCATTTGTTCGATGATATAGAATACTAACTGTGGGCTTACTGAAACAGTACAAAGAGGACTTCCAAAGGTTAGTATGAAACCTAATATTATGTAAACATCCACAGAGCCATCTCCCAGGTGATATATTTTCTTTTGAACTATAACCTACTTCAAAAGTCAAACGTATGTATTCCCTCCTAACCCCTTCCTCAAAAATACTTCGTAAGTATTTTTGTCCCTACTGAAATTTGTCCATAATCCATGTTCTCTAAAAATTCTTACCTCTATTCTTGAAAATTCTACCTACATTATGCTTTCCACTTGCTTGGATAATCAATTCTGGGTATCCAATTTTGTGCCTGTATTATATTACTTAACTCTGTATTTAAGAATTTTCTCCTTCCATACAAATAACTACTCTAACAGTGATACAGCCCTAAACCCTGATATGTATATCCTCACCAGTGAAATATAAAGGAGGTGCTGTTGTTGTTGTTTCATGATAGCTGTGATTGACTGTTAGAGGCTACATGGGATACTAATAAAGAAGAAATCCTAATGCTGACTTTGAAAGAGCATCTACTAGAAACGTCTGCTAAATGCTTAGAAAGTGAATGGAACCATATTTACCATTTATTTACCTCTTTCATTTCTGGTAATATTTTTCAGATGGTTGGAGATGCTAGGGAAATATGGAAGAGTTGTGTATAAGTATCAATTAAAAAAAACACTTTTCCTGGCACATGAACTGATTAGCATCATTAATTGTCATTCAGCTTTTTAGCATGGTGATTTTTTTACCCATAAATGTTAATAATAAAAAAAATTAATACTAATACTCGTCTTCCATGTGGGAGATCCAAGTTAATTCCAGATCATGCACCCACCCCCCAAAAAAAGTTAATATCCAGTTCTGCCTCCATATTCTTCTATTTATATTGGTGGGTGGTACATTATAAAGTTCTACATTTTACCAAAGCATTTTGTAAAATTCTAAATTCTCACAATAGTTGATTGCTAAACTCTAGTAGTGTTACCATTAATCAATAAAAAACATTAAGTTGATAAAAACTCTCTCTTTTAATTACTCTTTCCCACCCTCCCTTATCTCTTTTCTTTTTTATTAATTAAAAAAAAATTAACAAAACATTTAGAAATCATTCCATTCTACATGTACAATCAGTAATTCTTAATATCATCACATAGTTGCATATTCATCATTTCTTAGTACATTTGCATTGATTTAGAAAAAGAAATAAAAAGACAACAATATAAGAATTAAAACGATAATAGAGAGAAAAAAAAACTATACCTCACATGCAGCTTAATTCAATGTTTTAACATAATTGCATTACAATTAGGTAGTATTGTGCTGTCCATTTCTGAGTTTTTTTTAAATTTTTTTATTTTTATTAATAAAAAAATTAACTAACACAACATTTAGAAATCATTCCATTCTACATATGCAATCAGTAATTCTTAATATCATCACATAGATGTATGATCATCATTTCTTAGTACATATGCATCGATTTAGAAAAAGAAATAGCAAGACAACAGAAAAAGAAATAAAATGATAATATAGAGAAAAAATAAAAATAAAAATAAAAAATACAAAAATATATAAGAAAAAAAGCTATACCTCAGATGCAGCTTCATTCAGTGTTTTAACATAATTACATTACAATTAGGTAGTATTGTGCTGTCCATTTTTTTTTTAGAAATCATACTATTCTACATATGCAATCAGTAATTCTTAACATCATCACATAGATGCATGATCATCGTTTCTTAGTACATTTGCATCGGTTTAGAAGAACTAGCAATATAACTGAAAAAGATATAGAATGTTAATATAGAGAAAAAAATAAAAGTAATAATAGTAAGAACAAAACAAAAAAAAACAAAAACCTATAGCTTGGATGCAGCTTCATTCAGTGTTTTAATATGATTACTTTACATTTAGGTATTATTGTGCTGACCATTTTTGAGTTTTTGTATCTAATCCTATTGCACAGTCTGTATCCCATCAGCTCCAATTACCCATTATCTTACCCTGTTTCTAACTCCTGCTGAACTCTGTTACCAATGACATATTCCAAGTTTATTCTCGAGTGTCGATTCACATCATTGGGACCATACAGTATTTGTCTTTTAGTTTTTGGCTAGACTCACTCAGCATAATGTTCTCTAGGTCCGTCCATGTTATTACATGCTTCATAAGTTTATCCTGCCTTAAAGCTGCATAATATTCCATCGTATGTATATACCACAGTTTGTTTAGCCACTCATCTGTTGATGGACATTTTGGCTGTTTCCATCTCTTTGCAATTGTAAATAATGCTGCTATAAACATTGGTGTGCAAATGTCCGTTTGAGTTTTTGCCCTTAATTCCTTTGAGTAGATTCCCAGCAATGGTATTTCTGGGTCGTATGGCAATTCTATATTCAGCTTTTTGAGGAACCACCAAACTGCCTTCCACAGTGGTTGCACCATTTGACATTCCCACCAACAGTGGATAAGTGTGCCTCTTTCTCCGCATCCTCTCCAGCACTTGTCATTTTCTGTTTTGTTGATAATGGGCATTCTGGTGGGTGTGAGATGATATCTCATTGTGGTTTTGATTTGCATTTCTCTAATGGCCAGGGACATTGAGCATCTCTTTATGTGCCTTTTGGCCATTTGTACTTCCTCCTCTGAGAGGTGTCTATTCAAGTCTTTTTTCCATTTTGTAATTGGGTTGGCTGTCTTTTTGTTGTTGAGTTGAACAATCTCTTTATAAATTCTGGATACTAGACCTTTATCTGATATGTCGTTTCCAAATATTGTTTCCCATTGTGTAGGCAGTCTTTCTACTTTCTTGATGAAGTTCTTTGATGCACAAAAGTGTTTAATTTTGAGGAGTTCCCATTTATTTATTTCCTTCTTCAGTGCTCTTGCTTTAGGTTTAAGTTTCATAAAACTGCCTCTGATTGTAAGATTCATAAGATATCTCCCTACATTTTCCTCTAACTGTCTAAGACCGTGGTTTGAGGGACTGCCTGTCCAATTCTCCCAGCCGGCCCGGGAAGGGGGAAGGGAGTGACTCCGGCCGCTTGCCGCCCCACCCGGTGAAGCCCGTGCCCCTCGGCGATCTCACCAGAGTGGGTTCTCTCAGCCAGCCAGCCGTTCCAGGATGGGGTACGCTGTCTTTTTATCTCTGTCATGGCTTTGGGAGCTGTTTTGTATCGTTTCTACTCCCCTAGTAGCTGTCCTGGAGGAGAAACTAAGATCTGCGCATCTTACTAAGCCGCCATCTTCTCTGGAATTCCCCTTCCTTATCTCTTAATCTTCTTTGACTGGAAAAGCCCTTTGTATAGTAAAATTAGATTTTTCTCATTGTGTAAGGAATTTTTTCTATGAATTTCTATTATAAACCTTGCCAATACTGCTTATTAAATTTTACTCAAATAAAATTATTCTATTATCAGATTAATTACAAATAATTTTAGTTATTAAATCAAGTTAATAGAATTATATTCTCCCCAAACTATCATCAACAACAGGTTCCTTCTCTGTCAATGTGCTCACCCTCCACCAAACATGCTGGTTTAATGTTTTCTAGAAAAAACATTTTCTAGGAAACTTCCTCAAAAAATTCACAAGGTTAATACATGTGGTAAATTCACAATCCACTTAAATAATGGAGGATGTTCTCATTATGAACATAAAGGAAAAACAACAGGTTCATTTTAGTAATTCCCTCTGGTGGTTGATCATCTGTCTGAATCTTCTGTATATGTTTCTCTCTCTTTTTTTTATTTGCAAATCATTATCCTGGATATTCCTCATGGTAAAAACAATAACTCACATATAGTCAGAATCTCACTGTGCCTATATTTCTCTGAAGCGGCCACCTCTCTGCTACAACTGGTAGGTTAAATAGTAAGGTTGACAGGTTGCAATTGAATGCTATATTAAAAGGTGATACATTTTATATAAAACTTGCACTGAATGTGAAACATATTATTCTGATCATGGAAGGAATAGCATACAATTTATTTTGATCAACTAGCATCTGAAGAAACTCACTCACTTATAGAAGAAGCAATAAGCTTACTCTGTATGTGATAAATAGCCTTCACATTCTTCATCAGATTTCAGTTTTATGAGTTAAGCTTGAGCTTTGAAATATAAATGGGATTAACTTAATCCACAGGACATAAAGGAGAAATAGTTTAAAAATATAAATTAATGGAGAGTCAAGTTCTTCTTTGGCAAAGTATCATATCTGTACAAGTCTGAAATTTCTAATAAAATAGATAAAAATGGTAAATAATGACTTATTTTAATATTAAATGCAAGTATTTTTATTTTACTTCTCTATGTTGAGTATTCATTTTAATTCAGAAAACTTTTCAACAATGCCAAGTAAAATAAATGATTTTTCAATTAACTTATTTTTATTTTCCACTCAAGTCTATGTTATTGTCTTGTTAACTTATATGACCTTTTACTTAATACAATTATCTAAGAAATTGCTCATATCTTCATTTTTGATAATTTTGCAACCCAAGGGATATTTTTAAACTCAATGGTCCTCTCTACATTTAAAACAATTCATTTAATATTTTATTCGATCAATGTATAAAAACAAAATCCTTTTGTCACTTAAAGAAATTGAGGTATATTTCAAATAAAAGTTTATTATTTTAAATAGGAAAACAGTAATAGTGGTTATTTTGGCAACTAATCTGATTTTTCACCTTCCAAACATTTTGTTTGTTGATAAGTGAGCATTACTTGTAGATTACACATGGTATCACACTTTCATAACTAGAAAATAATGAAAACTCATGATCACTAGAAATGGTGTAGCCCTAGTTCTATAAAAAAAACTGTCAGTTACACTTTTTCTTTACACCAACAATTGTATATAAGTGCTTTTGTGGAGATGTATGGAAATGACTCTGTCACTAAACTGACCACACCACCTAGCTCTTTATTACCCCCAAACAAGCAAAGGAGTGGATTAGTTTTTCATCTTTTAGCCCCATGGCATTGAACTAGTTTGGCTCTCTCATTTGCCAGTCATTCTTTCCTTTTTCAGATAACACTTAAGAGAAAACAAATTCGAGGTGAAGTCAAATTTATTCCTTTATTTTTCATTCCTTTTCACTTTACTCTTATCTGCATAGTATATGCTACTCAAAATTTAAGTTTGGTGTTTGAGCTTAAACCTGGCTCAAGTTAAAAAGACAACTTTTCTTATTCTTATTTTGACTTATTTTTAGCTGTGTCTGATTCAAAGGGTATTTTTAGATATTTAATCTGAAATGTTTATACACAAATTATTATAATGAGTTACTCCATATGTTGTAACAGATTTGAATCTACATATATGTAGATTTAGCTATTTTCAATAAATATGCTTTTAAAAACAGAAGAGGCTTAAAGTAATAAATATCCTTTTCTATTTTTAATTTTCCAATTTTATATACTGAACTTAAAAAAGTAATTTTTTATGAGACCTCAAGATTTTTTTCTTATTGGTAGTTTGAGATCAAGGATTGCATAACTTTGAGAATGATTTCAAAGTGACTATGTAGATATTACTTACATACTGCAAGAATGAGGATACAAAGAATGACAACAATAATTACTTTTAAAGAAGACATCTAGGAAATTATATCAATTCTACTCAATGGAGCAAAATGCTTTCATTATTACAAATTCTACTTTATCATTCTTCTGGACTAAAAGTCTTGTTTGATCTTGTTAGTCTCATATCCTCATAATCATTAGAAAGTGAGATTAAATTAAATACAATTTTGTGAATCACATACATAGTGCATAATAAATGTATATGTATACAATGAAACATGCAAATATATTCCACATATCTTACCCTTGAGAACTCATAATCTGTGAGATTGAAAAGCAGATATATTTAAATTTACAGGAAAAAATCAACCTTTAAAGGAGTTGACTGTATTTTCTAGTAAATATCAAGACCAATAAAAGAATTTAAATCTAACTCAGTTCATTTTTCTTATATTATGATATTTAAGCAAAACAATGTCATTTGAATACTTGATGGAATTGCTCAGGAACCAAAATTTTTGATACACACTGTTCACAAAAAATCTGGACAGTGAGAAATGTTTATGGACTATCCAGAAAGTTCCTGGAAAGTTCATTTTATTTTATAATTTTCTTGTTT
Organism: Tamandua tetradactyla; assembly: GCF_023851605.1. NCBI lineage: Eukaryota > Metazoa > Chordata > Mammalia > Pilosa > Myrmecophagidae > Tamandua > Tamandua tetradactyla. The sequence continues at coordinate 43,047,569 of NC_135340.1, forward strand.
CAAGGGCAAGTAAAGTGCGTATTGCAGACTATGGCCAATTAAGAACTAGGAATAAATGAAAAAAGTGATATATTTTGAGAGATGAAAGGGAGGCTAACAATATACTATATCTTATAGAGGAAAAGCACTAAAGAATTTGCTAATTAGGTATATAATTCAATTCAAATGTATAACTCTGAATAATCTAAATTGATGAAAGAGATGGAAAATGAATGACATAATTATATGAAAGATAACTATGTTTTCATCCATTTGAGCTAATTAATTTCACTGGTTCTGATTTGATTCATTTACCCATTCATCCATTAAACTCATGGGTCATGAACTCATGATAGACAAATGAGTTCTGCATGCAAAACTACGTTTAGAGAGTTTAATAATATTTTTTTTCATCTTTTGCAATTTCTGGTAGGAAAAAATGCAGAAATGTAAACATTGATTGACATCAATGTGAATATTGATTGCCATCAATGAGAATATTGATTGAATCAACAAAATATGTTTCTCAGAAATTCTGTCTCCTCATCTCTATAGGAATCAAATATTCACTTTCTATATATAACCTAACCTTCAAAACTATCAAAGATTAAATGATGACAATTTCCAGATTATCTTCATTTTAAAAACATTCTGAAATACTATATAGACTGGATGGATATGAAGAACAGCTCAATGATATTTGGGTTTGTTTTGTTAGGACTCACCAGCAACTGGGAACTTGAAATGTTCTTTCTCTTCACATTTTTGTTGGCCTATGCAGCAATCATGACAGGAAACCTTCTCATTGTGGTCACCATAATCTTTGACTCTCACCTGCACTCCATTCCAATGTACTTCCTCCTTGGAAAACTCTCCTTTCTTGAAATGTTTATTTCCACAATTACAACCCCTAAGATGGTCTTTGATCTCCTCAGGGAGAATAAAACAATTTCCTGGTGGGGCTGCATGGCTCAGATGTTCTTCCTCCACTTTTTAGGGGGCAGTGAGATGACTCTTCTCATAGTCATGGCTGTGGATTGGTACATTGCAATCTGCAAACCTCTCCGCTACACAACCATCATGAACCACCGGGTTCTCGTGGGCTCAGTGCTGCTGTCATGGGCTGTTGGTTTTGTGCACACCATGAGCCAGATGGTTTTTACTATCACATTGCCCTTCTGTGGTCCCAACGTGGTGGACAACATTTTCTGTGATCTTCCCCTTGTTCTAAAGCTCGCCTGCACTGACACCTATGTCCTGGAGCTGCTGGTGATTGCTGACAGCGGACTGCTGTCCTTCATCGGCTTCATGCTCCTGCTCATTTCTTACACCATCATCCTGGTAACTGTCCAGTGTTGATCCTCTGGGGCTCTCTCCAAGGCCCTGTCCACCCTGTCTGCTCACATCACTGTAGTCACTCTGTTCTTTGGGCCTTGCATCTTCATTTATCCTTGGTCATTTAGTAGCTATTCAGTAGATAAATTTCTCTCTGTGTTTTATTCAGTTATCACACCTTTACTGAACCCCATTATTTGTACCTTGAGGAATCAAGAGATGAAAGCAGTGATGAGAAGACTGCGGACCCAGCACATCAGCTCCAGACAGGACTTCTAGGCAGAACCATGATGATCAAGATGTTTAGTGCAAAATCCGGTATACACTACATCTCAGAATGATATTATCAATTTACTTTGCTTGTGCATATTTTAAAATATTGACAATTATGTTGAAATTACAAAATGAACTATCACTTTCTTTCTATGAAAGACTGTTTCTGTTGAAAGACTAATACCTTAATTGAAATTCAAATCAGGTTTTGAATGATAAATTATAAGTATTTCTAAAAATGAATTCAATAAAATAACTGGGTTATTATAGTGGGAAACACATAAAATTCCAAGACTAAATGCCCTTAAGTAAAGATAAATCAAATATGAATTTTGTTGTCTAACTTTAATTCAGATTTAGGTGTCTTTCATTTAAATTCTCTAAATTTTCAAGTATGCACCCTACTGAATGAACTCCTATGAACCCATAACACATGTGCATACATCCACCTCTTTGTGGCTCTTTGTACATGAAATGATTTTTTTTTTAATTTATAAAAGCAAACAGGCTAATTTTTAAGAGTGGGCACATCCATACAATGATTGTGAACCAGTGATATGAAGTAAACATTTATTTCAATTTTAAGAAAAACAAGAATTCCACCAAGAAAATAGCTTAAAATGAGTTTCATTCTGCTTCATTCCTTCATTCATATTTATATTTACATTTGCTCATGTCTCTCTTGAGAATCCAATAAGAGCTTTACTTTTGGGCTAATCCCCATGGACAAAGAATTAATTACAGTGCCTCTCCATATTCCATTTATTCACTTCACAACTCATAGGATATAATGGAAGTTCAATTTGTTTAAGTTGCATATATAAAGTCAGAAAGTGTACTGAGTTATATAGACAGATTTATAGTCTATGGACATTAGAATAAATAGACATTCTATATACTTGTATATATTGCATTCATGATGTTATACTTTCTCCCAATACCTAGTGGCATTTTATACTTCTCTTCAGCACATTTCCTTTATTGACTCTCCACAATAGGTATATAAATTATAGTAACTAGGGGCCTTCAAGGACATATACCTGCCATAAATGCATTATGTGTTTCAGAGTATGACATTTTTTAAAAAGCACATAAGAGGGTAGAAACTGGGCCCTGAAATCATTGGGTATAATAACATCGAATGAAATAGTTCAATAATAGAGTTAAAAGTAGATATTGTTTTATATGTAGTTTTTCAATTTTATAACATTTTTCCACATCCATTGTAGATTCTTTTTTATTCCAAATGTTTATTATTGGATATATTATAAAACCCTAAGCAGTCCATCACATCAAATTATTTTATCTTTGCCAATATAATTATTATCAAGTCCATAAGCTTCATTCCTTTGTAGCACTTTTAAATTATTTTCTCATGTATGCTCATATTGTGCATTAAAATCTATCTTTTTTCATATTATAAAATGTGATACATGTGAAACATATAGATATTATTTTTTCCAAATGCATTTTAACTCAAATTTATATTTTTAAGATTTATATGTTTAGATATGTGCCATTCCATTCCATTCATTTTAATGGTACAGAGTCTTCTATTTTAGGGATATGCCAGAATTTATTTAAATCTTCCTTTGGTAGACATTTTGAGTATTTCCAATTGTTTACTGTTATAATGATTCAATTACATATACTTTTATTTTTTTTGCACACACAGATAATAATTCTCTATAAATTATATCTAGAACCAGAAATTCTGAAATGAGTGGTATAAGCATTCTAAGCTTACTAGAAATTGCCTAAATTGATTCCCCAAATTACAGATACTTATACTTCTACCTGCACTATGAGGGAATCCTAGTTCTCCATGGCATCAGCACTATAGGATTCTTATGTCTTTGTGGTTGTTGTCAATTTGTCATTTAGATGGGTACATCTAATATCTTATAGTTTTGTTCCATACACTATGTTCAGAATGAATCTGTGCATCATTTTGTATATTTATTGGATAGTCTTTTTCCCCTCAGTGATTTCCCATTCATACTGTTTGCAGGTTTCTCTTTTGGGATGTTATCTTTTATACATTGATTATATTATTAATTATTCTGATATATGTTCTATAATTTTTCACTCCTGTAGATTATCTTTAACATTTTTCATGTTTATGCATATACAAATCTTGATATCATCACATTTATTAAACTTTTCTTTTGGTTTGGGATTTTGTTTCACATGTGAAAATGTTTCATATGTCAAAATATGCTATTGTATTTTCTTATAATTTAAAAATTTTCTTTTTCATATTTAGTTACTTTAACTAGAATTTAACTTTGTTATCGGTATGTGGTATGAATTTAATTTATTTTATATATACATACTAAACAATCATCCAATAATAATTATAAAATATTAAAATTCTGTACTATTTATAATGTTACTTTTACCATTTATCCAATGTCTATATATACCTGGATCTGCTTCTTGATATATTATTCCTTCCATTGATCATTTTGACTCTGAGATAACACATCCTCCTATATATAATTGTTTTATACTCAGTCTTGACATGGCGAATAAGCCTTCTCAAAACAATCTATTTTATTTTTATCCTGAATCTTCCTCTAAACTAATTCCTGCAGATGGTTTTAGGATAAGTAGTCAAGTTTCCCAAAAACACTCTTAGGATATCAGTTGGAATAGGAAAGGATTTATCAACTAATTTGGGGAGATTATAGAACTTCAAGATTTTTATTGTTCTAATTTTATTGTTCTAATTCATGAAAATATTTTTATCACTTTAGTTACACTTTTTATAATATTTAACAATATTTTAATTTTAATTGTTTGACTATTATCAGGCATCACAGTTTGTTGCTGTTACAAATGGACTTCCTTTTGCATTACAATTGAATAGTCTATTACTGGTTTAGAGAAACACTGCAGATTTTATATGTTGATTCTAAATACATAAAATTTGTTGAAATGTCATATCATTCATTCTTCTCGTTTTGACAGTAGATTCTTATAAATTTCCTATTTGGTTTATCTGGAAATGAAGGAGCATTTTTTTTCTCTTCCTTTCCGATTCATGTGTGTATTTGTTCATTGGCTCTACAGCATTGGCTAGAACCACCATTCAGCACAATGCTGAATGGAAGGCATTTTCTTTTTTCTACGCTTTTACAGTTTATATAAAAAATACTGCCATGGATGCTACTCTTCAGAAATTAGGATATTTACTTTCTGTTCCCAGTTTTCCAAAGGTTTTTTTAATCATAAATGTTTTCAAAATTACAGATCTGGTTATCTCTCCTTTGAGATAATTATATTTTTCTCTACTTCATTAAGCTAATGTATTGAGTTAATGTTATTAACGCTTCTTTGAATTTTAAATCTAAGCTCTAATTTATAATAATATGGCTTTTCATCTTTCCAGGTTTGATATGCTAGATTTTGCATTTTAGTTTTAGAACAGTTCATTAGATAATGTTATCTTTTTATCTGTAAATGTTATCTTTTTTATTCTGTAAAACTATTTAAATTAAATGGAATGACTTATTTTTAAAATCTGAGTATTAGCTTCTTTACCACCTACTTGCCCTTCTATACAATGACTCATAGTCATTTTAAAGATAAAAGTTAGCATAATCTTCTCAGAAAAGCCTTCCCTAAACCTCCAATCTTGATTAAGATCTTTCATTCAGTACTCTATAGCAACCTATATTGTTTTTTTATAAAATATATCACATTTTACATTACTTAATTAAATATTTGTGAGTATATGTCTATATTCCCTGTTAGATCACAAACAAGCCATGAAGTCAGGAAACATGTCTATCTTAATTGCTGAAATTGTGCCAATGCATGTTTGAGATATTTAGATATCAGGAACATGACTCACTGATTTTAGATTGTTATGATCATGAACTCTCTCACTGAGTAAAAGAAGGTCACTCCTCTATGTAATTTTAAAAAATATTTTATTCATAAATCTTAACATACAAACATACAAGCATTCTTAATATGCAAATATTCCATATAAAGTTATGATCAATGGCTCACAATATCATCACCATGTTGATGCATATTCATCACCATGATCATTTTCCAAGATATAGAGTGGTTTGTATATAAACTAGGTCATTCCCAGAAACTTCAGGTATTTACGTGACACCTGAGACTCAGAAGCTATGAAACTCAGTATTATCCCTTACAGGGACTATTTACAAACTTGAAAAAGTGATCATACTTTGACTAGAGATATAAATGAAGATTATCTGGCTATGACTAATGTATATTAGACTGTAGGATAAAGGATTGTATGATCCATATTTTAAAATTTCAACTTCTGTGTGAGACTAAAGGGAGAGATGTTTATTTGGTTCAAAATTTGTATTTTGGGTAATGCATTATCTAATTTAACCTGTGTGGTTTAGTTAAACACCATAAGTACATGGAATCTTAAATAAGGCATGGGATCTTGTAGCATGGAATTTATTCCTGCAAAAGAGAAGATAAGCCTACTTATAATTATACTTAAGAGTTACCCCTGAGAATCTCTTCTGTTGCTCAACTATGACCTCTCTCTCTAAGCCAACTTGGCAAGTGAACTGACTGCCCCCATGCTACATGGGACATTACTCCAAGGGTCGTAAATATCCCTGGCAATGTGGCATCTGACTCTTGGGATGGGCCAGGACCTGGCATCATGGGATTGAGAAAGCCTTCTTGTCAGAAAGAGGATAGAGAGAAAAGAGACAAACTAAAGTTTCAGTGGCTGAGATTCAGACATAGTCAAATAATTATCCTGGAGGTTATTCTCATGCATTCTATAGATATCTCATTTTTAGTTTATGGTGTATTGGAGTGGCTGGAAGGAAGTACCTGAAATTGGTGAACTGTGTTCTAGTAGCCTTGTTTCTTGTAGATGATTGTATAACAATATAGCTTTTACAATGTGACTGTGTGATTATTAAAATAAACAAACAAAATCCTGACAACCTCCCCTTTGTAATTATATTTTTGCTAAAATAAAAAAAAATTATATTTTTACTAAATATCAATGACACCATCTGCTTCAGCAAGATATTATTAGATTTTGATCTAGTTTTTCAGGTCATTACATTTCTTCTCATTTCTGCAGTATTTCTGAGTTGGACATCAATGATGAACCTCTATATCCTTAATAGTGCAATGCCAACTCGTCAGGGGGAAAAAGTGTTTCCTTTCATTCCAATAGACTAAATTATAATGTTCTGTGTGAATTAATTTCTCACTCCCTTTTTGATGAAAGTTCATTCTTCAATTTATTCAAGTTAAAACTCTGAAACAACGGTCCCCATCTCTCCATCCATTCATAGAATGATTGAACAAAGAGAGGGTTGAAACATTTTCAAATTTCATGGAATTAATCTGGTCACATCATCTCCAGGGTATAGAATAAGGATGGAGAATATTCTTTCTTTTGTATTTGGAATAACTGGTGGTTAAGTAAATGGAGACCCTACTCTCTTATGAGTTATTAAGAGCATTTAAACATCCTCTTCATATGCTTATAATACTCACATTATAATCCCTTGTGAGTTTATAACAATAAAGAATAAAAATAGACTACATTGTAGAAAAAAACTTGCTGCCAAATTGAATATATATGACATAGCATGTACTCATTATATGTATCTACCTGTGGTGAATTCAATTTGAAATAAGCTATGTATAAAACAAGCATGAAAATGGGATTTCATTTTGTTGGCATCAGTAGCAGCAAAGGCTGCATATTTGTAAGGTAAGAAATGCTAGTGGCATTTTATTTATTACTGTAGAAGGAGAGTGAATTTGAGGTCAGTATTTAGAGCAGGTCTCTTAAGAAGGCTTTCCAATGTAATTTTAGTTTTATTCCTTTAAGTAACCTAAATCTTGGTGTGCTGGTTTGAAATTATTATGTACCCCAGACAAGTGATTTTCTTCTTATCCATTCTTGTAGGCCAGACCTGTTGTGGGTGGATCCTTTTCATCAGGTTGCTTCCATGGAGATGTGACCCAACCAATTCAAGGTGGGTTAAAATCCTCTTTACTGGAGTCCCTTTGAGAAGATAAAAAGACATAAAAAACAAGGAAATCTAGAGACATTTAGAGAGAGAAAAGAAATGACCAGAGACATTTTTGGAGAGAGCCAACCCAGACCTCATAGAGGTAAAGAGTAGCCCTGCAGAAAATGAGAGCTGACAGAAGTGTCTCCAGATGAGCAAGCAAGGACCCAAAGAAGCTCAGAGTGAGAGCCACTGGAGACAGAAGGTGAAAGCAATGCAACCCAGATGAAGGCCCACTAGATGCTAGTCACATGCCTTCCTGGGTGACAGAGGAACTACAAATGTTGGTGGTCTTTCTTCAAAGTCAAGATATTTCTCTGGATGTCTTAATTTTGACATTTTCATAGTCTTAGAACTGTACATTTGTAACCTAATAAATCACCTTTAAAAAACCCAACCAATTTCTAGTATATTGCATTCAGGCAACTTTAGCAACCTGAAACAAATTTTGGAATTAGAAGAGTGTGGTCTTCATTTTGAAAATACCAAAAATACTGGAATGGCTTTATAAATGGATAAGGCAATGATTCTGGAAAAATCGTTAGATGCTTGATAGGGAAGGCCTAGACTGTTTTGAAGAGACTGCTCTTAGAAATGTGGGCTCTAAAAATACTTATGTTGAAGCCTTAGATAAGAATTATGAATTTCTCATTACCAGTTGGGAAAAAGGCATCCCTTGTTTTAAGGTGGCAGAGAATTTGACAAAAATGAGCCCTGATGTCAGATGGAAGAAAGAATTTGAAAGCAATGGTCTTGGATATCTAGCTGAGGAAATTTCCAAACTAAATGTGAGAAATATAACCTATCTTCTCCATGTAGCTTATAGTAACATGCAAAAGGAAAGGGATAAGCTGAGAACAGAACTCTTGAGTACAAAGAAACTGGGAATTAATGGTTTGGAAAATTCTGAGTTTCCAGAAAGTGAGTCCCCAGAGAATAGAACCCCATGTGAGGATTTAACCAGTTAGTCATGTTAGTGGAAGTCAGGATTGAAAATGGAGTTATCCAGAAAGGATTTGTGGAAATAACTATTGTCTGATCTTTTGGGCCTTTGTATGCTACATGGACAACTGACAAGTTTGTTGTAGGATCTGTATGTATGCAATTACTGCCAACCTGGACTAATAGGTAAAGAAAAGGGAAATATTGAATGAAAAATTATTTCAAAGGAGAAGGAATGGAAGCTTAAGTTCTGGAGTCAAGAAATCTTGGGCCAGGAGAGTGGAACAATTCACACATATGGAGAGGGTGAGTTTGCTCTGGAGTTTACAGACAGAGGGTTTTTCAGTCTTATTTATTTGGGAAAGCTTTCAGTTTCCTGGGAAATTCAGAAAAGTTAGGCTTTCCCGTTGTTCAGGAAGAAGGTTGCTGCTCCAAGACTCAGAGAGGATGGAGCACATTCCGTAGAAATTGGGGAGAGCCTGGCCACCACTTCACTGATCTTAGAGAATGGAGAGTGTGCCATGGAGATGGCCTGTGTGCCACCCTGAAGCTTGAGGAAGGTGAGGCAGAGAAGGTGGTCTCCACAAGCTTGAAAATGCTAAAACTCTCACCCCAGTGTTTAGAGAGAGCAGGGCTGCTGTGCAAGCCCTTAGAGAGGGTGGGACTGCTGCTCTCTTAAGCTCCAAGGATAAAAGGCCTTTCTGTAAATGATGCTAAGACTTTGAAATGTTTGCCCTGCAGGTTGTCAGCACTGTTTCGGAGGTTTGACCTTGTTTTCCTTCCAGCTTGTCCTTATGAAAATGGGAACATTTATCCTATGACTATATGTCCTTTGTATTTTGGAAACAGATAACTTGTTCTATGTTTCTAAACAGCCAAAGGAGAATTTTGCCTTAAATAGAAAAGGCAAACTATGCCTGTAGCTGATTTTGATGAGAGTTTGTACTGTTTTTGATGTTGTATTATATTTGTATTGTTATTGAAATAGTTTAAGGCTTTTGTGATATTGTGATGGAATCAATGTATTTGTATATGGAAAGAACATTACTTTTGGGGATCCAGAAGATAGAATGTGTTGGTTTGAAATTGTTATGTCCCCAGAAAAGTCATGTTCTTCTAATCAATTCTTGTGGGTGCAGACCTGTTGTGGGTGGGTCATTTCCATTAGGTTGTTTCCATGGAGATGTAACCCACCCAATTCAAGGTGGTTCTTAGTTCTTTTTACTGGAGCTCTTTTTGGGAGCATAAAAGGACAAGAAAAGCTAAGAGAACCCAGAGATGTTTAGAGAGAAAAAAGAAATGGCCAGAGACATTCTTGGAGATAGCATATTCAGAGCCCAGAGAGACAGAGAGAAATACCCTGGAAACTTTAAGAGTAACTCTCCAGGACACAGCTCAGAGTGGTGTCCCCAGAGGAGCAAGAAAGGACCCAAAGAAACTAAGAAAGAAAGCCACTGGAAACAGAAGATGAACGGAATGCAACCTGGGTGTAATGAACAAACAGATACTGCCATGTGCCTTCCCATGTAACAGAAGAAACTTGCATGCCATTGTTCTTTCTTCAGAGTTCAAGTGTCTTTCTCTGGATATCTTAATTTGAACATGTTAATGTCCTTATGACTGTAAATTTGTAACCTAATAAATATTTAAAAAAACAGTCCATTTCTGGTATATTGCACTCCAGCAGCTTTAGCAAAGTGAAACCCTTGGTCCAATGATTTTGTACGATTTCTAAAGACTCCTGTCTATCCTTACTTGCAAAACCAGATGGAAAAGATTATATAGTCTGCAAATAAAAACACTAAAAGTTACAATATCCCTTCTGAGGTCTTATCTGTCTATAGGACTCTCCATTTATTCTCCCTTCCCAATATGACCCACCACAATAACTGCTTTTTACCACCTTGTGATAGTGTTAGCATTTACCACACAGAGGATAGCCCTAAAAGCTCCCCTCCCAGAATCCTCTTATTTTCATATTTCTTCTCAATGACCTTAACCTCATGTTTTCACAATTCAGAATCAACATTAATATAACCCTGCAGCTAGCTGAACATGAGAGAAAAAATGAAGCCACCTGCTCTAAAACTCACTCCAATTCCCTTATGGGGTCTGAATTCTTAAATTTCATCCAAGTTTTTATTAGTACAGATGAAATTGCCAAGACAAAACAAACAAACATAAAACCAATTTACAGCCCTGCAACACTGTTTCCTCAACATACAGAATTCCCATTAGAATCACTGTTTAAGGAATCCCAGAGTTTCCTAGTGATGATTGGACATTGCCTAATATTAACAGAAACTACATTAGTGTGTTCTTAGGTTGGATTTTATATAGCCTTGTGACCAGTTCATTCTATGGTGCAATTAAATCACACCTCTTGCTCTCAAGACACTTTCTCCTCCAAACGCGTAGCCTGTTACTGCATCTGAACTGGTAAGCAGAGGCAATATTTCTAAAATAATGAAATGATATAGATGCCTTTTATAACTCATGCAAAATTTGGTGGATTTATTATAATCAAACATGAAAAGGTACTGTCTCATGGACAAGGTGTCAGAGATTTTGGAAAATGCCCACTGCCAAAAAATAAAAAAAAGAAACACAGAAAGAAAAAAACAAAGAAACTCAGAGCTATGAAAATGAATTTGCAAAATTTATGTGAAATTCCTAGTGCAGATATTGGCAAATAGAGAAATTCATTAAATGATTGCCCTTATTATCATTAGGGAAAAACTTTGAACCTCTAATGCATGTTGGGTATTATACCAGCTGCCAAGTTAATGGTAATGAATAAAACAAATAATACACAATCTTGGAAGGAGGACAAAAATATCACAAGTTACATTGTCAATACTATGGAGCGCAAAGGCGAGAAGAATCAATTCTGACTCAGTTTGTTAGGAAAAGTTCCTATAACTTTACTGAGGCATTGTAGGCAAATAGAAGGCAATAGAAAATAAATAGAATGATTCATTGATTTGGATAAATGCATTTCCATTTCCTAGGGAGTCGAATTTCCTGAAACTATCCTTTCTAGAAGCCTTACTGAGGAAAGCTGGGCCACTGCTATTTTAAAGCATTAGTACAAGCATTCACCTCTCAGTAACTAATGCCAATTTGAAAGAATTAAGTATTTTCTAAGCCAAAATAGGCACATATATTTTGGTTTTTACTAGTTCCAGGGGAGAAGTTCTAGAACCAGAATTCTGGATGTTAGATCTCTTCTTGAGGAGCTATACAGAATAAATAAGAGCTTGGAAAATACAAGTGTTTAGTTGACAAATAATACACATCTGTCTACAGTACTTATCTTAATTCTGCATAAACCACAAAAATTAGAAGAACATGGGTTCAGTTTTATACAAATGACCTTAACCATAATTGCCTCCCCTCTCTGTGTCCAGCTTCCATCAACAGCTATGATCAGTAATCATGCCAAACTCTTCTTCCAAATTAGAAGATCAACAATTCAATACCAATTTTCTTTCATTATAAATTGGGTTATAGAGCAGATGAAAGAATTGTAGTACTGAAAGGGCTGGTTAGGTAGAAAGTCAGGAAAACAAGTTTACACCTAATCATTTTATCCAAGGGACTGAGGAAAGAATGGGGCTAAGGAGTCAAAAAAAATGAAGGTCAGAAGGTTGGGTGGGGAGCCGGTAAGGGGAATCTCTAGTAAAGAAAGGGATTGAAGATCCTGAAACCTGCAACTGAATTGCAGAAGCAAAATTGTATTCCTGTTTGTTGCTTTTGTTTATTTCTTTTGTTATTAAATCCTATATAGAACAAAATCTTAAGACACCAAACTGGGCCAAAGTCATCTGAATTGGTGGGAATCAGATCTTAGAGCAGTGTTCTGCCTTCATAAACTTGAGCAGGTTAAGCTATCAAGGAAGGATATTTAATTAGGAAGATTTATAAATTTGGCAAGCAATGTATACAATTTTTAGTCACTGTGCTCTGGAAACCTTTGGTTTCTATCCCACAAGAATTTACAGAGGATTGCATCACACTCAATTGGCAGGTGAGCTGAATGGAGTCAAGCATACTTAGTTGCTTCTGATCAGCCCAGAAACCATGTGTTCATATCTACAGGGTAGCACTAAAGTCAGAAACTAAGAAAACACCAGAGTCCTAAGGTAAGATAAACTAGTTAGGTGAAGTCTTAGTGCACAGTTATCCAACAGGCCCTCCACAGAATCCAAATGGCAAGGACACAATCCAAGAACATCAACTAAAGTAAACTGAGAGGGGCTGGCAAGGAGTCAAGGAGGGAGTCAGCAACCTAAATTCAGAGAAAACCAGAATGTCAGATGAAGGAGTCCTAGGACCTGAAATAAAGGTTTTGCCCAGAAAAGATTTCCAAATATTCCTTCTGTGTCAATACAAATGCTTGCAGACAGGAGGAGGTAAGTTTGTTCTGGTATAAGAAGTACGGGAAAAGTGAGAGGCAACATTCTAACTCACTTGGTGTTTTCCTGCCTTTCAAAGTATTTCAGAAAGATCCAAAGTATGGAAATATGAATTCTGTGATATAATGATGACAAAATTATAAAAATTAATTTATACCCGAATAATTTTGGCATTCAGGGAGTCTCATTTGTTGTACTATGTACTATGGTAAAGCATCATATTCAGTTCATGTTAAAAGTCAATTTTTGGATGCAGCTAGTCGTACAATTTGTCGTAGTGAAAGGTAAAGTCCAGTACAGAGTAGAATATAATTTGTTGTGATTTAGAAGAAAAGTCTTATGGAAAGAAATCAATTCTATTCCAAAAAAACATTTCCTGTTAACTAGGTCATGCAAGAATTTTGACAGAGGGCGGCAGACAGTTCTACTCAAATTGCCCAAGGATTCTAACAATAACCTAGTGTACTAGTATGATACACCACAACTGTTTCAGTTTTCTGCTGTTTCCATTCTTTTAGATATTTACTTATTAATACTAATAATTTTATTATCAAAACTTCTGGTATTTGAAAAATATAAATACAAAAATATTCATAATTACTTATCTGATGCAAAGATATACAATGTTATGCTGAAGTTAAGCCTTAATTCTATGGATAAGAGTACTTTTGTGTCACAAGTCATGATTTTTCATCCCAGTCTGTTATCTATATAAACTTGAGGAAGTAAATAGTAAACTAACATTTATTGCTTTTCCAAGTATATACCAGTTGCTGTGCTAAGTGCTTTTAACATATAATTTCATTTATGCTATCTATCTCCAACTCTTGTATTGCTTGTAGATAAGATGTAGTCATTGAAATATGGTACAATTAATCATTAAAAGGCCTCTCCGAAGTTTATTTCTGGGAAAATTAATTTTCCTTATAATGTTTAGGTTTATGACCCATTTTAGAGTTAATTTGTGGAAGGTGTGAGGTATAATTTAGGCTTCTTTTTTTAAGTTTTGCATATTGAGAACCAGTTTTTCCAGAATCATTTTTTGTAAAGACTTTGGTTGTAATTTTTAGTCCTCCTTATGTTTTGGCTATTAAGCATTAATATAGGAAGGTACTTAAATCATTAAGAAAATCATCTTGCAGTTCTGTTTCCTTCAGTCCACTATGTCATCTTTCTTAACTCTTCTCCCTGGAGCATCACTATCTTACTCATTGTCTCAACTTCTTAGTCTTTCACTTGTTTTTATTTCCAATTCCTAATTCACACATGAAATGTTTGAAAACTGGACTTATTCACCTCTACTAAAAGTATTTTCACTGAGATCAATAGTGACCTGACTAATTTCAAATATAACAGTGCAATTTTTCATTATCTGTGAAAAGCCTAAAACATTTGATTCTATTAATTCAAAACCTTCGTTTAAACTCTCTTCTTCCTGGGTTGTTGTGATGCTCTTCAAAACCACCTCTTCAACAGTCTGCTGCAATCTCCTTAGGTATCTCCCATCCCAAGATTTCATCCTAAAACACTGCCTTTCATTATTGTTCACTCTGGCTTTCCTTTCTCTCTCCACTCTCTGATTCACTCCTTTTTATTGCAGGATCAGCCTCCATACCTTTCTTACTGTCCACCTGAAGTGTTGTTTCCTCTTTCTCTTCTAATTGTTAATATCTCCTCTTTGTAATGAGATGAACTTATTTCACCCATTTACAAACCTGGTATGGGCACTTTTTGTAGTTTCTATTTATTTATGGTAGATGTATAACACTTTTTTTCTCATAAAAAAGGAAATCAACGTTAAGGTTATATGCCATCACCATCTCTGTAAATAGAAAATTTTTAAGTTGATGCTTATTTGCATTATCTTCCTTAAAGCCTCAACCCTTAGCTCTCATGTGAGGCCTGTACAGGTGTCTCCAGTCTAATTAATCTCTCCATTCTCTGTACCACCTCATCATCAGCTTGTGTAATGGTAAAATTTATTATAGCATGACTTTATTTAAGTTCTGAAGTTAGTACTGAATCCATCTCCTCCTACCTCCAGCAGAGGGAATCCTACATCACAACAGGAATCCTATCCAGTATGCCCTAGGATTGCTTAGGTTCCTCACAAAAAGGCTTATATATTAATGGGGCTAAAAACAAACTGTTTGGAAACAGGTAAACCTTACTCCCCAGCATTTATATATATGTTATTGTGGACATATATATATTTTTTCTATTGAAGCAGTGAAGAATAAATTATTTGGTTGGAAACAGGTAAATATTTCTCTTAAAACTGATATATTTTATTGTAGAAATTATATTAAAACTTAAGGAATTCAATGCAAAAATTAGTCAAAATACAATTTCAAAATCAAATTATTATTATGCTAAAGAATTTTCAATTCTTTCATTTATGAACTTTTATTCTTTATTGCTTTCAGATTCCTGGAGAAATTTTACATTTTCCTCCTGTTCTCCTACCTTTAGTCTCCTTTCTTTTTCCCTTTCTTTTACCTTACCTCACCTTCCCAGAAATCAATGTTAACAGCCTGATGTATAGTCTCCTTATGATTTTATAAACTTCAAAAAGAAAAAAATACCAGGTATGTTTTCCTGAAAGTAGTTTTTCCCCCTTAGCAATATATCATGGGTATTCTTCAAGATCAGTAAATTCAGTTCTGATTTTACCGTTTTTTTTTTTTTTACATGGAAAGGCACCGGGAATACAGCCCTGGTGTCTGGCATGGCAAGTGAGAATCCTGCTACTGAGCCACCACGACCCGCCCTGATTTACCCTTTTAAGAGCTGTATAAAATTCTATGGCATGGATATAGCATGTTGTAAATTCCCTTACAGATGAGCAATTACTTTGCCCCTACTACCCTTTTTCAACATAGAAGCAGTGATAAAATGAGTTACTGTAGACGTATATTTTCATATGTTATTCCTTTCAATTTTGTGGTGCTGGGAACCAGAAAGAAGTCAAAAGTAGGTGCTTTGCACTTTAATGGATGATCCCAGTTTTCTTAAAAAAATGATCTTTGGTAGTGTGAATACCTTTTCATCACATTATCATGTGATGTGAATGTTTTCATCTCTTGTATTGTTTAGCTATCAGATGGATGGAAAGTGGTATCTTCTTATTTTATTGTGGATTTTTGACCACTAATAAGATTATGCATTCTTTCCCACAGATTCAACAATTATTTTCAGTTTCACTCTGTGAAATGCCTATTTGTGCATACCATTTTTCTAAATTTTCAGTGGTTTCTTTAAATGTAAACAGTCAGGGCATGTTTTTTATAGATTGTGGACATTAACATTACATTTGTCAGATCTTTTGACATCATTTACCCTGTCAAATGTTTGCTTTCATATTTTACTATATTATTTGTTACTTTAAGAATAGTTTGTCATACATGTTTATGTGTGCTTTAATATGTATAATATGCTATAGATATTATGTATAAAATCCTTTATACTTCTGGATTTTATGTTTTTCTTTTAAAATCACTTAAAACCTATTTTTTATCTTAAATTTTCTTTTTGCCTGTAATAATTTGCTTTTCAAGTTTTCTGTTTTCAAATTCTATTTCCGTGTGAAAGAGAATAGTTTACATGAACTCAAAATGATGATGTCAAACCTAATTGTTAGAATATGGGCCAGTTATGATAAATTTTGTATTGATGGTAGTAACCATATATGTAGAAAAGTTCATATAAATAAATATTCATAATGGTCTGCTAGGCATACTGTACTTTTCTAAATTAAATTGTGTAAGTAAATGATTAAAATGTACAGAGAAAAGTCACATATATTTTATTTTATTCATTTTATAATTGGCAGTGGGGTCTGGGTATAGGGCTCTGATAATTGTGAGAAAAACAACTGGGAATGAGCAATGAGCTCAGAATAGAACTAGGAAAATAGACTTACAAACAGCAAAATAGAGAGAATTCTGAACCATGTACATTCATGCACTGACCTACACTCTTTAGATATGAACATTTATTTTTTATTTCATTCAGATTAGCTGATGGCACCAAAGTCAGTAAGAAAAAATATGCGATTTAATACTATTATTGAAAAATATAAAGTTTAAGTGAAAATCAGAAAAAAAACCCCATAGATCAGACAGAGGGACAAAGGAGAAAAGCTAGTAATTCAAAAATTCTGTTCAAATAATGAATTATGCATTTATTTCATAGATTTTTGATTTACCTCATCATGACATTTCCTTGAGAAACTAAAGTTGAAGAAATTTAAAGTGGTCAACTTCAGCAGGCCCTAGTTTTAATAATGGAGATCTTGGTATTTCCATGCACTCACTACATGTGAACACATATGCATTACCTGGGAATATCAGATCAAAATGGTTTTCTCAGCCAATTTTGGAGCAATTTCATGAGAATGTACCGATGGAATACAATTTACTCTGCCCACATACACTTAAGAGTTAGGCAATGTCAAATGACCGTCTCGACGTTTAAGAGTAAATCTGCATAATTCAGGTCTATTAATCCTTATATTTTCTTGAAAATTGTGTTTAATATCAATTAACTCTATAGTTGATTCAGCATTCAATTTAAAATCAAATCATGGTCTCAAATTAGTGTTTTATGGTTCCATTAAAGGAAACAAATTGTGAATTGTATACTTTCAGCAGTATCTTTTTAAATATAGAAGAGAACACAAAATTTGTACTATATACTGAGGATGTGACACAAATAAACCAACTCATTTACTTTATGAGAGCTGGAAAAGATAATCTGCCCTCTTTCTGCTTCTCAAAATCTTTCCTATCTCTCCAATGACCTAAGTGTTCATGTGTAGCCTGAGCTGGAACTGAATATGAAGGAAGACCAAGATGTACAAATGTGTTACTAGCCTCACCTTTCAAACTAACCAAAAGGTAATTTTCATTGATTTGGCACTGTATGCCACACAATTTTTATTGGCTTTGTGGTTCTGTGCAAATGATCAAACTGAAAATTTCACAGGAAAATTTAAAATACAGTCTTAGTGCTAAAAAGACTGTTTCCTTGAAGAAAGGGTAGGAGTCTTAAGTCATGATTAGGGTTACTGCCTTGTTAATCACTATGAATTCCTTTTGTTGTTTCTTATTTTCCCTCTTTATACAACATCTAGCAAAGTCGTGCAAATGGACACATGGATCTTGTGAATAACAAATCAAGTGTTTCTGAGTTCATCCTGATGGGACTTTCCAGTTCTCAAGAAATTCAAATTTTGTTTTTAGCAATCTTCTTTCTTGTCTATGTATCCACCATAGTGGGGAACTTCCTCATTGTGATATCTGTGATACTTGATAAACTTCTTCGTTCCCCCATGTATTTTCTTTTGGCAAATTTATCAGTTTTTGATTTATGCCTATCCTCTGTGGCAACTCCCAAGGTGATTGCAGACTTGCTTAGAAAACTCAAGACCATATCCTTTTGGGGATGCATGGCCCTGATGTTTTTCATGCACTTCTTTGGGGGTGGTGAGATGTCTCTCCTGATAGCAATGGCCATTGACAGGTATGTTGCCATCTGCAAACCCCTGCACTACAAGACCATCATGAGTCACAGGGTGCTTATTGTGTTTCTATTGCTCTCATGGGCAATTGGGTTCCTATGTACCACAAGCCAGATGGTGTTCACAGTTGGTTTACCCTTCTGTGGTCCCAATGTTGTGGACAGCATTTTCTGTGACCATCCCCTGGTCATCAAGCTTGCCTGCACCAGGACATATATCCAGGAACTCCTGATTATTGTGGACAGTGGGCTTCTGTCGCTGGTCTGCTTTATTCTTTTGCTGATATCCTACATCATCATGTTAGTCACCATCTGGTAACACTCCTCCAGTGCATCCTCCAAGGCTGTGTCCACTCTCTCAGCTCACATCACTGTAGTAACTCTCTTCTTTGACCCAGCTATCTTCATCTATGCTTTTCCATTCAATAGCTACCCTTTGGATAAGTTTCTTTCAGTGTTTTAGTCCATAATCACCCCTTCCTTAATCCAATTATTTATACTCTGAGGAATCAGGAAATGAAAGCAGCCATTAAGAGACTATGCAGCCAACATATTGGTCTATGGCTGGCCCATTAAATATTGTCTATCACAGCATGATTTAAAATTTTTGTTTTCTGTTCTTTTAAGATTTTAAGACAAATAATTATTTAAATAATTACAATGAAGATATTAACTAATATCAATTATAGTACTTCAAAATGCTTAGCAGAGAGTTGATTGAAAAATTTTAATGAAAAATAATAACAATTACAATTAATTGACATTCATTTCCATGCCTGAAATTATTAAAATATGAATATATAATATCCCCTTATAGAAATATTATAATGTTTTTGAAGTTCAAGATGCAAATATGGAAAACTTCAGTAAAATAACTCAAATTGGTATTCAGTTTAAGTTTTATTTTTAAATTATAACAATTGTTGTTAAAAATATGTATCAAATACCAATGTTATTATTCCTGGAGGAATTATGACTTGAATTAGGATGAATAACTTTTTTATTACATTGCCTCAGTAAGAAAATCACACAAAGTTGAATGTAAAAAGATGCTTAGAAATAAATATTTCAAACATTTCTTGAGTACTCAATTTTCTAAAAGTCAACATCATCTGAAATATTATGGATTAAAATCAAGAGCTCTTTCTATATTGCAGTGCCAAATCATGAAGTTCCATAAAGTAGTAGGCAACAGAGTAATTATAAATCTTCACCATGGTTGATTTTTTTAACTCTACTAAGATTACCACTAATCAATACAGACCATAAAGTTGAAGAAAACTCTCTCCTCTCTCTGCTCTCTCCATCCTCTTTGTCTGCAAATGCTTTTGATATGATAATACAAGATTTTTCTTCTTGTTAACAGAAAACTTGTCTATGAATTCACTTATAGGCCTTGGTTGGCAACGACATTGCCTATTTTAATTTTACTTGAATGAAATCATTCAATTATTAAATTAATTATAAATATTCAAATTCATAAATTATTGCAAGTACAGTTTACCCAAGCATATCACGTATGATAGACTCATTTGTTATTAATGCACTCACTATTTAAAATTTTTAAACTCTAGGAAATTTCGAGAGAAAGTTTGGATGGCTGATACACTTGGTGAATTCACAATCCACTTAAATAATGAGAGAGTAAGCCCTTGTTCTACTTTAGGGAAAACCAAGAGGTTTACATTAATAATTCCGTCTGGTAGTTGACGACCTGTATTCGTCTTGTGCATAGGTTCTCTGTCCTTTTTTTTTTTTCTTTTTTTACCTGCAAATGATTGTCCTTTATATTCCTGGAAATAAAAAAGATAACCCATATATATATTTAGAATCTCACTGTGTTAACATTTCACTGAAGCCATCACTGTACCACAGCTACAACTGGCAGGTTAAATAGCAGTGCCAAAGAGCTGATGCAATCATATATTTTTAAAAAGATGAGACAATTTATATAAAATTTGTTTATTGAATGTAAAAATAGTATTCTGATGATGAAGGTAAAAGGATGCAAATATCCAGAGAAGATGATGGCTTAGTAAGACACGCGGGTCTTAGTTCCTCCTCCAGAACAGCTACTAAAGAAATAGAAACAGTACAGAACAGCTCCCGGAGCCACAACAGAGACCAAAAAGACAGTAAACCCCATTCAGGAATGGTTGAACCAGCAGGGAGAATCCGCAGCGGTGAGATGACCAAGGGGCCCGCGCTTCGCTGGGATGGAGTGGCTGGTGGCTGGAGTCCCTCCCTCCCTCTTTCTTGGGCTGGCTGGGAGAATTGGACAGGCGGTCTTCTCAAGCCGCAGTGGCTGGTGCCCCCCATGCGTGGCCCCCCGGACCGGCTGGGAGAATTTGATCGGAGGTCTCCCAAGCCATGGAGACTGGCGACTGGCGTCCCTTCCACACACAAGGCTTCCCAGTCCAGCTGGGAACATTGGATAGGCATTCCCCAAGACGCGGTGGCCGGTGTCCCCCTGCCACGGTTGGCATCCTGGGCCAGCTGGGAGATTTGGACCAGCACTCCCCCAAGCCGCAGAGGCTGGCGAGCCTCCCCACATGTGGATTCCCGGGCCAGCTGGGAGATTCAGATCGGCACTTCTCCAAGCCTCTTCGACTGGCGACCCTCCCCCACAGTGAGAGTTTTCCAAAATTAAAGGAGCCACAGCATCTTTTACTGGTGGGACCCACAGAGAGACGAGCACCACGAGCGCCACCTACTGGGCAGGATAAGAAAAACAGAGCCCAGAGATTTCACAGAAAAATCTTTCAACCTGCTGGGTCCCACACCCAGGGAAATCTGATTAAATGCTCAGACAAGGCAGCAGAAAATGACGGATCACCCACGGAAAATTGAAGATACGGCCCAGTCAAAGGAACAAACCAATAGTACAAATGAGATACAGGAGCTGAGACAACTAATGCTGAATATACGAACAGAAATGGAAAACCTCTTCAAAAACCAAATCAATAAATTGAGGGAGGACATGAAGAAGACATGGGCTGAACAAAAAGAAGAAATAGAAAATCTGAAAAAACAAATCACAGAACTTATGGGAGTGAAGGACAAAGTAGAAAAGATGGAAAAAACAATGGATACCTACAATGGTAGATCTAAAGAGACAGAAGCTAGAATTAGTGAACTGGAGGATGGAACATCTGAATTCCAAAAAGAAACAGAAACTATAGGGAAAAGAATGAAAAAACTTGAGCAGGGGATCAGGGAACTGAATGACAATATGAAGTGCACAAATATACGTGTTGTGGGTGTCCCAGAAGGAGAAGAGAAGGGAAAAGGAAGAGAAAAATTAATGGAAGAAATTATCACTGAAAATTTCCCAACTTTTATGAAAGACCTAAAATTACAGATACAAGAAGTACAGAGCACCCCAAAGAGAATAGACCCAAATAGGCGTTCTCTAAGAAACTTACTAGTTAGAATGTCAGAGGTCAAGAGAAAGAGAGGATCTTGAAAGCAGCAAGAGAAAAACAATCCATCACATACAAGGGAAACCCAATAAGACTAAGTGTAGATTTCTGAGCACAAACCATGGAAGCTAGAAGACAGTGGGATGATATATTTAAATTACTAAAAGAGAAAAACTGCCAACCAAGACTTCTATATCCAGAAAAATTGTCCTTCAAAAACGAGGTAGAAATTAAAACATTTTCAGATAAAAAGTCATTGAGAGAATTTGTGACCAAGAGACCAGCTCTACAAGAAATACTAAAGGGAGCACTAGAGTCAGATATGAAAAGACAGAAGAGTGAGGTATGGAGAAGAGGGTAGAAAGAAGGAAAATCAGATATGATATATATAATACAAAAGGCAAAATGGTAGAGGAAAATATTATCCAAACAGTAATAACACTAAATGTTAATGGACTGAATTCCCCAATCAAAAGACATAGACTGGCAGAATGGATTAAAAAACAGGATCCTTCTATATGCTGTCTACAGGAAACATATCTTAGACCCAAAGATAAACATAGGTTGAAAGTGAAAGGTTGGGAAAAGATATTTCATGCAAATAACCACCAGAGAAGAGCAGAAATAGTTATACTAATATCCAACAAACTTGACGTCAAATGTAAAACAGTTAAAAGAGACAAAGAAGGACACTATCTACTAATAAAAGGAACAATTAAACAAGAAGACATAACTATCATAAATATTTATTCACCGAACCAGAATGCCCCAAAATACGTGAGGAATACACTGCAAACACTGAAAAAGGAAATAGACACATATACCATAATAGTTGGAAACTTCTATTCACCACTCTCATCAATGGACAGAACATCTAGACAGAGTTTCAATAAAGAAATAGAGAATTTGAATATTACAATAAATGAGCTAGACTTAACAGACATTTATAGGACATTACATCGCACAACAGCAGGATGCACCTTTTCTCAAGTGCTCATGGATCATTCTGAAAAATAGACCATATGCTGGGTTGCAAAGCACGTCTTACCAAATTTAAAAAGATTGAAATCATACACAACACTTTCTCAGATCATAAAGGAATGTAGTTGGAAATCAATAATAGGCAGAGTGCCAGAAAACTCACAAATACGTGGAGGCTCAACAACACAATCTTAAACAATGAGTGGGTCAAGGAAGAAATCACAAGAGAAATTAGTAAATATCTCGAGGCAAATGAGAACAAAAACACAACATACCAAAACCTATGGAATGCAGCAAAGGCAGTGCTAAGAGAGAAATTTATTGCCCTAAATGCCTATATCAGAAAAGGAGAAAAGGCAAAAATGCAGGAATTACCTGTCCACTTGGAAGAACTGGAGAAAGAACAGCAAATTGACCTCAAAGTAAGCAAAAGGAAAGAAATAACAAAGATTAGCGCAGAAATAAATGAAATTGAAAACATGAAAACAATAGAGAAAATCAATAAGACCAGAAGTTGGTTCTATGAGAAAATCAATAAGATTGATGGGCCCTTAGCAAGATTGACAAAAAGAAGAAGAGAGAGGATGCAAATAAATAAGATCAGAAATGGAAGAGGAGACATAACCACTGACCCCAAAGAAATAAAGGAGGTAATAACAGGATACTATGAACAACTTTACGCTAATAAATGCAACAATTTAGATGAAATGGACGGGTTCCTGGAAAGGCATGAGCAACCATCTTTGACTCAAGAAGAAATAGATGACCTCAACAAACCAATCACAAGTAAAGAAATTGAATCAGTCATTCAAAAACTTCCTAAAAAGAAAAGTCCAGGAGCAGATGGCTTCACCTGTGAATTCTACCAAACATTCCAGAAAGAATTAATACCAACTCTCCTCAAACTCTACAAAAAATTGAAGTGGAGGGAAAGCTACCTAATTCATTCTATGAAGGCAACATCACCATCGTACCAAAACCAGGCGAAGATATTACAAAAAAAGGAAACTACAGACCAATCTCTCTAATGAATATAGATGCAAAAATCCTCAACAAAATTCTAGCAAATCGAATCCAACAACACATTAAAAGAATTATACATCATGACCAAGTAGGATTCATCCCAGGTATGCAAGGATGGTTCAACATAAGAAAATCAATTAATGTAATACATCATATCAACAAATCAAAGCAGAAAAATCACATGATCATCTCAATTGATGCAGAGAAAGTATTTGACAAGATTCAACATCCTTTCCTGTTGAAAACACTTCAAAGGATAGGAATACAAGGGAACTTCCTTAAAATGATAGAGGGAATATATGAAAAACCGACAGCTAATATCATTCTCACAGGGGAAAAATTGAAAACTTTCCCCCTAAGATCAGGAACAAGACAAGGATGTCCATTATCACCACTATTATTCAACATCATATTGGAGGTTCTAGCCAGAGCAATTAGACAAGGAAAAGAAATACAAGGCATCAAAATTGGAAAGGAAGAAGTAAAACTATCACTGTTTGCAGATGATATGATACTATATGTCAAAAACCCGGAAAAATCCACAACAAAACTACTAGAGCTAATAAATGAGTACAGCAAAGTAGCAGGTTACAAGATCAACATTCAAAAATCTGTAGCATTTCTATACATGAGCAATGAACAAGCTGAGGGGGAAATCAAGAAATGAATTCCATTTACAATTGCAACTAAAAGAATAAAATACTTAGGAATAAATTTACCTAAAGAGACAGAAAACCTATACAAAGAAAACTACAAAAAACTGCTAAAAGAAATCACAGAAGACCTAAATAGATGGAAGGGCATACCGTGTTCATGGATTGGAAGATGAAATATAGTTAAGATGTCAATCCTACTTAAATTGATTTACATACTCAATGCAATACCAATCAAAATCCCAAGAACTTATTTTTCAGAAATAGAAAAACCAATAAGCGAATTTATCTGGAAGGTCAGGGTGCTCCGAATTGCTAAAAGTATCTTGAGGAAAAAAACGAAGCTGGAAGTCTCACGCTGCCAGACTTTAAGGCATATTATAAAGCCACAGTGGTCAAAACAGCATGGTATTGGCATAAAGATAGATATATCGACCAATGGAATCGAATAGAGTGCTCAGATATAGACCCTCTCATCTATGGACATTTGATCTTTGATAAGGCAGTCAAGCCAACTCACCTGGGACAGAACAGTCTCTTCAATAAATGGTGCCTGGAGAACTGGATATCCATATGCAAAAGAATGAAAGAAGACCCATATCTCACACCCTATACAAAAGTTAACTCAAAATGGATCAAAGATCTAAACATTAGGTCTAAGACAAAAAAAAAACAGTTAGAGGAAAATATAGGAGATATCTTATGAAAGTTACAATTGGAGGCAGTTTTATGGACCTTAAACCTAAAGCAAGAGCACTGAAGAAGGAAATAAATAAATGGGAGCTCCTCAAAATTAAACACTTTTGTGCATCAAAGAACTTCATCAAGAAAGTAGAAAGACAGCCTACAAATTGGGAGACAATATTTGGAAATGACATATCAGATAAAGGTCTAGTATCCAGAATTTATAAAGAGTTGTTCAACTCAACAACAAAAAGACAGCTAACCCAATTACAAATGGGAAAAAAGACTTGAACAGACACCTCTCAGTAGAGGAAATACAAATGGCCAAAAGGCACATGAAGAGATGCTCAATGTCCCTGGCCATTAGAGAAATGCAAATCAAAACCACAATGAGATATCATCTCACACCCACCAGAATGGCCATTATCAACACAACAGAAAATGACAAGTGCTGGAGAGGATGTGGAGAAAGAGGCACACTTATCCACTGTTGGTGGGAATGTCAAATGGTGCAACCACTGTGGAAGACAGTTTGGCGGTTCCTCAAAAACTGAATATAGAATTGCTGTATAACCCAGCAATACCATTGCTGGGTATCTGCTCCAAGGACTTAAGGGCAAAGACACAAATGGACATTTGCACACCAATGTTTATAGCAGCATTATTTACAATTGTAAAGTGATGGAAACAGCCAAAATGTCCTTCAGCAGACGAGTGGCTAAACAAACTGTGGTATATACATACGATGGAATATTATGCAGCTTTAAGACAGAATAAACTTATGAAGCATTTAATAACATGGATGGACCTAGAGAACATTATGCTGAGTGAGTCTTGCCAAAAACTAAAGGACAAATACTCTATGGTCCCACTGATGTGAACCGACATTCGAGAATAAACTTGGAATATGTCATTGGTAACAGAGACCAGCAGGAGTTAGAAACAGGGTAAGATAATGGGTAATTGGAGCTGAAGGGATACAGACTGTGCAACAGGACTAGATACCAAAACTCAAAAATGGACAGCACAATAATACCTAATTGTAATGTAATTATGTTAAAACACTGAATGACGCTTCATCTGAGCTATTGTTTTTTTGTTTGTTTGTTTGTTTGTGTCTTTTGTTTTTTTCTCTTTCCTTTTATATATATATTTTTATTATTATTATCTTTATTTTTTCTCTATATTAACATTCTATATCTTTTTCTGTTCTTTTGCTAGTTCTTTCCCTAAATTGATGCAAATGTACTAAGAAATGATGATCATACATCTATGTGATGATATTAAGAATCACTGATTCCATATGTAGAATGGAATGATTTCTAAATGTTGTGTTAATTTCTTTTTTTTAATTAATAAAAAAAGGATTCAAATAATTTAGGACACCTAGCTTAAGGAAAATTGCATCTAGTTACAGTAAGTAATGGAGAAGGCATTCTGTGACTGATGAATAACACATTCCTCTGATGAGAATTGTCAGTTTTGTTGTTGAGTTTTAATTTTCCAAACATAAATTTGGATTAGTTTAATCCAGACTGCATAAAAAGACAAAATAAATTAAGAAATAGACTTTATAGGAAAATTAAATTCTTCTTTGACCAAGTTTAGCATTTGCAGTATGTCTGGAATTTAGTGTAATAAGATGCCATATCAAAAAAATGATAAAAATTGATTTAATATTCCCTGTAATTATTTTCATATTTACTTTGAGTATTTATTTTAATTTGAATAGCATTTATGGAATGCCATTGGTTTATATTATTAAATTTAAGTCCATTTCTTCTTATTTTTCCCTTGTCTTCACTTATTTTCTTGATTAACTCTTGACATTTTACTTAAGGCAATTTTATTGCTAATACATTCATTTTTGTGAAATTTTCAAGTCCAATATGAAATCCTAATTTTCTAAATCCCCTGACTCTTTTCTACCTATTTCTAGATTGATGTTTTGATATTATTTTATTTGATCAGTATATGAATATAAAACCCTTTTCACTTAAAATTAATATTAAAACTATGTCTGTTAAAATAATATATAAGTATACTATTTTAATTTGAAAATTTACAGTGGTTATTTTGATTACTAATCTTTTCCCTTTCCAAGTATTTTCTTTGTTAATAAGTGAACTTTACTTGTGGATTACCATAGCCATACATGGCTTCATATGTTCATGAAAAGATAACATCAAAAACACCTGATCACTGCAAAATCTGATCCCCAATTATATTCAAAACAATTATATTCAAAAAATTCAAAAATTGCTATTACAATTTTCTACAGAAACTAATTGTTCAATTTAACTACTTTTGTGGAAAAGTATGGAAATGACTTTGTCACTAAACACAAACACAGGGGACTAAACCCGCCTGCCCTAGCTTTTCTTATTCCCATAAAGCAAGCAATTGCAGAGGAAAAAAAAATGGATGAAAAGATTTTTCATCTTCAGCTACATGAACGGCATGTCTAAGTTAGGTTCACCCATTTTCATGCCATTCAGTTCCTTTTCAGCCATACTTCCTGCTAGAGAGAAACCAAATACAGCTTGAGAAACTTTTCATTCTTTTTCAGGATACTAATATTTACATAATAAATGATACTTTTTAAAGATTTCCATCTTTTACATTAAAATTTATCTTAAGTTAGGAGGACTTCCGTAATTTTTCTTGCTCTATTTTCACTTGTGCCTGAGTAAAAAAAAACAGATAATCTGATATTACTGTATAAATTATTATAATGAATTATTTCATTTATCAGAACAGATTTAAATACACATATGTAGATATAGCTGGACATTTTTCATGTAATATACTTTAAAAATTAAAAAAGCTCCTAATTAATATATACCACTTTCTGTTTTTAATGTTCCTATTTTATATGTAACATACTTTTGTGAGTTTCCTTGAAGTATTCTACTCTTAGTATTTTCGTAAAAGGACTGTATCATTTAAAAAAAATTACAACTCGTATGTAGACTTAATTTCTGCATGAATAAGGATACCAAGGATGCTGACAACAATTCTTTATTTAAAAGAAGCTAGGTATTATGTTAGTTTATTCATTAGAGCAAAATGCTTTTGCTAAACTATTTCTTTTTTACCATTCTTCCTGAGTAAAATTTTTTTTTGATCCTGATACTGTGAATATCCTCACAAATGTTAGGAAATTAGAACTTGTTAAAGAACTAGAATTTTGTGAGCACACATACATAGCAAGATGTACAAAATTACACATATGTTACCTTTCAGAGGTTCCCTGTATCTCTGAGATTGAGAGTTGATTTATTTAAAATTTACAGAAAAATAAATCAATACACAAAAGGGTCGACAATATGTTTCCCTAGAAAATGTTGGAGGCCACGAGTCATTTTTGAATATTGACTTAGTTCATTTTTTTCTTAAACTCTGATATTTAGGACAAACATATCATCTGACTATTTGATGAACTACTAAGGGAAAAATTGAAATTTTGACATGATTTTCAACATTCTGTACTGGTGCTCCCTATGTAGGAAGTGGGATAAGTATGCATTTGTTTATTGAGTGTGTGTGTGTTTGTGAGGGGTGAATCAATCTATAAATTTAAAAAAAGAAGACAAGAAAAAATGAAAAGAAAGGTGGTATTCAAGGACCTAACTCAAGTTGAGGCCAAATATGAGAAAGGTGAGTAGAACGATTTAAATGGAGACTGAGAAAGTAAGATAGAAATCATATAACAGTCACTTAATCTGAGGTATCATCTAAATTCATTTGCTAAGTATAGGTACAAAGCATTAGGCACAAAAAGCTTGGACAATGCAAAATATATATTGTTGTCCAGAAAATTCCTGGAAAGCTCATCATATTTTATTGTTCTAATTTCTCTATGGGAAAGAGGCTAATAATAAATGGCAGAAAATAACCACTTTAAACCTGCAGGAGCCACTGAAGTCATTGGTATTTAATTGGAAGATATAATAGAGTGTAAAAAATTCAATGTATCTGGTAAAAAAGTACACTGATATACTGTGAGGTTATATAATTCCACTCAAATGCACATCTCTGAATCTTTCAAATTGAGGGAAGATAGAGGAGTAAAAATTGAATACCTAATGCAAAACTAAATGAGCATGTTCTTATTTACTAGAACTCTCTCATTTGACTGATACTCATTTCACTTATTTTGCTCATTGATTCGTTGAACTTATGGGTCATGAACTCATGATAGTAGTAATAATAAATTCACACAGGTATACAATTTATACAGGTAACTCCATTCATGTAACTTTACAACATATTTCTCATCTTTTTCATCTTTCTGGTAGAGGTGAAATACAACATATTTCTCATCTTTTTCACTTTTTTCTGGTAGAAAAAAGTGCAGTAATATGAATAAAGTTCTTATTAATCAATTAAAATAGCTTCTTCAGAAATGTCCATCTTCTCTCTTTCTGTAGGAATCAAATATTCACTTTCTAGATGAGCTAGCCTTCAAAGCCATTACAGTATAAATGATATCATTTTTCAGACTATCTTCCTTTAAATGAATTTCTGAAAATCTTACCTGATGGACATAATGAATTTTTCAATGATATCTGAGTTTGTTCTGTTAGGACTCACCAGCAACTGGGAACTTGAAATGTTCTTTTTCTTCATATTTTTGTTGGCCTATGCAGCAATCATGACAGGAAACCTTCTCATTTTGGTCTCTGTAATCTTTGACTCTCACCTGCACTCCACTCCAATGTAGTTCCTCCTTGGAAACCTCTCCTTTCTTGATATATCTATGTCCACAATTACAACTCCTAAGATGGTCATTGATCTCCTCAGGGAGAATAAAACTATTTCTTTGTGGGGCTGCATGGCTCAGATGTTCTTCCTTCACATTTTAGGGAGCAGTGAGATGACTCTTCTCATAGTCATGGCTGTGAATTGATACATTGCAATCTGCAAACCTCTCCACTACACAACCATCATGAACTGCCGGGTGCTCATGGACTCAGTGCTGCTGTCATGGACTGTTGGTTTTGTGCACACCATGAACCAGATGGTTTTTACTATTGCATTGCCCTTTTGTGGTCCCAGCGTGGTGGACAACATTTTCTGTGATCTTCCCCTTGTTCTAAAGCTCGCCTGCACTGACACCTATGTCCTGGAGCTGCTGGTGATTGCTGACAGTGGACTGCTGTCCTTCCCCTGCTTCAGGCTCCTGCTCATTTCCTACACCATCATCCTGGGAACTGCCCAGCGTCAATCCTCCAGGGCATTCTCTAAGGCCCTGTCCACCCTGTCTGCTCTCATCACTGTGGTCACTCTGTTCTTTGGGCCATGCATCTTCATTTATGCTTGGCCATTTAGTAGCTATTCAGTAGATAAATTTCTGTCTGTGTTTCATTCAGTTATCACAACTTTACTGAACCCCATTATTTATACCCTGAGGAATCAGGAGATGAAAGCAGTGATTAGAAGACTGTGGACCCAGCACATCAGCTCCAGACAGAACTTCTAGGCAGAACCCTGGTGACGAATGTGTTTAGTGCAAAATCAGGTATACATTACATCTCAGAAAATGTTATTAATTTTTGTATGTGCAGATATTTAAAAAATGTGTTAATAATGTTTATTCAAATATCAATTATTCCATCAGTATCTTTCTATGAAATGTTGGTTCTAGGTGAAAGTATTGTACTTAAATTGAAAACAGGTTTTTGGATAATAAGTTATAAATATTTGTAATTAATAGAAAATGGGCTTATTAATTGTATTTGGAAGCTCAGAAAGGTCCAAAACTAAATATCCTTGAATAAAGAGAAATCAAAGATACATTTATTTGTCAACTGGTAGTTCAGAATTAGGGATGTTTCTGCTAAATTCTCTAGATAAATAAATATGCACAAAATTATGTGAATTTCACCAAACCCATAATCTGAAAAACATACATCCACAGTTTTTCTTCATATATGAAAAGATTATTGGCTTTTCTGAAAATAAACACACTAATTTTTTTACAAGTACATGGCCCAAGTTGTTACTGTCTTCCATGGATGTGATGCACACATGATTTAAAAAAAAAACAGGATTTCCACCTGACAAACATGTGCCAGGCAGTTGCATTCTACTTCATTTTTCGTCTATGTTTGGATTTATATTTACTCATATTTCTCTTGAGAATCAAATAAGTTAATCCTCAAGTACTCACAATTAGTGAAAGGCTTTTATATATTCCAGGCAGTCACATCTTAGCTTATGGTGGAAAAATCAGTATTCAAACTGGTTGTAAGTTGCATTAAGAAAGTTAGAAAGTCTTCTGTGTTATAAAGGTTAATTTAAAGTCTTTGGCCATTAGAATAAATAGATTATATATCCTTTAGAAAATCAAATTCATATTGTTATTTTTTTGTAGTATATAGTGTCTTTAATCAATTTGTTTTCATTATTTTTCCTTCACTGCCTCAAACGATATGTACAATAGTATAACTAGAGGCCAAAGGATGCTTCAAAATGTTTTCCTAGCCATTTGTGCATGGCGTAGTTTAGTCTAAATTTTTATTTAAAAAATGCATTAAGGAAAATAGGAAACTGTTCCTTGGGGATCTTTGGGCATATTCACATCTGTTTCTTCTAAACTATTTCAATTAAAGTTTTAAATGTAGGTAACGATGCAGAGTGTAATATATCAAATTCACACCACTTTGCTACTTTTGTTTCAGACTTTTTCAATGTGAAAAAACTGGATTATTAGTCAATAAGTGTCTTTAAGCAAACTTCACAACAAATTATTCTGTCTTTCTAAAGAAAGCATTATTCCTCTGTAGAATTTTAAACTATTTTTCTCATGTATAAATTCACTGGCATTAATTTTGCTCATGTTAAAAATTGATATAAATGTTAATATTTTATTATTTAAAATATAATAATATTTTAAAATTTAATTTAACTCAACTTTATATTTTAAGATTTATTTATTTAAATATGCATCACTCTAGGCTATTCATTCTAATGGCTACAAAGTCTTCTATTTCACTTTGTATTTGCTAAAATTTATTTAGATCCCATCCTTTTAAGAGACAGAGTAATCCCATTTGTTTACTTTTATAAATAATGGTTCAATTGAATATACTTATATATTTTTCAAATACCCATGATAAAATCTCTCTATTATATACTTGGAAATAAAAATACTGATTTTTAGGTATAAACATTCTAATTTTACTAGAAATTCCCAGATTGCTCTCCAAAATTGTAGAAATCTTTACTTCCACTGGGTCTTTGAGGGGATCTTAATTTTTTCATGAACTTGCCAATACAGGGTTTTGCAAGGATTTTTTTTAAATGTTGTCATTTAGATGTAGATAAAAACACTTTACCCTTTAATTGTATTTCTTTGGTTTATAGTGTATTTGCATCTTATTTCAGATATTAACTGGATAATCTCTTTCTCTTTTGAAGATTTTCCAGTGCATGTCCTTTGCTGATTTCTCTATTGGCTTATCTTTTATAAATTGCTTTTAAATAATTTTATATTTTAGATCATATCATTTGTTATTCAGATAAATGCATTGTAAACATCTTCACTTCTGTAGATCATTTTTAATGTTTTGTGGTATTTATAAATATAAAAAATGTAATACAGTTACATTTATTAATCTTTTCCTTTATGTTTTTTTGAATGTAAAATATCTCTACAATTGATAGGTCAAAATAGTCTACTGTGATTTTTTGGTGGGTAGTGGGAGTGAGTGCATGGTCCAGAAATTGAACTCAGGTCTCCCACATGAAAGATGAGCATTCTACCACTCTACTGTGGTTTTTATGATGTAAAGTATTCTTCTTTACATTTGGTTATTTAGTCCAACATGTAGCTAGAGTTATTGATACCTGCTGGAGTCCAATTTCTTTTTTATGTATTGATATAAACAATCATATAGATACCACTTATTGCAGAGTGTTTCCCTACTGATTATAGTGTCACCTTTACACTTCATCAATTGTCCTTATATTCCTGAGTTTGTTTCCATCTTCTTTTATCCCTTCCATTGTTTTGATTCTGAGACGATGCTACACTGTCTTATGTATAGATGTTTTGCAATGATCTTGACATTTAGTGTGAAGTATCATTGATTTTATATATAACAAGTATTTATTTTGAATCTGTGGTCTGTTAATTTTGTTTCCACTTTCCTTCATTGAACTGAAATTATTTTTACAATTAATATGTTTATATTGATTAAAAATTTATCTTCGTATTCTTTTTTAAAGATGTGTTTATAAGATATCCTCCCCACTATAGATTACCAAGATGTATCTCAACATTTTATTCTATCAGTGTTTCATTAAATCTTTCACATTTGTTGTCAAATGTTTCTGGAGTTCACCTTTGTACACATGGAAGGTAGGAACCCAACTCTATTTATCTCCTTATAGTAACCCCCATTCAAGCAATATATACAAAATAACCTGCCTTTCTGCAATTATGTTGCTGTGTCAACATATAGGACTATCAAATCTATCCTCTCCCTCTCTCTCTCTCTCTCTAGTGTTTGTGTGTATCCGAGTTTCCTATTCTGTTTCACTAATTTTTTACCATTACTTTATTATTTTAGTACTATTACTTTGTACATGGTTCAGTATTTAGTTGGTGTGTTTACTCCCTTTATTACTCCATTAAAAACTGACTTAACTTAAAAGAAATAAAAGATAAAATAATTAAAATCAAAATAATTTTAAAAAATAAGGAAAAGAGGAACAAAGAAAAATATAATAAAAATGAAAAAAACTGACAACAACCTGCACATCTTTATTTATGCATGTTTTAAGATGAGTTTTTAAAAGGCCAGCCGAATTTTTATTGTATATATTTAGATAAATATAATATTGGTATTTTTGTTATATTATGTCATCCTGCTCATGACCAAGATACATTTCTCCATTGGTTCAAATAAAATTTTATGTCTTCTGATGGAATTCTAAATTTTTACCCATAATATCCTTCCTTTATTTTCAACTTGCAATTATTTTGCATGTTTGTTGCTTGTAGGTAAAATGTTTTTTTGCTGAAAAATAAATATTAATATTTAATATTTGTCATTTATGTATATAAAATATATATGATAAGTATAAAACATGTATATTATATATGTATTTGGATATGTTGATTTATGTACATACAAAATCTTATTTGTGTTTATATATATGTATATGTTACATATCATACATTTGACTTATATATGTGTAGATATTTTTCCTATGAACTTTGAGAGTAGATTAAAGATGTGACGCCCTTTTACCCCTAAATAGCTTTATATGTTATCTAAAACAGTGCAACTTTCAAAATCAGAAAATTAATATTAATATAAGATGAATATCTAATATAGACCTTATTCAAATTTTTGCCAATTGCTTGGATAACATCTTTTTAGAAAAAAATTAAAAACAAGCTCGTTCAGGAACCAACCAAGGGTCCCAAGTTGCATTTCATTGTCATTTATTTGGCAATACCTTATTACACTTTAATCTTTCTTTGATTTCCATAACCTTGACATTTTTGAAGGGTACAGATATTGAAATTTAGTTTTTTCATGTTTCCTCTTAATTAGTTTCAAGTTATTCATTTTGGTCAGTAATACCACAAGAACTATGCTTTGTCCTTCTGAATATTTCGTATTAGGAGGTAGATAATGATTTGAGTCATTACTGATAGTATTAACTTTGATAACTTACTTGGGGTGGTGTCTGTTAGGTTCTCCACTCCAAAGTTTACATTTAATAAGCAATTTCCAGGAAGCTAATTGGAGTCTATATAAATATCTTGTTCCTCATGAAAACTTTATCCAATGATCATGCTTGCCTGAATCAATTATTATAATGGTGTGTTCCTAATGGTTATTTTCTAATTCCACCATTTCTTTGGCATTTTTCAGTAATTTTGCTACTAAGGAAGGGTTTTAATTTCTCCACTGTTTATTTATTTATACATCTATTTTTACTGTATTGACTAATTTCTAGGTTTTTCATTAGTTCAGCATCTGTTACAATAACTGGCAAAATACTCAAGTTTTCCAACATGATGTTAGGGGGTTTCCCCTCAAATTATGTCCACTGTCTGGCATGCCCCCAGCATTCGTTGAGGACATCTTGGTTTTCTGGCAAAAAATGATGCTCCAGGTCATTATGGATATTCCCTACCTAACCCTGGAGAAAGCAATTTCTCCAAATACTCTAGTCTCATATAGTAGATATTGTCCATTGATAAGATTTTGGAACTAGTTTTTCTCATTGCTACTGCAGTGTCATTGTATTTAGAGCCCTCAGAAGAAATAGACTAGAAATAAAAAGAACGTATATACATATATACATTTATATGTACATAATTGTGTAAATACATGTGAATAGCAACGTATCAATATGTAAATATATTAAATAAAAATTTCATCTGATAAATACAAAACCAATCAATCATTCATACTTGTATCTTCAAGATCATCCACAAAACACATTTATTCTTGCCTTCCCCTTTCAATTCAATATTTTAACTTACTTTTCCAACACTGAGAAACCTGGCACCCTTTATTCACTGTATCTTTGCATGTTTTCTCAATTCTAAAATGTTCCAAATGTACCACTTGGAAATTTTAAACCACACCACTGTATAAAAAAAAATAAAATAAATTGTATAGCAATTAGAGTTCCTCACTTTTGTGGTGTGTGGTCTAAGTATTGTGATCAAAAGTTAATTTAGTTAGTTCCACACTTCCCTCTTCTGTGTGGTTATTTTATTCATTTGAAATAGTTAAATTTGTTCCCCTTCATTTCTAATTTATGATATGGTAGCAGTAGCACTCCCCTATCATAACTTCAAATCCTTTTCCAGTGTCCTATTCTTTCCAACCACTAATTGTATGCAGCCAATCTCGTTGCTTTGTGGTTTGTTTCCTATTTTTCTCTTTCACAGTGGCTTTTTTCTATAGCAAGCTATCAAAAGTTAGCTTGCTGTAGACCTTTTGCATTTTTTTCTCAAAACAATGTATCTGGAAAAAATTCTTTACTACAGTTATATATCTACAATGTTAAAATAAACATAATATGAAAGAAAAAAATGGGAACATAATTTAAGTGCTTTCTGGAATTTTATAGCCCCAGAAAGCTCTGCCTATCTGTAAAGTTTCCTCTGTATATTGGATTGGGTCACCATTGCTTCAGCAGGATATTTTTTGACCTTTCAATCATGTTTCTCAAATCACTATCTTTCTTGTTATTTCTGTGGCATTGCTAGGTTGTACTTCAGTGAAAGGGCGTCCCTCCTCATAGTTTTCTGACAACTTTTATTTTTATTTTTAGACTAATTTATAATAGCATTTTACATGAATTGTTTTTCACTCCTGTCCTGGGGAAACCTCTTCTGGTTTCTGTTCAAAATAGAAACACTAAAATGCTACTTTCACCTCTCCATTCTACTCTTTGAACTGTTGCACAAAGAGAGTTGAACCACATTCAAATTCCATAGACTTAACCTATTCATGTCTTTCTGGTCATATAGGTGGAGACCTCTATCTCTGGTGGCTGTTCAAAAGCTTTTGAATAACTTCATTATATGTTTTTAATCCTCATGGACTGTTCCCTGTCTTGCAAATGAAGAATAAAATAAAGACTATATCTCACAAACATCCTGGTGCCAAGTGAAAGATATGTGACCTAGCTTCCTCCCCATCAGATACATCTACCTGCAGGAGACTTTCACTTGAATATGAGTCATATACATAACGAAGCTGAGAATGTAAATCCATTGTGCTGCCACCGTGAGCAGCAAAGTTCTCATATTTGTAGTGTTAGCAAAGCCAGTGGCATTTTACCTATTATAACAAAGTGAGAGTAGGCATGATTTCAGCAATAAAAGCAGATATCCAAAAAGAGTTTTGTAATGTAGGTTTGGGCCTTGTTCCTATAAACAACATAAATCCTGCTTCACTGCTACTTCCTGCAATCTTTGAGGTTTCTAAAGATCCCCATGAACCCCTCCTGGTAAGAAAACATTAGTTAGATGATATGGTTTGAAAATAAACACCTGAAATTGACATCATTCAATTACATTTTCCTCTCTCATTTGGGGACCCATCAGTGGCTATATTCATGAGTTTAAATATTATAGTATTACAAGCAAGAACATGTTGTGGCATAGAATGAAATACAAAACCTTACTTGGTAATCATACATTTTGATTATATTTTACCATCATTAAACTTATATAGAGAACTTCTTGTGGACAAAAGAATACATCTGTGATATCAGGTGGTTGTGTTGTGGTAACCTGTTGTGCTGATTTGAATCTTGTGTACCCAAGAAAAGTCATGTCCTTTAATCATCATCCAGTACTGCTGGGTGGGACCTTTCTGATTGTTTCCATGGAGATGTGGCCCACACAATTGTGGGTGCTTACTTTTGATTAGATGGTTTCCATGGAGATGTGTCTCCACCTATTCAAGGTGGGGTGGCTTAATGGAGCACTTTAAGGGGAACCATTTTGGAAAAGCTTAAGAGCCATGAAAGCTCATACAGCCAGAGACATTTTTGAGATGAAGAAGAAAAATGCCCTGGGGGAAGTTTCATGAAACCAGAAGATGAGAGAGATAGCTAGCAGACATCACCATTTGCCATTCCAGCTGTGTGAGAGAGAAACCCTAAACTTCATTGACCTTTCTTGAGTGAAGGTAACCTTTTGTTGGTGCCTTAATTTGGACATTTCCAAGGCCTTGGAACTATATACTTGCAACTTAATAAATTTTCCTTTTTAAAAGCTGTTCTGTTTTTGGGACATTGCATTCAAGAAGCTTGAAATTAGAACACCTGTTATTGCCACTCTAACATTTTGTTGAATCCACATTTGTCCTGCAAAGGAAAAATGGTCAAATAACAAGCATCTTTTGAATCCTGATTTACTAGGAAGAATTTTTTGAGATTACTATCAAAGGACACTTGAAATTTGATGTCTGTCTAAAATATTTTATAGTGCAATTATAAAAATATATTTAATTTAATTCTATATGATGGTCATGGAGTCAAATTATAAAATAAAGGACAAAGGATTTGTCTTTTTTAATGGAAAGATAAGACATTTAGGTCATTACTTCTCATTTGCTGTGACTTTGGGTAAATTTATGAAGATTTACATGCCTCGTTTTCCTCATCTTAAGGTGATTAAAATAACAATGATCATATTGACAATTAAAATATTAGCACCAATGTTATGTGAGAACTAAAAAAATCTTAACATCAATGTTACAAGAGAACTAATAAGAGGATGCATATTAAACACTCAATCCAACACCTGTTATATAGAAAGCTCTTTATATCTTGGACATTTTTTATTAATTGATTACAAGTTTGTGGTGAGCCAGGAGTGTGTCTTTGTGCTTGTTTGTCCTATGACTAAGAAAGAATCTAACATGAATAATTTTTACTTTAGGAATTAGGAAATTAATGGATGAGCATGTGAATGAAACTAATGACTGCTTGGAGCATCAGAGAAGTGACATGGCTTATAGTGGAAATATCATTATTTAACTCCAAATTCACAAACAACTTCCTTCCTAAGATCTAGTCTCTCATCCTTCATATCCATTCTGAAGTCTTGTCTTTCTCTTTAAAGCACTGTCTGGATATTCTCCCTCCTTAACATGACCCACAATTAGTTTCCTCAACATGAGCACCTGAGGAAAAGTGGCATTCATCTCACCAGAAGTTAGCCCTAAGAGACTTCCTCAACATACTTTTATCTTCATATGCCTCTTAAGTAACCTTAGTTCCATTCTTACACAACCAATAGCCAAATATATAATGGTACTGCAATTAACTGAAAATGAGAGTAGAAAGAAATCCAACTTCTCCACCTCTATCAACATCTCCAATATCCTAGCCAATCTACCCTCATGTGTGTTATCCAAACTCTCATTGATATTAACAAACCAAACTACCAAAAAATACTTTGCAGCCCTGAAGCATCAGTCCCACAGCTGACAGAATTCCCTTTAGAATACCCTGCTAAGTGTTCTCAGGGTTTCCCATTACTAATAGTACATTACATAACAGTTACATGCACCATATAAGAAATTCTCAGGTTCGTTGGATTCTATATAAATTTTTGATGTGTTCCTTCTTAATGGTACTGAAATAAGAAGGTTCCTTCAAGATATTTTCTCATCTGAACTCATTGCCTGTTACTACTTTTGAACTGGTAAGTATAAGAGACATTTTTAACACATAAATTTTGTCTGTTATTCAAAATAACAACTCTTACTTGAATTTGTTATAATCAACCATGAAAGGCACAGTGTTATGATTGGAAAAATGCATCAGAAATTCTGGAAATGGGCCCCCAAAATAATTAAATTCAGAGTTATGTAAGCAAAATTAAGTGATTTTCCTATTAGAGATGCAGGTAAAGAGCAGAGAATCATTAAGTAATTATATTTATGATTATGAGGAGAGAATGTTGATCTTTTAGTATATGATAGGCACTCTGGTGCTAAAGTTTCAATAATAAAGGAATCAAAGTATTCATATTCTTAAAAGGAAGAGAAAAATATATACCAGTAACTACATCAAAGAACTATGGAGTAAAAAGGAGAAAATAATCAAGTTTGATTCAGTTTGTTAGGAAAAGCTCTTAATATGTTATTTAGGCATGGATATTGAATAGAAGGAATGTTAAAGGCAAGGGAATAATTCATTGATTTGGGGGTACACATTTCTTCTTAAAAGGTAGGTAATTTATTAAACCCTCCTTTCAGCGTTTTTTGAAGAGAGCTAGTTTGCTGCTAAATAGGTACCTAAATTTAGGGTTTTCTAGGCATTATTGTTGTTGATTATGAAGATGATGATGATAATTCAGGCCTATCCTGTACTTATATTAAAACTGCATAGTTCCCAGAAATAAGAACACTTGGTCTGAGTTTTACTCCAATGGCCCACCCATAATTGTCCCTACTTCCCTGTACTTGGCTTCCCTTAATAATCTAATATGATGAGTAGTTATGTCCAATTCCTCTCTCCAATTGGAGGAACACCAAGTCAATACCTGCTTTGTTCATTATAAATTGGATGAAAAGCCAAGATGGAAGAGGAGTTCTAGAAAAGGTGAATAAGTAAATGTGAGCAAAAAGCTTTGGATCCTGTCATTTTTCCAGAGGACTGAGAAAAGCAATTGAAGGTAGAGAGCAAAAAATATATATTTGGGATAGGAGGAAAAATGAGTATACTAAGGAAAAAGACCAAGGAATCTTGACATTTGAGAGTGAAATTCAGAAATGCAGTCATAGTTCCTGCTTGTCGTTATTTTTTTTTGTTGTTGTTGTTGCTTTTAATCTACTACAGAATATGCTCTTTATGACCTAATCAGTACCAGAGTCATCTGAATTGACAATAAACAGATGGAACTATCAGTTTTCTGGTTTCACAAAGCTATCCAAGAAAGTAATTTAATTAGGAAAGCTTATTCCAATTTAACAAGCAAAACATACAACTAACCTACTCATTGTTTCTCTGGGAATCTTTAGCTTCTGTGTCCCAGTAATTAACAGATCATTGAAACACATACAAAGGTAGGTAAAATAATGGAGTGAGGGATCCTCATTTGTTACTGATAAACACAAAGCCGTGTTCCCAGAGCCATGGGATAGTATTAGAGTCCAGGAAAAAACTAGGATCCTGAGGTAAGATAAACTAATGAGGTGAAGTCTTAGCATATAGTCATCCAATAGGCCATCCACAGGATCCAATCTGGAAGTACACAATCCATTCCAGCAACTAAATAAAATAAGAGAGGGTGGAGGAACCAATGAGGACCAAAGCAGCATACTAAAGTCATGGAAGAACAAAGTGCCAGTTGAAGGAGCCCTAGAACTTGAAATACATGTTTTCCCAGAGAAGATTTGCAAAATATTCTTTCATGGTGGAGATTCATAACCAATGCAGGCAGGTGGAGGTAAGTTCTTGTGTGAATATACGGGAAAAGTGAGAAGCAGCATTCTAACTCAATTGGGGTATTCCCTGACTTACAAAGTATTTAAGAAAGATACAAATGTAATAAAACTTCCAAGTTCATGGCTGAAAATAAGAATTCTGTGATGTAATGATGAACAAATTTATTGAATTTCTTATGTAAGTGTTCTTGGCATGCATGGGGTCTTAACCATTGTGCAAGGATACTCTGGTGAAGCAGCATATATAAATCAACATTAAAAGTCTATTTGTTGACGCTGCTGGTGATATACTTAGTTACAGTAAAGGTTAAATTACAGTCTTTTAAAATGTAATATTGCTTGTTTTAAGGAGAAAATCATCATGACTAACATCAATTCCATACCAAATAAAGATCTATTATTAACTAAGTCATGTGAGCATTTTGACCTAGGGCAGCAGAGAATTCTACTCAAAAAGCAACACAATACTGAGAAGCAACAAAATATGCTTGTGTGATAACAGGGAAGCTATTTGAATTACCACTTTTTCTTTCTTTATGTATATATTTACCTATTGATTCTTTAAAAATCCCAATATTTGAAAGCTTGTAAATATAAAAATATTCAGGATCATTGATCTGTTGCAAAGATTCATAAGGCTATGCTTAAGATAAGCATTAAATCTACAGTTCAGAAAACATAACTGTGATGTCACAATGCCCTGAGTTTGAATTCCAGCCTGTTATCTCTACAAGTTTGAATAAGTTAACAAGAATGAACTGAAATG
This sequence comes from Tamandua tetradactyla, assembly GCF_023851605.1. NCBI lineage: Eukaryota > Metazoa > Chordata > Mammalia > Pilosa > Myrmecophagidae > Tamandua > Tamandua tetradactyla. The sequence goes on from NC_135340.1 coordinate 43,089,562, forward strand.
TATTATTTACCATCTATATTTAAGATGTTGTGCCTAGTGCTTCTCACATTCAGTTTCAATTAAAGTACTCAATCTCTCCAACTCACATTGCTTGTAGATAAGATGTCTTCATTTTGATGTGGCACAATTACTCCTCAAAAAGTCTGATGAGAGAAACAAAATTTGATGAGTAGACCCTGAGACCAGCCCTTCTTATGGTCTGACATTAACACTCCAGGTTTGATGGGCTTTAATGTTCACATTGTCATGGTCTTTGGATATTTCCTTTGTTCTTTCTTTTCTCCATTAATAACCCTTTAATCATTTTTTGATTGAGGCCAGTTTTAGCTCTTGTCAGCATGAATAAAAAGAGGAAAATATTATAAAAGAATTTCTCATATCCAATAAAGAAGTAAATGTAAAATGTCATTTTCTATCAACCCTAAGGAATAAGCATTTGCATTGCTCCTCCTGTCTTATTTGTGCACCCAAACCATTTAAAGAAGTGTCTATACACACATATTTTCATATGTTGTTATTTTCATTTTCATGTGATAGACAACCATGCCATAGGCATTTTTCATTTTAAAATAGAGTATTGAGGCGAGGCCAAGATGGCGGCTTAGTAAGGTATGCGCGTCTTAGTTCCTCCTCAAGAGCAACTACTAGGTGAACAGAAACAGTGCAGAACAGCTCCCGGGGCCATGGTAGAGAATGGACACACAGCGTACCCCATTCTGGACTGGCTACACTGACTGCGAGACTCTGCTGCAGTGAAATCCCTGAGCGATGCGTGCTTCCCCGAGCCGCGGCAGCTGGCGGCCAGAGCTCCTCCCTCCCTCCTTCTTGGACCAGCTGAGAGTCTCAGAGAGGCAAGTTTCCCAAGCTGCGGTGGCCAGTGCCCCTCTTTTGCGGGCGGCTTCCTGGACCGGCTATGAGTCTCGGATCAGAGGGCTACCCAAGCCGTGGTGGCCGGCAACCGGTGCCCCTCCCTGCGGGCAGCTTCCTTGTCTGGTGGCGAGTTCCCCAGGCCGCGGAGTCTGGCAAATGGTGCCCCTCCCCCACAGGCAGCTTCCTGGTCCAGTGGTGAGTTCCCCAGGCTGCGGTGGCCGGCGACCGGCATCCCTCCAGGAAGAGGAGGGAATATCCGACAGTGGCAGGGACTGGGTCAAACCAAATACCAATAAGTGCATTAATAAAGGAGCCACAGGTTCCTCTCAAGCTGCGGTGGCTGGTGCCCCCAACACGCGTGGCTTCCTGGACCAATTGAGAGAATTGGATTGGAAATCCCCAGGCCATGGAGAACAGTGACCGGGGGGATCCCGTCCAAACATGTGAGACAAACGTGTGACACGAGCACCACCTACTGGGCAGGATAAGACAAACAGAACCCAGAGATTTCACAGAAAAATCTTCCAACCTGTTGGATCCAACACCCAGGGAATTTGACTAAATGCCCAGACACCAGCAGAAGATAACGGATCATGCTCAGAAAATTGAAAATATGGCCCAGTCAAAGGAACAAACCAATAGTTCAAATGAGATACAGGAGCTGAGACAATGAATGCTGAATATATGAACAGAAATGGAAAACCTCTTGAAAAACGAAATCGATAAATTGAGGGAGGACATGAAGAAGACATGGGCTGAACAAAAAGAAGAAATAGAAAAACTGAAAAAACAAATCACAGAACTTATGGAATTGAAGGATAAAGTAGAAAAGATGGAAAAAACAATGGATACCTACAATGATAGATTTAAAGAGACAGAAGATAGAATTAGTGATTTGGAGGATGGAACATCTGAATTCCAAAAAGAAACAGAAACTATTGGGAAAAGAATGGAAAAATTTGAACAGGGCATCAGGGAACTCAAGGACAATATGAACTGCACAAATATACGTGTTGTGGGTGTCCCAGAAGAAGAGAAGGGAAAAGGAGGAGAAAAAATAATGGAAGAAATTATCACTGAAAATTTCCCAACTCTTATGAAAGACCTAAAATTACAGATCCAAGAAGTGCAGCGCACCCCAAAGAGATTAGACCCAAATAGGCCTTCTCCAAGACACTTACTAGTTAGAATGTCAGAGGTCAAAGAGAAAGAGAGGATCTTGAAAGCAGCAAGAAAAAACAATCCATCACATACAAGGGAAACCCAAAAGGACTATGTGTAGATTTCTCAGCAGAAACCATGGAAGCTAGAAGACAGTGGGATGATATATTTAAGTTACTACAAGAGAAAAACTGCCAACCAAGACTCCTATATCCAGCAAAATTGTCCATCAAAAATGAAGGAGAAATTACAACATTCTCAGACAAAAAGTCACCTACAGAATTTGTGACCAAGAGATCAGCTCTGCAAGAAATACAGGGAGCACTAGAGTCAGATACGAAAAGACAGAAGAGAGAGGTATGGAGAAGAGGGTAGAAAGAAGGAAAATCAGATATGATATATATAATACAAAAGGCAAAATGTTAGAGGAAAATATTATCCAAACAGTAATAACACTAAATGTTAATGGACTGAATGCCCCAATCAGAAGACATAGATTGGCAGAATGGATTAAAAAACAGGATCCTTCTATATGCTGTCTACAGGAAACACATCTTAGACCCAAAGATAAACATAGGTTGAAAGTGAAAGGTTGGGAAAAGATATTTCATGCAAATAACAACCAGAAAAGAGCAGGAGTGGCTATACTAATATCCAACACATTAGACTTCAAATGTAAAACAGTTAAAAGAGACAAAGAAGGACACTATATACTAATAAAAGGAACAATTAAACAAGAAGACATAACAATCATAAATATTTACGCACCGAACCAGAATGCCCCAAAATACGTGAGGAATACACTGCAAACACTGAAAAGGAAAATAGACTCATATACCATAATAGTTGGAGACTTCAATTCACCACTCTCATCAATGGACAGAACATCTAAACAGAGGATCAATAAAGGAATAGAGAATCTGAATATTACTATAAATGAGCTAGACTTAACAGACATTTATAAGACATTACATCCCACAACAGTAGGATACACCTTTTTCTCAAGTGCTCATGGATCATTCTCAAAGATAGACCAAATGCTGGGTCACAAAGCAAGTCTTAACAAATTTAAAAAGATTGAAATCATACACAACACTTTCTCGGATCATAAAGGAATGAAGTTGGAAATCAATAATAGGCGGAGTGCCAGAAAATTCACAAATACATGGAGTCTCCACAACACACTCTTAAACAACGAGTGGATCAAAGAAGAAATTTCAAGAGAAATTAGGAAATACCTCGAGGCGAATGAAAATGAAAACACAACATATCAAAACTTATGGGACACAGCAAAGGCAGTGCTAAGAGGGAAATTTATTGCCCTAAATGCCTATATCAGAAAAGAAGAAAAGGCAAAAATGCAGGAATTAACTGTCCACTTGGAATAACTGGAGAAAGAACAGCAAACTAATCCCAAAGCAAGCAAAAGGAAAGAAATAACAAAGATTAGATCAGAAATAAATGAAATTGAAAACATGTAAAGAATAGAGAAAATCAATAAGACCAGAAGTTGGTTCTATGAGAAAATCAATAAGATTTGTGGGCCCTTAACAAGATTGACAAAAAGAAGAAGAGAGAGGATGCAAATAAATAAGATCAGAAATGGAAGAGGAGACATAACTACTGACCTCACAGAAATAAAGGAGGTAATAACAGGATAATATGAACAACTTACGCTAATAAATACAACAATTTAGATGAAATGGATGGGTTCCTGGAAAGACATGACAACCAAGTTTGACTCAAGAAGACATAGATGACTTCAACAAAACAATCACAACTAAAGAAATTGAATTAGTCATTCAAAAGCTTCCTAAAAAGAAAAGTCCAGGACCAGACGGCTTCACAGTGTGAATTCTTTCAAACACTCCAGAAAGAATTAGTACCAACTCTCCTCAAACTCTTCAAAAAAATTGAAGTGGAAGGAAAACTACCTAATTCATTCTATGAAGCCAACATCACCCTCATACCAAAACCAGGCAAAGATATTACAAAAAAAGAAAACTACAGACCAATCTCTCTAATGAAAATAGATGCAAAAATCCTCAATAAAATTCTAGCAAATCGTATCCAACAACACACTAAAAGAATTATACATCATTACCAAGCAGGATTCATCCCAGGTATGCAAGGATGGTGCAACATAAGAAAATCAATTAATGTAATACACCATATCAACAAATCAAAGCAGAAAAATCACGTGATCATCTCAATTGATGCAGAGAAGGTATTTGACAAGATTCAACATCCTTTCCTTTTGAAAACACTTCAAAAGATAGGAATACAAGAGAACTTCCTTAAAATGATAGGGGGAATATATGAAAAATCGACAGCTAATATCATCCTCACAGGGGAAAAATTGAAAACTTTCCCCCTAAGATCAGGAACAAGACAAGGATGTCCACTATAACCACTATTATTCAACATTGTGTTGGAGATTCTAGCCAGAGCAATTAGACAAGAAAAAGAAATACAAGGCATCAAAATTGGAAAGAAAGAAATAAAACTATCACTGTTTGCAGACAATATGATACTATACATCGAAAACCCAGAAAATTCCACAACAAAACTACTAGAGCTAATAAATGAGTACAGCAAATTAGCAGGCTACAAGACCAACATTCAAAAATCTATAGCATTTCTATACACTAGTAATGAACAAGCTGAGGGGGAAATCAAGAAACGAATTCCATTTACAATTGCAAGTAAAAGAATGAAATACCTAAGAATAAATTTAACTAAATAGACAAAAAACATATATAAAGAAAACTACAAAAAACTGTTAAAAGAAATCACAGAAGACCTAAATAGATGGAAGGGCATACCGTGTTCATGGATTTGAAGACGAAATATAGTTAAGATGTCAATCCTACCTAAATTGATTTACAGATTCAATGTAATACCAATCAAAATCCCAACAACTTATTTTTCAGAAATAGAAAACCCATAAGCAAATGTATCTGGAAGTGTCGGGTGCCCCGAATTGCTAAAAACATCTTGAGGAAAAAAAACGAAGCTCGAGGTCTCGCGCTGCCTGACTTTAAGGCATATTATGAAGCCACAGTGGTCAAAACAGCATGGTATTGGCATAAAGATAGATATATTGACCAATGGAATCGAATAGAGTGCTCAGATATAGACCCTTTCATCTATGGACATTTGATCTTTGATAAGGCAGTCAAGTCAATTCACCTGGGACAGAACAGTCTCTTCAATAAATGGTGCCTGGAGAACTGGATATCCATATGCAAAAGAATGAAAGAAGACCCATATCTCACACCCTATACAAAAGTTAACTCAAAATGGATCAAAGATCTAAACATTAGGTCTAAGACCATAAAACAGTTAGAGGAAAATATAGGGAGATATCTTATGAAAGTTACAATTGGAGACGGTTTTATGGACCTTAAACCTAAAGCAAGAGCACTGAAGAAGGAAATAACTAAATGGGAGCTCCTCAAAATTAAACACTTTTGTGCATCAAAGAACTTCATCAAGAAAGTATAAAGACAGCCTACACAATGGGAGACAATATTTGGAAACGGCATATCAGATAAAGGTCTAGTATCCAGAATTTATAAAGAGTTGTTCAACTCAACAACAAAAAGACAGCTAACCCAATTACAAATGGGAAAAAGACTTGAACAGACACCTCTCAGAAGAGGAAATACAAATGGCCAAAAGGCACATGAAGAGATGCTCAATGTCCCTAGTCATTAGAGAAATACAAATCAAAACCACAATGAGATATCATCTCACACCCACCAGAATGGCCATTATCAACAAAACAGAAAATGACAAGTGCTGGAGAGGATGCGGAGAAAGAGGCACACTTATCCACTGTTGGTGGGAATGTGAAATGGTGCAACCACTGTGGAAGGCATTTTGGTGGTTCCTCAAAAAGCTGAATATAGAATTGCCATATGACCCAGCAATACCATTGCTGGGAATCTACTCAAAGGACTTAAGGGCAAAGACACAAACGGACATTTGCACACCAATGTTTATAGCAGTGTTATTTACAATTGCAAAGAGATGGAAACAGCCAAAATGTCCATCAACAAATGAGTGACTAAACAAACTGTGGTATACATATATGTTGGATTTTTATGCAGCTTTAAGACAGGATAAACTTATGAAGCATGTAATAGCATGGATGGACCTAGAGAACATTATGCTGAGTGAGTCTAGCCAAAAACTAAAGGAGAAATACTGTATGGTCCCACTGATGTGAACCGACATTCGAGAATAAACTTGGAATATGTCATTGGTGACAGAATCCAGCAGGAGTTAGAAACAGGGTAAGATAATGTGTAATTGGAGCTGAAGGGATACAGACTGTGCAACAGGACTAGATACCAAAACTCAAAAATGGACAGCACAATAATACCTAATTGTAAAGTAATCATGTGAAAACACTGAGTGAAGCTGCATCTGAGCTATAGGTTTTTGTTTTGTTTTGTTTTGTTTTGTTTTTTTACTATTATTATTACTTTTATTTTTTTCTCTATATTAACATTCTATATCTTTTTCTGTTGTGTTGCTAGTTCTTCTAAACCGATGCAAATGTACTAAAAAATGATGATCATGCATCTATGTGATGATGTTAAGAATTATTGATTGCATGTGTAGAATGGTATGATTTCTAAATGTTGGGTTAATTTCTTTTTTTCCTTTAATTAATAAAATAAAGAGTATTAATAACTTTAAAGAAATCAGTTATAGCTTGAGTACCCTTTTCATAATAACCTCACCAATGTCAAGTGTTAACACATTTTCAAAGTTTTCCTTCAGATGGGTGGGAAGTGATATCTCATTGCTATTTTATTTTTCACTTTTCAGACTACTAGTGAGATTATGCAATATTTCCTACAGGTTTGTCTGTTATTTTAAATAACTGTCTGGAACATGACTATTCATTTATACAAATTTTTTTTTGTGGTGGCGACCTTGAAAATCAAGCAAGATGATTCTTTCTGATTGTTGATATTAATGCTTTATTTCTCATACATTTTGAAATAATTTACAGTTTCCAAATTTGCTTTTTTACTATTTTATCATATTTTTGTCACTTCTTAAGAATATATTGCCATTAATGTTTACATTTTCTGAGTTTTCTATTTTCCTGTAAACATTTCCTAGAGCCTATATTTTCCTAAATTTACTTTCTAACTGAAAACAATTATACTTTTTAATTTTTATGTTTAGTCTATGTGAAAATATTTTAAACACAGCATGAAGCAGGAACAAACCTTGTTTTCATCCATGTAAATAAATTCTTTGTCACCAGTGAGTTGTGGTTGTGATTCTAAAGACAAATACAGGACATAATACTTTCCAAATTTGTCTGTGATATGGTTCAGCAAAAAGAATCACACAAGAATCTCAGCATGAAGTCTGTAATGTCTCCTAGAACTAACTGGACCATAATCTTATAATTTTAGGAATAAAAATATCATGCAGAAAGCTTTTGGATGTGTATGTTCTGTACCTCTAGGTACTCTGTGAAGGCTGCAATTTCTATCCAAAACTAACCATTCTCTTACCCTTCTCCATTACCTAATTCTCTCTCACATATTCTGAAACTGGTAACCAAGAAGTTATATCTATGTAGTAGAGAGAACAATTTCATGCTCAATGGTTTTGTCACATTCCTTCATGTCATAAGAATCTGTAAAAGTCACAGACTGTAGTTACAGAAATGCAACCAATAGAAATAGAAGTAGAGTGACTAAGGATGGCCAAAAGGATAGAGCAGTGATTTCTAACTAGGGGAAACTTTGCCCTATAGAGAATATTTGGCAATCTGGAGAAAATTTTGGTTGTCACAGTAGAAGGAGGACTACTGTCATCTAGTTGGTAGGGGCAAGATGTACTTGTAAATATCCTACAGCACATTGAACAGCCTCTGCAAAACAGAGTGTCTGCTATAAAATGTCAATAATGCTCAGAAATCCTGGAATAAAGGAAGATAATAGAGTGAGTAATAAAGAGTTGAGTATCCATTGATTTTTCTACCTGAATTATAAATTAAAATATTAAGCCAGAGTTTTAGCTATCACATTACTACCAGAAAGCAAATATTTTGTGTGACTTTAATAAATGGCTTGTAAAATTCATTTAGAAATGATTTGGGGTTGTATCAGATACTTTTTGTTGTAATGCACATACTAATTGACTGGACTAAGCCTATTCTGAAGGGAAGATGCTTTGCCTAAACAATTGTGGGGGGGAGGGGGAATGAAGCCCTTAGACCCTCTGGTCAAAGTAGAGGGAGGGAAGAAATTGGGAAAAAGGCAGAAGTACATCAAGTTTGGTGATTATGGGGCACTAGGAGAGAAAAGTAGGCATTTATGAGCTCTTCTTCCAAGAGCCCTGCTCTGGTTATTTTTCGCTGCATTAAAAACTACCCCAAAGCTTAGTGGTTTAAAACATTTATTATGAACTTGCATAGTTCCATAGTTTGTTGCGTTCAGATAGGTAATTTTTCTTGGGCTTATATTACAGTTGTAGCACATGACATGATTGGGCCTGAGTCATCCTAGGCCTTGCCTAGGTTGGATTTCCAAGATGGCTCATATGAATGGAAATGATGCTGCCTTCCAGAACTCATCTGAGACTACTGAACAGAATTCCTTCATGTGACCTTTCCAGGTAGCTTAGGCTTCTCCCAGAATAGTACCAAGAACGAATTCCTAAAAGGTCCGGGCAGAAGCTTCAGAGTTCTTCCTGACTACACTTAGACTTCATGCAACCTAATCTCCACCACACTCTGTGGATAAGGGCCAAGTCACTAGGTCAATGCAAATTCAAGTAGAGGAGAACTATATGAGAGAGTCAAAGCTGGGATATGTGCTACATTGGATGGTCATACTTGGAGAGAATCACAAACTTAACTATTCTCATAGATCAGAAACTGATCCTGCAGTAATGCTTTATTTGGATGCCTTGAATAATGGGAAGGATTATGTATCTGACCATCAGAAGTCTGGGGATCATGTCAGTCACATAGGGTACCTGAACTGAAGCTGAGGAAAAAGTGGCAAGAGAAAGAAAGAAATATTTGGAGGCATTGATCAGAAGACAAGAAATGGACATGCCTAGGTGTATAAATATATCATACTGGAACTTTTAAGAAAAGGCCTAAGACACTTAATCTTCATCAAATATTTGGTAATTGATTTTCAAGATTATAAATAAAATTTTAGTTCCCTCCATATTAGGAAAACTAAGTTGAAGTTTATGAAACTAAGTTGAAGATGATCTCATCTCTGAAAAGATACTTTTTTGTTCTCTGAACCTCCATAGTCCATGAGTGGGTACTTTATATCTATTTTCATTTCCTCATTGATCACTTATTAAATGAAATCTGTATTTCCTCAGCTGATCTGCTGTGTGAATTAGTGTTAGACGCCTTAAACCATGTTTAAAATCATCACTCCTGCACTCACACCCCCTACCTCCATTAATTAACACACAATCTAAAGAAAGTTCATAGAACTAACAGCTTGAATGTCTCTTCAAATCAGATCACCTTCTGTTTCCTTGAACAATGGGCATTCATGTATTTCTATCAGTAGACATTTCTGGTGGGGACTTCTCATTCCTCCTATCACTTGCTAGCCTTGAGCTTTATGTTATCCAGGAGTAAAGAAATTTTTAGTGAAAATAAAACAAGGAATGCTTAACAGTAAGTAGTACTTCCAGTAGCTATTGGTGGCAATATTTCCACTTTGGAAGTAAGAGCAAGATGGTGTTAATTTCTCTTGACCTTCAGAGCCTTTGTCTCCTGGCAGAATATACAAAAAAAATGGTTGCCCATTTTTCTGATTTCACAGTAATCCTCACCCACATGAGCAGCTTTGCATGTCCTAAACTTTGTATGATGTCATAACAGTTATGTGCATGCCACACACCTCCTTGCAGCTGCAGTTGGTGGCATAACTTACTTCTTCAAAAGCAGCTCATACCTCAATTTCACATTTTCATAGTAAGCCTACTTATAACCCACCATCTGTGACTCAGGGTCTTAGGACTGGCCCTTGTTTGGTTCAGCTCCCCACAAACCATTTCCCTCTACCATCCAGTCTCTTGTCTTCCTGTGTCACCAACACTTCCCCCAAGGTCCCTAAAACATTGACCACTATGTAACCTGCCTGTGATATTCCTTTTTCATTTACTATTTATTGACTTTCCCACCCTCACTTCATAGAATAAGCTATAGCCTATGTATACAGAAGGTATCCATGTCAAATACATGAAATAATAATTTCAGCTCTTACTTGTATGGGACTTCAGACTCATAAATCATATTCATACATTTTCTCATTTGTTCTCCATTTCTTTTTTGTCTTAGTTTTCAGGTTTCAAAGAAAAAGTAGTTTTCCTAAGGCAAAGCATGAGTTTGTGGAAAATTCTCAGGTATAACACCACATAACTGCTATTGGGAACTATTTCCACTACTTACAGCTGTTAGAAACAATCTTTAGGTAAAATCTTACTTATGTTTCTATCATTATAGAATATCATGTCTAATTTTAAGTTTTGGGCTTTTTTGCTGAAGAACGTACTTGATTTTGAGGATAGAATATGGTAAAATTAATAAAACACTTTTATAATTAATTTTCCTGAAGAAGGCATTCTCAAGAATATATAAATTATTAAGAACTCCCAATTTTTTATCTTGTTAGCCACATTATGACTGCTTGCACAACTTGTATTTCCTATGGCAGATAATTTTCAAAATTATAAGGATGACATCAAATTAGGTTAAGCAATTAGAAAAAAAGCTCAACTGTTTTAGTTTCATATCCTTAATTTTGAAATTTCTGCTTAGTACTGTCTTACTCCTTAAGATACATCTGAGCATGAACATGTCACTTCCCATGGGAATTCCAGTAAGGTATATTTTGGTATTTTGGGTTTGAAGTTCTTTATATATGGGTATGTATATATATATGTACATACAAACATATATATGTATATATAAATATTTAATGTTTACAAAATCTGATCGTACTTGTTAGAGTATTTTTCAACTTGCCGTTTATTACTGGAGAAATAAGCATATACTTAAATAGTTTCTGAGACATCATTTTAAACTTTGTGCAATATTATATCCTACTGATTTCCTATATTATATTTATGGTTGTGAATAGTAATTGTAGTAAGCTTAGATTGCATCAAATTTTTAAATATAAATAACATTTCCACAAGGATTGGATAACCAATCCATAATCATTATCTTGGGATAAATTATGAGACATAGAAGATCAGTCTCAACAGTTCAGCACATTTTAAGGTTTTGAAATATTTTAAATTAATAAACGACATAGAGACTAACTTACTTTTAAGGGGAAGGACAAGCACAAAGAGACAACCAAGTGACATGAGCATTAGGGAGCAAAATTTACAGTAGGATTCTCAGTTCAAAAAAGTACCGTAGGGGGTGCACGGGTAGTTTAGTGGTTAGAATGCCTGCTTTTCATGTGGGAGACCCGGGTTGATTCCTGGACCATGCACCCAAAAAAAAAAAAGTGCCATAGGTATATGGGTTAGAGAAAATGTCACAAACAAGAAAGAAAATTCTACCTAAGAAAGAAGGTAAGGATTCATCACAGAGAAACTTCTAAACAAAAATTTTCTAGGCAGGCTGTATCAGATATTTATATGAGTTAATTCAAAGTAAAAACCAAATTAGCTAATAAGAAATAAAAAAGCTGAAATGGGAAAAGATTAATAGGCAGTTCAAATTTGGAGGCTGAATAGAAACTGAAAGATCAAGATCAATCACTTTGTTTTTCAGATGGGAAACACCAGGCCCAGAAGAAAAGATGAACCACCTGTTCAAGGGAGAGTTGGTTCTCAGTCCCAGATTTCCATCTTTAGTTAAATGTTTTCAAAATACTGTGCTGCTTCTCTCACATCTTAATTAAAGCATAACTATTTTGCTTTCAATCTGTTCCCTCTCTCCTGTGTTATTAATTGATCCCCTCAGATACAGTTTTCTACAATATCATACACATGTACTCACACACATATATTCACACATGCATACAATGTAGCCTTCTCTATAGACCACTATGCTTTACCAATTTTGAATGTAGTAAGTAAAGAGATTGCTTTCCCCAGCCTGAGGCTTCTAAATAGGTGCTGCCTCTCTCTCATCTCCAGGTCGGTTACACATTCATGAGTGTGAGTGGGTGCCTAATGAAGAAAATGGAAAATCTGGTCTTTTAAAGTACAGAGTTTTATTCTTTGGCATGGGATGTGGCATAGTAGCTGAAAGCATGAAGAAAGACATTTACATGTCACAGATAATACCATTTGTATTCACTTTTTTAATGCTCATTCCATAATAGGAGACCCTTGTTTGAAATTATGGTGCTGCTCAGAGACATTAAACATTCATCACGGCTGCTTAACTACAAGGTGTCTTTTCAAATTTTGGGCTTTATAAAACCTTTGTGGGAAAGTGGGTTTCAGCCACAGCAGACACTGGGAAATAATAATTACCTCTGAAATGAATATGTCTACCAGAGATGCTTCGTAGGAATGTCTAGATCAAACCCACTTACTGGATTGCTGGGAATTTAAGAAGGAAAAGAAAGAAGTCTTGTGCACTCCAAACCTCATTTTACTTTTTTATCAAGAACAGCTGTAAATATGCTGTATTAAAATTCTTGAATGCCGGGATTCATTTAGAACTAAAAACAGAGCATCTTAAGGTAGATTTGGAGAGAGGTAACATTCTGACTCACTTAAATTAGAAATTTAAAGAGGTTTTGCAGAGTCTCAATTTTTTCTGAAAGATTCAAATTAAAGGATCTCACTGACAATAAAAACATTAAGTCCTGGAAGATGGGAGCAACTCCTTTCACCTATGAGAATGAAGCACATGCCACTGGGTTTATGAAATTCTTAAGGGAACTAAGAAATCTGTTCAGGGTATTGTTTTTAAGCTACAGTTAGAGTCTTCCAGAAGGTTAGTAGTTATCAGTTTATTTCCTCCCTCTTAGAGATAGTAGGAAATGACATTAAATTTCTAAATCAAATAAGAATGCTGAAGGGTCCATAAGACTATAAACCTAGTCAATGTCCATGGAATTACTGCCCTCTCTTTTTTCTCTACAGGTCATCCCAGCATAAACTATACAGTGGAGTCCATGGAGAAATTCAATCAGTCTCAAGTGTCACAATTCATTTTGCTAGGACTCACAAGTTCACAGCATATTCAGTTTTTTCTCTTTCCACTCTTCTCTATTATCTATGTAGCTGCAGTTTTAGGGAACCTTCTCATTGTTATCACAGTGTATTCTACCCCAAACCTGAACACACCCATGTACTTTCTCCTTGGGAACCTCTCCTTTGTGGTTACGACCCTTGCTTCTTTTGCCACACCTAAGATGATTGTGAACTTGATTAAAAAGCATAAGACCATTTCCTTTGCTGGATGATTTACTCAGATCTTTCTCCTTCACTTACTGGGTGGGGTTAAAATGGTACTGTTGGTCTCCGTGGCATATGACAGGTATGTGGCCATTTGTAAGCCCCTACACTACATGACCATCATGAAGAAGAAAGTGTGTGCTTCATTGGTAGTGGCCTCATGGCTCTTAGGTCTTCTTCACTCAGGGCTTCAGATACCTTTTGTTGTGAGCCTGCCATTCTGTGGTCCTAATGTGGTGGACAGCATTTTCTGTGACCTTCCTCTGGTTACTAAGCTTGTCTGTATAGATAAATACTTTGTACAGATTGTCATTGTTGCCAATAGTGGAATGATATCCCTGAGCTGTTTCACAATTTTACTTATCTCCTACAGCCTTATTCTCATTATCATTAAGAACCATTCTTCTAGTGGGCAGTCCAAAGCTCAATCTACTTTGACTGCTCATATTACAGTGGTAATTCTCTTCTTTGGCCCATGCATTTTCATCTATATCTGGCCCTTCAGCAACCATTCTGTGGATAAGTTCCTTGCTGTATTTTATACCATTGTCACTCCTATCTTGAATCCAATTATCTACACTTTGAGAAACAGAGAAATGAAGTCAGCCATGAAGAAACTCTGGAGTGCTTTTGGAACTCCAAACAAGTGATATAGGTTAAAAATATAATTTAACTAGAAATAATATGTTTAATGTTTTAGGGATTCTTTCTAAAAATGAAATAATTTTATTCATATTGAATAAGTGAAGAATACAACAAGAATATAAAAATCATCTACTAAAATGATGTAAAATCAAGAAAGAATTAATTGATAAATACTTTTGGTGTCTCCTAAGAAGGCATAAATTGTGAGTTTCAGTATCTACCTATACCATCAGCATATATTCATTTTTCCTGTTGCCTCCAATCTAAGAGGGTTTTGGTAGATGTCCCTTAAGTCTGCTGGTATTAACAAATCTTACTCCCATCATCCCATATAATAACACTGAACTTCAAAAATGTATGTAATGGTTCAAAAAACTACACATTCCAGAAGAAAAACATTAACTTTTTTTCTTAAAAATAATATGAATTTAAAATAATTATTTCTAATATTAAATAACTATTATTACTTTCCAAGAAATTAATATATTGATGTATAGGTATCAACTGTATTAATTCCCATTCATGAAACAAGATTCTATAGAATTTCTTAAGCTGTGACTCTGCAAATATTTCTTACAATTTTTAATTTTGTTCCCTCTGTAACATATGAAAATTATATAAGATATAAAAATCAGCAGCTATACATAGATTTATCTTTTAAACAAATTTAATTCTAGGCAAATTCCAGTGGTGACAACAAAAAACAATACATATGTTTTAGTAGGTAATTTTCTCTACTTTCACACACCCTTTGACCATAATTACAAAAATAGAGTGTAATGATTAAGGAAGACCTTGCTACCTTAGTAAAGAAATTTCAGGAACTCACACCAACTCTAGTTAGAGATACAGAAGGAAGTAGGAAAATAATTCTGTGTGTTCTGTCAATAAAATAAAATCATCTGAATAAAGATACAAAAAAGGAAATATTTTCTGTTGCTTTAACGAAGGGAAAAAGTTGAGTGCTGAATTTTCTGGATATCTATTATGTTTATGATCAAGTTATTTTACAATGCATTTCTAATAAATTCCAATTCTTTTAGGCATTCTTTCCTCCTATCTCAATGAGAGAAAATGAAGAAAATATTGCATTCTACAAAGCAAATCAAGAATTTGTGAACATGAACCGTAACTAAAACACAAACAGCACAAAAAACAGGAACTCAGAAGCCCTTCTACTATAAGTGTACACAGATAAATGCTTCCACCACTAACCTCTCAGCCTTAATATAAATAGAATAAGAATGCTAAGCTCTGTGAAAGAATATTATCTGGTTCATTCAAAACAAGTAACAGATTCTAGGAAGGAAAGTAGGGTTTTTAGAGAACTCTTTCATATTTCACAAAAAACAGAATTCCCTGTTACATTACATAGCACAGGCTCATACCCACCGCCAGAGATGGAAGTGCATGGACAGCTTTATACATAGACCAGCAAGTTATTTGTTGACCTCAATTGTCCCCAGAAAACAACTTTGATGCATAAAAATATACAAACAGTCCTTGTTTTTAGTCATATATATCATAACAGAAATGAGTTTATTG
Source organism: Tamandua tetradactyla (assembly GCF_023851605.1). Classification (NCBI taxonomy): domain Eukaryota; kingdom Metazoa; phylum Chordata; class Mammalia; order Pilosa; family Myrmecophagidae; genus Tamandua; species Tamandua tetradactyla. The sequence goes on from NC_135340.1 coordinate 43,105,231, forward strand.
ATTCCATTTTTCTACAACACCCAGCCAAGATTGAAGCCCTAGGGAAAGGACGTCCTCCTGAGCATGAAGAATTTGAATACATAGGGAAAAGGTTCAGAAGGAAAGGGCAAAGTCCTTAGGATACATAGATTGTGCATATTTTGAAATCATTTTGCACTTGCTTTTATCCTACTGTATAGCATTAAGAGCACTGGCCAACAGGAAAACACAGCTTTGAAGAAACCTCTTGTGATACTGGAAAATCAGTTATTGGGCTCTAGTTGGAGGTATAAAACTAGTAGTCAATGCTATCTAGGGTGTTTTAATTTCCTAGGTACTAAAACAAGTACAATAGAATGTGTTGCCTTAATAATAGGAAGATATTGATTCATGGATTAAGAGGTTAGTATGCTTGCTTCCTCCCAGGGTCAGTATCTTCAGGTTGCAAAGCTGTCTTTGCAATTTCTCATCTTTTCTATCATATGGCAATGTATATGGTTCTTTCTTCTCTCTCTTTTATGTTCTGTTGCCCTACAGGTTTTAATCTTTTGCAGTGGCTTCTCTCTCTGTGGCCTTCTGTAGAAAGAACTCCAGTAGTGGGATTAAGACTCATTCTGATTCAGCTGGGGTACACCTTATCTAATGTAACTTTACCAAAATTTCCTATTTATAATGAGTTCACATCCACAAGAAAGGATTCAGATTAAGAACATTTTTTTCTGGGGTAGATAATCCCAAGATACTGCACATGTGTATCACATTCTAAAAGGAATCAATTTATGTCTGTTCCACAGTAAGAAACAAGCAAATGGTCATAATAGCTCAAATCATAATTGCCAAATTTGAAGCCACTCAAATGTTCATCAACTAGCAAATGGGTAAACAATGCAATGTATTCTTATGAAGGACCATTTATGAACAATGGAAAGCAGATAAGCATAGAAGGTAAAAATAGAGGCAGTACTTTCAGAATGGCTGCATGAATGACTGGGCCGATCATATTCTTTGGAAAAAAAAAGTAAAACTGGACAAAAATTCCCTAAAACAATGTTTAAAGTCCTTTAAAATCGACCAAAGGCCATACAACACTATTGTGAATAATTCATTCTATAAAATAGATGGAAGACAATTAGGACATTGGGATGATGTGACATTTAAGCCAGAGGCTGTTCCCATTCTCCCCAGCAATATGTTGTGAAAATTTTACCTGAAAAAGTGGGGCAACCTGTGAGAATAGCCAACTCCCACCCCTTCTAGCTTGATTCTTGGAATACAGAGGTGGTATTCCTTTTAGGGTGAAATAGGGCTATGAAACCTGGTAGCTCACATCCCTTCAGTTCTTTAGTTCATAGTCTATGTTGTAAAGGTTCTGCCTTGTATGAATATGTGAGGTTGTGAAGATTGACAGCTGGATGGCCGTGCCTGAGGGAGTTGAACATATTTGGAGTGGAATATGGGAAATCCATGCCCCAGGCCCATTGTTGAAAATAATAAAGTTCACAGCGTGGGAGATCTCCACCACCCATACAGAAATAAAAAGTATTATGAAGGAATTGTGTAATTGCTGTTTGCCAACAAACTAGATAACTTACATGAAATGAAAAAATGTCCTGAAAAACACAAATTACTGAAAGCTACTTCCAAAAAATGAAAAATATGAACTAGATCTATAAGAAGCAAACAGATTGCATTAGTTATTAAAAGCACTTCCCAGAAAGAAAATCTCATCTGCAGAGGAATTCACTGATGAATTCTGTCAATTATTTAAGAAAGAAATAAGAATTTCACAATGGAGAACTATGCATCACTTTTAACATTTTATTGAAGCAATATTACTGATATCAAAGCCAACAAAAGAGATCAGAAAATAAGTAAATGACCAATGTACATTAGGAATACAGACCTAAATTTATGCTACCTACCAGAAACACACTCTGTATATAAAGACACAGCTCGGGTAAAAAGAAAAGGAAAAGCTGGGAAAAGATTATTTCTTTTTTTATTTTTATTAATTTAGGTTAGGTTGTCAATGGCCTCACTAAGCATTTAAGGAATGTCCAGAAACAGCCAATCCACAAACACCAAGAGACACATTATTTTCATTAATTTTTTATGCTCTTTCTCATACATTTTTTTCCTTTTTCCTCTTGAGGTTAAAGGAAATCTATGCCAAAACGCTAGCCAAACATAAGTGAAAGGTACAGGAACGATATAGAACACACATGAAAAAGAACATTGATCAATAAACAGAATGAAGGTCACTAAGACTATAGAAAACCTGGGGAAGGGGAAAATCTAATTTCCAGATATACCCTATTGCAATATTTTAAATGTTAAGTTTTGAACAAAAAAATAACAAAGCATACAAAGAAACAAAAATCTATAACCCATTTACAAAAAAAACTTGCAGAAACCCTTTGAGGGAAGACAGATACACTATGCACAAAAAACCAACTCTAAGTCAATTGCATTAAATATGTTCAAAAGCTAATGGAAACCGTGAATAAAAAGCTAAAGGAAACAAAGAGAACAGTGTAGAAACAAATAGAAAATATCAATAAAGTGTTAGATATTGCAAAAAGTGACCCAAGGGAAATTGTAGAGCTGAAAAGTACAATAACTGAAATGAAAAGCTGATTGGAGGATTACAATAGCAGATTTCCACATGCAACATAAAAATCAGCAAACTTGAAGCTGTATCAATTAATTAAAGAATAAAGGAAAGTTCACATAGCCCATGAGAACTGTAAGGCACCATCAAGTATATCAACATAGGCATAGTGGGTATCCCAAATTGAGAGGAGAGAGAGAAAAAAGAGCAGAAGAAATACTTAAAGAAATGATGGAAGAGAAAGTTACCCAATTTGAATAAACCTACACATTCAAGAAGCTTAATATATTCCAAGACATATACAGGAAAAAAGATCCACATTTTAATGCATTTAACCAAATTGTTGAAAGAAAACGACACATAGACTTTTTAAAGCAGAAAGAGAAAAGTGAATTCTCATGTACAAATATTTGACAATAAGATTAATAGCTTAATTTAAATCCCAAACAAAGCAAGTAGGAAAGAAGTGGGAAGAAAATTTTAACTTGCTGAACAAACTTTCAACCAGGAATTCTGAGCCCTGCAAAATTATCCCAATAATAAGGAAGAAATAAATATATTCCCATATAAACAAGAGCTAATAGACTTCATTCCAAATAAACCTGCCTTACAAGAAATGTTAAATGGAGTGCTTTAGTCCAGATTACTTGAGGCCACATATAAAGGAATGAATTTGATCACAATCTTCCACCATATATGATTAGCTCAAAATGGTGCAGCATACTAAATGTAAGAGTTAAAGACAAAAACTTATTAGAAGGAAATATAGTGGTAAATCTTCATGGCCTTGGATTAGACAGTTAATTCTTAGATATGACACAAAATTCTTAGATGTGACAACAAAAGTAAAATAGATAAATTAGATTTCTTCAAAATTAAAACTTTTCTGCATCAAAGGTCATTACCAAAAAATGGAAAAGATAACCTGTATAATATGAAAAACTACTTTCAAATAATAAATGCTAGAAGTGTCTAGTATCCATAATATATAAATAACTCACAACAAAACAACAAAAATTTCAACAACTCAATTTTAAAATGGGCAATGAGTATGAGTTTGATATTTCTATAAGGTAAATATACAAATGTCAAGAAGCACAAAAGTTTTTCACTATAATTAATCATTAAGAAAATGCACATCAAAACTCAATGGAGGAACAAAAAAGAAAAAAGAAAACACTCAGTGGAGGGGGAGAAGCCATGGTGGCTCAGCAGGCAAAGTTTTTTCCTGTCATGCCTGAAATCTGACTTCAATTCCTGAAGTCTACTCATGCAAAAAAAAAAAAAAAAAAAACCACAAAAAACAAAACAACAGAACAACAAAAAACAAACACTAAAACAAGCAAACCTCAATGAGAACTCCACTTCTGTGGCCACCTACTCCACACCCTGATATCCATGAACGCCAAACTCCATGCACCCACCTCCATCCTGCCTGTGCACCAACCACTGTGTATCTGCACAGCCCCTCCATTTACCTCCTACCACACCCTACCTCTGTGTCCCCCTTGCTGCTCTAAGGCCTGCATAAGCTGCACCACACCCCCATGGACCTTGCACCACGCCTCCACAACCCTGCACTATGAATTCCATGAACTCAGGTACCAGTGATAGTATCCCCAACCTGTGCCTATACCAGTGGTGCAACCCATCAAAACATTGTTCTGCCCCACCACACATCCTGCTCCACATCCACCTTGCAAATACAAAGCTTTAGACTACTGAAGGAGAGCAATATCTAAAATAAATCTATCAAGATATTTACATCTCTCAAAGGCAGCAGAAGATCACTAAGCATATCAAGATGCAGAAGATATAGCACAATCTAATGACAAAATTAAAACAACAGAGGAGACACAAACCTGGGAACAATACACAAAAATGTTCATCTAACTTTACTAAATAAAATCAGTCAGGTGATTGATGACTTAACAAAGTCAAGAAGACACTAGAATAGGATAAAGAGGAATTTAAAAGCATACATAGAAAAATGGCAGATATCAGAGATTAAAAATGCTTTAGACCAAATAAAAAATATACTAGAGACACACCACAGAATATTTTAAAAGACAGAAGAAAGAATGATTGAATTAGAGGATAGAACAACTGATTTCAAATACACAAAAGAGCAAATGGTAAAAAAGATGGAAAAATTTTGAGTTGGATCTCAGGATGGGCAAAACAAAGTACTCAAGTCTAAGAATCATCAGTGTCCCAGAAGAAGAAGAGTAAAGGGCTACCAAGATTAGTGGAAGAGCTAATGGGAACAAACTTCTCAACCCTTACAAAGGACATAAATAAATATGCAACTCAAAGAAGTCCAACACACTCCAAATAGAATAAATCCAACAGGCCTTCCCCAAGGCACATACTAATCAGGTGCTAAATGTTGAAGAGAAGAAGAAAATCCTTAAAGCAGCAAGAGGAAAACAATCAAATACATACAAAGGAAACCACATAAGACAAAGTTTGGACTTCTCAACTGGCACTATGGAGGTTAGAAAGCAATGGTATGATGTATTTAAGATCCTGAAAGAGAAAAACTTCCAGCCAAAAATTCTGTACCAAGCCAAATTGTCCCTCAAAAGGCGGGAGTACATGGGACCTGACATCCAGGGGTGAAATTCTCTTTGGTGGCATGGGAGATGACTTCCAGGGATGAGTCTGGCCCTTGTGCCATGGGAACAACAATGCCATCCTGACCAAAAGAGGAAAAAGTGTAAAACTAAAGCAGCAGTGGCTGAGAGAGTTCAAATGATTTGAGTGGCTACTCTGCAGGTCACTCTTAGGCAAGCTTCAGTTAGACATTGATACCTATCATAATTTGGCAAACCCTAACCAAAACCATTCCAAGCAATCCTAAAGAACAAATAAGGTTCTACAAAGGTTCCATGCACTAGGGAAATTTTCAGAAACCTACATCCTCCAGATGGGTCCCAGAACAGATGAGTCTTAAAACACAGATAAGTTAGCCTCTCCAGACATTTACTGGTTCCATCCCTGATCCTATATTATTTACAGACCCTTCCAATATGAGCAAGTTAGAATGGGCATAGCCTAAATACCCCTAAAGAGTGGGAGAAAGATCAAAGTTGATGGTGGAGTTATACAAAGAAACTGGGGTTTAACAAACAAGTATGATTTCTGAATCATTATACTGATACTTCTTTTAGTCTCCAGTATCTTAGAGAAGCTAGAATTAGGAATTTAAAATTGTGGAATTGTAATCCATTCCAAATTCTGAAATCTGTTCTCCAAGTTAATTGTTGTGATGTGCTTTGAAATTTATTGCTTTTTTGTACATTTGTTATTTTTCATGGGAAATAAAAAAAATACTTCTTTTATCCTCTGTAGGAGCAAGGGTTAAAACAAGAACTTCAGAATTTGTGGGGAGCAGTTGGCATCAGAGTGGTGGTGGCAGTAAACTGTGGAGATTGTTATGTAGAACAATCTGGGAGGAAGAGAATGTTTACCCAAAATGGTTATGTTAAGTATGAAGGAAGAAAGCACTGAAAAATAAGCACTCTGCTCCCTCTGGAAATGCATGCATGCCTTTTGTCACCCTGCAGTATATAGGCTGGATCTGGTTAAGAATAAAGTTGTCTGTTGTCTGTTATTGCTGATCTTCAGACCCCCTGATTCCATCAGTCTTTCTCATCATTCCTTACTATACTTCGAGTTCTGGTCCATATGAAGAAACAATCCTCTAGTGTTTTGGAGCAGTTGGAAAGAAAAATATGAAATAGTCAAATGGTAATCCAAACCAAACTCTGAAATCTGTTCTGTAACTACTTGTTGAAATGTACTTTGAAAATCATTGTTTTTTCTTTCTTTTCTTTGTATATATGTTACATGTAACAATAAGAAACATTTACAAAAACTCAATGAGATGTCACATCACTCTGATCAGGATGACTACAACCAAAAAAAAAAGAATATAACAAGCATGAGCAGGGTTGTATAGTAATAAAATCCCTCCAGCACTGCTAGGGGAGTAATATGGATAAAAATGAAGCTCTAGCCAGTGGGGTTGAGATGGTGGACATGGAATGTAGTGCATTCCACCCTTGGAGCTGTGAGCTATTAAAGCAAGAGGTGTATATGTCTAGGATAGATCCTGAAGGGACTCATTTGAACTTATCTTAAAATATTGCAGCAAAGGCACCTACTCTGAGAAATGATTGTGATGAGAACAGAGTTGAGTGATTCAACCTCATTGAGCCTTGTTACCCATGCCTAGAAGAGAGCATGTTTAAGAATCAACACTACTTCTTAGCTAAATCAATAGAATTTCCCTGTTTACCAAATTATGGATGCACAGAATTGCATCCCTTAAATACCTGTTGTAGTAGGACACTGTCTAATCATATCATTTGCATTTCCTCATTTTACCATTTATAAAATAGTATAACAGTAGTCTACACATAATAAACAACTTATTGTATTTTGTAGAGACTCTAAAGTCTATCTTCTTTTGTTTTGGGATTTTTCAGTAACATAAAGACAAATATAATGGCACTTCACATTCTCTTTCACCCCATTTATTTCTCCAAAGCCCATCGAGGCTCTTTATTGTTTTCTGTTCACTTCATAATGTGTTATAAAGCAAGGTACTCCCATTTATTTTTTCACTTCCAACCTAAATTAGAGAAATAAAAGACTCTCATAAAACTATTTTGCTCTACCAAGCAAAAAAAAAAAATTCCACTGAAAAGTTGTTCATTAGACTGAGGCATATTATAAAGCAGATAGTAGGAAAAATGTAAAACATCTAACAATTGAAAATTCTTGACTGAGGTTCATTTTGAATTTTTTGTTGATACTCATATATCTACTAGTCAGGATATGATTGCTCTTGCAACTGAAACTGAACTCTTAATTAAATGTAATTGTGTGCATCTAGTTAAAGAGCAAGATTGCAGAAGGCATCTACTTAGCACTTAAAGATCAAATGAATTATTTAAAACCTCACTAATTTTTAACTCTTAGCTGCTTTATATGTGATTTATATATGATTTTATTGCCTCCTCTTTCTGATTTTAAGGGCACACCAAAGTTTATATCATTATTAACACACAATTCCCCAAGAGAAATGAAAAATAATTTAATTCCTTGATTCCCATTCTGTCCAGAATATAGAATAGGAAAATTCACCCACGGGGCTTCTTCCAATGGTGAATATATGTCAGTCTGAGGGAAAGCTCTCCCACAGATACTGTCTCCTCCAAAACATGGATGCCATCTCAAGAATATATCAGAGGAATCTAGTCTTTGAGAAAATTTGTGTATGGTAAGTCATCTTCTGTCTCTTTGATTCTCTTAAGATAATTTAAAAATATATTTCAATGTACCTGTGCCATGCATACCTGTTAGGCTTGTAGTTAAGAATGACTTGTTTAGCATCTGATCTTTTCACAAGTTAATTCATAGGTTTTCATCTCCTAACCCAGGACTGGATTCACAGTAGCTTGTTTAACACTAGTTTGCACACCAACATAATGCACTGCCTCAGATGTGCTCTGAGGTCTGCTTTGGAAGATCATATTTCTTTGAGGGCTACTTATTATTAGCAGCTTCCAGCCTCCTTTTATTTAATGATCCCTCCCTTTTTAAAAGATAAAGGTAAAAATGCAAAGCTAAGCTAACATTAAATATAGACATAGAAATAAAAGCAAGTTATATATTCAGGAAGACGTGATATAAAACTGAGTAACAAAGGTGATAGCATTAAAACACATAAACCAAGAAAAAAAAAGGAGATGGGATATTCCTTGGTTACCTTACCAATTCTATGTGTATCTCAGGAAATCTACTAACTGTTTGTGTCCAAGTTTCTCCTTGTAAAGTATCGACTCTGAGACTCTCACAGTGTTTTGGGGTTATCATTTAAATAAAAAGTACTTATGGAAGGATACTGTATCTAAAGGAGGATGAAAATTTTAGTGCTATATTTTAATGCCCCTAAAATAACAACCCAATTAGTCTCCTTTAATTTTTTTAATTTAACTAATCCAAGATTTATCAGTGCCCATATTTGTGAAAATTCTTCCTCAAAGAATTTCAAAGGTGATTTAACAACAAACATATAATTGCTTTTTGTAAGTGCTCTTAAAATGTTGAATATTTCTCTTGGACAGAAAGAGAAGTCAATTTTATGTTCTCTGAGAACAAGTAGCATGTATATTTTGCATTTGTACATCCTATCAAGTTGCTCAGTATATTATATGTTAATTTTGAGAAAGTTTAAGTAGTGTATATTTTAAAGAAAGAGGGGTGATTGATTTTGGTTCAGAAGGAAGTTCATTGACTAAATAGTGTTTGTTGACACTAAATTTTGCAAATGTATTCCATCAAGATTCACTTAAATAAAAAGAGAGATTGAGAATAAGTAGCATTTACTAAACCTGGTCTGTGTTTCAGAAAAGTTTTAAGTTCTCTGTGTCTTTTTCATTTATTTTCACAACAAGCATAATACATTGAGCCTATTTTTTGTTTGTTGGTTGGTTGGTTTTTCACAAGTGCGGAAATGGAACCTGAAATAGGTTTAGTGCATAGTCACAAGATGAATCAGTAACAGAGAGAGAAATAGAGTGACTAATTTAAAAATGCATGGTTTCTACTTATTTTCTAAATATCACATTAATATTAATAGGGTAATATCCAATATCACAAAATATGAATTTTAAAAAGCAGTGTGATTTTTCTTGGCAAATTGTTCTCTAAGAATGTACATTTGCCTTTTCACCAATGCCACTCTCACACATACTTGAACTCCCATTTTTGCTATTAGCTCCCTACCATGTCATTTTTTCCAATGCATACAGAACCATTTATTGATAAGTTATTCTGGAAAGACATGTGTTGATAAAAAGTTAAATTTCAAGATGAAGGAGAAATTGCTCATGTTTCTCAGGGAACACAAGTCTGTCAAGTGTAATCAAGTAAAACACCAGGACATTATCATTAAAATTAAGTAAATCTCCCCTACTATGGAAGATATGCTTATTTGTGAATTGTGAAACTATTATTGCATAACGCCTTTTCCAGAGGAAATGCATATTTTACCTAATTCCTTTAGAAAAGACTATTGTTTTAAGATTTTTATTAGAAAATGTATAGGTTTATAGAAAAATTATGCATAAAATACCAAGTTCACATATACCACCCTATTAACCCTATCCTTGCACAGTAATCCTTGCATTACTGTGATATATTCGTTACACTTCATGAAGGAACATTTTTATAATTGGACTATTAACTACGTTCCATTGTTTACAATAGGCATCAATGCTTGTATTGTACTGCCCAATGTTTATTTTAAAATGTTTATTCTAGTATAAAATATACAATCTAAAATGACTCCTTTTAACCACATTCACATATAAAATTCCATGGTGTTATTTATGGTCACAATGTTGTACAACCATAACCACCATGCAGTACCAAAGCTTGATGATCAACCCAAATAGAAACTTCCTACAATTTAAATATTAAATTATCTATCTTTAGTTTATGCTTCTGATTTTCAGTATTGTAGAACAGGAAATTGATACTTATAGGGAAGTAATGGCTTTCATTTTTGTATCCTCTTCTTGGTACTACCCTTGAAAATTTTAAGGATAAAGGAAGATGAGAGATACAAAAATGAAATAAGCCAAGGGAAAATGAAAATAAAGGGTGAAAGGAAATAGACAATAATCTTTCAATTTTCCAACATGATCAGAATTCTGAATTTACCTAGAGATCAATATAAGCAATATCATTATTTGTAGAGGTGAGTAATAGATAACCAGTTAAGTTTTAACTTCAAAATTCACTTAGCCCCAACAGTCAGATGCATACTTTGCTTACATATGTCTGTACTATTTTCTTACTTTATACTTTATTTTTTGTAACATTTCTAGGAAATTGCAATATTTCAATTCCTATGATTTTCTTGGCATCTAATGACATAAATAAAGATAAATGACATTTGCTGATATACTTGAGTTTCCGAGAATTTCTATTCAGAGCCTCTGAATTTAAAATATTAGTCTGAATTTCCTTCCTCTTTTTAGTCCTTTTCCTCACATGTCCACCCAAATGATTTTTGAAATACTTAATAAATTAAATGAATTCAATTTAAATGTTGATTTATGTTAATGATATATTATACAACTTTTCTTACATCAGAATCATCCTGCCTGGGTATTTTTTATACAGCCATTTAAATCATATTTCCTAAATGTTGAGTCACCATATATTTTAGGGCACAAATCTAGAGATTTAATTTTATGATTCTTAGAGGAAATATTCATTTAAGACTTGAAGGAACTGTTATACAAATCAAAAAGCTGTCATGTTTTGTTTTGAATTTCAATATTAGTTTCCTAGCATCTCCCTAAGGGTATGACATAATCTAGTGTTCTACCCAGATTCCTTTTACTGGACAAGTAAACTGAAGCTAGTTTATAGGTGAAAAACAATGTTTTCATTCACTTTCATGTTACTTTCTCCTGCTTTCCTCATTTTTTCTCCTCAGAGTACTCCACAATAAATCTTTCATTTAAGAATCTGACCTTCTTTGTTTAAGAATCCATCTCCAGGAAGACAATTTTAGTCATTTAAACATCTTTTTTAACATAAAATTGTGTATATGTGGCTAATATTTGTCTATATAATTGTACTTTTCACATTCAAATGCATATACTAAAATTCTTAAGTAAATGCAAAATTTTAAAAGTAAGTATTCATCCTCAACCCATTAACTGAGTATCTACCTTTCTCTCTAAGTTTTATTGAAGTAAACCCTGAGTAAAATGGATAAAGGAAATCAATCTGTTGTTTCAGAATTTGTGCCTCTGGAACTTAACAGTTCATGGAATATGCAAGTTTTACTCTTAATGATATTTATGATGGTTTACCTAACCATTGTACTTGGAAATATTGTTATCATGATCTTAATCATCACTGACCTCCATCTCCATTCCCCCATGTACTTCTTGTTGGCCAGCCTGTCCTTTGTTGATATATATCTTTCCTCAATTACCACACCGAAGATGATCACAGACTTTCTCAGGGAGAGCAAGACCATTTACTTTGGAGGCTGCATGTGCCAGATCCTTTTTGTCCATTTTATTGGAGGGGTTGAGATGGTGCTATTGGTGGTGATGGCCTATGACCATTATGTGGCCATCTGCAAGCCTCTGCACTACTCCACCATTATGAGCTTGCAAAAGTGCATTGGATTGGTGGTGGCTTCCTGGACAATTGGGTTTGTGCATGCCATGCATCAAATGCCTGTGATTGTGCAAGTACCTTTCTGTGGCCCCAGGGAAATAGACAGCTTCTTCTGTGATATACCACTGGTGATCAAGCTTGCATGTATTGATTCATATACTTTGGCCATATTAATGAATTCTGACAGTGGGGTCCTAGCCATGACCTTCTTCATTCTGTTACTGATCTCCTACATATATATTCTATTAACTGTCCACCAAAGCTCTAAAACAGGTGCATCGAAGGCCCTCTCCACCTGCACTGCCCATATCACGGTGGTGGTACTCTTCTTTGGACCCTGCATCTTCATTTATGTATGGCCATTCAACATTACTTGGGTGGAAAAATTTCTTTCTGTGTTTTATTCTGTTATCACACCTCTTTTAAATCCATCCATTTATTCCCTCAGAAATAAAGAGATAAAAACTGCTATGAAGAGATTTAGAATCTCCTACATAGATTTCAAGAGAAATTTTTAATGCTCCAAGACGTAATGTGAGCACTTTAATTTGATAACATATGACCTTGTGATTTACATTGAAATTTCCAGATATTTAGTTTATATCTGCATGTCATGTCCATCTTCAAATGCAGGAATATATTTAATATAATTCAGGGAATTAAAAAATATTAATCATTCAATGTAATACCATTAAACATTACTCTCAAATCCAAATATTAATGATCTTTTTTTATGGAGGAACTATCCAGTTTAATCTGCCTATGTCTTCAAATATGTTCAATGAGAATTTTGAAATACTTTCAGCACAGCCATATATCTCTCTTTTGGAACATACCTTAGTTAATTTCCCTTGAAACTTATCCTATCTCCATTTGGAAATAAAGTGTTTCCAGAACATTAACTATTCCTTTCAAACCTTTCACTCACCTTTAATCAAAAGGCAACTAAATTATTACTTTTTATTTAATGTATCTTCATGCCAAAATAGGAAAAAATAGGAAGAGTAAAGGTGGAGAAATGAAAGTGGTAAGAATATGAGCAGTAACAGCAATGATTATTCCATGTTGGTTTGTACTGAGTCAATAGAAGTAAAAAACTTAAAAGTCTAGTGATATTTCCTTAGTTGAGTCTCTCACCAGATTTAACATTTATGCTTTAAATGCCCATTAACCATTTATGTAGAATGCAATCTCCTGAAATGTAATCTCCTTAAGGGCAGGATCATGCCTTACATGTATTAATAGGTACATGTATGATTTAAATAAAAAAGAAAATGTTTTGTCTTTCTTACAGAATTATATTTTAAATAGATTGAAATTAAGTTCAAATAATTAAAAATAAAATTTAAAAATAAAACAAGTGCACATGTGTTTTTTATTTCTTATAATATGGGAACAATGTAAAAAAAATTGTAGAATAAGAATGCAGTTATCCTCCGCGAGTGCCTACTCTATATCATTGTTTTAGATATTACTTAAATAATTTTATTGTTATTAAATATTTCAAATGATAAAAATGAGATACATAGGTGGGAATTAAATTATGTCAAAGTAACATAGACTTGTTTTTGCCCACATAAGACTCAGAGATGAGTCTTTTTCTAGGATTACTCATATATTAAAGACACTGCATAATGCAAAAAAATATTTCCTGCAAAGAAAGTGAAATAGTAGATCAGGCCAAGAACAAAATACCAGAATATCCCCATTAACTTAACAAAATATACAAAATAAACCTTGAAATTGCATGATATGGAATCTAGTTTGATCGTGTAGTATAAATTGAGAATGCAACACCACTTAAGTTATGGTGTTTAAAGAGTAGTAGCAAACTATTTGGTTGTATCAACATAGCCTCTAGACTCTCCTCCTCACTGTGTTTATACATGTTTATTTACTGCATTTGCCTTCACTCTCTGCCTTATGTAACTTTCTCTTACAAAACTATTGGATACCTTCATACTTTTGTATGTCCATATAAGACCAACCTGAATACACAGTACTACTTGTATGGCTTTCCTAGAAATTCCAAAGCTGGTAAGGGGAAAGGATAAAAAGAAACAGTTTATATAATAAATCCTAATAATATTTTAATAGTAATGCTCTCATCTCAAACATTTCAGTACCTTTACATCATTATATCTGAGATTACTGTTTACACATTATCAGATAGGCAGATTCTCCTAAAGTCCTACTAGTTTCTCCTGGAATCATCTGAACATATATTACTGGTAGATGTTCACATTCCCTAGGAAAAAAACCTCAAATGTCATAGTCTTAATTTCCAATTTAATGAAAATATTGTTGTATAACCTGGTGGCAGTATCCTTTTTAAGGATACAAATAGAGCTTAAAGTTGTGAAGATGAGAAGCAACTATTTTGTGCATGAGATTTCAGCTGTAATAGGAGGAACTTTTATATGTTGGTTCCAAAATCTGGAGAATGTCTCCCAAGGGAGTCATATAGGAATCTTCTGCATCCCATTCCTTAATTCTCTTATGCCAGCTCTTTCTGGGTCATCAAGTATATATAAGACCATTGAATTTTATGGTCATATGCCCTTTGTTGCATTGATTTCACTTTAAAATAAATTCCTTTATCAGAATCAATATTGTGCAGATGCCAGGATTGCCAATTAGACATTCCTCAAATCCATGAATGGGAATGCAATTTAAAGTTTAATGGTTAGAAAAAAAAGTGTATCTGGGATAAATGTTAACTCCAATTAAAACAAATTTCTACTCCTTTCATGATGGAAATATCTCAATGTAAATCTACCAGATGACTGACAAGTTACCACCAGAAGTTTTGCAATATCATGGCTACAGGATTACTGGGTTTTTTCTGTACTGATTGGCACATCAAGCTTTGGAGATAGTCTGGGTTATTTACCAACACATGGCTTCCAGTTCTTGTCATTTTGTAAGGGATGCACTGAACAAGCCTTGGGATGGCTAGGAAAAGAGGCTAACCTACATGGAACTTGTCATTTGTCTGCCTGATTACTAAAGCTTCCACTAAAGAGGTTGTCCTCTGGTGCATATTCAAAAGGGGCAACTGGATTTTCAAAAACTGCCCATTTATGGAAGCCACAGAATTATTTCTCATGTCTCTTTGTCACCAAATTGCTAATTCTATGCATTCTAAGTTCTGACCAAGTAATCAAACCATTAGTATATTTTTATGAATCAATATGCATCCATGTTTTTAGCCAAAATAAGGGTCCAATATTGCTCCTCACCACCGTTCTTCAGGGCCACTCTCAATTGAGATAGTGAAAATGTAGACTTGAAATTCTAGTAGGCATCAACATGTCATGTAAAATCACCTCTGTAGTTTGATTTCTCGCATGACAGTGTGAGAAGTTTTCCTAGCCCACTCCCCTTTGAAGCTACTGAAACCTAAAACAAAAATAAACATTTAAAGACTCTGAAAATGGACCTGAAGTTGAACAGCAAATGAATAAACATTATTTTAAGAACATCTATTTAGATTTGGTAATCAAAGTTAGAGGCTGTGCGATTTAAACCAAGATAGTTTCCTCCTCTCCTCCAGCTCATTAAGGCAGACTCTACTCTTGATCACTGTAGCCAAGAACACGGGGCTCTTTCTCTGATCAGCTTTCTCAGGGGAGGAGAATATGGCAGCATTTCCCATCTGTCTCTAGCTACCTGAAAATGTGGGTGACAGACAGGTGTGAGAGAATGGAAGGGGCTCCATTCTGCCACCCAGCCCCCACTCATGGAACAGAGGTGTTAGTTTGGGCATGGCAGACTAAGAACACAGGGATTCTGATTCCCTTACTCCCTGCTCTGAGGTAGAGTGTTTTGGTATCAGGAGAGACAAGCTGAGCCCACCTCTGGACACCTCTCCCCCACCACCACTGAGTGCTCAGATCCTGAATGAGAGCTTCTCCCCCTTCCCAACTCCAAATCACTGGATCAGAGATGATGCTTAGGGTAAGAAGCAGGTCTTTAGATAGAGAGCTCATAATAGGTACCCAAAGGAAAGGACTTCATTTAAAAGAGCATTTGGAGAAAGTGAAGCCCAAGTGTGCGCTCAAAAACAGCATTGTTTGGGGTTTAAAGCAATGGGAATGAGATTCAATATACAGGCTAAAATATAGGCTGCTAGTTTGTGAGATAGAACCTGGAACGAGACAACTGGAAGGAGCTATCATGGGATTTAAAAAAATATGTATATATATATGTAAAAATATATACATATATATATATGTATATATGTATATATATCCCCAAAAATATGTTTTTGGGGATAGTGTTATATATATATAACACTATCCCCAAAAACTATTCTGTCCATTGCTACCTACCATAATTTGCCAAACCCCAGCCAAAACCATTCCAGCCAATCATAAAGAACACCTAGGGCATTATATAAGATTCTTCAAAGGTTCCATGCACTAGGGTAACTTTCCAGAAACCTACAACCTCCAGATGGGACCTTGGACAAGATAAGTCCTGAAACCAAGAGGGTCTGGCCTCTCCAGAACATCAACTATCTCCATCACCCTCTCCCATATTATCAACAGCCCCTTCCAACATGAAAAACTTAGAATGGGTATAGCCTAAATACCCTTAAAGAGTGGAAGAAAGATCAAGGTTGATAGTAGAGCTAGACAGAGAAGGTAGGCTTTAACAAATGAGTATGATTGCTAAGTCATTACAATGATATTTCTTTTAGTCTCCAGTATCTTAGAGTAGCTAGAAGTAAACACCTAAAACTGTGGAATTGCAACCCATGCCAAACTCTGATATCTGTTCTACAACTAATGTAGTGATGTGCTTTGAAATCTATTCCTTTTTTGTATATATATTATTTTTCACACACACAAAAAAGGAAGAAAGTTGATTGTGATGATAAAAAAATATATTTATTGCTTCTAGCCTCCAATGTTCTGGAGCAGCTAGAAGAAACATCTGAGATGATAGTATAGTAGCCCATGACAAACTTTGGGATTTGTCCTGTAACTATTTGTTGAAGAGTGCTTTGAAAACTACTGCTTTTTTCTTTCTTTATTTTGTTTATATGTTATATTGTACAATAAAAATAAATAGATTAATATAAAAAAACTCAGTCATCAAATCAAAAATTTGTAATTTTACAATGAGTTTTTTGAGACTGAAATATATAAATATATTATAGTATTGGCATCTTTTATATTTTGTCACTCCACTCATGATCATGATATATACCTACATGTATTCAAATCATAATTCATATCCTCTAGCAGCATTTTAAATGA
Organism: Tamandua tetradactyla; assembly: GCF_023851605.1. NCBI lineage: Eukaryota > Metazoa > Chordata > Mammalia > Pilosa > Myrmecophagidae > Tamandua > Tamandua tetradactyla. The sequence continues at coordinate 43,122,307 of NC_135340.1, forward strand.
TTCTGTATAATATCCTCTCTTTATTTTCAACTTGTATATATTTTGTTTGAAGACTGGTGCTTTTAATTAGTTACATTTTGCTATGATATGAAATTAATATTTAATATTTATTGTGTATGTATATAGAAGGTATATAATACAGAAATATATACAATTAACACATTTGCATATATATATTTATGTGCATATAGAATGTAGAAAGTTAAAACACTATGCCCTTTTACTTTATATAACTGTTTCTAAAACAATGCAATTTTCAAAACCAGGAAATTATCATTAATATAAGATAGACATCTAACATGTAGACTTTATTCAAATTATTGTCAATTCTTTCAAATAATGTCTTTTTAGAAAGGATTTCATAAGCAATCTGGTCCAGGAACCAATCCAGTTTCCTAAGTTGCCCTTTATTGCCATTTCTGCTTATTATGCATTATTCTCTCTGTGGCTCCCACAATTTTGACATTTTTAGGAGTACAGACCTTGGATTCTGCAGAACCTTCAAATTAGTTTTGTTCCATGTTTCCTCTTAATCAGATTCAAGTTATTCATTTGGGTCAGTAATTCCACAGGAATGATGCTGGAGTAAGCCTTTTCTTCAGTGGTGGATAATGTTTCAGTTCTGCATAATGTTCAGTTGACAACATATTTTTGAACCAGTATTTTTCACAGCTACTGCAGTACCATTACTTCTAAATCCCTAAAATGCAGAGATAAAAAAATGTTTATACATCTAAAATTGTAAATTTATACTTATATGTTGTATTGGTTTGAAACTGTTATGCACCCCAGAAAAACCATGTTCACTCATTTCCTTCTCTTTTCTGTTACATTGCTGCATTGGATGTTGTTCTAGTTTGGTAGCTCTGGAATGTGATATATCAGAAATGGAATGACTTTTAAACAGGGGAACTTATATTCCCAGAGCCTTCCCATAAAAAAAATAAACAAAACAAAACAAAAAACAAAAAAAGCATGAGGATTTATTAAATTGCAAATTAAAGCCTTGCTATAGAAAATGTCCAAATTGATTCATCAACAAGATGGTACCTTCACCCAAGAAAGATTGATGAAGTTCAGGGTTTCTTTCAACTTGAAAGCACATGGAAAACATGGTGACCTGTTAGCTTTCTTTCTAGACTTCTTGTTTCATGAAGCTCCTGGGAACATATTCGTTCTTCATCTCCAAATGTCTCTGGCTGCTTGGGCTCTGTGATTCTCATGACTCTAAACTGGGACTCTTCAAAATGTTCCCTCTTTTAAAGGATTCCAGTAAACTAATCAAAATCCACCTGGAATGGATGGAGTCATATCTCCCTCTAATACAAGGTTAATATCCATAAATGGGTGAGTCACATATCCATGGATATAACTTAGTCAAGTTTCCAACTATACTGCTAAATACGGATTAAAAGAACTGCTTGCTCCCACAAAATTGGATTAAACATGGCTAAACTAAAACATAGCTTTTCTAGGGTACATGAATCTTTCAAACTGGCATATTCCACCCCCTGATCCCTAAAAATGATGTGTTTTCCCATATACAAAATAAATCCATTCCATCTCCAAATCAGAAAACTTTAGAGCATTTCAGTAACAATACAAACACAATACAAGGTTAAACCAGTACAAAGTCAATTACAGTCGCAGTCTGTTCTAAGACAAAATTCCCATTTCAGTAACAATATAAATATAATACAAAGTCAGAAACAGTACAAAAGACCTGATCAAATTCAGTTACAGGCATGGTCTGTTTTAAGGCAAAAATTCTTCTCTGGCTCTGGATGTGTAAAATTCAGAACAAGTTATTTGTTGCCAATATACAAAAGAGGAATGGTCTTATGATACATATACCAATTTCCATAGGGAGAAGTTGGAAAGAACACAGGGACCACTGGACCTAAGCAATTTCAAAAACCTGCAGGGCAAACTCCATTAGATTTCAGTGTCTTAAAGTTACTTATCTTCAGGGCTTTAGAAAGCAACAGTCCCACCCTTTCCAAGGGCCTATGCAATGGCCCACATCTCTCTGAATACAATCTTGGGGGACATTGGCGAGACCACTTTTATCTTGGCTTCATCTTTTCCAAGCATTGGGGCTGCACCCAGGCTCTCTTCCATCTCTAGGACACATGATCAACCCCTCCATGTGGTGGCAGCCAGTCTCTACCCAACCTCCAAGGAATGTGCTCCACCCTCTCCAAGGCCTGAGGTGGTATAACTCTTCCACTGCAATGAGGTGACAGGTCCATTCTCTGTCTTTGGAACAAACTCACCCTCTCCAAATACTTGGGTGTGTCTGCTGTACTGGCTTGTGCTTTCTTCAAGTTAGACTTTAGCTTTCTTAGTTCTGTTTCTGAAGTTATTTTATGTTGACATTGTCCCTTTTCTGAGTCTCCTAGTTCAAACTGGCAGGGGCTCTGTTTATATAGGTCCCACAACACTCTTGTTGGCTTTCTATGTATTAAGCAAGGATAATGCCCATCAGACAGAAGTGGTTTCCACAAATCCATCCTGGATAATTCCATCTCTAATCCTTTCTCTGAAATGGCTGACTGGTTGCATATTTGGTCAAATCCTCACATGAGATACCATTCTCTGGGGTCTCCCTTCTGGAAACCCAGAATTTTCCAGAATATCAATTTCTAGTTTCATTGTATCCAAGAGTTAAATCCTCAGCTTATCTCTTTCCTGTCACATTTCACTATAAGCTGTGAAGAGAAATCAGGCTGCAATTTCCACATTTAATTTGGAAATCTCTTCTGCTAACTATTCAAATTCATAGTTTTAAAATCTTCCTTCTAGTCAAAGCTACTAGTCAATTTTGCCAGATCATCTGCATTTTAAAACAAAGACCACCTTCCTTCCAGTGTACAGTGTCATGTGCCTCATCTCTGTCCAAGGTCCTATCAGAAGTATCTTTAGAGTCCACATTTCTACCAACAGTCTCTTCAAAGCATTCTAGGCCTTTTCTATCAAGCTCTTAATGTCTCCTCCAAAATTTTCCCCTTGTTCATTTAAAATCTGTTTCAACATGTTTGGTATTTGCATACTGCTGCAACACCCCACTCCCAGTACCAAAATATGTTCTAGTTTACTAGATGCTGGAATGTGATACACCAGAAATGGAACAGATTTTAAAACGTATGGGGGGGTGGGAGGATTAAGTTGTAGGTTTACAATTGGAAGGCTGTGAAAATGTCTGCCTTAAAGCCAGGCTAAGAAATGTCCAAATCAAGACACCAACAAGAGTTGAGTTCACTCAAGAAAGGCTGATGAAGTTCAGGGTTTCTCTCTTAACTGGAAAGGCACATGGCAAACATGGCAATGTCTGCTAGCTTTCTCTCTAGGCTTCTTGTTTCATGATGTTTCCCCAGGGACATATTCCTTCTTCTCCAAAGCTCTCTGGCAGTGTGGGCTCTGTAATTTTCATGGCTTTAAAAAAGGGCACTCTCCAACATGTTTCCTCTTTTAAAGGATTCCAGTAAACTAGTGAAGACCCATCTAGAATGGGTAGAATCACATATCCCTCTAATCCAAGGTTAATACCCAAAATTGGGTGATTTACATCTCCAAGGAGATAACCTAGTCAAGTTTCCAAAGTATAGTGCTAAATAGGGATTAAAAGAAAACTTGCTCCCACAAGACTGGATCAGGATTAAAACATGGCTTTTTTAGGGTATATAATTTTTTTCAAGCTAACACAGGTCTCAATGTAAAAACGTGTTCCCCTAAAGATACCTGCCAACTTGTCAGAAAATGGAAGTCATCCCTTCTAATTTCAGACTAATTTTTAAATAAGATTTTATGTAAATTATTTGTTCACCCCTCTGCTGATGAGATTTTATTCTTAATTAAAAATAGAAAAACTGAAAAAAACTGCTCCCCACTCCAATTGTCTCTTTGTACAATTGGGCAAAGCCAAGTAGAGCCACATTCAAATTCCATAGACTTATCTTCCCTTGATATGCCATAATGAGAAGAAATATTTCTTTCTTTCATATCTGAAGTAACTATCAGTGCTTATGTGTAAAGACCTCTATTGCTCCTGGCCCCTTAAAAGTTTTTAACACCTTAGTTATGTGATCTTAATCCTCACTAAGTGTTTCCTGTTTATCTAATAAAGAGTATGATAAAGTCCCAGACATGAGTTCCAAGTCACATAAATAAGACCTGACTTCAAACATCAGATATGCTACTGTGGGAGACTTATTTCAATAAAAGTACCTAATAAAAAAAGCTGAGAATGTAAATTCATTATTTTGCACCAGAAGCAGCAAAGGCTTCACATTGTAAGGTTAGCAATGCCAGTGGTGTTTAACCTATTATAGCTCAATGAGAATGCATGTAAGATTGGCAGTAAGAGAAGGTCTCCAGAGAGGGTTTTACAATGTAGGTTTGGTCCTTGTCCCTATAAACAACATACATCCTTTTTCTCTAATATTTCCAACAATTCTGTTAGGATTCCAAAGAACCCCAGCAATCCCTCCTGGTAAATTCAGTAGATTGGATTATACAGTTTGTAACTGAAACATCTGATGCTCACATCATCAATTTCACTTTTACTCTCTCATTTGGGGTCTCATAAGGGGTTTTATTTACTAGTATGAGTACTATAATATTATATGCAAGAATAACATTTATGGCACAGTATGAATTATAAGAACTTAGTTGGGAATTTTATACTTCTACTATCTGCTACCATTATTAGAACCCTATAAACTACTTCTTGTAGATAAAAGATTACATTTGTGGTGGTGTGGTTGTGTGCTGTTGTCACTCTGATGTTTTGTAGACATTTGTCCAAATAAAGGAAAAATAGTCAAATAAGAAGAACAATATTCTTGCATCCTAATATTTTAGGAAATTTATTTTTAGGGTATCATAAGAGTCACTTGTTCTTTGGTTTTTCTTTGAAATATTTTATGATCAAAATTACAGCAATGTATTTTATTTGATTATATATGATGGTTTTGGAGTCAAAGTATAAAATAGAGGACAAAGCATATTGTCTTTTCTAACAGAAAAATAAGAGATCTGGGTCATGGCTGTTCATTCACGGTAACAATAAATACATTTATGAACCATTCTAAGCCTCATTTGCCTCATCTTAAGATGGTTAAATTGACAATGATAATAAGGATAATATACTTTTAATATCAATGCTCCATAAGGGTTAATGAGAGGCTATATATTAAAGATTTAACCCAACACATGGTATATAAAAAGCTCTCTATGGATCGAATAATTTTTATCAATAGACTTTAAGCTTATGGTGAGCTAGAAATGTGATTTTATACTTGAATCTATTGTGATTAGCTCAGAATCTGACATGTAGTGGATACTAAAAAATTGAGCACTTTAAGATATATGTAATCAACTGATGAGCATGTAAATGAAACTAATAACTGCATGGAACAGCAGAAAAGTGACTTGGCATATAGTGGCAATATGATTATTAAACTCTAAATTCACATATGACTTTCTTCCTAAAATCCTGACTCTGCATCCTCATATCCCTTCTGCAGTCTTGTCTGTCCCTCTATAGCACTGCCTGTATATTCCCCACTCCAAATATGACCCACCATGATAAGCTACCTTGGAAATCCTTGTGATGTAGGGGACATTTATCATACCAGAAGTTACTCTTAAGGGCCCTCCCCAACATCATTTTTTTATCTTAGTATGCCTCTTTATTAACCTTAATTCCTTTCTTGCACAACCAATTACCAAAAATACAACGGTTCCACAATCAATAGAAGATAAGAGAGAAGAAAGCAAGCCACTGGCTCTCAAAACCTCTCCAATAACCCTAGTCAACCTAACCTCATGCATATTATCCAAATTCTCATTGATATTGACAAACAAAACTGCTGCAAAATACTTTGTAGCCCTGAAACATCAGTCCTGTGGCCGACAGAATTCCCATCAGGGTTTCCCATTACAGGGTTTTCCATTATAATTGGACACTACTTAATACTAATATACACTATATTAAGAAGTCCTCAGGTTGGATTTTATATAATTGTGTGACCTGTTCCTTACATTGTTGAAATGAAATTATAAAGATCTGGCCCTTATAGATATTTTCTAATATGAATTCATGTTACTGCTTCTGAAACTGGTAAGAAGAAGAGACATTTTGAACATAATAAAGCCAGTGTATTTTCCTGTTATATGGCATAGAAAATAGCATTTTTATTTAAATATCTTTTAATCAGTCTTGAAAAGGCACACTTCGATTATGGTAAAATCTGTCAGAAATCAATAGCATAAAATCAATATATTATTACACTTATGATTATGAGGAGAGTATTTTATTACATGCCAGACACTGTGTTCACTGCTAAGGTACAAATAATAAATAAAGTTTAAAGAACACAATCTTGGAAGGAAGACACAAATATTTACAAATAACTGTATCACAATACAATGGAGCACCAAGGACAGACCATTCAATCGTGGCTCAGTTTGTTCCTCAAAACGTCTATCATATTAATAAGTTTAGAAAGTGAATAAAAGGAGTGTCATAAGTAAAAGAATCATTCGTTGATTTGAATGTATGCATTTCTTCTTAATAGAATGTTAAATTCCTAAGACCATCATTACAGCCTTTGTGAGTTTTTCTTTGTTGTTAAGTAGAACCCAACCAGATCCAGAAGAAAAATTACATGCTCCAGCATTGCTTATTTTAGATCTTTTAATGAGAGACTGGTAGAATAAAGAAAAGATAGGATAATGCAAGCCTATGCTAGACAATTAATACTAATAGGAATAAGAATGATACAGAATGTCTGTACTTATTTTAAAACTGCATAAACCCCAGCAATAAGATCACTTGCATTCAATTTTACTACAATAACTCCACCTGTGATTTCCTCCATTTCTCTGTATTTCAAATTCCCCTTACTTAAAACAGGAAAATACATTGGGTTTATTGTTATCAATGTCTCTTTAGTAGTTCCGTACAGGTTTTCACTCCAATCATAGGAGCACCAATTCGATGCACACTTTCTTTCATTGGAAATTGGCTGTACAGAAAAGGATAGAAACACAGTTCTAGAAAAGTCGGCTAGGTGAACATCAGAGAACAAGTCTGGATTTGGTCATTTATTCAGAGAACTGAGGAAAACAGTGGAAAAAGGGGGTAAAACAACTAGTTACATAAAATTGGGATGGTGGGAAGGAGAACCACTATTGAGGGAAGATACTGAAGAATATTGAGCATTGAGAGTGAAATTCAGTAATAAGTGCATAGCTCCTGCTTATTATTTTTAATCCAGTATACAACCTAGTCATCAGGACTTAAGCACTTCCAGGGTCACCTGAATTGAAAATAATCAGATAGTATAATCAGCATTCTTGCTTCAAAGCAATTCAGAAAAGCCACTTAATGAGGAATGTTCATTTCTCCTTAAGAAGTAATATGTACAACTGCTCATCTCTCTGCTTTGGAAATCTTTAGCTTCTGTCCCACCAGAAAATTCAAAGCATAGATATACATCTGAAAGGCAGGTGAGCAGAATAAAGTCATGGATACTTAGTTGTAACTGGTCAGCAAAAAAGTGTGTTCAGAGCCATGAGACAGCAGTAGAGTCAGAAACCAGGAAAACACAGGGTCCTAAGGTAACAGAATCTCATGAAGAGAAGTCTTAGCACACAGTCAATAGACAGGCCATCCAATGGGAGAAGGCACAACCCCGAGCAGCAGCTAAGGTAACTGGGAGGGGTAAGGACTCAGGGAGGAGCAAGTCAGCACCCTAAAATCAGGGAAGACCAGAGTGCCAGCTGAAGGAGTCCTAGAACCTGAAACAAGTATTTTCCTAGAAAAAATATGCAAAATATTGCTTTTGGGATAGATTCAGAAGTACCTACAGGCTGGAAAAATTAGTTTGTTCTTCTAGTATAAGAAGTATGGAAAAAGTAAGATGTAATACTCTAATTCAATTAGTGTTTTCTTGAAATTCAATGTATTGCAGAAGGATACACATGTATAGAAATATAAGTCCTGTGAAGAAATAATGACAAAATTATTAAATTTCTTTTATGCAAAACTGCTGTTGGCATGTAGGGTCTTCAATTGTTTGTACTGTGTTACTCTGGTAAAGCATCATATACTGATCACTGTTAAAAGTCTAGTTATCAATGCAACTAATGATACACTTAGTCATAGCAAAGGTTAAATTACAGTAAAGTTTAGAATGTAACTGTTGAGTAAAGGGGAAAGCACCATGGCATAACAATCTTATATCAAATTAAGAACAAATGTTAACCATTATCCAAGCAGTTCCTCTTTGGCAGCAGAGTTCTCCTCAAAGAGCCACACAATACTGAAAAGCAAATGAATGTACCAATGTTAAAACAAGACAGTTTTTCAATTACTGACTTTCATTTTTAAAAGTAGATATTTAACTGTTAATTATAATAACTGTTTTATAAAATTTTCCAGAATTCGAAAACTGTAATTCAAAAATATTCATATACAGTAATGTGATTGGAAATGCCTAAGTTAAGTATTAACTCTATAGCTGTGAAAATTTAACCTTGGGTCACAATATGCTTAATTTGAATCCCAATCTGTTATCTGTATGAACGTCAACAAGTTAATAAGAATGAACTAAAATTTTCTGTTTGCCAAATACATACTAGATGCTGTGCTTCATATGTTATTTGAACTAAACTCCTCAATCTGTCCACTTAAATTGGTTATGAATAAAATATTAATGTGTTGGTTTGAAGGGATGTATGTCCCCTAGAAAAACCATGTTTTAATCTAAGTCTAATTTCATAAAGGCAGGCTAATCCTTATTCAATACTGTATGTTTGAAACTGTAATCAGATCATCTTCCTGGAGATGTGATTTAATTGAGAGTGGTTGTTAAGATGGTTTAGGTGACAACATGTCTCCACCCATTTGAATGGGTCTTGATTAATTTCTGAAGTCCTATGAAAGAGGAAACATTTTGGAGAATGAAGGAGACTCAGAGAGAGCAGAGCAGAGTGACAAAGCCACAAGAAGCAGAGTCCACTAGCCAGCGAACTTTGGAGATGAAGAAGGAACATGCCTCCCAGAGAGCTTCATGAAACAGAAAGCCAGAGGAAGAAGCTAGAAGATGATGCTGTGCTTGCCATGTGCCCCTCCAGATAAGAGAGAAACTCCTTTCTCACTTGAGAGAGAGAGACCCTGAACTTCATCGGCCTTCTTGAGACAAGGTATCTTCCCTTGGATGCCTTTGATTGCACATTTCTATAGACTTGATTTAATTGGGACATTTTCTTGGCCTTAGAACTGTAAACTAACAACTTATTAAATTCCCCTTTCAAAAGCCATTCCATTTCTGGTATATTGCATTATGGAAGCTAGCAAACTAGAACAAGTAACAATGACAAGTGACATAACTACACATAAGAAAGTATACAATGAAAATTAATGAAGAAGCATGCTCTGATGAACAGAAAACCCTGAGACCAGCTCCCGTCTTATGGACTAACATTAACCTTCTAGACAGTATGCCATTGAATGACATCATCATGGCCTTCTGACATTTCCTTTGTTCTTACTTTTTCTCCATTATTAGATCTTCAGTAGTTCTTTGATTGAGGTCAGTTATACCGGTTGTGAACATAAGGAAAATATTATAAAAGTATTTTACATCTGATAAAGAATTTGCTCCTCCTCTTCCATTTGCTAACTTCTTCTCCTCTATGCAATAAGAAAGATATAATTCACCAGCTCAAGGACCTGTGCAGATACATTTTATTGTTGTTGTTTTCCAATTAACTATGGTATATCTATAAAAGGTGACTTTATTCTAATAACAAAGAAAATCTGCCTTAAGGTTATTTGCAGAAAACCTCTCTGCCCAACACAGAATCATCAATTGGAATTATCTTTGCATAGTCTCCTGAAAGCTTCAATTCTCAGCTCTTACATAGGTCTTCACAGATATCTCCAGTCTAATTAACTTTTGCATCTCCATATCTCATTATCAGCTTGTATAATAGTAGAATGTATTATAGCATGCCTTGATTTAAGTTCTTGAATTAGTACTGGACTCCCCATCAGAAGTTAAAATATATCAGAGCAGAAAACATGTCCAGTATGAACTGTGTTGCCTCACAGTTCATAACACAAAAGCTTATTGATTACAGGTGCTAAATAAGTTATTTCATTGGAAACAAATGCCCTTTTCCCCAAATTTATATAATCTTTTGCAAACATTACATGTAAGTTTTAGAATCCAGTAAAAATTGGAAGTAATGATTTCTCAATATGAAAGAATTTACTATTTTTTTTGCAAATGTGCTTCTCTTGTTTATCCATGAGCATTGTCAAATTTTCTACTTCTTAGGTCATCTTTTCATTTGCCTTGTGCTGTTCCCCTACCTTTACTTTCACTTCTCTTTCCCTTTCCTTTATCTCACCATCAACTATCCAAAAATTATTGTGAACAGCCTGATGAATATTTTTTATGAACACACAAACACAAAAAAATGCAATAAACACCAAGTTTATATTTTAGAAACTTTTTTCTCATTTAACTCTATATCATGGATTTTCTGCATGATCAGTGGATTTATTCTGATATACTTTCTTACAAAGCTACATAAAATCTCATGTTATATATGAAACATGTAATGTTCTAGCAATCTCTTACAGATGAGCATTTACTTTGCCCATCCCAATCCCTTTTTGACACTGAAACAGGCTAAAAGCTGTGTGTGCAGATGTATATTTTTATATGCTGTTATTTTCATTTCCATGTGATGAGCTACCAGCAGGTAGTTATTTCTAATGAGTAGGTGTTTTTCACTTTAATGGATACTACCAAAATCCTTTCAAAAGTAAAATCAGTTATAGCAAGTGTACCATTTTCATCACACCTGATCAGTGATGAGTGTTAACTCTTTTTCAATATTTTGCTTTCAGATGAGTAGGAAGTGATATAGCCTGGTTATTTCATTTCGCATTTTTCTAACTATCAATGAGATTACACATTCTTCCCCACAGGTTTATCTGTTATCTAAAATATCTGTTCTGTGAAATGCATATTAATTTTATAATTTTTCTTAAATTTGGGGTGTCTCCCTTAAAAAATAAAGTTAAGATTCATAATTAATGATTTACTTCTCACACACTTTGAAATAAAACCAAAAAATTAAGTTGCCAGAAGAGTACCTCATCAGTGAACATTTCCCTTTTCCTTCTCTGAACTTTTGTAATCCATAAGTGGGTGTTTGACATCAATTTTTTTAGTTGCTTATGGATCACTTATGGATACTTTTTAAATCTGCCATTTTACTCTTTTATATTATACAAACTTTTAAAATATAGCTTGTCAAATGTGGCATGTGTTTATATTTTCTGCTTCCTATCTTCTTTTTAAAATTCTCTCAAACCATAAAGCTTTTTTTAAAATTCACTTTTTAACTGATAATAATGATATCTTTATAATTTTTACCTTTAATCTATCTGAAAAATATTTTAACGCAAAAAGAGTAGAAGCAATCTTTGTTTTCATTCATGTAAACAGTTCCTTTGTCACGATTGAGTTGTGGTTGTAATTGTAAAGACAAATATAGCAGATAATACTTTCCAAAGATGTAATATAATGCATCAAAAAGAATCTCTGCATGAAGTTCTCAAGCTCTCCTGGATAAAACTGGACCATGGCCTCAGAATTATAAGAGCAAAAATCCTAGGCAGAAAGCTTTAGAATCTGTGGGCTCTGTACCTCTTGGTATTCAGAGAAGGCTGATAGTCCTGACCCAAACTAGCTATTCTCCTAGCCCTCCCCACACTTGGATTCTCTCTCACATACTCTAAAATTAGTACGCAAGAGTTCATATATATGAACAATGCAGAGAATTTCATGGTAAGCAAGAAATCATATGTATGAAACAATAAAGAGAATAATGCCGTGCTCAATATGCTTGTCACATTCTTTCATGTCCTAAGAAACTGTGAAAGATACAGACAGCAGTTATAAAAATACAATCAATATAAAAAGGATTAGAATAACTAATGAGGGATGAAAGGATTAGGCAATGATTATCAAACAAGGTGATTTTGCCCCTCAGGACATTTGGGAATCTGGAGACTTTTTGGTTATCACGATTGAAGAAATGCTAATATCATCTAGTAAGTAGGACCACCTCTAAATGTCCTACAATGCACAGAGCAGTCCCCTGAGGCAAAGAACTATCTGGACAAAGTGCCCTAGTGGTGAGAAACTCTTATGATTTTGAGAAATGGTTTGTGAAATGCATTTTAACTGATTTTGATTGCAGCAGATATTTTTTATTGTAACACATGTACTAATTGACCGGACTAAGCTTCTTGATAAAGGAAGATGCTTTGGCTCCATAGTCAAAGTGGGTAAAGTGAAGCCTCTAGGGTTTCCAGTCATGCAGAGGGGACGTCTGCAGAGGCTGTAAGTAGGATGAATTAGGCGATTATGTGGCATAGGCCGAGAAAAAAGTCGTTTACAAGAGCTTCTCCAATGACTTATTCTGATCACTCACTGGTTCATAAAAAATTACTCTACTTCTTAACAATTTAAAACACTCAAAATTGCCTCTCAGTTCTGTAAGAAGTTGATTGGGTTCCGATAAGTGACTTTATTGGGGCCTATACTTTAGCTACAGGTTCATGATGAGTTGAGACTGGAGAGATTCAAGGGCTTGGCTGGGTTAGCTTTCCAATGTGGCTCACATGGGTGGGAATACATTGTCTGTCTTCTGGGAATTCACCTGGGAATGCTCACAGAACCCCTATGTGTGGTCTCTCTAAGGGTAGCTGAACTGACACTGAGGAAAAAGTTGCAAGAGAACAGAAGAACTCTTTGGAGGCATTGATCAGTAGCCAAGAAGTAGATATGACTAAATGTGTGACTCTGTCATAGTGAAACTTTTAACAAAAGGCCTAGGACACTATAAGTATTCATCATGTCTTTGGTAATTGATTTTCAGTGTCATAAATGATGCTTTATTTCCATCTGTATTAGGAAGATCAAGTTGCAAGAAGAGTATCTAATCAGTGAACACTTCCCTTTTCCTTCTCTGAAATTTTGTAATCCATAAGTGGGTGTTTGACATCTATTTTTTTTTAGTTGCTTATGGATCACCCATTAAAGACAAGCTATATTGTTTCAGCTTGTCAGCTGTAGTAATTAGGGATAGAGGTCATAGTCTATTTCTTAAAAATTAACACACATTCCCTCAAACCTCCTTCCTCCATTAATTAACAGAACAGTGTAAAGAAAGTTCATAAAATCAACAGCTTAAATTTTTCTTAAAACCAGATTTTCTTTTCCCTTGACCAATGTGCAATCATGAGTTACTACCATAGAAACTTCTGATGGGGACTTCTTACTCCTCCTATCACTTACTAACCCGTGCTTTCTATTCTCAGCACACTTCCCTTTTACCCATGCTCACCAAATCCTTTAATCCTTTGAATATTTTAGCAGTGGAGTTCCACTATATGTTATCCAGGATTAAAGAAATTTTGAATACAGATAAAATGTGGGACACCTAACAGTAACTGGAAGTTACAGTAGATATTGGTGTCAGAATCTCCACTTTGGAAGTGAAAACAGGCATGTGTTAAATTCCTCTTGATGTTCTCAGCCTTTGGTCTCCTGGCAGATATTAAAAAAGTAGATGATTATTTTTGTGTTTAATCAAATATTCCTTACATCATAGGAGAGACTTTGCATATCCTAAAGCTTGCTACAATGCTGTAACTGATATCTGCCTGTTATAAGCCCTCCTTATAACTGCAGACTCTGGATTATTCTGGTGACACAACCTCCTTCTTCAAAAGCAGCCCATATATCAATTTCACATGCCCACAGACACCAAGCCCACTGCTCACCATCTGTGACTCAGGCTCCTGGGATATATCCTTATTTGTCTAAGTCCCAAACAAAACCATTTCCCTCTACCAATTACCCCTGGTCCTCCTGTGTCAGTAAAACTGCCCTAAAGGTCTCAGAAGCTGTCTGCCACTGCAGCCTGCCTGTGATATTATTTTTACATTTATCATTCAATGACTTTCCTACTTTCAATTCATAAAACAGGCTTTAGCCTATACATAAAGAAGGAACCTTTGTGAAATATACCAAATAATAATTTCAACTCTTATTTGTATAGGATCTCAACCTCATAAAGCATATTCATACTTTATTCCATTTGCTCTCCAATGAATTTTTATGTTAGTTTTCAGGTTTCAAGGTGAAGTGATTTTCCTAAGCAGAGTGTGAGTTAGTGGTGAAGTCCCAGGTATCACACTGCCCAACTGCTAGTGGGATTTATTTCCACTTTTTACAGCAGTCACAAAGAATTTTCAAGAAAAATCTTGCCTATCTATGATTCTCTCATTATAAAACATCATTTCTAATTATAAGTTTGTTTGTTTGTGGTTTCAGAAAAGTATATTTAATTTTTCTGGGTAGAATAGTGTAGGGTTAATAAGAATCCTTTTGTAATTAATCTTCATGAACAAGCCTCTCTCAAGTTATTCTGAGGCCCCAAATTATTATCTCTTTAACCAAAGCAGTAACTAGTTACATATATTGTTCGGTTCCTGTGAGCAAATTATTTCTAAAATTATGAGGACTACACCAAATTTTAATAAAACTCACCTAAGGGATAGAAAATAAACTCATGTACTCTGTTTTAATATTCTTCATTTTGAGGTCTGCACTGAATATTCTCTTACATGAGTGGTGGGCACAGTGTCTGTGGACATGTGAAATTGATGTATGGGCTGCTTTTGAAGAAGGAGGCTGTGTCACCAGAATAATCCAGAGTCTGCAGTTATAAGGAGGGCTTGTAACAGGCACATATCAGTTATAGCATCATAGCAAGCTTTAGGATATGCAAAGTCTCTCCTATGATGTAAGGAATATTTGATTAAACACAAAAATAATCATCTATTTTTTTAATATCTACCAGGAGACCAAAGGTTGAGAAGGTCAAGAGGAATTTAACACCTGCCTGTTTTCACTTCCAAAGTGGAGATTCTGACACCAATATCTACTGTAACTTCCACTTACTGTTAATTCGGTATTTTTTTTTTGGATATGAGAATGAGCATTTTAAGGTTTCATGTGAATACCAGGAAAGTATATTTTGCAGTTGATTATCCTCAATCTCAACAAAAAGACACTTGTTACCAGTTGTTTATTTAATCTTATATATGTTAAGTTTATATATTTATAATATGCTTATATATATATATATATGTTTCCATATGGTATCATAACTCTACAGTGTTTTACAAAGTGCCTTTGTCTTTTAATATGGAAATGTATTTTCCTCTTAAATATTTTTCACAAACATCATTTCATTAACTCCCATCTATTCCTTATACTTTATTTATGACTGTAAATTGAATTGTCAGACACTTACAATATTTCAGTTTATTATATAAGTAAAATGATATCATCATGAAGATACTATAAAACATCCATAATTATTACCTTAGAATAACCTCTGAGAAATGGAAAATTTGTCTCTAAAAGTACTATACAGTTTAAAGGTTTTGAAATATTTAAAATGGAGAAACATTTTAGAAACTCATGCACTTGCAGGGGAAGACAATCACAAAGAAATTTCCAAATAACATGAACATTAGGGAGGACAACAATGCAGTATGACCTTCAGCTCAGAAAAGTATGATAAGCATATACATTAAAGAAAATGTCCAAATCAAGAAAGAAGATAATACATAAGAAAGGAAGTAAAAGAGTTATCACAGAGAAATTTTTAAATAAAATATTCTGCAAAGCTTTATCTTTATATTTATATGTTAATTCAACGTTAGAATCAAATATTTGTATGTTTGATGTTCATATGTTAATTTGAAGTTTAAATCAAATCAGTTAATAAGCAATAAAAACCTGAAATGGGGATAGAATAACAGAATCATTAGATTGGGGAGCAGAAAGGGAAATTTCTCCTTGGGAAACTTTCCTTTTTGGGATATGACCCTTGCTTCTTTCGTCACCTCCAAGATGATTGTGAACTTGTTTAAAGGTGTTAAGACCATTTCCTTTGCTGGATGCTTCCATCAGATGTTTCTCCTTCACTTACTGGGTGGATTTGAAATGGTACTGTTGTTCTCCATGGTGTATGACAGGTATGTGGCCATTTGTAAGCCCCTACACTACATGACTACCATGAACAAGCAGGTGTGTGTTTTGCTGGTTGCTCTTAGGTTTACTTCACACAGGGCTTCAGATACCTTTTGTGGTGAACTTCCCATTCTGTGGTCCTAATGTGGTGAACAGCATTTTCTGTGACCTTCCTCTGGTTACTAAGCTTGCCTGAGATATTTAGATTGTACAAATTTTCATTGTTGCCAACCATGGGTTGTTATCCCTGAGCTGTTTCACAATTTTGCTTATCTCCTACAACTTTATCATCACATCATTAAGAACCATTCTTCTACTGAGCAGTCCAAAGCCTGATCTTCCTTGACAGCTCAACTTACAGTGGTGATTCTCTTCTTTGGCCCATACATTATAATTTATATCTTGCCGAATAGGAGCCAGTCTGTGGATAAATTCCTTGCTAATGGAAAACCATCATCACTCCCATCTTGAATTCGATTATCTACCTGTTATTAACAGATAAATGAAGACAGTCATGAAGAAACTCTGGAGTGCTTGTGTGGGTTCCAAACAGGTTACACAGGTTAAAATATATAACTTATTTAGAAACAGATGATTTCTAAATGTTTTGCAAGAATTCTTTCTAAACTGAAGTTATTGGCTCCATGTTGAGTAAGTCAAGAAGAAATAGCAAGATTATAAAAATCAATCATAATAGAATGTCGAACCAACAAAAAATATATAGATGAATGCTTTTGAAGATGTAAGTTGATGATACTCATTTACGAAAATCAACCAAAGATTTGCTTCTCCTTCAGCAGAATTTGTAAAAGACAAACATTTACAAGTTGGTTGAAAGAGAAAATAAAGCAAATACTCAAGTCCATCCTACATTTCTGTATAGCTGGAAAGATTTGGTCATTGCTGAGGGCCCAAAATCTATTGTCTGTTTTCACAACAAAAATATATTTATGTAAACACTCATGTGTGCTGTTGCCTAATATAGCTTAACTGTGAGTTTTAGTATCTACTATAACAGAAGGCACATGCAATTCACCTGTTGCCTACAAAATGAGAGTTTTGTTAGACCTTTCTTAAGGCTGCTAATATTAATTAATGTTCCTCTCAAGCTCCTGCACAATAATACTGCATTTTGAAAAGGTATGTTTCTTATTAAAAAAATTGTACATTTCAGATAAAGCACTAACTTTTTTCTTAAGAATAATATGAATGTAAAATATGATTTATAATAACAAATTACATTATGCAAGTTGTTACTCACAAAGGAATTTTGGAATTTCCATTAATAACCATGATTTTTTGGAAATTCTTTAGCTATGAATCTGCATATATATATTTTAATGCAATTTTATTGATATATATTATATATTCACATACCATATAATCACCAAAGTGTACTATCAGTGGTTCATAGTATTATCATATAGCTGTGCATTCACCATCCTAACAGATTTTTAAACATTTTCATCACTCTAAAAAAATAAAAATAAGTATAAAAGTAAAAAAAGAACATTAAAAACATCACATACTACCCATACTCCCTATTATTTATTTATTTTTGTCTCTTTTTTTCTTACTTATCTGACCATATGCTGGATAAAGGCAGTGTCAGTCACAAGGTTTTCACAATCACATGGTCACATCTTAAAAGCTCTATAGTTATTTAATAATCTTCAAGAATCAAAGCTATTGGAATACAGTTCAACAGTTTCAGGCATTTCTGTCTAGTTACTCCAATCACCAAAAACTGAAAGGACATATATATATATATATATATATATATATATATATACTGCATAAGAATAATCTCCACAATGACCTCTTGACTCTATTCTCTCAGCCTCTGAAACTATATTTTGTTTCATTTCTCTTCCTTTTTTTGGTCAAGAAAGGTTTATCAATCCCAAGTTGATGGGACCAGGCTCATCCCTGAGAGTCACATCTCTTTTTACCATGGAGATTTACACCACTGGGAGTCACATCCCATGTAACAGGGAGGACATTGCACTCACCTGCAGACTTGACATAGAAAGAGGTCACAGAACAGGTTATATGAAGATGACTTCTAGGCATAATCATAAGTAATATTAGCTTCTCCTTTGCAGGAATAAGTTTCATAAAAGCAAGTTCCAAGATTGAGGGTCTGACACATCAAATTGGTGGTCCCCAATGATTGGATGGATATCAGGTCTTATCCAGGTGAGGAAGTTTAACATTTCTACATTCTGCTCAGTCCCTCAAGGGGACTTTGCAAATGTTTTCAAATTTTCTATCCAGATTACTCTGGGATGTATCAGGGCATCACATCAACCTGTAGAAGTGAATGAGCTAATTCTCTAATAGGTTTATCTACCCAAGGAAGGGACAGCAGGGACTACATCAAAGGCTGTCAAACAAAGAATTCAGACACCAGGGGCTAGGCCTGATGCCCACTTACTACCTCCTCTGTTTCAACCATACCTCTGGCAGATAAAGTGTCTGCTTAGAATTTAAAGGCACCACACCACTGTGCACCAGTGGGGATCTGCAGATTAACAAGCACCACCTGCTGGGAAGGCTAGAAAAGCACAGAATCTAGAAGCTTCACAGTAGTCTCTAACAACCTGCTGGATCTCATCCCCAAGGAAGCTTGATACTAATTACACACTCCTTCTAAGGCCTAGGCTAGTCTTATTTGGGAAATCTTGGCTGGGGTCAATGATATCTGAGGGGACCATCCTAAAAAAAGAAAATGGTCCCAACTAAGGAAACAAGAACCTGAGAAACAAGAGCTGAAAAATTCTGAACAGTTAACTAGAAGCTATACTAGAGGTCTAAAATAATTTGAACTAACCCCCCAAACGTAGATAGAGAACAAAGCCAGCCAATAAGAAAACTCTAGTAAAAGAGTAAAATAAAGTCCATAATAAATTTATCAAAGATATCAGCTGTTGAGAAATTAATAAAAATGATAAGTCTTATGAGGAAAAATGAAGATATCATCCAGTCAAAGGAACAAACAAACACTTCAAATGAGATACAAGAGATTAAACAACAACTTAATGTTCAACCAAACATGCCAAATCAAGTAAAAAATCAAGCCAATGGGTTGAGGGAAGACATGGAAAAAGAGATGAACAATAAAAAGAAGACATCAGGCGACCATAAAGAAGAAATTGAAAGCTTGAAAAAATAAATGGCAGAGCTTATGGGAAAGAAAGTCACAATATAAGAGATGCAAAACACAATGGAAAACTTACAAAATCAGATTTGAATAGGTAGGAGAAAAGATAAACGAAGTAGAGGACAGGTCATCTGAAATCCTATGTAAAAAAGAATAGATAGGGAAAAGTGGAAAAATATGAGCAGGGACTCAAGGAATTAAATGACAATATGAAACATGCAAATATACATATAGTAGGTGTCCCAGAAGAGGAAAGAAGGGAAAGGGGGCAAAAATAAAAGTGCAGGAAATAATCACTGAAAAATTCTCATCTCTTATTTGAGACAGGCAATTACAGATCCAAGAAGCACATTATACCCCAAACAGAACAGATCTGCATAGACCTACTCCAAGACACTAATCAGAGTGTCCAATGTCAAAGACAAGTAGTGAATTTTTTAAGTATCAAGAGAAAAATAATCCATCTCATATAAGGGAAGCTTAATAAGACCATGTGTGGATTTCTCAGCAGAAACCATGGTGGCGAGAAAGAAGAAGTATGATATATCTAAGATTCTGAATGAGAAAAACTGATAATCAAGAAGTCTAGCTCTGGCAAAACTGTCCTTCAAACAGGAGGAAGGGTTGAAACTATTTTCAGGAAAACAGTCACTTAGAGACTTTGCGATGAAGAGGCCAGCTCTATAAGAAATATTAAAGGAAACACTACAGGAAAATAAGAAAAGACAGAAGCGAGAAGTCTGGAGAATAGTGTAGAAATGAAATCTAGCAGTAAGGATTAAAAGAGAAAATATGACAGCTGACAACTGAAATCCAAAACACAGAAGTAGAAGGACATGCTGCCTTTACAACAATTACATTAAATGTTAATGGATTAAAACTCCCTAGTCAAAGGACATAAACTGGCAGAATGGATTAAAAAACAAGATACATTTTCTACAAGATACTCACTTTAGACCCAAGTACAAAAACAGATTGAAAGTAAAAGGTGGGAAAAAACTATGCTGCATAAAAAACAATCAGAAAAGAAAAAAGGATCTAAACTAATATCTGACAAATTAGGCTTCAAATGTAAAAGATTTAAAAGAGACAAATAAGAACATTATGTATTAATAAAAGGAACAATCATCAAGAAGACAAAACAATCAAAAATATTTAGGCACCAAGCCATAATGCCCAAAAATATACAAGGTGCACACTGCCAACACTGAAGGGAGGAGTAGACACCTGTACAATAATAGTTAGAGACTTCAATATCCCACTGTATGGATGGAATATAAAGACAGTAGATCAATAAGGAAACAGATTTTGGATAATATGATAAATGAGCTAAATTTAACAGATATTTAAAGGGCATTACATCCCACAATAGCAGAATACATATTTTTCTCAAGTGTCCATGGATCATTCTCTAGGACTGAACACATGTTGAGTCACAAGGCAAGTCTCAATAAATTTAAAAAGATTGAAATAATAAAAAAAAAATTTCTTGAGTCAGAATAGAATGAAGTCAGAAATAAATAACAGGTGGGAGGCTGGAAAATTAACAAATAAATGGTGACTAAACAGCACACTCTTAAATAAACAGTGAATCAAGGAAGAAATTAGAAGAGATAGCAAATATCTAGAGGAAAATGAAAATTAAAACAACATATCAAAACATGAGGGATGCAGCAAAGTAAGTGCTGAAAAGGAAATTTATTGCCCCAAATGTCTATATTAAAAAGAAGAAGCAAAAATCAAGGAACCAGGTGTGCAAGGGTAGTTCAGTGGTAGGATTCTTGCTGTCATGTGGGAGACTGGGTTTGATTTCCAGTCCATGAACTTGCCAAAAGCAAACAAGCAAACAAACAAATGACGATTCAACAAATGGTGTTGCAGTAATTGGATAATGGAAAAAGAATGAAATGTGACCCCTGCCATACAGCATGCAAAAAATAACCTCAAGGAATAAACTGTTCACCTGGAGGAACTAGAGAAAAAACAACAAAGTAACCCTAACAAAAACAAAAGGAAAGAAATAATGAAGATTAGAGCAGAATTAAATGAAATTGGGAACACGAAAACAATAGAGAGAATCAACAAAACCAGAAGTGGTTTGTTTTAGAAAATCAACAAAATCATTGGACATTTAGCTAAGCTGAAAAAAAAGAGAGGAAACAAATAAATAATTTCAGAGATGGGAGAGAGACAATAACTACTGTCCTCACAGAAATAAAGGGGATAATGAGTCGATATTATGAGCAAATATATGCTAATAAATCAGACAACATAGACAAACTGGACAATTTCCTAGAAAAAATCACTGATGTTCATATTCATAGCTAGTCAGGGAATGATTATTCTTGCAATTAAAATTCCTTAGTTTAATGTGATTATATAGATCCACTTAAACATAACAGAAGATTTCTCATAGCATTTGTAGGTCAAATGAAAAATAAATTCAAAATTTCCGTGATTTTTGTCCTTTCTCCCTGTTCTGATTTCCAGAGCAGGCAGAAGTTATCATCACCCTTAACAAAGAAGTTCCCAAAAGAATTTCAAGGTAAATTATTTTCTTTGTTCTTGTTCTGTCCAAATTATGCAATATGAAAGTTTCATCCAAGGGGCTATTTCTGTAGTGAATTTATACATCAGGCTGAAGGAAAACTCTTCCACAGGTATTGTCACCTGCTAACCATGATGTCATCACAAGCACACATTCAAAGAATTTGATCTTAGAGAAAATTTGTTCAGTAAGTCTTCTCATGTTCTCTTTGATTCTCATCTTTAAGATAATTTAAAAATATATTCCTATGAACATGTATCATACATAGATATTATGCTGGTAGTTAAGAATGGTTTGTTTAGCTCTGACCTTTATAGTAGAAAATTCTATAAAGACTTAAGTCTCTGTAGCCTGCTTAGCAATAGTTTGCACACCAATGTAATGCACCACCTCAGAGGTGCTCTTAGGTATGCTTTGGGATATCATAGTTCATTGAGGTTACTTATTATTAGCAGCTTCCAGCTATCCTTAATTAAATGGTCTCACCCTTGTAAAATGATAGAGGTAAAAATACAGAGCTAAGGCAGCATTTAGAGAGCTACATATATTTGGGTACAGAAGGTAGCTCATAATCTATTTAGTGTTCGTTGCCAGTAAATTTTATAAATAAATTGAATTAAAATTCAGTTAAATGAATGGTAACATCAAAAATAAATAACATTTGGAAGTGCTTACTTACAGAAAGCCTTTAGATTGAGTTTTCCCATTTTTACAAATGAAGAAAGGAAACCAAAAATAGTTTGGCTCATGGTCACATTATGAATCAATAATACAATGATATTTCAGACCAGTTTGACTAATTAAAAAGTCCATGGCTTTCTATTCATTTCCTAAATATCAGGCTAATATTGATAGAATAATATAGTTAGTCATCAATTCTGTGATATAGTAACAATTTTAAAAGCTGTATGATTCCTTTTTTGGGTAAACTGTTGTCTAGGAATATAATATATTAATCTTTTAGAAAATTCTTTTCTCACACACACTTGAACTTTGGTTTTTGCTATTAGTTATCTTCTATGTCACCTAATCTGAAACAAACAGAAAAGTTATTAAAAGGTTACCTTTGTAAGGTTTGTGATGGTAAGAATTTAAGCTGCAAGATAAAGGTCAAATTGCTCATGTTCTCAAAGAACATAACTCTGTTGGTGGTAATCATGTATAACACCAGGAATTGCCTTTAAAAATAATTAATCACACCTACTATGGAGGATATGTTTATTTGTGAATCGTGAGACTATAATTGCATGCCTCCTTTCCCAAAACAAATATATATTTTACCTACTTTCTTTAGGAAAACCTTTTTATCCCTATCCTTAATGTATATTTCTGAGTTTCATTGTAGTGAAATGGGAAGGTGGTGCTCTTAGTGAAGTAATTGCTTTCATTGTCCCTTCTCCTTGGCACCACCCTTGAGATGTCTTAGGATAAGGAACATGATACACAAAAGAAATGAAACAAGCCAAGGTAGAGAAAATTTAAATAGTGAAGGAAAACAAGCAATACATTTTCAAATCACAAGTTTGAGGAGAATCCTCAATTTACCTAGTGATACTATCATTATTATTTGTATAGGTTAATCAGTGGCTGCTGAAGCTTTAATTGCAAAATTCACTCATCACTAACAGTCAGAGGCATGTATTGCTTATGTCTGTAATTTTTCGTTTTTAATTTTTTTTCTTTGTATAATTTTGTTAGAAAATTGCAGTATTTCAAGGCATAGGAATTTTCTCAGCTTCTCATGACAAGATGCTGATAAACTTGGTGTGAAAACAAATTCTGTTCTGAGCCCATGAAGTTAGAATCTGAGTCTAGGTTGACAACAAATTACTCATCTCTTTCTAACAAGTCTCTTGGATAATTTATTAATACATTTAACAACTAAATGAATTTCATTTAATTGTTGATTTGAGCTAATGATAAGTTACATGAACTGCCTTTGCAATCAGAACTATCATATCAAAGCATTTATACTATGGTCCTAATATAGCATTTTAATGAGATGATCTAAAGATTTGATTTTTCAATTCCCTATGGAAGAGTGTCTCCTGAAGCTTGTAAGAATTTTTATACAGTATCAAAAGAAACTGAAGCTGAATTAAGGGATTTGTTCTGAATTTCAATATTAATTCATCATCTTAAGTACATGAACTAGGTTAAAGTTATTTAGTGAAATTGGGTGTCCTTGGATTCCCATCCAGATTATTTTTCCTGGACAAGTTGACTGAAAGTAATTTTCGGGTGACACCACAATCTTATTTTCCCTTTCCTTTTCTCCTATTATCCTTTCCTCACTTTTTCTTAAGAGAGAACTCCCTTAATAAGTCTTTTGTATAATGACATTCACCCCTGAATCTGTTTCCTGGCTGGCAATTTTAGTCATTTAAACATCCTTTTGAACATAAAACTGTCCATGTTTGGCTCAGATTTGACTTCTAACTGTACTTTTGACTTTCATATATAGATAATAGAATTCTTAAGTAAACACTGGGAAATTTTAAGTATATATCCTACCCTAACCCATTAAGACAATCTACATTTCTCTCTAGGTTACATTAGAGCAATCTCTGAAACAAATGAATAAAGGAAATCAATCTTCCATGTCAGAAATTGTGCTTCTGGGACTTTCCCACTCGTGGAATATGCAGGTTTTACTCTTATTGATATTTTTGATGCTTTACATAACCATCATATTTGGAAATATTGTTACTGTGATCTTAATTATCACTGACCTCCATCTTCATTCCCCCATGTACTTCTTGTTGGCTAATATGTCTGTGGTAGACTTGTTGCTTTCCTCAATTACCACATCTAAGATGATCACAGACTTTTTCAGGGACATCAAGACCATTTTTTTGGAGGCTGCATGTGTCAGATCTTCTTTGTCCATTTAGCTGGAGGAAGTGAGATTGTGCTACTGGTGATGATGGCTTATGACTTGTATGTGGCCATCTGCAAGCCTCTGCACTACTCCACCATTATGAGCTTGCAGAAATGTATTGGGTTGGTCGTGGTTTCCTGGACAATTGGCTTCGTGTATGCCATGAGTCAAATTGTTGTGATTGTGCAGCTACCTTTCTGTGACCCTAGAGAAACACACAGCTTCTTCTGTGATATACCACTGATGATTAAACTGGCATGCATGGATTCTTATACTCTGGGAATATTAATGAATGCTGATACTGGAGTCATTTCTATGACCTCCTTTATTTTGTTACTGATCTCCTACACATATGTTCTCCTAACTGTCCAGCAAAGCTCAAAAACTGGTGCATCAAAGGCACCCTCCACTTGCACCACCCATATCACAGTGGTGATTCTTTTATTTGGTCCTAGCATCTTCATTTATATGTGACCACTCAGCATTAATTGGGTGGACAAATTTCTTGCTCTCTTTTACACTGTTCTCACACCTCTTTTAAATCCATCTGTTTATACCCTGAGGAATAAAGAGATAAAAAATGCTATTTAGAACTACTACATGGATTACAAGGGAAATCATTAATGCTCACAGACCTAATGTGAGCACTTTAATTTCATAGTACGACTTTGTGATTTAGGTTGGACCATTTAGGCATTTAGTTTATATCTGTATGTCATGCCCATCTGCATATGTAGGAAAAAGTTTAATATGAATCAGGGCATTACATAATTATTAGTCAATCAGTATAATGTTATGAAATAGTCCTCTTAAATCCCAACACTAATGATCCTTCTTTATGGCTCATTATAAAGTTTATGGAACTATAAAGTCAATCTTCCTATACATTTAACTATGTTCAATGAAAATCTGGAAATTCTTTCAGCACAGCCATATCTCTCTTTTGAAAGGCATCTATATCATTCTCTTGAATCTTCTCCTAATTCCATTTGGAATCAAAAGTGTTTTCATTACATAAACCATTCCTCTCCAAACTTTCACTCAACTTTCTTTTCTTTAAAGGGCAATTAAATTTTACTTTTTTTCTTAACTTAATTTCCCACCCGGATAGTAATGTGAATATTGAAAGGAAAAAGATGAAGAAATGAAAGTGGTAAATTCTATAGGCAATAACAGCAATGGTTGCTTTGTGTTTGATTTGCACTGATTCAATAGAAGAAAAAGAACTTAAAGTCTAATGATATTTCCTTATTGGATTTTAGTCTGCTTTAAACTTTCATTAACCATTTGTATAAAATGCAGTCTCCCTGATGAATGAATCATGCCTCTTATGGTCAATTATTGAAACTATACTATGTAGTACAGAGATTAATGTATAATATACCCACAACAATATATTTTAGTGAATCAATCCAATTATCCCAGCTACATTCTTATGTCAATTTTTATGGATTATAGTGTAATACATGGACTTTTGGCATGCTAAAAATATTCTTAGAAGTTTTGAATTGTAAATAAAGTTTATTGTCTTTCTTTCAGATTACAGATTAAGTGGATTGAAATCCAACTTAAAACATTAAAAATAAAATATTATAAGACAACAAGTGAACATGCAGTTTTTATTTCTCTTATGGGGAACATAAACAAAATGGCAGAATAAAAATAGTGCAGTTATCATCTGTGCTGGTTTGAAAGTTTTATGTACCCTAGAAAAGCAATGTTTTAATCCTGATTCAGTGTTGTGGAAACTGCTGTTTCTTTTACTCTTAATTTCTATTGTAGGGCATGAATTTTTGGTTAGATTTATCTCCGCTGAGATGTGACACACCCAATTGCAGGTGTGACCTCTTGATTAGATAGAAATATGACTCCACCCATTCAAGGTGGGCCTCTAATAATTTACTGAAATCCTTTAAAAGAGAAAATATTTGGAGGAAGAGAAGAGCCAACAGAGATGCTTGGAAACCATTGCTTGAGGGCTGATGCAGATGCTTGGGTAATAGTTACTTCAGAGATATCGATACTTGAAGATGCTTGAAGTGTCCACATAGAAAGAAGATGCCTAGAAGTGTCCAGCAGACATTGTCATGTGCCTTCTTACAAGATACTAAGGAAGCCAGAACCCAGAGTTGTGTCCCTGAGGAACAGAGTGGAGACCCATAGATGCTTAGAGAGGAAACTATTGGTATCAGAAACTGGAAACATTAAGCCTGGAACAACGACCAGCAGATGCCAAAGCCATGTGCCTTCCCAGCTGAGAGAAGTACTCCTACCTCATCAACATTTCTTGAGCAAAGGTAACCTCTTGTTGGCACCTTAATCTGGATACTTTCACTTCACTAGAACTGTAAACTTGTAAATTATTTTATTTCCTTTTTAAAAGTCATTTCTTTCTGGTATATTGCATTCCAGCAGCTTAGCAAACTAATACATCATCCTTGATTGCCTAGTTTATTACCATTGTTTTATGCATTAGTAAATGTTTTTTGTTACTCCAAATTTCAGTTAGAAAGTGAAATACAAATGTGCGAATTAAGTTCCATAAAGGAAACACACTTCTTTTTTGTTTTTGTTTTGTTTTGTTTTGTTTTGCACAGATGGGATTCAGAGATCAATCTGTTTTCCAGGATTATGCACGTATTAAAAGACACTGTATAATGCAAAAGAAAATTTATTTCCTACAAAGTAAGTGAAATAGTAGATCATGCCAAGAATAAAATACCAGAATGTCTCCATTAACATAACTAAAAACGGAAATTAAATATTGGAATTGGATAGTTTGTAATCTAGTTTGATCATGTACTTTAAATTGGTAATGGAACACCTCTTTAGCACGCACTTATATACCGGATGTGTTAAAAGACTAATAGCAAACTATTTGACTGTGTGTAGATTAGACTACAGCTTCTACTCCTCCCTGTGGTTATGCATAGGTACCTACTGCACTTGTCCTCACTCTATGACTCAAGTAACTTTCTCAAATCTGGGCTGTTGGATACTTTTTACTTCTGTATGTCATTATATGACCAACCTGAATGAATGTATTACTTGTATGAATTTCCTGGATATTCCAAAACTAGTAGAGCATAAAAATTAAAGAACCAAGTTATATTACCTTGTGATTAGTCCTGCCATCAAAATATCCTAGTAGTACATGCTCTCAACTCAAACGTTTTAGTGCCTTTCCTTCATAATTTCCAAGATTAGCATTTACATACTCATCAGACAGGCAGATTCTCCTAAAGTCGTACTGGGTTCTACCGGAATCATCTCCACATATATTACTAGTAGTTGTGCACATTCCCTAGATAAAACCTCAAATGGCTGGTGGTTTTAATTTCCAATTTAATGGAAATATTGTTGTCTAATCTGGTGGAAATATCATTTCTAAGGAAACAAGTGTGGCTCAAAGTTGTGAGGATGAGAAGCAAATATTTTGTGAGTAGGTTTTGCAGTATAGTTGTGAACGGATTATTCCACTTTTATATCTTGGTCCAAAATCCAGGGAATGAAGAGTTTGTCTCCCAAGGGAGATATGAAGGAGTCTTTGACATTCCATTCATAATTATATTATGCCAGCTCTTTGTGGGTGATCAGGTATGTGATAAGATCATTGAAATCCATAGCCATAAATTATTTGCTGCATTTATTTTGCTATAAAACTAGTTATTTTACCAGAATCAACATTTGGCATAGCCAAGGTTGTGAAGAAGGCATTTCATAAATCCATGAATGGTGATATGGCTGAAGTTTTATGGTTTGGAAGAAAATGTGTGTCTGGGATAAGTGTTTACTCCACTAAGGATCAATTTCTACTTCCTCCATGATGGAAATGTCCCAATATAATCCACCTGACACTAGATTACTGACCAGTCACCACTGGAAAATGTGTCATATCAGGGTCTTAGCATTCCTGGACTTTTCCAGTACTGATCACCACATCAATTTTGCGTGAAAGTCTCAGTTGTTTACTGTATTAGCTTGTTAAGCTGCCAGAAAGCAATATACCATAAATCGAATGACTTTTAAAAAGGGAATTTAATAAGTTGCAAGTTTCCAGTTCTAAGGCCATAAATATGTCCTAGCTAAGGCATCCAGAAACAGATAGCTTGTCTCAAGGATGGATGATCTGGGAAGGCATGTGACTGGCATCTGCTGGTCCTTGATCCTGGTATGTTGCTTCCTGCTTCTGATGCCAGTGGTTTCCTCTCCATGCATCTGTGGGCCTTCACTTAGCTGCTCCACGTCAAAGCTATGAATTTCATCTCTTAGTTTACCATCTGCTGGTGCTGTATATGTCCTCTCTTCAGGTTTTGGTTATTTTCCTGAGTATTTACTTAACACGCAGCCTGTTTCTGTCTAAATCTCCAAACATCTACATCAGCTATCTGTTGGCTCTGAGCTTTTTCCAAAATGATTCCTCTTCTAAAACCTGACCTTGAATAGGTGAAGTCTCATCTCGTCTAGTTAAAAGGTCACACTCACAATCTATCATGCCACATCTCCATGATATAATTTAATCAAAAGTTTCCACCTTACTATATTGAATCAGGATTAAAAGAAATGACTGCCCCCACAAGAAAGAATCAGGATTAGAACATGGCTTTTCAGAGGCCCATAATATTTTTAAACTGGCACATTTACTAACACATAACCTCTAATTCTGGTCATTTTCTAAGAGACCCACTGAGCAACTGCTCAGTAGTTGTAGTGGCAGCTACAAAAGCATTGGAGACTGGATTTTCACAACTATGCCCACTTAAGGAAGTCACAGAATTCTTTCCCAGTTATCTTTATCACCAGTGTGTCAATTCTATATACAAAATGTTCTATATACTCTGACCAGGTAACCAAACCATTACTAATTGTTTATGAAACACATCCATGTTTCTAACCAAAGTGGAATCCAAATGCATTCCTTGAATTTTCCTCAGCACTGTTCTTCAGAGTTACTCTTCATTGGGCTGGTGAAACTGCAGACTTGAACTTCGAGTAGATGTCAACATATCATGTGAAACCACTTGCATAATTTGACTTCTGGTATGACAGTGTGAGGTGTTCTACTGACCCACTTCCCTGTGAAACTGCTGAAAACTATAAAAAAAAGAAACAAACATTTAAAGAATGTGAAAATGGCCCTGAAGTTGAACAGTGAAAGAAGAAACATTATTTTAAGAACACCTATTTAGATTTGGTAAGAAAGGTGAGAGGCTGTGAAATTTAAATCAAGGCAGTTTCCTCACCTCCCCCCCCAGCTCAGTAAGGCAGAGACTTCACTCCTGACCATTTAAACAAAGAACATGAGGTTCTTTCTCTGATCAGCTTCCAATCAGAGTGCTTTCTCGCTGGAGGAGCAATATGTCCACTTTTCCTCTCTGTCTCCAGATGCCTGCTGCTGAAGCTAAGTCACTGCAAATGTGAATGACAGGTGGGGGCTTCTTTCTGCCATCCAGCCTCCACTCACCGAACATAGGTGTTAGCTTCAGCATGGCAAGATAAGAAGCCTGGGATTCTGATCACCTTGCTCCCTGCTCTGAGGTGGTGTTTCTATACCAATAGAGACAAACTGAGCCCACCTCTGGACACCTCTCCCTCCCACCACTGAGTGCTCCTATCACTTCCCATTTCCAACTTCAAAGCACTGGATCAGAGATGATGTTAACATAAGAAGCAGGTCTTTAAACAGAGAGCTCATAATAGCTACCCAAAGGAAAGGACTTCATTTAAAACAGCATTTGGCAAAAGTGAAGCTTTAAGTGTACTCTCAAAAACAGTGGAGTTTGTGGTGAAAGGCAATGAGAATGAGATTCAGTACACAGGCTAAGTATAGGCTGGCTAACTTGTGGGATAGAACCTGGGAACAAGACAGCTGGGAGAAGATCTCTTGCAGTTAAACAAATATATAGCTCTCACCCCAAAAACTATTCCATCATCAGATCCATAATTCGTAAGCCTTGCTATGAGTTTCTAAAAAGGTGTCCTGAATTTTCATTAGATTACATGAATATGTAATATAGTTGGCCCCCAAACACCATAATGTTGCATCCTTGCTATGTTGCCATCACACTGATGATCATGATATATCCCTATATTTACTCAAATATTAATTATTTGAATAAATAATTCCTTAGCAGCATTTTAAATATTTCTCTGTAATAGGCTCCCTTTATTTTCAACTTGTATATTTCTTGTTTGAAAAGTGGTACTTGTAGGTGATTAATTATATTTTTGTGCTAAAATCTAATGTAAAATATTGGTTGTATATGTATATAAAGGACATATAATGCACTATATGTATATAAAGGGCATATATAACAACAAATACAGTTGCATAAATAGAAATATTTTATATATGCACATAGGTATGTAAATTCGTGCACATAGAAAATCATATTTGTGTATATATACCAATATATGTTATATTCTATATATATGTAATGTACATATATATGATCTTTAGAAAGACAGATATTAAGTTGAAGATATGATGCCCTTTTACCCTTAAATAATTCTATGTTTTCTAAAAGAGTACCATTTTCAATATCAGGAAATTATCATCAATAGAAGATGAAATCTAATCTATAGATTTTATTAAAATTTTTACCAACTATTCAGACAATATCTTTTTAGAAAAGATACAAAACAAAAATTGGTCCAAAAATCAACCCAGAATCTCAATTTGCATTTCATCACCATTTTCCTTTATTATACTTTGATCTGTATTTGACTTGCATGACTTTGATATCTTCAAAGAGTATAGGCTATGGAAGTTGTATAATCTGTAGATTTTCAATTTAGTTTTCTTCCATGTTTCCTCATAGTTAGAGTCAAGCTATTCACTTGGTGCAGTAATACCATAGAATGATGGTATGTCCTTATGAGTCCTTAGTGTCAGGAGGTAGATGATGATTTGTCCCATTGCTGGTAGTATTGACTTCGATAATTTGATTGATGTGGTGTCTGCCAGGTTCTTACCTCAAAAGTTATGTTTTTCCTTTTGTAATTCCTAAGTGTTTTATAGGGAGGTAATTTGAAACTATGTAAATAATTGTTTCTCATCAAAATGTTATCCACGAGTTTTAGCATCCATTGATGACACTTGCCTGAATCAATTATTATAATGATGTGCTCCTAATGGTTATTTTCTCCTTCCATCCTTCCGTATTTTTCAGGTATGATGTAAAAAGTAAGAGTTTTACCTTATTAACTATTTAGTCACTCATATATTGATTTATGTCTCTATGGACTGATTTCCATTTCAAATTTATTACCATGATTTTCAAAATGCTCAAAGTTCCCACATGCCACTGTTGTTAGTAGATTTCACCTCATGTTTTCTCTGTCTGACAAGCCTCCAGCATTCTTTGAGGACATCCTTACTTTATGGCACAAAATGATGGTCCAGACCGTCAAGGACACTCCAGTCTCAGCCCTGGAATAAGCCTTCAATGAACTGCAGACACATATGTGGATACTGTTCAGCTGACATCAAGATTTTTTTGTTGTTGCATGTCCCAGGAATTGAACCCAGCTCTCCCACATGAAAGGCGAGCATTCTACCACTGAACCATCTGAGAACTCGACACCAACATTTTGGAACTAGTTTTTCTCATTGCTACTGCAGTGTCATTGCTTCTAGATCCCTTGATAGAGACAGATAAGAAAACAGTTTTTATATGTATTCTAGCAAGCAGGGCTCCCCCTCTTTCTAGTTCAGCTGTGCTCTCTGTGGAAAATCCCCAAATCCCCTCTACTGACCTTCAGGAACAGGTAAAACTGCAGGCAAGCGAGATAAGACACATTCCTGGGATAGACACCCCCTCCCTAGCCTTCAGTAACTGGTGAAGCTGCAAGTAGGCAAGATTCCTGGGGTGAGGGTTCCTCCCTTAATGGTTCAGCTTTGGGCCATTTTCAACTTAAATCAGCCAATTGTTTACCTTGTCTTTAACATGTCATACAGTCTATAAAAGCTAAGATTGTCTTTTATTCGGGGCTCAGACTTTCAGAGGCTACTCAGCTGAGCCCTATGGCCATAGCAAATAAAATTTACTT
Source organism: Tamandua tetradactyla (assembly GCF_023851605.1). NCBI lineage: Eukaryota > Metazoa > Chordata > Mammalia > Pilosa > Myrmecophagidae > Tamandua > Tamandua tetradactyla. The sequence goes on from NC_135340.1 coordinate 43,155,093, forward strand.
CCTGAAACTTCGGAGCCTCAACCTGGTTAATTCTATTTCTATATCATGTTCCAGGAGGCTCAAAGCGTTGTCCCTATTTTTGAGCAACAGTATAAATATAAACTTATATATATATATAAAATTGTATAAATTAATGTCTAGAAATTTATAAATATATAAGCTATTTAATAAATATTTTGTGTGATAAATATAAAGTCAGTCATTCATGTTGTTATCTTTAAGTCAAGTTCTTATCTTCAACTCCCAAAACACGTTTACTGTAGTCTTCCCTTTCCATTCCTGCAACTCACCTCTCCAAAATTAGGAAACTTGGCACCATTTCTTGACATATCTTTTCTTGTTTGCTCAGTTCTAAAGTACACTTGATTACATTCAGGTTTGTAAATCATACCACTCCAAAAAACTAACAAGAATTCAAATTTTTTATATTACAAATATTTTCTTTTTTTGCTGTATATATCAAAGTTCTCTGAACAAAAGTCACCTGATCTTTCACCATAGTTATGTAATCTAACTGAAATACTTTATATTTGTGCTCATCATTGTTTATATGACAGTATTCCCTTCCTCCTTTGTTGGATATATATGAATATATGTATATGAGGCACTTATCATCATTTCAAAATTCAAAACTTTACACAAAGAAATATCCATAGCAGTAACACTCCCACCCATCCTTTCAAACTCCTTTCCAGTCCCCTATTCTTTCCAAACACCATTTATATATATAGCCAATCTCATTGTTTTGTGGTTTGTTTCCTATGTTTCATTCTGTAAATGCTTTTGTTTTCTTTTTTCTTATTTTAAGCTACAATAGCAGCTTACAATAGGCATTCCTTTGCACTTTTTTCATAATAATATATCCAGGAATTATCAGGTCACATGACCTCTGTATGAAGTGGTAGAGATTTTCCCCATTCATTATTATTGCGGCAGGTCCACAATGCTAAACTAGACATAATGTGAAAAGAGTAAAAATAAGGAATGCATTTAAAATGCCCTTTAAAGCTTTATTACAAAACACTAGAAAGCTTATCTCTACTTGTAACTAATATTTACTTCTCATGTCAGTCAGAATCACCATCACCCTCAGCAGGATATTTTCATGCATTTTAATCAAGTTTCTCAGATCACTCACTTTCTTCTCATTCCTGTTGCGATGCTGCATTGGGTCTCAATGTAAGAGCTCATTTCCCTGATGGTGTCTGCCAACTTATCAGGAAACAGAAGTCACTCTTTTATTTTTAGACAAATGCACAATAACACTTAATATAAATCAAATGATGAATCTTTATTATTTACTTAAAAATAAAAACACTAAAAAACTTCTTGGTCTCTCCATTCTTCTCTTTGTACAATTGGGTAAAGACAAGTTGAAACACATTTGAATCCCATAGACTGGACATGATCACATCTTTCCATTGCTGTGCCATAAGGAAGGGGAATATTTCTATTTTTTTATATCTGAAGTAACCATCAGTGATCACATAGGTGGAGATCTCTATCACTTGTGGCTCCTTCAAAGTTATGAACACTTTCTTAATGTGTTTTAATCCTCACAGAGTGTTCCCTGTCTTACCAATAACAAATAGTAAGTAAAATAAAATATTAATCTCCCAAATAACCTTGCCACCAAAAGTGACATAAATAAGACCTAACTTCACACACCAAATATGCTACTGTGGGAGACTTATTTGAATATAAATCATACATACAATAAGACTGAGCATGCAAATTCATTGTTTTTTGCACCAGGAGAAGCAAAGACTTCATATTGTAAGGTTAACAATGCCAGTGGCATTATTATAGCCCAATGAGAATGCATGTAAGATAGGCAGTAAGAGCACGTGTCCAAAGAGAGTTTTACAATGTAGGTTTAGTCCTTGTTTCTTTAAACAATAAAAATCTTCATTCTCTGCTACTTCCAACAATTCCATTAGGATTCCAAAGAACCCCAGCAATTCCTCCTGGTAAATGCAGTAGATTAGTTTATAGGGTTTGTAACTAAAATATCTGATGCTCAGATCACCAAATTACATTTTCCCTCTCTCATTTGGGGCCTTATTGAGGGTTATATACATTAGTATAAGTTCTATAATGTCACAAACAAGAATAATATTTATGGCATAGCATGAATTATGAAAGAACTAAACCGGTAATTTTATACTTCTACTATCTGCTACCATTATTAGAACTCTATAGACTAGTTCTTGTGGATAAAAGATCACATTTGTGGTGGTGTGCTTGTGTACTGTTGTCACTCTGATGTTTTGTAGACGTTTGTCCAAGTAAAGGAAAAATAGTCAAATAACAAGGTTTCTTGCATCCTAATATTCTAAGAAAAATTTTTTAGGATACCATGAGTCACTTGTTCTTTAGTTTTTCTTTAAAATATTTTATGATAGGAATTGCAACAATGTATTTAACTTAATTACATATGATGGTCTTGGGGTCAAAGTATAAAATAGAGGACAAAGTATATTTTCTTCTCTAACAGAAAAATAAGAGATCTAGTTTGTGGCTGTTCATTCCCTGTAACATTAAATAAATTTATGAACCGTTCTAAGCCTCACTGCCTCATCCTAAGATGGTTAAAACAGCAATGATAATAATGATAATACACTTTTAATATCAATTCTCTATAAGGGCTAATGAGATGATGTATATTAAAAATTTAACCCAACACCTGGTATATAAAAAAGCTCTCTATAGATTGAATAATTTTTATCAATAGATTTTAAGCTTATAGCAAGCTAGGAGCATGATTTTATATTTGAATCTACTATGATTAGCCTACAATCTGACATATAGTGGATATTTAAAAAATTGCATGCTTTAGTATATGTGAAATCAACTGATGAGCACCTGAATAGAACTAATAACTGCATGGAACATCAAAGAAGTGACTTGGCATTTAATGGCAATATTATTATTAAACTCCAAATTCACACATGACTTTCCTCCTAAAATCCCCTCTTTTCTACCTCATATCCCTTCTGAGGTCTTGTCTGTCTCTCTATAGCACTGCCTGTATGTTCCCTATTCCCAATATGACCCGCCATGATGCTAAGCTACTTTGGAATACCTTGTGATATAGGGGACATTTATCACATCAGAAGTTACTCTTAAGGGCCCTCGCCAGCATCACTTTTTATCTTCATATGCCTCTTTATTAACTTTAATTACATTCTTGTACAGGCAATAACCAAAAATATAGTGGTTCCACAATCAATAAACAACAAGAGAGAAGAAAGCAAGCCACCGGCTCTAAAAATCTCTCCAATAACCCTAGTCAATCTAACCTCATGTGTATTATCCAAATTCTCATAGGTATTTACAAACCAAACTGCCACAAGATACTTTGTAGCCTTGAAGCATCAGTCCTGTAGCTGAAAGAATTCCCATTAGAATCACCTATTAAGGATTCACAATGTTTCCCATTACTAATTGGACCCTACCTAAAACTAACAGACACTATATTAGGAAGTTCCTGGATTGGATTTTATATAAATTTATATAAATGTGTGACCTGTTCCTTCTTATGGCATATTGAAATCAGAGGGCTCCTCTCCTTTGAGATATTTTCTCACATGAACTCATTGCCTGTCACTGCTTCTGAAACTGGTAAGGAAAAGAGACATTTGGAATATAATAAAACCAATGCATTTTCCTATTATATAATATACAAAATAGTGGAACATAAATGTGTCACATCTCAAGCTTAATATACTATGTCAGAAATTAATAGCAGAAAATCAATAAATAATTCTGTGTACGATTATGAGAAGAGAATTTTGACTTTTTCTTATATGCCATGTTTTGTGCTTTGTGTTAAGAAAGCAACGATGAATAAATTTTAAAAAATCAGTCTTTGAAGAAAGACAAAAATATTTACAAATAAGTACATTACAACACTATGGAGAACCAAGGAGAGAAGAATTAGCTGTGACCCAGTTTGTTAGAAAAGTCTCCTGTTATGTTATTTAGGCCTAGAAAATGAATAAAAGGAATATTAAAAGCCAGAGAATTATTCATTGATTTGAGTGTATGCATTTCTTAACAGGGAGATAATCTCACAAAAAACATCCTTTTGGCTGTTGTAAGGAGAATTGGGTTTCTTCTAAATTCAAAGCATGGAAAATAATTCCAATGCTCAATAACCCATGCTAATTTCAGTAAATTTAAGCATCTTTATGTCCAAATAAGAACCCATGTTTATTTTTTTCATCTACTTGTTGTTGAGTAGACGTCAACAAGATCCAGGAGAGAAATTTTAAGTGTCAGAATTGCTCATGTAAGAACTGTTGATAACAGCCTGGATAGAATAAAAAAAGGGCTAGAAAAACAAGTCTGTGCTAGACAAATAATAGAATAATAAAAATAATAATACAGAATATCTTATATTTAAAACTGCATAAACCTCAGAAATATGATCACTTGGGTTCATGTTTACTCCAATGGCTCTACCTGTAATTTCCTGTGCTTCTCTGTACAAGGCTTTCCTTTATTGTCTGATCTGATTCATAGCTCTATAAGATGTTTCTGTCCAGTTTTGAGGAGCACCAACTCAATGTATGTTTTCTTTCACTGCAAATTGTTTTGTACAAAAAATAACAGAAATACTGTTTTAGGTCAAGTCAGGGAACGTCTGGATTTGGTCATTTATCAAAAGGACTGAGGGAAAAAATAGGAAAAAGGGAGTAAAAACTGACTTACTCGTTTGGGGTAGTAGGAAGGGGGAATCCTAGTGAGGAAATCGATTAAAGAGTCTTAAAGCCTGGCAGTGAAATTAAGATATAAAATCATAGTTCCTGCATGCTATTTTTTATTTTGCTAGTGTTATTTTTAATCTAGTATAGAACTTAGCCATCAGGGCTTAAGCAGTTAAAGGTTATCTACCTTTACAATAATCTGGTAGTATAGTCAGTGTCCTTGCTTCAAAAATTTAGGAAAGCCATTTAATCAGGAAAGTTCCTTTTTTAACAAGTAATATAGTTTCTGTCACACCAGAGTTTTCAAAGGATTAAAACACATTCAAAGTCAAATGAGCAGAAGAGAGACAGTGATGCTTAGTCATAACTAATCTGAGCAGAAAGAAGTGTGTTCAGAGCCATGGGGTGGCACCAAAGTCAGAAACCAGGAAAACACCAGCATCCTAAAGTAAGACAAATGAAGTCTTAATACAAGGTCAACACACTAGCCATCCAGAGACTCCAAAGGAGAGGACACCACCGTGCCCAACAATTAAAATAACTGGGAGAGGGTTAGACAGGTTCCAGGAGGAGGGAGTCAGCAACATAAAGTAAGGGAAGAACAGAGAGCCATATAAAGAAATCTTAGAACCTGAAATAAATACTTTCCCTAGAGAAGATTTGCAAACCATTTTTTCTGAAGATTCACAAATGCCAGCAGAAAAGAGAAAGTGAATTTGTTCTTATGGTGTGAAAAATATGGGAAAACTGAGAGGAAATATTCTAATTCAATTAGTGTGTTCTTTCTACTTCAAAGTATTTCAGAAAATATACAGATGTATAAAAGCTTCCAAGTTCATGGATGAAAATATGAATCCTGTAACATGATGAAACAAAAACTATGTAACTTCTTTTATGCAAAAATGCTCTTGGCAACTGTTGTACGATGGTACTCTGGTACAACAAAATACAGAACAATGTTAAATGTCTCACAGTCAAAGCAACTAATGGTGCAGTTAGTCGTAGCAAATGGTAAAATATAGTACAGATTAGAATACAATTTTTGAGTAAGAGTAAAAGCCTCATGGCATAATACCATTCTTATGCCCAAGAAAGACCAAATATTAAATAAATGTACAAGCATTTTTACTTTGGCAGTGGAGAGTTTTACTAAAAATAAAAATCTGTGAGTATCAACTCTCAGATTTTACATAAGGTCTTCACAGATGTCTCTGGTCTAATTAATCTCTCCATTCTGTTTATCTCACCATCATCATCTTGTATAATCATAGAATGTTTTATGGAGTACCTTGGTTTAAGTTCTTGAGTTAGTACTGGGCTCCCCACCAAAGGTTAAAATACATCAGGGCAAGAAATATGTCCGGTATGAACTGAGGTGCCTCACATTTCATAATATACAAGCTTATTTATTACGAGTATGTAAAATAAATTTTTGGAAATAAGTACATTTTCCCCAACATTTATATAATTTATTGAAGACATTATAGGAAACTTTTAGAATTCAGTAAAGAATTGGAAGTAATGATATATGAGTATCAAAGAATTTACTTTTTTTTCAAAAATGTGCTTTTATTCTTTATCCATAAACATGGTTAGTTTTCTACTTCTTAAATAATTTTTCATTTTCTTTCTGTTATTTCCCTACTTTGCTTTCCAATACCATTCCTTTTCCTTTATGCTACATTCAGCCACCCCAAAATTAATGTGAACAGCCTGATATAGAGTATTTTAATTATCATGCAAGCACAGGGAATACAATAACACCATGTGTATATGTTAGAAGCCACTTTTTCTCAATTAACATTATATCATGAGTGTTCTTCAAGGTCAATAGATCATTTTCTGATTTACTTTAAAACATGCTATACAAAATCCCACGTTACAAATGTAACAAGCTGTGTTCTTCTACTCTCTTAGAGATGAGCATTTACCTTTGCTCCTCCCAATCCTTTATAGCCCCCAAACAGGGTGAAAGCAGTGTTTGCAGACATATATATGCTGTTATTTTCATGCTGTTATATTCACATGCCCATATAATAGACTACCAGCAAGTAGTCATTTCTAGAGAGCAGGTGTTTTTCATTTTAATGGCTAGTAACAAACCTATTTCAAGAGTAAAATTAGTTATAGTACGAGTACTCATTTCATCATACCACATCAGTGATGAGTGTTAACTTTTTTTCAATATTTTGCTTTCAGATGGGTGGGAAACATTATATCCTGGTTATTTCATTTCACATTTTTCTTACTATTAATGAGATTATACATTCCTCCCCCTTGGTTTATCTGTTATTTAAAATTCCTGTTCTGTGAAATAACTATTCATTTATATATATATATATATTTTTAATTTTGGATGGTTCCCTTAAAAAAGAAACAGTTAAGAAGATTCATTGATACTGTGAATTTTAATGGTTAACATTATGTATATATATATAAATTATATATATGTAAATATATATCAAATATATCTATTACATATATTAAATAATTTTTTTATATATAGGGGGGCATGGGCAGGCTCTGGGAATCGAACCCGGGTCTCCAGCATGGCAGGCAAGAATTCTACCACTGAGCCACTGCTGCACTGCCCTTTCCATATATTTTGAAATGCCTTATACTTTTTACTCTCAAGTTATGCCATTTTACTATGTTATGATATTGTTTAGACTTTTTAAAAATACTTTGTCAGATATGTCCATATTTTCTGAATTTCCTAACTTCTTTTAAATAATTTCCTAATACCTACAACTTTTTTCTAAATTTACTTTTTAACTGATAATATTTATTTTTAACTTACCTGTACTACCTCGAATTTGTTTTTTTAACAGAATGAATTAGGAACAACCTTGTTTTCATCTAGGTAAACAGTTCCTATGTCACCCTTGAGCTTTGATTGTGATTCTAAAGACAAATGCAGCAGAAATTACTTTCCAAAGAAGAGATATAATTCAACAAAAAGAATCACAGCTTGAAGTGCCTGAAGTCTCCTTGATCAAATGAAGCCATAACCTTAGAATTTTACAAACAGACACCCCAGGCCAAAGTTTTGGATCTGCGTGCAGAGTACCTCTTGGTGCTCTGAGAAGGCTGTGATTCCTGTCCAATACCACGTTTTCCAGTAGTCCTCGCCATTCCTAGATTCTCTCTCATGTATTCTGAAACTGGTAAGCAAAAGGTCATATATATGAAACAATAGAGAGAATAATCTTCCATGTCATAAGAATTCATTAAAGATACAGGCTATATTCATGGAAATGCAACCAATATAAAAAGAAATAGAATAACTAAGACAAGTCAAAAGGATAAGGCTATGATTTTCTAGCACAGGTCACTTTGCCTACCAGGGGATATTTGGCAATATGTATATATTTTTGGTTGACACGATTGAAGAAGTGCTAATATCATGTAATAGGTAGGAGCCAGATGCTTCTAAATCTCCCACCAGAAACAGGGCAGCCTCCTTCAGTAAAGAACTATCCAGCCCAAAGTGTCAAAAGTGATGAGAAGCTCCTGAATAAATTCAATCTAATAGAATGAGTCATAAACAGTTGGATATGCAGAGATTTTCTATATGGAATAGAAATTAAAATAATAAGCCATAATTGTATTGACCACATGATAATTAGGGGGCAAACAACTTGTATGATTTTCTGAAATGGCTTATGAAATACATTTTAAGGTTGCAACAGATACTTTTTTGTTGTAATGCATATACTAGTTGACTGGACTAATCATTCCTTCTTCAGAAGGGAAGCTGCTTTGCTCCACAGTCATAGTGGGGGTGCTGGAACCTCTAGGGCTACCAGCCATGGGGAGAAGGTTTGAACAGCAGCAGTAAGTAAGTTGAATTAAGTGACTATGGGGCATATGCAGAGAAATAATTCATTTACAAGTTTTTTCCCAGAGAAATTGGTCCAATTATTTACTGCTTTCTAAAAAGTTAGTACAAAGCTTAGCAATTTAAAACATTAATATTACTTCTCAGTTCTGTAAAATGTTGATTAGGTTCAGATAGGTGATTTATTTGGGCTTATATGGCAGTTGCAGGCACATGATAGATTGAAATCCAGAGTCATCCTAGGGCTTGACTGAGCTAGATTTCCAAGGTGGCTTACATGGGGGAAATAATGTTGTCTACTCTTCTAGGGGTTCAGATGGGAATGCTGAGCATAGCCCCTATATGTGGCTTCTCTAGGTATGTGGGTATCACACAAGATGGTGGTTGAGTTCCACATGGAATGGCCCAAGAGGAAATATTCTAAGAAGTCAAGAAGAAACTTCAGAAATTTTCTGACTATAGTTTAAAAGTCAAACAACATTACTTCCATAACATTCCATGGGTCAAGGGCAAGTAAATAGGCCAGTCCAAATTCAAAGAGAGGGGAATTATGCAAGAGAATGAAAGCAGTGATGTAAGGTACATTGGCTAGTCATATTTGGAGACTTCCACAAATTTGACTATCCTCATTGATAACTGATCTTGCATTAATGCTTTAATGAGATGTGTTGAAAAGTGAGAATGACTATGTCTGACAATTGTAAGATGGGGGTTCACATCATTCATGTAGGGTACCAGAATTGAAGCCAAGGAAGAAATGGCAAGAAAATGGAAGAAGTATTTAAGTGCATTGATCCAGAGGCAAGTAAATAGTTGAGACAAAGTATTATAACTCTATTATAGTGGATCTTTGAACAGAAGTCCTAAGACAGTATAAATCTTTGTCAAATTTTTGGTAATTGATATTCATGCTAATAAATGGAATTTTATTTCCTTCCAAATTAGGAAAACTAATTTGCAAGAAGATGATCTCATCCATGAACACCTCCCTTTCCTTCTCTGAACTCCGGTAGTCCATATGGGTGGGCACTTGACATCTATATTTTTTATTTGCTTATCAATCATTTATGAAGTACAAGCTATATTTCCTCTGTTAGGCTGCTGTGCTAATTAGTGTTAGATTTAATAACCCACACACACTTCCTCTTTGAATAACACCACAGTGTAAAGAAATGTCATAGTATCAACAGTTTGAATGATTCTTTACAACAAATCTACTTCTGTTTCCTTGGACAATGGGAATTCATGTATTACTACTGTTAGAATTATGTTATGTCAGCTTCTCATTTCTCCTATCACTTGTTAACCTGCAGCTTTGTATTCTCAGCACACTCCTTTTTCACCCATGTTAAAGAAATGCTTTAATCCTTAGAATATTAAACTGGGGAATTACACTATATGTTAGCCAGGAGTAAAGAAATTATGAGTACAGATAAAAATGCAGAACACCTAACCGTAGCTAGAATTTACAGTAGCTAGTGGTTGCAGCCTCTCCACTTTGGAAATGAAAGCAAGATGTTTGATTCCCCCTGACCTTCTCAGCCTTTCATGTACTAGAAGATATTAATATTAATTAAAAAATGACTATTTTTCTGAGTAATCAAACAAACCTTATATCATAGGAGCAGCTCTGCATGTCCTAAAGCCTGCTGTGATGTTGTAATAGATAAATGCATGTGGCATTCCTTATAGCTGCAGACTCTAGATTATTGTGGTGACGTAACCTACTTCTTCAAATGCACCACATACATCAATTTCTTATTTCCACAGCCACCCTGCCTATGACCCACCATCTGTGACTCAGGCTCCTGGGATTTATTCTTATTTGCTTAAGTTCCAAACAAAACTGTATCCCTCTACCACCCATCCCTGGTCCTCCTGTGTCAGTAAAACTGCCCTCAAGATCCCAGAAGCCATCTTCCATTGAAATCTTCTGATGATACTGTTTTCACATTTACTATTCAATGACTTTCCTGCCTTCAATGCATAAAACAAGATTTAGCCTACACATATAGAAGGCACTCATGTCAAATATAGTAAATAATAATCTTAGTCTTATTTGTATAAGATTTCAAGCTCATAAAGCATATTCATATCTTATTCCATTTGCTCTCCATGGAATTTTATTTATACACCTGTCACAATCTTTAAGTAACATTTCATTATAAAATACCAATAATAAGTTTGTTTTTTGAGTTGGCAAAAAATTATATTTGATTTTTGTGAATGAAACAGTTTAGGGTTAATAAGAACCCTTTTGAAATTAATCTTCATGAACGAGCCACTCTCAAGTTATTCTGAGGTCCCATGTTATTATACCTTTAACCAAAGCAGTAATTGTTTAAAAACATCCATTGATTCTTATGAGCAAATTATTTACAAAATTATACAGATTGTAATGACTTAGAACAAAATGCAATTAAGGAATACAAAACAAACTCAAGGACTCTGTTTTAATATTCTTCATTTTGAGATTTCTGCTGAATATTCTCTTATTCCAAAGATATAAATCTGAGAATAAACTTTCTAAGGTAACATGGGAAGCACAGAAAAGTGTATTTTAAATTAGAATTTCTTTATTTGCTACTTACCAATAACTGAATGAACAAGATCTCTTTGTTAGTAGTTGCTATTTTTTCCATTATCTTACACGTTATTATCCATTTCTGATGAGTGTGTATATTACATATGTTTACAAGATGGGAATACATAGAACTGTGTTTTATTTATCAAATAGATGAACACAAATAAATGACCAAGCAATTTTAGCATTAGGGAGCAAAAATGTGCAGTAGGAAATTAAGTTTGAAAAGGTATGGTATGCATCTAGGATAAAGAAAATGTCACGGTCAAGAAGGAAACACTACTTAAGAAAGGAGGTAAACAGTTTTTCACAAAGGAATTTTAGACAAAATGTGACACATAAACTTTATCTGTATCTTATACTTGTATGTTAATTCAAAGTTAAAATTAAATTAGTTAATAAGCAATAAAAACCTGAAATGGGGATTGAATAATAAACTCATTAGATTTGGGGCTTTGAAAGGAACTAGGAAATGGAGTTCAATCATCTTGTTTTTCTCCTGGAGAAACTGAGGCCCAGAAGCAAAGATGAAACAGCCTTTCAAGGTAGAGTCAGTTCTCAGTCTCAGTTTTCCATCTTTAGTTCAGTGTTCTTTCCAACCACCATGCTTCTGCTTCTCACATCTTAATGCATAGATTATTTATTCTTGCCTTTGTGAGTAATTGATCTCCTATTTGTTACTCAGGTTGAGTGTTCAGTAATAGATCATACAAATACACACACAAACACACTGCATCATTCTCTCTATAGGACCACAATGGTCTACCTTTTGGCTGAGTTAAGTAAATAGAGCGCTTTCTCCAGCCTGAGGCTTCTAGAATGGGTGCTACCCTTGCTCGACTCCAGGTCAGTGCTGATGGTTTGCATGTATGTGAATGGGGATCTAGTGAGGAAAATGGTCAATGAATGATTTGGAAAATCTGGTCACTCAACGTATACAGTTTTATTATTTGGGTTGGGATGTGGCATAGGAAGAAAGCAGGAAGAAAGACATTTAAATATTGCAGGTAATATTGTTTATATTTACACCTTTCATTCTCATTCCACAATATGTGGCCTTGGTTCGAAAATGATAGGGCTGCTCAGAGACTCTGAACAGTCAACCCTGCTCTTTAACCATAAGCTGCTTTTGCAACTTCAGAGCCTTATAATTGGGTTTCAGCTACAGAGGGCAATGGGGGGGAGTAGTCACCAGAGTGAAAAAGTGTCCACTACAGAGTCTTTCCAGGAATGTCCAAATCAGAACCCCACTTATGGGATTGGTGGGAGTTGTGGAGGGAAAATATAACAATCTGGTGCACTTAAAATCTCAGTTTACTCACTGTTCCAAATCTGCTGAGTCATAGTCCCTTCAAAATTCTGAGGCTAAATTTGAACTAAAACAGAACTTCTTAACTTACTTTTGGGAAGACTGTACCTTCTAGATTCATTCAAATTTTGAACACTAAAGAAATTGTGCAAATTTCCATTGATCTCTAAGAGTTTCAGACCATAGGATTCCACCTGCCACAAAAACATACCTCCTGAAGATTAGAGGGTTTCCTTACTCCTATGAAGGTGAAGGATAAGCTTTGGGTTCATAGATTGCTTAGGAGAAATAAGCTATATATTTAGATTTTTACACATCAGTTAGGGTTAGAGTTCTCCAAAGTGCAAGGTCTAACTTCATCTCCTCCCTCTTAGAGAAAACAGGGGATGACATTAAATTTCAAAATCAAATGAGAATGCTGAAGTTCAGTTCAAAACAAAATAAATTAAAGGCTTGAAAATTCCCATGGTATTATTGCTTTCTTGTTTTTCTTTACAGGTGATTCAAGCATAAACCATAGAATAGAGTCCATGGAGAAAGTCAATCAGTCTCAAGTATCAGAATTCATTTTTCTAGGACTCACGAATTCACAGCATATTCAGTTTCTTCTCTATCCACTCTTCTCTTTGTAGTTACGTTTTGGGGAACCTTCTCATTGTTGTCACAGTGTATTCTACATCAAACCTGAACACACACATGTACTTTCTCCTTGGGAACCTCTCCTTTGTGGATATGACCGTTGCTTCTTTGCCACCCCTAAAATGACTGTGAACTTGGTTAAAAAGCATAAGAGCATTTCCTTTGCTGGATACTTTACTCAGATTTTTCTCCTTCACTTATTGGGTGGGGTTGAAATGGTACTATTGGCCTCCATGGCATGTGACAGGTGTGTGGCCATTTGAAAGCCCCTACACTACATGACCATCATGAACAAGAAGGTGTGTGTTTTACTGGTAGTGTCCTCATGGCTCTTAGGTTTACTTCATGCAGAACTTCAGATACCTTTTTTTGTAAGCCTGCCATTCTGTGGTTCCAATGTGGTAGACAGCATTTTCTGTGACCTTCCTCTGGTTACTAAGCTCGCCTGTATAGATACTTACTATGTACAGATAGACATCATTGCCAACAGTGGAATGATATCCCTGAGCTGTTTCACAATTTTGCTTATCTCCTACAGCCTTATCCTCATTACCGTTAAGAACCATTCTTCTACTGGGCAGTCGAAAGCCCAATCTACCTTGACTGCTCACATTACAGTAGTGATTCTCTTCTTTGGTCGATGCATCATCATTTATATCTGGCCCTACAGCAACCACTCTGTGGATAAGTTCCTTGCTGTATTTTACACCATCGTCACTCCCATCTTGAATCCAGTTATCTACACTCTGAGAAACAGATAAATGAAGACAGCCATGAAGAAACACTGGAGGGTTTTTGTGGGTTCTAAACAAGTTACATAGATTTGAAATACATTCTATATAAAAACATATTGTTTCTACCTGTTTTCAAGGTTTCTCTCTCAAGTACAATTATTTGATCCATGTTGAGCAAGTCAAGAAGAATACAGTCAGGTCATAAAAATCAGCCCTAAGGATGTCAAACTAACATAAAATAAATTGACCATTGTTTTTGGCGATGTAAAATGATGTGTCTGAGTTGTGATAATCAAGCAAAGAATTGCTTCTTCTTCAGCACAGTTGGTAAAAATATGATTTTTATAGTTATGAAGGTGACATTGGTTTAAAGAGAAAGTAAAGAGAATCCTCGGAAAGTCCATCCTATGTTTTCCTATAGCTGGAAAGATTTAGTCATTGCTGGGGACCCAACATTGATTCTTTGTCTTCTGAACAATATCTTTTGAGTAAACACTCATCTGTGGTACTTCATTAACAAAGCTTTGTTATTTCAATATCTACCTATAACATCAAGACACATTTTACCTGTTGCCTACAAAATGGGAGAGTTTTGGTAGACCTCTGTAAAGGCTGCTAATATTATCAAAACTTTACTCTCATTTTCCTACAGAATACTACTGCATTTCAAAAAGATATGCTTCTGATTCAAAAATTGTATTTTCCAGAAAAGGCACTTTTCTTTAAGAATATTAACTTATATGTGATTTATAATAATAAGTTATATTATGAAAGTTATTACTTTAAAGGGAAAGTGTGGAATTCCAATTAATAATCTGTACATTTGGAGTTTCTCTGGTTATAAATCTGCATATAATTTTAACATTAGTTTCAGTCCTTCTGAACTTATGATGATACAGGAGATAAAATCAGTAGCTATACAATGTTCAGCTACATCTTTTTAAGAAGTCTTTTTGTAGGATAACTCCAATATTGATAACAAATATATATATATATATATATATATATATATATATATATATATATATTTGTAGCTTATTTTCTCCACTTTCATATAAACTTTCACCACAACTAAAGGAATGCAATTTAATGATCAAGAAAGGTTTTGCCACCTAAAGAACAAATTTCATTTGTGTCACCAACAGTGATTACAGAGGAGAAAAGAAGTAAGAAAATAATGTTTTGTATTCAGCCAATAAAAACAAATATTTTTTGTTTTTTTTAATGAAGCGAAGAAGTTGAACAAGGAGTTTTCTGTTATGCTTATAAGCAAGTTATTTTAGAATGTTTTTGTAAGAAATTTCTAATTCCTTAGAGATTCTTTTCTTCTTCCTACATTCTTTCCTTCAGTCCTACAGAGCAAATAAGGGGTTGTGAACATGAGCCATTATTTAAAGAAACAGTATAACAGATAGAAACTCACCTGCCACATCTACTATAAATGTACACACATTAATGCTTCCACCACTATCTCCCCAGCAAAAGTATAAACGCAATAAAAATGCTAGACTCTGTGAAAGAAGAATTTCTGGTTCATTGGAAACAATTATCAGGATCTAGGAAGGAAAACATGGTATTTAGAGAACTCTGTTGTATTCCAGAAACACAGAGTTATCTATCATGTTACATAACAAACAAACTACCCAATGCCAGAGGTGGAAACACAGGGACTGCTTTACATATAGATCACCAACATACCTGCTGATCCTTAATTGTCCCAAGTAAAACATTTAAAAAAATCTCCATTTCCTCCAGTTTTCTACATACCTGAGATTTCACTACAGTTTGTCATCCAGTTACTGATGGAATCATTTTTCATTGAAAATACGTTATTTAAAAGCACAAAAATATGAAGAGTAACATATTTCCTTTTTTCAGTGATACATATTATAATGGGAATAAGTATATTGATTCCATATTTCTACAACACCTAGTTGAGATTGAAATCCTGAAGAAATGATGTCTTCCAGGGCACGTAGATTTTGAAAAAGTGGGATAAATGGACTAGAAGATAAGGATTTTGCATATTTTGTAATTATTTTGCTCTTGCAAACTGTATGGACAGGGAACTAGCCAACGGGAAACACACAGCTTTGAAGAAACTTCTACTTGTGTGACTGGGAAATCAGTTATTGGGCTGTAACTATAATTCTAGAACCTGCAGTTAATGCTATCTAGGTTAGTTTTGTTTCCTAGATCCTAAAACAAATGCAATAGAATGGGTTGCCTTAATATAGGAAATTAGTGGCTCATGGCTTATGAGGTTAGAATGCTTATTTCCTCACAAGGTCAGTATTTTCAGGCTGCCCATCTCTCTTTGTAATTCCTTGTCTTTTCTATTACATGGCAATGAACATGGTTGCTTCTTCTTCCCTCTCTTTTGTGTTCTGTTGACCTACAAGTTTTTGCTGCTGCTACCTTGACTCCTCACTCTATGCTCTTCTCAAAATGACCTCAGTAATAGGGGTACACCTTAACTAATGTAACTTCATCAAAAATTCCTCCTTAGATTAACTTCACATGCACAGGAAAGGATTGAATTTAAGAATGTTTTTCTTGGATACATAACTCAAAAACACCACACAAGGCTATCATATTAAAAAAAAAGAATCAATTTATGTCTGTTCCACAGGAAGAAATAAGCAAATGTTCATAGCAGCTTAAATTATAATTGCCAAATTCAAAATGTCCCACATGTTCATCCACTTGCAAATGGATAAACAATTATGATGTATTCCTACAAAGAACTATTTCTAAGCAATAAAAAGAAATAAACTAGATGCAGGTGCTCCAGAATAGCTTCATAGCAGCATGAGGAAATTGGGAGATCATCTTTCCTGAAAAACAGTTATAAAACTGGAGAAATTCCCCAAAATGATATTTAAAGTCTCTACAAATTGACCAAAAGGCATAACATATATTGAGAATAATTTATTCAAGAAAATAGATGGAATCTCATCAAGAACATTGAGTTTCTGCAACATTTAAAACAGAAGTTGCTCCCATTCTCCCAATCTCAGGGTTTCAAAAGTTTTCACTGCACAAGTGAGTCAACCCATGAGGACAGACAGCTTCTGCCCTCTTCTGGCTTAAGTTCAGGGACCAGAGGTCCACTCCTCATGGGAAGGACTTGAAACTTTGGTGGCTCCTTCTACTTATGCTCTTTGGCTCAGGTTCTTTTTATGGAGATTCTGCCCAGAGAATCGTGTCAAATTTGGAAGACTAGCAAATACGTGGCTTTGCCTGAGGGAGCTGAATTTATTTTTTCCTCTCTTTCACTTTCTTTCTTTCTATT
Organism: Tamandua tetradactyla; assembly: GCF_023851605.1. Classification (NCBI taxonomy): domain Eukaryota; kingdom Metazoa; phylum Chordata; class Mammalia; order Pilosa; family Myrmecophagidae; genus Tamandua; species Tamandua tetradactyla. Next base: position 43,172,207 of record NC_135340.1, read on the forward strand.
ACTTTTTCTCTCCCTACTAGTGTTACAAGAAGTTTCTGTCAAAACACTAATTGAACATACCTGAAGGTAGAGAGACATGAGAAATCGCACTTGAAAATGAATACAGATCTCTAAGCAAATAGCAACACCAAATCCTGAAGAAGGGGGAAAACTGACTCCCAGAATTATTATATTGTAATATTCAAAGTATTCAATTTTTGTCAAAAATTTAATGAAACTAAAATGTAATGACCATTCAAAGGAGAAATGAACAGAATTCCCCTGAAGGAATAGAAATATTTCTACCTCTGACTCCCCCAAAATTAAAACTTTAAACCAATTGCCTTAAATTTGCTAAAAAGCCACAACAAGCTATGGACAAAGAGTTAAATGAAACAAAGAGAATAATGTATAGAAAAGTAGAGAATGTCAATAAAGATTTAGAATTCATGAACAGGAACCCAAGAGAAGTTATGGAGCTAAAAATGCCATAACTGAAATGTAAAACTCACTAGGGGATTTCAATAGTATACTTGGGCAGGTAGAATAACTAAACAGCAAATATGAAGATGGGCCAATTTAAGTTACCCAGACTGAGAAATAGAAAGATAGGAGAACAAAAAATCTGAAGAGATTAACAGACCAATGATGCACCATCAAGCATACCAATACTGGCAGAAAAATAATCCCAAAGTGAGAAGAGGGAGAGAGAAAGGGACAGAAAAATTATTTAAAGAAACAATGTAGAGAACTCTCCAAGTTTGCTAAAGATATAAGTGTATGCATTCAAGAAGCTTACTGAACTGCAAGATGTATAAAGGAAAAAATTCATATCAAAACACCTTATAATCAAAATGTTCAAAATAAAGACAAAGAACATTTTCAAAGCATCAAGAGAGAAGTGATTTCTCATGTTAAAAGACTTGTCATGAGATTAAAAATATAATCCTCATCATCACTTAGAAAGTAAAATGAAATAAGAATACATGTTTAACATGCTGAAATAAAGTAACTGTCAAACAGTAATTCAACATCCAGCAAAAGTATCTTAAAACTCAAGGTCGAATCAAGATGTTCCAGTGGAACAAGAGCTGATGAAGTTTGATGTTAATAGGCCCTGCCTATGAGAACTGTTAAAGTTCTTCAAGCAATTGTCCCAGCAGAATTATTTGAACAGACTCTTCTTTCCCCAATCCATAATCTTGACACCCTTGTCAAATATAATTGTTCATAGGTGGTAGGTTGAATTATGTACCTCAAAAAATGCATGTTTTCAAACTTAATCCAATTCAATGTAGGTGTTAACCCAGTATACATTGTATCTCCAAAAATGTTATTTTTAGTTAAGCAGTGGCCAAACCCAGCAGTATGCACCCTAATCCATATTGTTGAAGCCACATAAAAGGGAACAAATTAAAAAGCTTACCTTATACTATATTTTAAAAATTAGCTTAAAATGTACCAATAACCTAAGTATAAGATCTAACACCAAAGCCATCTTAGAAGAAAACAGTTACAAATATCCATGGCCTTGGATTTGAGAATTAAAATTTAAAAATAACAGTAAAAGTATGACCAGCAAAAGAAAAATATGTAATTTGACCTCAGAAACTAAATACTTTTGTACATCAAAGGTAATCATTGAAAAAGCAAAAAGAAAATCTACAGAATGAGAGAAAATATTTGTGAATTATAGACATGATAAATGAATAGTAGTCACAATGTATAAAGAACTGTAAGAACAAAACAACAATCAAAAAATAATAACTCAATTTTTTATATGGGTGAAAGGTTTGAAATAAGCATACCTTAATGTTATTGTAGGTTTAGTGCCAGATTACTGCAGTAAATACTGCAAGAAAGTAAGTCACACAAATTTCCTGTTCCCTAGTAAGCATAAAAGCTATGCTTAAATTACACTGTACTCTGTTAAGTATTCAATCACTATGTCTAATAACCTTATGTACATATCTTAATTTAAAATACTTTATTCCTAAAAAATCTCAAACACTGCTGTTATATTACCAAGTTAAAATGTAATATCTTAAATCCTTTGTTGTCATTTCAATAATGTTCAAAATATTTTCAGTAGGAGCAGATTCCATCTCAAGAATTCACCTTCTTTGCTCATCCACAAGAATCAACTCTCCATCCATTCAAATTTTATTATGAGATTCCAGCAACGTATATCTTCTGGCTTCATTTATAACAATAGCTCTCTTGCTATTTCCAAAAATCCTGAACTTATTTCCTCCACTAAAGTCTTGAGCCCCTCAAAGTTAGCCATGACAGTTGGAATCAATTTCTTATGAACTGTTGTTAATATTGATATTTTGGGCTCTGTTCACCTAGAATAGTTAAACATTTTTGTAAGTTTTTCAATTTATTTTGCCTATATTCATCAAAGGAATCAGTGGCTATGACAGTTATAGCTTTAAAAATTTGATTTTATGAATGATCAGACTTGAGAGGCAAAATTATTCATTGATCCACGGGGTTGTAGAAGATACCTTTTGATAGCACACATGAAACCTACATTCATCTTGCTGTACATCTTCATCAGAGCTCCTGGGTGACCAGGTGTACTTTCAATAAGTGGTAATCCCTTGGAAGGATTTTTTTCTTGAACAGTAGATCTCAGCAATAGGCTTAAAATATTCATTAAATCAATTTATAAATAGATGTGCTGTCACCAAGATTTTTGTTTCATTTATATAATACAAGTAAAGTAGATTTAGCATGATTTAGATGGGATTTTCAGAATGATAAAAGACTTTTGGCTTCAATTTAAAGACACCAATTACACTTTCCCCTTACAAAAGAAAGCCTGTCCTTTAAAGCATTGAATCTAGCCATTGACTTATCTCTAGTTGATTCATCTACAATGAAGTTCTATTATTTGCATACTCACATTCATCAATTATCTTAGCCAGATCTTCTGGATAAAACACTAGATGTAAGTATGGCTGAATAGAGTAGCTTGAGATCAGCCCTGCTCCACTGAAAAGTTGTAGAAAGGGTGGGAGGGCAGCTTACTTGGGAGAGCCTTCTGCACCACGTAGGGCATGTCTATTTGCAGAAACTGTGGAACTGAGAAACACAAAGCTAGAGCCTGGCATGGAGGTATGGATCCAGTGGGACTGCACAGACAGGAGCCTGGGACTAGGAAGTAAGCCATGTTGTGTTCCTTGGGGATGTTACGCTCACTAGCACAGCCCTGAGACTGGCAACTCACTCCACACCCCATACATCTGAATCCCCTCACTCACTCCCATTTTCCATGTTCCAGGTGCCCCTACACTACCAACTCCCAGTGCATGTACTTGCCATACCTTCCCCACCTAATGCATCAGAAATTCTGGAAAGTGGCCCCCAAAATGATTGAACTCAGAGTTATGTAAGCAAAATGAAGTGATTTATGTAAATTTCCTATTAGAGATGCAGGTAAAGAGCAGAAAATCATTAAGTAATTAAATTTATTATTATGAGGAGAGAATGTTGATCTTTTATTATATAGTAGGCACTTTGGTGCTAAAGTACCAATAATAAAGAAGTCAAAGTATTCATATTCTTAAAAGAAAGAGAAAATACATACCAGTAACTACATAAAAGAACTATGGAGTGAAAAGGAGAAAAGAATCAAGTTTGACTCAGTTTGTTAGGAAAAGATCTTATTATGTTATTTAAGTATGAATATTGAATAAAAGGAATGTTGAAGGCAAGAGAATAATTCATTGATTTGGGTGCACACATTTCTTCTTAATAGGTTGATAATTTCCTAAAACCATCCTTTCAGCATTTTTTGAAGAGCTCTATTTTGCTACTAGATTAAAATCCTTAAAATAAGCATCCAACTTTCAGTAGCCTATCTAATTTGGAGAATCTGAACATCTTTTAGTCTAAATGGGTATCTAAATTTAGATTTTTGCTAGGTGTTATTGTTGTTGATTAAACTACAACCAATTCTAGCAGAGAAATTTTAAGAACCAGAGTTGCTCATCATGTTTTTTTAAAAGAGGCTGGATAGAATAAACCAGAGCTTGGAAAATTGAATTCTGTGTTAGATGATAAGGAAGATGATGATGATGATGATGATGATAATTCAGGCCTATCCTGTACTTATATTAAAACTACATAGACTCCAGGAATAAGAACACTTGGTCTGAGTTTTACTTCAAAGGCCCACCCATAATTGTCCCTAATTCCCTGTGCTTAGTTTCCCTTAATAATCTAATATGATGAGTGGTTCTGTCCAATTTCTCTCTCCAGTTGGAGGAGCACCAAGCCAATACTTACTTTGTTCATTATAAATTGGATGAAAAGCAAAGGATGGAAGAAGAGTTCTAGAAAAGGTGACTAGGTAAATGTGAGAGACCAACTTTGGATCCTGTCATTTTTCCAGAGGACTGAAAAAAGCAATGGAAGTTAGGGAGCAAAAAAATATATATATATATATATATATATATATATATATATATATATATATATATATTTGGGATAGGAGGAAAAATGAATCTTAGTAAGGGAAGAGACCGAGGAATCTTGACAGTTGAGAGTGAAATTCAGAGATGCAGTCACAGTTCCAGCTTGTTATTATTTTTGTTGTTGTTGTTGCTTTTAATCTACTACAGAATATGATCTTTATGACCTAATCAGTACCAGAGTCATCTGAATTAACAATAAATAGATGGAGCTATCATTTTTCTGGTCTCACAAAGCTATCCAGGAAAGTAATTTAATTAGGAAAGTTTATTCCAATTTAACAAGCAAAACATACAACTAAACTATTGACTGTTGCTATGGGAATCTTTAGTTTCTGTGTCCCCATAATTAACAGATCATTGAAACACAACCAAAGGCAGGTAAGCCAATGGAGTGAGATATCCTCAGTTGTTACTGATAAACACAAAGCAGTGTTCCCAGAGCCATGGGATAGTACTAGAGTACAGGAAAAACTAGGATCCTAAGGTGAGATAAACTAGTGAGGTGAAGTCTTAGCACATAGTCATCCAATAGGCCATCCACAGGATCCAAACTGGAAGGACACAATCCATTTCAGCAACTAAATTAAATATGAGAATGTGGAGGAGTCAAGGAGGGCCAAGTCAGCATCCTAAAGTCAGGGAAGAACAAAGTGCCAGTTGAAGGAGTCCTAGAACTTGAAATACATGTTTTCCCAGAGAAGATTTGCAAAATATTCTTTCTGGGTGGAGATTCACAACCACTGCAGGCAGGAGGAGGTGATTTCCGGTGTGATAAGTATGGGAAAAGTGAGAAGCAGCATTCTAACTCAATTGGGGTATTCCCTGACTTACAAAGTATTTAAGAAAAATACAAATATATGAAAACTTCTAAGTCATGGCTGAAAATAAGAATCCTGTGATGTAATGATGAAAAAATTTATTGAATTTCTTATGTAAAAGTGTTCTTGGCATGCATGGGGTTTTAACCATTGTGTAAGGATACTCTGGTGAAGCAGCATATATAAATCATATCAAAAGTCTATTTGTTGGCCTGCCCTCCTCTCCCTTCTTCATCCTCTGGCCCACCGCGTGGCACCCGCAACCCACAGCAGCTGACCCGCCCGCCCTCCTCTCCCCTCTTCCCCCTCCTGCTCCGGTGGCTCTCCAACCACCACGGTGCCCTCCTCCACCTTCACTAGCTCCTCCACCACCAGCCTCGACAGCCTTGCCACCCTCACAATTCCTCCTCCAGAACAGCTACTGGGGAGTGGAGACAATACAGAGCACCTCCCGGAGCCATGACAGAGATCAAAGGGACAGCGTACCCCATCCTGGAATGGCTGACTGTCTGGGAGAACCAGCTCCGGTGAGATCACCGAGGGGCGCAGGCTTTCCTGGGCGGGACAGCAAGCGGCCGGAGTCCCTCCCTTCCTCCTTCCCAGACCAGCTGGCAGGATTGGGCAGGCAGTCCCCTTGGGCCGTGGCAGCTGGCGCCCGCAACACGTGAGGCCCCTGGACCAACAGAGAGAGTTGGGTCAGAGATCCCCAGATGGCAGAGAGCGGTGACAAGGGGGTCCATTCCAAACACGTGACTCCCCGGTCCGGCTGGGAACAGTGCACTCTCCCGGGCTGTGAGAGCTGGTGCCCTCCCACCATGTTTGGCACCCCGGGCCTACTAGGAAATTCGGTCGGGCACTCTCCCGTGCTGCGGCGGCTGGCGATCCTCCCCGCGTTCGGACGCCTGGGCCGGCTGGCACTCTTCCGAGATGCTTCGGCTGCCGAAACTCCCCTACGGTGAGAGTTTTCCAGAGTTAAAGGACCCACAGCAACTTTTACTGGTGGATCCCGTGGACAAACGTGTGCCACGAGTGCCACCTACTGGGCAGGATAAGAGAAACAGAGCCCAGAGATTTCACAGAAAAATCTTTCAACCTGTGGGGTCCAACACCCAGGGAAATCTGACTAAATGCCCAGACGTCAGCAGAAGATAATGGATCACGCTCAGAAAATTGAAAATATGGCCCAGTCAAAGGAACAAACCAATAGTTCAAATGAGATACAGGAGCTGAAAAAACTAATGCTGAATATATGAACAGAAATGGAAAACCTCTTCAAAAATGAAATCAATAAATTGGGGGAGGACATGAAGAAGACATGGGCTGAACAAAAAGAAGAAATAGAAAAACTGAAAAAAACAAATCACAGAGCTTATGGAAGTGAAGGAGAAAGTAGAAAAGATGGAAAAAACAATGGATACCTACAATGATAGATTTAAAGAGACAGAAGATAGAATTAGTGATTTGGAGGATGGAACATCTGAATTCCAAAAAGAAACAGAAACGATCCAGAAAAGAATGGAAAAATTCGAACAGGGTATCAGGGAACTCAAGGACAACATGAACCGCACAAATATACGTGTTGTGGGTGTCCCAGAAGGAGAAGAGAAGGGAAAAGGAGGAGAAAAACTAATGGAAGAAATTATCACTGAAAATTTTCGAACTCTTATGGAAGACCTAAAATTACAGATCCAAGAAGTGCAGCACAACCCAAAGAGATTAGACCCAAATAGGTGTTCCCCAAGACACTTACTAGTTAGAATGTCAGAGGTCAAAGAGAAAGAGAGGATCTTGAAAGCAGTGAGAGAGAAGTAATTCATCACATACAAGGGAAACCCAATAAGACTATGTGTAGATTTCTCAGCAGAAAACATGGAAGGTAGAAGACAGTGGGATGATATATTTAAGTTACTAAAAGAGAAAAACTGCCAACCAAGACTCCTATATCCAGCAAAATTGTCCTTCAAAAATGAGGGAGAAATTAAAACATTCTCAGACAAAAAGTCACTGAGAGAATTTGTGACCAAGAGACCAGCTCTGCAAGAAATACTAAAGGGAGCACTAGAGTCAGATACAAAAAGACAGAAGAGAGAGGCTTGGAGAAGAGTGTAGAAAGAAGGAAAATCAGATATGATATATATATAATACAAAAGGCAAAATGGTAGAGGAAAATATTATCCAAACAGTAATAACTCTAAATGTTAATGGACTGAATTCCCCAATCAAAAGACATAGACTGGCAGAATGGATTAAAAAACAGGATCCTTCTATATGCTGTCTACAGGAAACACATCTTAGACCCAAAGATAAATATAGGTTGAAAGTGAAAGGTTGGGAAAAGATATTTCATGCAAATAACAACCAGAAAAGAAGAGAAGTGGCTATACTAATATCCAACAAATTAGACTTCAAATGTAAAACAGTTAAAAGAGACAAAGAAGGACACTATATACTAATAGAAGGAACAATTAAACAAGAAGACATAACAATCATAAATATTTATGCACCGAACCAGAATGCCCCAAAATACGTGAGGAATACACTGCAAACAGTGAAAAGGGAAATAGACACATATACCATAATAGTTGGAGACTTCAATTCACCACTCTCATCAATGGACAGAACATCTAGACAGAGGATCAATAAAGAAATAGAGAATCTGAATATTACTATAAATGAGCTAGACTTAACAGACATTTATAGGACATTACATCCCACAACAGCAGGATACACCTTTTTCTCAAGTGCTCATGGATCATTCTCAAAGATAGACCATATGCTGGGTCACAAAGCAAGTCTTAACAAATTTAAAAAGATTGAAATCATACACAACACTTTCTTGGATCATAAAGGAATGAAGTTGGAAATCAATAATAGGCGGAGTGCCAGAAAATTCACAAATAAATGGAGGCTCAACAACACACTCTTAAACAACTGGCTCAAAGAAGAAATTGCAAGAGAAATTAGTAAATACCTAGAGGCAAATGAAAATGAAGACACAAAATATCAAAACTTATGGGACGCAGAAAAGGCAGTGCTAAGAGGGAAATTTATTGCCCTAAATGCCTATATCAGAAAAGAAGAAAAGGCAAAAATGTAGGAATTAACTGTCCACTTGGAAGAACGGAGAAAGAACAGCAAACTAATCCCAAGGCAAGCAAAAGGAAAGAAATAACAAAGATTAGAGCAGAAATAAATGAAATTGAAAACATGAAAACAATAGAGAAAATCAATAAGACCAGAAGTTGGTTCTATGAGAAAATCAATAAGATTGATGGGCCCTTAGCAAGATTGACAAAAAGAAGAAGAGAGAGGAGGCAAATAAATAAAATCAGAAATGGAAGAGGAGACATAACTAGTGACCTCACAGAAATAAAGGAGGTAATAACAGGATATTATGAACAACTTTACGCTAATAAATACAACAATTTAGATGAAATGGACGGGTTCCTGGAAAGACATGAACAACCAACTTTGACTAAAGAAATAATAGATGACCTCAACAAACCAATCACAAGTAAAGAGATTGAATTAGTCATTCAGAAGCTCCCTAAAAAGAAAAGCCCAGGACCAGACAGCTTCACATGTGAATTCTATCAAACATTCCAGAAAGAATTAGTACCAACTCTCCTCAAACTCTTCAACATAATCGAAGTGGAGGGAAAACTACCTAATTCATTCTCTGAAGCCAACATCACCCTCATACCAAAACCAGGCAAAGATATTACAAAAAAAGAAAACTACAGACCAATCTCTCTAATGAATACAGATGCAAAAATCCTCAATAAAATTCTAGCAAATCGTATCCAACAACACATTAAAAGAATTATACATCATGACCAAGCAGGATTCATCCCAGTTATGCAAGGATGGTTCAACATAAGAAAATCAATTAATGTAATACACCACATCAACAAATCAAAGTGGAAAAATCACATGATCATCTCAATTGGTGCAGAGAAGGCATTTGACAAGATTCAACATCCTTTCCTGTTGAAAACACTTCAAAAGATAGGAATACAAGGGAAGTTCCTTAAAATGATCAAGGGAATATATGAAAAACCCACAGCTAATATCATCCTCAATGGGGAAAAATTGAAAACTTTCCCCCTAAGATCAGGAACAAGACAAGGATGTCCACTATCACCACTATTATTCAACATTGTCTTGGAGGTTCTAGCCAGAGCAATTAGACAAGAAAAAGAAATACAAGGCATCAAAATTGGAAAGGAAGAAGTAAAACTATCACTGTTTGCAGACGATATGATACTATACGTAGAAAACCCAGAAAAATCCACAACAAAACTACTAGAGCTAAAATGAGTACAGCAAAGTAGCAGGCTACAAGATCAACATTAAAAAATCTGTAGCTTTTCTATATACTAGTAATGAACAAGCTGAGGGGGAAATCAAGAAAACGAATTCCATTTACAAGTGCAACTAAAAGAATAAAATACCTAGGAATAAATTTAACCAAGGAGACAAAAATCCTTTATAAAGAAAACTACAAAATACTGCTAAAAGAAATCACAGATGACCTAAATAGATGGAAGGGCATACCGTGTTCATGGATTGGAAGACTAAATATAATTAAGATGTCAATCCTACCTAAACTGATCTACACATTCAAAGCAATACCAATCAAAATCCCAACAACTTATTTTTAAGAATTAGAAAAACCAATAAGCAAATGTATCTGGAAGGGCAGGGTGCCCCGAATTGCTAAAAACATCTTGAGGAAAAAAAACGACGCTGGAGGTCTAGCGATGCCAGACGTTAAGGCATATTATGAAGCCACAGTGGTCAAAACAGCATGGTATTGGCATAAAGATAGATATATCGACCAATGGAATCGAATAGAGTGCTCAGATATAGACCCTCTCATCTATGGACATTTGATCTTTGATAAGGCAGTCAAGCCAACTCACCTGGGACAGAACAGTCTCTTCAATAAATGTTGCCTAGAGAACTGGATATCCATATATAAAAGAATGAAAGAAGACCCGTATCTCACACCTTATACAAAAGTTAACTCAAAATGGATAAAAGATCTAAACATTAGGTCTAAGACCATAAAACAGTTAGAGGAAAATGTAGGGAGATATCTTATGAATCTTACAATTGGAGGCAGTTTTATGGACCTTAAACCTAAAGCAAGAGCACTGAAGAAATAAATAAATAAATGGGAGCTTCTCAAAATTAAACAATTTTGTGCATCGAAGAACTTCATCAAGAAAGTAGAAAGACAGCCTACACAATGTGAGATAATATTTGGAAATGACATATCAGATAAAGGTCTAGTATCCAGAATTTATAAACAGATTGTCCAACTCAACAACAAAAAGACAGCCAACCCAATTACAAAATGGGAAAAAGAGTTGAACAGACACCTACCAGAAGAGGAAATACGGATGGCCAAGAGGCACATGAAGAGATGCTCAATGTCCCTGGCCATTAGAGAAATGCAAATCAAAACCACAATGAGATATCATCTCACACCCACCAGAATGGCCATTATCAACAAAACAGAAAATGACAAGTGCTGGAGAGGATGTGGAGAATGAGGCACACTTATCCACTGTTGGTGGGAACGTCAAATGGTGCAACCACTGTGGAAGGTAGTTTGGCGGTTCCTCAAAAAGCTGAATATAGAATTGCCAAACGACCCAGCAATACCATTGCTAGGTATCTACTCAAAGGACTTAACGGCAAAGACACAAACGGACATTTGCCCACCAATGTTTATAGCAGCATTATTTACAATTGCAAAGAGATGGAAACAGCCAAAATGTCCATCAACAGAAGAATGGCTAAACAAACTGTGGTATATATGTACGATGGAATATTATGCAGCTTTAAGACAAGATAAACTTATGAAACATGTAATAACATGGATGGACCTAGAGAACATTATGCTGAGTGAATCCAGCCAAAAACTAAAGGACAAATACTGTATGGTCCCACTGATGTGAACGGACATTCGAGAATAAACTTGAAATATGTCATTGGTAACAGAGTCCAGCAGGAGTTAGAAACAGGGTAAGACAATGAGTAATTGAAGCTGAAGGGATACAGACTGCAACAGGACTAGATACAAAAACGCAAAAATGGACAGCACAATAATACCTAATTGTAAATTAATCATGTTAAAACACTGAATGAAGCTGCATCTGAGCTATAGGGGTTTTTTGTTGTTTGTTTGTTTGTTTGTTTTACTATTATTACTACTTTTATTTCTTTTCTCTATATTAACATTTTCTATCTTTTTCTGTTGTTTGCTAGTTCCTCTAAACCGATGCAAATGTACTAAGAAACGATGATCATGCATCTATGTGATGATGTTAAGAATTACTGAGTGCATATGTAGAATGGTATGATTTCTAAATGTTGTGTTAATTTCTTTTTTTTTCTTTCCGTTAATAAAAAAAAGAGTAGGTAAAAAGTGTTGTGAAGATATTTATGAAAGTTAATCCTAAAGCAATAAATTGTTTATTAATTAATTACAATGTCAGATGGATGGCAACTAATTGAATTAGGTGCAAAGTTTAGTAATTTTTCATTATTACATGTAATAAACCTTTCCTATTAGGAATTCTTTTTATTCTATACCTTGCAAAAGTACACAACTTCACATCCCTCAACCTGAAATCCATGGAATCAGATATACTTCAAATTTAATCTAATTTTTAAAAATAATATGCACCTGTATATTTTGGAACACTTCTTTTAAAAGAGGTCTTATGCATAAATCTTAAATTAAAACTATTACTATTTATACAGTAAAATAGATATTGTCTATGCAATAAATAAAAAACATGAATATTAGCTCTCCATCATTTCAGTACAAGATTTGTTGTTTAATAAGTTAGGTCAAGTTAGGTTGAACCATAATATAGGTCAAAATGAACAAAAAGATGGGTAGTTTTCAGGTAGTTTGAATTTCAGAATTGTGGAAAAGTATATATTGGATAAAACAGAATGTTGACACATATGAGAAAGCATGCTTCAATTTTAGGACTAAGGCTACTACAACTGGGACTAGGACAGTCTCTCTGCCCTTTATTGTGTTTGAAATGTCAAGTAATCTACTTGACAAACCCTAGTAATCTACTCTCTGATACACACAAAGGAAAATGAATACAGCTTAACTTTATATATCTTGTATCACCTGTATTTCTATGTTACTTCCATGACTCTAGGTAAACCATGTTTTTTTGTGATGAGTATTGTAAAAGAATAAATTATTGTCCTTATGACATTTATAAAATCAGCTTTCCACTGTGAGAAATGGATATGAAAGTCCCAGTAATGCCAGTTGGAAAGAGTCTGAGCTAAGATATTTTCAAAGGATCTGCTCTCCAATACACAGACTCATCATAGTCAAATGCGGTTGTGTGGAATAAAAACGTGGAATAATCCTGAGATAATTTAGGATTGTAGTTCTCAATTTTTTTGGTCTCAGGACCCTTTTAATTTTTAAAATTATTGAGGACCTCAAAAAGCTTCTATTTACCTAGGTTATATGTATTGATACTTGCAATTTTAGATATTAAAACTGATAAACATTTAAAATACATATTCATTAACTCACTTTAAAATAGTGATAACAAACCCATCAGAGGTTAAAGTTAATATTATATTATATGAAAATAACTATATATATATTTTTTGTGATGGTTTGTTTTGTTTTTCTTTTTTTAACACTTTTTATTGTGAAATATAACATATATACAAAAAGCAATACTTTTCCAAGTATATTTTAACAAGTAGTTATAGGACAGATTTTAAAGTTTGGTATAGGTTAGAGTTCCACAATTTTCCATTTTTTCTTCTAGCTGCTCCAAGACACTGGAGACCAAAACAAGCAGCAATATAATGATCCAGCAGTCTTACTCATTTGTTAAATCTTATCTTCTTTGTGATACTCCTCCCATTTTTCTTTTATTTATGTGAAAAATAATACATATACAAGAAAGCAATAAATTTCAAAGTGTATCTCAACAGTTAGAATTAGCTGTGGAACAGATTTCAGAGTTTGGTATGGATTACAATACCACAATTTCAGATTTTAACATTTAGCTGATCTAAGGTATGGAAGACTAAAAGAAGTATCAATATAATGATTCAGCAATTGCATTCATTTGTGAAACACTACCTTCTCTGTATAACTCCAGCATCACTTTTGATCTTTCCCCCTCTTTAGGGGTATTTGGGATATTCCCATTCTAATTTTTCATGTTGGAAGAGGCTGTCAATAATACAGAAGAGAGGGATGAAACTAGTTGTTACTCTAGAAAGGCTACCTCCTCTACACTTCAGGACTTATCTGGTCCAGGGTCCCATATGGAGTTTGTAGGTTTCTGGAAAGTTACCCTAGTACATGGAACCTTTGTAGAATTTTATATAATGCCCTAGTTGTTCTTTAAGATTGGCAGAAATGGTGAATTTTTGCTGATTTTTTTTATTAGCTCAAGTAATTTTGTTGTTGACTTCCCAGGATTTTGTAAATATAGTGTCAATTCATCCACTTATAATGAAAGTTTTATTTCTACTTTTCAATTTGGATGCCTTGTATTTCTTTTTCCTGCCTGATTGCTCTAACTAGAACTTCTAGTACAGTATTGAATGATAGTGGTAACAGAGGGTATCCCTGTCTCATTTCCAATCTTAGGGGGGAGGCTTTCAGCCACTCACTATTGAGTATGATGCTGGCTATGGGTTTTTATATATGCCTTTTATCATATTGAGGAAGTTACCCTTGATTCTTATCATTTGAAGTGTTTTTATCAGAAAAGGGTGTTGAATTTTTTTAATGCTTTTACAGCATCGATCAAGATGATCACATGATTTTCCCTTTTGTTTTGTTAAGGTGCTATATTATATTAACTAATTTTCTTGTGTTGAATCATCTTTGCTTTCCTGATATAAACCCCACTTGGTCATAGTATATAATTCTTAATGTGTTGTTGGATTTGATTTGCTGATATTGTGTTGAGAATTTTTGCATCTATGTTCAGAAGGGAGATTGGACTGTAGTTTTCCTTTCTTGTATCATCTTTACCCAGTTTAGTTATTAAAGTGTTGTTAGCTTATAAAATGAGTTAGGTAGTCTTCCATTTTCCTCGATTATTTGGAAAAGTTTGAGCAGGATTGGTATTAGGTTTTTTTTTTGGAATGTTTGATAAAATTCTCCTGTGAAGTCATCTGGCCCTGGGCTTTTATTTGTAGGAATATTTTTGATGATTGATTGAATCTCTTTCCTCACAATTGTTCATTGTGATCTTCTATTCACATCATTCAGATCTTCTATTTCTTCTTGAGTCAGTGTTACTTGTTTGTGTGTTTCCAGAAATTTTTCCAGTTGTTCATATTTATCCTTTTATGTTTTTTTTTTTTTTGGTTCTTCAAGGTATGTGGTAATGACCTCTCTCTCATTTCTGATTTTCTTTATTTGCATACTCTATATTTTTTTCTTTGTCAGCCTTGCTAGTGGTCCATCAATTTTATTGAATCTCTCAAAGAACCAACTTTTGGTTTTACTGATTCTTTCTATTTCTTTCTTAAGTTCCCGCAGGTAAGCATTAAGCCTCGATTATTGATTGCTCTTTCTTTTTTTATTAATTAAAAAAATTAACAAACAAACAAAACAATAAGATATCATTCCATTCAACATATATAATCAGTAATTCTTTATATCATCACATAGTTGCATGTTCATCATTTCTTAGAACATTTGCATCGATTTAGAAAAAGAAATAAAAAGACAACAGAAAAAGAAATAAAGCGATAATAGAGAAAAGAAAGTTATATATACCATACCCCTTACCCCTCGCTTTCATTTACCACTAGCATTTCAAACTAAATTTATTTTAACGTTTGTTCCCCCGCTATTTATTTTTATTCCATATGTTTTACCCTTTTGTTGATATGGTAGATAAAAGGAGCATCAGACACAAGTTTTTCACATTCACAGAGTCAGATTGTGAAAGCTATATCATTGTTCAATCATCATCAAGAAACGTGACTGCTGGAACACAGCTCTACATTTTCAGACAGTTCCCACCAGCTTCTCCACTACATCCTGAATAACAAGGTGATATCTACTTAATGCATAAGAATAACCTCCAGGATAACCTCTCGGCTCTGTTTGGAATCTCTCAGCTGCCGACACTTAGTCTCATTTCACTCTTCCCACCCCCTTGGTCAAGAAGGTTTTCTCAATCCCTTGATGTTAATTCTCATCTCATTCTAGGGTTTTCTCAGTCCCTTGATGCTGAGTCTCAGCCCATTCCAGGATCTCTGTCCCAGGTTTCCAGGAAGGTCCACATCCCTGGGAGCCATGTCCCATGCAGAGAGGGGGAGGGTGGTGAGACTGCTCGTCATGTTGGTTGGAGGGAGAGGCCACATCTGAGCAACAAAAGAGGCTCTCTAGTTGCTCTTTCTTTCTTTCTTTTTTTCTTTTGCATGGGCAGGCTCTGGGAATCAAACTCGGGTCTCCAGCATGGCAGGTGAGTACTCTTCCACTGAGACATGGTTGCCCACCCTCTTCTTTTTTTAATAGAGGCATACAGGGCAATAAATTTCTCTCTCATCACAGCCTCTGCTGCATCCTATAAATTCTGATATGCTGTATTCTCATTTTCATTCCTCTCTTGACAGCTACTGATTTCCCTAGCAATTTCTTCTTTGATCCACTGGCTATTAAAAGTGTGTTATTTAATCTCCATATATTTGTGAAAGTTCTCATTCTTTGTTGGGTATTGATTTCCAGCTTCATTCCATTGTGATCAGAGAAAGTGCTTTGAATAATCTCAATTTTTTAATTTATAAAGACCTGTTTTCTTTCCCAGCATATGATCTATCCTGGAGAATGTCTCATGAGCACTAAAGAAGGATATATAACCTGGAGTTTTGGGGGTATAATGACCTATATATGTCTATTAGGTTGGGTCTAATTAATTTGCCAAATTATTAAATTCTCTATTTCTTGTTTGGTCCTCTCTCTGGTTGTTCTATCTGTAGAGGACAGTGATGTATTGGTGTCTCCTACCATAATTCTTGAAACATCTATTGCCCTCTTCAGTTTTGCCAATGTCTGTCTTATGTGCTTTGGAGCTCCTTTATTTGGAGCAGAAACATTTATGATTGTTATTTCTTCTTGGTTAATTGTTCCTTTTACAAGTATATAGTGTCCTTCTTTGTCACTTATGTCTTTACATGTAAAGTCTATTCTGTCTGATATTAGTATTGATACTCCTGATTTCTTTTGTTACAGCTTTCTTGGAACATATTTTTCCATCTTTCCACTTTCAGTCTATTTGTATCCTTGTGTTTAAGATGAGTCTCATGTAAGTAGCATATAGCTGGACTAAATTTCTTAATCCATTCTGCGAATCTGTATCTTGAAAGCAAAATAAAGAGTGCAGTAAAAATAATTTTATTTTTTTCAAATTACTTTAAATATGGCTTAATAGAGGCAGTTTAGTTCTTTTAACCTACTTCAGCAGCAGTTTGTTGCATAATGTTTTGATGGAAATATATGAAGATCATCTAGGCTTAAAAATATATGTAGGTGAATAAGATCTGAGCATTTTGATTTTGGTGTAATAGCAATGGTGATAAAACCAGAAACTGCTTAGCAAAAAGCAAGGCATTGCCATCAAATGGCTGTAGTTATGATATCCCTTATCACTACAAACTCACACAACAAAATGAAAAGGTAAAAAATTACTTTTTCAATCATTACTACAAATATTAAAACACCGTAAGATGCTGTCTTTTTTGTTGTTATTATATATTTTGTCTTAAATATTAATATTCTTTTTTATTAATCCTTTTTCGAGATTTTCATTCTTCATTCAATCTGGGATAATTTTTTTTTTCTAGGATGAAGATCATTCCCTGGATTTCTTGTGATAAAAATACTCTCAGCTTCATGCATCTATGTGATGATGTTAAGAATTACTGAGTGCATATGTAGAACGGTATGATTTCTAAATGTTGTGTTAATTTCTTTTTTTTCTTTCCGTTAATAAAAAAAATAAAAAATAAAAAAATTTAAAAAAATACTCTCAGCTGTTGTTTATCTGCAAACATCTTAGTTGTTTATTCACATTAGAATGGTATTTTTTGCTGTATTTGGAATTATAGGAGGTCGGTTTTTCTCAGTAACTTAAGCTATTATTTTATTGTCTATGGCTTTCACATTGATTATTCAAGCATCAGTCATGTAGTTCCTTTTAAGATAGTGTTTCTTTTCTCTGTCTTATTGATGATATTCTCTGTATTGTTCAACAAAATGACTTTGATGTATCAATAATCAGGCTTTCTCCATGTTTATCCTTTTTTCGTTAACTGCATTGTATGAATTCCTGGATCAAAGACTTTCAACAATTTTGGAAAATCCTCAAACACCATTTTTCATTTGATGCCCCAATTCTTTCTGTGGGTTTCATTTACACATGTGTTCCAGAATGGCATATTGTCCCATCTGTTTCACAAACTCATATTCTGTTCTATTAATTACTGTTGCTATCATTGTTATTGTTACTATCATCTGTACTACTGAAATATTATATCTCTTTGCTTCAGTTTTGATAATTTTAAATGATCTACCTTTTCAGTCCACAGATTCTTTCTTATGTTCTCTCCTGTCTGCCTTTAAACCTATCCTAGTCATTATTTTCATGTTTTTCAGTTGTAAAATATCTCTAGGTACCTTCTTTCAGTTTCCATTTCCTAGTTAAAATTATTCACCTTTACATCCATTTACTCACTTTTCCTCTTAAAAGCCTTTTCTTCTTTTAAAATGCATAATGCTTTGTTTTAAATTTGTTAATTTCAAAAATGAGTCATCTGAAAAAAATGAGTCATCTGTGACCTGCTTCTCACAGAATTTGAGTTGTTGGTCATATATTCCTGATTATTATTATCTCTCATATTTTATGTGTATTACACATCTTGTATAAAGGAGATTTTACCTCATATATTCCTGTAGAGATTATTTATTTTTCTGTTAGGCATGTAGAATTAACACCACAATCTAATCAGATACAGACTGATTTGAATTTGGACTGTAGTTTTTATAAAATTCAATTCACCTCAGTTAGGTGCCTGCTCTCTGATTATGTCTATTGGGTTTTGATTGTGACTCTGACAGCTCTCTTTCTTCTCAGCTTGAAAGATTGTGGAATTTCATTTTGGACTCAGAATTTTGGGGCTTGGAACTTTAAGTATCTCATCTCTTCTTCTTTTCCCTAGTTTTGAAAACATGGCATATTTCTCAAATAGAAAATGAGTGCTATGTTTGCAACTGATATTTTAACTAAAATCCTTTACAATTACTAATATCAAGCAACAAAATAATCATGAGCTGGGAAAAGATATAAAATATTGCTGAACATATAATCCAGAAAGAATTTCAGATCATAGATACTCAGGCCAAAGAGTCATCTCAAAGTTAGCCAGTGATTTGTCCCAGTTTTCCAGATACAAAGCAAAAGATAAATTAAATCAATTTCCTAGTGTATATGGATGAACTATTATCATATACGGGCATACTGCATTTTACTGTGCTTCATTTTATTGCACTTTGCAGGTACTGTGTTTTTAAAAATTGAAGATTTTGTGGCAACCCTGTATCAAGCAAGTCTTTGGCACCCTTTTTCTGATAGCGCATGTGCTCACTTCATGTCTCTGTCACATTTTGGTAATTCTCACATTTCAAAATTTTTCATTATTATTATATCTCTAATGGTGATCTGTGATCTTTGCAGCTACTTTGTTTTGGGGAGCCATAAAGTGTGCCTATATAAGATAGCAATTAATCAATAAATGTGTGTGTTCTGACTGCTCCACCAATCAACCATTTCCCCATCTCTCTCCCTCTCCTCAGGCCCCCCTATTCCCTGAAATCAACAATATTTTAATTAGTCCAATCAATACTCCTACAATGGCTTCTAAGTGTTCACGTGAAAGGATGAGTTATACATCTCAAACTTTAAATCAAAAGAAAGAAATGATTAAACTTAGTGAGAAAGGCATGTCCAAAGCAAAGATAGGGCAAAAAGTAGGCCTCTTGTCAAAAGCAGCCAAGATGTGAATGCAACGTAAAGGTTTTTGAAAGAAATTAAAAGTGCTATACTAGTGAACACATAAATATTAGAAAATGAAACAGCCTTGTTGCTAATACGGAGGACATTTTTGTTGACTGGATATATCAAACCAGCTATGACATCCCCATAAGCCAAAGCCTAATCCACAAAAAGGCCCTAACTCTCTTTAATGTTATGAAGGCTAAGAGAGGTGAGGAAGCTTCAGAAGAAAAGTCTGAATCTAGAAACATTTTTCATGAGACTTAAAGAAAAACCCATTTCCATAATGTAAAAATGCAAGATGAAGCAGCAAGTGCTGATGTAGAAGCTGCAAGAGGTTACTCTGAGGACCTAGCTAAGGTAGTTAATGAAGGTGGCTACACTAAACAACAGACTTTCAGTGTTGATGAAACAGTCTTCTTTCCTGTTGACAACGTGTCTGGTCACCCAAGAGCTCTGAGGGGGATGTACAATGAGATGAATGTTGTTTTCATGACTACTAACACTATAACCATTATGTAGCTTATGGATCAAGGAGTCATTTGGATTTCTAAGTCCAAATGTTTAAGAAATACAATTTGTAAGACTATAGCTACCTTAGATAGTGATTCCTCTAATGAATCTTAGCAAAGTAAATTGAAAAACCTTAAAAAGAATTCACTCTGCTAGATGCCATTAAGAACCTCCATGATTCATGAGAGTAGGTCAAAATATCATCATTAACAGGAATTTGGAATAAATTGATTCCAACCCTCATGGATGAATTTGGGGGCTTCAAAATTTCAGTAGAAGAAGTAACTGCAGATGTGGTATAAATAGCAGGAGAACTAGAATAAGAAATGAAGCCTAAAGATATGACTGAACTTTTGAAGTCTCATGAAAAAACTTTCACAGATGAGGAATTGTTTCTTATGGATGAACAAAGAAAGTGGTTTCTTTAAATGGAAACTACTCCTGGTGAAGATGCTGTGAACATTGCTGAAATGAGAACAAATTAGAATATTAATGAAACTTAGTTGTTAAGGCAGCATCAGAATTTGAGAGAATTGATTCCAACTTTGTAAATAGTTCTACCATGGGTAAAATGCTATCAAACAGCACATCATGCTAGAGAGAAATCTTTCATGAAATAAAGAGTCAATTGCTTAGGCGAATTTCATTGTTGTCTTATTTTATGAAATAGCCACAGCCACCTCAACCTTCAGCAACAACCATCCTGATCAATCAGCCGCCGTCAATACCAAGGCAAGACCCTGCACTAGCAAAAGGTTATGAGCCTCCACTAGCAAAAAGTTTATCATTGAAGGCTCAGATGATGGTTAGCGTTTTTAAGCAACAAAATATTTTTAATTAAGGGATGGGTATTGTTTTTTTAGACATGATACTACTGCACACTTAATAAACTACAGTGTAGTGTAAACTTAACTTTTATATGCACCAGGAAACTGAAAAATTCACATGACATGATTTATTTGTGATAGCCACTTTATTGTGCTAGTCCTGAAGAGAACCCAGAAGTATGGGTTCTGAGATATGCCATATATCAAATGATAAATGTTTGGAACACATACCATGAGAAATAAGAGAGCTATTCAATATAATTGAGAAAACTAAACAGTTGGTACTGTAGTTGCTGGATGATAATAATACCATGAAATGATCAAAGATCTAAACCCAAGTTCAAAATATATTCATTAATGAATTGATTTATAAACATTTTATCACAGTTTCAAAAGTAGTGAAACAAGCCACAGAAATGTAAATATGTATATACCCCTGCCCCAGGTTAACTGGATAAAGGGCCTGAGTCAAGTAGAAATAAGACAATGAAACGTGAGAGCATTAGTCATCCATCAAACACAGGTAATACACTGTCTCTGCAGCTCTTCTTGTTTCTTCTCCTACCATTAGTCAAACTCCCCTTATTATACATCTCTATCAATGTCTGTTTAGTCTTCTCCTACTGATCTCTGTTCTTCCTTCCTCCAGGTTTTAAGTCCATCTCTTGTAATTCTTTTTTTAAAAAAATTCTGTACAAAATATATGTTTAAATTATTCACACATAGGTTTAAATAGGAGAGTTGAATATTTTATAGTGTCATCTAAGATTAAGTACATTACTCATTTTCTATACAAGACATTTATTTGAAATGCCAACATGTGTAGAACATAGTCAGTGTTACATGAGACTCAGCAACAATAGAAAAATAGAGACAGTGAAAACCTTTGTACAACTGTAATGGTACACAAACAGAAATGTAACATTTTACAATGCTTCACACAGATGAATTCAAGTTTGGAGGTACCTTAATAAAAATACTATATATTTCTTTAAAAAACACTATGGAAAACTGAAGTATAAATAACTTTTATAAAGTACTTTTTGTGCAGGTACATGCAGGTAGAGAACACTCGCATAGGACATGATATCAATTTAAGAAAAATTTTTGCGCCTTTAACTTTGAAGGCACTCGATTTTAGACCAGTAACAGCACAACTACAAGAAATGTAGTGTTGTAGAAAATACCACCTCTCTTTAGTACAGATGTGATACAAAAACAGCAAGTAGAGTTCAGGAATATTTATCTTCCATTTAAACATTCCTTTCAAAAGCAGGATGCTCCATCCAAGAGTAGGATGCACAGTCATGTGCACTTATACACAATAAAGCTTCCAGAACTTTTCTGCTCTCTTAAACAAAATCCACATAAGCACATAAACACAAAAGGTTACTTTCAAGACACATGCTTGTAAGTGTTCTTTCTATAGAAACAGCCACAATATTTATAATATTCAAGAAATGGAAAGTTGACACACAGTCTTAGGATTTTCTGGAGGAAAACAAATCAAGGCTTGCCAACATATAGGACAAAAAGACAACTTAACATTTCATAAACCATTGTTAATGGAAAATAGTAAAATACCTTTTAACAGCATGCACAGTAACTTTTAGATATGATTAGCTGAAATGATGTTTGAAAGTAAATTACTTAGCAGATAATGTAAACAACTGCAGAACAAGGAATAACACACATCGCTGCTATTTTAATAACTTAAGAAAGTTAGAAGTCAACCAAATAATTTAAACAGTGAAATAAATGAAATTTAAATTTGATTAAATTTTGGTGTTAAGATAATTTTGTCCAAAGATAAAAATCTGGTCCTTTAAATTTTGTCCTAAGATAAAAACATTAATACCTTAGAACTGCAAAACAAGTATCCTACAAGTGTTTCATGAAATGCATTTTTCCATAAAAAGCAAAAAGAAAAAATTATGATAATGCATCTTTTGCCTTGTATAGTTAGTGAGAAATGTTCCTCCTTCCCCTCTAAAGAACACACAGAATGTCAGCTCTGATTTCCATTCTGCTACTGCATTCATGGATTTCCCTTTACATTCTGCATCACCATCTTAATTCAAGTGCATATGTAGTTTGTCCATTGCTACATCAAACCAAATGAAAAACCAATAAAGGATAACAACTTTAATTAAAAAAAGATTTTTAGGAAGCTCAAATAAAAACACAAACATAGCCAAAGCACTTAGAAATAAAAGACTTTTAAAATATGCTCTCATATGAAAGATGTTTGAAAAGTCTTTCCCATGTCTCTCTATATAACTATGGTCACTCACATTCACTCTGAAACTATACAGGTCCAGGAGCCTTTACAAGCTACCATATAAATGAGTTACATGCATTTTTTTTTTTGCATGGGCAGGCTCCAGCAATTGAACCAGGTCTTCAGCATGGCAGGCAACAACTCTGCCAGCTGAGCCACTGTGGCCCACCTCATGCACTTTTAAACAAATAGATTCCTTTTAGGCATCAACACCTCTGTTTTCTCCTGAAATGGTAGTTTCTCTTACAGTCTTTTCCTACTTTACCCTGTGGATATAGACTCAAGGATAATCTGACATTTTAAAAAACCCTAACAGTAGATAGTCTCAAAAATGTAAAACGTCAGTATATCTATGCACATGGCAAACTGCTTGCTGACTGGTTAGTTACTGCTAGTGCATCTGTTGATGTGGGTGATTCTGCATGCTGAGCTCCAGTCTCTGCGAGTGAACCCTGATCACTGCAAGGTGGCTACACATTGCCTTCAAGACCCCCTTTTTAAAGATTCAATAACAGGGTGGGCCAAGATAGGCAGAGTGCTTGGTTCCTGCCCATGTGAAAAAACAGGAAAAAGCATAAGACTCCGCTCTCATTTTTAGGAGGTTTGACTCTTATAATAGATGATGGTATCTTCTGAAGCTCAATCACAGTCTGTTTCTCTTCAGAAACAAGTCATTAACTCCATGATGTTCCTTAATGTGAAATTATGTGCTAACATGGATTATTTTGATACAGTTTTAAATTTCTATTCTGAATCAGACTGTACTATGCTGATACTGCAAATAAGAATGAAAGATAATTCAAGTGAGGGAAAAAAAACATTCTCATCCCTGACCTGGTTTCTTAAAATGTTAGAATAAAGCTACAGATCCCACAGATTAATTTGCTGGAAAATTCATTGAATATTCTTTCATGTCCCCAAAACCTTATAAAAATGAATGGCCACTGTTCATATTTTCTTTAATTTGTACATTTGCTTTTAATAATTTAGTAGCTTGCCTGTCTAAACCATGTATATAAGGGGAAATGGCTTTAATCCATGGGATTGTGGACCAACGTGATTTGCAGAAGGTAAAAAGGTGTTTGTGTGTGTGTGTGTGTTAGGGTAGGTATTAATGGACTTAATATATCTTGTGGAGTATGGTTCATATAGAGTAAGTTGAATAGTTACGTGCCTTTGCTTTTTGAACCCATTTAGTAAATCTTTTTTAATGCTGTTAAGACAAATCTGAAGACTAAGATTTTTCTCAAAAAAAATCATGTGTAAAATAAAATTTAGGCCACAGGAATTGGCATCTTACCAGGTATAGCACTTTGATGAATGCCAAATCAGAAAAATACCAGAATTCCTTCTGAGGCATTGGACAAGCAGGACATTCAGACAATCACAACTTTTGTACCCACTGTGTGTTGAGAGAACTACCTTTTAGATAGTAGAGCAGAAAGAGAAAATTCAAGTTTCTTAAAGATGCCGTGGTTCCTTTTCTTACATTTTTGTTTCAGTTTTGTGATTTTGATGAGCAATTTTAAGTTCAAAATCCCAAGGGTCCAAAGAACAAAACCACTATGGTGATGTGAGCTGACAGAGTAGAGAAGGCCTTAGAAAAACCTGCTGAAGAGCATTTCCATACACTGAGCAGGATGAAGATGTAGGAGATAATCAATAAGAAGAAGGTGTCCATGGAAATGAACCCACTTTTGGCAGTGACCATGAACTCCAGTGCATAGGTTTCTGTGAAGGCAAATTTGATAAACCAAGGAAGATCACAGTAAAAGCTGTCTATCTCATTGGGGCCACAAAAAGGCAAATGGACATCAAAAGCTAATTGTGCCATGGAGTGAATTTGGCCAATAAGCCAGGCACCAGAAAGAAGCAAAATGCACATCCGTGGGCTCATGATGGTCAGGTAGTGGAGGGGTTTACAGATGGCCACATAATGGTCCAAAGCCATGGCTATGAGCAGCACTATCTCAGATCCACCCAGGACATGAAAGACAAATATTTGCAGGACACAGCCTTGGAATGATATGGTTCTGTGCCCAGAGTACAATTTAGAAATCATCTTCGGAACTGCTAAAGTAGAAAAACACAGATCAATAAATGAGAGATTAGCTAAGAGGAAGTACATGGGGGTATGTAAACGAGGACCTAAAGTCATTATAAACCCAACAAGAAGGTTTCCTAGGACAATTGATACATATAATATAGTAGATAAGGCAAGGAGTAAATGCTGCATTGGTCTATAAGAAGAAAGTCCCAAGAACACAAATTCGGAGACCTCAGAATAATTTGCCTCATTCATTGGATTTGTGTTATCTGTGTAAGAAAGAAAGAAAAGTAATTTTAAAGGAATGAATCACAGATCTGAAGTAAAAAACATTTCTAAAATGGAACCAGTAGCATGATTTGGTGTGTGCGTGTGTGTGTGTGTGTGTGTGTGTGTGTGTGTGTGTGTGTATATATATATATATATATATATATATATATGTCATAAAAAAAGGCCAAACTTTTGAGAATTATTAATCTAGTAAAACCTGATAACAGGTAATTTAAACCTAAGGAAATTATTATTTTTGCATTTTAGTGCATTTTAAAAACTAGCATTTATTAATAAAATATATGTATTTTTGTATAAAAAGTATACATTCAAGATGGATAGCATGTTATGTTAAGATATACCACACAAGCTTGAAGAAAATGAAAGTATGATGTAGTAGGAGGAGAATTAATCTTCTTTAAACAAAAATCAGAACTACCGGAATAGAAACAATTCCCAGAAGGTATACACCTGAAGGTACAATCTTTATACTTTTTAATACCATCTTTTTTCTTGTTTTATATAAAAAATGATTGATATGTTTCACAGTTGATTAAGGAGAGGGTTAGTAAAAAAATAGAGGAAAAAAGAGAGAAGAGACAGATACATAAAATCAGGAGAAAAGAAAAATAGAGTAAGCAATTGACAAATTCAAAGAAAGAAGAGAAGGTAGGTAGTCTTTGTGAGAGTAACAATTTTAGTGAGAAACCTCTTTAAACTCTCTTAATAATCTCTACAAATTCAAAACAAAAGTTCACACTCCTTAATATGCATAAGTAATCTTTCCTCTATCTCTCCAGCCTCATATCTTGCCTCTATTTCTCCAGCCTCATACCTTGCCTCTCCCCTACACCACAAAAGTCCTCCAAATTCTAAGTGGGTAACCCAGAGTTAGTTTTTTTGCTTACATGGAGTTTTTTGGTTTGTTTTATATAATTTAACAAAAGTCTCAATTCCTTATGTTCTGCTGAATACCTTTAATTTTATGTCAGATATCATGCATTAATTATTCAAGAACAGCTTCGTTTGTTTTTCACTATTTATTTGACCTTTATTCTTACATGTTCTCATATATATTGTGCCAAAATGTATCATAATACCTTTTTTTAATACATGGGCAGGCACCGGAAATTGAACCCGGGTCCTCTGGCATGGCAGGCAAGTGTTCTTGCTTGCTGGGCCACTGTGGCCCACCCAGTATCATAATACTTGTGATACAACTTTGCAATTGACATTTGAATGCACTATCAGTCCTACTGAGACTATGAGCTGCATAAAGACAGAAATAATATTTTACGCACAGATTCTGAGAAATAGTAAATGTATAACAAATAGATCAATAGATGATGGAATAGTTAACTAATGGTATATCTTTTCATTTATGTCTGTCCATAGAATGGGTAATTAAATTTCAGTCAAAGTTATTTTAGACTAGCAAGGTGAATGAACCCATCACAATATGCCCGCCACTTAGTCCAAAGCCAAAAATTGAAAATCCAAAAATTTAAGGAAGTTTCATCCTAAAGCACAATATGAATCCAAAATTTGCTTCTGAAAAATACATTTATCTTTTTAAAAATTTCTTTTGAATAACAGAGAGCAGTTAATAGCTATTTCTCATTGAATAATGTACAGTGATAAATTAGAAAACAAAGAGCTCTAACAGTGTGTAAAGCTGTTGAAACCCACTCTGCTAAGGCAGCTGCCCTCAGGGTCCACTGAATAATTTCTTATGTCTTGGAGGTGTAGGGGGGAAAAGAGAATGGGGTTGGACTCTTGGGCTTTGTTACTGATAGTCCATGCAGAAACCTCACTGTTTGGAGGGGTTTCTTCCATTCCTTATCAGCCACCTTTTTGTTTATATAAACATGCAAGTTTTTCCCCAAAGTTTTTCTTAGTGCAGACACTTCATTGACTTTCAGATCTTTTCACAACAAGTATAATTCTTATTTTACTTCCTAATACAAATGCCATTCTGTAACACTGGAAAATGAGGCTGTTGAGACATAAAGTGTGATCTATTCATCTAAAAAAACATATTTATTTCAAGCAAGATTCATGCTAAAACATCACTTTTTTTATTTCCAGAGGACTTTTTACTAAACTTGCAAAATCAGTATATTATTCTTTTTATTCCTTCACCGATTCCTATACCCATCATCCACCAATCTTGAAATCTAGTCTAGCTCTTGAATCACATTTAAACTGTCTTTCTGACAATAATGTCAAGCCTGGTGCAGAAACTGAAATACTAAGTTGAAAACACTTTAAATAAATATCATGCTAACAAGCTGGAGAAATCATCTAAGTCAAATGGTTGGAAGTAGAAGAAAACACAATGCTGTAAACTTAATGAGTGTTTGAAAATATTCAAGGTGCAGACTGATAAGTGCACTTGATAATCAATAGTACATATCTTTCTAGTTCTTCCTAGAACGCACTATGTCCAGACATAGATTGTCCTCCATGAATCAGGATACAACCTAGATATATAAAACAACATATTGGGTCTGAATTCATAAGTTCTTACTTTCCTATGCCAAAAGTTAAAACAAGGGTTTTCAGTAAATATCTGTACATTTGAAGAAGAGGGAAAACCTTATATTACACTCACTTTTGCAAATGACCAATTTTAGTTTCAACTTATCCATTTACCTAACCTAAAAAAGAATAGGATGAAAAGATATCAGAGAGAAATGCTTCAGCTATGCCCAGATGTTTATATACTTCAGCTATGCTTGGTGAACAGCCATGCTGAGATCACTTAGAAATGTTTCCATTCTGATACTCTGTTGTTATTATTTGACTATAACTAGAGGAAATAATTCTTTCTCCAGCACTAACATCGGTTCTCAGTGTCCACTTGAAGCCTCAGTGACCTAATAGTCATCAGTATATTTATCTGGGGAATACTGTCTTGGAATCCCCATGGCCTGGAGAAGAAATGAATACTAAAAATTTTGTTCAGAGTAAAATTTAGGTAAATGAAAACAAAAGAAAATGTTTATAATATAGCAATTCAGAGAAATATCTTCAAGAAGAATCAATATATCCATGTGGTGGATATATCTAGGTGGTCACTTTCAAGTTCCATGCCTTTAGAAATGAGTCAGTGAAGGCAAAGTGGCTATTAATGAATACATTAAATAAGCACAATTTAAAATTCTGTCATGCAGTACACTTATGAAATGCTTAAGTAAGAAACTCTGCACAGTCATTTTCATTGGAAGTCAAGCCTAAGATGAAATAAATAATGACCAATGTCACTCTGTTGGTCATTGAGCCAAGGCTCAAATTCAAATCTGTCTGATTTTGTAGACCATTTTGTTAACCATTATAACATACTGTCTTTCTTTCCATCATTATTATAGCATATCAATAAGAGTTCCCAGTTCCAGGTAGTTTTATCCTTCACAATTACTGTGATGAATATATCATGTAATATTTATATCAAGACTTTAGGTAAAA
The DNA here is from genome assembly GCF_023851605.1 of Tamandua tetradactyla. Classification (NCBI taxonomy): domain Eukaryota; kingdom Metazoa; phylum Chordata; class Mammalia; order Pilosa; family Myrmecophagidae; genus Tamandua; species Tamandua tetradactyla. Next base: position 43,200,984 of record NC_135340.1, read on the forward strand.
GAGAAATGTGTTTTTAACTTAATAGTTTAGAAATGAGAACCTGTAGCATGTTATTCACTTAAGGTGAATGGAAGGACATGGACAGGGATTTCAAAACCCTGCACTCAGCACTGATGCCTGACACTGCACATGAGGAAAGACACACACAAAAGTATTTTCAACAAAACAAAATGAACAAACAAAAAAGCATCAGAATGTTAAACAAAAACAGAATCCAGTATGGTATACTTTAACTATCGGCATTCAAAGTTATAATAAGAATTCCTTTTAAATGTGTTGTTTTAAATGAAATACAAATGAAATCTTGATTACTGTTAATAAACTTGTTATTAGTTATGTACACTTTATTAAATATCAAGTCAAGTTATTTATTAAGCATAACATGAGAGCATAATTTTTCTGATAAATTTAGAAGACTATTATTTAAAATGTTGTAGGCACAAATAGGATGCAATGATAAGTGGAATTTAAAAAATCATGATGATGTAAAGTAATGATTCTGCATAATTAATAATAGAAAATATTGCCCTCAACATTTTTAAAATATGTTTAAAAATCAAATAAGTAAGTGATGAGTGCAAGAACAGATTCTACATATTTCAGTAATGAAGAAATGATGATCATGTAACAACTACACTGTTAAGAGTGAGTTTATGTCACTAGAAATCAAAACAAAAATGGTTAACCATCTCTCAGAATTGTCAATTACACTTGATAAATTCTAAATTCTTGTCATATGGAAGAATTTATCTTCAATAATATAATTTCTTTTTTGAAGTATAATTCAGATTATGTGTTAAATGGTGACAAGGTAGGTGGAAATTAAAAAATTAAACATTACTTATTGCTGTTGAGCCATAGACTGTATTTTAACACTCATTCACTCACTGATTTTCATAGTACTTTGGCAAATTAAACTTAGGAGATTAGAATAGAATCTAATCAATACAATGAGTCTGATTTATGTAATGTTAAAACAAACTTTTGACTAACTGAATTAGTTGATAATGGATTCTGGAAGCATGTGTAAGCATAATGATCACTGCATCCCTATGCACTTTGAGTGAGAATTACCAAAGCAATTACTAATAATCTTGCACAATAATCAGTTCTATGCTGGAGTGAGCAACATGAGTTCATTCCTTTAGTCATTGATGATTATTGACTACCTTCTGCTTCTTATTGTGGAAAAAAATATTTGAACACTAAAATCTCATACCTGTCATTAGAAAATTACTCTGTGGGAGCCAAATTTGTACTTTCAAGATTTGAGGCCTTGAAAATTCTACCTGCACAAAATTCTATATCCTATTGGACTGAAAAGATGTCTGAAATTTTCAATGTAAAAGTTACTTTTACATTACTATGTCTAGAATACCACGTTAAGATGTAAAATATTACTTTGAAAAAATTTATGGATCTATCCATTTTTCTTCAATCATAACACATACATGGCAAACAATATTAAGTATGGACTTAATATTAGACCCACCCTTTTCCCAACTTCCCAGAATTAATCACTGTTAAATATTTTCTAGTGCATCAATTGAAACTTTTTCTGTGCATGTATAGTATGTCCTTTTTTGGGTACAAATATATACCATGGAATTTATTTTACATTTTTCTAAGAAGCTAAACCTTGGGAAGTTTGGAAATCAAAGAAAAAAGACAGGAACTGAAAGATTCAAAATTTGTTGAAGAATTAGGCCGACCTAATTGAATAGGCCTCAGGATAGGAATTGTGACTTGTGATATGGATAGAGACAACTTTTAAAGGCTACTCCAGAAAGATTAAAGCCTAAGAAAACAAGATTCTAAGTAACTATATAACAATAGTTGTAGAAGGATTAAGTGAAAGATTGCTAACAACCCAGCTATAAACTTTCTAAGAAAGTAACCTGAATTATCAAGAGAGACATTCAGAAATGAAGTTGTATAGATTTCTCTGATATACAACATAGATCAAGAATACATACCATATGCAAATTTCTAAAAAGCATCATGGTGATGAATACACAACTATGGGAAGATACTGTGAACCATTGATTGCATAGTTTCTATGGAGTATATGGTGTGTGAATATCTCTCAATAAAATTTCATAAGCAAAGACTACATACCAGGTGCTACTATTAGGGTGGTATATGGGAATGCTGTATTTTATGCATGATTGTTCTGTAAATCTACAACTTCTCTAATTAAAGGAAATGACATATGTAAAGAACTTTTAAAACTCAAGAATAAATCAATAGCCCAACAAAATGAACAAACAATTTAAACAAATGCTCCAGCAAAAAAGATGTACAAATGATCTATACACATATAAATAGAAGCCTAATATCATTAACTCTTAGGAAAATGCAAATTAAAACTACAATGGCATACCACTACAGACCTAATTATACTAAGTGTTTGTGAATATAGAACAAATGGAACTCCCAAATTTTGACTGTGTGAATGTAAAATGGTACAATCACTTGAAAAACCAATCGGATAGGTTCTTATAAAATTAAATAAACATTTATCACATAACTAGTGATTCCACCCTTAGTAATTTACCCGGGGTAATTTTAAAGACATGTTCATGCAAATACTTGTACACAAGCTGAAAAGAGCTCTTATTTTCATTATCATATGATGAGTAAATAAATATTAGTGAATAGAGTACTGTGCACCGAAAAAAGAAGCAAATCAATAATAAAAACAATCTCAAAAACACTATGCTGACCATAAGAACCCAGATACAAATGAAAACATTTGCATAATTTCCTTTATATGGAACAAGTATCCAAGATACAATGACAGAAGCAGAACAGTGGTTGTCTGAGGTCAAGAATGGTGTAGAGAAAACTTTAGTTGTGATAAAAATGTTCTATATCCTGATTTTGTTAGCTGTTAAATAGGTATATACATTTGTGAGAATACATAAAACTGAACACATGAAATAGGTGTAGAGTATGTGTGAATAAGTTCATTCTGAAACAGTCCCATTACTTTGACTACTCTTAAATGTATTTTATGAAATTTCCTTTCTAAATTTTGTCCAACTTTGCTACTTGTACTAAGTGAGACATTCCCTCCTTCCCCCAGAAAAGACCTAATAATGTGGTGCTTTACCAAACTTATATCAATTTTGTTTTAATCACAACCCTGTGTGCTGGATGTATGTCCATCTTCTAGCTAACAGGAGATTCACCTGACTGAATAAAACACATTATGTAGTCTGGTCTTCAAGGGATTCTTTAACATTCACTTCTCACTAATTAAGAACAGCACTTTCAGAACTGATTGATAGCAACCCATCTCTTTTCCATTCTGATACAAAGATAAAAGGCTGAAAAATGACAGATCTACCCTTATTCTACTGTGTTTCACTGCAATTGTGCTGTTCAACATGCGCTTGAAGATGCTCCTGAAATCTGCTATACACCCAGAACTCAACATTCCCATCAAATAAATGATGACATGACCCATCACCATGTGCCACGTATATTTAAAAACTCTTCTCATGATTTATAGCTTGATTATCCTTTTTATTAGTATCACAGATATCAATTATCACAGTATTGTTTATCTCCTATTACTGTTTAGGTTGCAAAGGATAATTTATAAACAAAATAAAGACTCATATCTTTGTGAAATGACCAGGAAGAGACAGAAAACACTCAATATTCAATACTCAAAATATAATAGTAAGTACACTAAAAAGAGGTCATCGAAATTCTGATGTAGTATTTCAGGAGAAGTCTATCCAATGCTTCTCTGCTTAACCCTTCACTCCTTATTACTCTTGCATGACAATTATTAGCTAACAGAGGTGAGCTATTTACAGTTGTATTAATCATACTGGGATTTTCTGTATTTCCCTTTCATTGTGATTGTGTAGGAGTCTCATTGCTGAGAAGCTTCAGGAATGCACAACGTATCTTCAAAGCCACTGAGATTCTTAATCTAATTCACCATGTGAACTCATGAAGACTTAAAAAAATCTATTATTTTCAAATATTAGTTGGAAAAAAGCAACTTAGAACTAGTAATTTACCTCAATAACTTTGTGTCTTTCAACTATTTCAACTAAATAAAGCATGTAAAAGACAAGAAATGAAGTAAAAGGGCAAAGGGAGGGCAATGGTGGTTCAGTGGCAGAGTTCTTGTCTGGCATACCGGACACCTGAGTTTGATTCCTGGTGCCTGCCCATGCACAAAATAAATAAATAAAATAATAATGTAAATAAAGGAACACAGTTTTTAATCACCTTCCTACTACCTTATGGAAGCCAACCTGAAATTAGGTGATCAAAGCAAGCTGAGAATTATGAGTCCTTTGCTTGCAAGGGACCTTAGTGCCAATACCCCATTGCCATTTAATTGCCTTTTATTCCATCAGGCTTGGAGAAGGAATGGTCAGGGAAGCATGTAAGAAGCCTCCCTACTACCACAGAAAAAAATTCCTCTTGTGTAATAATTACTTATTCCAAGTTCTAATTTCTTCTAAATCCTTTCTTAGGATAAGCTTATCTGACATTATAAGAATATAAATACCAAAAGGAATTGTTCAGGTTTTAAGGCTGTTGGAGCATATTATGTGTGTTTCAACTCATATACATTAGCTGATGTTGGGGTTATTTGTCTGTCCCACTCAGAGACTCCTTCAACTTGTCATCATCAACTTCACACAGTCTGACTGATCCACTCCTGTAACTCCTTCATCACCTATGGATGTTGATATATGTCTCAGAATAACAATTATTTACAAATAAAATATTGTCCTAGAAGTAGCAGACAAGTCCAGAATATACAGAATGATCCTTCAGGTACAGAAAGATCGTCTTTGGAGGCAACATTTGGTAGCGATTGATCCGGGATTCCACTTCCTGTGAAATGAATTCATACAAGAGGCAACATTTTGTGGTGATTGATAAGGGATTACACTTCCTGTGAATTGAGTTCACACAAGAACTCATGCATTGCTCTCATCCTCATGTATAATGATTCCATATTGACCAGATCTTTATAATTACTTTCACCTTCTTTATTGGATCTCAGTCAAGAAGATTATATGGCTATAAAATCTGTTCTATATGCTATTTACTTAGGTAAGTTTCTATGATTCTTCACACTCTTTCAGCTTTAACCTGGGGATATATGAACAAGAACTACTGAGATAACCATCCCCTTCTCATATTAAAATAGTCACCCTTCTCAATTGAGTCAAGTGATCCTATCCTCCACTTCCTCTTTACTCAGTGAAGATGAAAGATAAAAAGTTTTAATTCCTAAGATACATGCATACATTGATGGAAGCAGAGGGGCATTGACTAGGATCTTCAAATAAATGCTCAGAAACTCTCTAGAGTCCTCTCTCACTCATAGGTTCAAACTCATAAACTCAATAATGAGCCCTCTGAAGTGTTACAAAAATTCTACATATAGCCCCATAGCTACTACTGAAATTTGGTAACTGACATTTTAATATTCTCTATCAATAATCCAAATCATTTCTCAACCATCATACACTGGTTGCCACACACTTGTCTCTAAATTGTCCTTTAGTTTTTGGCTAGACTCACTCAGCATAATGTTCTCTAGCTCCATCCATGTTATTACATGCTTCATAAGTTTATCCTGTCTTAAAGCTGCATAATATTCCATTGTATGTATATACCACAGTTTGCTTAGCCACTCCTCTGTTGATGGACATTTTGGCTGTTTCCATTTCTTTGCAATTGTAAATAACGCTGCTATAAACATTGGTATGCAAATGTCCGTTTGTGTCTTTGCCCTTAAGTCCTTTGAGTAGATACCCAGCAATGGTATTGCTGGGTCGTATTGCAATTCTATATTCAGCTTTCTGAGGAACCGCCCAAACTGTCTTCCACAGTGGTTGCACCATTTGACATCCCCACCAATAGTGGATAAGTGTGCCTCTTTCTCTGCATCCTCTCCAGCACTTGTCATTTTCTGTTTGGTTGATAATGGCCATTCCGGTGAGTGTGAGATGATATCTCACTGTGGTTTTGATTTGCATTTCTCTAATGGCCAGGAACATTGAGCTTCTCTTCATGTGCCTTTTGGCCATTTGTATTTCCTCTTCTGAGAGGTGTCTGTTCAAGTCTTTTTCCCATTTTGTAATTGGGTTGGCTGTCTTTTTGTTGTTGTTGAGTTGAACAATCTCTTTATAAATTCTGGATACTAGACCTTTATCTGATATGTCATTTCCAAATATTGTCTCCCATTGTGTAGGCTGTCTTTCTACTTTCTTGATGAAGTTCTTTGATGCACAAAAGTGTTTAATTTTGAGGAGCTCCCATTTATTTATTTCCTTCTTCAGTGCTCTTGCTTTAGGTTTAAGGTCCATAAAACCGCCTCCAATTGTAAGTTTCATAAGATATCTCCCTACATTTTCCTCTAACTGTTTTATGGACTTAGACCTAATGTTTAGATCTTTGATCCATTTAGAGTTAACTTTTGTATAGGGTGTGAGATATGGGTCTTCTTTCATTCTTTTGCATATGGATATCCAGTTCTCTAGGCACCATTTATTGAAGAGACTGTTCTGTCCCAGGTGACTTGGCTTGACTGTCTTATCAAAGATCAAATGACCATAGATGAGAGGGTCTATATCTGAGCACTCTATTCGATTCCATTGGTCGATATATCTATCTTTATGCCAATACCATGCTGTTTTGACCACTGTGGCTTCATAATATGCCTTAAAGTCAGGCAGTGCAGGACCTCCAGTTTCGTTTTTTTTTCCTCAAGATGTTTTTAGCAATTCGGGGCACCCTGCCCTTCCAGATAAATTTGCTTATTAGTTTTTCTATTTCTGAAAAATAAGTTGTTGGGATTTTGATTGGTATTGCATTGAATCTGTAAATCAATTTAGGTAGGATTGACATCTTAACTATATTTAGTCTTCCAATCCATGAACACAGTATGCCCTTCCATCTATTTAGGACTTCTGTGATTTCTTTTAACAGTTTTTTGTAGTTTTATTTATATAGGATTTTGTCTCTTTAGTTAAATTTATTCCTAGGTATTTTATTCTTTTAGTTGCAATTATAAAAGGGATTCGTTTCTTGATTTCCCCCTCAGCTTGTTCATTACTAGTGTATAGAAATGCTACAGATTTTTGAATGCTGAGCTTGTAACCTGCTACTTTGCTGTACTCATTTATTAGCTCTAGTAGTTTTGTTGTGGATTTTTATGGGTTTTCAATGTATAGTATCATATTGTCTGCAAACAGTGATAGTTTTAATTCTTCCTTTCCAATTTTGATGCCTAGTATTTCTTTTTCTTGTCTAATTGCTCTGGCTAGAACCTCCAAGACAATGTTGAATAATAGTGGTGATAATGGACATCCTTGTCTTGTTCCTGATCTTAGGGGGAAAGTTTTCAATTTTTCCCCATTGAGGATGATATTAGCTGTGGGTTTTTCATATATTCCCTCTATCATTTTAAGGAAGTTCCCTTGTATTCCTATCTTTTGAAGTGCTTTCAACAGAAAAGGATGTTGAATCTTGTCAAATGCTTTCTCTGCATCAATTGAGGTGATCATGTGATTTTTCTGCTTTGATTTGCTGATATGGTGTATTACATTAATTGATTTTCTTATGTTGAACCATCCTTGCATACCTGGGATGAATCCTACTTGGTCATGATGTATAATTCTTTTAATGTGTTGTTGGATACGATTTGCTAGAATTTTATTGAGGATTTTTGCATCTATATTCATTAGAGAGATTGGTCTGTAGTTTTCTTTTTTTGTAATATCTTTGCCTGGTTTTGGTATGAGGGTGATGTTGGCTTCAGAGAATGAATTAGGTAGTTTTCCCTCCACTTCGATTATGTTGAAGAGTTTGAGGAGAGTTGGTACTAATTCTTTCTGGAATGTTTGATAGAATTCACATGTGAAGCTGTCTGGTCCTGGGCTTTCCTTTTTAGCAAGCTTTTGAATGACTAATTCAATTTCTTTACTTCTGATTCGTTTGTTGAGGTCATTTATTTCTTCTTGAGTCAAAGTTGGTTGTTCATGTCTTTCCAGGAACCCATCCATTTCATCTAAATTGTTGTATTTATTAGCGTAAAGATGTTCATAGTATCCTGTTATTACTTCCTTTATTTCTGTAAGGTCAGTAGTTATGTCTCCTCTTCCATTTCTGATCTTATTTATTTGCATCCTCTCTCTTCTTCTTTTTGTCAATCTTCCTAAGGGCCCATCAATCTTATTGATTTTCTCATAGAACCAACTTCTGGTCTTATTGATTTTCTCTATTCTTTACATGTTTTCAATTTCATTTATTTCTGCTCTGATCTTTGTTATTTCTTTCCTTTTGCTTGCCTTGGGATTAGTTTGCTGTTCTTTCTCCAGTTATTCCAAGTGGACAGTTAATTCCTGCATTTTTGCCTTTTCTTCTTTTCTGATATAGGCATTTAGGGTAATAAATTTCCCTCTTAGCACTGCCTTTGCTGCGTCCCATAAGTTTTGATATGTTGTGTTTTCATTTTCATTCACCTCGAGGTATTTACTAATTTCTCTTGCAATTTCTTCTTTGACGCACTCGTTGTTTAAGAGGGTGTTGTTGAGCCTCCACGTATTTGTGAATTTTCTGGCGCTCCACTATTATTGATTTCCAACTTCATTCCTTTGTGATCCGAGAAAGTGTTTGTATGATTTCAGTCTTTTTAACTTTGTTAAGACTTGCTTTGTGACCCAGCATATGGTCTATCTTTGAGAATGATCCATGAGCACTTGAGAAAAAGGTGTATCCTGCTGTTGTGGGATGTAATGTCCTATAAATGTCTGTTAAGTCTAGCTCATTTATAGTAATATTCAGATTCTCTATTTCTTTATTGATCCTCTGTCTAAATGTTCTGTCCATTGATGAGAGTGGTGAATTGAAGTCTCCAACTATTATGGTATATGTGTCTATTTCCCTTTTCAGTGTTTGCAGTGTATTCCTCACGTATTTTGGGGCATTCTGGTTCGGTGCATAAATATTTATGATTGTTATGTCTTCTTGTTTAATTGTTCCTTTTATTAGTAGATAGTGTCCTTCTTTGTCTCTTTTAACTGTTTTACATTTGAAGTCTAATTTGTTGGATATTAGTATAGCCACTCCTGCTATTTTCTGGTTGTTATTTGCATGAAATATCTTTTCCCAACATTTCACTTTCAACCTATGTTTATCTTTGGGTCTAAGATGTGTTTCCTGTAGACAGCATATGGAAGAATCCTGTTTTTTAATCCATTCTGCCAGTCTATGTCTTTTGATTGGGTAGTTCAGTCCATTAACATTTAGTGTTATTACTGTTTGGATAATGTTTTCCTCTACCATTTTTCCTTTTGTATTATATATATCATATCTGACTTTCCTTCTTTCTACACTCTTCTCCATACCTCTCTCTTCTGTCTTTTCGTTTCTGACTCTAGTGCTCCCTTTAGTATTTCTTGCAGAGCTGGTCTCTTGGTCACAAATTCTCTCAGTGACTTTTTGTCTGAGAATATTTTAATTTCTCCCTCATTTTTGAAGGACAATTTTGCTGGATATAGGAGTCTTAGTTGGCAGTTTTTCTCTTCTAGTAATTTAAATATATCATCCCACTGTCTTCTAGCTTCCATGGTTTCTGCTTGGAAATCTACACATAGTCTTATTGGGTTTCCCTTGTATGTGATGGATTGTTTTTCTCTTGCTGCTTTCAAGTTCCTCTCTTTCTCTTTGACCTCTGACATTCTAACTAGTAATTGTCTTGGGGAACGCCTATTTGGGTCTAATCTCTTTGGGGTGCACTGCACTTCTTGGATCTGTAATTTTAGGTTTTTCATAAGAGTTAGGAAATTTTCAGTGATAATTTCTTCTATTAGTTTTTCTCCTCCTTTTCCCTTCTCTTCTCTTTCTGGGACACCCACAACACATATTTGTGTGGTTCATATTGTCCTTGAGTTCCCTGATACCCTGTTTGAATTTTTCCATTCTTTTCCTGATAGTTTCTGTTTCTTTTTGGAATTCAGATGTTCCATCCTCCAAATCACTAATTCTATCTTCTGTCTCTTTAAATCTATCATTGTAGGTATCCATTGTTTTTTCCATCTTTTCTACTTTATCCTTCACTTCCATAAGTTCTGTGATTTGTTTTTTCAGTTTTTCTATTTCTTCTTTTTGTTCAGCCTATGTCTTCTTCATGTCCTCCCTCAATTTATTGATTTCCTTTTTGAAGAGGTTTTCCATTTCTGTTCGTATATTCAGCATTGGTTGTCTCAGCTCCTGTATCTCATTTGAACTATTGGTTTGTTCCTTTGACTGGGCCATATTTTCAATTTTCTGAGCATGATCCATTATCTTCTGCTGGCGTCTGGGCATTTAGTCAGATTTCCCTGGTGTTGGACCCAACAGGTTGAAAGATATTTCTGTGAAATCTCTGTGTTCTGTTTTTCTTATCCTGCCCAGTAGGTGGCGCTCGTGGCACACGTTTGTCTGCGGGTCCCACCAGTAAAAGGTGCTGTGGGTCCTTTAACTTTGGAAAACTGTTGCTGTGGGGAAGGTTCGCCAGCCGAAGTGGCTTGGAAGAGTGCCAGCCGGCCCGGGGGTCTGAACGCGGGGAGGGTCGCCGGCCGCCGCAGCCCATGAAAGCGCCCGTCCGAATATCCTAGTCAGTCCGGGGCACCAAGCATGGTGGGAGGGAACCAGCTGCCGCGGTCTGGAAGAGTTCACCATTCCCAGCCGGACCGGGGAGTCACGTGTTTTGAAGGGACCCCCCCGTCACCATTCTCCACGGCCTGGGGATTTCCAATCCAATTCTCTCAGTTGGTCCGGAGGGCTGCGCGTGGTGAGGGCACCAGCCACTGCAGCTTGAGGGGACCACCTGCCCAATTCTGCCAGCTGGCCCGGGAAGGAGGAAGGGAGGGACTCTGGCCACTTGCTGCACCGCCCAGGGAAGCCCGCGCCCCTCGGTGATCTCACTGGAGAGGATTCTCCCAGCCAGTCAGCCATTCCAGGATGGGGTATGGTGTCTTTTCGATCTCTGTCATGGCTCCGGGAACTCTTCTGTATCGTTTCTACTCCCCTAGTAGCTGTTCTGGAGGAGGAACTAAGATCCGTGCATCTTACTAAGCCGCCATCTTCTCCCTCTTGTCCCTAATTGGATGCTACCAAATCGAAAACCTTACTTTCAGGGTTCTTAGGGTCTGTAACATATGGTGTGAATAGGTCTTCAGTTTAAACAAATCCACAGAATATGTATTTGCAATAAAAATCTGTGGAAAATGTATTACAAAGTATACATATGATGCTTGAAAAATGCATTTAAGGTATTTTTAAAAATTAATTATACTTAGCTCTACATATTAGAAAAATATAGCAGAGGAAATTTCACGGCCTTCTCTGTTTCCATATCTAATCATGGAACTATGATATCCAAATTTGTAAAATGTGTTTCTCATAAAATAAAAGTATTTCATATTTAATTGAATCCACACATAGATTCCATCTTCATATGGGAAAATTCTGATTGCACTTGAAGTGTATGTAAATGATAAACGTGCTATTGTTGTCTTTGACTATCATAATATCATTCATAGAGTACATTCCATGTTAAAGTAAAACTAATGAAATGTAATGTATAATTCTATATTAAGAACACAAGGAAGTCAATCATGACTGTAATTGGATTCAAGATCAACAGAAATATCTATTTTGCAAAGATTCTCTAACAAATAAAAAGAAAAGAAAATAAACAACAGAAAGCAATCCTGAAAATACAGTACATTCACAGCCACCATTCCTTGACAACCTCATAAGGAATTTAAATGAATGTATGTGACTCTGCCTCCTATATATTCAAGGTTATTTCTAGTGCAAAAGTCACATCCAAATATGATTGCTTTTCTCACATTGTCCAGTGTATTCAGACTATGCAACTTGTATAAATAGTTACCTACTGGTTTTGCCATGGTTTCCATTCCTTAAACAAAATCAACTATATGTGTATTAAAGATGTCTCCAGGTTACATCTCAAGAGCCAATCCCTTCCTTAGATTCTTGCCCCTTATCCTAGTCAATGGATGAACCCACTGACACCACTGTATAGATTTTATAAAGCCCAATAATACCCCTTGTGTCTCATTGCCTTCTAACATTTGCTGTTCAAATCACAAGTACCATTTCTCCTCAGTGTGCCTGGTCATCTTTGAACACACTCCCAGCTTTTGTGATGTCTACCACAATCCTTCTTTCCTAGTGAGAGGTGCTGAAGCAGGTACCCAAATATCAGGGCAAGGGTATGGGGAGAGCTGGAAAAAATGTTTTTCTTCACATTCCAGCAAAAAAGAGGCATGCTTTAATGATATTTTCTTTTTATTATTTTCCCTTTCTCTATAAAGAGTCATATCATTGAATGAAAGATTTAAGCAAATGCAAATTTAATATTAAATTACACATTTAAAATACCTCTCCATTTATGGAAACTGATATATGTATCAGTTTATTTTATATATGTCTAAAATAAACAAGACCCCTCCAAATATAACTATTGATAATGTACACAAATAATTATGACATTACATGGAAAGGAAAATGGAATGATACATAGCAAAAAGTGGACAAATATTTTTTGGTGAAAAAATTAAAATATCAAAGCCAGTATAGATAGACTTTTATGTTAACATCTCAAACTTCTGTATTGTTGGAATCTTTGTAAATGAAAATAAATATAAAGTAGATTTCCATCATTCCTACATTATTTAGAAGAGTATTAATTTTATTTTTACATGACATGTTAAACTTAAACTTTGCAGAAGTAAGCACAGAAATTTTTGAGCCCTCAAAATGTTGCTCTACTCTCCATCCTATCCCTTCAAAGTCAGCAGTCATGGTTGGCTGTTTAATCAGAGGCACTGCTGTTGGCATCAGTGACTAACTCACTAGACCATTTCCCACAGCTGGGTGTCTCCTCCCTATTAAACAACTTATCTGAATTCTGTTGAGATGGGAAGAGATTGCTTAGTTTTGAAATAATGTGTTCTTAAAAAAATTAAATGCAGAATATTTAAAAAATATCTGCTTATCTTCCCTCCTTAGAATCTTTATGTTTAAATTCACCAGGTCTCATCGATTTAAAAAACACACTGTTAAGTGATACTGTCAATTCAGGAAATTTCAGAAAATAAGAGCTCCCCAAAGAACCTGGTATAATTAGGTTGGCAGTTTCCCACCTCAAAATCAATTCTTTTTACTGAATAAATGTCCAATGAGGAGGACATACTCCTGTGAACTCTGGCCACAATAGAAAATGAATTATTTATTTAGTTGCAATATGACATTATTTCACATATCAGAATATACAGTAGTAAAATGCCCAGGGTTTTGAATATGCTATTGTGCTAAGGATCCCAGGACTCAACCAAAATCAAAGAGATAGACAAAAAATCTTGAGGAAGGATGTATTAGTTAGGGTTCTCTAGAGAAACAGAATTAACAGGGAACACTTGCAAATATAAAATTTATGAAAGTGTCTCACGTGACCGTAGGAACGCAGAGTCCAAAATCCACAGGGCAGGCTGCGAAGCCGATGACTCCAATGGATGGCCTGGATGAACTCCACAGGAGAGGCTCACCAGCCAAAGCAGGAATGCAACCTGTCTCCTCTGAGTCCTCCTTAAAAGGCTTCCCATGATTGGATTTAGCATCACTAATTGCAGAAGACACTCCCCTTTGGCTGATTACAAATGGAATCAGCTGTGGATGTAGCTGACGTGATCATGACCTAATCCTATGAAATGTCCTCACTGCAACAGACAGGCCAGCGCTTGCCCAATCAGATGAACAGGTACCACAACTTGGCCAAGTTGACACCTGTCCCTAACCATGACAAAGGACTTGTTTGAGTCATGCAGCTTATTTAACTTGATTTCCTTTATTTTATATAACTGCGTTTTGACTTTTCCAGAAGAGTTTAAATATAGCAGTTGGCATTGATGTCAACAGAAATTCCTTCTTACTCAGCCAGCAAGTAGTCAAGCACAAATCTGTTACCTGAAACAATTGTTTGGTTATGCAGCAACAGCTTTTGTGATGAACATAGCAATTTGTCCAACTGTTATAGATAAGTTTCTGATCATAATTTCATTTATTTTAACTCCTAACCAAGGAAGTAAGAGTCCAGTTAAAGAAGCCCATTAAGCATCAATGGCATACCAGGGCAACTCTCATTTGGCTAGGTAGTATAGATCAAGTGAGTACTCACTGAAGTAGCCCAGTATGAAGTTTTAGGTTGTTATAAATTTCAAAGGAAAATACTAAGAGTACCAAAACACATTATCCTGACATATGCCAACTGTCTACACATTGAAATGTTTGAGTCAAACTGATATAATGAATCATCTTATTTTTTTAATATTTTTTGTTGTGAAATATAAAATACATACAAAAACAATGAATTTCAAAGTACATTGTCACGAGTAGTTAGAGAACAGCTTTCAGACTTTGGAATGGGTTATAGTTCCACAACTTTAGTTTTTTTTTCTAGCTGTTGTAAGACACTGGAGACTAACAATAATATCAATATAATGATTCAGTAGTCATACACATTGATTAAATCCTACCATCTCTGTTATAACTCCTTCTTCTTGTTTGAACTTTCTTCCAATTTTTAAGTCATGACCATTCTAACTGTGTCATGCTGGAAAGGGAAGTCAATAATATGGAATAGGAGGATGGAACTAGTTGATGTTCATGGGGATGCTGGCACCATTTCAGGACTTGTCTGGCCTAGGAACGATCTGGAAGTTTTAGGCTTCTGGAAAGGAGTCATAGTGCATAGAACTTTTGTAAAATCTCAGCTAGAGCCCCAGGTGTTCTTTATGGTTAACAAGAAAGGCTTCAATTCTGGTTTTACAAATCAGAGTAATTAGCAATATATAGCTGAATCTTGCATAAGGGTAGCCCCTGGAATAGTGTCTCAGAAATACCAATTGGCAATATCTAGCTGAAGCTTGCATAAGGATAGCCTTCAGAATAGCTTCTCAAAAATAGGTTTGAACTCTGTTAGCCACTGATACCTTTTTTTTTTTCTTTTCTCCCTTTTAGTCAGGAAGGCATTATTGATCCCATAGTGTCAGAGTCAGGTATAACCCTGGGAGTCATGTCCCAGGTTACCAAGGAGACTTTCACCCCTTGCTGTCATGCCCCACATAGGGAGGAGGGCAATTATTTCACTTGCAGAGTTGGGCTTAGAGACAGAGAGGCCAATCTGAGCAACAAAAGATATTTTCTGAAAGTAACATTTAAGCATAACTATAGATAAGCTTAGGTACTCCACAAGAGAAATAAACTTCAAAAGAGCAAGCCTCAAGATCAAAGGCTTGGCCAATTGACTTGGGAGTCCCTAATATTTGAGATAGTATCAGGGGTTTCCCTAGTGGTAAAGCTTAGTAATTCCATATTTTTTCTCCCATCCCTCAAGGGACTTTGCCATTACTTTTGAATCATCTGTTCAACATACGCTTGGATGTATCCAGGTATTACCTTAAACTATAGAGAATTACAAGCCCTCATTCCCATTCTAGGCTCCATGTGTTTTGGTTGTTAAAAGACCTATCCAGACAGGTTAATTTAATACAGAAAATTTAGGTTTGGGAAAAAATAAACCTCTCTTCCTTTGTTCTCATACAGTAGGTAAGTTCTAAAATGCATAAAATGTCATCATTGCCCTTGTATTCTGATTTACCTTAGTCCTGACCCAATTTGCTCCATTCTTATTTTTAATTGAAGCCTTATCTCTCTTTCAGTTTCTTTAATTGTTGTTCATGTAGCAATGCTGACTTTCAGAGCTGTAGAACTCCAACTCCAAGTCTTAGGTGTCACAGAGGTAGCCAAAGTTCCAGGGAGATACCATGTTATACATCTATAGCATAGTGTCTGTAAACCTAGAAATAACATTTACAACTCCGGACGAAGTATGAGCTCACAAGCTAGGCCCCGATTTTTTATAGGAATTTTCTAAATGAGACTACACAATATTTGTTCTTTTGTTTCTGGCTTATTTTGCACCACATAATGTCCCAACAGTTCACTCACCTAGCTGCATATGTCATGACTTCATTACTTTTGGTAGGCATACAATATTTCATCATAAGTATGCACCATAGTTTGCTATTACAGTTCTCAGTCAGTGTATCTTCAGCCACCTACATCAGTCAGTCATAACGTAAAATGTCCAAAGTCAAAAATCCATGTGTGAAATTACCTTAGTTGTACAGTCAGTACAATCATCTACACTATCAATTTAAGACAATTTTCATTGCTCTAAAAAGAAAAACAACTGATAAACCCACTCTCACCAAATAGAAAGTTGAAACATCCCCTTAGTTCTTGTTCTTCTTCCTCAGTTATTTACCCCTGGTATTGCTGTGTAACTGTTGATACCTTCCTGTTAAATATAGATCATAGCATGCAGTAATAGTTTTCCCCTTATACTCCTCTATTACTGACAATTTGTACAAGACTCATTCCTTTGTAGTAGTTCATGCAAGAACCTATTTATATTTGTAGTATTAATCTGTGGAATAAATGACTCTATATAACCCCTTTCAATCATGTTCACATTCAATATGGCAATAATACTCATAAAACTTATAAAGAACAACCTTCACTTCTATCCATTCCCTTATATTTAAGTTCAACCTCAATAGGTAACCTATCATCCATCTCTAGCTTTTATTGTATGTCTAGGTCCCATACATTCTATTATATGCCTCTGAGTTTACCTTTACCAAGGTTGTAATAGCAAAATCATACAATATCTTTTTACATTGTATAATATAACATATATACAAATCAAAGAAAGAAAAAAGCAATCGTTTTCAAAGTCCTCTTAAACAAATAGTTATAGGACAGATACCAGAGTTTGTCATGGGCTATGATACCATCATCTCACATTTTTCCTTCTAGCTGCTCCAAAACATTGGAGACTAGAAGGAATATATATTTTTTCATCATTACTTCTTCTTTTTTGTGAAAAAAATAGCATATATATATATATAAAAGCAATTGTTCGAGTTTTCTAGCTGCCAGAATGCAATATACCAGAAACAGAATGGCTTTTAAGAAGGGGAATTTAATGAGTTTCTAGTTTACAGTTCTAAGGCCAAAACAATGTCCCAATTAAAACAAGTCTATACAAATGTCCAATCAAAGATATCCAGGGAAAGATAGGCCGATGAAGTTCAGGGTTTGAACCTTCTTGGCTCAAGAACCTTCTTTGTTCAAGAAGGCCAATGAAGTTCAGAGTTTCTCTCTCAAGTGGAAGCGCACATGGAAAACACAGTCAGAGTTTCTCTCTCATCTGGAAAGGCACATTGTGAACACGGTGTCATCTGCTAGCTTCTTCTCCTGACTTCCTGTTCAATGAAGCTCCCTGGGAGGCATTTTCTTTCTTCATCTCCAAATGTCACTGCTGGCAACTCTGCTTCTCATGGCTATGTCGTTCTGCTCTGCTCTCTCTGACTCCCTCTCATTCTCCAAAATATTTCCTCTTTCATAGAATTCCAGTAAACAAATCAAGACCCACCCAAATGGGTGGAAATATGCCTCCACCTAATCCAGTTTAACATCCATTCTTGATTCAATCACATCTCCAGGGAGATAATCTAATTATAGTTTCAAACATACAGTATTGAATAGGGATTAGAGGAAATGGCTGCCTTTACAAAATGGGATTAGGATTAAAACATGGTTTTTCTAGGGTACATGTATCATTTCAAACCAGCACAGCAATGTATTTCCAAACACAGCCCAACAATTAGTTTTAGAACAGATTTCAGAAGTTGGTATGGGTTACAATTATACAATTTTAGATTTTTACTTCTGACTGCTCTAAGATACTAGACATTAAAAGAAATATCAATATAGTGGTTCAGCAATCATACTCATTTGTTAAACCCTACCTTCTCTGAATAACTCCATCACCTTTTATCTTTTTCCCACTCTTTAGAGTAATTTGTGCTATGCTTATTTTAATGTCCTCACATTGGAAGGACTGTCCATAATAAGGGGTAAGGAGATGTAGATAGATGATGTTCTGGAAAGGCTTGCCTCTCTAGGTTTCAGGACTTATTTGGTCCAGGGACCCATCTGGAGGTTTTATGTTTCTGAAAAGTTACCCTGGTGCATGGAACCTCTGTAGAATCTTATATATTGCCCTAGGTGTTCTTTAGAATTGGCTGGAATGGTTTTGGTTGTGGTTTGGCAAGTTATGACAGGCATCAATGTCTAACTGAAGTTTGCATAAGAGCAACCTCCAGAGTAGACTCTTGACTCTATTTAAACTCTCTCAGCCACTGATACCTTATTTGTTACACTTCTTCTCCCCCTTTTAATCATGATGGCATTGTAAATACAATGGTTCCAGAGCCAAACTCATCCCTGGGAGTCATCTCCCATACTACAAGGGAGATTTTCACCTCTGGATGTCATGTTCCATGTAGGGGGGGGAGGGCAATGATTTCACTTGCAGAATTGGGCTTAGAGAGCATGTGACCGATCTGAACAACCAAAGAGGTCTTCCAGAGGTGACTCTTAGTCACACCTATATGTAAGCTAAGCTTCTCCACTATATGCATAAACTTCACAAGAACAATCCTCAAGATCAAGGGCTTGGCCTATTGATTTGGATGTCTCTAATATTTGACACAATATCAGGGTTTTCCCTGTGGTAAAGTTTGAAAGTTCCATATTTTTAGTCTCATACCTCAAGACCGTCACTTTTTATTCTGGGTTCCCTGTGTTTCAGTTGTTTAAATGAGCTATCTTGACAAGTTGAGTTAGATTATGTACTACAGAAAATTTAGGTTCTGGACAAAATAAGCCTTTCTTCCCTTGGTCTCAAAGAGTACATGAGGTTCTAAAATATAGACAATGTCTTCCTTAGCCCCTTAATCCTGTATACACTTTAATCCTGACTGATTGCCCTCACTCTTATCTCTTAATACCAAATTATACATATATAAACAACCTCTAAAAATCCAGAAATAATAATTATCACTCTTGATAAAATGTGACCACTACAACAGCTTACAATCTAGGCCCCTGCTTTCTTACAAGCATTTTCTTAATGAGACCATACAATAATTTATCCTTTGCTTCTGGCTAATTTTGCCATACCAAATGCCCAACAGGTTCATTCACAATGTTACATCCCTCACAACTTTGTTCTTCTTTATAGAGGCATGATATTTGGTCATATGCATCCACCATCATTCACTAATCTACTGCTCAGTCAGTGCATCCTTCAGCCACCTGCATTCCTTAGGCATCATGTATAATGTCCAAGGTCCATAGTCCATCAATACTCTCAGTTTTAGATAATTTCATTGTTCCCAAGAGAAGTATAACCAATAAACGCATCCCCACCAAATAGGAAATCTAAATTTCCCCTTAACTCTTGTCCCACCACTCATTATTTACCCCTGGTGTTGCTGTGGTACTACTGATGTTTTCCTGTTAAACATATCCCATAGCAAGCAATAGCAGTTTTCATCCTATACCCTGAACTTAAACACTCCTCATAAAAGAATCATAACTTTGAAGTAGTTTATGCAAGAACTCATTTACATTTCTACTGTTAGTCAGCAGGACCCATAGGACTGTACAGCCCCTTTCAATCATGATTACCTTCAATATGGTAATATTGATTATAGACCCACTAGTAAGCCATGTTCACTTCTATCTATTTCCTTATATTTGACTTCAACCTCATTAGCTAACCATTCACCCATCTCTAGCTTCTATGTATCTCTAATTCCCCTATATTCTGTATTATAAGCCTCTGATTTTACCTTTACCATGGTCATAAAAGTGGAATCATACAGTTTTTATCCTTTTGTATTGTCTTATTTCATTCAGCATCATCTCATCAAGGTTCATCCATCTCGCCATGTGCTTCAGTACATCATTTCATCTTACTGCTGCATAATGTTCCATCATATGTATGAACTATATTTTGTTAATCCACTCGTCTGTTGATGGGCACTGGGATTGTTCCCGTTTTTGGGGATGGGAATAATACTGCTATGAACATGGGTGTTCAAATGTGTGTTTGTGTCATTGCTTTTAGCTCTCCTGAGTATTGTTATTGCCATGTCATAGGGCAATTCGATATTTAGTTTACTAAGGAAACACAAAACTGTCTTCTATAGTTGCTGTACCATTATACATTCCCACCAGCAGTGGATAAGTGTCCAAATTTCTCCACATCCTCTCCAATATTTATAGTTTCCTGTTTGTTTAATAGCAGCCATTCTTATACGTGTGAGGTGGTATCTCATTGGAGTCTTGATGTGCATTTCCCTCATAGCTAATGAAAATGAACGTCTCTTCATGTGCTTTTGAGATATCTGTATTTGCTCTTCAGAAAACTGCCTATTCACATCTTTAGCCCATTTTATAATTGAGTTGTTTGCTCCTTAGTTGTTGAGTTATATGATTATGTATGCAAGATATCAAACCTTTGTCTGATGCACGATTTTCAAATATTTTCTTTCATTGAGTTGGTTGCCTCTTCACCTTTCAACAATCTTTTGATGTGCAAAAACATTTGATTTTGAGGAGTTCCCATTTATCTATTTTTTTCTCTTCTTGTTTGTGCTTTGCATGTAACGTTTAAGAAGCTACTTCCTACTATAAATCTTGAAGATGTTTCCCTACATTTTCTTCTAGAAGCTTCATGGTACTAGTTCTTATATTTAGGTGCTTGATTCACTTTAAGTTAATTATTGTTTGGGGTGTGAAGAAAGTCTCCTCTCTCTCTGTCTCTATCCCTCTGTCTCCTCCCTCTCTCTCTTTTTCCCTTTTCCTCTCTCTCTCTCTCCCTCCCTTCTCCCTCACTCCCGCCTGTCTCTCTGTTTCCCCTTCATCAGTATGACCAGTGGTTTATTACTTCTATTGATATAAGTTCTTCCATGCCCATTTATTGAAAAGACAATTTTGTCCCAGTTCAGTGGATTTGGGGGCCATATCAAAAATCAGTTCGCCATAGATTTGATGGTCTATTTCTGCATTATTAATTTGATTCCATTGGCCAATATTCTATCTTTGTGCTAGTATTATGCTGTTTTGACCACTATGGCTTTCTAGTAGGTTTTATATCAGGAAGTGTTAATCCTTTGACTTCATTCTCCTTTTTTTTAAAATTTTTTACATGGGCAGGCACTGGGAACTGAACCCAGATCTCTGGCATGGCAGGTGAGAATTCTGCCGCTGAGCCACCGTTGCAATGCCCCAAAATACCCCCCCCCCTTTTTTTTTAACATGGGCAGGCACCAGGAATCGAGCATGGCAGGCAAGCATTCTTGCCTGCTGAGCCACCATGGCCCACCCCTCGTTCTCCTTTTTTAGGGTACTTTTAGCTATTTGGCACCTCTTTCCCTTCCAGATGAATTTGGTAACTAGTTTTTCTAAGATGTCAAAGTAGGTTGTTGGAATTTTGATTGGTACGGCATTGAATCTGTAGATCAATTTGGGTAGAATTGCCATCTTAACTATATTTAACCTTCTTTCATGAGCAGGAAATGCCTTTTCACCTATGTAGATTTTTTTTGATACCTCTTAGCAATGTTATGTAGTTTTCTCTGTACAAGTCCTTTATGTACCTAGGTAAGATCATTTCAAGTTCCTTGATTTTTTTAGTTGCTACTTTGAATGGAATTTTTTCCTTAACTGACTCCTCAGTTAGATCTTTTTGTGTGTATAGAAACATTACAGGTATTTTATTTTTTATTGTAGAGTATAAAATATACACAAAGCAAAGAAATAAAAAAGCAACAGTTTTCAAGGCTCTCTTCAACAAGTAGTTACAGGACAAAGCTCAGAATTTGTCATGGACTACAGTATGGTCCTCTCATATTTTTCCTTCTAGCTGTTCCAGAATATAGGAGACTAGAAGGCCTAAATATTTCCTATCATCACAACCAACTTTTTTCCTTCTTTTTTGTGAAAAATAACATATATGTGAAAAAAACAATAAATTTCAAAGCACAGCACTACAATTAGTTGTAGAACGTATTTCAGAGTTTGACATAGGTTACATGTTCCTAATTTTAAGATTTTACTTTTGGCTGCTCTAAGATACTGGAGACTAAAAGAGATATGAATTTAATTATTTAGTATTCATATTCATTTATTAAATCCTATTTTCATTGTATAACTCCACCATCACCTTTGATCTTCCCATAACATTGCTGATTTTTTCACATTAATTTTATACCACTTTGCTGAATTTATTTATTCACTCAAGTGACTTTGTTGTAGATTTCTCAGGATTTTCCAAGTATAGTATCATGTCATCTGCAATTAAAGAAAGTTTTGCTTCTTCCTTTACAATTTGGATACATTTTATTGCTTTGTCCTGCTTGATTACTCTAACTTGAACTTCCAGTACAATGTTGAATAATAGTGGTGACAGAGTGCATCCCTGTCTTGTTTCCAATCCTAGAGGGACAGGTTTTAGTCTCTCTCCATTGAGTATGATGCAGGCTATGGGTTTTTCATATATACCCTTTATGATATTGAGGAAGTTACCTTTGATTCCTATCTTTTGAAGTGTTGTTATTCAGAAGAAGATGCTGAATTCTTTCCAATGTTTTTCAGCATCAATTAAGATGATCATGTGGTTTTTCCCTTTCAATTTGTTAATGTGCTGTATTATATTAATTGATTTTCTTGTATTGAACTATCCTTGCATTCCCAGTATGAACCACACCTGGTCATGTTCTATAATTCTTTTAATATGTCATTTGATTCAATTTGCTAAGATTTTGTTGAGAATTTTGGCATCTATATTCATTGGGGAGATTGGTCTGTAGTTTTCCTTTCTCTTAGCATCTTTACCCAGTTTGGATGTTAAAGTTATGTCAGCTTCATAAAATGAGTTAGGTAGTCTTCTTTTTTACTCAATTTTCATGGAGGAGTTTGATCAGGATTGGTGTTAGTTCATTTTGGAATGTTTGATAAAATTCCCCTGTGAAAGCTCTGGGCTTTTCTTTGTAGGAAAGTTTTTGATGACTGATTGAATCTCTTTACTTGTGATTGGTTTGTTGGGATCTTCTATCTCTTCCTGAGTCAGTACAGCTTGTTTGTGCATTTTCCGGGAATTTTTCCATTACATCTAAGTTGCCTAGTTTGTTGGCAAATAATTGTTCATAGTATTCTCTTATGATATATTTTTATTTCTTTAGGTCTGAGGTAAAGACCATCTTCTCTTTCTGATTTTGTTTATTTGCATCCTCTCTCTTTTTTTCTTTGTCAGTCTTGCTAGTGGTCCATCAAATCTATTGATTCTCTCAAAGAATCAACTTTTGGTTTTATTGATTCTTTCAATTTTTGTTGTTGTTGTTGTTCTCTCATTCATTTAATTCTGCTTTAATCTTTGTTATTTCTCTTTTCCTTTTGCTTTGAGGTTATTTTGCTGTTCTTTGTCAAATTCCTGCAGGTGAGCAGTTGAGTCCTGATTTTTTTTTTTTTTTGCTTTTTCTTGTTTTTTTTTTTTTAATACAGGAATTTAGGGCAATAAATTTCCCTCACATCACAGACTTTGCTGCGTCCCATAACTTCTGATACATTGTATTCTTGTTTTCATTTGTCTCCAGAGAAGTACTGATTTCTTTAGCGATTTTCTGACCCACTTGTTGTTTAAGAATGTGTTATTTAAACTCCGTATATTTCTAAAAGGCCTCATTCTTTGGCGGTTATTTATTTTCAGCTTCATTCCACTGTGTTTAGTTATGGTGCTTTGAATAATTTCAATGTTTTTAAATGTATAAAGACCTGTTTCCTGCCCCAGCATATGATCTATCCTGGAGAATGTTCCATGAACACTAGAGAAGCATGTAAATCCTGACGTTTTGGGGTATAATGACCTATATGTCTATTAGGGTTAATTCATTTATCAAGTTGCTTAACTTCTCTATTTCCTTGTTGATTTCTGTCTGTTTGTTCTACCTATAGAGGAGAGTGGTGCATGAAATCTCTTACTATTATTGTTGAAGGATCTATTGCTCCTTTCAAGTTTGCCAATGTCTTTCTCATGTACTTTGAAGCTCCTTGATTGGGAACATAAACAGTTATGACTTATTTTTTTCTTGCAGAATTGTCCTTTTTATTAATAGTCCTTTTGTGTCTCTTATGATGTCCTTAAATTTTAAGTCTATTTTGTTCAATATTAGTAAAGCTATTCCTACTTTCTTTTGGTTATAACTTGCATGAAACATCTTTTTCTATCCTTTCATTTTCAATCTATTTGTATCCTTCTGCCTAAGATGAGTCTTTTGTAACTAGCATATAACTGGATTATATCTTATAATCCATTTTACCAATCTGTATCATTTAATTGGTAAATTTAGTCCATTAACATTCAAAGATATTACTGAAAAGACATTTATTGAATCCACCATCTTATCACTTGGCTTTTATTTGCCAGATCTATATATTATTTCCCCTCTATTTCATTTTGTCCTTTAAGTTACCCTTACTGGTATTCTTCAATTCTGTGCCCTCTTCCAGACTTCTCTCTCCTATCCTTTTTTTTTAAACTGGCAGAGCTCTCTTAAGTATTTCATGTAGGGCTGGTCTCTTGTTAACAAATTCTTTCAGCATATGAAATTTTTAACCTCTCCCTCAGTTTTTTTCTTTTTCTTTCTTTTTTTTTTTTTGTATGTGCAGCTATCAGGAATCAAATCCAGGTCTCCAGCATGGCAGGTGAGAATTCTCTCACTGAGCCACCATTGCAACACTTTCTCCTTCAATTTTGAAGGGCAGTTTGTCTGGGTACAGGATTCTTGGCTAGAAGTCTTTCTCTTTCAGGATCTTAAATATATCATACCACTGCCCCCTGCTTCCATAGTGCCAGTTGAATAGTCTGAACTCGGTTTTACATGGTTTCGCTTGTATGCAGCAATTGTTTTCTCTTGCCACTTTCAGAATTTTCTGCTTCTCTTTAACATTTGACAAACTGATTAGCATGTGTCTTTGGGAAGGCCTATTTGGTTTTATTCTATTTGGAGTTAGTTGGACTTCTGTGAATTGTGTATTTATGTCCTTTATAAGGGTTGGGAAGTTTCCCTCTATTATATCCTCTCCTAATCATGTTAGCTCTTTACTCGTTTCTTCTACTTCTTGGACACCAATGATTCTTATATTTGTGCACTTTTTTTGGTCCATCATTTCCCTGAGATTCAATTCAATTTTTTCCATCTATTTTTGCTATTTGCTGTTCTGAATGTTCAAAATCAATTCGCTTATTCTTTCTTTTGCCTCTTTAAATCTGCTGTTATGTGTCTGTAGTATATTTTTTGTTTGGTATACAGCATTGTCAATCTTTGTGATAACTGCTATTTTTCTATTTATTCTTTCAAATCCCTCTTTATGTTTTTCTAGTGTCTTCTTCTTTTATTTCTTTTAACATGGAAAGGCACTGGGAATCAAACTTGGGTCTCCAGCATGGCAAGTGAGAATTCTGCCACTAAGCCACCATCACACCATCCTCTTCTACTGTCTTCTTGATCTCCTTTATGTCATTAGTCATCCCATTTATTTTACTTAGTAGAGCTATATGAACATCTTTGATTAGTTGTTCCCAAGTCTGTATCTCATCCCATGTTTTAATTTGATCATTAGTCTGGGCTGTATCTGTTTGCATCTTCATATGGTTAGTGATCTTCTGTTGTCTTCATGGCATGTAAATATTTTGATAGAGTTTACTTCATAAGTTGATTTCCTTCAGTAGTCCAAAGCTTTGTATGTGTGAAATAGATGTGGAGCAGGGTTTGGAGTGCAAGGTGGGGCACCACAGTGTGGTGATGCCTTTGCAGCACAGGTATAGGCACAGGTGGGGGACACTATGCTGGTATCTTTGAGCATGGGGTACAAGTTGCAGGGTTGTAAATTTGCAGTGCAGGGGCTGTGGATATGTGGTGCAGCTCAGGCTGACCTTGGAGGACAAGAGCAGGATGCAGCATGCGGGACACAGAGATAGTGCATTCCTAGTTCTGATCTCCCCATCTGTGCACTCCTGAAGGCTCTGGGTTTCTGTATGGAAAGGGGAGCCTTTGACACTTTATACCAGCTGGAGAGTCTCTGGCTTTCTACATATCAATTCTTCAGCTATTATAACCAAATTCTCCCCATGTGATGTCAAAGACCCTCCTGGGTCACTTACACCCTGGAATTGCCATGTCTGTTGCCTTCCCATCCCTTCTATAGCTGTTCCTTGGAGCAGAGATGAACTCAACCTATGTTATTCTGCCATCTTCCTGGAAGCCTCTATTCCACCATCTTCCTAGAACCCTGGGTTCTGCATTTTACAGTATTCTGTGCTGTCTGACTCAAAAAGCCTTGTTTTTGTTTTTGTTTTTTCCATCAGCTCCACCCTCCCTCTGTCAGGGAGTAGTAACATTAGCACTTATTCCAGGTTTCTCTGCTCTAGGGGCCTATTTTCAGTAGTCAGAATTTGTTAGTTAATTCTGTAATTGGAGGTTGTGCTAAAACCTTGCTGCTAGTAAGGTCTGTTTCCTTTCCTTTCAGAGAACTAGCCTGCTGTGCCTGTGGGGTAGGGGTGTTGGCTTTTGCTTCTTGTAGGATTTACAGTTCTGTGTGGGGTCTCAGTTGATTTAGCTTGTCCAGACTGGTGTACACAGTGTGTCACTGATGTGGCCCCAGCAGTTGTTCTGTATTGTTCCTGGCTATTTACTAGCTGCTCTGGAAGACCAACTAAATTCTACACCTCACTAAACCACCACCTTGGCCCCATACAATGTATTTTTGGGTCTAGCTTCCTTCACTCAGCATTATGTCCACATGTTTCATTCATGTTGCCATTTGCTTCAGGACCTCATTTCATCTTATTGCTGCATAATACCCCAATGTATATACAGAGAACATTTTGTTTATCCATGCATCAGTTGATATACACTTGGATTGTTTTGTCTTTTTGCAATTGTGAATAATGCTGTTATGAACATCGATGTGCAAATGTCTGTTTATGACACTCATGTGCAAATGTCTGTATATGACACTTTTTTCAGCTTTTCTGGATTTATGACCAAGTAGTAGTATTGTTGGATCATAGAGCAACTCAATATTTAGTTTTCTAAGGAACCACCAAACTGTCTTCCATAGTGGCTGTGCCACTATACATTCCCACCAACCATGTATAAGTTTTCCAATTTGCCCACATCCTCTCCAACATTTGCAGTTTTCTGTTTGTTTAATATCAGCCATTCTCACAGGTGTGAGATGGTAGCTTATTAAGTCTTGATCTGCATTTCCTTTATAGCTAGTGAAAATGAGCATCTCTTCATGTACGTTTTAGCCATCTGTATTTGCTTTCTGGAAAAATGCTTATTCTTATCTTTAGTCCATTTTATAATTGGATTGTTTGTTCTTTGTTTGTTGTATTCTGTGATTTCAGTATATATATATATGCAGGATATCAAACCTTTATGTGATACGTGATTTCTAAATATTTTCCCCCATTGAATTGGTTGTCTCTTCATCTTTTTCACAAAGTCCTTTGATGCAATGAAGCATTTTATTTTGAGGATTTACCCTTTACCTATTTTTTTTAAATTTTATTGATTGTGCTTTGGGTGTAAAGTTTAGATAGCTACCTCCTATTACTTGTCATAAAGATATTTCTCTATATATTCTTAGGAGTTTTATCATATTGGCTCTTATATTTAAGTCTTTGAGACATTTGGCATTAATTTTTGTGAGGTTAGTGTCCTCTTTCACTATTTTAGCTATCGATATTCAGTTCTTCCATATCCCTTTATTGAAAAAACTACTCTGTCCCAGTTCAGGGGATGGGGGGCCTTGTCAAAGATCAACTTACCATTGATTTGGTGGCCTATCTCTACACTCTTGATTCAATTCCATTGGTCAATACTTCTACCTTTGTGCCAATATCATACTGTTTTGACCACTACGGCTTTGTAAGAAGCTTCAAATCAGGAAGAAATAGTCCTCCCACTTCATTCTTTTCTCAGGATATTTTTGACTACTCAGGGCCTCTTTCCCTTCCGAATGAATTTGGTAACTACTTATCCAAGTATCCAAAGTAGGTTTTTGGAATTTTTATTTCTATTGCATTGATGTGTAGATCAATTTAGGTAAAATTGACATCATAGCTACATTTAACCTTTTTATCCACGAGAAGGAAATGTCTTCCCACCTATTTAGATCTTCTTTGATTTCTTTTAATAATGTTTTGCAGTGTTCTGTGTACATTTCATTTACTTTCTTGGGTAAGTTTATTCCTAGATACTTGATTGTTTTAGTTGTTATTTTGAATGGATTTCTTCCTTAATAGCCTCCTTAATTAGGTCATTTCTTGTATATAGACCTGTTACTGGGTTTTTTCACATTAATTTTATGACCTGCCTTATTGCTGAATTTGTTTATTAGCTCAAGGAGCTTTGTCATAGGATTTTCAGGATTTTCCAAGTATGGAATCATGTCATCCCCAAATAATGTAAGTTTCACCTCCTCCTTTGTGATTTGGATTCCTTTTATTTCTTTTTCCTGCTTGACTGCTGTAGATGGAACGTCTAGTACAGTGTTGAATAATAGCAATGACAGAGGTCATCCTTATCTCAGTTCCAGTCCTACCAGGAAGGCTTTCAGGCTCTCCCCATTGAGTATGATCCTGGCTATGGGTTTTTCATATGTTCCATTTACTATATTGAGCAAATATTCTTTGATTTATACATTCTAAAAGTTTTTTTTTATCAGAAAAGGATGCTGGATTTTGTCAAATGCATTTTCAGTATCAATCTAGATGATCATGTAAGCTTTACCACTCGATTTGTTAATAGTACTCTATTGCATTGATTGATTTTTTGTATTGAACCACTCTTGTATTGCTGAGGTATAAAGCCCAATTGGTCATAAATTGGTATAAAGCCCAATTGGTCATAATTTATAATTCTTTAATGTGTCATTGATTCAGTTTGCTAGCATTTTGTTAAGAATTTTTGCATCTATATTCATTAGGAAGATTGGCCTGTAGCTTTCCTTTCTTGTAGCATCTTTACCCAGTTTTGCTATTAGAGTGATGTTAACTCCATAAAATGAGTTAGCTAGTTTTCTTTTTTCCTCAAATTTTTGGAAGAATTTGAGTAGAATTGCTGTCAGTTGTTTTTGGAATGTTTGATAAACCTCACTGGGAAATCATTGGCCCTGGGTTTTCCAGTATAAGATTTTTGATGAATAAATCTCTTTATTTGAGACTTGTTTTTTGAGAGCTATTTCTTTTCAAGTCAGTGTAGCTTGTTCATTTGTTTTTGGGAATTTGCTCATTTCATCTAAGTTGTCCAATTTACTGGCATATAAGGTCATAGTATCCTCTTATGATTTTTAAAAATTTCTTCAGGGTCTGTGGTAACAACCCACCTCTTATTTCTGATTTTTTACATCCATCAATTTCATTGATTTTCTAAAAGAACCAACTTTTGGTTCCATTGATACTTTCTATTTATTTTTGTAATCCAATTTATTTATTTCTGCTTTCATATTTGTTATTGCACTTCATTTATTTGTGTTGGGGTTAGTTTTCTACTCTTTCTCTAGTTCCTCCAAGTGAGAAGTTAATGCCTTGATTTTTGCTCTTTCCTCTTTTATTAATATAGGCAGTTAGGGCAAAAAATTTCCCTCTCAGCACTGCCTTGCCACATCCCATGAATTCTGATGTGTTTCTTCTCATTGTCATTAATCTCCAGAAATTTACTTATTCTTTAGCAATTTCTTCTTTCATCCAATTATTGCTTAAAAGTGCATTATTTAATCTCCATATACTTATGGAAGTTCTGGTTCTTTGGTTATTATTGATTTCCAGCTTCATTCCACTGTGATCAGAGAAAATGCTTTGAGTGATTTCAGTCTTTTTAAATTCATAAATGCCTATTTTGTGCCCCAGTATAGGATCTATCCTGGAGAATGTTCCAAGCACTAGAGAAGAGTATATGTCCTGATGTTTTGTGGTATAACAATCTACTTATGTCTGTTAGATCTAATTGCTTTATCAAACTGTTAAAGTCTCAATTTCTTGGTTGATATTCTGTCTGTTCTATTTCAACAATAATAGTTGGGAACTTCAATACACCATTCTCCTCTATAGATATGTCTATTTCTCCCTTCAGTTTTGCCAATGTTTTTTCACATATTTTCAAGTTCTTTAATGGGGAGCATAAACATTGATGTTTGTTATTTCTTCTTAGTGAATTGTTACTTTTATTAATATGTAATGTCCTTCCTTGTCCCTTATGATATCTTTACATTTTAAAACTATCTCATCTGATATTATTTTAGCAGATAATGCTTTCTTTTGGTTACAGCTTGCATGGAACACCTTTTTCCACCCTTTCACTTTCAAGCTATTTGTGTACTTAGGACTAAGCTGAGTCTCTTGTAAGCAGCATATAGATGAATCATATATCTTAATCCATTCTGCCAATCTGTTTATTTTAATTGGTGAGTTTAGCTGTTGACATTTCGAAGTAAGTATGAATGTAAGGTCATTTCTTGAATCTACCATTTTATATTTTGGATTTTATTTGTCTGATCTATAGATTACTTTCCCTCATTCTCTTTTTATTCTTTAAGTTACCCTTACTGGTACTTTTCAATTCTGTACCCTCATCCTGACCTTCCTCTCCTATCTTTTTTATTTCTTTTAATTTTTGGCCAACAAGACTATTTTTAGTATTTCTTGCAGAGCCAGTCTCTAATTGACAAATTCTCTCAGCTTTTGTCTGTGAATATTTTAATCTCTCCCTCACTTTTGAAGGACAACTTGCCTGGAAAAAGAATTCTTGACAGAATTCTTGGAAGCTTTTCTCTTTCAGGAACTTGAATATGTCACACCACCACCTCCTCACCTCCATGGTGCCTGTTGAATAGTTCAAACTGTCTCATGTGGTTTCCCTGTACATGGTGAGTTGCTTTTCTCTTGCTTTTTTCAAGACTTTCTGCTTCTTTTCATTATTTGACACACTGATTAGTGTGTGTCTTAGGGAAGGCCTATTTGGTTTTATTCTATTTGGAGTGTATTGGTTTCTTTGATTTGCATATTTATGCCCTTTATAAGGCTTGGAAGTTTTCCCCCATTATCTCCTCAACTAATCCTCCTTACCCTTTACACTTCTCTTCTACTTATGGGACACTGATGATACTTATATATGTGTGAGTTGTGTTGTCTGTCATTTCCCTGAAATGCAATTCAAATTTTTCCATCTTTTTTTCCATTTCTTCTTTTGTGCATTCAAATTCAAATTGCCTTGTCCTTTAGTTCACTTATTCTTTCTTCTGTCTCTTCAAATCTGATGTTCTGTGTCTCTAGTATATTTTCAATTTGGTCTATAGTATCTTCATTTCTGTGATATCTCCTATTTTCTACTTATACTTTCAAATTATTTTTATGCTCTTCTAGTGTCTTCTTAATATCCTTTATGCCATTAGCCACTTCACTGAGTTTTTTTAGGATATTTTTATAAAGATGTTTGATTAGTTGTTCCAAAGTCTATGTGTCCTCCAGTGTTTTAATCTGGTCATTAAGCTAGTCCACATCTGCTTCCATTTTCAAATGCTTTGTGATTTTCTGTTTGCTTCAAGGCATTTGATTCTCTTGGTAGGGTTATTTAGAAAGTTTATTTCCCTCAATTGTCTAAGGTTTTGTACTTGCTTTGGTTTGTATTGAAATTCTCCTTTTTCATTCAGTTCATCAATAATTCCCTGCCAAGACAAGGCCTAGATTTTATGCAGAAATACAACTCTACTTGAGGATCTGCTTGAAGCTAGACAGATAGGCAATTTGCAAACTGCACTTTCCATTTATTCCCTACAGACCCTACTCCTGGGCCTCCTCTTCCCTTCAGGTCTGACTGTCCCCAGCAGTGGCAGCCAAGTGAGTTGTATGGGGACTCAGTGCAATTCCAGCAAGGCTCATTGGCCCCAGTACACAGTGAAGCTGCCTACCACAGGGCTAAGGGGTGAATAGTGTGCACCTCAGCAGCAATTACACTTGTGAGCCCATTGTGTCTGGTGGCCCACAGGCTCTCACTTAGAATGAACTTGGGCTATGGGATTGGATATGTCAGCTCTCCCTGTCCACAGCTGAAATACTGATGCTAAGCTATCACTTCATCTTGGAAAGCCTGAAAAACACTAGGGTGATGTTAATGCTATTTCATAGATTTAGATATATTTATAACTGCTCATTTCAGAACGTGTTCCTAGGAAAAATATGACGATGTGCATTTAAGAGTGGAACTTTGTATTTCAGTAGGTTAAGGGATTGGTGGTATTAACTCTCTTACATTATTTTGAGTCTCAGCACATAAAAGATACTATGTTAGCTTTCTAATTGTGATTTAGGGTACACAATATGTCCAAGAGCACAGGACTCTGACCAAATTACAAATATTTTCCCAAATTCCACACAGTTGCCTGCAGTTTACAAAGGGGATGCAAAATGACTCAAGCAATGAACAGGAGCAAAATCTGGTAACACACAAAAGTATGGTATAGTTTCCCATTTAAACAAAATTTCTCTATACTCACCCTTCTTTCAATTAATGATAACCTTAAAAATATTATTTTGAATTATAAAGTAAGGTTAGTTTTATTACATTTAGCCTGATTATTTAGGTACAGCAAGAATGACAGTTTACCATAGAGTTTTTTGTTTGTTTGTTTTTATATTTTATTGTTGTTGTTGTGTTGTTTTGTTCCTGTTTGCTTTGCTGGTAGTATTCAGAAGGAGACTCCAATGACCATTTAAAGCCTCTCAGGACTAGGAAGCCAAGCCAAGAATTTGGTACCAAATTTCACCTGCATTACAGAAAGCAACATTCTTTACTGACCAGTGAGGCTGGGAACCCTGGAGGTAGGTATTTAACTGTATTATCGAGAGGGTTTTGTAAGCATCAGCTCCATAAATAAACCTTAATGTCTTTAAAGCATTTGATTACATCTGATTAAATGAGAATAATTCTCAAATATTACATTCTGGTAAAAGCCTTGGTTATATAACCAGCATTTCCAATTATGTCCTATAATAAGAAGAACATATTCTGACTGAACCTATGCAAAAATTATTTTGCTAAAAAAATAAATGCTTCCAAATTCTTAAGGGTCCAGGCAAGGAGAAAAAGATGATGTTTTATGAATTATAGATAGCTTAAGAAAAATAATAATGGATTTTGTGCATGTAGAAAATAGAATATTAAAATGTCAGCAATAATCCAAAGAAAGCTATTATTATCCTTTAATAGTTAACTCAGTCCTAGGTAATTAGTGTTTATTCTAATCAATCTCTGTTAGCAGTTCTGTGACTCAATTAGAGTCAGTTAGAATTCTTAATTAGATGACAAGAGAATTAAGTCTAATTAATGACTTAATTAGAATTCTGGAATCTTGACTCAGTCCAAAGGTGTGGTCACAAAATTATTTAAGCAATGTTGATAAAAGACTGTGCCCTCAGTCCAAAGGTGTGTTCACAAAATTATTTAAGCAATGTCGATAAAAGACTGTGCCCAAGAGCACCTTGCATAGTTCTTTTCATGCATATCTGAGAAAGTCCCTTTTATTGAAGATGAAGTACCTGGCCTGTAGCTGATTACAAGTGTTTCCAAGGAAGCATCAACATAAATACTGTAGATGACAACAGACATAAAATGGCCATTGTTTCTGTTTGCTAAAACTGCCAAAATGCAATATACCAGAAATGGATTGATTTTACAAAGGGGAGTTCTAAGACCATGGAAATGTCCAAATTCGGGATCAACAGGATGATACCTAGACTCTGAAGAAAGTCCTCCAGCATCTGGATTACCTCTGTCAGCTGTGAAGGGACATAGCAACATCTACTGGTCCTTTTCTCCTGGATTGGTTTGAAAACAGCTCTCTCAGCTCCTGTGGGTCCTTCTGGCTCTTGCTGGGGCAGTTTCTTTCCTAGATTTTCTAAAACTCTCTGGGCTGTCTTAAAGGACACCAGTAATGGGATTAAGACTCACCTTGAATGGGTAGGGTCACATCTCTATGGAAATAACCAAATCAAGAGGTCCACACAGCAATAGGTTTGCCCCCCAAGGTGGGGTTTAAAGAATATGGCTTTCCTGAGGTATGTAACAGATTTGAACCAGCACACCTATGTTTAACTCATTATTGTTTTACAAAAATAAAAGTTCTGTTGAAAGTTCATTATGAAAAGAATGCATTGAAAAGGAAATTCGGTTGTTTGTATGGCATGTAACAATTATAAAGAATAACTGAAATTATGACATATCAGACATATTAGAAATAAGACATCTCATGAATAGTGAAGATATTAACAAATATCTAGAAATTTTATGTGACTTCTGTAATGTTTATGTTAATAGTGTTTTACCCATATAAATTTAACCAACAGAAAGTTAGGAAACCCTATTTAATTTGACACATTTTGAATGCAATTCCTAACATATTAAGTTGATCTATTTCTAGGACCTTTCTTTTATAAGAGGAAAGAACAAATTTTTTGCAGTTTCCCTGGGACCTCTGAAATAGCTCAAAGACAGTTTTAAGATGAGTAAGTTATCATTTAGGGGTTGATTTTAGGAAGATAAAACTTCAAAACATTGTCCAGTTTGAAGATTTTGTTAAATAGAATGGTTCAGTATAAAAAGACAATTTTTTTAAATGAAAAGACTTGTTTTCTAAAACAATAAAGGATGATTGAGTCACTATAAATTTCAATAAGGATACTAACCTGATAAGATAAAGAATCTTTGTCTTTTAGGCAGATGACTCAGGTGGTTAAGAAAAACCTCTTATAGGCACTCACTAAGAGAAGTTTAATAATGCAATAGAACTTTGTCATTTAAATGGAAAGAAAATTAAATTCTGGCTCTTATGACGATATTAAATAATAAAAGACTCTTACAAATCTTACAAACATATCAAATCTTAGCCAACCTTGAATATGACTAATAGAATTATTTTTCCATAAGCAACGCTTTATAATTTTCAATATCCAGTCAGGGTTTTGTTTGTTTTGTTTTTCATTTCTTTATAAATTCTTGCTTCTCATTCTGAGACAACCAACCATTTTATTTTAGGACAATGTCACTCTCTTTTTCCTTAAGCACATCCTGTATACTTTACATACCTGCATTCCTTAAGTTATCAAAAAGATCTTTGGAACTGTTTTTAAAAATCCTATAAAACACAATTATTCTTAAAACAAAGTTTATCAAAGCAATAACTCAACTTGTTTAAACACAAATTTAATTTTTTCATCATCTTGAAGATCAAGTAGATATAAGGTTAAATTATTTTACCAGTAAACTTGTATAATTTAAGAAAACATACCAAAGCAGAATAAATTGTGATTAGATTATACATGATAACTCAGAAACCATATCTCTTTTTTAAACTAATAGTATTAGATTAATTCCTTTTGTCAAAGTTTTATCTGAATTATATGAATTTAAGTTTTTGGATATTTGCTTTTAGTTCTACAAATACTCTATTTTCATTGAAGCTAGAAGTTTGGTTTCCTTAATTTCTAGAATTTTAGAAGTATTAATTTGCATATAAACATTTATTTACCTTTCAGGCAATTTGAGTAGAGATCTTTTAAGGAGTTTTATAAGTTAATTTAGTAATATACTGAGGTAGGAAAATATTATACATTAAACATACATGGTAACAGAAGGTGACACATCTATCTCTACATTCAGTCTATTGCAATATGTTCTTCTGACAGATTATATGAAGACCATTTGGACCTGAAAAAATATGTGATTCAATGAGGGATGATTATTATCATTTACTGAAAAATCAATGGCAAATAAAACTGCAGTTGCTTCTAAGCAAAAAGCGAGGCAGTGACATCAGATGGTGCTAATTAACATGACATTTCTCACTACCACCCTGTGCCAGTGAGAGAATTATAACCAACAGGCTAGGATTTATGGAAATAATTATGACTACCAAGTCATTATATAAATATTCCTTTTTTTCTGTTATATTAGAGTAGACAGAGATAAAATATCTGAAGTCTCTGACCTGCAATCCAGTTGCCCTTGTTAAGTCTCAAATAAGAATCTAAGAGGAACTCTTGATGCAGACTCCTCCTGAGCCCCCCTCCTTGGCATCCTTGGCAGGTCCAAGGAACCAGATATAAGCCCGTTACAAGCCTCCATCCAGTGACAAAACAGCACACCACCTAGAGGGCACCATCTCCTCCTGGGGTCATTTTTCCTTTAAAACACAGTTTCCAGAAAAATAACTGGAGTCTTTTTCTCTTTCTTCCTGCTGGCTCCCCAGGCAAGAGCCACTTTCCGGCTCCCACCTGTTTTCTGTGGCTTTATTCCTTCAATAAATCTGTTAATCTTTGACTCGCTGTCTCTGTGGAATCCTTAACAACTCGGTGTGTAACAGCCCTGATCCTTGAGAATGTTTGTAAAAACCCTTATTTTGTGTAAAAAAGAAAAACCCTTATTTGTCTTTTTTTTTTTCACTTTAGAAATTTTGAAGGGCAAAAGCCCTAATGCTGATTAAGGAAATTGAGTCAGTCATTAACTGGTTGCAGCCCCATATTTGCTCCTTTCCATTTGCAAATTGCTTTGGCCTATAATTGCTATTGGAATGATAACTCCTTCTCCCTTCCTTTCTGTTAACAATTACTACTGAACTAATAACTTTGTCTCTCTTTCTCTGTGCTTACTCTTGAAATTGTAAAGACTTCTCCTTCCCTTGTTAGAATCAATATAAATCTTGAAGCTCTTGACCCAAGGGGTATATTTTTGAGTGTTAGGCCATCTGTTCTTTTGTTTTGTGCCTAGCAATAAACTCTTTCTCTCTTAGAAATACCTGCATCTCAAGAATTGGTCATTCGAGCCATTGGACAGAGAATTCACCACCTTTGTCCAGTGTCAAAATGAAATCAATAATCTAATAACCAGATAGAAGTGAAATGCATGTCCGTGGGCTCATGATGGTCAGGTAGTGGAAGAGCTTACAAATGGTCACATAACAGTACAAGGCAACAGCTATGAGAAACTCCATCTCAGTCCCACAAAGGACATGAGGGATAAGTTCCTGGATGACTGACTACTACAGTGATATGGATTGGCTCCCAAACTACAGGTGAGAAAGCATCTGAAGAACTTTTAGGGTAGAAGAATACAAATCAATAAATAAGAGGTTGGCTAACAGGAAGTACATGGGAATATGAAAATGAACATCAATATTTTGTGTAAGCATAACCAGTAAATTTTATATATATAAAATGGTAGGTAACACAGAAGAAAGTGCTCCATTTGTCTATGACAAAACAGTCCCAAGAATGCAAATTCATATACCTCAGAAAAAAAATGCTTCATACATCGACTTTGTGTTTTCTGAAAGGAGCAAAGAAAGGTAATTTTAAAGGAATGTTCAAGAGACTGAAAGTATAAAACAAAATTTGTAGATTAGAACCAATAGTTTGATTCAGTATGCATATACATAAGACATCTTTTAAAAATTATATTTTGAGAATTATTAATCTAGTTAAATGTAATTCAGGATCATGATAACTTTTCTCAATTCTTTCTTCTGCATTTAAGATTTTTTTCAGTTATTAACATTCATTAATATAAAATATGGATTTTCAAAGAACAAAAGGAGATACTCAAAGTAGACACCATTTTCCATTAAG
Source organism: Tamandua tetradactyla (assembly GCF_023851605.1). NCBI lineage: Eukaryota > Metazoa > Chordata > Mammalia > Pilosa > Myrmecophagidae > Tamandua > Tamandua tetradactyla. The sequence continues at coordinate 43,238,710 of NC_135340.1, forward strand.
AAATATGGCACAAACATTAAAGAAAATGAAATGAGGTTTACTATTCTACTCTCATCAAAATCAAAACTAGCATTATAACAAAATCCCAGTATAGGTACAAACTTGATATTACTAGTGACATATTTTTCTGGTTGTATATGTATTTGCTATTAGATATATTTCTTCACTGAAGAATTATGGAAATGATGAAACAAGAGAGTAAAATGGAGGGAAGTGACAGAAATAGAAAGAGGAAGGCTGGAAATATAGTAAGCACTTGAAAGAACAAAAGAAAGGAGAAAATGACTGTTTCTTATATATGATCTGGCCCTGTCTAGTTCTTCAGCCTCATATGCAGTTTCTCCCCTAGCCCCCCCCAAAAAAACTCTCCACATATGAGCTTCTTAGGTAACTCTATTTTATTTCCTGTTTGTATATATGCACATTTGTTTGTTTATATATTATTAAACTGATTTGTGCGTGATTTATGTTCTGCTGACTGCATCTTTTACAATGACCTAATTCTTGGCATTGATTCCTCAGGACAGCTTCTTCTTTCTTCCAGCCTTCACTAAACCTTAGTCTTATCTATCATATTTCTTATGATGCTACTTAGCAATTGACATATAACTCTCTTGCCTGTCACCCCTATCAAGTCTGGGAATTTCCTAATGACAAAGACAGTGTTTTATTCACAATTCTGACCCATAGAAAATGTTCAGTTTGAGTAATTGCATAGATAAGTGAATGGAAGGTTATATAATAACAATAGTTGATTATTATCATCAGATAATATTTTGCAATATTTTATCATGTATGTAATAGTTTATCTTATAATCTTAACACCTTCCATAGAATGACAAATTAATATTTTAAAACAAAAAAGTCTTGAGCATATGGCATGGTGAATTAACCTCCCACAATCTGTCTCTCTTGTTGTCCAAAGCCTAGAAAGAAATACAACCAGTTCAAGGGAAGCTCATTCAAAGAATTATCTGCATCCAGAATCTGCATTTGCAGCATCATTACATTTTATTTTAAATACCTTGGTTTTCAGAGAAACTTTGTCTAAGAAACATTTCTGATTCAGTAAAATTTGAAGCAGTAAATTAGAAAAAAAAAGAGACCCATAGAAACCCAGTGTTAAGGCAGCTGCCCTCATGTGTCTTTGAGGAGTTGGGATTCATGAGTATTGTGCTGGACTTCTGAGATTTGGGGCTGACTTCACTCCAGGGTTCCGCTCATCCAGGCAAGTTCTGTTGTATTCTTAATTGCTTAAATATTTCACCAAATATCTGTGTCCCCATTTTCTTTCATAAGAAAGGGGAATTTCATTACATTTCAGATTGCTGCACAAGTTGAATTCTTATTTTTTCTACATATACCTGTAATGGTAAGGTTCATGTGTCAACTTGGCCAGGTGGTGGTGCCTTGTCATCTGACCAGGCAAGTGTGGGCCTGTCTGTTGCCATGAAGATATTTCATGGACATAAATCATGAGTATGTCTGCTGCATCCACAGCTTATTGCATTTATAATCAGCTAAGGGGAGTGTCTTCTGCAATGAGTGATGTTTGCTTTAATCACTGGAAAACTTTTAAAGAGGATTTCAGAAGAGTCCCAACAGGCCCCGAATAGTGAGGTACAAGGTGTCACCCAGGAGGAGGTATGTTATACTCCAAAACAACTGCATGAGTTTTCTATGGGTAGAAACCAGAGGAATATGTGTGGCAATGGATTTTAAGGGTGTGGGATAATGGTGGGAAGAATATAAAGCTGGATCAAGCTTAATTTATTGAGATGGGCCCACTAAGCAGCGATTCTGTATTCAATGTTATAGCTCGAGGGATTAGAAAAGGCACTAACAGTTTGTCCAGATGACATGAGTTTCTGGGAAAGAGGCTGACTGGCATCCACAGAATGGGTCATCTTATCCACTTTATTATTAAAACCTTCCCCTGCTGAAGTCACCCTCTGGTGTGCATTCACATGGAACACAAATATCTTCATATTTATAGCTGACTCAGAAAGGTCTGTCCACATACCTCTTCCAAAGACCTTTTTGTCCCCAATTTTCCAATCCTACACTTTCCAAGTCCCTGACCATCCAGACATACCATTAACAAAAGCCCATAAGTAAGTATACAAATGCACCTTTGGCCAGTCCTCCTCCCAAGCAAAATGAGCAACCATGTGCACTGCTCTAAGTTCTGCTCACTGGAAGAATTTCCCCTAACCACTGTCCTTCAGGGATATCCCAGGAAGGGATTGTAGTGCTGTAACTGTCCATTTTTGAGTAGTACTTGCATATTGTGCAGAACCATATAGAAACTGGGTCCCAATTTACTCTTCCTCAGTCAATTCACTGTAAGGAACCCCCCAAGAGGCAAGAGTTCTGGTCTTGGAAAGCGAAAATAATGAGGCAGGAGTGCAGGCTATGGGCATTTGGGCCCTCATGGAACTTACTTGTGCCTTCAGGACTTGCTTTGGCCCTATCTTGTATATACCATTTTCATTTTCTGATGGAGTGCTGCTGTGCATGCCCAACTCAATGCATTGGGTCAGACAACACCTAGGTCATGATAGGCAACTCAGGTCTCATGGTAACTTGGTGGCACACAGTTAAGCCTTCAATCTCTACTAAGGCCCAGTATCAGGCCAAAAGCTGTTTCTCCAAAGGACAGTAGTTATCTGCAGCAGATGGTGAGGCTTTGCTCCAAAATCCTAAGGGGTCTGTGTTATGATTCTCCATTAGGAGCTTGCCAATGGCTCTTGTAAGCATCTCTATTTGGATCTGCTGGATCATGTGGTCAAGTGGCAGAGCAACTTGTACAGCAGCCTGGACCTGTCACAGAACCTCCTCTTTTTTAGATCTCCACTCAAAATTAGCTGCTTTTCTGGTCACTTGATAAATGGGCCAGAGTAGCACACCCAAATGAAGAATATGTTGCCACCAAATCCAAAGAGACAAACCAGGCATTGTGCTTCTCTTTCAGTCATAGGAGGGGCCAGATGAAGCAACTTATCCTTCATCTTAGAAAGGATGTCTCAACGTGCCCCACACCATTGGTCACCTAGAAATTTCACTGAGGTGGAAGGCCCCTGGATTTCGATTGGATTTATCTCCTATCTTCTGACATGCAAATGCTTTACCAATAAGTCTAGAGTAGTGGCTACTTCTTGTTCACAAGGTCCAATCAACATGATATCATCAATATAATGGACCACTGTGTTGTTTTATGGGAGGAAAAAATGATCAAGTTCCCTGCTGATAAGATTATGACATAGGGCTGGAGAGTTGATATACCCCTGAGGTAGGATGGTGAAAGCACATTGCTGACCTTGCCAGCTGAAAGCAAATTGTTTCTGTTAGTCCTTACTAAGCACTTCTGAGACAAAAAGCATTTGCCAGATCAATAGCTCCATACCAGGTACCAGGGGATGCATTGATTTGCTCAAGCAATAATACCACATCTGGAACAACAGCTGCAATTGTAGTTACCACCTGGTTGAGTTTATGATAATACACTGTCATCGTCCAAGACCCATCTCTTTTCTGCAGAGGCCAAATAGTAGAATTGAATGGGGATGTGGTGGAATCACCACCCCTGCATCCTTCAAGTCCTTAAGAAAGGCAGTAGTCTCTTGAGCTATCTGGTATTGCTTCTGATTTACTATTTTGCTTGGTAGGGACAGTCCTAGTGGCTTCCACTTGACCTTTCCCACCGTAATAGCCCTCATGCCATGATTTACAGAGCCAAGGTGGGGATTCTGCCAGTTTCTCAGTATGTCTATTCCAATTGTGCATTCTGGAACTGGGGAAATAACTAGAGAATTGGTCCAGGTGCCCACTGGACCCACTGTGAGATGAGCCTGAGCTAAAACTCGATTAATCACCTGACCTCCATAAGCCCCCACTCTGACTGGTGGGCCAGCGTAATGTTTTGGGTCCCCTGAAATTAATGTTACTTCTGAATCAGTGTCTAATAATCCCCCAAATATCTGATCATTTCCTTTTACCCAGTGCACAGTTAGCCTGGTAAAAGGCAGTTGGTCTCCTTGGGAAAGGCTTGGAGGAAGATTAACCATATAAATTCATGGTAGTGTAATAGTGTGCTCCTCAAAGGGACAAGAACTCACCCTCATTCGAGGGACTCTGGGTCTTTAAACTGTCTTAAGTCTGGAAGTTAATTAAGGGACTATGACTCTGTTTTTGTAATTCAATTTAGACTTCTGTTCATTTGACCTAGGACTGTTTTGCTTATACACCTCAAATAAGAAACAAGACTCTGTGAGTCAAACTACTTTGACTCCTGCTTTGAGACAGCTGTCCATGCTGTCCATTATGATAGCCATGCCCACCTTGTCTTTGGCAATTACGTACGTGGCCACCTGGGTTCTGCCAACTAGGGATCCTATCATCCACATGTGTTTAAGGGTTCTAGACCAGTGACAGCAATTCCCACACTAATATCTGACCTTCAGAGAAGGGCAACTTCAGAGCTCTTCAGGGATGATGGAGCTAGCCTCACAAATTTCTTACACTTCTGGTAAAAGGTGCATCCTTCGAACATTCCCATGGTGTATGAGCAGGCTTTCCATGATAAATCCATTCTAACATTCCAATCGCTCTAAGCCACTGGATGCCATCATCTACATTATATCAGGGCAGTTCTGCCATTTCAACCTCAGGTAACATTGGCAACCTTTTGGTTCATGTTTCAGAGACCATCCAAACTTTTCATGCCTTTTCTAACACCTCAAGCTATGACACTGAATGCAGAATCTCTGCTTAGGGGGCCCTTCTCAATTAATTCAGCCTGATCAAGTATTATATTTCTCCCACCATTATCCCACACCCTTAAAATCCATTGCCACACATATTTCTCTGAGTTCTACCTATATAAATTGGAAAACTCATGCAGTTGTTTTGGAGTATAACATATCTCCTCCTGGGTGACACTTTTTACCTCACCTTTTGGGGTCTGTTGGGACTTTAGTCTAGTTATAAGCCTGGCAGTAATGATGGGTGGTGGGGGTGGGTCATGAAAAATATTAGAGGTATCTTCCCAGCCATTTGCTTCAGGGCATTCATTTGCAGTTTCGTCTGGTGAAACATGATTAATCACCCTAGGGCTGAGCCCTTCAGGTGGAGGTTGGGTGGCCAATTCCTCAAGGCAGTCTGGAGGTAGGGAAGCTACGACCTCAGGGCACACTATTGCATGATTATCTAGAAAAGACTCAGCATGACCTAGGGTTTCAACCCCTCCACCTTTATCATTATCAATCATTATATTGCCATTCCATTTTTCTAGGTTCCACTCCTTTCCAATCAGTGCCCTCACTTTAATGGCACACAGCATGTAAGATTGAGATGTCAGTTTATGTTGTTAAGTTGCTACTCTAACAATAAAATTCTGAGTCTGATTTTCAGAGGTTTCAAGCCTGCAACTATGGGAAATAAGGTTTTCTTTGGCGCACTCATAGAAACATTTACATCTGTTATAGGGTGAATAAGCTTCTCATTTGAAGTTTCAGCTCATCCCTTTCCCTCATTAATGTATACAGCATATCTAACAACAAGAAGTCAACATCTCTATACCTCCTATTTCCACAAACCTCTGTAAAGGTATGAAAAATATTATCCCTGAGGACTTGGCTTCATACAAATGAAGCATTAGGAAAATCCAATGGTGATGTTTTGACTATCTCTTTTGCCAATTAACCCCATGGATTAGTATTGTCATTATTATTATGGGAAACAGAGTCCTTATTGCCTCTGATTCCAGTCAGAGTAGAAAACCAATTGTAAAAAGCCATTTTTAATATTCTATTTCTTAAGAACCACTCCTGAGACCAACCTGTATTTTATTAGCTAGGGTTCTCTAGAGAAACAGAATCAACAGGAGATATCTGTAGATATAAAATTTATAAATGTGTCTCATGTGACCATGGGAATGTAGAGTCCAAGCTCTGTTAGGCAGGCCAGAAGCTGGTAACTCCAATGTAGGTCTCTCAGGAGAATCTGACTGGACAACTGTGAGAATGGAAAAGCCCAAAATCCATAGGTCAGGCTGTTCAGCCCATGACTCAAATGAAAGGTCTGGATGAACCCCACCAGATAAGCTCACTGGCTAAAGCAAGAAGAGGGACTGTCTCTTCTGAATCCTCCTTAAAAGCTTTCTAGTGAATGAGTCCCTCACTGCAGAAGACATTCCCCTTAGCTGATTACAAATGCAATTAGCTGTGGATGCAGCTGACATAATCATGCTTACGTCCAAGAAATGTTCATAGTAACAAACAAGCCAGCACTTGCCCAACCAGATGACCGGGAACCACCATCTGGCCAGGGTGACACATGAATCTGATCATGACAGTAGGTGTGGAGGTTAGGCATGGGGTCAGCAACATGATCTTCCACTTGCCAAGATTGACCTCGTTACTACCACTGTTGAGTGCCCAGTCTGCCAGAGTAGAGACCCATACCCAGCTCCTGATATAGCACCATTCCCTGAAGTAATCAGCTGGCTACATGGTGGCAGGTTGATTAAATTGAACCACTCCCATCATGGAAGGGGTAGTGATTTGTCCTATCTGGAATAGACACATGCTCTGGATTTGGGATTGTTTTCCCTGCACTCAATACTTCTGCCAAAACCACCATCCATGGACTTATAGAATGCCTTATCCAGCATCATGGTAGTCCACATAAGCATTGTTTCCAATCAAGGAACCCGCTCCACAGAAAATGAAATGCAGGAATGGGTACATGCTCATGAAATTCTCTGGTCTTATCATGTCCCCCATCATCCAGAGACAGTTAGATTGATAGAATTGTGGAATGACCTTTCAAAAACTCAATTATGGTGCCAATTAGGTGGCAATACCTTGCAGGGCTGGGTGATGTTCTGCAGAAGGCTGTGTATGCTCTGAATCAGCATCTACTGTATGCTGCTGTTTCTCCCATTGCCAGGATCAACAGATCCAGGAACCAAGGGGTGGAAATGGGAGTGGGACAACTCACTATTACCCTTAGTGATCCACACGGAAAACTTTTACTTCCTGTCCCTGTGACCTTGAACTCTGCTGGTTTACATGTTGTAGTTCCAGAATAGGGAGCACTTTCACTAGGAGAAACAATAATTCCATTGAACTGGAATTTAAGACTGCCACCTGGTTATGCCCCTAGATCAACAAGCCAAGAAGGGATTACTTTATTGGCTGGCATGATTGACATTGACTATCAGGAGGAAATAGGACTACAATTACACAATGGAGGTAAAGAAGAGTTCTCCTAGAATATATGAGATCACCTAGGGTGTCTTGTACTATTACCATGCCCTGTGAATAAAATCAATGGAAAATTGCAACTACACAATTCAGGCAGGAGTAGCAATGGCTTTCAAACATCAGGAATGAAGGTTTGGGTGACCCCCCAGGCAAAGATCCATGGCCTGGTAAAGTGCTTACTGAGGGTAAAGGGAACATGGAATGGGTAGTGGAAGAAGGTTGTGATAAATGTTAACTGCCACCATGTGATCAATTACAGAAATAAGGACTATAATGCTTTTTTCTTTATAATGCTTTTTATTAATTGTTATAGTATTTAAGTTGTAAGATATCAATTTTAAGAGTGAATATTACCCAAGGAGTTGAACCCTATTCTGGGGAGATTTAATGCATTTTCAGTTTTATGAAGGACAGTTGAGTATTGTCAGGTGAGAAAAAATGTGTCTGTTATTGTTTTCTATTTAGAGATTAAGTATGATTTAAGGTGATGTGTATAGCTGCCCAACTGACAAAGGGTGGACTGTAACGGTCAGGTTCATGTGTCAACTTGGCCCGTTTGTCTCATCAGGCAAGTGCTGGCCTGGCTGTTGCCATGAGAACATTTCATGGACTTAATCATGATTATGTCACCTGCATCCACTGCTGATTGCATTTGTAATCAGCTAAGGGGAATGTCTTCTTCAATGAGCGATGCTTAATCTAATCACCAAAAGACTTTTAAGGAGGGTTCAGAAGAAATAGTTATTCTCCCTGCTTCAGCTGGTGAGCATTTTCTGTGGAGTTCATCCAGACCCTCCATAGGAGTTAGCAGCTTGACAGCCTTCCCTATGGATTTTGAACTTTTCCATTCCCACATTTGTCCAGCCAGTCTCTCCTGAGAGTTCGTTGAGGAATTTCATCAGAGTCACCAGCTTGCAGCCTGCCCTACAGACCTTGGACTCTACATTCCCATGGTTTCATGAGATGCTTTTATTAATTTTTTATCTCTAGATATTTCCTGATGATTCTGTTTCTCTAAAGAACCCTAGCTAATACAATCCCTAAATCCAAACCAAAGTCCAAAATTTAGGAAATTTCCTAGAGATTACTTCCTAACCCATGCCATCTGCAGCTCAGAATTGCATACTTCTGGTGACTTTGGTTGCTCAATAAATGAGGCAAGATCTGGAAACAAGGGTGTCAGAAGAAGATATGGGAGTTGTTTGCAATACACAAGCAACAACCTGGAGGTAAACAGGAATGTCTCAGTTGTTTTTCACCTTACTAAGTGCTTTCCTTCATTTTATTAACTATCTGTAATTTAACTGTGAGTTTATCCTCCATGCCTTCCTAACAATACTCACCATTATCTCAGAGCATACTTCTCTCAGTAAACTATCTATATTGCTCACTTTATGTGTGAAAATGAGCTTTCCACAAAGAAAAATGAATGGTAAGAAGAGTAAATATAAAATTATTACAAAAATATTTAAATTGTTATTATACAGCATTTCATACCATTATTCAGTTTTTCCTATTAGTCTTTAGTTTAAAATGATCAAAATGTTCATGGAAATATGCATAAACTTTGTCCCTCTATTTCCTTTGATCAATCTCTTTTTTGCTATTATTCTAATACCTTTATTACACAGTTTAGAAATAATTCAAAAATATGAAGTATAATATTTCTTTACTTGTTCATCCCAATAAAATTTCTGAACCTTTTAGCATGATTATATTAAATGATTTTCACTTAATTGATGCATTGGAATAATATCTTAGGAATTTATCAAATAAAACTTATAATGAGCTTATTTATTTTATACCCCACTTCCTTGAAAACTTTGAAGTCAAATGGAGTAAGTTCTTAAGGATGTTCCTACTATCTTATATGCATATTTTATAAGGCTTTGTAAAAAGATTCTATTTAAATCTATTATTAATGGGTCTGTGACCAAACCAATTCTAGTAAAATACATTATTTCATGTTTTGAAAATATGTTCAAACTGTAAAATAAATGTTTTTCAACACCTTAAATATCTACCTGTCCAGTGCAAAAAACAAACAAAAGATCAAACTTTGAAAATATTAAAATGAGTTTGCATGCTGAAACTATGTTTTTGGCCAGTGAACCCAAACATTCTGATGTTCTTTCCAATAATTTTGTGAGAAAAAGAAGTTCTAATGATATTATAAAGACATAGAGTGGCACTGGTAGATAAAAGCTCTCTAGATCTCTCCTGCCCGGGTGTCTGCTGCCTGTTTTCTCACATTTTTCTACTGACTTCATTCTCACTGGCCCTGATTTATTTCCAACAAGGTTCTATGACCCATAAAACAAGTTTTTATGTCTTTCCAAAAACCAACTCCTTTGTGAAAATACAGATATTTCTCTAATAATTTTGTGTTCACTGACTGTGAACTTCAAATACCTTTCTCTACTTGTGAATAATGAGGCTGCTATGGTATCAAAGCATAAATAACTCATCTAAAAAAGTATATTTCTACCACATGACGCTGGGGCCCATAGTGCAATTTTTATTTCCAGAGGAATGTTTGTTACACATGAAATAGCTAGTAGAAGATTACCCTTCTTTGCTCCTTCCCTTTGCTTACATTTGCTGATCTACAAGCATGAAACCTTGACTACCTCTACAGTTACACTTAGATTGCCCTGTAGTTTCGAGGCAATATAACAATATCAAACCTGGTGTATAATTAATGTATTCTGTCTAAATCCCCTTGAAAAAATAAACTACTCACTGAACACATCTTTTGGAAGAGGAAGGAAAGAAACAGGTCTAGACTTAATGAGCTTTCAAAAACATTTAAGGCATGGTCCAAGGCAGTGCACTTAATAATGAATTCCCCAAGTCTTTTTGATACCTCCAGGATATTCTGCAACCCAGACACTGAAATTTCCACAAGTCAGTATACAATTCAGATGGACAGAACAGTGATTGGAGCCTGAGACAAAAGTTCTGCTCCCTCCTTGTTAAAAATTAGTATCCAAGGTAATCGATAAATATTTGTTGAATTGCAAAGCAGAGAAACCTTATATTCCTGGCATTTCAGAAGATTAGAGACTATGATTTTATCTTACCAAACGTTTAGTTTGTAAGCTGTTGGAATGCAATATACTAGAAATGGAGCAACTTTTTAAAAGGAGAATTTATTAAGTTGCAACTTTACATCAAAATGACCAAACTAAGGCATTCAGGGAAATATTTCTTGATTCAAAAAAGACCAATGGGTCCAGAACACTTCTGTCAGCTGGAAAGGAACATTGCAATGTCTGCTCGCTTTCTCTCCTGGCTTCTTGTTTAATAAGGATTCCCCAGTGGTGTTCTCCTACTGCATCTCCAAAAATCTCTGGCTGTGTGGCTTTCTCAGATTTCATGCTTTTTCCAAAATGGTTCCCTTTTAAAGGATTCCAGTAAGCACTTGCACTTTGAATGGGTAGAGAGACATTGCCATGGAAATCAGCTAATGAAATGTTCACACTCATAGTTGGGTGGATCACGTCTCTATGGAAACAACAAAAAAGATTCCATCCAGCAATATTGAGTGAAGATTAAAGGGCATGGCTTTTCTGGGATACATAACAACTTCAAACTGGCACACCAACATACCTATCAAAAAAGAAAAGTCAAAGGATATCAACAAAGGAAAGAAAAAGGATATCAGAAACAATAGCTTAAACTATGCCTTATTGTTTCAAGGGCCTTCCAGTTTTATACAGTGTTTCTATTTGGACATTATTAGTGATCTAGCAATAATATTGCCTCTCTGGGACCACTTGATGCCTCCATGACCTAATAGACCTCAGTATATTCATTTGGGGAATTCTCCCTCATAACCCCCAAGGTCTGAGGAGAATGAAAATTAGAAATGTGGTTTAGAGTAAACTTAAGGTAAAGGAAAACAAAGGGACAACTGTACAAAAAGATACAACTGAAAAATATTTTCAAGGATAATCAATATCTCCAGGCCCTGAATGTACTTTTATGTTACCCTCAGATCTAGTATCAGTGAAGATCAAAAAATTATTAGCAAGCACATTAATTTAGAGAAATAAAAATATTTTGTGAAGCATACTTATGAAAATTGTTTAAGAAACTGCACAATCATTCCCATTTTGATGATAAGTTAAGTCTAAGATGAAATAAGTAAATTTTCCAATGCCACTCTGCTGATTGTGGAGTCAAAGAACATGTAATTAATCACTAAAATATATGACCTGCATTTTATAAAAAATGAGAACCTGTAGCTCATTACTAACATAAGATGACTAGCTGGACAGAGACAACAAATCACAAAACCAAGACAAGAAATAAAGAACTGATGCCAGACATAATAAATGCCTGTTATACTGCTCAGAAAAAGAATGTAAACGAACAAAATTCAATCTCACATACCTTAATCATGGTCATTCAAGGTTATAAGAATGCCTTTTAAAGCCACGGTTCCAATGAAATGAAAATTCAAAATGTATTATTGCTAATTAAGTTGCTTTTAATCATTTCTGTTTTACTAAATATTGCCAAGTTCTTCATAAAGCTAGTCTACAGGGTTTAAAGCAGCTAAGAAATTTTGTGAGCAATTGTTTAAAATCTAGCAAGCACAGAGGACCCAAAGACAACTGTGATTTAGAAATGTATGCTCTTCCAAAGTGAATGACAGCCTGTGTAATGACTATCAAAAAATAGTTCCTCCAAATTGTTGGAAATATGTCTACATTTAAATACACGAGTATGTAAATGAACAACTAGTGATGAATGCAAGAATAAGGTGTATATATTACAGCTTTGAAAAATTATGATCATGTAACTTATGTACTGGTAGGAAGTGAACTTTCTATTATAAGAAGTCATGCAAAAATGGATCATCATCTCTCAGAATTGCCATTGCATAAAATTATATTAGATTATTTCTAAAGTCTTTTCATATGAAAAAGTCTATGGTTCATTACTATAACTTTTTTAAATTCTAAATTGCAATGTATATTAATTGGTAGAAGAGTAGTGGATCTTAATATTATTTACTTATTCATTATGATTGGGCTATAAAGTACATTCAAAACCCCCTGATTTAAATAGTATTTATACTGTCAAGTTAACTTATGGCACAATCTTTTAATGTATCCATAAAATACTGAAAGGAGCAAGGGAAAAGTGAGACAGGCTTTTGGCTGAATGAATTAGTTGGTCTTGGACTGTGAAAGCAGCCTTGAACACAATGGTCAATTTTAAAATGAAAAATGTCAAAGGGGTGATTATAGCCAAATAGGAGCCAAAAATCAATTCTAAGTCAGTAATGTTTATTGATTACCTTCTTCCTGTTAACTTACACAGAACAAAATTATTTTGAATATTAAATCTTATTCCTGTCTTTAGAAAGGTATTCTCTATGAAGGCAAAATCTGTGCTGTCAGATTTGAGGTCTTCAAAATTTTGCCTGCACAAAATTCAATCACTTGTTGAACTAAAAAGATGCCTGAAATGTAAAAGTTACTTTTTTACATTGTTATGTCTGGAATACAAAATTAAGATTAAAGCACACCACTGCATATGTCCATTTTTTATTCACTAGTGTTTCAGTTTCCTAGTTGCTAAAACAAATAGCATATAATGTGTTGGTCTAAGATCAATAATATATTGGCTTATGGTTTCAGAAGCTAGCTCCTGATTAGCTAGCAATCTTTGGAGTTCCTTGGCTTTTCCATTGCATGGAGTTGTACATGACATTGTCTTCTCCTGTCTTTTCCAGTTTCCTTGACTTCCAGTTCTGGTTATTCCCTGTGACTGTTGCTCTCTCTGTGGCTGTAAGTCATCCAGAAATGGGATTAAGACATATCCTGATTCCATTGTGTCATACCTTAACAGAAGAAAGGTCAGCAAAAGATCCTATTTACAATGGGTTCAGATACACAGGAATGGATTACAATTAATAATTGCTTTTCTGGGGTGTATAGCTTCAAGCTACCACATATAGTAACATATGTATTGTAAGAGATTTTCAGTTGAGAAGAGTATTAAACTCCACTCTCTTTTCTTAATTTCCCAGAATTAAATATTTTATTTGCATCCATTAAAAAAGTTCTATGCATGTATTGTATACCACAATTTTGGACACAAAAGGGATCACACAATACATATTGTGGAATTTAAATAATTTTTCTGATCCTGAGCCTTGTGCAGTTGGGTAACAAGAGGAATGGAATAATAACTTTAAGATTTGTTCTCTATAATATAAATGCTGCATGGTTCAATTGGTTTCCTTATTGGAGCTGTGACCTGTAGTATGGGTATAGATAAATTTTAAATGTGGAAGCTATTCATATGAAAGATTAAAGCCTAAGCAAACAACATTCTAAGTAGCTATCATGATCCCATGTTGTCCAATCAGTTCAATCACTTTCACCTGCCTGATGGGACTAGCCTCAGGCAGAACATATATCCAGTGGCTTTTACTGTATAAAAGCTCATCTACCTGGGTCAGTGTCTCTGAAGCTTCCTACTCTTTCAACTTTAATCTGGCAATAGATGAGACAAGGAATAAAGAACTGATGCCAGACATAATAAATGCCTGTTATACTGCTCAGAAAAGGAATATAAACAAACAAAATCCAATCTCACATGCCTTAATCATGGGCATTAAAGGTTATAAGAATAACCGTTCTTTTCCCCCTTGAAGGGTAAAAATTTTATTTTTGAGGAACGTCATTCATATGCACATTTTCAAATGGAGTCACATAAGAAAGCAAAAATGTTACACTCCCCTCATTCTAGAAATGAATAGGAAGGGCATAAAATTTCTTTTGAAATCACAACACTTGAAGTTTAGCACCAGCATCCAAAAAGAACAAAAATGGGGAAAAAAGCATTTGCTATATATTTCAGATTTCTTTGGCTGGGGTTCCTCCCCATATGGTATTAATATTTCTCCTTTCAATTTCATATTACAAAAGCATAAAAACCAGGAAAAATATAAACCTAGTGGTTGCTGAAACTTGGGAGAAGTTGCTCTTTTATCTTCTGTGCAGGCATTCCTGGGATCTCAGCTTGCTGGAAAACTCACTGACATATTTCCTTTTGTAGTTGCTTGTTTTTTAAAGAATAATAATAAACATTCTAATATTCAAATCTTGGATAGTCTTCCACTTTATTGCTTGAATATTTCTACTGAGGTAATAGTTAGTAGATCACCTAAAGAGTAACAGTACTAATATTCCTCTTGACTGAGGAAATTGGTTGAATCCAACACTGTTGTCCCCCTTTACTTGGTGGAGCTGAAACACAGAATTCATTCATTCCCTAGGATTCATAGATACATTGGTTCAGATAAAGAAAAAGTAATTGTGAAGTTCAGAAAAATGTTAGTAACCTATCCAGTGTCTGCCATGACTCAGAGGAACAAGTACACAGACACAATAATGGCAGACTCTCAAGATCTTAAGGTATCCTAAATGTAGTCTTACTGCTGTCAGTGCATTTTGGTGGTTGACATTTCTATCATTTTCTACCTGTAATTCAGATTATTCTCATGTATTGACTGTCCACATTGTCTCTCTAAAATTGTCATCGCTAAATTTATCTCAAGAGGTATGGATTCTATCTTTAAAAATCCTGTCTTTCAGAGTTCTTAGAGCCATCAACACCCTGTTATGGCATAACGCTGGTGGATTCTTTTGCACGATGTGCTCAAAATTTCAATTCAAAAGAGAGAAAAAGTGTATTGCTAGGTGTGTAGTAGAAAATCAGTTGGCCTTTTTGACTAAAAATCTGTCTCCCTGAACTACAGTAATTCTGATTTTATATAGCATTAAAAGATGGGCAAACTCTAGTATAATGAGCATAATAACCTCAGATGATGTAATTAGAGATGATTTAATTATTGAGCATGAACAAATTTATTACATACTTAGTCAAGTCACAGAACATATGTAAGAAAGTGGTGACCTTAATATGATTAATATTAATCATATTAATATTATAATATAATATTAATATTATGAGACAGTATGGAAGATATAGATTAAAGTCTAAGCTACTACACAAGTCAGGTGGGCCCATTTTGTTTAGAACCAGTTTGGGTTATCAAGATTACTTTGAACTGGGGGTGGATCTAGGCTGACCCAAGATCCTTCATTAATAAACATTAGGGGCTGTTTTTAGTGATATGCCCATTTTAACTTTTTCATGGTGGAAGGGCTGTCAATAATAAGGAGTAGGGAGATGGAACTAGCTGATGTTCTGGAAAGGCTTGCCCCCCTAAGTTTCAGGACTTATCTGGTCCAGGTACCCATCTGAAGATTGTAGGTTTCTGTAAAGTTACCCTAAAAGTGCATGGAACTTTTGTAGAATTTTATATAATGCACTAGGTGTTCTTTAGGGTTAGCAGGAATAGTTTTTGCTGGGGGTTGTCAAACTATGATAAATAGCAGTATCTAGCTGAAGCTGGCATACAAGTAGCTTCTAGAAAAGCCTCTTGATTCTATTTGAAGTCTCTCAGCCACTGATACCTTATTTTGTAACAATTTTTTTCTGAAAAGCCTGTATTTAGAAAAGATGTGTTAAAATATGTTTAAGCTGATTTTTAAATTCAAGCACGTTTTGTTCTATATAGTAGTAAAAATTGTGAAAACAATTGAAAAATTGTCATCTTCTAACAGAAAAGGAATCATGTTTTAAATACATTTTCTCTAAAAGATATTTGAATAAAAAATGTTTAAGCAAACCAGCTTAGTTTGTAACTAAATTTGAATTTTGAAAACTCTTCCACGTATGAAATCCCATATGTACAAAAATAAACAAGAACTTTCCAAATATATATATATATATATATATATATATATATATATGTTGATACATGCATATACAATTATGGAATTATATTGAAAGAAAAATGAAACTATATATATCAAAATATAGACAGATGCTATTTCTGGTGATGAAACTTAAAATAATAAAAGGCATTTTTACTTCTCAAGTATAAAAAGTGTTGGAAACTTGAGTAACAAAACTGAATTCACATAATATTTTTAAATAGAATTAAATAAAATGCAGGCTTCAATAATTGTTTTGTTTTAGAATAATGTGAATAATGCTTTTTCTTTTTTTTCCCTAATACGTTATATCTAGAAGTTGCTCAAGTAAGCACAATGAATTTTAAGACCCATTCCAACCCCACCAAATCAACAATTGAGATTGGCCATTCAAACCTGGGCACTGTTGTTGGCATTGGAGATTAGCTCATGGGTAATCTCCCTCAGCTGGTTGCCTCTGACCATTGCACAAATCATCCTACTTCTGCTGAACAGGAAGTTAAGAGTGAGTTTTTCAAATAAAGTAATGTTTTCCTTTTTTTTAAAAATTAAGATTTTAAATCTTTGTTTAGTTCCTATCATTGCAATCTTTATACTTATATTCATAGTTCTCACTATCTTTGACTTTCACAAAAGACAAACTATCAGGTGATGCTTTCATTTCAGAGAAACTCCAAAATTAAAAGGTCCCCAAGGAACATGGCATAGACAGCTTGAAAGTTTCCCACTCCAGAGGCTCTTCTTTGTAATGAATAAATGCCTCACTGAGTAGAATGCTTTCCTAAGATCTCTGGTCACAGCAGAAAATGGATTGTTTCCTTTGCTGCAATGTTATTTTATTTCAGGCTCTATTTAGAATATGGGGTAAGCTTTATCTATGGAAAGGAATCTGGTCAGGTATTTCCCTCTGGTAAGAGAAAGTCTATATTCTAAGAATTTCCTAATTTCTCCATTAATTCCCTTCCTCTAGCATATTTAAGATAATTTCACAATATTTTAATACCATTTTCCCATGTATACATACTGGGATTGTTTGAAAATCCTGCCTAACTTCCATAAATAGCACAATTTCTGGTCTCAACTAAAGCCAGAAACTTCAGTACTCCTCACAACACCAAATGAGGGCATTGTAAATGGACTCAGAGCTTCCTAGATGCCAAAATTAGGGAGGCCTATTCTCAAAAATCCAGTTGTCAGGGTTCACAGTTCTCTTGGATTAAGGGTCTGCCCCAGGCACTGGTATGGATATATAATTAACAAAAAATTCCAAAGGGGGAGAAATTGGATCTTAAAAAATTGATTAAGAAGAACGTGATAAAAAATAGGTTAAGAACATGATAGAAAATATAAAGAGAAATTTCCCAAAAACTCTAAGTACCAGTGTCTTAACATGGAAATGGAAAATGCCCTTGGAACCTGACAAGAAGGAAATGCAGAATGGTACCAGGTGATGGACTGGGTTCAGAGAACACTGAGTGTGCACCCCAGTCACACAGGCTTTTCAACTCTGAGACTTCTACTAATTACACTGTGATCTACAAAAGTTATGGAGATTGTTAGACAATGTGAGTGAAAGTTCCCTAGCTCCTGCAGTGTGGAGGAGATGGGGGAGTCTCAGTGTGTGCATGACAATTGTAGAAGCACTTTTAAGGTGAATGAGATGGCCTCATTTCTCTTTTATTAATTTTTATTTTCCTAAATTTTAATCTCCTCAGTGAGTTCTCTTTTTAGTCATTTGAATTACAAGTATACACTCTTGGAATCTAGAAAACTACCTTTCACATTTAGGACACGTGTAATGTTAAAATTCTTACATAATATTAATATGTTTAATATGCATTATTTTAGTTGTAATACTTTCTCTCTTGTAATTCAATTAAAAAACATCATAAAAACTTTAAAAAGTAATGAGGTGAAAATGAAGGCAGAAGCTTTTACTTCCTTGGCAAAACCCACAGCAACAACAGTTTGTTTCTTTTTCACCTGAAGCACTTAGTAATGATTAGGGCACCAGGTAAGAAATTACAGAATAAATTCTTGTTGACTTGAGTAGAAAGAATATTCTGTTCTTTATCTATTTCCTAATTCTATTCTTATTTTCAGTCCTCGGGTCTGACAACACTGATGAAATTTAAAAACCATATCATCAATAATAACTTCAATTATTTACAATACTATTGGAAAATCTAAGTTAAATTAATGAAAATTTGAAACAAACAGTACCAAGAGCAATAATAGAATTATAGATACATAGAAAAGTTTTCTTAAATTCGTTGAACATTCATATTTCTTTTTATTTTAGTTATCTTTTCGTAGAGCATTTATTCTAAGGAAGAATATTACTATGTTTTTCAAGATTCATAGAATTCATATTCCTATGATTTCAACCAAACCAAATTCTTTTCTAAACCAACATTCTTTTCAAAAGCTAACTATAGTAAATCTTCTCTTTATTGTGTGTCCTACTTTGGGCATTTTGCCTTTGGTTGACTCAGTTTTTCAACTGTGAAATGAGCCTAATGCGTTATCATGATCATGAAATAGTAATTAAAAGTATTTAGCATAGCCCTGGACTCTGTAGGAAATGCAAAATTAAAAAAGTTCTATCTAGCTGGACCAAACTTTGGCAACAGGAAATGACATTAGTCATCAGGAAATAGTAATTGTTATTAAAGATAAATGGTCTGTTGTGGCAAAGTCCTTAAGACCCCAAAATAAAATAATAATAATAATGAAGAGCAATTGGGAGGGGAAAGACTAGTAAAGAGAGAAACAGAAAACGAGAAATAAAGATAATACATTTATTTTATAGCTTGAGGTAATTATCTTTTTTAAGTAGTTAATTTAAATGGCAAAAGAGAGCATTTTGGAGACAAAGTTTCTATATTCTCTACTATATCAATATAAGAAATCTAATTGGTTTGTATATGTCATTTATTTTGTATTGCAAAAAGAAAACCATTAGTTAATGATTTTAGGAAAGAATAGATAATATATTTCAGGAATCATGGCTCACAGGTGAAAGCAGTTGAGAATAAGTGGAAATAGTTTTCTCATAAAATATTGAAAGTGCAGGGAATTATCTAACTCTAAAAATTTGCAGTCAGTATCTTAGATGCTAGGATGTTCTCATTTATAATGCTTTTTTGTCTCCCTCAAGTAACAACGCAGATTTCACTCCCAGATTTGGTTCATTTTGGTCCATGCAGAAATTTCGAGATTTTAGTTTGTCAGGAGCCACATAGGTTTTGAATCAGATATTTAAATCAGGTTATGTTTTCCATGGCCCTAGAACATCTGGTAAACAGGCTTCAGGATACATTTTATATCTCTGACCACAAGCTAAATCTCAGGATTCCCTGTGGCTTAAATTTACCTTGGCTTTGAAAATTTCTCAAAAAAAATAAAATGAAATAAAGATTGAGTTTTATTTTCAGAGAACATTGCTTCCTTATGCTCATAGTTTATTATTTTTTTACTAAAATATTTATTCTCTTACTGATGATTATCCACGTTTCCCTTGACTAGTTTTTCTGCCCTTTGTACTTAGTTAACAACTTTTGTTGACAAAAAATGTTTGTGATTTGGCGATGTAAGTAGTAATAGCTCTACATTTTACAGATTAATTCATTTATTTGTTTCATAATGAAACAGTTATTGATTTCTGTCAATGTGTTAAGTATTGTTCTAGTGATTCAAATTTATGTATAAAACTATTTTTCTGCTGTACAACTCTAAATAATTGTATTTTAAAACATTATACCAAAGAAAGAAAGCATTGTAACAAAAGTCTAGAGTATTGCAGAATAATAATATTTTATTCATAGCACAGTCTCATCATTTTTAACCCTTTTTTGATTCGTTTATTTAGTTATTTATTCAATAATAAAGTTACACCTATGGATGCAAGGTCTAATATATGAACTTCATAACTGATAATATAACCTGCTCATATATTCCCTCTCATCTTCACACTTGACCTCTTCTCACCTGAGATTATGCACCTTACATATTGTCTTTTTCATTCCCTATATAGTTTTATCACATATACTAATTCCTGCAAAATATACTGTCATCTTTTTATTGCTGTTCGCTTTATAAAAAGTGTTGTTAAATGGATTTCTTTTGAATTTCTTTCCTTCATTATTATTTCCTACCTCATTTCATGTAGCTTACTTCATTTTTGTAATTCTAAATAATATTCCATTATGTAACTCTACCACAATTTATTCATATATCTCCATCAGTGGCATTCTTTTAAATTTCTCTTCTTATGTAAATGCAGGAGTTTAACCCAGGCATGTACATAGGAATGAAATTGTTGGGTCATGAGACATGTGAATGTTGAACTTTACAAGACCTAAACTATTATCCAAGGTGCTTGTTTTAGGAAACACTCCCATTAGCACGTATAAGAAATGATCTTTGCACACATAATGGTTATTCTGAAAATTAATTCCATGCCTTTCATTTTTGAATGAAGTTAGAACAAACTGGAAAAATGGAAGAAGTAAACCAGTCTGTGGTACCTGAATTTATTATTCTTGGACTTTGTGAATCATGGAAGATACAGGCCTTTCTCCTATTGATATGTTCTTCACTTTATTTGATCACCATTTTAGGCAACACTTTTATTATTTTCTTAAACATTACTGACCTCAGTCTCCACTCCCCCATGTACTTCCTCTTAGCCAATCTCTCTTTCATTGACTTTTGCCTTTCCTCAGTTAATACACCTAAAATGATCACAGACTTTCTCAAGGAAAACAAGACCATCTCCTTTGGAGGCTGTATGTGTCAGATTTTCTTTGGACATTTCTTTGGAGGGGGTGAGATGCTGCTGCTTGTGTCAATGGCATACGACCATTATGTGGCCATCTGCAAGCCACTCCATTATTCTAGCATCATGAACAGACAAATGTGCATTGGGTTAGTGATGACATCATGGATCATTGGCTTTATTCATTCAATAAGTCAACTAGCTCTGATTGTTAATCTGCCCTTTTGTGGACCCAGAGAATTGGATAGCTTTTTCTGTGATATTCCATTGGTTATCAAGCTAGCCTGCATGGACACCTATATTCTGGAAATGTTGATAAATGCTGACAGTGGGGTACTGGCAACTATCTGCTTCATTCTGTTGTTAATCTCCTACTCTTATATACTTTTTACTGTCTGCCCCCATTCTAAGGATGGGGCATCCAAGGGTCTCTCTACTTGCACTGCTCACATCACTGTGGTGGTATTATTCTTTGGGCCCTGTGTTTTCATTTATCTGTGGCCACTCAACATCACTTGGATGGACAAGTTTCTTGCTGTATTTTATGCAGTCATTACACCTCTCCTGAATCCAGCTGTTTATGCTCTGAGAAACAAAGAGATTAAAAATGCCATAAGATGACTATGACTTTACCATTGTTAGCAGTGGATATTTTAGGGTCTCACATTATCAGTATGTACATGCACAATCCCTAATTTAACTACTACTGTGCTGTCTTTCTGGACTTGAAACATTTCCCAATTCACTTATGGAAATCTGTCTATCTCCAGATGTATGATTATGTCAGTAATCTTCTATTCTACAGTCACAGATTGATCATTGAATGCAAACTAATTTAATTTGGCTAGACTTTGCAACTATGATTTTGGTACTCATAGATAACTTCAAATTGATAAAAATATTGATGATACTGCTAATCACACTGTTTTTATGACATTCACCACCGCATATTGAAACTTCCATTATGCTAAGCATTTCTTTCAGTTAAGCATTTCACCTAGATCTTCTTTTTTAATTTTCCTCAATAAAACAGCAAATTGAATAAACTATTTTTAACAATGGATAAATTAGTCACTCAATTAGAGAGCGTTCCACCTAATTAATTTATTTAGATAGGTCTCTCAGTAAAATGAATACTTTTAAAGATCATCATTAAGCATTGCTTATCTCACGAATTAAAAACTGAATGACGGGCAGGCCATGGTGGCTCAGCAGGTAAGAATGCTTGCCTGCCATGCACGAGGACCCGGATTCGTTTCCCGGTGCCTGCCCATGTAAAAAAAAAACTGAATGACAACTGTAATCTAGGGAGATAAAATTGATTCCCACTTTTGTGTCTTGGCCATTTGTTAAACAGTGTATTGTTTTTATATGATTTATATTAAAAACAATGGTACATATACTTGTAACCTTTGAAGATTTTGCCTCTTCTCTATTAATAAATGGGTTAGGAAATAACTTATCTGTGCCAGTTAAAGCAGAGAAAAATATTCTGAAGTTAAATCAAGAAAGTCTAACTCTGAACAGTAAAATATTCATTAATTCACTGCAGTGCTCAGATCGATTGCAACTGGACTGTGCTAAGGTGATGAATTTCTCATTACTACACACAACAAAACTTTCACTTTCATGGGATTTCTTCCTACACCATGTCTCAAAAAGGTACTCTCCCTTATCTGAAATCTGTGGAGCTAGAAGTACATGGAGTTTCATAAAGGTTTTAAAGGTAATGTAGCCCTATATATTTTCTGCCACTCCAAATTGAGTCTGAAGCATAAATGAAAAATTAAAACTGTTTATTTCTACAGTAAAATAGATAAATATTCATATTCTAATGCAATGAATACAGACTATGACTACTAGCTTCACATCTAGTGAAGGTTAGGATTTGCTGCTCAATGAGAAAGGTCAGGTTAGCTTGTTCCACCGTATAGGTTACAGAAAAAATTAAACACCTTTTTCCACAATTGTTTTCATTTGAGAATTGTGTAAATATATAATGTTGAATAAAACAGCATGTTAAGAAGCTTGTTTCAATTTAAGGATGTAATTGGTGTTAGGGCATCCACAATTGGGGCTGGGAAGGGCCCTACCTCGGGTGGCCCTGGGGATGTTAAGTGACCTACACAGTCCTATTCTCTGAGCCACATAAAGTCAAGTATTGAATTAAGCCAAACTGTTACATTTTCACAATATACGAACCTCAATGTTATTTCTTTGACCTCAGGAACGTTATGACATCCTTAAGATATCTGTTCACCCTATACTCACCCCATCATTGTCAAGTAAGATTTTATATCTCAAGGGTGAAATTAATAATCCTCAAATAATCTAGTCCAGTGTTTCTTAAACATTTTTATCTCAAGATTCCTATACAGTCTTAAAATGATTGCTGAGATCAATGAACTTCTGTTTATGCAGATTATATCTACTAGTATTTACTACATTAGAAATTAAAACTGAATTTTTAAAAAGTGTATGCATTAACATTTAAAAGTAACAATAAAAAGCCATTGCATGTTAAAGTAAATAATACACTGTATGAAAAGTAGCTACTTCCAAAGCAAAATAAAGAATGCAATGGGAAATATGGCACTGTTTTACATTTTTGCAAATTTCTTTTTTTTATTTTTTTATTTTTATTTAAAAATTTTTTTTCTTCTGCAAATTTCTTTTACATGTTGCAGTTGAGTTATCTTATTTGCCTCTTCTCTTTTACATGTTGCAGTTGAGTTATCTTATTTGCCTCTCCATTCAATCTGCTGCATTATTTGTTTTGTGGAAGTGTGTGAATATGATCTGGACTTATATCAATAAGTAGTTAGATTTTAATTTTGGAGCAAAAGCAATGGTGAATATACTGCAGATATGCTTTATTTATGGTAACTGTACTAGTTACCATGGTATTCCTTAGCATCACACACCTAGTGTAAAGAAAGTTATTAATTTTATTGTAATAATTTTTCAAATATTAAAACACCAAAATATATTTTTGCTATATCTATTTTAGTTTTGTTTGAAACAGTCAATATTCTTCTACATTTATCTCTTCTATTAAATTTCGTTCCTTTCTTACTGCTATCTGAGCTAAATTTTTATTCAATCTCAATGAAATTTCACTGGATTTTTTTCTGGTAACAATGCCTCAATTGTTTATTAAAATGTTTCTTTTTTTCTTAATTTTATACAAACATTTTCTCTAGGTATAGAATTCAGAATTCTAGTGTGGCATATTTTTATTAGTACTTTAAAATATTAGTCCATTGTCTTTCGGTGCTCATGTTTTCTGTCAGTAGTCAAAGACTGGTCAGGTTTCTGTTCCTTCAAAGGTGTTTCTTTATCTGGTTGTGTTAAATGTATTCTTTGCTCTGGTTTTCTGCAAAATGACTATGATGTACCTATGATATGCTTTTCTTTATATTCATCCCTTTTGTTGTTCACTACATTTCTGAAAACTGTGAGTTGATGCCTTTAATTAATTTTGGAAAAATTTTAATCATTATTTTTCAAGTATTGCTCCCAGTTTTCTTCCTTCTTTCATGCTAGGGTTCATTTACACAGGTGTTAGAATATTTCATATTGTCCCACCTGCGTTTCACATTTAGTTCTTTTTTTTCCCAATTCCTTAAATCTCTGTACTTCTTTTTGAATAAATTCTGTTAACCTGTCTTTTGTGTCCACTGATTCTTTCTTCTGCTGTTAACAATCTACTTTTAAGCCTATCCTAAATTTTTTCAGTTCTAAAATCTAATTTTGCTCTGCCTTAGATATGCAGATTCTCTGATGAAATACTTCATTGTTTCATTATTTTTTTACCTTCTTAATGTCTATTTAAAATGATTAATATTTATCTAAACTCATTTTCTGCTAATTTCAATAATTGACTCATCTGCTGTCTGTTTCCATGAACTATTTTCCACTTAATTATGGGTCACATATCCCTGCTTCTTATCATATTTCATAATTATTTCACATATGCTAGACATTGTGCATAAAGAAGTTCTATTCTGATGTATTACATGAGAAACCACTTGCATTATCCTAGGTTAGACCTAGAATGTTAAGTTGTGATCACTTCAATCCAATCAGGTATTGAGCTGACTTGAATCTGGATTTTAGTTTTTATGAGACTCCGGCCAGTTCTAATTTATGCCTACTCCCTGGGTATATCCCTTCCAAGTTTCATTGTAACCCTGATTGGTCCTTTTCTGCTTATCTTGAGGATTTCATGGGATCCATTTTGTCCTTAATAATTTTTTTAGCTTATAACTTTAACTTTCTTACCCTCTTCCCCCAGCACGAAAAATATGGCAAATTTCTCAAGCAGAAAACTTGACCTTATGATTTTTCTTTTTTATTTAATACAGGTAACATTGACTCTGCATTGAACCCATTACAGATACAAGAATCTATCAACAAAGTAATCATGAGAAAAAAATTTAGATCACAGATATTCAGGCTAGAGTGTTCTCACAAGATAGGACAGTGAATTGCTCAGTTTTACATAGTTATCAAAGCAAAAGGAAAATTAAGCTAATTTCACAAGCTTCATAGATGAGTTATCATATACATCATATAATAAAAGCTTGAAACCTGTGCCTTGAGAAGGAAAAAAAAGATTATACAGGTTACTGGAGAAAACTGTCAGCAAATAGTTCTGAATGTTCACTTGTTGGACAATAATAACACCAACCATGGTGATATGATCAATATCTATTTGAGCCCAAGTCCAAAAAATATTCATTGATTGAATGAGTTGTAAAGACCAAATCACAAGCAACAGAAAATATGTGTATATGTATGTGTGTATATATAATACATATGCATATGTAAATACATTCACAAACATATGTTTGTAAATATATGAGTGTATATAAACATATGCACATACACACATTCATAAATGATATGGACCAACTTAAAAGTGGGCTTAAATCCATTGGAATTAAGGCAAGAAAGAGTAAGAGCAGTTGTTACAGACCAAATCCATGAACAAACACCATCTGAGGCTCTTCCTCTTATTTCATCTCCTACCATATGTTAATCTGTCTTTATTACAGTTCATTGGGCAGCTACCATGAATATTTCCTGTGTATCAGGCACTGTGACACATTCTGGGATAAAACACAGACCCTGCCCTCAGGCAGTGCGAAATGTCATAGTGAAACAAGAATTTACAAATCACATAACTGGATGGTAATGTGGTGATGTGTTGTGAAGAAAAGTGCAAAGTGTTAAGAGAAGTAGTAGAGCTCATAACTGTGTGTTCTGTCTTGTTCTAGAAGATGTTGTTTGTACTAAGATCTAAATGATGAATAGGACTTTATTAAGTTAAGAATAGGAGGAAAGAGTTCTAGGCAAAAGAAATACCTGGGAAAAAACCTGAAACATGAAGAAACTCAACAGTTTGGAATAAATACAAGAAGATAAGTAAGGGTCTTGGCAAGATAGACCTATATAGTGGGCAATGAGAATTTGGTCGATCTTAGAAATGGTGGAAAACTGTTGCAACAGGATAGTGAAAAATATAATATTTGTGCCTTACAGTAGCTACAAAGTGATGAATGTAACAGAGGGATACAAGGGGAAAAGACAGAGGCAAATTTGGAATCTATCAATGTATTCTATCAAATCAGAGCGGACAGGATGAATTTGTAAATAAAGGCTGTTGACACAATTTACCAAATTTGGCTAAAAAAGTAGTGATTTTTTTTTACCTTTAAGCTTAACCTAAATGATTTTCAGTATTTATTTAAATAAAAATAAAAGAAAGATAAAAATAGAAAATATAGACATATTTTTAGATAATCTTTTTTGTGAGAAAAATCTTTCCAAGCACATCTTCATATGTGAAAATCAGGGTGCAGAAACTGACACTATTCAATATAAACCTTCTATATTAATTATTAAACACAAATAAAAATGGTTCGTTTACAGGGGATATCCAGGGAAGATGGTGGAGTAAGGAGCTCAGGATTCAGTCCTTCCATGAAAACGACTATTAAACAGGCAGGGACTATCTGTAACAATGATTTTGAAACTCTAGAGGTCAGAAAAAAAAACTGTACAGTATTCATGGAGGAGCAGAAGGAAGTGGTGATAAATTATATTAAAGAACTGTAAATTACTCTCTCCATGTAGCAGCTACCAGTGCCCATCCCCCATTCTCTGCAGAGACAGGAGGAATACTCATTCACTGCTGGTGGCAATGTAAAATATTGCAGCTGCTGTGGAAAGCAGTTGGTTGTTCCTCCAAAAGCTAAGTATAGGACTCCCCATATGACTGACAATCCCACTACTAGGTATACACCCAAAAGAATTGAAAGCAGGAGCTGGAACAGATATTTGAATGTTTTTGGAAATTATTACATCTAGAATTTTTTTTGTCCTCCTCTTTCAAGGAAAGAAAGTTGTTTAAAAGATATTTATTTCAAGGGGAATTCAACAGAGTACTTTAATTTTATGCTAGGTTTCATGGTATTATATTGCCCTTGAAACAACAGGACAACCTAAAAGTGAGTCCAGATATATTACTGCTTGTGGATTAGCAAATAAAAGAAAAAGGAGCAAAGAAAGATAATATTCTACCAGCCATTTCAGGTTTAGAAAACATTTCCCTGGAAATAAAAATAAAAATTGTGTTATGGGTACAAGTCTTATTTAGTAATATAATTTTCAAATGAGTTAATTTTACATCCATATTTTAGCTGCTTCATTATCCACAGGTATTATCAAATATTTCAGATAATATCCACAGATAATGTTCACAGATATTATCAAATACCTAGAGAAAGGTATTTGAAGTTCACAGAGTCAGTGTTTGCAAAATTATTATAGAAATACCTATACTTTCATTGAGGGGCTGGATTTTATTTTTGGGAGGGTCATAGAGTCTTGCTGGAGACAAATCCGGTCCAGTGAAAACGACGTCAGTAAGCAGCATAAGAAAAGGTGCAGGAGACACCCAGATAGCTGGCATCTCACCCACCAGCATCACACTACATCTTTCCAAAGTGTTTAATTCTTCTTGTTCTTACGAAATTATTGGGAGGAAAACAGAATGTATGATTGTATTGGTCAAAAACATAGTTTCAACACCAAAACTTAGTTTAAAAATTTCAAAGTTTGATATCTTTTTATCTTCCACTTGACAGATGTTTAGGATGCAGAAAGCAATTATTTTGTATATTCAAGGGCATAGAGCAATGTATTTGACTATGATTTATTTTAAAAATAAATTTTTCGTTTTATTTATTTTAAAAATAAATTTTTATTTTTATTTATTTTTAAAAATAAATAGTATTTGTATATATTATTTTACAAAAACTTAGAAAAATGCACAAATAAAATAGTAAATATATCCCTAAGACTATATTCCACTTGACTTCAAAATTTTCAGTGAAGTAGGCTATAAAATACATAAACACACTTAACTGTTATTTCATGATTTTCTAAGTGACTCCCTCAATGAATTAGATATGGTGAATATAAGTATGCTAAAAGGTTTAGAAATTTTGTTGCAATTGCCAAGTTACAAAATATTATTCAATAAATTTCAATTATTTCTAATCTGTATTATAAAGTTAATGGAATAATATCGAAGAGGAGACTCATCTAAGGAAGTAGAGCAAGATAAAGTTGTGTATACTATCATGAACATTTTGATCAATTTGAGCCATCAAGAGTAATAGAAAAACAATGAGCAATAGTATGAAATTCCACACAATAAAAACTTTGTATTTACTTTTACTTTCTTGAATATTATATTCTTTCTTTGGGATAGCCAATTTTCACCTGCAGATATAGTTAGTAATATAGACCACATGCTGAAAGAAGTATGCACTGAGATAATTACATGTATCCCTAGGAAGCACAGAAAATAAAGTGACTGTGATGTTAAATATTGTTTACAAAATGAGGCAATGACCACCTGGTCAGTGTCTGTGCATTGCAAACAACACTCGTGGCTCCTGCTGCTGCAGTTTCTGGCTCCTGTTTCATTTATTGAGAAATAATAGGCTCAGTAGAAATCTTACCATTGTAAGGATAACAACTCTCCCCATCCCTTGTTTGGATCCATAAAAACCTTGAACTCAGACCCAGAGAGATAGATTTTGGGATTGGTAGGTTATCTGATCTCCTGCTTTGTGTAAAGCATGGAAACTCTTTCACTGTCTGTAACCTCAGTGTTAAGGGTTTGTTGTTATGTGCATTGAGCAGAGAACCCACTGCTTTTGTTTGGTATCATTGTGGCAACCCAAGATTCCTAAGAAGCAAGGAGTCTGACTGCTCAAAGTTCTGGAGCTTCAGCTGGACAGATAAATTAAGTAATCGAGCTTTTTGAGGCCACTAGACTCTTTTAATCTAGGGGATTGGAAATTTGGGGTCTTTACTGCCTTGATGGCACTCCAGACCTTTGGTGCCTTAAAAAGCTTGAGAGAGATTAATAGTTTCCAGTCTCAAGTTGGACATCTGACTGTGTGAGAGGGTCATCAAGGTAAAAGTGGATCTGAAAGTTAAGACTGTGGTATCTCCTGGACCTGGGCTTCAGGTCAGGGGTTCAGCTTCCGGATTCTAATGATCCCTCCTGTTCTGACCTCCATACCTTTCTATTTCTGGCACCATTCTGTATGGAGTTTGAGGCCCTCCACTGAGTTTTTCTGTTGAGTATACTCCTGGAAAACAAATAATCCAACAATGAATTAGCATTTAATAAAATTAAGTATACCTGTTTATCTGTTACCTGCTGTGCTACTTACATATAGTGAATGTTTAGTGCTTGTTCAATTGTTAATTTCTGTTTGGTCTAGTTATTAAGTGGTATGCCACTTAAATATTTAATTAATGTTAATTACATTTTTAAATTTGTTAGTTGGTATGTGGTTGCATTTTTATTGTTCAAGTGTTTTAGTTGATTACAGAGTTCAGAAACTCTTTAAAATGAGAAATTCTAATTCTGGAAACATTCCTAAATATTCCACTTTGGCAGTATTTTGAAAAATTGGAAAGATTTTAGTTATGAACCTATTAAAAAACAAAAAAAATAGTTCACTTCTGTAATGCAATCTGACTCAATATGATTTAGAATCAGGAGAGAAATGATGATATTGGCTCCATAGAAAAGAACACGTGTTATAGTTAGAGTTGTTCTGCAAGATAGAGTAGAAATGGAATGAGATGATGAATGTTCAGTCCTTTATTGGTATCTCCCAGCAATCAATGTTGACAGAAAATGTAAAATTTTACCTGTAAATATTAACAGAGAAAAGAAAAATGTCCAGCCTGATTCAAATTTAGAGAATCAGATAGAACTTTTATTTACTCTTACATCTGCTCCACCTCTAACTTATAACTGAGGAGCCAATAGATAAGAAAAGGAGGAAGCTCTCTTCCCCCCTCTGCATCCTCCTCAGCATCCCTCTTTCTCTGGGTAAGAGACCTAGAGATAGAAATTATCCCTCTCTCCTATACCTGCCGGGGTACTCAATTCGGATAGGCCTGCTCTCTAAATCTAGCAGCAAAGTCACCAGCAAACATTCCAAACCTCCAACGAAGTGCCTCTATGAGTAGATAAACCAGGAAGCCTGAGATGATTTGTGTATGTGCATGCCCCAGTCTCCACATCAATTTTATATAACTGAGAAAAAATACCCCACTCTATAGAGAGGACCCAAAGAAAATGGAAAGCTTAATTGCTTCAATAGTTGTAACATATAATTCAAATTGGGCTGATATTTATGCCTCTGCTTTTTTATTTATTTATGTTTTCTGTCAGTCCCACCCCAATTCCTGGAATGGAAACTCATTCCTTTAGTACTCACTCCATGTTTATCTGAGCTTGGGGCCTCTTTTCAAAAGTCAGAATTTGTTAATGAATTCCACAGTTGGAGCTTGGTTGAGCTAAATTATTTGGTAAAGTCTGTTTCCTTTCCCGTCAGGGAACCAGCCTGCCATGCCTATGGGGGAGGGGCACTGGCCTCTGCATCTTGGTAGACTTACAGTTCCATGTGATGTCTCAGCCATCCCACCCATTTCAGGTTTTTATACACTGTATGTCCAGTCTCTGATGTCCCCCCATCAGCGGTTCTATGTAGTTCCTGCCTATTTAGTGGTTGTTCTGGTGGACAAATTAAATTTAGAACCTCACACTGCTGCCATCTTGCCCTGCCCTCTAAATCAATTTTGTAAAAGAGTAAAAGTTGTATTTTGCTGTCATTATTCCCTGCTTGGACTTTATTTCATTATGTAGCTCTCAATTTCTAACCTATATAATTTTCCTTCTACCTAAAATACTTTTTACATTTATGCAGGGGAGGTCTGGAAGTAATGAAATTCCTCTGTTTTTGCCTGTGAAAATGTATTTTTGTCCTTTGCTTTTAAGGGACAATTTTGCTGGATATAGAATTCCAGTTGATGCATTTTTAATGTTTTTTTGTTTGTTTGTTTCAAAATTTTAAATATTTCACTCTGCTCTCTTCTTTCTTGAATGGTTTCTGACAAGAAGTTCACTATAATTATTATGCTTTTTCCTCTTTAGAAAAGATAGGTTTCCAACTTGTTCCTCCCTGGTTTATTTCAAAATGTTCTCCTTATCTTTGTCTTTCTATAGTTTGAATATGATATACCCCTATCTGGTACAAGTTTCAGAACTGTAGTCTGGCCAAGTGTTTTTTCTGACCTTTACTATGGATTAGATTCTGGTGTATTTTACTAGAATTACTCTTCACCTTCTACTTGTGTATAATTACGTACACACAAATTGAAAGTATTATATCTTCCTTATAGTTTGACACTTTAATCATTGCAAATTATTTCCTTTCATCTCTTAGAAGTATGCTTTCTCTATTATACTATAACCACACTGGCTTTCTTTTGGTTGATATTTGAATAGTGTGATTGTCCATCTTTTTATTTTCAGCTTTTCTGTAAATTTCAAACTTAATTGGGTCTCCTGTAAGCATAATGTAGCTTAGAATAATCTCTTTTTATCCATTTGCTTTCTTTCAGTTATACTATATTTCATTATATTATTTAGCCCACTTATACTTAATATAATTATATACATATATTTAATCAAACATCTTACTATGGATTTCCTTTTTTATCCCATAAGTTTTACACTCCAATTTCTAGATTTACTTCTTTCTTACCATGCTTTTGAATAATTATGGTTATTATTCTATGTTTTCCATTATCTTGTTAAATGTATGTTTTTTACTGCCATTTTTCTTATAATACAGATTAAAACACATAATCTTAACTTATGAGAATTTACTGTAAGTTAGGCTATTTATCAATCCCCAGTCTGACTACTTTAAAACTCATAAGCTGCATTTATCTTTTGTCCTATTGTCATATGTTTTAGTTCTGCACATATTTAAAATCAGCAAAATACAATTATGTACTTTTATGTTTACTCAGACATAAACTCCTTCTGTTTGTTTTATTCCTTCTTATATCCTTGAAATTCAATCCGGGATAATTTTCCTTCTACATATAGAAAACACATTCATGATTATTCAAATGAAAGTGTGTCTTGTAGGTCACATTAAAATGGTACAACATAGGTTTATTTGGAATCACAAAAGGCAAAGAAAATGAGGAATACATAAATTGTTTCTTGAAGAAATAATTTACCACAAATTTCTCAAACTGTTGACGTGAAACTACTGAATATTTATCTGACTTATCTTCCAGTTCACTAATTTTGTTCAAATATTTTCCATCTGATATTAAACATATGCAGTCAATTTTAAATTACAGTCTTTGTATTTTTTAGATCCAAAATCTATAATTAATTCTTTTATAATTTCCAGTTCTCTACCAAAATTTTCCAACTTATGATTTAATTAACTTACCATGCTATTTTCATTTATTATTAAGTCCCAGTCTCTGGATTTTATGTAGGTCTATCCTTTCATCTGAAGCAGTCTATAGTAAAAAGGCCATGCAGTATGAAAATGTTCAATAAAACTTCATAACTTCATTAGAGAATGTTAGATCCTTCCAACATCTAGTATTTTCTATTTTGACTCTCATTTTCCAAACTTTGCCATGTGACAGCATTTTTGAAGGCAGAAAATTTCGTTTTATACACAATGAGTTTAAGCCCAGAATAAATCAGATGAAAATATTGAATAACTTATAACAATACTAATGCTAGATATACTTATAGATACATTTTCATATGACTAATAGCTATTTATTTCCCACTTCTGAAAACAATTATTATGAACAATTACTTCATTAAATTTGCAATTAACCATATGGCCCAGCAATTGTATACTTAGATATTTACCCAAGTGAAAAAAAAAACCTACATGCATGTTAAAGCTGCCAGAATGAGACATACCAGAAATGGGTTGGCTTTTTCAATGGGAATTATTAAGCTACAAATTTAGAGTTTGAAAGTTATGAAAGTGTCCACATTTAGGCATCAAAAAGAAGATGCTTTTTACTGAGGGAAGGCTGCTGTCATCTGGGTTTCCTCTGTCACATGGGAAGGCACATGATATTTTTTGTTGGCTTTCTCTCAACTTCTTTTTGTCCTTGCTTGTTTTTCCTGAGGAATTTCTCTCTAAGTTATGTGGGCTTTAACTGTCTTTTATACTCTTCACAAAGGACTCCAGTAAAAGATTAAGACCCAGCTTGAATAGGGAGGGTCACATCTCAATTGAAGTAGCCTAACCAAAAGGTTCCACCCACAGTACATCTTCTTCCACAAGAATGGATTAAAAAAAGTGGCCTTTTCTGAGGTACATACCAGATTCAAAACAGCACGTTGAATAAACCTTACATAAATGTTTATAGCAGGTTTATTCTCACTAGAAATGGAAACAATAAAAATGGAGAGAGAATAAGGTGTAGTACATTGGTATGGTGGACTATTACATAACAATAAAATTACTACTGAACAAGAAAACAGCATAAAGATTCATCCTTACATGCATCATACTAAGTGAAAAGATAATTTTTTAAAGGTAGCATATCATATCATTCTATTTTTATGGCCTTCTGAAAAAGGCAAAATTATAGGGGCAGGAAAGGGAAAAGTGTTTTGCAAACAAAAGTAGTAAAGAGGAATTTAAGGGAAATGGAACTGTTCTATATCTCAGTGGTATGGTGGATACTGAAATGTATGTTTGTGATTACAAGATAGTAAAGTTAGAAGCTTAAGTTTCACTACATATAAGCCATATCTGAATAAAAATGAACAAGATATTATAAAACACTTTATAAATGTTTTATTTACGCAATACATTATTGGATTACAAAGGTTTTTATTTTTTTTTGACATTTGTATGAATGATATATATCACTCAGCCAAAACAAATAATCATCTACACCAACATCTTTCCCCAGGTACTACTTCTTGTCATTCCTTCACCTACTACAAGTTGCTTAAAACCCTTAGCTTCTTTTAGCCCATTCTCTCATTTGTAAGTGGACCAAATTATTACTCATATGAGATAGTGCCTGAAAAGTGTTTTCTGACAGACAAGTCAGAAAATATGCATTAAATCTTTATATTTCCAGACTGAGAAGTTTACAGACGCTAGATACCAAGACATGATAATGGCCAGTAGAGTGAATAAATTTGTTTAAATGCTTTGAAATAAAGAAATAAAATGGATTGAGAAAGAGACTGAGAAACAAATAAAAAAGAAACTATTTGTTGATATGTGTATTCATCAGTATCAATAGGAATGATAGTAGGATGCAGTTAAAGTTGTTAATAGTTCTTAATTCCAAAAAGTAGATAAGGATGGTAGAGGGAAAATGAAGGGGGCCCTCAATATTTGCTCCAAATATACCTAAATTATTTGAATATTCTTCAATTAGACTGTTCATATATTATTTCTTAATAAAGTAATAAATTAGAACATATTTTCCCTTTGTCTATTCCCCTAATACAAAGATCAGTACTACAACCGATCTGCTAATTTTAGGGACTTAGCTCAAGAAATCAAAGTGAGTGTTGAGATCTAACTACTATTCTGAAGTCCCAGGAACCAGAAGTATAAGGTTGACCATAAGTCTTGGGCATAGCTGCAATGAGACAATGATCAGGTGTCTGTTACCTGCCCATCTATGGGATTTATCTAAGTCCTGCTGGGACTGGAATTGACATTTTAGTTCAATTTCATTACCAAAATGATTTAGAGCAAAAAGGATAAAATTGTATTCTCTTAACAGAATAATAGAAAAATATATTAAACATCCCTTTACATTTTTGGTAGCATTTTACTGGCCTATTTGAACCCAGCTCTGAAAAGGGTTTATTACTAGATAATGCTTACAGTTCAGGTAATTTTGAAAGCTAAGAGTCCCCAAGTAGCATGATATGAAAACTTTCCAAATACTTGGCTCTATTTAAAACACAGAGCTGGAAAGTTTCCCAAATCAATAGGCTACTATTTAAAGTGTATATATGTCATACTAAGGAAGATTCACTCCCACCAGCACTATGAACCAGCACTATTCATAGTAGTATGTAAGTTGAACTTCATCTAAGACTTAAGGTAGAATCCAGAGAACATTATCAGTGAACTTTAACTGATTTCACAGATAATCTTTGTAGGGTAAGTGTATCCTAAACTCAATTTGAATTTTCATTTCTAATCCACGTACCTCCCCCACTAATTTAAGACTGAAATGTACTTTTTTCTGCAGCATTTTTTACCATACAGACTCATTGAGCTTAGAGCACTGAATGTGTTATATAGTTGATATGCTACAGAAAATTCAGGACTTTCTCTTTCAACTAATCTCTGGAATTTCAAGGCTCCTTAGAGTTTCATCCACTAACAATACGCACTGTCCTTCTACTACCTTAAAAGTTCCCAGATGCTCAGTTTGGATAGTTGTTTTCACAGGACCTCTGCCTTATCCTGACAGTTTCTCATTCCTTTTAGATTTTGCTTGTTCTATCACCTGTTCAAAATGTTAATGAAAAAAACCATAGCCATTAATATCAATAGGACTAAGTTCAGTTCAATTTGAAGATATTGAAGTGGAAATGGTTTTAGTATAAATCTGAACATATTTTCCTATCATTACTGGCCATTTATATTTGCCTATGGATTACTTCTTCATACAACAAAATTTCTTATTTCAGAAATCTTGTTTGCTTGTCTTCTCAAAATCAACACTCTTCCCAGGAGTAATCTCAAGCAGGGAGCTTACATTGGAGGGTTTGTGTAAAATAAGCCTCCGTTTGTATTCTAATTCTGCCACTTTATGGATGTATTACTTGGGAAAGTTAAGCTTTCTCATAAGTCAAATGGCAATATGTTATAATTTTTAAATTAGTTAATGCATTAAAAGTATTTATATATATATACATTTCTAGACATCTCAATTTAATTAATAGAGATGAATACTTTAAGGACAAATAAACATAAAATTTATATTTCTCCCAGTTCATTCAGGAGTAAAAGTAACATTCTATGTCTGTTATTTAAGCTATTCTTTAAAAAAGTAAATCATTCTTTTCAGTGAAAGTCAAGGGCCAACCAATTTATACTAATAATTGGTAATTATCAGGTCAAGGAATAGGTGGTTTTTGGAAATATCTTCCATGAGGAGATTCAAAATGCAGGAAAATATGCAATACTAGAAATGTGCAGTCAGCATTGAAGATCTGCTTTGAAACATAAGAATCATATCTCAGATCACTTGGTAGAAATATTTCCTATAATTTACGGTAGATTTTGATTCCATTCAGTCTACTTTTAAATTTCTGATTAGCAGTAGGACTGTGTCTGAGAAGTATGTCTTGGATCAAAATGTAGCTTTAGATTATGGACCAGGTTCATCTTTGGTAAAATAAAGGAATACAAAATATGCTTTAAAGCTCTACATTCAAGATATTTCATTCTAGTTCCCTGCAGGAGAGAAAGATTTAAGGCTTAGAAAAACCATTTATGGATTGTATTTCTGCACATTTTAAATCAGAATCATTGTCTTCAAGATGCATAAGAATTGAACTTCTTTGCAGTAATGTTTTGGTCTTCCCTAACAAACTTAGGTTAGCTTCTATTCTTGAACATATGGTTGTACATTTTTGTAAAGTCAAGAAACATTCATTTTTAATTTTGAGCTTAGTAAAATGCTAAGATTAAAATTTTGCATATGAGAAATACTGATATGTTCTGTAATATCTGAATGTTAAATTCTGCTTTCCATTCTTGAAGTGCTTAGATCTTCTCTTTCTCTTTTTGACACATTGAAACCAACTGGAATAAATGGAAGAAGTAAACTTATCTGTGGTGACTGAGTTTATTTTTCGTGGACTTTGTAAGTCAAAGGAGCTGCAGACTTTCCTCTTAGTGCCATTTTCTACACTCTACCTGATGACCGTGGTGGACCACTTTCTTGTTGTGTTCTTAATCATAACTGACCCCTGTCTCCATTCCCCCATGTATTTCCTCTTAGCCAACCTCTCCTTTATTGACCTTTGCCTTTCTTCAGTCACCACCCCTAAACTTACCACAGACTTCCTAATGGATAATAAGACCATCTCCTTTTGAGGTTGCATGAGTCAGATCCTCTGTGTGCATTTCTTTGGAGGAGGTGAGTTGGTGTTTCTTGTGCCAATGGTCTATGACCTTTATGTGGCTATATGCAAACCACCCCACTACTCCATCATCATGGACAGAAAAAAGTGCATCTGGCTAGTTTTAATATCATGAATCATTGGCTTTGGACATGCCATGAGTCAACTGGCTATGATTTTGGATATACCTTTCTGTGGACCCAGAGTAGTGGACAGCTTCTTCTGTGATACCTCTTTGGTGATCAAACTAGCCTGCATGGATACTCACACTCTAGGCGTATTGATAAATGCTGACAGTGGGTTCTTGACCACAACTTGTTTCATCCTCTTGCTAATCTCCTACACCTACATCCTATTAACTGTGCACCTTAAGTCTAAAGACGGGGCCTCCAAGGCTCTCTCCACCTGCACTTCCCACATCACCGTGGTGGTGCTGTTCTTTGGTGCCTGCATCTTCATCTATCTGTGGCCACTGAGCATCACCTGGGTGGACAAGTTTCTTGCTGTGTTTTATACAGTAATTACACTTCTTCTGAACCCAGCCATTTACACACTGAGAAATAAAGAGATTAGGAATGCTATAAAGTGATTCATAAACCAGCATATGAATTCAAGGGATGCTTTTTAGACTGCCCATTTACCAGAAAGTCCATTGTGTCTTGTGCAATTTGACCACACTTTGATTTTTAAAGTGAAATGGAATGATGCCCTGTTAAACTCTGAGTGTTCACAGAAATATTGTTTCTCTTTTCTATTATAAATTACATGCAAAAAAGGCAACCCTTTTTTATTTCACCCTAAGGAGAATAATAATTCTGAATACATATTTCTTTGTTAATGCTCAAAGATTACCAAATAAAATGATTATTATGATTACTAGCATTTCTTAAAAACACTATGTCCCTGCATCTTGCTACACATTTTACCTAGATTATATACATTTTTAAAAATAATTTAGAATTATTGATAATTGTTCCCATTTTTGCTTAAGAAAATGCATGATTTTTCCACTCTAACCATAGCTTAGCTTGAGAGAATACTAAGAATATTTGAATGATCTATTTTTAGAAAAATTAAAATGAATGAATCTAACCATAATGCTATCACCTTGGTACTCCACAAACTTATTTCCTTTAATTCACATTTTCAAGACTTGACCACTTATTTAAAGGTACAGTTACCTTTGAAAATATTTCATTCAAGACAGAGGCAGAAGTTTGTAATCCTTTTCTCTCTCTTAGTGATAAAGATTTTTTAATTGTAGTTTTATTTTACATAAAACAATGAGAAAAGGGAGCCATGTGAATGGAGAGGGATGCTTTGCTTCAATGAAAAAAACTGTGCTCATGAGAAGAAAGCCAAAAAGAAACTGTCAAGATAAACAGCATGATAATATTCTCCATATATTTTCTGCAGGGCTCAGATAGGCTGCATGGCTGTGGATTATATACCTAACAAATTTTCTGCTTTTAATGAAGCCATCACCTCATACCAATAAAACAACAACATAAATACATTTATTTTCATATGTATATAATATTTGAGTATTTTCAGAAGGAAATGCATCCATTTGGTATTAGTGGAGTGATTAGCCAAAGCTGTTTATTTCAACATTATAAGATCTTTTAAAATTAAATTGCCTTTGCAATATTGCATACTCTATTCTCTTTGATGATGCATGTCATTTTCTGAATAAAATTTTATTCATGAATTGTATTTGCCAAGATTCTCCAAAGTAAAAGTTGAGGTTATGCATTTATGCACATAAATATTAAGAGATTTATTTTAGGAATTGACTCAGGGAGCCATCGGGGTTGGCAAATCTAAATTCTGAAAGGTTGAGAGTGCTGATAAGGTTGAGAACTCTGATGAGGTTGGAACTCTAGATGAATTCCTTAGGAGAAAATGACTAACAGATGTAGAGATAGAAATTCTTTCTGATTGCTGAGGTGATCAGTTCTCCAGCTAAGGCCTTCAACTAATTGGATGAGCCATCTTTCATTGCAGAAGGCAATCTCCCTTGTCATTATAGATTAATCAGCCATAGATGCAATCAACTGACTAAGAATTTAAATCCTCAAAATACCCTCACAGTAACAAACAGGCCAGAGCTTACTTAGCCAAACACGTGGACACCACAATTTAGCTAAGTTGACATATGAAATTAATAATCATATGAATCTTTTAAGATCCTAATTTCTAGTCCTCATGAATAGAAGAAAATAATTATTTCTTGTGACTTCATCCCTATACTGAATCCTAAACATTTAATTATGACAAATTAATTTTTATCTCTATACCAATAAATTAAAAGGCTCACAGTTACAACATAACTAATGTAACACTATGTTTAAATATTCATAGATTTTATTTTTAATTTTTAAAATACAAAAAACAATAAAAGCAAACTATATCAATATTTTGCAAAATACTATTTCCCCACAGCAGATTAATAGAGAAACATCTTTCCCACCTATCTACAGATGTTCATGTGGGCATATGGCATATGTTCATGTGTCCCATATGCCACATTAGTGATCCGGATATCCATCTCATGAAAATTAACCTAAAGAATGTCAAAGAAAGAGAATAATAAGATGAAAAATTAATCAAATAAAAACTTATTATTGAAAGGCTCAACTAAACCAAAGCTGGTTCTCCCAAAAGTCTAATAAAATTGACATCACATGTGAATGATGTGGTATTCACATTAATATTCCTTGAGGCATATCTGCAATGAATTTAGCCACCATGTATTCATAAATTATTTGAACCTTGCATATTAATTCTTTGCACATTTCTCAAAGAATTTGATATAAAAACACCCCCTCTTGATTGAAAACTTACACAACTGGTTAACTGGCACTAGGAAACTACAAAAAGTACTGCCCATCTAGTTTCTAAGCATTTAACTCATCAGTAATTCAGTATAATTCACTTCAAAATAAACCATGATTCAAAACCAATCACAATGCGAAGTAAGAAATATTTTGAACTGAATGCAAATAAAAATATAATATATAGATTATATGAAAGTTTCAGCTACAACCATGCTATAGGAAGGGCATTATAAATGCATTTTTTATA
The DNA here is from genome assembly GCF_023851605.1 of Tamandua tetradactyla. Classification (NCBI taxonomy): domain Eukaryota; kingdom Metazoa; phylum Chordata; class Mammalia; order Pilosa; family Myrmecophagidae; genus Tamandua; species Tamandua tetradactyla. Next base: position 43,279,210 of record NC_135340.1, read on the forward strand.
AAAGAAAAGCTGCCTATTAGTGATCCGGATAACCATCTCATGAAAATTAACCTAAAGAATGTTAAAGAAAGAGAATAATAAGATGAAAAATTAATCAAATAAAAACTTATTATTGAAAGGCTCAACTAAACCAAAGCTGGTTCTCCCAAAAGTCTAATAAAATTGATTATACCTAAGCAAAACTGATCAAAAAAAATAAAGAAAAACATAAATACCTAATGTCAGCAGTGAAAAATGAAGCATCTCTATAGATACTACAGTCTTTAATATGATTATAAAAGTTATTCTATTCAATTTTATACCAAAAATTTTACAAGTTGCATGAAATTGTAAAATTCCTAAAAAAAACTAGTTGCCAAAAAAAGAAAATATTAATGGTACTATATATATTAAAGAAGTTGCACCCAGAATTAAAAGATAATCTGTTCCATTCAGTGTGTTTTAGCTCAAAACCTTTTACTCCACTTTCTGATGTTGGAGCTGGGACTTTGCAAGCCACATTTCGATTTCCCATCTGGTTCCAGTTTACACTCTGATAATAGGGCTCCTATAGGGAAACTGCAAGGTTCAAGAAAGAAGGGACACTCCTTACTGTCTACTTCTTGTGGACTTTCTGTGTGATTTGCTGTGCCTCTGAGCATCACCACAGTCACCCATATGACAACAGATGAATTCAAGGTTGTATTTCTGCCAACAGTTGAAAGACTAGCTTAATTGTGGCCCCTTAAGATAACAGCACCAACAAACTGGTACCTTATCTTCAAAATCCTGGATCCTGGATCTATGATGACCATCTTCTGATTCAGAGAAAAAAGCAGTGGCCAAGACTCACTCCCACCATAGAAGTCTGAGTTTCAGCTTTACAGTGTTCTTCCTCTAAATTACTAAGTTTCATTATTTCCAACCAATTCCCTTATATTCCCAAGCCCTAAATGTGGTACTGCTTCCTACAGTTGTTACCTCTGTGATAATTTAAGAGTTCTTTTTAAAATGTTTAAGTACCTAGTTAGAAACTTTATAGCTTTTAGCTCTTCATTCTGTCAATACATCCTGTCTTTTCATTTAATTAGTGCAGTTTCTCATTGCCTAGAATGCTGACTAACACAATTCAACACAAAGAAGTATAGGCTTAAGTGGCTGCAGTAGTGAATATTCTAAAATATTTAAGAAAGTGAAAAGAAATATTTTAAATAAACTGCTTTTCTGAAAAGATTTTTTCACTAAAATAGCATTTAAAAATCAGATTATCAGAAATATTAGTTAGCATCAAACTTTGTTAATAATTCAAAGGATACAGACACATGTAAGACTCAGGAGAAGCATGGAGAATTCTGGGACTATCAACTCACTTCCCAAGTGTGATCTAAGGGTTCATTGTAGACCAAATATAACAGAAGGAGATTAAAATGATGTTTATATGGCATTTTTTATGGAAATTTATCATGACCATTTCTTTGCTAAGGGCTCACAGTTGCAAAATAACTAATGTAACACTATGTTTAAATAATCACAGTTTTTATTTTTATACTTTTGAAGTTAATACTGCAATTAACATTATAGTACTTACATCTTATAAGAATATTGTGCTGGTTTGAAACTGTTATGTACCCCAGAAAAGCCATGCTTTTTAATTCTAATCTTGTGAATGCAGATTTATTGTGGGAAAGATATTTTGATTAGGTTGTATTGACTGGCAAATCCAAGTTGCTGGACTTCAGCTGTAAGTATAGCTACATATTTTAAAAGCAGCCCATTAAGGAGAACAGCTGACAGCTTCCATTTCAGACCTGTCCCATGCAAGGGCAGAAGTAGGGCGGATGAGAGGCATAGTAACCCCACAGGCAATGGAGACAGTTCACTGAAGTGTACCTATTTCCCAAGAAGCAGGAGTGGGGGCAGGGGTGGGAGGGGAGGTGATGGGATGGGAGGCTTGGCCCCATGCAGCTAATAGCTGTTATTTAGAGAATTCAGATCACAGGGGCTGGGAAAGTAGCAACATTTTCATATAGCGTTCCCTCAGCCTCTTTCTCAACCACACCTTGGCAATAGTAGGGTCAGCTGAGAAGTAAAGGCATAGTACCCCCTTATTACTCTGGGGAGCAGTGTGTTGAAGAGAGTCATCTGCAGGGAAGGACAGGAAAAGCGCAGAATCAAAAGACTTCACAGAAAAGACTGGCATCCTGCTGGGTCTTATCCCCAGGGAGCCTTGGTACTGATCTGTATCCATTTTGTGAATCCTTAATCTGTCTTTTCTGGGAAAAAATGACTGGGGTAGGTCCTCTCTGGGGGGACTCTCCTTCTAGAATCAGCCATCTAGGTAAAAATAGTTTGAGATAATGAAAGAAGTGCAAAAACATATGGAGACAAATAAAAACAAACAGTACACATCAACTCCTCCTGAGGAGGAAGAGGTAAGAGAAAGATTTTTTCCATGAGAGGGGTGAAATAACTACACACATAAGACACTTTCAAAAATAATTCCATATATACATGGCAAGAATCAGATAAATTAGAACTGAAAAAATATCTGATCTGTTAATATCTGATCAGTTAAGCACAAGCTATGCTAGAGCTCTAGAATAAGTTGAAACAAATGCCAAAGAGGAATTATAGCACAAAGCAGTCAGTAAGAAAACACTAGGCAAGAGAGAGAAAATGACCTCTAAAATAAGCTAATCAAGAAAATCAGATGTCAGTCACTAACAAGGAACCACTTGTCAAACTAAGAAACATGTAGATATAGCCCAATCAAAGGAAGAAGCTAAAAATTCAAACAATAAGAATTGAAACCAATTAAAGATGTACAAACAAATCTAAGTCAATTCAAAAGAAGAAGAAAAATGTGGCAGAAGCAATGAATGACACAGCAGCAGATTTGAAGAGGCAGAAGAAAGGATCATTGAACTAGGAGAGAAGACATCTGAAATCTCACACACAAAAGAACAAGAGAAAAGAATGGACATTTTTGAGCAAGTTCACAGGGAATTGAATGACAACACAAAGTGCATAAATTTGTGTGTCATGGGTGTCCCAGAAGGAGTAGAGAGGGGAAATGAGGCAGGAAGAATAACTGAGGAAGTAATAGCTGAAAATTTCCCAACTCTTAGGAAAAACATCAAATTACAGGTTCAAGAAATACAATGTACCCCAGAGTAGATCCAAACAGACCTACTTCAAGTCACTTATTAATCATCTTCTTAAATGTCAAAGACAAAGTGAGAATTCTGAAAACAGCAAGAGTAAGGCAATCCATCACATATAAGGAAAGCTCAATAAGACTAAATGCAGATTTTTCAGCAGAAACCATGGAGGCCAGAAAGTGGTGGTATGATATATTTAAAATGATGAAAGAGAAAAACTTCTAGCAAAGAATTCTATAGGCAGAAGAACAGTCCTTCAAAAATAAGGATGAGTTTAAAATATTCACAGATACACAGAACCTGAAAGAGTTTGTGAGCAAGACCCCTGCTCTATAAGCAATCTTACAGTGAGTGCTTCAGGCTGATAGGTAAAGTGAGGAGTGAAGTCTAAAGAAGTGTAGAAATTAAAATGATCAGTAATGACAGCTTAAAGAATAAAAAGAGAAGGAAAAAATCACTACATATAAAATCCAAACAACAAAATGATTGAAGAAAGTACTGACTTTACCACAATAACTTTAAACACTAATGGATTAAATTCCCTAATCAGAAGACATAGACTGGCAGAATGGATAAAATAAAACAAAACAAACAAACAAAAAAACATGGTGCTGTGGAACTGGAGCCATGCTCACTGCTGCCACCGATTCCCAAGCTGGGATAGTTGCCACCACTGCACTGTATCTGCCACTACCTGACAGGTGGACTTGGTAAGGAACTGGTCACAGCTCTCTTTTTCTCCTGCTGACCTTGGAAATAACCATGGATAAAAGTGAGCTTGTATGGAAAGGTAAACTTGCAAAGTAGTCCAAGCAGTTTTGATTTTGATTAAAGTTGACAGGATTACCAAGTGTTTAATTTTTTTTTTTAAATTCAACACTGTCATTATGGAGTTTTGTAATTTAACTGAACTCTTATTGGATAGAAAATAGACATGAATTATGTGTAACCTTTTGGAAAGTTTAATCTGATAGTAAAATAGTCACTGAAATACAATTCTGTTGTAAAGTTGGGCAAAAGTTACAAAGATTATATGTTGTGAATGTTGGGACTTTAAGTGAGATACCTATTATTTGGCATTTGAGTTAAATAGTAATTCACAGTAGTTCTGCCTGTTGTTCAGGGTTATAAACACTTGACTAATTTAGGCTGTTGTCACTCAAAAGGCCATGACTGCTGATGTCCACAGTGTCTTCCTGAGGAAACTCAAAGCCTTAAATTGACTTTTCTTTTTTGTAGCAGAAACTGGGTTATGACACCACAAATGTCCAGTGCCCATTTACTCACATAAGTAAACACCCTTTCCAACAGCAATGTGTTACCAATTTTCAGCTTGTGTTTCAGTAGTGAATCTGTTTTCTTTGTATATATATACATATATACACGTATATATAAAGAAAGCTATGTACCTTAAGAATGGTCTATGTGCTCACTTATTAATATCTTTAAGAATATTCTGGAGGTCAGGTCTCTCCAGCCACAGCCGCTGGCCGCCCCTCTGCCTGTATTTCCTGCTCCAGCTCCCACAGGTAGTCCCCATCTGGAGACAGTGAGGGGGCAGCAGGGGTAGAACAGGCTGCAGCACCTCCTCAGGATGGTCCACAGTACACATCCACTGGCAAAACGTTTTCACTGCTGCACCAAAGGCACAAGTCTTACAACTCAGAGGGATTTGGAATTCTGGAGAATTCACTTCATGAAAAGCTGGAAATAATTTCTTAACATTCCATCTCTTAATTTTCATAAGAATGTCATAAAACCATGAATAACTTCAGTAATGAAGAGTTTGCCTGCCATATCCCTGATGAAGGTTTTACTGCCAAATACATTCTCAATAAAAAAGAATAATAAAGCATATTCTCCAGATGATAAAGATGCTTTCTATGGTGCAGACCTTGGAGACATTCTCAAGAAACATCTAAGGTGGTTAAAAACTCTTCCTTCATGCAATGCATGAAATCAAATGCTGTGACAGTAGAGCCATAGTGAAAACCTTGGCTGCCATCAGGACAGAATTTGATGGTTCTGGAAAGGTTGAAATGCAGTTGGTTAAGAACTTTGGGAGTTCCTCTGAAGAGGGTAATCTGTGCAAACCCTTGTAAATAAGTGTCCAAAATTAAATATGAGGCCAATAATGAAGTTGAGATTATGACATTGGACAGCAAGATCAAGTTAATGAAAGTGGCCAGGGCACATCCAAAGGTGAGGTTGGTTTTAGGGATTGCCAATGATAACTCCAAAACAGTCTTTTGCCTTAGTTTTAAATTTTGAGCCACATGCAAAAGCAGCAGGTGTCCTTTGGATTGGGTTAAAGAGCTAAATATTGATGTCACTTCCATGTGGGAAGCAGCTGTACTGATCCTGAAACTTTCATGCAGGCAATCTCAAATGACCTCTGTGTCTTTGACATGCGAGTTGAGGTTTGTTTCAGCATGTATCTGCTTGATATTAATAGTGTCTTTCTTGAATCTGACAATGAGAAAATTTATTTGAAGAGATCACCAGTGGAATCAATCCAGCATTAGACAAACATTTTCTGTCAGACTGTGGAGTGAAAATCATAGCTGACCCAGGCACATATTATATTGCATCAGTGTTCATTCTTGCAGTTAAAATCATTGCCAAGAAAACTTGTATTAAAGAGCAAGCTCCAATAATGAAGATGAATGGAGTCAACAAACCTTTATGTATGATGTTAATGATGGAGTATGTGGGTCATTTAGCTGTATCCTTTATGATCATGGACACTTAACTCCATTTCTGCAAAAGAGAGCCAAACCAGATGAGAATTATTCATCCAGTATTTGAGGACCAACATGCAATGGTCTTGATTGAATCATGGAGCACTATGACCTGCTGGAAACGCTGTTTAAAAGTATGCATGCTTACACTGTGGCTACTGCTTCTACTTTCAGCAGGTTCCAGAGATGGACAATCTACTAGGTGATATCTGAGTCGATATGGTAACTCATGCAAAACATCAAGAACCATGATTTTCCATGTGAAGTAGAGGAATAGGATATAAGCACCCTGCCTGTGTCTTGTGTTTGGAAATATCAAATGAAATGTCCCCTGAGGACTTGTGCTTCAGCTACTATTAATGTGTAAATACTATTTCTGTAGCTGTTAACTGTGAGGTTAGCTTGACTTAAAGGATTTGGAGGGACCATTTGACTTAATTGCTACTAGTTTTGGAAAATGTCTTTGAACGAATAGGGTTGGCACAGATGCCACAATCTGGGAGAATAGGAGATGGGATCACACTTACCTGTGTTCCTAAGGCAGCTACTTGATTATTTGTTTTATGTGTATTTTTATTCACCTTCAGACATGCTAATAAAGGGTGCCCTTCAGCTGCTGAGCAAGCATTTGTATCTTGTATAATGGCAGAATGAGCCAAAACCTCTGTATGATGACTTGTTAAAAACTGAGGGTCTTGGGCCAGTCACAGTGACTCAGCAGGCAGAGTTCTGGCCTGCTATGCCAGAGACCTGGGTTTGATTCCCAGTGCCTACCCATGCAGAAAACAAAACAAAACAAAACAAAAAACTAAGGATCATGAAACAGATATATATATTCAGCAGAGAGTAGATTGTCTTTCACTTGAGGTGAGCTCAAATCTTTTATACTCCTCATAGCTTGGGAATTTAACATTTAACTTAACATTCTTTCCCACTATCCCTTAGAATGTTGACTTTGGTTTTCTCTTCCTTCTCTTGAATTCAGTCTTTCTGGCTTCTTTTACTTTTCAAACTCTATCTTTGTGTTTTGTTCACTGTTTAATACTGTTTGAAAGGGATGGGGCCTGAGGGGCATGAGAAGTCAGTGAGCCCCTGCGGGAGCAGGCTTTGCTGCAAAGGGTGGCAAAGAGCTGCCTGTGTTTAACTCTGTTTTTCTCCAGTTCTCAGCAAGATTGTTGCTCTTTAGTCATGCCAAGATCTGAATAAAAAAAGTAATTTTAAATAGCCATGATTTTTCCCTGTAATGCAGCCAGCCCTGATAATGCTTGTAGTTAACTTGTCACCAGATCTACCAAATGTGCTCATCCAGCAAAATTCTCAGACACGTCCATGTTTAAACAAAACCCTATAATGCAGGGACATTCCATGAACATGGCACTGGAGAGAGGCAGGAGTAACCAAGACTATTAGTCTCACAGTATCATCCTTCTACCTTTTAACATCTCCATGTAGTTAAAGAGTCCATCTATTTGTCCAACTGCTGAAATGAGAAAAGAAAAATTCATGCACTGATTTAAAACAAACCAAAAAAAGAAGAAACAATAAAAAAACGTCCTTTCTAGCTGAAGAAATAAGTGCAGTTAATAATTGGTACTTGACAAATGCAGTAGTGAATGTGGAACTGAGCCTGTCTGTATATATAGTAGCTCTTTCTTTCTTTTTCCTTACCAGCATTCTGCCTAGTATTTGCTTTTGTGATGGTTATATTGACTGACAATATACTTGTGTTTGTGAAAATAGTATTGGACAAAAAAGAGAAATCTTGTGTTATTGATGTACCTAGACATATGCATGCCTTTTAAATAGTCATAGTTTTACCTTAAATAGAATAATCAGGAAAATTATAAAAATTCACACATAAAATGGAAAACTTTTATCAGTTAAAAAAAGCCATGATTCAACTATTTGTTTTCTTGAAAAGACTCACTGTAGACTGAAGTCCAAAAAACTTGAAAGTGAAAATTTGGCAAAAGATATTCCATGCAAACAACAATGAAAAGAGCTGGGGTAGCTATACTACTAACACACAAAATAGACTTTAAATGTAAAACAATTATATGATACAAAGAAGGATAATCATAAATATTTATGCATCTAGCCAGCATGCCCCAAATACATGAGGCAAATTTTGGCAACACTGAAGGGAGAAAAAATCATCTCTATAATAATTGTTGTAGAGTTCAATGCATCACATTTAGCAATGGGCAGAATATCTGAGCAGAGAATCAATAAGGAAACAACATCTTGATTAGTAGAACAAATGAACTAGACCTAGAACAATGTTACAGAACATTAAATCCCACAACAGTAGGATATCCATTTAGTCAAATGCTCATGGATCATCCTCCAGGACAAAGCACATATTGGGTCACAAGTCGGGTCTCAAATTTTAAAAGAATGAAAGTATACAAAGCACTTCCTCTGATAAAAATGTAATGAAGCTGGAAATGAATAACAGGCAGACAACTAGAAAATTCACAAATATGTGGAGGGTAAACAACATACTCTCAAATAACCAGTGGTTGAGAGTCAAAATTACAAGAGAACTCAGTACGTATCTCAAGACAAATGAAAATGAGGACAAAACATCTCAAAACCAATGGCAAGCAGCAAAAGCTGTGCTGTAAGAGAAATTTATTTCCATAAACAACTATATTAAAACAGAAGAAATAGGTAAAATAGAAGAATTAGGAGCACACCAGGAGAAGCTAGAATAACAGCAGCAAACTAATGCTGAAGTAAACAGAAAGAATGAAGAAACAAATATTATAGCAGAAATAAATGAAAATAAGAACAAAAGAAGAAGAAGAAGAAAGAGGAGCAGGAGAAAGAGGAGGAGGAGGAGGAAGAGGAGGAGGAGAAGAAGAAGGATAAGAAGAGAGAACCAACAAACCAAAAGTTGGATCTTTCTGAAAATCAGTAAAAGTGAGGGGCTCTTAGCTAGATGGACAAAGGAAAAAAGAGAGAGGATTCAAATAATTAAGTTCAAAAATGAAAGGGGATATATTACTCTGACCTTACAGAAATAAAAGAGAGCATAAGAGGATACTATAAGCAATTGCATACCAACAAACTAGACAATTTAGATGAAATGGACAACTTCCTAGAAGAACATGAAAAACCTACACTGACTCTAGAAGAAATAAATGACCTCAACAGATCAATCACAAGTAAAGGGCTTGACTCAGTAATCAAAAACTTTCCAAGAAAGAAAAGTTCTGGACAGATGGTTTCATAGTTGAATTCTACCAAGCATTACAAGAAGAATTAGTGCAAATCTTGCACAAACTCTCACAAAAAATTGAAGAGGAGGGAAGGCTACCTAACTTATTCTATGACGGCAGAATCACCCTTAAATCAAAGCTGGACAAAGATACTACAAGAAGAAAATATTACAAACCAATATCTCTTCTTAATATAGATGAGTGAAAATCCTCAACAAAATACTCACAAATTGAATGCAATAGCACATTAAAAGAATTATACACCATGGTTAAGTGTGTTTTATCCCAGGTATGCAAGGATGGTTCAACAGAAGAAAATTAATTAATGCAGCACACCATATTAGCAAATAAAGTGGGAAAAACTACATGATCACCTTGATTGAAACAGAAAGGCATTTGAGGAAATCTAACACCCTTTCTTGACGAAAACAGTTTAAAATATAGTAATAGATGGAAACGTCCACAAGATAATAAGGGTAAAAGTAAAAAACTCACAGCCAATATAATGCTCAATGAGGAAAGAATAAAAGTATTCTCTCTAAGATCTGCAACAAGACAAGAATTCCAACTGTCACCATTGTTATTCAACATTGTGCTGGAAATTCTAGTTAGAGAACTGAGGTAAGCAAAAGAAATAAAAGGCATCCAAATTGGAAAGGAAAAAGTAAAAATTTCATTATTTGTGAATAACAAAATCCTATATGCAGAAAGTCCTGAAAAACCTACAACAAAGCTGCTAGAGCTAATAAATGAGTTCAGCAATGTGATGGGATACAATATCTTCATTGAAAAGTCATCAGTGTTTCCATACACTACAGTAAGGAAATATCTGAAGAGGAAATGAAGAAAAAAAATCCATTTGTAATACTAACCAAGAGTATCAAATATCTAAACAATGTAAACAGCATTTGTGCTCAACAGGTTAGATATGTATCCTATAACCTCATGTCTAGGCAAGTCTATATCTTCATAATAGCATTGAACAGCCTATATTGCCTGTTTCATTTCTATTTTCCCCCAAATTGTAAGTTTGTTGAGTGCAGAAATTGTTGGAGAGTAGAGATGAATCCAAAAGTAGTGTTAAAAGCAAATAGGGGAAAGCTTCAGAAAGATGGCAGAATAGGATAAGACAAGTTCACCCCTACTCCAAGGAATAACTAGAGAAGGGTAGGGAAGGCAACTGGGAAGGTGATTCCAGGGTGTAAGTGGACTGGGAGGGACTTCTACAACTCACAGGGAAGCCTTTTGAAAAAGCTAAAGAATTGAGACACAGAAAACCAGAGGCCATCCAGCTAGTGCAAACAGCCTGAAGCACCGTTTTAGAAAGGGAAGCTTGGAGACCTTAGGAGTGCACAGACAGGGAGACAGGGACAACAAAGTAAGCCAAGCCAAGTTCCTTGAACGCACTACCCTCACGCTCCCTGCTCCCACCCCATGACCTACAACTGCTCACACCCTACACATATGAACCCTATCACCCACACCCACCACTGCATTCCAAGTGCCAACGCCCCCACCCCCATCCCACTACCCCACACATCCCAGCCCCACACTGGCATGCACTCCAGCTCCAGCCCAAACCACCATGCAAGTGCAAGTGCACAGTCTTACCCTTCCCCTCCCAAGACCCACCCACCCACACTTAGCTCCTCAAGCACCACCTAGCCCTTCCTGCCCCCTGCAGGTGGTCACCAGCTTATCAAGGCTACAGGTGTTCACTTTCATACCCAGGCTATATCTGCCCCCAGAGCATATAGTCACACAAACCTGCCCTGCTCCCCCTGAGCTCTGTGCATGTGTCTGTCAGATTACAGCCCTCCAAGATCCACACATGTACACACATGCACTCCTGCCACACCCCCCAGCTCTGGGCAACACTGACCTGAGCATCTGGGCCACACCTACCCCAGCCCACACAGGCTCAACCTCAGCATGCTGCAAATCTTCCCAACCACCACACACCACACATCTGTGTGCCAACATCTTGACCCCTGTACTCCAACCCCCTGCCCCACACTTGTGCACACCCTTGTCCCACCCCCTGGCTCAAGAACCCTGCTCTTACAACTCGAAGGTGCTCACATGTGCAGCTGTGTTACATAGCCCCTGTTCTCCACACATATGAACCCATGCCCCAACTTCCTGCACCTGCACACTCGCTCCAGGGTCCCATCCACCCAATGCCATCCACTCTTAACCCAGTCCTGCAACCCCTGCGACCTGTGCCCAGCCCCTCACACTCACACATCTGTATCCTGGGTGTATGCTGTACCCCTTCCACTCACCTGTGCCCTGCCATCCCTGTGTTCGACTTCTGTGTCACCTATGCTACACCCTGATAACCATGACCCTCATGCTCCATGTGCCCACCATCATCTTTCCTGCTCACCAGTCACTGTGCATCTGTACAGCCCCCCATCTGACTCCCACTGTGCCCTACATCTGTCTCCCCCATGCTACACCCTGTTCCTGTACTTCAAGGCCTACTTGAGTTGCACCCTGCCCCCATGGCCCCCCACACCACACATCCACAACCCCACACCATGCACCCCAAGCTCATAAGCACCAGCTTAGCATCTTTGATCCATGCATATATCTGCATTGCAAGCCACCACAGCACTGTTGTGCCCACCCCATGCCCCACAGCCTGCTCAACACCCATCATGTAAATACAAAGCTTTAGACTACTGAAGGAAATCAACTTAAAAATAAGCCTATCAAGCTATTTACATGCCTCAAAGGCAACAGAAGATCACTAAACATATCAAGATGAAGACAGATACAGCCCAGCTTAAAGACCAAACTGAAACATCAGAAGAGACACAGACTTTGGAACAACTAATCAAAGGTGTTCATATAACTCTATTAAATAAAATCAATGGGATGGCTAATGAGATAAAGAAGATCAAGAAGACACTAGAACAGTATAAAGAAAAATTTGAAAGAATGAATAGAAAAATAGCAGATATCAGAGAGATTAAAAATGCTCTAGACAAAACAAAAAATATACCAGAGACACACAGCAGATTTGAAGAGGCAGAAGAAAGAATAAGTGAACTAGATGACAGGACAACTGATAAAACACAAAAGAGCAAATGACAAAAAAGGATGGAAAAATTTGAGTTGGATGTCAGAGAAATATTGAACAAAACAAAGCACACAAATATAATAACCATCAGTGTCCCAAAGGAGAAGAGAAGAGTAAAGGTCTAGGAAGACTATTTGAGGTTATAATAAGGGAAAGCTTCCCAACCCTCCTAAATGAATTAAATATGCAAATCAAAGAAGCCCAAGGAACTCTAATTAGATTAAATCCAAATAGACTTTCTGCAAGACATATACTAAACAGTCTGTCAAATGTTGAAGAGAAACAGAAAATTCTGAAAGTGGTAAGAGAAAAACAACCCACTACATACAGGGTAAACCAAATAAGACTGAGTTTGGACTATTCAACTGGCACTATGGAGGTGAGAAGGTAATGGGGTGATATATTTAAGATCCTGTAAGAGAAAGACTTCCCGCCAAGAATTCTTTCCCCAGTCAAATTGTTCTTCAAAACTGAGGGAGAGATTAAAATTTTCACAAATAAGTTCTGAAAGAATTTGTCAACAAAAGACCAGTCCTACAAGAAATACTAAAGAGAGTGCTGCTGGCTGAAAAAAAAAAAAAACAGGAGAAGGAGTTCTGGAGGAAGGCACAGAGTGGAACAGTACCAGTAAGGGTCACTTGAAGTATAAAAAAAGAAAGAGGGAAAAGAATATATAGACCTGACAAATAAAATCCAAAGCATAAGATGGTAGATTCAATAAATGACCTTACAGTAATACTTTGAATGTTAATAGACTAAATCCACAGATTAAAAGGTACATACTGGCAGAATGGATTAAAAAATATGATCCATCTATATTTTGCTTAAAAGAAACTCATCTTAGTTCTAAGGATACAAATATATGGAAAGTGAAAGGATGGAAAAAGGCGTTCCATGTAAGCTGTAACCAAAAGAAAGCAGGATTAACTATAATAATGTCAGACAAAATGGATTTTAAATGTAAAGATTCAATTTGCTAGTATTCCATTGAGAATTTTTGCATCTATGTTCATTAGGGAGATATGCCTGTAGTTGTCTTTTCTTGTAGTATCCTTACCCAGATTTGGTATTAGAGTGATGTTAGCTTCACAAAATGAGTTAGGTAGTTTTCCTTTTTCCTCAGTTTTTTCACTCTTAAATGCCTTTATTCATTTTAATATTTTGCTCTGAATTCTGCTTTTCTGATATTGAATTTTAAGCTTTTCTATTGTATAATATAACATATATTCAAAACAAAGAAAGAAAAAACAGTAGTTTTGAAAGTACACTTCAACAGGTAGTCAGCAGACAGGTCAGAGAGTTTGTCATGGGCTACCATATCATCATCTTAGATTTTTCCTTATAGCTGCTCCAGAACATAGAAGGCTAGAAGGAATAAATATTTTTTCTTTATCATCACAATCAACTTTTTATTCTTTTGTGTAAAAAACAACATACATACAAAAATTAATAAATTTCAAAGCACAGCACAGCAATTAGTTGTTCAACAGAATTCAGAGTTTGGTTTGGGTTACAATTCCACACTTTTAAGTTTTTCTTCTGGCTGCTCGAAGATACTGGAGACTAAAAGAAATATCAATGTAATGACTCAGCAGTCATATCCATTTCTTAAACCTTACCTTCACTGTAAAAGTCCACCATCACCTTTGATCTTTCTAAATACTTTTTAGGGTATTTGGGGTATGGCCATCCTAACTTTTTCATGTTGGAAGGGGCTGCCAATAATATAGGGTAGGGAGTTGGAACTAGTTGATGTTCTGGAAAGACTGGGGCCTCTGAAATTCAGGGCTTATCTGGTCTAGGGACCTATACGAGGTTGTAGATTTCTGGACAGCTACCCTAGTGCATGAAACATTTGTAAAAACTTATATATTGCCCTAGGTGTTCTTTAGGATTGGCTGGAATGATTTTGGTTGGAGGTTGGCAAGTTATGATAGATGACAATGTTTAACTGAACCTTGCATAAGAGTAACCTCCAGAGTAGCCTCTTAACTCTGTTTGAACTCTCTCTGCCACTGATACTTTATTAGTTACAATACTTTTTCCCCCTTTGATCAGGGTGGAACTGTTGATCCCTCAGTGCCAGGGCTGAACTTATCTCTAGTATTCATCTCCCATGCCATCAGAGAGACTATCATCCCTGGATGTCATGCCCCACATAGCGGGGAGGGCAATTATTTCGCTTGCAGAGTTGGGTGTAGAGAAAGTAAAGCCACATCTGAGCAACAAAAGAGATCCTCCAGAAGTAACTCTTATGCATACCTATAGGTAGACTTAACTTCTTCACTATGTACACAAGCTTCAAAAGAGTAAACCTCAATATCAAGGGCTTGGTCTCTAATGTTTGACATTGTTTCAGGGGTTTCCCCGGTGGTAAAGTTTAATAGTTCCATATTTTTTCTCCCATCCCTCAAGGGACTTTGCCAATATTTATATTCTTGGATGTGTCCAGACATTATATTAAGCCATACAGGTTTTAAGACCCTCATTCTTATTCTGGGCTCCCTGCGTTTTTATTGTTCAAATGAGCTATCCAGACAGGTTGAGTTAGATTGTGTGCTACACAAAATTTCAGTTCTGAAAAAAATAAACCTTTAGTCTGAAAGAGTAGGTGCAGTACTAAAATATAGGTAATGTCTTCCTTACCCCAGTGTTCTGAATTATCTTAATCCTGACCTGATTGGCTTCCTTCTTATCTTTAAATGCCTGGTTATACATATATAAAACAACCTCTCAAAAAATCCAGAAATAATAATGACCACTCCACACTCATTGTATCTACTATATGAGCTTACAATATTGCCCCTGTTTCCTTATAAGCATTTTCTAAAGGAGACCATACAATAATTGTTCTTTTATTTCTGGTAAGTTTTGCCTTAACAAAAATCCCACAGGTTCATTCACATTATTGCATGCCTCATGACTTCATTCCTTTCTGTAGTAACATAATATTCAATCATATGTATACACCATCATTTGCCAAATTAATTCTCAGTCAGTGCATTCTTCAGACAACTGCATTAATTAGGCATCATATATAAAGCTCACAGTCTACAGAAAATCGACACTCTCAATTTTAGGTAATTTCATTATTCCCAAGAGAAGGATAACTAATAACACACCCTTGCCAAATAGGAACTCTAAACTTCCCTTAACTCTTGTCCCTCCCTGCATTATTTATCCCTGGTGGTGTTGTGGTACTGCTGATGTTTTCCTGTTAAACATAACCCATAACATGCAATAGCAGCTTTCCCCCATGCCTTGAACTTAAACACTCTTTGTATTTGAATACCTTTGAAGTAGTACTTGCAAGAACATATTTATATTTCCAGTG
This sequence comes from Tamandua tetradactyla, assembly GCF_023851605.1. NCBI lineage: Eukaryota > Metazoa > Chordata > Mammalia > Pilosa > Myrmecophagidae > Tamandua > Tamandua tetradactyla. Next base: position 43,294,737 of record NC_135340.1, read on the forward strand.
TTAATCAGTGGGACACATAAGTATATAAAAACTTTTTTCAATCATGTTCAAGTTCAATATGATAATATTATTCATGGATACACTAGAGAACTTCCTTCACTTCCATCTACTCCCTTACATTTGAGCTCAACCTGATTAACTAATTGTTCACCCATCTGTAGCTTCTATGTATCTCTAAATCCCATATATTCTGTATTATAAGCCTCTGATTTTACCTTTACCATGGTAATAAAAGAGGAGTCATAAAACATCTATCCTTTTGTGTCTGACTTATTTAATTCTATATTATGGACCCTGTTTTCTTATAATCATCTCCTTAAAGAGACCATAAAATAATTGCTCTCAAGGCTCATCACTCTTGTAATGTGTGTTAGGATGTCATTTCATCTTACTGCTGCATAATAGTCCATTGCATGTATATACCAAAAAGTGCTATTCGTAGGTCATAAGGCAATTTGATATTTAATTTCCTAAGGAGCTGCCAAACTGTCTTCCATAGCAGTTCTACCATTATACATTCCCCCCAGTAGCACATAAGTGTCCCAACTTCTTCATTTCGTCTCTAACATTTGTGGTTTCCTCTTTGTTTAATAGAAGATATTCTTACAGGTTTAAGGTGGTATCTCATTGTTGTCTTGGTCTGCATTTCCTTTATAGTTAATGAAAATGAACATTTCTTTATGAGCTTTTATAAAATTATTATTATATAGGCAGGTACCACAAATTGAACCCAGGTCTCCAGCATGGCAGGTGAGAACTCTGCCTGCTGAGCCATGGTGGCCCACCTCCTTCATATGTTTTTGAGCCATCTGTATTTGCTCTTCAGAAAAATGCCTATTCATATCATTATCCCATTTTATAATTGGGTCGTTTGTTCTTTTGTTGTTGAGTTGTATAATTTCTTTATGTATCTGGGATATATTTATGTCCCCAATGTGATTTCCAAATATTTTCTCCCATCTCTTCATCTTTTTAATAAAGTCTTTTGAGGTGCAAAAGCATTTGATTTTGAGGAGCTCTCATTTATCTATTTTTTTCCTTTTGCTGCTTGTGCTTTGAGTAGAAAAATTAGAAGCTGCCTCCTATTACTAGGCCTTGAAGACGTTTCCCTACATTTTTCTTCTAGAAGCTTTATGGTGCTAGTTCTTAAATTTAGGTGTTTGATCCATGTTTAATTAATTTTTTTGTATAGAGTGTAAGATATGGGTCCTCTTTTATTCTTTTGGCTATTGATATCCAGTTCTCCCATGCCCATTTACTGAAAAGACTATTTGGTCCCAGTTCAGTGGATTTGGAGGTCCTGGCAAAAATCAGTTCACCAGAAATTTGGTTGTCTGTTTCTGCTTTCTCAATTCAATTTCATTGGTCAATACTTCTATCTTTGTGCCAGTACTATGCTGTTTTGACCACTGTGACTTTATAGTAACTTTTAAAGTCAGGAAGTGTTAATCCTCCCATTTTGTTCTTTTTTAGAATGTTATTCAGGGTCTCTTTTCTTTCCAAACAAATTTGGTAACTAGCTTTCCCAAGTCTTCAAAGTAGGTTTTTGAACTTTTGATTGGTTCTATGCTGAATCTGTAGATGAATTTGGGTAGAATTGGCATCTTAACTATATTTAACCTTCCTATCCATGAGGAGGGCATGTCTTTTCATCTATTTAGACCTCTTTTGATTTCTTTTAGCAATCTTATGCAGTTTTCTGTGTACAAGTCCTTTACATCCCTATTTAAGTTCATTCCTAGGTACTTGGTTCTTTTAGTTGTTATTTTGAATAGATTTTTTTTCATTAACTGACTCCTCAGTTAGGTTATTACATGTGTATAGAAATGTAACTGATTTTTGTGCATTAATTTTATATCCTTCCACCTTGGTGTCCCATAAGGAGAAGAGAAGTGCAGATAGCTAGGAACATTAGTTGAAGACATATGGGGAAAACTTCCCAACTCTTATAAAGGATATAAATATGCAAATCAAAGAACTCCAAATACAAGAAATCCAAATAGGCCTTCCCTAAGACACATACTAATCTGTCTGTCAAACATTGAAGAGTAGCAGAAAATCCTAAAGTGAAAAGAGAAAAACAATCTACTTCATACAAGGGTTACTACATAAGACTGAGTTTAGACTACTCAACTGGCACTATGGAAGGGAGGAGGCAGTAGTATGATATATTTAAGATCTTGAAAGAGAAAGACTTCCAGCCAAGAACTCTGTTCCCAGCCAAATTGTCCCTCAAAACTGAGGGAGAGATTAAAATTTCCTCAAATTTTTGGAAGAGTTTGAGCAAGATTGGTGTTAGTTCTTTTTGTAATGTTTTATAAAGTTCCCCTGTGAAACCTTCTGACCCTGAGCTTTTATTTGTAGGAAGATTTTTGATGAGTGATTGAATCTCTTTACTTGTTATTGGTTTGTTGAAATCTATTTCTTCTCAAATCAATGTAGCTTGTTCATTTGTTTTAAGGAATTTGTCAATTTCATCTAAGTTGTCTAGTATGTTGGCATGTAGCTGTTCACAGTAACCTCTTGTGATTTGTTTTTCTTTCTTCAGGATCTGTGGTAACAACCACTTTTTCCTTTATAATTTTGTTTATTTACATCCTCACACTTTCTCTTTGTCAGTTTAGGTACCAATCCATCAATTTTATTGATTTTCTTGAAGAACCAATTTTTCATTTCATTGATTCTATTTATTTTTGTTCTCCAATTCATTGATTTCTGCTTTAATCTTTGTTATTTCTTGTCTTTTATTTGTATAGGTGTTAGTTAGTTGTTTTTTTGCAAGTTCTTCTAGGTGAACAGTTAACTCCTCGATTTTTCCTCTTTCCTTTTTTTAAATATAGGCATTTAGGGCATAAACTTCCATCTCAGCACAGCTTTTGCCACATCCCATAAGTTCTGGTGCTTTGAATTATCATTTTCATTCACCTTCAGAAATTCAATTATTTTCTAGTAATTTCTTCTTTGATCCAATGATTGTTTAAAAGTGCATTATTTAATTTCCATACATTTCTGGTTCTATGACTTTGTTGACTTCCAGTTTCATTCCATTATCATGAGAGAATAATGATTTGAGTGATTTCATTTTTTTAATTTATAAAGACCTGTTTTGTTCCCTAGAATATAATCTATCATAAAGAATGTTCCATGAGCCCTAGAGAAAAATGTATATCCTAATATTTTAGGGCATAACAATCTACATATGTCTGTTAAGCCTAATTAAATTATCAAATTGTTAAGTTCTCTATTTCCTTATTGATCCTCTGTCTGGTTGTTCTATCTATAGAGGAGAATGGTGTATTGAAGTCTCCCACTATTATATCATATTATCTATTGATAGACTACATGCATCTTTATACATTTAAAAACATTGAAATTACTCAAAGAGCTTTCTCTGATCACAATGTAATGGAGCTATAGTATTATACATTAAAAAAATGCCTTTACAGTAAAAACTTTGAATGTTAATGGCCCAAACTTACCAATTAAAAGATACAGATTGGCAGAAAAGATTAATAAATATAAGCCTGGCTATATGCTGCTTACAAGAGAACCATCTTAGATGTAAGGATGCAAATAGCTTGAAAGTGAAAAGATGGAATAAGATGTAATCAAAAGAAAGCAGGAGTAGCAATAATAATATCAGACAAAATAGAGATTAAATGCAAAGATGATGATGGGAGACAAAGAAACACATTATATATTAACGAAAGGGAAAATTCACCAAGAAGAAATAACAATCATAACTGATTATGTTCCCAACCAGGAAGCTCCAAAGTACATGAGATAAACATTAGGAAAAACAGAATGGAGAAATAGATGTATCATCAATAATAGTTGGAGACTTTAATACACCACTCTTCTCTAGAGATAGACTAACTGGACAATGGATTAATAAGGAAATAGGAAAGTTAAAGAATTTGATAACTGAATTAGACCTAACAGACATATATGGATTTTTACAGCTCAAAACACAAGGATATACATTCTCCTCTAGTGCTTATGGAACATTCTCTGGGATAGATTATATGCTGGAGCACAAGTGGGTCTTTATAAATTTAAAAACATTGAAATTATTAAAAGCCCTTTCTCTGATTCTAATGTAATGGAGCTAGAAATCAATAACACCAAAGAATAAGAGCTTACACAAATATAGGTCAATTAAATAACTTACTCTTAAACAACCAGTGGGTCAAAGAAGAAATTGTTAGGGAAATTGGTAGCTATCTTGAGATGAATGAAAATGATAATACAACATATCAGACCTTCTGGGTTGCAGCAAAGGCTATGCTGAGAGAGAAATTTACTGCCCTAAATATCTGTATTGAAGAAGAAGAAAATGCAAAAATTGAGGACTTAACTGCTCACCTGGAGAAACCTGAGAAAGAACAGAAAAGTAACTCCAAAGCAAATAGAAGAAGATAAATAACAATGATTAAAGCAGAGTTAAATGAATGGGAGAGCAAAAGAACAAGAGAAAGAATTGATGAAATCAAAATCTGGTTCTTTGAGAAAACCAATAAAATAGATGGTTTTCCACTAGGCTACCAATTGATGGTAGCCGCTAGCAAGGTTGCAAAGGAAAAAGAGAGAAGATCCAAATTTTAGAAATCAGAAATGAGAGGGGGTCATTATCAGAGACATTGAAGAAATAAAAAAATCATAAAAGGATACTATGAACAATTATATGCCAAAAATCTAGACAACTTACATGAAATGGACAAATTCCTGGAAACATGCGAAACTACACAGAATCAAGAAGAAATAGAAGATTTCAACAAACAAATCACAAGTAAAGAGGCTCAATCAGTCACCAAAAATCTTCCTACAAAGAAAATCCCAGAGCCAGATGGTTTCACAGGGGAATTTAACAAACATTCCAAAAAAGAACTAACAGCAATCTTGTTCAAAGTTTTCAAAAAAATTGAGGGAAATGGAACACTACCTAACTCATTTTATGGAGCTGACATCATTTTAATGCCAAAATCGGATAATGATGTTATAAGAAAGGAAAACTACAGGCCAATCTCCCTAATGAACATAGATGCAAAAATCCTCAACAAAAGACTAGCAAATTGAATCCAAGGACACACCCATAACTAAAGTTAGTTCAACACAAGAAAATCAATTAATGTAATATAACACATTGACAAATTGAAAGGAAAAAAAATCACATGATCAATTTGATTAATACTGAAAAAAGCATTCAACAAAATTCAACATCTTTTTCTGATAAAAGCACGTCAAAGGTAAGAATCAAAGGTAACCTCATCAATATGATAAAGGGCATATATATAGCAAACTGATATCCAGCATCATATTCAGTAGAAAGAAACTGAAAGCTTTCCCCCTAAAATCAAGAACTAGTCAAGGATATCCTCTGTCACCACTATTATTTAACATTGTACTATAAGTTTTAGTACAATAGAGATGGCTAAAAAGCACATGAAGATATGTCATTTTCATTAGCTTTAAGGGAAATGCAAACAAGGAAATAATGAGGTGCTACCTCACACCTATAAGAATGGCTGCTCTAAAACAAGCAATAAATTACAAATATGGGAGAATATGTGGGGAAATTGGACACTTATGCACTGCTGGTGGGAATGTATAATGGTACAGCCACTATGGAAAACAGTCTTGCATTTCCTCAGAAAACTAAACATCGAGTTGCCTTATGACATGGCAATACCACTCTTTGGCATACCCTCTGAAGAGTGGAAAACAGTGAGACAAATAGACATTTGCACATCAATGTTTATAACAGCATTATTCACAATCACCAAAAGAGGGAAACAATCCAAATGTCCATCAACAGACGAGTGGATTAACAACATGTGGTATATACATATGATGGAATATTATGCAGCAGTAAGATGAAATAACATCCTGAAGCACATGTTAAGATAGATGAGCCTTGAGAACATAATGATGAGGGAGATAAGCCAGACACAAAAGGATAGATACTGTATGATTCCATTTTATGACCATAGTAAAGGTAAAATCAGAGGCTTATAATATAGAAGATGGGGGCCCTAGAAATAAAAGGAATCTAGTGATGAACAGTTAGCTGATGGGAAATTCAAATGTAAGGGAGTAGACAGAAGAGAAGGCAGGCCACTAATGGGTCTATAAGTAACATTGCCATACTGAAGGTGAACCATGATTGAAAGGCATCATATGGACCCATGTGTCCCACTGATTTACTCTACAAATATAAATAAGTTCTTGCAAGAACTACTTCAAAGGTATGAATCTTGTGCAAAGAGTGTATAAGTTTGAGATGTAGGAGGAAAACTACTATTGCATGCTATGGGCTATGTGTAACAGGAAAACATCAACAGAACCACAGCAACACCAGGGGTAAATATTGGGGGGAGGGACAAGAGTTAAGGGAAGGTTTAGATTTTCTATTTGGTGAGGGTGTGTTTATCGGTTATTTTTCTCTTGGGAACAATGAAATTATCTAAAATTGAGACTGTTGATGAACTGTTGACTTTTGACATTATACATGATGCTAATTAATGGAGGTGGCTGAAGGATGTGAGAAGTAGATTGGTGAATGATAGTATATACATCTATTGAATATGGTGCTGGTACAAAAAGGTACGAAATTTTGAGGCATGCAGCATTGCGAATGAACTTGTGGGACATTTGATGAGGTAAAATAAGTCAGAAACAAATGAGAAATTTTTGTATGGTCTCATTTAGAAAATACTTATAAGAAAATAGAGGCCTAGATTGTAGACTGTTATAGCAGTTACTTAGTCCAGAGTGATAATTATCATTTCTGGATTTTGAGAGGCTGTTTTATTTTTGTATAACCTGGTTTTTAAAGATAAGAGGGAATCCAATCAGGTTGGGATTAAAGTAATTCAGAACACAGGGGTAAGGAAGACCTGTCTACATTTTAGAAGCTCATGTACTCTCTAAGACCAAATAAAGAAAGGTTTATTTTGTCCAGATCCTAAATTTTCTGTAGCACATAATCAAATTCAAACTGTCTAGATTAATCATTTAAACAATCCAAACACAGGGAAACTAGAATAAGAATGAGGGCCTTATTCATGTATAGCTTAATGTGATGCCTGGATATGTCCCAGAGTATGTTAAGCAGATAATCAAAAAGTATTGGCAAAGCCCCTTGAGAGATGGGAAAAAAATATGGAACTTTTAAATTTTACCCCTAGGGAAACCCCTGATACTGTGTCAAACTTTAGTGACACCCAAATCAATAGGCCAAGCTCTTGATCCTGAGGCTTGCTCTTGTAAAGTTTATGTATATAATGGAGAAGCTTGGCTTACCTATAAGCATGCTTAAGAGTCACTTCTGGAGGAGCTCTTCTATTGCTCAGATGTGAACTCTCTCTCTCTCTCTAAGTCCAACTCTGCAAGTGAAATCTTTGTCCTCCCCCCTACACGGGACATGGCATCCAGGGGTGAAAGTCTCCCAGGTAGTGTGGGAGATGATTCCCCGGGATGAGTCTGACCCTGGCATGCTGGGATTAACAATGCCATCCTGACCAATAGGGGGGAAAGAAATGTAACAAATAAGGTATCAGGGGTTGAGAGAGATTAAATAGAGTTGAGAGGCTACTCTGGTCATCACCCATATGCAAGCTTCAGTTAGACATTGCTATATACCATAACTTGCAAACCCCCAACTAAACCCATTCCAGCCAATCCTAAAGAACACATAGGGCATTATAAAACATTCTACAGAGGTTCCATGCATTAGGGTAGCTTTCCAGAAACCTACAACCACCAGATGGATTCTTGGACAAGTTCTGAAATGCAGAGAAATCAGCCTCTCCTGGACATCAACCAGCTCTGTCTCCCTATCCAATATTATTCACAGCCCCTTCCAACATGAAAAAGTTACAATGGGCATATCCCAAATACTTCTAAAGAGTGGGAGAAAAATTAAAAGTGACGGTGGAGCTCTACAGAAAAGGTTGGATTTAAGGAATGAGTATGATTGCCGAAACATTATATTGATATTTCTATTAGTCTTTGGTATCTTAGAGAAGCTAGACGTAAAAACCGAACATTGTGGAATTGTAGCCCATACTAATCTCTGAAATCTAATCTACAGCAAATTGCTGTGATATGCTTTGAAATTTATTGTTTTTTGTATATATGTTATTTTTCACACATGAAAAACATTTATTCTAGCCTCCTGTGTTTTGGAGTAGCTAGAAGGAGAAATCTGAAAGAGTGGACTGGTAACCCAAAATAAACTCTGAAATCTGTTCTGTACCTACTTGTTGAAGCATTTGAAAATCATTGCTTTTTCTTTCTTTCCTTCGTATATATGTTATATTTAACAAAAAAAGACATTTAAAAGTGGGGGGAAAATAAACAGGTATTAACAAGGAAAAATGGTCTCTGTCCTGTGAAAATCCAAATATGCCAGATCAATGAATCATCATATGAAAGCTTCAAATGAAATGAAGTCTGCTCTATCAGAGAAAGGGAATATTTAGCCAGACCGAACTACTCAGACATCCCTTTTAAGAGAGATCTTGCATTAAAAATTGTCGTTAGTTGACAGTTTCCTGATGTTTTAACTTCAGTTTCCAGTTCAGTATCCACACCAAAGTTTCACTTCCCAGGGTGCTCCCAGCTTATTATTGACATGTGTAAGGGTACCAGAACCAGGCCATTCCTGCCCAATGTGGGATTCCTCCAGTGGGTAATCTTTGTTCTGGGATTCCCTATTAACCTAGTTGAGTCTTCCTTAGAGCTGCAGTGCGCTCTGGGGCCACTCTGGCCAAGTCTCCTTTTCCTTCGTTCTTTCTCTCCTTTGACTGGGGCATATTGGCACCTCATTCTGAAGGTTTTCGCTTTCTACTTCTGCTCCATTTCCCTTTTCCCTTCACCAAAGAAATATCATATAATTTACACATGACTGCTGCATTGCAGAGCATTTAAATTTCACTAATACATGTTTTTGCATCACAAATATATTTTAAAAGGATTTGTGATTAAAATATGAGAGGTACAAGATTTTTAAAGATTCTCACCCAAAATTGAGTGACCATGCATCAATCAAGTTTGCCTCCAGCATCAAATCACTTCCCTCCCTCCTTTACAATGATATGGTAAAGAAATTTGTATAAGTACGGGCTATTATTTTTTGTAGAAGTCAACTATAAATATACTAGTAATATATGAATCCATGCTTTAATATTTCTAAACTGCTAGCCAAAGGAAAGCTATAATGTCTCCTTCTGACTTTAGGTAACAAATTATGTAAATACATGTTCACAACAAAGGTCCTGTGAATGGAGTTTGTTTTACCAAGACAGGAAGAAGAAAAAGTAATCAATAGGAATGAGAACTATTTGCATCTTTAGCGCTGAACACAATATTTGGCATGCATACATGTTTACATAAACATGCACACAAGCACAGTAAGTATAAAATAATTATTTTGAATGACTGAATGACACATCTATATTCCCTCTCCACTCTATGAATTAAACCTGACTGGGAACAATAAATACTTATGGATTTATTTTTACAAATAAGACATCATCTTTCTTTCATACACTGCTTAAACATTATTTTCTTCACTTTTCTTTTCTAAACATGGCATACTTTGTACATTGCATACATTTTCATTATTCTTGCACCCATTATATGCTCATTATTACATAATCCACTTTTTCTTACTCTTCATACAAGGAGTTTGCCAATATATCTGTTATTAAAATGCCTTGTCATTCTGGTCATAATGTACTGAAATCCCAGAAGCTAACACCCCCAGGAAACACATCCATCTTAATTAAGTAACTTCTGTTTCCTTTAAACCAGAACTGAATCATTCTTCACACTGAAGGAACTCCAAGCTAGAGTTGTACACATGGAATTCAAAGCAATCCTGCAATAATACTCAGGATAAGTCATTCTGCTTATTCAGTAGTTTCTGGAAGCTGAAAATACCACATTAGTATATTTAACTCATGAACATAATCGATCTTTTTACAAAAAAAAAAAACTATTGTCTCTCATGTTCCATATGTAATTATCGGTATTAAAACCCAAAGTGAAATTTCTGAATCCACATTTACACTTCTTGGAGGTATTATAATTTGTTAAACTATCAGCTCATTTTAAATATTCTAAGTGAATTAGCAGTTATTTGCTTCCTACTTGTAGTCAGTTTTGAACACAATATTGATGATAAATGGATATCATCAGTGGTTCCTTTATCTATAAATAATTCAATGAATACTTAAAATTCTTAAATTGGATAAAATATTGTCACAGCTACAAAATTAGCTATCATCATACTGAATTGCTCAAGTCCCCTATTACCCTTTTCTGCAAGACACATGGCCCTTGGGGAATCTAACATGCTTCAAAGAGCTAGTGTCTATAGAAAGTCAATAATAGAGTTGATATTGGTCAATAATACCCAGTCCTGCTAATTGGTTTCATTCATTATGTGGGAACTATTTATAGCTCTTAGTTTTGAACACTGATGGAGAATCTAAAAAGAAATCTGTCTTCCTGTGTGTACTGGTTTCAAAGGAAGTATACCCCTTAATAAAAGCCATGTTTTAATATAAATCCCAGTTCATAAAGGTAGAATAATCTCTATTCAATACTGTATGTTTGAAACTGTAATGAGATCATCTCCCTGGATGATGTGATTTAGTTAAGAATGGTTGTTAAACTGGATTAGGGGATGACATGTCTCCACCCATTTGAGTGGGTCTTGATTAGTTTCTGAAGTCCTATAAAAGAGGAAATATTTTGGAGAATGGGAGATTCAGAGAGATTCAGAGAGAGCAGAGAATGCTGAAGCACCACAAAGCAGAGAGTCCACCAGCCAGTGACCTTTGGAGATGAAGAAGGAAAATGCCTCCCAGGGAGCTTCATGAAACTGGAAGCCAGGAGAGAAAGCTAGCAGATGACACTGTATTTGCCATATGTACTTCCAGCTGAGAGAGAAGCCCTGCCTGTGTTTGCCATGTTCCTTCTCACTTGAGAGAGAAACCCTGAACTTCATCGGCCTTCTTGAACCAAGGTATCTTTCCCTGGATGCCTTTGATTGGACATTTCTATAGACTTGTTGTAATTGTGACGTTATCTTGGCCTTAGAACTGTGAACTAGCAACTCATTAAATTCCCCTTTTTAAAAGCCATTCCGTTTCTGGTATATTGCATTTCAGCAGCTAGCAAACTAGAACACTGTGTATCTCAGTCCTTGAAATAGCTGCAGATGAATTTGAGCCTGAGTAGATAAGTAGGAAACCCATTTTTTTAGTTCTGTATTGTTGCATAATTATCTATTGCTTTTTTTTGCTCCTCCTATTCTATTTCTCTTTCTGCATTCCTCTCACTTTAGTTAACTTTCTTTATTTGAATGATTTTCATGTATGTTTTTTATATATTTGTGATCTTATTTACCTAGATTTTTTATACTTTACCAAGCATAAATATTGATGCTTCATGAAATAATATTATTTCCTTTGGTCTATTCTTTGTGTGTGTGTTTGTGTGTGTGTGTGTGTGCATGCATGCATATGTGTATGCCTGGAATTAGCTACAAAAAGAGTTTGATACTGAAAATATTCACCATTGCCTAAAAATAATTAATCTGTGTGCATACCTCAATATCTGACAATGGAATAAATATTAAGACATTTGTAGAATTCTAATGCCATATTTAGAAATCCCCTTTAAAACTTACCAAAGACAGTTCATCTAATGCTTGCCTTTTGCCTTTAGTTAAAATCATCTTATTTTCAAGCAAACATAATATGACAGGAAGCACAGAATAGTGAGAAAAACACAATCTCCAGAGTTATCTACATTTGCCTTTAGATCCCAGTTTTACCACTTGCTAGCTAGCTCAGAAAATTTACAAGACCTCTTTCTGCTTCTGCTTTTTCACATGTAGAATGGGGATCCTAGTGATAACTACTTCCTAGGTATGATCCTGATGTGAGAATCAGATGAAATAGTGTCTGTTAGGAGCCCATGAGATAAACAGGTACATGGAATTCCACAGCAAATGCTAGTTCTTTTTATTCTCTTCCCAAAGATAGTAAACAGATCTTTCTGAAATTTGCAAGACTTGAAATCTTGAATTTGGCTACATGTTTGGATCACAGAGTGTAAAAACTTTTAGAGAAAAGTGGGGATATGGTACCTCCTCCATTTGTTTTGGCCTGGCCTCAAGGGTGCTGAAGAGAATGCCATTGTCTGCAAGCAAGCATCTAGCCTCCTACCTCTGTATCTTGTTTCTCTCTTCCCCATTTTGGTCAAGCAGTTTTTCTCAGTGCCCTGATGCTGAGTTTTGGCTCATGCCAGGAGTAGGGAGATGTACACCTCTGGGAGTCAAGCTCCATGTGAGGAGGGAGGGCAGTGAGTTCACCAAAAGTTTTTTTTTCCTTGGGTGCAGGGTCCAGGAATCAAACCCAGGTCTCCTGCATGGCAGGTGAGAATTCTACCACTGAGCTACCCTTACACTGACCCTACCTCTGTATCTTAACTTCTGCATAATTCAATATTATTTCACCACTTAGCACCAATTATTTTTTCTATAAATTAAACTATTTTTGAGGTCCAGCAACATAACTTGTTAATTAGTGCTTTAATCATCTTTTATACTGGATTTTTACTAAATAAAAGATATTATTAGTAATGGCTTGGCCACTACTTTTAATATAAGAAATTGACTTTGATAAAAAAGACTTGGCTGAACAAATAGGATAAAAATCTTGAACATCAGGTGGTCCAGCCCTACTGTCAAGAAATATATGTTTGATAAACTTTTGCTTTGGTCCTTATGAAAGACAAAAAGTAAGTAATTAGCCACTTTTCTTTTCCCCAAGGGCTCTCCCTGTACTTGGGAGCCATTATTAAATCATTTTCCTTTGCATTCTCTTGGTTAAACCACAGTGACATATTTTTCTTTCTTTTTTTCCTTGAAATTTTATCTTCGATATTTAAAAATCTGTAAATGTGATCAGGAGATGATCATATGTCTTTAACATTTTTTTCCTCTTTGTCTAGACAAGCATATTGAAAAATAACATGATTGGAATGACTCTTTCTAAAGTACATATTATTTAATGACATTTATCACTTAATGACATGGTATAACATGATGAGTTCTATTTACAGTAACAATGGAAAATGCAGCAGTAAATGTGAATGCAACTCTAACTCACATAGCCTTATCTATTCGAGAAAAAAAATGTCTTCAAATTAATACATTGTGTTACCACCCTTCATCACAGGAATTTAAGTCAAACAAAAGCACAATAAAGGTTTAGATTTTAATCAGTTCCACTTTGAGGCACAAAAATGTAGATCAGGTGCATTTTTCTTAAAGTAAGAAGGAAGCCTCTAAAAAAGACTTATTTTTTTTCCATTACCATGCTTTAATTTTCCATTTTATTCAGGGTTTACAATATATCAGGAAAATTCATATCTTTTCCAATAGATTACACATCTTTCACATTTATTTATAAATGAGATCACTTTTAATCATATTTTAAGATGTAACTACTGACTGTATTTATTAAATGATTTTATCAATTTTAATGCTTTCCATTTAATTATCTTAAAGTTTTAGGTAGACGTTTGTGTAAATGGCAAATGATGGTAGCTTTGCTACCACCTTTTCAATGTAATTGCTTTATTTAATCCTTTGTCATCTTCATAAGGTATTGTTGAGTTACAGTTTGTACTGGCTTTTTTTGTGGTTTTTGTTTGTTTGTTGTGTTCTTGATCATGGCCAAGGAAAATGGAATTGTATTAAGGTTTGAAAAAAATCAGGTATAACTCCCTTAGGATGAGATAGGAATACTTACTCATAAAATGGAGAGATCTTTTACCCATTGTCTAAATAAATAGAATTTCTTGTCAAGAAAAGAGAAGGAAATGACTTTATGAAAGTCATGTCCCAATGGAGTTCAGAAGCAAAGTCATGATAAACTGTGTTAAATCCTGAAGAGAGATCAAGAAAACTAATGATTAAGAAGCAATCATTACATCAGGTATGAGAGTTAAGTTCATTTTGCCAAAAAAAAATCTGTAGAAATGAGATCATTTGGTTTATTAAATAAATTTTTTAATGAGTATGAGAGTACCAATGAAGGTTTACAGATGAAGTGAGCAATTATTAAGATTCTGATATTTGTTTGTTTTAAAAGAGATGTCAGTGTGTTAATAGGTCAAGGGTGGTAAGAGCTGAAGAAGATTTAACTGATAGATACTTGGGTAAGATGCAGGGCATGCTTGAAGTATTCATTCTTGAAGAGCATGGTGCCAGGGTTTACAGCATAGGTTATGGTGTGCTACAGATCTGGAGTCAAGCTGTGGTTCTGTTACTTGGTATCTACACAACAGAGTTTTTCATTTATAAAGTGATTCTAATAAAATTGTACCTATCTTAGAGAATTTTTATGAGATTTAAATAAGATAATGTGGTTAGTAAATGCTTTTCCAGGAGGAAGCACTTGATAAATGTGATCTATTATTAACATATTTGTTCATCATTTGTTTCACCTATTAACAGAAGTTCAAGTTCTCATGTACAATATTTTATTGGATATAATTGTCCAATAATAAAATGAGTGAAGAGCCAAACACTATGAATAATCTGGGTTTGTATACTTGACTTATATTGTAAATTGTGAAAAACAACAAGGCAGAAAATATTCACTATTTTCAATCTAGTGACATCTATTTGCCCAATAAAATAAATAATTCAGCTAAGAGAATTTGGAGGTTATTGTGAGAGTGTCAATTTCCAGGTGACAAAAAGTGCATAAGGTAATTCATTTGTGAAAATACCAGGGAAAAAAATCTGATAATCTAAGAAGGAAGTGTTTCAGTTTCTTGGCTACTAATGTCACAGAATGAAAATTTATTGGCTCACAGCTTTGACACTAGAAGTCTAAATTCAAGGTTTCAAAAGGTGATACTTTCTCCCAGAAGACTGTGGTATTCTGGGCCTGAATACCAGTGAATCTTGGTCCTCAGCTTCCCTGAGAGATGACAGGGTTCATGGTGGCCTCCGCTGGCCTCCTTTTTTTCTTGCATATTTCTTTGACTTCAGCTTCTGCCCATTCCCGTGTCTCCCTCTTTTGAGGCCTTTTTTGTAAAGATTCCAGTAATAGAATTAAGGCTATTCTTGATTCATTGGGCCATGCTTTAAATGAAGTAACCTCAATCAAAAAGTCCTTTTTAGAAAAGTTCATATCCACAGGAATGAAGTAGCATTACAAACATGTTTCGGAGTTGGGGTGGGGTGTCATAGCTTCAAGCCCCCACAATAAGTTTATGTATATAAGAATTTAAATTTCCTTTCTCATTTATGTATTCACTGTTCTGATAGCTTTCATACTTCTATTTGCTTGATGTCATAGTATAGGACATGAGTAGAATTACTTATAGTTCTAATACAAGTAATCCATAGAAAAAATAGTATTGCAAATATGTAATAGATTTTACTATCCCTGATATTAAATATACCTTCATTTTCTACCCTCAGATAATTTGAAAATCAATTCTTCTACCCAGATCAATGGATACCACAAATGACTCTGCGGTTTCTGAGTTTGTTTTGTTGGGACTTTCCAGTTCTTCAGAAATGAGAGTTTTTCTCACGTTGATATTCTCCTTGCTCTATGTATGCATCATCCTGGGAAACCTTTTTATCTTGTTTTTAGTGATTTTTGATGCTCACTTGCATTCCCCCATGTATTTCCTGCTGGCCAACATGTCCCTCATTGATGTGGGCTTTTCCTCAACCACAGTTCCCAAGATGATCATAGACCTTTTACATGAATGCAAAGTAATTTCTTTTCAAGACTGTATGGCACAGATATTCTTAATTCACATCATAGGAGGAGTGGAGATGGTGCTGCTGATAGCCATGGCATTTGATAGATACACAGCCATCTGCAAGCCTCTTCACTACTTGAAAATCATGAGCCCTAAAATATGTGTTTAATTGGTGGTCATTGCCTGAGTGACTGGGGTGATCAATGCTTTGTCTCAATTTATTTTTATTATTCACTTCCCCTTTAGTGGCCCGAATGAAATAGGCAGCTTTTACTGTGACTTCCCCAGGATCATAAAACTTACATGCACAGACGGAGCCAAATATGAGTTTGTTGTTGCTGCCAACAATGGGTACATGACCATGGGCACCTTTCTCCTGCTGATCCTTTCCTATGTCCTCATTTTGGTCACCGTCTGGAAACGTTCTTCAGGAGACTTATCCAAGGCATTTGTCACTTTGTCAGCTCACATCAATGTGGTTGTACTTTATTTTACTCCATGTATGTTTCTGTATGTGTGGCATTTCTCCACATCGTCACATGACAAATACCTGTTTATTGTTGACTTTGCTATTACCCCTGTATTTAATCCTGCCATCTATACATTGAAGAACAAAGACATGAAGACAGCAATGAAAAAATTGATCAAACAGGCATATTATGCCCAATTTTGTTTATCAAAGCTGTCTTTGGAATTCTAAAACTATATATCCAATTGCCTGTTTGACATCTACAATTTTACATTCTATATTTAACATGTGCAGAACTAAGGAAATCCTCCACTTGTGCATAACTGTTTCTACTAATTCTATACAGAATTTACTCAATATTGTATTACCATGGGAAATGTGAATCATGCTCAGAGATGATGTTAGCAGCCAACAGAAATAGCTGCCAAATATTAACTTATAGTTGAACTAGTGATTACTTTGCCAATAATAAATAATGACATCTTTCTGATTCCAATAAGGACTTAAAATAAACTAGAATCTTGCTTTGGTCAATGTTAGGAATCATTGCATTTCATAGTTATCTATGTAGGGCCAAATGTTTTACTTAATTCCTTAAGTGATTGCCTCAAAGAAATCACAAAGATAAAAATTGATTGAAGAAAGATTATGTAGAAACTAGTTCTTGGAATTACCAGTTAGGAGGTGTGGTAATGAGACAGAAAAGGGAAAGATGGTTATACTGGTAAGCATAATTGGGAAGAAAGCATACTGAGACCTGTGAGACACATTGCAGATTTTGTTGCATAAGTATTTCAATTAAAGGGCAGGAAGCTGGGCAATTCTTCAGTTTTAGAGGGCTTATCTGGAACATTAAGCTTCTAGTACTTTGATCCAACCAAAGACATAGCATGTTAGGGAGCTGGAGACGAACAATCAGAAAATTACTTAGGTGCTGACAGTGAATAATCATGTTCCTGCCTGGAAACAATAAAGGCAGAAAAATATGGGTGTGGCAATGTCAGGGATAACTGAGAGCTCTTTCATTTCTTTAACACTTAGGCCCAGTTAATTTCTCTTGATAATAGCCCATATCTTTCAAGTGATGACTGTTTATGATTTCAGAAAAGATGGCTTAGAAAAAGAGGGGTACTAGGACATCTAAGCCACCAATATTTTTGCTCCTAGTCCCAATATTTTAATTGATACTCATCATCTCCCACTTTTTCAACTCATTCTAGATTTCCTTCACTCCCTAATACCACTTTTGTTGGTCTACACTGCTTACTCAGTGAGGTGACTCAGATTATCATTCATGAGCAATTATAAGTCCTTGGTAAAAATATTCTTGTGCTGCAAAAGGAACTATTGAAAGAATAAAATATGAGCCATTAACTGGGAGAAAATAATTGCAAAACATGTAGTTGACAAAAGAATTGCATCCAAAATGCATAAAGACATCTTAAAACTCAGCAACAAGAAAACAAACTCAAAAATGGTATAAGATCTGAATAGACTCCTCAAAAGAATAAGATTACAGATGATAGAAAAATATATGAAAATGTGTTCACCATAACATGTTGCAAATAAATTTTTAGACCAAAACAATGTAACACTACACATCTATTAAAATGTCTAAAATCCAAAACACTAAGAACATAGAATGCTGGTGAGGATGTGGAAAAACCAGACTGTCATTCATTTTGTGTGAGAATGTGAAATAGTAGAGTCACTTTTGAAAATATTTTTTCACTTTCTTATAAAACTAAGGATAGTCTTACCATTCGAACCTAGGTATCTACCTGAATGAGTTGAAAATACACATCCATGCCAAATCCTGCATACAAATATTTATAGCAGCTTTATTCATAATTACCAAAACTGGCAGCAACCAATATTTCTTTCAATAGGCAAATGAGTAGACAAACTGTGGTATAGCCACACAATGGAAAATTATTAAGCAGTGAACAGAAATGAGCAGTTCAACCATAGCAACACAGGGAGGAACGTTAAAAGCATATTGTCAACTGAAAGAGGCTGGTCTGAAATGGCTATGCACAGTGTGATTCCAATGATATGCCATTTTACAAAAGGAAAAACCACAGAGATAATACTAATATCACTTGTTCCCAAGGTTCAGTAATATGGAGGAAGTTGAACAGGGGGAGCACAGGGCATTTTTCTAGGTGTTAAACTATTCTGCATAATGCTGGTAGAGTGGATCAATGGTATTATAAATTTGTCAAAACACATAGAATTCTAAAACACAAAGACTGAGAACCTTAATCTTAACTGTGAGTTTTAATCAATAATATATCAATATTGGTTCACCAATTTTAACAAATATCTTACACTAGTGTTCATCTATGGATTTTTTTCTATCAAAAATAATGGGAAGCCAACATTTCATGAAAAAGAAAAATATCGATAAATTTAAAACTGTATGGTAGAAGACTGTAGCTAAAAGTAGAATGGTTTTTAGAAGTGACTTGAAAACTTGATTACAAGGAAAGAAAGGAACAAAGAAAAGCCAATCTACAAATACACTTCCTTTTGTTGAAAATTTTGGGTGAACTTTGACAAAATTGTGCTTTGTGACTCTGCCCCCTTTCAGTATGACAATGATATTTTACATGGTTTCATCCTAAAATTAGCTGGCATATGCAGACAGTAGCACCTGAATAAAATAGTTTGTTAGTGGTCTATCCATGATTATTTCTCTTAAACACAATAAGTTAAATTTTTATTTGGATTTGTGATGGGACAATTTCTTAAACACTAGCCACTCTCCCAGATACCTTCTCTTCATCTTGACTGTCAAGTGGACCCTCACTCATTGACGCAAAGAGTTAAGTCCCAAATTTCACCCCGTCCATATTGTGATCTCATATTTGCTTTCCATATTCTAATAATCAATTTCAAAGGTATAAAAGAGCAGTGCAAAAATTATCTATACTTTCCAACAATCTCACAGTTCTGTTTTATAGCCCCTGTTTTTTTTTTTTTATGATCAGGCACTGGGAATTGAACCCAGGTCTCCAGCATGTCAGGTGAGAATTCTGCCACTGAGCCACATTGCACCATCCTGTATCCCCCAATTTTTAACATTTTTTAAAATTTATCTAACTATAGGAAACCTAAGAAACACTAATAAGCAACTACCAAATATGAGTAAATATAAAACTTATATACTAAAAGAATTAGAATTAAAATGCAGCCTTTTACAGCTTATCTACACAGACAAACAGGATGCCCCCAAATTATATTGGGTGGAATTTATACATAATGTTATACTATTGTTTAGAAAGAAGACGGAATCAATACATTGAAAACTGTGAACACCTGTTCTTTTTAAAAGAGCAAGAAGAAGAGAAAGATTTAAGAAGAGTTTTATATGTGTCTTGTATACATCAATTTTTAAAAATTTGTACAATTGGCATGAAGTTCAAAAAATTTTTTAAAAAAAAACTAAGTGGAGGCTTGATAAAATACTTATCAAACAGTTTCACTCTTAAAGAATCAACTATCATTAATATATTAAGTGATTTTTTTTACTCTCCACAATCACCACAAAATCACCAGATCAAGATATGTCATTCTGTGATGGCCATGTTCTGAGTCAGTGACCAGCCTATGAGATCATTTCTCCCCCAGCTTCCCATGACCTTCCACTCACACAAGGCATCTGCCTTTTGCTGGGACTGGCAGTGACTGGTTAGTTCCAATACACAAACCATAGCAATAGGCCAAAGCAAGAAAGATGGTACACACACATGCACAGACATACACACATACACAAAGCCATATTCAATCAAATGTAACGAAAGACATTTCATGACTTTACTTCCATCTCTTGAATCTTTATAATTGATTTCATGCTATATCTTTTGACACAGAATTAGGGAAAAGGCATACTATCAACTGACCCTCTCAATTTAAGGAAACCCAAAAACTAAGAGTTTCTCAATAATCCCCCTCTATTGATAAGTCTTCTTTCACCTATGACATAGAACTCTAAAGTTTTCCACCTCAGAATCTATTCACTGCAAGAAATTTATCCCACACAAATAATAAAACTTTCCCACAAACTCTTGTTAATATATATATATATATATATATATATATATATATATATATATATATTATGTGTTTCATTGCATTTCTACTCTACTTGAGGCTTTGTAAGAATTTGGAGTAGGGTTTATTATAACACAGAACCTAATCACAGATAAAGGTATTATATATATCTTATATTCCATAAAATTTCTTAACTTCTTTAATTCTCTTCATCTCACACATTTAAAACAACTTTCATGATGTTAAAATTCAACTTTCCATAAATACTGGGAGTTCTGGGAAGTTTTGCATAGTTTCAAAAATATTGAAAGTTTATTTTCCTGA
This sequence comes from Tamandua tetradactyla, assembly GCF_023851605.1. Lineage (NCBI taxonomy): Eukaryota > Metazoa > Chordata > Mammalia > Pilosa > Myrmecophagidae > Tamandua > Tamandua tetradactyla. The sequence continues at coordinate 43,315,396 of NC_135340.1, forward strand.
CTGAATTCTGTGGCTTCTAGAGTCCCTAAAGCAAAGACTATTGAGCATCAAATGTAATGCCTTCTATACAGTCTCAGAGCTCACAGGTATTCAGTTTAAGGAAATCCTTCTCTTCCCAGCCCACAGTTCTCAGGGTCCCCAGTTCTCCTGAATTAAGGGACAGCCTCAGGAATAGATATGTGTCTACACTTCACAGGAATTTTCTCACAAGATTTAGTTATTAAAAATATTAATCACTAAAAACTTAAGTCAGTAAGAACCTGAATGACTGAGTACAAGTTGTGGGGTTGGCTGTGGATGTCTCTAGAACCTATTCATTTGTTACGGTGAGAGAATTAAGTGGGTAGAATTTAACAGAGGCAAAGAGACACCAGAAACAGACACACTAGTCAGAGAACTTTGAATGTGAGCCTCAGTCACTCTGATTCCTTACTCTTTGGTTTCCAACAAGTTACAATGTTATATAACTTTTCAACCATATGACATTAGGTTATAATGAAGATTAAGTCAGACAATGTGAGTGGAGGCTCTTGAAATGTGAGATGTGCCATGATCCATTTGTTGATAAAAATATAAACTTTTTGAACTTGGGAATTTTCTCATCCCAACTTGAACAATATGTACTTTGAAAATTATCACAGTGTTATTACTGTGGTTATTAACATGAATTAATCATCATGTTATTTGTTTAAAAAGTCAAACTCAAAAGTTAATATATTGTATAATTCCCTTTCATGATTTTCTGGAAAAGGAAAACCATAAAACAGATTATCGGTGTCCAGAGATTGGGGTATGGGACAACTATCAGTGGCAAACAATGATATTGGGAAATGGAACTATTCTATATTCTTATGGTGTGGTGGTTACCCAGATGTATAACTGCAGAACTGTATACCTAAAAGCATAAATTCTGCTATATAAAAATTATGCTTAAATAAAAATAACAGAAGAATTTATATTATAAAATATTTGCAAAATGACAATTTTAATTTATTGCAATACTAGTCCAGGCTAGTGCAGAGTTAAAGTAACAGATCAAGTGAAGGAGATAATTCCCTAAAAGGTGTATTTTCCCCCAGACAAGGGAAGGCATGTTCCAGCTCAAGTTGCAGCCCTCCTTCAAAGATGTCAGTCACAAGGCACTGAGAATCAGAAACAGAAAGCCCTTAAGCTTGCCTTCCACCTCAACCTATGTCTCAACCATGTTCATGGTGGGCTGAGAATTAAGTAAACTGCACCACTTTATGCTGTTTGGAAGCTGCAGGCTGATGAGCACTATCTGCTGGGAAGGTTAGGAAGATCACAGCATCTAGTGGCTTCACAGGAATGTCGCCCAACCTCCTGGGTCTCATCTTCAGAGAAAGTTGATATCTACTGCACCTTCCTCTTGAGACTTGTCTGTGAAAATCTGATCAAATCTTGGGAGACCCCATATGTGATCCATATAGGTTCCATATAGGTAAAACTTCCAAAAGGTTCCATATAGGTGGGGCACAAACTAGAAAAATGAGAGCTGAAAAATTCAGAACAGTTAAATATAAGCTATGCTAGGTGTCTAAAATAAGTTGAAATGAATACCAAAAATAAATAAAATGAAAAACAGAAAGAGAAAAAAGTCAAAAATGAGAAAACCCTACATAAAAGAGTAAAAGAAACCTCCAGAATAAACTAATGAAAGAAATCACCTAAAAATTATGAGTCATATTAGGAAAAACAAAAATATGGCCAAGGCAAAGGACCAAACAAACACTTCAAATGAGATATAGGATTTGAAACAACTAATTAATGTTCAATCAAATAGGCTAAATCAAGTCAAAAATCAAATCAGCAAGTTAAGGGAAGATATGGCAAAAGAGATGAAAGGATGTAAAGAAAGCATTGGGTAAATATGAAGAAAAACTCAAAAGCTTGAGAAAACAAATGGCAGAATATATGGGAATGAAAGATACAATAGAAAAGACAAGAAAACATAACACAGACTTAAAACAGCATATTTGAAAGGGCAGAAGAAAGAATTGGTAAACTAGAGGACAGGATGTCTGAAATACTGTACACAAAAGAATAGATAGGGAAAAGAACAGAAAACTATGAGCAGGGTCGCAGGTAAATAAATAACCACATGAAGCCTGCAAATATATGTATTTATTTTATATAATATATGTATACTTATTATATATATATTATGAGAGTTCCAGAAGAAGAGAAGAGAAATGGCACAGAAATATTATGGAAGAACTTATCACTGAAAATTTCCAATTTTTAATGAAAGAAATAAAATTACAGATCCAAGAAGTGCAACATACCCCAAACAGAATAGATCTCCATAAATCTACTCCTAGACACCTACTAGTCAGATTGTCAAATGTCAAAGACAATGAGAATTCTGAAAGCAGCAAAAGAAAAGTGATCCATTACACACAAGGGAAGCTCTGTAACACAATATGTGTATATTTCAGCAGAAAACATGGAGGTGAGAAGTGGTATGATATATTTCAGATAGTGAAAGTGAAAAGTTGGAATTCAAAAGTTCTATATCTAGTAAAACTTTCCTTCAAAAGTGAGGGAGAGATTAAAATATTTTTAACAATCACTGAAAAAGTTTGTGAAAAAGTGACCAGCTCTATGAGAAAACTACAGGTAACATTACAGGCTGATAAGAAAAGACAGGAAAGAGAGGTTTGGAAAACAATGCAGAAATGAAAATTACCATTAAGTGTTAAAAAAAGAAAAAATCAAGATATGACATACAAATTAAAAGAAAAAATAGCAGAAGAAAGTTCTGCTTTTTTAGTAATAACATTAAATGTTAATGGATTAAACAATCCAGTCAAAAGATATAGACTAGCAAAATGGATTAAAAGACAGTAACCATCTACATGCTGTCTGCAAGAGGCTCAGTTTAGACACAAGGACAAAAGTAGATTGAAAGTGAAAGGTTGGTAAAATATATTTCATGTAACCAGCAATAGGAATACAGTGGCATTAGCTATAGCAATAATAGACAAATTAGACATCAAATGTAAAAGAATTAACAGAGAAAAAGAAGGACAAAAGGCATTAATAAAAGGATCAATTCAATAAAAAGATAAAACAATCATAAATATTTATGCACTAAGCCAGAGTGTCCAAAAGTACAGGTGGCACACACACTGATGCATTTATTGTGAATAATTCAATAAATGAATAAGACTTGATAAATATTTATAGAACATTGAAGCCCACAATAGCAGGATACACGTTTTTCTCAAGTGCTCATGGATTATTCCCCAAAATGGACCACATGTTGGGTCACAAAGCAAGTCTCAATAAATTTTAAAAGATTGAAATTATGCAAAACACTTTCTCAGCTCACAATGGAATGAAGGTGGAAATCAATAACAGTGGAAGACTAGGAAATTCACAAATATATGGAGGCTAAAGAATATACCCTTAAACAAGCATTGGGTCAAGGAAGAAATTACAAGAGAAATCAGAACAAATCTGAAGGCAAATTAAAATTAAACAGAGCATGTAAAAATTTATGGGATGCAGTAAAGGCAGTGCTGAGACAGAAATTTATTGCCCTAAATGCTGATAATATAAAAGAAGAGTAAGCAAAAATTAAAGAATTAACTGTATACATGGAGGAACTAGAGGAAGAAAAGCAAACTAACTCCAAAGCAAAGCAAAGGAAAGTAATAAAGAAGATAAGATATAAATAAATGAAATTGAGAATATGAAAACAATACAGTGAATCAACAAAGACAGAAGTTAGTTTTTTTTAGTAAATCAATAAAATTGATGGGCCCTTATCTAGGCTGACAAAAAAAGAAGAGAGAGAATGCAAATATTACATCAGAAATGGGAGGGGGTCATAATTAGTGATCCTACAGAAATAAAGGAGATAATGAGAGGATACTATGAGAGCTTTATGCTAATAAACTAGACAACATGGATGAAATGGACAACTTCCTAGAAAAAATATAAACAACCAACATTGACTCAAAAAGAAATAAATGACCTCAACAAACCAATTACAAGTAGAGGTTGAAAAGCTTCACCAAGAAGCTACCAAAAGAGAAATGTACAGGACCAGATGGTTTCACATGTGAATTCTACCAAGCAATCAAGTAAGAATTAGGACCAATCATGCTCAGACTCTTCAAAAAAATGAAGAGGAGGGAAAGCTATCTAACTCATTCTATGAAATCAACATCACCCTGACACCAAAGCCAGACAAAGATACTACAGGGAAAGAAAATTACTGACCAATCTTCTTAATGAATATGGATGCAAAAATCTTCAACAAAGTACTCACAAATTGAGTCCAGCAGCATATTAAAGAATTATACACCATGAACAAGGGGATTCATTCCAGGTAAATAAGGCTGAATCAACACAAGAAAACCAATTAATGTAAAACATCGCATCAATAAATCAAGGTGGAAAAACCACACAATCATATCAATTCATGCAAAAAAGGCATTTGACAAAATTTAACATCGTTTCTTGATGTGAACACTTAAAACATGGGAATAGAAGGGATCTTCTTCAACATGATAATGTGAATGTATGGATAATAACACAGGTATCTATCAGCCTCTTTCAGGGTATAGGCAGTGGGCGAATTGGTGCATTTCCACCTCTTGCCAAGGCTGTTGCTGTAGTCTCACTATGTCCCCAGACCCTGATCTATCTATCACCTTGTTCTTGGGTGATTAGGAATTCTTAGACTCACAGCTTAATGTATTCCTGCAGCTCCACGTGACCACAAAAGAATGACACCCAAATGCTTCCTGAGGCAATCCCTTCTGCTCCCTTCCTTGCCCCACCTTTCACTGCTACAATTAACACACATGCTCTACCTCAGCCACTTATGTTCAGATCCCACATACCAGTGCCTTCATGCCATTGCACATTCTTCAACATCTTCCTGGAGTGTTATTCCTTCACTCCCACACCTGCTTTTACCTAAACATCTTCTTAACTCTTATGAGGCTTATCTTGGGCCTCCTTATAGAGGAAATCTTCCAAGTGGCACCATCCCTACTTCTTCCACCTTTTTATCTGGTATTTCAGTCAGGGTTCTCCAGGGAACAGAAGTGACAAAATGAAGATAGATATAGATATAGATATAGATATAGATGGAGATATAGATATGGATGCAGATATACAGATATACTGTAATATATATGAACAATATAAGTATTATGAGATTTGCTATAGGAATTGATTCTCATGACTATGGCAAGTCCAAATTCCATAGGGCAGGCTACAAGCTGGGAGCTCCAGTGAAATTTTCAATGAATCGCCTGGGAGAAGCTAGACGGCTGAAATATAGATGAAAATTTTCCCTTCTGATTACTGACACCATCACCTCTTTTAAGGCCCTTGACTGGTTGGATGAGATACCTCTCATTGTTGAAGCAAGATAACTTCTCCCAGTAGGCTTAAAAGCCGATCAACAGCTGTCTTGGACTCTGTCTCTTTTCCTAGACATGGAGAAGAACATGCGTATACTCCACATATGTGCACAGCACGCATACCCTACAAATACACACCCACATGCACATACATACCATACACATGCATGCAAACGTGTACATACCCCACAATCACATACCCATACACACCCCAACTCATACAGCCACCACACACACATAACCCACTCACACCCCACAAACATACACCCAAAAGTACAGATGCACACACACACACACAAATGTATGCATGGCTGCTTTCCCCTTTGCTTTCAACCTCTAGCTCTGCACTGCCAAATATGGCAGCCTGTAACTACATACAGCTGTTGAGCAGTTGAAATGTGGTTGGTCTGCATTGCACTGTATTTAAATGTAAAATAATACACCAGTTCTGTTCCAGTTTTATAGCCGCTGGAATGCAACACACCAGAGATGGATTGGCTTTTAATAAAAGATGATTTATTTAGTTAAAAACTTACAGTTCTTCAGAAGAATGGCAGGTAACTTTCAACTGAGGTTCTTTCTCACACAGGAAGGCATAGGGCAATCTCTGCTGTCCTTCTCTCCAATCCTCTGGGTTCCAACAACTTTCCCCAGGGAGATTCCTTTCTGCATCTCCAAATGCCTGGGCTGAGCTGCGAGTGCTGAGTTGAAGTATGCTGAGTTGCTTGGGCTGTGCTACCTTGAGCTCTCTCATTTAAGCTTCCAGCCAATTAAATCAAACATCATTCATTCCAACAGGAACACCTCCTAGCTGACTGCAGGTACAATCCACAACAGATGAGGTTCACATGCCATGGGCTCATGTCCATAGCAATAGAACTAGGCACTTTCACCTGGCCAAGTTGACACCTAAACCTAACTACTACAAGTTAAAGAAAGGAATATAAAATAATTCAAATTTTATATTAATGACTTCTTGAAATGACAATGGTTTATATATATATATTGATTTAAATAAAATATATTATTGAAATAAAAATAATTTAAAAAAGGGAATATATGAAAAACAAACAGTTAATATCATACTCAATGAGGAAAGACTTAAAACTTTCCCTCTAAGACCAGTCAAGTATGCCCACAGTCAGCACTGTTATTCAACATTGTGCTGGAAGTTCTATCTAGAGCAATGAGAAAAGAAAAAGAGATAGAAGTCATCCAAATTGGATATCATAGGATATCACTCAACCAAAACAAACACTCATCTAAAGCAACATCTTTTCTCAGTTGCTACTCCCTATAGTTCGTTCATTTATCAGTTATGCAACTTGAACAAAACCCTTAGCCTGTTCTCATTTGTAAGTAGATAAAACTATTATGATTTATATGAGATACTCTGAAAAGGGTTTTGAGGCAGGCAAACAAGAAAATAGGCTTTAAGTCTTTATATTTACAAACTAAGATGGTTATAGACCCTTGCTCCCAAGTCACTATAATGGCTGGTAGAGTGAAGAAATTTAAATGCTTTGAAATCTAGAAACAAAATGGATAGACAATGACTGAGAGGAAAACAGGGAGACAAAGAGGGAGGGGAAGGTGAAAAACTTAAAAGGACGTGAGAAAACAAAGAAATGAGAATTTCCAGTAGTGTTTTATATTTAATTTATTCAACATTAAAACAGAAAAAGAAACAAAAAGTGAAACTCTCCAACCATATGTTGATGTCTGTACACATCATTATCAACAGGAATGGTAGGAAGATGCACTTAAAGCTGTTGATAGTTCTTAATTCCAAGAAGTAGATAAGAATGACAGAGGACAGATGAAGGGGGCCCTCAATATTTGCTCCAATATGCTTAAGTTATTTCAATATTATTAAATTTATTATTTTAAAATAAAGTAGCAAATTAAAATGTATCTTCCCATTATTTTTTCATTGCTCCAAGAAGAGCCCATAATATTACTACAATCAAATGGTTAACTTTTGGGATTATGCTCAAGAGATCAAAGTGAGTGCTGAGACTTAAATGTTCCTCTGAAGTCCCAGGAAAAATAAGTACAAGGTTGACCATAAGTCCTGGGCATAGTTGCAATGAGCCAGTGATCAGATGTCTGTCACCTGCCCATCTATAAAATTCATCTAACTCTTGCTGGGATGAGAATTGACATCTTAGTCTTACTGTATTATATGGTTAATGCAGACCAAAAGGAATAAAGTTATATCCTTTAGCTTTGAAAAGGCTGTATGACCAGAGGATGCTTTCGGTTCAGGGAACTTTGGAAGCTAAAGGATCGCCAAGGAGTATGAGATGAAAAATCTCCAAATACTTGTTTCTATTTAAAATGCAGAATTGGAAAGTTTCCCAGTCAAGAGTCTACTATTTAGAGTTTTTATACACCATGCTGAGGAGGGCTCACTCACACCAGCATTGTTCATAGTAGTACATATGTTGAACTTCATTTCAGACTTAACATAGAATTCAGAGAATTTTATCAGAGAAGTCTGGTTTCACAGATGATCTCCAAAGGGTAAGTGTATCCCAAACTGAATTTTGAATTTTCATTTCTTATCCATGCACCTCCTCCACTAATTTAGGACTGAAATTTCGTTTTGTTTTGTAGCATTTTTTTCCACAAACTCATTGAGTTTCATGTTCTGAATGTATTATTTAGTTGATATGCTTATGGAAAAATTAACAATTTTCTCTCCCATCTAATCCCTGAAATTTCAAGACTCCTTACAAGTAGAGTTTCACCCATTAACAAAAAATACTGTCTTTCTGCTATCTTAAAAGTTCTCAGTTGTTCAGTTTGGATATTTGTGTTCACAGGACCTCTATCTTATCCTGACATTTTCTATCCATTTTAGATTTTGCTCATTTTTATCATTTGATCAAAATGTTAAATGGAGAAAAACCATAGTCAATAATTTCAATAGGACTAGGTCTAGTTCAGTTTGAAGATAATAAAGTCGAAATGGTTTTCATATAAATCTGAACATCTTTTTCCATCATCATTGGCCATTCACATTTGCCTATGGATAACTTCTTAATAGAACAAAATGTCTTCTTTCGGAAATCTAATGCTCTTGCCTTCTCAAAATCAGCACTCTTACCGGAAACAATCTCAGCCAGAGAGGCTATATTGGAGATTTTGTTGTAAAATAGACCTCTGATTATATTCCAACTCTGCCACTTTACAGATGTATTACTTGGGAAAGTAAAGCTTTCTCATATATACAATGACAATGTGTTGTAATTTTAAAATTAGATAATGTTTTTAAAGTGTTTATCATAGCATTTGGTACAAAGTATGTACTACTTAGTCAACTTTTAATCTCTAAATTTCTAGTCTGAAAAGGGTTATATTAAAAATATAGAGATGGAGAGCTGCAGCAAGAAACAGAAGAAGAGAAGGGAGGAGGGAAAGAGAAAAGGAAGAAAAGTATTGCTTTCTGAATTAGGGAAAATATATGTATTTCCAGATATCTCAATTTAATTAATAGAGATGAATACTTTGAGGATAAAGGATCACAAACTTTATATTTTCTCCCATTACAGTAAGCAATAACAGAAACATTTAATATATTCCTGAAAAAAAAGAAATCATTATTTTCAGTGAAATCCAAGGGCCACCCAATTTATATTAACAACCGGTAGTTTTCAAGCAGTAGGTGGTTTTCTGGAAATATCTTCCATGAGGAGATTCAAAATGCAGGAAAATATCTAATACTAGAAATGTGCAGGAGCATTGAAAATCTTCTTTGGAACATATTATTTTGTGGAAACTTTTCCTATAATTTGCAGTAGACTTTGGTTCAATTCAGTCTACCCTTGTAATGCAGATTAGCAGTAGCTAATCTTAGAAAAAAATACACTTTGTTTCTTAGAAGTGTATTTTGAATAAAAATGTAGCTGCAGATTTTGGACCAGGATCATCTCTGGTAAAATAAAGGAACACCATATATGTTTTAGAGCTCTATATTCAAGACATTTCCTTCTATTCCTTGCAGGAGGGATGGATTCAAGACTTAGAGAGGTTGTGTATGGATTGTATTTCCTTACATTTTAAATGAGTAATTATCTTTGAGATGCATAAGAATTGAACTTATTTGGGGTAATGTTTTGGTCTTCCTTTCCTTCACCTAGGTTAGCTTCCATTCTTGAACATACAATTGTGCATTTTTATAAATTCATGAAACATTTATTTTCAATTTTGAGCTTAGTACAACACTAAGAATTTAATTTTGCATGTGAGAAGTATTGATCTGCTCTCTAATACTTGATTATTAAATTCTGCTTTCCATTCTAGAAGTGCTTAGATCTTCTCTTTCTCTTTCTGACACATTGAAACCAACTGTACTAAATGGAAGAAGCAAACTTATCTGTGGTGACTGAGTTTATTTTTCGTGGACTTTGTAACTCAAAGGAACTATAGCACTTCCTCTTATTGCCATTTTCTACACTCTACCTGATGACCACTGTGGGCAACTTTCTTCTTGTGTTTTTAATCGTAACTAACCCCCATCTCCATTCCCCCATGTATTTCCTCTTAGCCAACCTCTCCTTTATTGATCTTTGCTTTTCCTCAGTCACCACCCCTAAATTTACCACAGACTTCCTAAAGGATAATAAAACCATCTCCTTTGGAGGCTGCATGAGTCATATTTTCAGTGTACATTTCCTAGGAGGAATTGAGATGGTGCTGCTCGTGTTGATGGACTATGAACTTTAGGTGGCTATATGCAAACCACTCCACTACTCCATCATCATGGACAAGAAAAAGTGCATCTGGCTATTTTTAATATCATGGATTATTGGCTTTGGGCATTCCATGAGTCAACTGGCTATGATTTTGGATATACCTTTCTGTGGACCCAGAGTAGTGGACAGCTTTTTCTGTGATGTCCCTTTGGTGATCAAACTAGCCTGCATGGATACACACACTCTAGGAATATGGATAAATGCTGACAGTGGGTTCTTGGCCACAACTTGTTTCATCGTCTTGCTAATCTCCTACACCTACTTCCTATTAACTGTGTGCCTTAAGTCTAAGGACAGGGCCTCCAAGGCTCTCTCCACCTGCACTTCCCACATCACTGTGGTGGTGGTGTTCTTTGGCCCCTGAATCTTCATATATCTGTGGCCACTGAGCATCACCTGGATGAACAAGTTTCATGCTGTGTTTTATACAGTAATCACACCTCTCCTGAACCCAGCCATTTACACACTGATAAATAAAGAGATTAAGAATGCTATAAAGTGATTGATAAACCATCATATAAATTCAAGGAATGCTTTTTAGATGGCCCATTAACAGAAAATCTTTGTGAAATTTGGTCACACTTTGACTTTTAAACTGAAATGGAGCCATGCCTTGTTAAACTTTGAGTGTTCAAAAATGCAGTTTCTCTTTTCTGTTATAAAATTACATGAAAAAAAGGCAACCCTTGCTTTATTACACCTTAGAGATAATAATAATTCAGAACACATACTCCTTTGCACAAGTTCAAAGATTACCAGATAAAATTATTATTATAATTTTAATTACTACCAGTTCTTACACATTACCTATGTTTGTGCATCCTGGTAAGTCTTTTACCTAGATTATATCTTTCTTAAAAAATAATTTAGAGTTATTGATTATTATTACCATTTTTTATAAAAATGCCTGAATTTTTAACCCTTACCATAGCTTAGCTAGAGTGAATACTAATTATTTGAATGATCTTTCATTAGAAAAAAAGATATATGAATCTAACTGTTACACTGTTGCCCCACTACTCCACAAGCTTATTCCTTTTAATTCACACTTTCAAGATTTGATCGCTTATTTAAAGGTACAGTTACCACTGAATATCTTTCTTTAAAGACAGAGGTAGAAAATTGCAATTCTTTGAAATTCATCTCTTCTTTCTTGGTAATAAAGACTTTTTATTATTGTAGCTTTATTTTACATAAAATCATAAGACAAGGGAGCAATGAGAATTGGGAAGAATGTTTTGCTTCAAAACAAAAGAAATTATGCTTATGAGACAAAAGCCAAAGAGAAACTATCAATAACCACAGTATGATAGTACTGCTTATTCAATTTCTGCAAGGCTCAGATAAGCTGCATGCCTTTGGATTATATACCTAACCAACTTTCTGCTTTTTAGAGAAGCCATCACCTCATATCAAAAATCAACTATACACACACACACACACACACACACAACACACACACATACATATGTAATATTTGAGGATTTTCAGAAAGAAATGAATGCAGTTTGTGTTACTGTTAATGAAGTGATTAAAGAAAGCTAGTTATATCAGCATTATGACATCTTTTAAAATAAAAGTGTCTTTGCAATATTGCATATTCTATATTCTTTGATGATGTATGGCATTTTCTGAATAAAATTTTACATATAAACTGTATTTGTCAGGACTCCGCAGAGAAAAAGGAGAGGATATTACGAGATGTTTTATAATAATTGCTCATGGAGCCATGGGGATTGGCAAGCCAAAACAGTGAAGGTTGAGAACTCTGATGAAGGTTTCAGTAAATTCTCAGGAAAAGCTGGTTGGCAGTTGTAGATATGAAAATTCTTTATTCTGATTGCTGAAATGATTAGTTCTCCAGTTAAGACCTTCAACAAATTGGATGTGACATCTTTCATTGCAGAAGGCAATCTTCTTTGTTGATTGTAGATATATTCAGTCATAGATACAATAATTCAAATCCACCAAATACCATCACAGTACAATCAAGCCAGTGCATGAACAACTGGATACCATAATCTGGCCAAGTGGACATATGGAATTAATAATCATATGAACCTTTTAAAATCTTAAGTTCTAGTTTGTTCTCATGAACAGAAGAAAATCATGATTTCTTGTGGTTTAGTCGCTATACTAACTGCTAAAAATTTAATAATAACAAATTAACATTTATTTCTATGACATTAAATTCAAAAGGCTCATAGTGACAAAATAACTAAAGTAACAAATATGTTTAAATAGTAATAGTTATTTTTAATTTCCTAAAATACAAAAAAAAGAAATTCAGACTTAATCAACATGCTTTCAGAAAGCTATGTTTCCTGTACCAGATTAACACAGAAGCATCTTTAAGATCCATTTACAGACATACAATGGCCATATGGTGACTTCTCAGAATATTTTCTGATGAAGTTTTCTTAATAGTATTCCTTGAGGTATACCTTTACTTATACTAGCCACTATTTGTTCATAAGTGATTTGAAGCCTGCATATTAGTTTCTGTCACATTTCTCAATTAATTTGAAATAACAACATCACTCCTTTATTGAGAACTTGCAAGACTGGATAATTGGTACTCATAAACTACAAAAGGTATTGTCCATCTAGTTTCTAAGTATATGGATTTGATTTAACTCATCAGCAAGTCAGTATAATTCACATCAAAGTAAACCGTGATTAAAAGCCAATCACAATGCAAAGCAAGAAAATATTTTGAACTGAATGCTAATAAAAATACAATTTAAAGAGAATATGGAAGGTTTAGCTAAAGCCTATTTACAGGAACTGTATTATAAATGTATTTTTTTTAAAAAGAAAAGCCACCGACTTTCGGGAAGATGGCCAACTCGAATAGTTCCAGATTAGCCCTGCTCCACAGAAAAGTTAAAGAAGAGACATGAGGGCGACTGAGATGGCAATTCGGGAGTACGGCTGACCTGGGAGAGCAAACAAAATACTTATTTTTTTATGAAAAACCAAAAGAACCATCAAAGGAGATAGAAAATGAAGGCTTCAAAAGAAATAAAATGTGCTCTCTAAGAGGAAGGGAATATCTAGCACTGTAATAACCACCAGGCAGCACAGGTTATTGGTCCATGATGGTTGTTAGACTTGAGCCTCAGATTGATGATAAACGTATTTTCAGTGGTTTCTACAAGTATAAATAATTTAATGAACATTTAAAATAAACAGCTTATATATTGAAATTGGAGGAAATATTGTCACAGCAACAAAATCAATCACCATACAGTAAATTGCTCAGTTTCACTATTACTCTATTCTGCATGACACATGTCCCCTTGGAAAAACTGGTGTGCATCAAAGACATAAAGTCTGTAGAAAGCAAATAATGGAGTAAGGCAGTGGTCATTAATACCGATTCTCACTAATTGGTTTCATTCCCAATTGTGGGAATTATTTAAAACTTAGTCTTGAGCAATGATAGTGAACATATAAAGGGATCAGCATCTCTGTCTCTCAATCCTCATCGTGTTGCAGTGGTGCTTTAGCCTGAGCAGACAGGTGAGAAACCCACTCTTCAATTCTCCAGCACTGACTTCTATAATTACCCACCTTTTTTTATTGCTCCCCACAAGCATGCTATTTCTCTTTAGTTTTCCTCTTCCTCTCATTAGTTCTCTTTATTTGAATGATTTTTATGCATGTTATTTTATATCCTTGGTCCGTCTCTCCTCATTTTCATTGAATATAAAATATTCTTCAAAACGTTCATCTCTTTGTTAAAGTGGGATGTGAGATATCATGAATAGTCTATCCTTTTTCTCTCTGAAAATGAGGACCATAAAAGTGTAATGCTTATTGTCATTTCATTCCAACTGAATATAACATGAAGAAGTATGCTAGCTTTATGTTTTCAGGGAGAATATAAAATATATTCCCAATCTGAAGAATTCTAGATCTGTTTCCTAAAAATCATCAAAATAATCTTAACAGATTACACTTTGAGCACTTATGCTACATGCCGGAGCATTTTCTGATGATGTTTTTTATTTAAAATCATTTAGAACTGAACACAAACATGTGGGGCATATGCTCTTAGTTTTTTTCTTTTATCAGTGAAGAAATTGATGTACCAGGCAGTTAAGTAACTCACACTAGAAGGATGTGGGGTTTAAACACTTTGGCCACAGTGTCTATGCAAGAAACCATTATACTACAAATTGAAAATAGCTTACGTATGAATTTTCCTATTCCTTTCATTAATTTTGATATTATCTTGTTTTTGAATTAGAAAAACAATTAATAACACCTCTTAAAATACAGTTGAAGTTGAAGATAAAATTATTGAAAATCCCTCCACCTATAGCAATTTTGGCTAAATCCTAAATATTTATTCCTACAAAATGCCATGTGATACTACTAAAAATTAAGAAATGAAATGATTTAATTATATTTCCATGACTTATTAATATCTTTCCATGCTTGCTAATATAGACTTGCATAATAGCTTTATAGTCTACAGTATATTACTGTATGTACTTTTAGTTATTTAATAATTCCCTTATTCTTGATGAGATAATTTTTTTTCTAAAAAGTTAGTAATATAAAAATTAGTGACAAGTAAAAATACTTTGCAAACATACTTTGTCCATTATTTAAATACCTCCCTATAATTACTTCTTGAAACAGGATTCCAGTGTCACAGTTAAAAGATATTTCACTTCTTTTACCAAATCGTACTCTGGATAATTGGACTACCTCCCATTCTCGACAGCTGAGAATTAGAGGAGCTGCTTCCCAGTTGCTCAGCATTCACTGGGAAGAAAAACATATAAAAGAAATAGAGTTCTGAACTTTGGGTAAATTTAGAAAGGCCATTAAATCTCAAGTTAATTCATATATATTTTATTAAGTTTTTAAATATTACTTTTACATTTAAATCTTTGAATCACCCTTCTGATATTATATATATGTAGGATACTTTCAATTTTATATTTCTAATACAACTTTTGAGTGTTATGAGCTTATTTTATAATCTTTCATTTACCTACATAACTTTAGTGTCCTCTTTAATGTATGCTAAATTTTTAAAAATGCATCTAATTCTTAACTCCGTGTTCTTTCCATTTATTTGTTCAATTTTAGTGAAATTAAATCAGTTATTAATTAACTGTGCATTTTTTATATATTCTAATACCTTCTATGGAAAACTATAAATCATCAGCCCTAAAACCAATTATATCTCCTTTTCAAAAACATCCCTGGTTATTGAAATACTCTCTTGAATCTGTTATATGGGTGGAAAAATATTCACTGGACTTTGATGAGTGCTAGAGTTATTGTTTAGATTAGTTCAGTCAGAATTGATATTTTTTATGTAATTTTGAGGGTTCTTTTACATTAGTTTAGTTTGATCTCTTTTATTTAGGCCTTCAAATATAATAAAAACAATTTATATAATTTTCAATAGATTCTACTCATATTTCTATATAGTGCTAATATATGAGATCTCTATCATATTTTAAGAGGTTAAAACTGTGTATTAAAAATGCTTTCAGCAAATTTAATATTTTCCATGAAGGTATCTTACGTTTTTCAAGTAGATAATTGTGTGATTGATATATTTTGGTAGCTTTGCTATCACATTTTTTATTTTTATTTTTTTTTTATTTGGGCAGGCACCGGGAATCGAACATGGGTCCTCTGGCATTGCAGGCAAGCATTCCTGCCTGCTGAGCCACCATGGCCCGCCCAATCACATTTTAATAATATTACTTTATTTAATCTTGTAGTCTACTTTATAGTACATTTTTAAGCCATAGTACTCCAGACATTGTCGTGCCCTTAATTTTTGTTGTTGTTGTTATTTTAAATTTTATATAGGTCCTTTACTTTTACTATGTTATATATACATTCAGAAATAAAATATAAATGAAACATAAAATTTGCCATTTTAACCATTCTTAAGAGTACAGTTCTATGGAATTAATTACATTCACATTATTGTGCAACCATCACTACCATCCGCTGCCAAATTTTTCATCACCTTAAACAGAAACTCTATCCCTTAACCAATAATTCCCCATTTCGTCCTTCTCCCCCAATACCAAGTAACCTATAATCCACTTTCTGCCTCTCCAAATTTGTTTATTTTCCATTTTCCTTAGCATTTTAAATAATTTTATTGATGAAACAACATACAAACACAAACATTTTTAACATGCAAACATTCCATACATGGTGTGCAGTTGGTGGCTCACAATATCATCACATAGTTGTGTATTCATCACCAAGATCACTTTTTGGAACATTTGCATCTCTCCAGAAAGAATAAAAACAGAGGTTCACTGGGGGTTATTTTCAGGCCTAATTTTATGTAAGCTTATCTTATCTTTGCGGGAATAAGTTTTATAGGGATGAACCCCAAAATTGAGGGCTTAACCTTTGGATTTGGTTGTCCCCACTGCTTGTGAGAGTATCAAAAAGTCTCCAAATGGGGAGTTAATTTTTTCCCTTTCTCCTCATTCCCCTAAGGGGTCTTTGTAAATGCTTCTTTATTTACTGTCCAGATCACTTTTGGATTTCTCAGGGCATCACGCTGACCTGGACAAATCAACAAAATCTCATGCTCTATTTCAGATTCCCTGTATTTACATTGTTCGACTGAACTGACCATACAAGTTAGTTTAGGAAATGTGTTACCCAAAATACAAATTTTGCACCAAATAAACATATCTCCTTTTAGTTGAAGTTTTAAAACATGGACAATATCATCCTTTACCCTGTGTTCTGATATTCCTTAGTCCTACCCAGATCAGCTTCATTCATTTCTCTACTTGAAGTTTGATCACTTTTTCAACTTTTTAAACAGTTCCTCTATGGGGTACTGCTGACTTTTATAGCTTCAGGGCACTGACCCTGAGCCTCAGATATCACTTAAATACTCGAAGTTTCTGGGAAAGACCTTGTCATATACAAATAGCTCAGTATCTCAGAATTTAGAATTAACAGTTCCTTCTTCCATTCCTCTGCCCTTGCATCCTTAGATCACCTCCTTCATTATGGATCATGAACACTTCACCAGAAATAGCAGTTAACAAATATCCATTCATGTCTCCACATTCACCAGCTCCAGGTATACACTGAGCAAAGGGGTTTCATGATCATATGGGAAACCTACCCCTTGCCTCCTGTGGAACCACCACACTGATTTCCAAGGGGCTGCACCTCTCATTTTCCTACCAACAATGAATAGGTACATCTCCTTTTCAGCATTTTCTCTAGCACTTGTTTCTCTCTGATCATCTTAAAATAGTTTGATTCACACATCATACAATCCAGCTTAAGTGTGCAGATATGACCTCACCACCATACTCTGTGTGAATACATTTCCTTCTCTTTCATAAAGAATCCATACCCCTTTCCCAATCTCTTGCCTGCTCACATTTAATTTTGGCATAATGTTTTTGTTACATTCAGTGGTAGCATATTACAATCTTACTGTTGACTACAGATGCTAGCTTACATTTATTGTACTTTTTCCCATATACCATCTATTTTCAACACCCTGCAATATTGACATTCCTTTGTTTTTCCTTCTGCAAAAACATTTTTTTAATTTGTACATTTAATCACCATTATTGTACACGTCAGGCATTCCTAAATTATACTATCTCAGTTTTTATCTTTATCTTACCTTCTGATTTCATACGGATGCCCAGCCCTTCTCTCTCATACTCACATTCAGATTTATTCAGTGTATTTAAATTATTGTGCTACAATCAGGTAGTATTGTGCTATCCATTCCTGAATTTTTACAATCAGTCTTACTGTACAATCTGTATTCCTTCAGCACCAATTGTCCAATCTCTATCCTATTTCTATCTCCTGGTAACCTATGTTATAAACTTAAATTCTCCAAGTTAGTCATTATTGTTATTGTTAGCTTGTATCAGTGTTTTTACTGTATACAAATACAGTATTTGTATTTTTGTTTCTGGCTAATTTCACTCACTGTAGTGTTCTCAAGGTCCATCCATGTGTCTACATGCTATATGACTTTATTCTGTCTTTCAGTTGTATAATAGTCCATCGTATGTACATAACACAGTTTGTTTAGGCACTTATCCATTGATGGAAATTTGGGCTGTTTCTATCTCTTGTGTGCTCTTGATTTTAATTTCTCATTTATATCAGATGCTACTGTTGGTTTAAAATTCTGTTAAAAAAAGGAGTATGTTCAAAAATGTCTGATCCTTCCTAACAGTTTCCTTAATTTATCCAATGAATATACAGTACATCTTTTCCCTAATTTTTAAGGAAATTCCTTCTGAAATAAAATATTATTGATTTCCTCCAGTGTCTTATATGACATGCCATGAAATTTCATCAGTTTTCGTTTGACAGATCCAATAAAGGTGTAAAGTTGGGACATCAAAAAGTTATATTTCATCATTAGTTAGACAATTCTGGAAGCAAAATATGTTGGGCTGCATTTGGCTAAGGTTGGAAGCAGCGAGATGTTATAGAAATCTTAGGAAGTGCCAATGTGAAAAGTTTGTAGCAGGTGAGCAAGAAAAAAACAAACAGAAAAAAAAGGAAGGAATTTTAATGTTTGAGAGTGAGTATTGTGCAACTAGACATGGAACATAAAGGAGGAACAAGATTGCACCATAAGTGTCTATACTTAGAATCTGGGAGTTTGGTAATATATTCATGAAGGAATTGGAATAGATTATGAGTTCAGTTTTGAAATATTAACCTGAAGTGGAGGTAGATTTTTATTTGGGTGTACCACATTCAGCACTGGATATATTCCTCTGAATTTCAAAGATAAGCTACATAGTTAGAAGTCATGCCATGTAGGTACAAGTTAAAATGAGTAAATGGGTCCTGAATAAAAGCAAATATATGTTCAAATATTAAAAAACATGAGTTGCATGACAATAAAGGGTGAAATGAGAAACAATGATCATTATGTCAGTGAAATATATAAAGAAAAAGAAAGAAAATTGCAGCATAATTCAGAAAGTGCTGTTATATAAATGCTAGGAATGCATTCACTTTCAACTACAGGTTACATTAAACCTGATGTACAATGGCTTAAACAAATAGGAGTTAATATTTCTTGCATTACAAGAAATGAGAAGGGAAACAATTGCTGGTTTTTGTTAGGTGGCTCAACATGCCCTTTGGGCCCTAACCTTTTCTAGCTTTTCACTCTATCATTTCAGGTTTGTAGGCTATAGAATATCATGATTTCTGCAACATTACTATTAAATGCCAGAGAAAGGGGTGCAGGAAAATTATTTTCTCCATCTGAAGATTATTTTTTTATTCAGAGAGGAAACTCCCCAATAGCTGACACTGCTTTATGACTCATTAAACAGTTCTGGGTCACATGTCCCATCTTAGACCAACTCATAGCCAAGTGAAAGGGCATTAAACTAACTGGTTCAGAAAAAATAATGTTTCACCCCCTTGGACTGTAATACAGATACTTACTGCTAAATAGAGAGCTTTTTAACTTACAACCTAAAAATTATAATTTATTGGAAGCCCTTGGAAGGGGAATGCTTTTAGAAAAGTCAAGAAACCAAGAATACAGGGAGTTATAGAAACAAATCAATGATAAACAGTGTCAAATCATGAAACACGATCAAGGGAAATAATTATGGAAAGGCAAGTTTTGAATGGAATTGTCAAAATCCAGAGTTGCTTTTCAAAAAAATAAAAAGGATGTGGAAATGAAATTGTTTTAGCTTAGTGAATGAATAAAAAGTGAGAAAAGCTTTCCAGTCAAGGGTTGGGCAGAGAAATAAGTAAGTAGAAATGAACACAAAATTCAGAGATTTTGTTTGCTTGGAAAGAAATTTGAGTCATAAAAAATGAAGAAAGTTTCATTGATGAATACTTATGGAAGGTGAAGGGATAATTGAAGGAATTGTTCTTGAAGTGCATACTTTGGGGGATAAAAGCTAAGAAAATGATGTCTTATTAATCTGAATACAACTTCTAGCTCTGATACCAGATCACTCTTCGACTCAGTCTTAATTTCTAAAATGAGTCTAATAAAACTGCATCTGTTATGGAAATTTGTGAGTTATAAAAGAGAATGTGCTTAGTAAAATCTCTTGCAAGAAGGAAGCGTTTAATAAATGTTATCTATTACTATGATAATTAAAGGTACTAATAATATCTTTATTATTAGTATTTTACTGTTTGGCATGTAGGCCATCATTTTTTGGCTAGGTACCCATCCTTACAAGATCTTTATTGTTATTATATATTTATTATAAATGATATAATTATAATATTATAAATAATTTATTAATAAATTACTAATAATATCTTTATTAGTAGTATCTTTAAATGTCATCTCTAATTACTAACTTGTATTAAATCATGAAGCAAAATTTTTTGGAGAAAATGGTACAATATTAAAATGTATCATAAGCAATACATTATGAAAAATCTAAATTAGGGAAAAGGAAAGTAATCGACACTTTTGGCCTTATAATCTTTATTTACCCAGTGAAATAAGAAATTCAGCCAACGAGAAATTAGTTACAGTGACAGAGTCAGTGTGAAGGCAATGGAAAAATCCTAGTCTTACAGTGGTGGGAAACGCCTAAGTAAATGGTCACAAAAAAGTTCTTAGAAATTTTGGAAGGACTTTTTAAAAAAAGATCGGCTAATGGTATAAGAGAAAAAGCAAATTTATTTGACTCTATTTATGATGTCCATTATATACACAAACATAAAACTATCATATATCTATCCCTTGAAAAAAATAACAGAATAAACAAGAAATCTATTTTAGTGCTATTGATACTGACTCTAGCACATGTTCTGTCCTCAGATCATTTGAAATTCAGCTCTTTGGTACCAGACAATGGGTGGATTAAATGGCACTGTGGTTTCTGAATTTATGTTGCTGGGACTCTCTACATCTTGGGAAACTAAATTTTTTTCTCATGTTGATATTCTCCTTACTCTATTTTGACATCATCCTGGGAAAACTTTTCATTTTGTCTTTGGTGATTCTTGATTCTCACTTGCATTCCCCCATGTACTTCCTGTTGGCCAACCAAAAAATTTCTAAGAACTTTTTTGTGACCATTTACTTAGGCGTTTCCCGCCACTGTAAGACTAGGATTTTTCCATTGCCTTCACACTGACTCTGTCACTGTAACTAATTTCTCGTTGGCTGAATTTCTTATTTCACTGGGTAAATAAAGATTATAAGGCCAAAAGTGTCGATTACTTTCCTTTTCCCTAATTTAGATTTTTCATAATGTATTGCTTATGATACATTTTAATATTGTACCATTTTCTCCAAAAAATTTTGCTTCATGATTTAATACAAGTTAGTAATTAGAGATGACATTTAAAGATACTACTAATAATTGACGTGGGCCTTTCCTCTACCACAATCTCCAACATGATCAAAGACCTTTTATGTGAATACAAGCTGATTTCTTTTCAAGATTGCATAACACAGATATGCTACATTCACATCATAGGAGGAGTGGAGATGGTGCTCCTCATAGCCATGGCGTTTGACAGGTACATGGCAATCTGCAAGCCTCTTCACTACATGAAAATCATGAGTCCCAAAACATGTGTTTCGTTTGTAGTCACTGCCTGGGTAACTGGGATGAGCCACGCCATGTCTCAGTTTGTTTTTGTTATAAACTTGCCATTTTGTGGCCCTAATGAAATAGTTTTACTGTGACTTAGCCAGGAACATAAAACTTGCATGCACAGATGGAGCCACATATGAGCTTATTGTTGCTGCCAACAGTGGGTTCATGACCATGGGTACCTTTTTCCTGCTGATTCTTTCCTATGTCTTCATTCTGGTCACCATCTGGAAACGTTCTTCAGGAGACTTATCCAAGGCATTTGTTTCTTTGTCAGCTCACATCACTGTGTTTTTTCTTTCCTTTACTCCATGTATATTTCTTTATGTGTGGCCTTTCCCAACATCATCACTTGACAAATACCTGTTTATTGTTGACGTTGCTATCACACCTGCCTTGAATCCTGCCATCTATACATTAAGGAACAAAGACATGATGATAGCAATGAAAAGATTAAGGAAAAGGGGATGGTTTGCACAGTTTCGCTGATCAGAACACTTTCTGGAGTTCTAAAACTATTTTCCTCCACTGCCTGTTTGATACCTTCACTTAGGCATCCTAAATTTGATATGTCCAGAACCTGAACATTTCATCTACCTCCATAAAACTGTTTATACTACTTCTATGCAACCTTTTCTTAATACCTTTATTAACCTTGGAAATTGTATCTATTATGTAAGAATTATATGATGGCAGCTGACAAAAATACCTACTAAATATTGTCTTATGATTAAAATTGTGATCACTTATCAAATAATGAATAAAATGACATCCCTTCTGATTTTCATAAGGTCTGAAAGCCAACTGGAATACTGCTTTGGTGAATGTTAGGAATCCTCACTTTGATTGGTTATACATGTAGAACTAATAGTATTACATAGGTATTATAGATTGGATTTCCTCAAAGTAGAGCCAGAGACAAAATTTCATTGAAGGTAATTATGTGTAAGATATTTCCTGGAAGCATCAGTAAGTAGGCAAGAAAGTGATACAGGCAAGGGAAGCATAATAAGCGTAACTGGGATGAAAGTTTACCGTGGGTCACTGAGAAACTATACAGCTATCATAACATAGATTTGTCTCAATGAAAGGGTAGGAAGTTAGGGTATTTCTTTAGTTTTACAGGGCTGATCTGGAACTTTATCCCCTGGCATATCCAGCCTATCTGACTCTGAAGATTTAGCATATTAGAAAAGTGGATGCAAACTATCAGACACGATTCTAACAGTAGAGAGCCATGTCCTTGATTTGAAACAATATATGCAGAGATATATTAGTGAGGTGATATGAGTGACAACTGAAAGTACTCCCATCTCTTAAAACCACACAGGCCCATACTTTTCTAGGAACTTGTCCATTACTTCTAAGTTGTCTAGTTTGTTAGATATAGTTGCTCATAGTATCTTCTCATTATCTCTTTTATTTTTGCAAGTTCAGTATCATCTGCTCTCCCAGTTCTGATGTTATTCATTTGCATCCTCTCTCTTACTTTTTATTAGTCTAGCTAAAGGTATCTTGATTTTATTGATTTTATCAAAGGACCGATTTCTGGTTTTGTTGATTTTCTCAATTGCTTTCATGTCCGCAATTTCATTCAGTTTTCTTTAACCTTATTATTTATTTTCTTCTGTTTGCTTTGGGGTTGGCTCCTGTTCTTTCTCTAGTTCACTTTTGCTGGTTTAAGCTAGTGACTCAGCAAGGTGAATCAGGTTTTCATTCATGAGCAATAAAAGCACCTGTTTAAAATATTCTTTTAACCTGGTTAAAATGTTCTAATCTGTGTCGCTACATTGCTCTTTGGAGTTATTATCCACCATGAAACCACCATGTAGTATATCAGGTTATTTTAATTTTTAGACAAACTTTTCCACATTACCTATTATGAAGCAGCAATTTTTTTTCTCTTCATGATAATGAGTATAAATATACCTGACCTTGGGGTAATTAAATACTTGGTCCAGTCAATGTCACATCATCAATATAATGGCTTGAATGACAAGGAATGAAGCCTGAGAATGTTGATAGATGCCTGAGATAGATCAGTGAATGTATATTGCTAGACTTGACAGCCTATTGTAAAATGCTCCTGAATGTCTTTATAACAAATATAAAGGGGAAAAGCATTTTCTCATCAACAGCTATATACTCATTAGCAGAAGAAGGTTGATATGCTCCATCAATGGAAAGATATCTTGAAAATAAGTATGATAAAAATCACAATTTGGTTAAGTTTAGCATACCTCAAACATTCTAAAAGATCCATCAATCTTCTGAGCAGGTCAACTAGGCAGTTGGGAAAATATATCAGGAATCAAAAGCTCTGTATCTTTCATGCTCTTTATTGTAGCAAAGATGTCTACATTCTTTGTTAACTACAATATACTTTGACTTGTTATTTTGGAACGTAGAGAACTGGTTTCTATTTGTCTTGCTTGGGTTACCGATGTGAAATTTTTTCCAACATTTGTGTATGTCTATGTAAATTTTGTATTGTGGAATTATGAAAATCATGAATGGATCCCCCAGAGGCCATTGTCAAATGAATACAGCCAAAACTGCATCAATCACCTGACCTCTATAAGCTCCTATTGTTACTGATGGGCCACAAAAGCTTGTTATTTTTCAGAAATTATTGGTACTTCAGATACACTGTCCCACGATACTCTCAATATTTCGTGATTTTGGAGTCCCTTTTGAGAGAGATAAGAGGAGGATGTATTGAAATTTTTTTAGATGACCTGCAGTTTATTCATTCTGCAGTGAAATATCTTGAACCTCACCACTACTATTCTAACAAAAGTGAAAAAGATGAACCAACTAAAAAGCAACAACACTTCTTACATCCATTAGAATATTGAAGTCTTAAAGTCATATAGCCAGCTGCCACCACCCCATAACTGGAAAGAGTAGCAGGGACAGAATCTGTTGCAAAGACCTAGGAGAAGAAATTTTTCCTAGAGTCAACACGCATTGTATTGTAATTGTAAACTGCAATTGTAAACTATGATTGATAATTCCTAGAGGGTTAGTGTGGATACCACAGGAATTAAAATTTTGTGGGTATCAGACTGGAGATCATCCCATAAATTCCTGATATTTGCATCTAGGAATGTAAAAATCTACCTAAATGCAAATGTCTGAGAAAAAAAATCTGTTTCCAGCTTGGATGGTGATAAGTAATCGTGCCAGTTTGAATCTATTACTACCCCAGAAAAGCCATGTTTTAATCCTGATTCTATCTTACGGAGGTGGCCATTTCTTTTAATCTTCATTCAATAATGAATTTTGGAATCTTTTGAATAGATTATTTCCATGGAGATGTTATACCCAATTGTGGATATGATCTTTAGTTAGATGGCGATGTAACTCTATCCATTCCAGGTGGCTTTTGATTAATTTGCTAGTGTTCTTTAAAAGAGGGAGCATTTTTCAGAGAGCCAGAAATGACAGAAGCCTCAAACCTGACAAAGTATAGCTGACAGAGAAAGAGATAGAGAGAGGTGACACAGATGCAGACACTTGGAGAACAGAGACACAGATGTTTGGAGATGCTTGGAGTCCAGCAGGTATCACCATGAAATGTTAAACGAACCAGAACCTGAAGACAGCCAAGGGAAGCCAAGAGATTAAAGCCAGCCCTGGAGAAGCACTTTGAAGAGCCATCAAGGAACAGAGGCTGAAAGTAGCATAGCCTAGGAGCAAGGGGCCAGCAGATGCCAGCCACGTGACTACCCAGCTGACAGAAATGTTCTTGACCCATCCTTGAGCTAAGATATCTTTCCCTGGATGTCTTAAGTTGGGCATTTTTATAGGCTTAGAACTATAAACTTATAACTTATTAAATTCTCCCTTTTAAAAGCCATTCTAGTGCTGGTATATTGCATTCCAACAGCTTGCAAACTAACACAACAATCATTTAAAAATATGCCTACATTTGTCCTTCTCCATAAATAAGGGGAAATCAATTTTATCAGAGTCCAGTTGACCTGGGAGTAAGGAAGTACCCATCTCCAATCCCTTCCAGCCTTCAGAGAGGGGATAAACAGAACTCCAGGAATCCTAACCATCTATATATATAGGAAGGGAATCCAGTCTCCTTTAGCCTTCACAATACATGTAAAGGTTGGGCAAGGGTAGCTTAGAAATGCTTGTGATGTTCACAGCCTGAGGGTACAGGTTCACTAAAAGACTGAAACATAATCATAAGATTATAGTACATTTCTTCTCTCCCCACACTTTATCCCCACATCAATCAACCTCCTCTATATTAGGAGATTACAACTGAAAGGCCCGCAAGGTTCAGATATTACTTAAGAAGCTCTATGAAAATGACAACATGAGGAGACAAAAAAGGAAAAAACACCAGAAGAAATGATAGCTTTTTACACTTATAAATTCACCAGACAGTAAACATAACATAGGGATTAGCCAGAAGCATAAAATATCATACGTCATTCATTTTATCCTATATCTTATGGGCAAGTTTCAACAAAAAATAATGATGCACACTAAAAGGCAAAAAACAGTCTGGAGAGGCAGAACAAGCATGGAATAAGAGTAAGATATGAGAGAGATTTGAAATTATTGATTTTGGAATTTAAAATAGCTATGACTTAAATGCTTAGGACCATAAATAGATAAAGTGGCCAACAGGCAAGAACAGATGGGTAATTTAAGCAGAGAGACAGAAGCTCTAAGAATGAATCAAGGGGAAACACTTGAAATTAAAAACATAGTAACAGAAATAACGAATTCTTGTGTTGGATTCACCGGTAATTAGACACAGTAAAGTAAAGAATCAGCAATCTTAAAGATATGGCAACAGAATTTCCAAAAGTAAAAAAAAAAAAAAAAAAACACTGAAAGCTATAGAACAGAATATCTGAGACCTGTTGGATAATTAGAAAAGGTGTAACATATGCATGATTTATATGATGGAATGAACTTCTACCAGAAACTGTGCATGCAAGAAGTAAGTGGAGTTAAATATTTAAAGTGATGAAAGACAAAACGCCATATTATAATGCTGTGTATTATGAAATTTCCCTCAACAGAGAAAGATAAATAAGATGTTCTCTGACAAAAAGAAAAAATAACAGATTTGTCACTAGTAGATAAATGCCTTGAAAGAAATGTTAAAAGAAATTCTTCACTGAGATGAAAAATGATACATGTGATAAAATCATAGAGATATAAACAAAGAAGTACCTTATAGAGAGAATAAATTAAAGTAAATGCACCAAGCACACCCATCCCGCACTCTGTGCATACACAGAAATGTGCATCCATACCCAGACCTCCTGTGTCCTGTGCACATGCACACCCATGTCCCGATGGCCCACACACCAACCCCAGCATGTGCTCATGTGGCATCAGGGCCTCACCCCGCAGCACATGCACCCGTGCCAGTCTGCACATGCTCCCCACCCCATATGACACACATCATACTCCCAGCCTCCCACACACCTGTGCACCAACCCCTTGACCCTGTATCTAATCCCTTGCCCATGCGTGTGCAGTAATGAGCCCTAACCCCATGCATGGGACAGGATTCATCCACATCCTAGACCCCTGTGGACATTCACACCTGCCTTCTGTCACCCCTACACCTGCATCCTGACCCCCAGTACCCCCAGACCCCACTCTCTGTGCACACTTGAACCAGCTTCCTAACCCCTGTGGCCCAAGCCCCATGCTTCAAACCAAGTGCTCCAATTCCCACACATCCCCACACCCCTACTCCATGCCCTGCCTGCACACCCACCCCATGTCCTCATAATCTACCTTCCCATTCCCCACATCCTGCCCCCATACACCAGCACCCTGCCCCCTCTGTGCCCCGATGATCCACCTCCTGTGGTCTGCCCTGAGTTGCACCACCCATATGGCCAGTCATATTTTCCTAGGCCAGACTGGCCTCCTCGCAGGAGGAAAGAGTCACCAGAATCAATTTTCCCTGAGAGTAAGATCCAGCAGGAAATCTGAAACCGTCAGAATTTCCTTTGAAACCTCTAGTTTTTGTGCTTTTTATATCCTGCCCAGCATGTGGCAGTTTTCTGCTCACTGTTTCCCACCAGCATAAAGTTATGTGGTGCCTTTAATTTCAGGAGACCTTCCCTGCTGAGGACATGGTTGAGACGGAGGTGAGACTGTAGGTTGGCATTAATAAGCTTTAGTGCTAATTCCAGATTTACCTGCGCTGGGGGCCTATTTTCAGTAACTAGAATCTGTTAATTAAACCAACAATTGGTGCTTAGTTGACCTAAACCCTTGCTGCTAGTAAAGTCTGTTTCTTTTCCCCTCAGGGAACCATCCTGCCATGTCTGTGGAGAAGGGATACCAGGCTCTGCAGCATTGGGAACTTACAGTTCTTTGTGGAGCCTCAGCTTGTCCACCTGATCCAGACTGCTGTTCCTGGATATTTACTCACTGCTCTGGAGAACAAACTAAATTCCACACCTCACTATGCTGCCATCTTGCCCTGTCTACCAAGACTCTTGCTCTTATGAAGCATATTTACATAGCAGAAAAGCTAAGTCTACCTATAGCCATACCTAAGAGTTACTTCCAGAGGATCTCTTTTGTTGCTCAGATGTGGCCTCTTTCTCTGTGTGTCCAAATCTGCAAGTGAAATAATTACCCTTCTCCCTATGTACATGACATCCAGACATGAAAGTCTCCCTGGCAATGTGGGATATGACATACTCAGGGATGAGCCTGTCCATGGCATCATGTAATCTACAATGGCTTCCTGACCAAAAGGACAGAAGAACTGTAACAAGTAAGGTTCGGTGGCTGAGAGAGTTCAAATAGAATTGAGAGGCTACTCTGGAGGTTACTCTTATATAATCTTCAGCTAGGTATTGCTATTACTCATAGTTTGCAGACCCCAGTCAAAACCACTCCTGCCAACCCTAAAGAACACTGAGGGATTCTACAAAGTTTTCATGCACTATGAAAAATTTCCAGAAACCTACAACCTCCAGATGGAATGCTGGACCAGATAAGCCCTGAAACACAGAGAAGCCAGCCTCTTCTGGACATTCACTAGTTTCATCCCCCTATCCCATATTATTGACAGCCCTTTGCAGCATGAAAATATTAGGATGGACATAACCTAAATACCCCTAAAGATTGGGAGACAGATCAAAGGAGAAAGTGAGTTATAACAGAGAATATGGGACTTAACAGATGAGTATGACTGCTGTATCATATTATTGATATTTATTTTAGACTCCAGTGTCTTAGAGCACTAGAAGGAAAAACATAAAATTGTGGAACTGTACATCATACCATACTCTGAAATCTGTTCTATAACTAATTATTCCAGTGTGCTTTGAAATTTATTGCTTTTTTGGATATATGATATTTTTCCCAATTAAAAAAACTGTGAATGGCCTTAACACACCAATTAAAATACAGAGACTATGCAAGAGGATTTTTAAAAAAAGTTCCAACTATATGTTGTCTACAAGAAATCCCCTTAAAATAAAAAACATAAGGGAATATGAAATTGGATAAAAAAGATATACTGTGATAGCATTAATTTTAAAAAAATTGATGTAGCTATATTAATTCAAGAATAGGAAGATTTCAGAGCAATTAATATTGCAAGGTAAAAAGAGCCTTTATATAATGATGAAGAGTTTAATTTGCTAAGATGATATGACCGTCTTAAATTTATATATACCAAACCTGGACATCAAAATATGTGAGACAAAAGCTGATAAAACTACAAGGAGAAATTAACAAATCCAGTATTTCAATTGGAGACTTCAATTTCCATCAAGCAGGAGTTGACAGATCTAGCAGGCAGAAATCCATGAAAATATAGTTTAACTGAACTGGACTATCAACCAGCTGTGTGTTTACAGAATACTTCATCCAACAATGATAGAAAAAACATTCTTCTTTAATTCATGTGGAGTATTCACCAAGACAGACCAAATCCTGCTCTGTATAATACACTTTAAATACTTTAAAAATATGTCATGCATAGTACAATCTCAGACAATAATTCAATTAAACTAGAAATTAATAAGAGAAAGACAACTGAAAACTGCAAGGATATTTGAAGATCTTACAATTCACTTCTTAATAACACAAGGGTAAAAGAAAAATTCTCAATAAAAAATTGAAACTATGTTTAAGTGCAAAATAAAATACAACTTTTCAAAATTTATGAGCTGCACCAAAGGTAAGCAGTGCTTAGAGGGAAATACAGAGCATTGGATGTATGTATTACCAAAAATACATATCTAAAATCAATAATATAAGTTTTCACATTAGCACACTAGAAAAATTAGACCAAATCAAATCCAGTTTAAGCATAAGAAAAGAGAGAGTGGCAATCAAAGCATAAATCAATGAAGTGAACTACAGGAAATAGTAGAAAAAATTAATGAAACCAAAATCTGGTTCTTTGAAATGATCAACAATACTACTAAACATCCACCCAGCTTAACTAATCCTTAAAAATGAAGTATACAGAAATTGGGATCAGAAATGAAAGAGGAATATCACTATAATCCCATGAAAATTATAAACATAGCAAAAGAATATTATGGGCCAGGCTATGCTCACAAGTTTTGTAACTTAATTTAAATGAACAAAGTCCTTGAACAATCAATCTATAAAAACACATGCAAGAAAGAATCAGTACTACAAAAATTTAATCAACAATTAATAATATACTAAAGAAGATATTACCAGGTCCACTTCATTTCACTTGTGAGTTCTGTCAAACATTTAAAGAAGAAACAATAACAATTTTCTGATATTTCTCGCAGTAAATAGAAGCAGAGAGAATATTTCTTAATTCATTTTATGAGGCAAGCATGTCACTATTACCAAATCCAGAAAATAATATTAGGAAAAATTTCAAAATGAATATCTCTCAAAAAGCAAAATTGGGAAGAAAGAAAACTCTATTCACAGAGGATATGTCAATTCTTTATTGACAATCATCAAAATCCTGGAACTAAAATTTAATAGCTAATGTAATAAAATATGGACAAAAACTGTATGAGGAAAACTATGAAATCTGATGAAAGAAACAACAAAAACTCCTAAATAAATGGAGAGAAAATCCATATCCATAGATAAGAAGTGTCAATATTATTAAGATTCTAATTCTTCCTAACCTGATGTATACATTTAAAGCAATACCAATGAAAACACCAAAAATTATTTGTGGATTTCAACAAACTGATTCTAAAGTTCATTTGCAAAGGCAAAAGAATCATAGTAATAAACAAAATGCAACAAAGAAAAAGGACTGACATTATTGGCTTCAAGATTTAACTATAAAGCTTCAATGATCAAGACACTTTGGTAAATAACAATGGAACAGAACAGAGATCCCAAAACAGACCCACACAAATATAGTCAACCGATCTTGATAAGAAACAAAGCAATTCATGGAGAAAAGAAATTCTATTATTAAATTATCTTTTCATTCATTTATTCTTTAATGCTATTTTCTGAGATATATTTGTACACTATACAATCCATTCAAATATACAATCAATGGCTCACAGTATCATTACACAGTTGTGCATTCATCACCACAATAAATTTTAGAACATTTCACTACTTCAGGAAACAACAACAACAAAAAAGAGAACACACAAAATATCCTGTGCTTCATACATACTCACTGTCATAATTGAACCCTAGCATTGGTACAGTACATTTGTTACTGTTGATGAATAAATATTAGGTATTACTGTTAAATAGAGTCCATAGTTTGTAGTTGGTTCATTTTTCCACATATACCACTCTATTATTAACTCTTTGTAAAAGTTTCATACATTTGTTCTAGTTCATGTAAGAAATGTTTATATTTGTGCTGTCAAACACAGTTGTCATCCAGCACAAGATTTACTAAGTTATACATTCCCATGTTCTAACCTCTGGTTTCCCTTCTGTTGACATATATGATTCTAATTTCCCTGATCAACCACATTCACTCACAGTTCAGTACTATTAGTTATACTCACAATAAAGTGGTTTGTCCTGGTTTTAAATGATGTGTTTACCCTAGAAAAACCATGTCTTAATCCTAATCCAATTTTGTAAAGACTGCCATTTCTTCTCATCCTTATTCAGTATTGTATCATCTCCTTGGAGATGTGATTTAAGCAAATGTGGTTGTTAAACTGGATTAGCTGGAGGCATGTTTCTACCCATTTGGGTGGGTCTTGATTAGTTTCTGAAGTCCTATAAAACAGGAAACATTTTGGAGAATGAATAAGATTCTAGGAGAGAAGAACAACACAGTCACAGGAAGCAGAGGCCACCAGCCAGCGACCTTTGGAGATGAACAAGGAAAATGTCTTCCAGGGAGCTTTATGAAACAGGAAGCCAGGAGAAGAAGCTAGCAGGTGATACTGTGTTTACCATGTGCCCTTCCAAATTAGAGAGAAACCCTGAACTTCATTGGCCTTCTTGAATCAAGGTATCTTTCCCAGGATCCTTTGATTGGACATCTCTATAGACTTATTTCAACTAGGACATTTTCTCAGCCTTAGAACTGTAAACTAGCAACTTATTAAATTCTCCTTTTTAAATGCCTTTCATTTCTGGTATACTGCATTCTGGCAGCTAGCAAACCAGACCAGGATTCTAGAAGGTAGTGATATATATGAATCATAACCATGTAGCCAGTTACAGAAATGAGGGTTATGATTGCATGAATATTTTCTCCCTGTTTCCTTATGAGTATGCTTGTGTTTCTACATAAGGAAATAATCTTATTTTCCTTTTATGATAGGACGTAACTGTATTGTTCATGCTATTGTATTTAAGTCATAGCATATGAAGTTTAAGAGTGAATGTTACCTACAGACTTGTACCCTATTCTGTGGCGATATAGTGCATATCTGGTTGTACACAGGACAGTTTAGTATTTTCCAGGTGAAACATGTCTGTTATCATGTTCTATTTGGAAATTAAGCATGTTTCAAAGTGATATATATATATATATATATATGTGATATGTATATATATATATATATATATATACATATATATATACATACCTGCCAAGTTGACAAGGGGTGGACTGTGATGGTTAGGTTCTGTTGTCAACTTGGCCAAGTGATTATGCCCAGCTGTCTGGTCAGGCAAGCACTGGATTGACTGTTGCTGCAAGGATATTTCATGGCTGGCTGATAAACTGATAGACTGGTACATTAAATCATCAATCTATTGATTACACCTGTGGCTGATTACATCTGCAATCAAGTAAGGCATGTCTCCCATAATGAGATAAACCAATCAGTTTTGTTTCTTCCTCTAGCTATATGGAGGCTTTTTTTGAGGAAGTTCTCCTCAGATGTTATCAACCTACATAGATTTTCCCAGATCAAACAAGCCCACATCTCAGGAGGAGGGAGTAGTCAGCATCAGTTTTCCCTGAGGGTGTGACCCAGCAGATTGTCAGTCCTTCCTATAAAGCCTCTAGACTCTGTGTTTTTCCTATCCTGTCTAATATGTGATGTTTCTGCTTGAGCCTTCCTACTTGCATAAAAATTATGCAATGACTTTAATTTTAACAGACTCTCCTTACCAGAGGTATGGTTGAGACAGAGACTGAGACTGGGCTTTAATTGCTTCTGTTTTCCAGCCCTTGGGGCCTGAATTCCCTGAAGGAGTGCCTCTACGTGAGTTGGGTCCCACCCCACCTCTTTTCTTGGGGAAGATGCATCCTTTAGGGAATTAACCCCTTTCACCTGATTACGTACTTTGTCTCTCAGATATGCATTAGTTTTGCCCTTGCCTGGAGCAGTTTGGGAGCCTGAGAGTGCTTGCAATTCTATCTAATGAGCTGTTAAGAAAATAAAAGCAAAAAACCTTTTCAGAGCTGGACCCTGGCTCCCTGAGTTGACAAATCAAGAACTTGAGTTGGTGCGTGGCTCTGTGTATCCCCAGGTTTTATGCATCCCTTTTTCATGGGGTCCAGGGTTTTTCAATATTTTGTGCAATCCAACTCAAAAGCCTCTTTTTCTTATTTTCTTTTTCCATAAGCCCCACCCACTCTCTGCCGGGGCAAAAACTCCTGGTTCCTTTAGTGCTTATTCCAGGTTTGTCTGTGCCAAGGGCCTGTTTAAAGTAGTCAGAATTTGTTAATTAATTCTACAATTGGAGCTTTGGTTGAGCTAAGCCTTTGCTACTAGTAAAGTCTGCTTATTCTCTTCAGAGAACCACCATGTTCTGCCTTTGTGGGAGACGTGCCATCATCTGCAGCTTGGGAGACTTACAGTTCTGTGTGGGATCTCAGCCATTCCACCCTTTCCAGACTGTTAAACACTGTGTGTCCAGTCACTGATGTCCCCCAACAGTTGTTCTATAGAGTTCCTACCTATTTACTAGCTGTTCTGGAGGATGAACTAGATTTCATACCTCATTATGCTGCCATTTGCAAACTCGTTATTAACTTTTGACCTGGAATCCCACTTCTATCTCAAAGAGACCTGACAAAAAAAAATACAAAGGAATCAATTCACAAAATTACTCTTTGCAACATTGTCATTAAAAATAGAATATAAAAGAGACAAATGGTCATCAGTAGGAACTATTTGCATAAAATTATACACAAAAGATAATAAGCAGCTATAAAAATGAATGAAGAGGGTGTTATCATCAACATGATGAAGTAAGACTGCTACTGAAAATCTCTTCATAGACATTCAACAAAAAAGTGACAAATCTCATTCATTCAGAACTCTGGAGGAAGACAAAGACTGGATATGTACCCCACAAATTTTAAATCAAGGAAAGAGAAAAATACCAAATAGGAAACATCTGTCCTGCACTGGCTGATCCTCTCCCGTCCCACTCACTCAGTCCTACACATCCTGGGAAGTGCCCAGATATAGCAGCTGCGATTACTTTCATCTGACTCTTGGGACAAGACTATAAAATTCTTCACAGTTGTCAGATCTTAACCTATATCCAGAGACAGAAATCCAAGCTCACAGGGACCCACCACAGTGCTCAAGATGCTACAGAGGGTAGAACACAAAATAGTAGTAAGATCAAATTTTGAAAATAGAGGATAATGGAAGAAATGGCAAAATGTACTTCTTTCTCAAAAGCAATAAGTAGCTAGGCAGAGACATTCCAAATCAACTGTTTGGGAACCCAGGAAATGGGACATCTTCTCAAGACCCAGATGATGGACAAAGAATCTGAGAAAATGTGAGCAGCATGCACACTTGAGGAAAACCTCAGTAGAGAGGAAGATCCTTAACTGAGTGATGGTTGCAGAATGGCATGGCTGTGGGTATCCTCTGTCCCAAGTAGAGTGATGATAGCCCCATACTAAGCCAGATTTTGGCAGATGATGTGAGAGCACAAGAATCTTACAGATTCAGCCCCACCCAGTCAGATGTTGTGGGGCTTCAAGAGGTAAACAACTTCTAAGTATGAATAAATAGTTAAGTATCATCATTTTCTGGGCAGCATGGAAAGTGTAGGTAGACAGCAGGGCTTTTCAGAGCACCTCAAGTCATACACTAGAGCTAATCTACAGCCCCTACATGGGTACCTCCAGCCTTATTGTGGCTGAGGCATACTGAAAACACAATTTTCAAAGAAGTGCCCTAATACAAACTGAGTTAACAACTAAATTCTAGACAATACCAGAAAACTGACCTTGAGAATAGACCCATCAAGGTAATCAGATATCCAGATATCAGTAAAAACTCACAAGGCATACTAAAACTCAGGAAGAAATGACCCAGTCAAGGAACAAACCAAAAAGGTCAGTGAAAATACAAACCTGTAACTAATTAAAGATGTTCAAACACATTTCCAGAATCAAATCAAAGAAATGAAAGAATATGAATATAAAGGGATAAAGGATATTGAGAAGACACTAGGAGAGCATAAAGAAAAATTTGAAAGAATACAGGGGAAATAAGAAATAATTATGAAATAAAAGACACTGTAGATGAATTTAACGATATACTAGAGACATACAACAGCAGATTTGCAGAGGGAGAAGAAAGAATCAGTGAGCTAAGGAAGACAGAGCAACCGAATTTGAATAGCCAAAAGAACAAATGGAGAAAAAGATTGGAAAAATATGACCAGGGTCTCAGGGAAATGATTTACCACAAGAAGTACAGACACACACACATCATGTGTCCCAGAAGGAGAACAGAAAAGAAAAAGGCCAGGAAAGCATTTGAATAAATAATGGCTGAAAACTTCCCAACCCTTATAAAAGACATAAATAAGCAAATCTGAGACCAATGCACTCCAAACAGAATAAATCCGAATAGACCCATTCAAAGACACATGCTAATGACATGTTCAAATGATAAAGAGAAGGAGAAAATTCTGAAAGCATCAAGATAAAATAATTTACCACATATAAGTTAAGCCAAATAAAAGTAAGTGCTTGCTTCTTATCAGGTAACATAGAGGTGAGAAGACAATGCTATGATATATTTAAGATACTGAAAGATAAAAATTACCAGACAAAAATTTTCTCTCTGGCAAAGCTGTCAATCAAAACTCGGGGGTAGTTTAAAGTATTCACAGATAAACAGAAGCTGAGAGTGTTCATTAATGAGACTGCCCCCAAGAGAACTACTAAAGGGAGAGCTGCTGGCTGAAAAGAAAAGACAAGAGAGAGAGGTCTGGATGAGAGTACAGAATTTAAGAATATTAATAAGAGCAATTTAAAGGGTAAAAAGGGAGAAAAGAAAATAGATCTGATGAATAAAAACCAAAGGATAAGATGGTTGAAGTGGAACTGCCTTTAAATTAATAACTTTGAATGTTAATGTAACAAATCCACAATCAAAAGACATGGATTGGCAGAATTATTTAAAAATATGATCCATCTCCGTGCTGTTACAAAATGCTCATTTTAGACCCTGTGCCAGTTTGAAAGGATTTATGTAGCCTAGTAAACCATGTTATAATCCTAATCAATCTTGTGGGAACAACCATTTCTTTTAATCCCTATTCAATAACGTAGGCTGGAAACTTGATTAGGTTATCTCCACCATGATGGGACTCACCCACTTGTGGTAATAATTATAAATTATAAGATGTGAATCCACTCATTCCAGGTGGGTCTTGAATAGTTTACCACAATTCTGTAAAAGAGGAAGCATTTTAGAGAAAGCTTGAGATTCATTACTGAGTGGACTCAATAATGTATGTTGGAAACTTGATTAGGTTATCTCCACAGAGATGTGACTCACCCACTTGTGGGTATTAACCATTCATTACTGGAGATGTGACTCCACCTATTCCATGTGCATCTTGATTAGTTTACTGGAATCCTTTAAAAGAGGAAGCATTTTGGAGAAAGCTTGAAAAAGTCAAGAGAGCAACAGAGCAGAGTCACAAGAATGATGAAAACCAAAGACCATGCAACCATAGGCCTTTGGAGATGAAGAAGGAACATGCCCTTGGGACAGTTTCATGAAGAAGATGCCTGGAGAAGAAGCTAGTAGATGTTACCATGTTCACCATGTACCTTTCCAGTTGAGAGAGAGACCCTGAAGTTCATCAGCCTTCTTGAACCAAGGTATTTTCCCTGGATGTCTTGGCCATTTCAATAGTCTTGCTATAATTTGGACATTTTCACAGCTTTAGAAATGTAAACTTCCAAATTATTAAATTCCCCTTTTTAAAAGTTGTTCCATTTCAGGTGTATCACATTCTGGCAACAAGCAAACTAGAACAGACCCCAAAATACAAATAGGTTAAAAGTGAAAGATTGGGGGGCGTCATCAACATGGAGACATAAATAGCTACTGAAAATCTCTCCCCAGAGATTTAATGAAAAAAAGGACAATTCTGAATTTCTCAGAACTGTGGAGGAAGATATAGACTAGAGAAGGGCCCTAAAGATGTGGAGTTGAAGAAAGAGAAAAATATCAGGTAGGAAACTTCTAAACTGGACCAGTCAGTCCTCTTGCACCTCATCACCTGGTCTCACATATGGCACAGGAAGGGCAAAGAAACAGAAGACAAGATCTCTCTGATAGAGGACTCAGAATGTAAACTCTCTCTCAGCAGTGAGACAGACACCCAGGATTTTAAAATTCAGGGAACACGGGAGGACATTTCTAGATCCAGGTCAGTGAGTGAAAAAGACTGAACAAAATATGTCTATATTTCCAACCCTGGGTCTGGAAGTTCTTCCTCTATTCCTGATGGAAACAACAGTGGTTGGACTCATCCTAGCCTGAGGAGCAGCTGAAAACTTGCTCAGCTGAAGGAATACTCTGCCACAAATAAAGTGAAGGACACAACCCCACATTGAGAAAGATGTTGGCTGGCAAAGAAAGGGCACAGGAAGCCTGCAGTTCCAGCCCTACCTTGCCAGATGTAGAGTTGGCAATGAGGTAAACAGCTTCTGAGGATGATTAGGCAGAAAGTGCAAAAGAATTGAAACATTTTCCAGACTCTCTAGAAAAATATTTCAGACCCATTGGAGCTGATCTAGACCCCATGCATAGGAGCACACTCTTGTTTGGGGGAAGGAATATGGACAACCCAACTTTAGGGCACTGTTTAGCAGTGCCCTAAAACAATCCTTGGTCTTGGGGTCCAGCAGAAAACAGAGTACCAGTGAGACCCAGTAGACTGTTTTCCCCTCGAACAGAGACCATGCTCTCATGCCCAGTCCCTACCCCCATCCCTGAATCAGGCTGCTGTTGGCATCTGGAATTGGAGGGAGACTGGGGAAGGAGTCAATTGGGCAAGTGGTCAGTGAGAGAGATGGACAGATAGAGAAAAAAGACAACCAACAAGAAAACCCTAGGCAAAGAGAGAAATGGCCTCCAGAATAAACTAAGCAAGGAAATCAGATACACAGACAAAGACTTTATGTTATCATGGAAAAGAAACAGTGAAATTAATAATTTACAAACACAACTTCTAAAAACAAATTATCTAGGAAATTAATACAAGGTCTGGATAGTAAACTTGATAATATGTTTTCCGAGTATCAAGGAAAGGATTCGGAAAAGCAGAAATAATACATTAAGAAATTGGAAGACAAAAGAAAATACAAGTGAATTTGTGTGGAGCAGCAATAATGAGGGAAAATAGGATCTCTTATAAGACAATAGAAATGTTGATTATTTAGTTAAGATGTAAGCAGTATACATAAGGTACAGACTCTTTTGCAATGTATCTCCATCTGATAATGACCCTCGGTGTCTTTGTTGAGATGTCAATGAACTATAATGTCTAAATCTATTGGCACAAATTCCTCATACTTATAGAAGGGATGTAGTCATATATAAAATATCTCTCAATGATAACTTGGCTTGTAATGAGTTATATTATACAAATGCAACAGGTATTGTCTTACATCAGCATCAGGAAGAAACTCGACAGTTTCATATGTAAATTTAAGAATCTTCCTTGAAGAATGTAGAAGTTAGATAAGTTGGAACTCAGTGTACACAAGATTGAAAAGGTAAATCTTATGGAAACTCAGAAAATATCATTCAGACAACAAGGTGGCCTGATGAAAGGATTCTATGTCCCCTCTTGTAATGGGAGACATACCCTAGTGTGGAATACAGGCATTAATCTCCTATTAAACCATGGTATCATTAAATATGCAAACAAAACCCCCAGCTAATTCCCCTTGCTCTTATACCCTACTCACTAATATTCTCATGATTCCTTGACTTTCCTTAGGCTTCCATATAGCAAAGGAATTGGTCACACTACGTCTTAGTTCAGGCTACATGACAGACTATTTTGTTTTGACAAATTGAAAGAGGAAATACATTTGTATATTCCTATCTTGTATCCATTTATTGAATGAAACAACTTTTCCTTATATAACTCACTCTGTGACAATGAACAGACTCAGTCTGGAAACGTAGGCCATGGTAAATTCACCAAATTGATGTCACCTGAAGGAAAAGAATTTGGCCTTCTCCTGAAGGGACATTCATTACAACACTTGCTTCCTTCAAACAAAGGCAGCAATCAAGATATCAGCTAATATTTTAAAAGTTATTAACATCTGGGACAACTAAATATCAGTGAAGTATCCTGGAAAATCAAGATTTTTAATAAAAAAAAATATAAACTTTGTGTGCCTATATGTCAGTAAACTCACACTTTTCTCATTTAAGAAATTTTTCCATAAATAATAAGTTGGCTGAATACTCTTCTCATTGCCATCTTCATGTCTTAGAGAGCAACAGAAAAGGTCGTAAAGGAAAAAGAACTTGAGACAGAGATAAAAAGAGAGAAGCAGCTTCTATTTACCAGGCTTCTTGAAATGAAGCATGTAGAGGTTTTCATAAAATTCTTAACAACTGTTAAATATTGTTTATTAACATTTGCCATAAATAAAAAGGTTGCCAAGCAATTGTGATAATCTTGTCAAAGATGAATATTATGAACTTGGAGAAAAGCTGCAAGGAGTGTTTTTGGGAAGCCACTCAATACTTAGAGTTTTAATGTGTGTGTGTGTGTGTGTGTGTGTGCATGGGTGTGTGCGTGTCCATATGAGCAGAATGGAGTATTCCAAAACAGACAGAGACCATAGATAGCTAGAAGTCACATTAACATTGTTTAACCAAATTACATGCTTGATGATACTGCAAGGAAAACCGAAAATGAAGTGAAAATTTTATAAAATAACTGAAGCTTTCAAGTAGAGAAAATAGGAAGAAGTTGCATCAGAGAACTTAAAATCAAAGTCAGTAATTATAAGGTGAAGGTGAAATTCTTTCTCCCACACACTGATTCCAGTAAATCTAGATTCCAGTAAAAACTCAACTGTGCTGTCTTTCAAATGCTTTTCTGTAGAAAATTCCTCCAACTCTCCCTTCCTATGAAATTTCTGTTCCTTCTGCTCTTGCCATTACATCCTGCCTTTCTAGAGGGACTGGAACCTGAGGATGCAGTTGTGCTTGAGGGAGAGGGTGGTCCACCACGTCTTAGGACCCTCTCCACCCCCATCACCACACACTCATATTATCATAAGTCCTCAGTTGGTGGAATGGTGAAGGAGCCAGAAAATTTACCCAGAGTAGATTTTCTCCTTTACATAAGCATTAACCACCTCACACCACCCTCCCTCCCTAGGACAAGAAGCTCTACACAACACTGCTATTTTAAGAGAGGTGACTAACTTACTACTGTGGAAGGTGGTGACTGAGTAAG
Organism: Tamandua tetradactyla; assembly: GCF_023851605.1. Lineage (NCBI taxonomy): Eukaryota > Metazoa > Chordata > Mammalia > Pilosa > Myrmecophagidae > Tamandua > Tamandua tetradactyla. The sequence goes on from NC_135340.1 coordinate 43,356,337, forward strand.
GCTTTAGAGTTCTGGGATTCTGGGATTCTCAGACTGGGATCATAGACAGGGTAATTGTCTGTTAGGAGAGTAAGAGGTGAGAAAAGAGGGGCCTAATTTACTAATGTAAAATAAAGATTTGGTATTTTACTTGTATGCTCTATATCTCTTTGTTCTTATATGACCGAAGGGAATACTTAATGAACAAGAACATGCTGTGTCAACTTTTTCAATGGAAGAAATTGGAAACATTCAAAAACGGTTTTAGATCTTAAAAATATTGACATACCTGTCAAGTAAGTCTGTTTCTGTGTGCTCTAAAGCCCAAGATATAGCTAAGAGAGGCAAGCATGAGTAATCAAAGGACACTTAGGATAATGGAGAAAATGTGAAAGTTCTGGAGCAACCCTGAAGGGTGAGAAACAGGAATCTCTGGTTTATTTTTTGCTCTGGGTAAACTGAGCTTGTTCCAATAGAACCCACTGAGGCTTTGTTCTTAAAAACAAAATGTTTTCTTAAAAGACATTAAATTACAAAATGGGACTCTTCAACATTGGCTCTCAATATACCATCTTCTGTTTCTTGGACTTACATGGATTTGATTATTCTTGCAGGACATATTCTCATCCATTTTGAAGATTATTGTTAAAGAAAATGGAATGAATGTATCTCACTAATAAAGTCACAGAAGTAAACCAGTCAGTAAACAAATAGAATTTCTGATCTTGTCCATAAAATTCATCAGCAGTGTACCTAAATCATCTAGGACATACTTCTTGACAATTCAATATCTCTCTTTCTTGGTTATTCCTATGCTTTATCACTCTGACAGTACAAATTTTCTTCACTGCTTCCAACTGAGCTTTTTGTTTCTTTATACTAAGCCTACTTCTTCTTTTCTATTATTCTATTGAATTAAAATTACAGATATTATAAGGAACACTCTCATCTAAGTCCTGACTCTACTTAAATTCAGGAATCAAATTGTTATCTCATCCTTTCACCTGTCCTCTTAGGTATATTTCCAAACCCCTGGATTCCAAAATTTGTCATTCTCTTGTAACCTTATTTATATCTGTTTTACATTATGGTGGCCAAAATTAGAGAAGAAAGAAAAAAACACTAAAATCTAACACAGATCATAGCAGATGGATTAATTCCCAGTTAATACCCTTATAGATATTTTCTGACATCCAGTTGAAAATGATGATAGGTCTCTCATTAAGTATACATGTGATTCATTTGGATTCTCAGGAAGACAGTTTACAGTTAATCCTTTTGCAAATTCTGTATGTAATCATTGCTGTTTGTCACAAGAATTACTAAATAAATAGAGAATATCTATCATAGCAGTTTACCTAACCAGTCCTCCATTGGTGGGCATTTAGTATTCATTTACAACTTGTTGATTTTACAGTATAACAGTAAAAGTTTTAAATGTCATCTTGTTACACATGTGCAAGTGTTTCCCAAGGATATATAATAATGCATGGATTTTCTAAAAATATTGTATGCATATTTTAATATTTGATATGCTTTGCTAAATAAACAGCCCTATATGGAAGTCCCATGGCTATAAATGTTTTAGTTGGTCAACAGAAAGCATACATACAGATATTTTCACTTATGATATACTCACTGGTTAAGGCAAAGGACAAATTAGATTAGTAACCACTTAGTAACCTCAGCTTGTGGATGCCTTCCTTTCCGTGAGTTGGTGGATTCATGTGGCCAGTAAAACGTGGAACTATAAGGTCAGAGCAGAACTGGATCTCATCATTTTAGGGCTTGATTCCCTTATGTACTGAGAACACTCATCACCATCTTAGCCTATAAACCTATGTTCTAGCTACCATATCACTTGCTCTGTGTTCAGGTTCAAAGAATGGAATCTCTCATGTCACAAAGATTAGGAACTTTCCAATCCAGGTTTTATAAGCTACATATTTTCCACACAGCATATGGGCTTCTCAAGTTGGAGACTGGTTTTAACTTGAAATTACCAAAGTAAGAGTTAAATTGAACATCTAACTTGCTGCTTTTCTATTTTAAACTTCTTAAATGTCATAAAACATAGACTGCTTCTATATTTTAAAAGTCTTAATATATAATATATTTATTTCAAGAATCTTTTTACTTTTAGTTTAAAAATCAGTAGGTATGCATTTTGTGAATAAGAAGTAGTCTAACTCTAGTTTTTTATTTCCTTGGATTTGGTTCTTAATAGATCTGAAGTGGCCACTGTGCTTCAACCCAGCTGTGAAACACAGGCACAAGTTAGAATTATGGACTTGGTAAAATCAAGAGTTCTTGAAAACCATTCAAAGGGATATTCATTGAGTCTTAGAACCTGATTCCTTGGAAACATAATTAGAACAAGTTTACCATAATGCTGGTTCCCTCATTAGTGAATGATATAATTGACATATGCTCACTTTATTAATCAGTCATGCTTTCAACTTTTTGACATTTATACTTTGTTTGGGAGGGTGTTGGGGACCAGAGGCTAACCTAAGATAGCGATTGAGCCAACATGGCCACCCCGGCTAATGCAATGGCATCTATATAGTACAACAAGGTTCTTCACGGAAATAGGTTCCCGCTGGGACCTTCCCGCTGGCGTGAACTCCCCACCAATTATCTAACCAGCCCTTCCCGCTGGCGCGAACTCCCTCCTATCATAATGCCCCACATACCCTACTCCCTCCCCAAGCCGGTATATATACACCCGGCTTGCTTAATAAAATTTGCAGCTTGATCAGAATCCTGTCTTGCTGTCCTTCTTGCATCTCTCTGTCCCATAGCCATTCTTCCCTCAGCAGGTGGCGGACCCCGTTGACTGTCCTGCGGGTCGGGACAACTGGCGCCCAGTGTGGGGCTTGACCGCTAGCTGAGAGATAGAAGCATCGCGTGCCGAAAAATGAGGAGGGCCCTCCCATAACCCCGGACTGCCACAGAAGTAACTCACCTGTGAACGCAGCCCCGGTGACACTGCCTCGCGCCGACGGACGAACAAAGAGAAGAGCGAAGGATCACGCAGTAAGTCACTTTCATTTTCATTTAAAAAATTCACTATGGGACAGGAATCTAGTACACATGAGCTTTACGTGAGACAGTTAAAAGAAACCCTCAAGACGCGAGGAGTGAGAGTTAAGAAAAAGGACCTTAGAAATTTCTTTCGGTTTGTCTATCAAACCTGTCCATGGTTTCCTGCTGACGGGACCATAGACCAAAAATGCTGATCGAGAGTAGGAGATTGTTTAAAGGACTACTATAAAACTTTCGGGCCGGAAAAGGTACCAGTTACAGCCTTCAATTATTGGAACTTAATCAATGAGGCCATAAAAACTTCCCCTTCAGACCCTGAAATATTAGAGCTTTGTAGAGAGGGAGAAATGCCTTAAAAGATGCACGTCCCCTCTCCAGACCTCACTCAGAATGTAATTCTGTCACTATAGATATACCAAATGACACTGACCTCCAAGAAGATAAAACTCCCTGTGCCGAAAAACCCCTCTCAGCTTTTAATGACCTCCCGGCCTTCCAACCCCCCCTCTATGTGCCA